>NC_045623.1:30488291-31738291 GCF_009829155.1 Mustela erminea
CAGGAGTCTGGTGTGAACCTGCCTGAGTTCTCCACAGAGGGAGGTCCTCATAGAAACATGGATCAGGGTTGACAGAACAGCCTAATTCCCAGGAGGAAATGAATCCTTCTTCCCTGTGACTTCAGACAGTACTTGGAGGATCTAGGAGGGTCTAGGAGGAGGTGAAATGCCTCACTGTCCTTTGGCAGGAGGGTCTAGAATGTTCCCACCATCTTGGCAGCCATGAATCTAGGGTTCAGATCTGTTCTTGACTAAAGGAACATGAAGCCTACCCTTTTTCTTGTTTGGTTTCTTTCTTTGCATTTTGTCCTTCTGGTCGGGCCCCTCTGCCCTGTTAGCATTTAGGCACCCCTGGAGGAAGGGCTGCATAGAGCCCCCTGGCAGTAAGGTGGAGACTAGGAGCAGAAAGCCGATGGACTCTGCTCACCTTCAGTCTCAAGGGCAGGGCTGTTAATAGTCTTCCTGCCTCCCTCCGGAGTCCACTGCCATTTCCTTTTTCTCTTCCTGAAACCACTGACTTTAGGGCTTTGCCAACAAAGCAGACACAGCATCTCTGAGGGACATAGATGGGCTGTTGTTATGCACTCCAGATGTAGGGACCACCCAATAGGGCCACTCAGAAGCCGAGAAGAGACACTGGACAGTGTTTGGATCCCAAGCACTGGTTCCCACGCCCTGAAGAGCCTGGGGCTGATGCCTGCAAAGGCCATCATGACAGTGGCTGGCCCTGAGTGCCTCACGGCTGCCTGTTTTGCAGTGTCCAGCCCCTCCTGGGCAGAGCTGGGTGGGGGAGGGGCATCCACTGAGCCCCTCTTACCCTGCAGATGGGCACTATCCTGGCCTCCCCCTGAGTGCAGCCTGTCTCCTACCCATTTGTTGCAGTATCCAGAAGTGGGGCCCCGTAGGTGAGAGTTGGCCTCTGGGAATGAAATCCCTGAGTCTCATTCAGGCTCTCAGCTTTCCGGCTCTTTCTGTCCCCACCTGTAAAAGGAGGGGAACCATACCAGCTGCCCAGGTGGTTGTGAGGACTACGACTAAATGAAGTAGCTTATGTAGACCCGTCTACACACCATGTCCGGCCAGAATGAGGCTAGGTGTTGGCTAGTGTTGGGTATTTAGCCTTGCTTGAGCACCTGCTGTGGGGTGGGGGGGGTGTGAGCAGGGGGACAACAGTGATACGGTACCTCAGACCACAGCCCAGGTGGGAAATGCTCTGCAGGGGAAGGCACAGGAACTGTGGGGCCTCTGAAGCACGGTCTTAAACATGGAGGAAGGAGGGGACGTCGAGATGAGTTTTCAAGACTGAATAGATGGGGCGCCTGGGTGGCTCAGTGGGTTAAAGCCTCTGCCTTCAGCTCGGGTCATGATCCCGGGGTCCTGGTATCAAGCCCCGCATCGGGCTCTCTGCTCGGCGGGGAGCCTGCTTCCTCCCCTCTCTCTGCCTGCCTCTCTGCCTACTTGTGATCTCTGTCTGTCAGATAAATAAAGAAAATATTTTAAAAAACTAACTAACTAAATAAAGACTGAATAGGAATTGACTAGAGGAAGAATGCAAAAAGCGTCTTCTGGGTGGCAAGCGGCGGATGTGTGCAGACTCCGCTGTCAAGGGTTGGGTTTACAGAGGACTCACTGTGTGGGCAGTGAAGGTGGGGCTGGAGTGGGGAGGAGGAGGGACTCGCAGGCCTTTCCTTGGGTGTTAAGTCTCTACTTCTGGGCTCACTCCAGGTTGTTGCTTCAAGGCACTTTGCAGTTCAGTGAGGGGACAGGCCTGTGAGTGCATAGGGCAGAGCAGAGTCCTTTGCTAAGGGCAGCAGAAATGGTGGGCAGAGCCAGGCAGTCTTTCAGAAGATCCCTTGGCAGCTGGGAGGAGGGGCAGGCCCCTGCCAGCACCCCCGTGGATCACAGCAGCAGCTCCCTCAGGCAGTCTGGAGATCCTGCAGAGCAAGGATAGCTGAGATCAGAAGAGCAGAGGGAGGCTGGAACGCCCCGTCCGGGAGTGCTGAGGTGGCATGCCAGGTGCCTCTCATAGTAGATCCTCTGGAAGCGTCCATCCCTCCTCTCCGAGCTACATGGCTCTGGGCATTTTCCCAGAGGACCAGATCCAAGTTCTGCAGCAGGAGCTCGGGAGCCCCTTGTCCTCACTCAGCCTTGTGGCAAGCAGGTGTCACTGTATCCTGGCAAACCCCCAGGAAAGTGAGCGGGGGTTGCATGTTCACACTGAAGGAAACCGAGTTGGAGGCTATTCTTTCAGAGCAGGGATCATTCTGGTTAGTAGTGCTTCGGGCACAAAACTGAATCAGTGATAACCATTTGAATCTCATTACACAGACTATGTGTGAATTGGAGGATGCCCACCACTCGGAGGCTGGGTTTGGAGGCTCTGACGGTGTAGCTGTCTAAACAAGCAAGTGAAGTGTGTGACCACAGGTGGCTGGGGGATACATCTGGGTTGCCTGACCATGCTCAAGGTGTAAATCCCTTTCCAGAGATCTGGCCACAATTCTTCCCTCTTCTACATGCCAGTGGTTCACAACTCATATTTTCAAGTGGCTTTAAAGTCATTTGATCCTCTGCAAAGTCCTTGAGAAAGGCGAACCTAGCAGCTGCGTCAGAGAAGGAGACACTGAGGCCCAGAGAGCATAGTAGAAATCTGGCACCCTGTTCCCCAGTCTGCCTCTGCATAGCTAATTCCCACAGCTCCACTTCCCCAGGGCTGACAGTGGTTCCTTCGCTCAACCACAGAAGTTAGGGATCAGGGTTGTTAATATCAGCCAAGCGTCAGGTGTTTTTTGTAGCCTGTTACGAAGACATCGGGACCGAAGCCTGGGATCTTTATAGTCGAGGACAATTCCAACAGGAGGAGGAGAAGAATTGTTCTGTGCCTGCCACGTGTCCAAACTTGATCGGAAGCACCATGCTTGGTGGTTGCGTCATTAGACATCAGGATGCTGCAAAGTGTCATTAGCCTGGTATTGTCAAGATGCAGAGACTCGGCTGTAACGTTTCGAGGCAACGTGTGATAAATACGAATGGTCAGCTTATACGTGGTGCCGGTAGACAGTGATTACACACTAGAGGCAAGACCAGGAGCTGGCTGGGACAGACAAAGGTTTTCTGTAAGGAAGCCTCCTAGGGGGAGAAGTGGGTGTGCTTGAGACCTTGAGTTTCAAATTGCTGTGCGTGTTTCTAATAGTTTCCAGACATATGGTGCCTTGACTGAGCTCAGGAGAGATGTAATTAAGGGTAACAGTGGCCAGCCCTCCTGGGAAGTGAGAACACAAACAGCAGACCTGGTGGCAGAGGCGCAAGCCCTTGGCCTGGTCACTGTCCCACCACAGGGACTCCTCACCCAGTGTGCTCGCAGCCCTGCCACCGGCAGCGGGACCCGGCCCCTGGTGGCCAGGAGCTGGCAGAGTGACACCGTTGGCCAGAAACATCAGATCTACAGATTCTACGGACTGTGCTAGGGGCTTTTCCCTCTGGTTTTGGATTCCTGTGGTGTCTTGGAATCCTTCTAATCTCGTCTAGAAACTCTCTGTGGGGAGGCTGCTGCCTGAAAGGAAACGCAGCAAGCACATCACACCATCCCGGTTTCGTGTCTTTCTTTTCACATGCTACGTTCGTGTTCATGGTGAGCTCGCTCCCTGATCCAGTCCGTCTCCGCTTGTGTTCTCAACAGGTCACGAGGATACTTGAAGTCTCGGAAGAGATGAGGAAGAACATGGGCGTGAGCTCAGGCCTGGAGCTCATCACCCTGCCTTACGGCCACCAGCTGCGCCTGGACATCATTGAAAGGTGAGCCGTGCTGGCGCACCCCCCCACACACACACATTTTGGGCCCATCAGCACAGCAGCTTTTGGAACCGATGGGGGCCCAGCACCAACCCGGCCAGGAACCTTTCCCTTCTCCCAGAAGCCTTAGCCACAGAATTCCTGGAGAGGCACAAAGTAGCTGTGCCTATCTCTGCTCCAGGAGGGGGTGGAGGACGGAAGAGACCGTTGGTCCGCGCTAGCAGATGTCACCCCTGTCGCCAGCCTGGGTGAAGCGGACATCTCGCCCCCCACAGCTCCACCTCCCTGGGCAGTGGCTGCTCTGTCCCTCCGGAGTTCAAGACCGCACCAGGACTAAGGAGTTCGTGGGAGAGATTGGGAAGAACAGAGTCTGGACGGTGGGCAGGGGATGGGCAGGGGATGGCAGCGCTCAGGGCCCCCAGCCTCTGAAGACTCACTGCCCCCTTCTCCCAGTGTCCCCAAAACCCGGGCTGCCCGCGAAACCCACATGCTGCAGCGTTGGAGGTTTAGAAATAAAAAAGACAGAAATAGCGAGGCCTGTTTTTAAGAGAAGTGCTAGACTAGATTCTTGTATTGCCGCAGACGTTGGACTTGTTGACACACGTGAAAAGACCGTTGATTTGGGCAAGACTGTCTTGTTATCTTAAGTGTCCTATTTTTCCAGCCAGTTTCCTAATTGTCACAATACGAACGTGGGTTGTAATGGACACCCGACATTCTAGGTCACTAGTGCCACCCAGTCCGTCCTGTCGGCTGAAATGTGGCAACTGAGGGACACACTATTTCTGGTATAAACAGCCACATGTGGCTGGTAGATGGTGCAGTCCTAGGATGTCAGCCCCTAGAAAGTAAACAGTGCGTTTCAGGCCTGGGGGATCCACACAGCTGCTTTCTAGGTTCCCTGGCCAGAAAGCAGATGAGCCGGCCCCCACACCGCTGTGGCTTTGGTTCCCAGCCACAGAGAGAAAACATCCAGAATGCCGAATGAAAGGCCTCTGGGAGGCAGGAGTTTAAGACATGGTCCTTGGCTTTGTTCATTCTTATCGTTGAATGGCTTTGGAGAATTGTGAGTGCGCCTCCTTTTCCTACAGGCTTTCCGAGATTCTAGCCTCTCTCTGCAGGCGCCCTCTCCCCTCCCCAAGTTCTAGGGGCCTGCTTCTCCTCTAGTTTTGCCCTCTGTTGTTGCCGGTCCTGTGGTCACGGTTTCAAGAGAGGTGAGCCCTGCTATCACGCGGCCCCATTCCTCATGCAAAGTGTGTCAGTGCCAAGCCCCCAGGTCCCAGGCCTTACTTTATCCGGGTCACTGTACGTGAACGTGGGTCTAGGCAGAGGTCGGCAGGCTGGGGGCTCCTCCAGACTGTTTTTGGACTTCTCGCCGGTCTCCTTGCCGCCAGTTCCCCGAGGCCTCTCTCCTTGCTCTGCTTCCTGGCCAGGGCTGACCTGGGGGATCTGCCTGCTGGAGCCTGGGGTTTCCTCCTTACAGTGTGTGTACTGCATAAAGGCCAAGGGGATAGCCATTTCAAAGGGTCAGATGACAGCAGCTTCTTGTGTTTGAGAATCAAATACAGACCACCCTTTATTTTTAACACACCACCTCACCCATTCCAGGCCTACTGAGAGGAGATGGCCTATGTATAACGTTCAGTGTCTGTCCTTGCCGCCCACCTGAGCATCTGCCTCAGACCTGCCGTGCTGAGTTTGTCCTGCCGCAGTGGATATGGGAGGTCATAGGCACACATTGGTTGAATGAATGGATAGAACTACTCTGATCTTAAAAAAGTAGAGAACCTATCTTTAATTAAGGGCAGTTTAAAACACAGGAAAAAACAGTGAACAGAAAAATCCACTGAAGGCAACACAGGAAGCCAGTGTACTGTTAGTTAAGAGAAACATCTGACATGCTCAGCTTAACACTTTGCAAATAAATAAGAAAACTCTTCAATAAATTCAGCAAGTAATAAAAATATACTTTATGTTAGGATCCATGAATGAAGACCTCAGGAAGAAGAAGAAAAGGCAGATAGAGACAGACTGACAAAATGGACGAGGATGCAGAGAGAGATGTACACATGGAGCCAGTTGTGGTCACAACTACCATTGGCGAGGGGCCTCCTGGCGACAGGAACTCTAGTGATTTTGACATTCCCACACCTTCTCTCTTTCTCACAACAACGCTTGCTCCCATTTTTACAGTGAAGAAATGGAGGAATGGAGCAGTTAGGTAAGAGCCTGTGGTCCTACCACGAGTGAGTGCCCCCCCACGCCCCAAGACACACACACTCGGAGACAGCAGAGCTCATCACTTATAATCACTAGATATAGTGGTGGGACTAGGCACTTGATGAGTCATGCCACTGTTGGCTCAAGGCACTGAGAGCATGCTGGACACTACGGGCCTGCAGAGAGAGGAGCATGGCCATGGAGTGACATCCTTGGCTGTGAACCTGGAGCGCCAAAGGCATGTTGTATTTTGGTAACCATTGCTGTGGATGGGGGCTTCACCTCCAGCACTGGTACCACGGCCTCAGGGAGACTTAACAGAGGCCATTCTGGCCCAGTGCTGTCACCTCGCTGGTCGCAGTTGAGGGAGAGAGGGAAAGGATTGCAGTCTGTGCTGCCTGCCATCAGCGGAGACTGCTCTGCGACCCCATTCATATGAGTCCCATTGTCCTGTGGAGACTTCCTGTTGTGGGTCTGTGAGCTTGACCCGGGTAGTATAGGGTGAGAAAAGGGAGGATTGTTGGCAGATACAAGCTTTCTCTTTTATTAGGCTCGGACTTACAGGGAAATTCCCATCCGTCAGCCGTGCAGTCTTTGTCCGCATCTCCATTCACCTTCCGGCCTCTTGACCAGAGCCACTCTCTCTCCATTCTGAGTTCCTCATGCCTTCTGAAGTGCCAAGACCCGTGTCATTGTTTTGGGTCAAGCATACTCTCTCATTTTTCTGTTTTTCTCCTTTCCCGGTCCAGGGTGCCCAGGGGAGGTGGCCCAGGGCTTCCCTGAGGATGGGATTCCCCAGCGTGTGAGGCTACCGGGGGTCTCCCCAGACCTCTTATGGTGGAAGGTACAAGGAGCTCTGTGTACTTCTGAGCAGCTTCACCCGAGAAGGGTTTCCTCGTGCCCCAGATGCTGGGCTGAACGTGGCCCTGTCCTGGGCAGCTGCCCTTTCTGACTCTAAACAGTGCACCCTTGGAGGCCTGGCCAGGCCTGGCCAGCCCTGCTGCTGTCAGCCTCGGGGAGGGGGTCTCGCCGTTGAAATCGGCATCCAGAGTGTCTGAGCTGCCAGCACCTCACAGGGCGAAACAGCAACCGGCATAAATCTAGTCCTTTTCCTGGCTGGTTTGCAGTCCTTTCTTCCTAGTCCTGTCTGCCCAATGCCTGACCCCTGCTCTCCTCCTTCCCAGACACAACACAATGGCAATCGGCATCGCAGTGGACATTCTGGGCTGCACGGGCACTCTGGAGGACCGAGCAGCCACCCTCAATAGGATCATCCAGGTGGCGGTGGAACTGAAGGACTCCATGGGGGACCTCTACTCCTTCTCGGCCATCATGAAAGCCCTGGAAATGCCACAGGTAAGTCTCCCCTGGGTCGGTGCACCCTGCACTCCTGTGTGGACTTAGAGTCGGTCTGCAAGCCCAGGCTTAGCAAAAACCCATGTTTTTAGGCTGTCCCGAAAGGCTAAATCTTAGTGAAAGCAGCTCTGATTAGGAGCAACCGAAAGCAGTGTCAAAAGTGTTTCAGCTCCATTTTAAAAAACTGGATTGTTGGTTGACGGTGTGCACTTTCTCTTTGGTGTTCCAGAGGAGGAGGCGTCCTCAAGAACAATCGGTATTCCTTAAGAACCAATCAGCAGATATGTCTGGCTGATGTGTGTCGTAGAAGAGACTTCCATCTGTGTCACCAGACAATTGGGGAGCTTATCTCTGAGAATCCCCAGAGTGGTTTGTCTCAAAATTATGTCGCTCAGGTCACCTAAAACAGACTTCTGTTAAAAAATTCAGATTTCTAGCCCATTTGCCATTTAAGCCCCTAATTAGAGTTTCTAAAGTCAGGCACCTTGCATTTATCTGCTTGGATGGGCTGTTTTTAGGATGAGTGTCAAACCTGAGAGGCTGTGTTTAAAGTCCAGTAGATCTGAGAGAGGAAAGTTGTTCTGTCATCTTGACTGCCTGGAATCCGTGGTCTCATTTTGGTTCTGTCCCACAAGCCCTAGATGTGTGTAATCTCACCCTCGGGGCCCTCCAGTCCTATAAACCCAGTCTGCAACTGGTAACACCAAAACCGCTGGTCATTTAGCTTGGCTCTTTGCTAACTACAGACTGTCCCTGAAAGCCTGCTGGGCACTCACTGACAGGGAGAAGCCACTGCTGCTGTCCGACTGTGACGGGACAGTCACATGTCCCGTAAGTCAGAGCATGTTAGGAACATCATTTCCTGGCATTAAAGCAAGGTCACCCTGAAGACAAGCTGAACAACTTAGGGCCTTCACCAGGAAATTTTGAGGGGAATCAGTTCCAACCACACTATCCTAAGAGTTTAAAAACTCCTTAGATGCCCTGGAATTTTATAGGATCCATACTTGAAATAGGAAAATCCAACTATATTTTCATAATATGCTGACTCCTATTACTAGCAGGGGTTATAATTTTTCATTCCACTGTTATTCATTTGCATTGTATTTATTTCTTCTCACCCAGAATGGCATGTAATTTTGGAAGGCTGCGAAATCAGGCTCAGTTGTGTGTAGTCCTCCAGCCCAGAGCTTCCTCTGAGAGTGTGCTTGCCATCCATGGTTAGGGGCTTCTCCCAGCGCGCCTTAATAGGCCTGTGCGGGGGGGCTCCCTGGCCTCCAGTACCATCAGACTCTGCCCTGCTGGACCCTTTCAGCAGTGAGGGTGTGCAGTCCTCCAGGGCATTTGCCCCCCCCGCCACAGTGTGCTAGGACGCTGCCGGGGAGGGAGGTGGCAGACCCAGAGAAGGCTGAGGGGGGGACTCATATCACTCCTGGGTGTCCTCATCCAAAAATGACCCTATACTGTGGGCTCACGTGCCTTCTCTTCTCAGCTTCTAGTCTCAAGAAGGCGCATCCAGCAGATTGCACCCAGATGAGAGACCGGGGCTACTTTGGGAAAGCAGATGCTTCAGGGAGGGAAGAGAAGGGACAGGGAGAAGAGAGAGGTGCATGTGGTGGGGGGTGGGCAGAGGAAGACAAGTCACTTCCTTTCTGTCCCAGCAGACTTGCTGGTGCCGATCATTTCTCCCCTCCTCTGGGAAGATGCAGCTCTTAGAGGCCAAGGGAATGAATCTCTTCTCTGTCACTTACCAGCTATAATAACCTGGAGCAATCTAACTATTCTCATCTATAGATGAGGTGGTGGTTTCTCATCTATAAAACAAGGCCAAAATACTACCTCAGAGGGCATTGGAAGATCAAATGAAATTCTTCAAATACCTGACAAAGAGTTGGCGTTCATTCCCCCCAATATTAGTGCCCTTCCTCTTTCTTGTTTTATGGAAAAAACAAAAAACAAAAAACTTCAGACACTTCAGCTTGCTGGTTTTATGGTATGAGTGGGGGTTGTCTGTCTCGGGGCAGTCAGAGTCAGTGGCACATGTTGGCATTGACTAAACTGTTCTAAAAGAACAGAATGAAAAGGAGCGAGTAGAGTGGCATCATGTGGTCTGGGCAATCTTCCGTGCGTCTCAGACATTATTACAAGGAAATGAAAATGCTGTACGTGACATTCCTACATGCTTTCATCAGTATAACCTCTGTGGACAGTTGGCAGTTCCCATCAACATTTAAAATACACGTATTCTTTGACCGTGTAGTCCCATTTCTGGAAATTTATACCCCCAATATTTTCACACACATACACACACATTTGCAAAATCTTCACAAGGTAATTTCATAATGGAAAAAATTTGTGAAACTCTTCTCTATAGGAGACTAGGTAAACTTCAGCTTATCCGTAAACTGGAACATCATTCAGAAGTTTAACAAAATAAGGCTGTTCTGTGCTGTTTTATACATACTTGAATGATTTCCAAGCAAAAAACTGAAAAATGTATGAAGTGTGATATGCCTTTTAAAAGTTGTATATGCGTATACACAAAAACCTGGACACATACAAGAAACTGATGAGTTGTCTCTGGGACAGGTTGTTAGAACAACACAGAACAGGGGCAGGGGCGGGGATGAGCCTTTCTGTATACACTGCTTTTAGCTGCTTTGACTTGTTTCTAAAAAGAGCCTCTTCCAAAATAACACCTTTCTCTCTTCCAGATCACAAGGTTAGAAAAAACGTGGACTGCCCTGAGGCACCAGTACACCCAAACAGCGATCCTCTATGAAAAACAGCTGAAGCCTTTTAGCAAGATCCTGCATGAGGGCCGGGGTGAGTACAGGCTCAGCTAGAGTGGGAGTGGTGGCCGCCTGGCATGTATCTGTGGGACCGTTAGGTCTGCTCTGCTCTGGTTTGATCAGAGCCTTTAGCAGGACATTTCATGAGATCTGAGGTATCTGTAGGATTGTTGATGGATCATTGAGGCTTTTATCAGATGGGCACGTCATTTTTAGAAGAATTGCGGTTGCTAAAACAGGACCTGGGCTACTAGTCACCTCACTCCGTGCTTTCCTTTCTTAACTGAGGTGTAATGTATGCAACATTATGTTAGTTGTCAGTAGACAATGTAATGAGTCAGTATTTGTATTTACTACAAAATGATCACAGTCCAAATAATACCCACATCATATATAGTTATCAAATTTCTCTTTCTTGTGACGAGAACTCTTAAGATCCACTCTCTTGGTTACATTCAAACAATGCAGTGTTGTATTAACTGTAGTCACTTCGCTGTACATTACCTCCCCATAACTTACTCACTTTGTACCTGGAAATTTGTATCCTTTGACCCTCTCCATCCATTTTGTCCACCTCCAACCACCAGCCTCAAGCAACCACCAATCTGTTCTCTATATCCATGAACTGAGGGGATTTCATTTTTGGTTCTATTTTTTTAAGATTCTGCATACAAGTGAGATCAGATAGTATTGCTCTTTTTCTGTGACATATTTCACTTAGCAAAATGCCCTGAAGGTCCATTCATGTCAGACAGCAGGATTTCGTTTCTTATTTTTATGACTGAATAAAATTTCTGTGTGTGTGTGTGTGTGTGTAGTTAGTTATAAATATATATGTAAGTATACCACATTATCCATTCCTCCGCTGGTGGACCCTTTGGTCATTTCCATAATCTTGGCTATTGTAAATAATGCAGTAAATGTGGAGTGCAGACATTTTTTAAAGTACTTTTTTTTCTTCAGATAAATAGCCAGAAGTGGAACCGCTAGGTTATATGATAGTTCCATTTTTAATCTTTTGAAGACTCTCCATACTGTTTTCTGCAGTGGCTGTGCTAACTTACATGCCTGCCAACAGTGCACAAGTATTCTCTTTTCTCCACATCGTTTCCAATATCGTTATTTCTTGTCTTTTTGCTATAGCTATTCTAATAGATATGAGGCAATATCTCATTGTGGTTTTGATTTGCGTTTCTGTCATGTTGAGTACTTTTCCATATACCTACTGACTGTCTGCATCTCCTCTGGCAAAATGTCTATTCAGATCTTCTGCCCCCCCCCTTTTTTTCCCCTGTTGACTTGTGTGAGTTTTTTATATATTTTGGGTGTAAACCCCTTATCAAATAGATGATTTGCAAATATTTTCTCCCATGCAGTAGTTTGCCTTTACATTTTGTTGATGGTTTTTTGTTGTGTAGAACCTTTTTAGTTTGATGTAGTCCTATGTATTGATTTTTGCTTTGCTGTCTTTGCTTTTGTTGTCAGAAAAAAAAAAAAAATCACCAAAACGAATGTCAGGGAGCTTCTGCCTCTCTTTTCTTCTAGGAGTTCTGTGCTTGCAGGTCTCACATTCAAGTGTTGAATCCATTTTGATAATTGTGTATGGTGTAGGGTAGTGCCCATTTTCTTTATTTTACATATGGCGCTCCAGTTTTCCCAGTACCCTTTCTTCAAGAGACTGTTCTTTCCCCATTGTATGTTCTTGGCTCCTTTGACATAAATAAATAGACATGGGTTTCTTTTTGGGCCCTCAATTCTGTTTCATTGATGTAGGTGTCTATTTTTATGCTAATACCATACTGTTTGGATTACTATAGCTTTGGAATCTAGTTTGAAACCCAGGAGCATGATACCTCCAAGCTTGGTTCTTTCTCAAAACGTCTTTGCCTATATGGGTCTTCTGTGGTTCCCCCATATTTTAGGATTGTTTGTTCTATTTCTGTGAAAAATGCCATTAGAATTTTATAAGGATAGCATTGACTGTGGATTGCTTTATGTAGTATGGACATTTTAACACTATTAACTCTTCCAAACCATGAACACAGAATATCTTTCCATTTGTTTGTGTCTTCTTCAATTTCTTTCATCAGTGTCATATAGTTTTCAGTATATAGGTCTTTCACCTCCTTGGTTAAATTTATTTTTAGGTATTTTATTCTTTTTCATGTAACTGTTAATGAGATTGTTTTCTTAATTTCTCCTTCTGATAGTTTGTTGTTGGTGTATAGACATGCAGCAGACTTTTGTATATTAATTTTGTATTGTGCAACTTGACTGAATTCATGTATTAGTTCTAACAGTTTTTGGTGGAGTTTTTGTTTTCTATGTATATTATGTCATCTACAAATAGTGACATTTTTACTTCTTTCCAATTTGGATAAAAGTGGTGAGAGTGGGCATCCTTGTCTTGACCCTAGAAAAAAAGCTTTCAGCTTTTCAGCCTTGAGTATTAGCTGTGGGTTTGTCAGATATGACCTTCATTATGTAGAGGTGTGTTCCTTCTATACCTACTCTGTTGAGAGTTACCATAACTGGATGTTGAAATTTTGTCAAATCCTTTTTCTGCATCTATTAAGTTGATCCATATGATTTTTCTTTTAAGATTTTATTTGAGAGAGAGCGAGCACACAAGCAGTGGGGAGGGGCAGTTAGGGAGAAGAAGAAACAGACTCCCCACTGAGCAGGGAGCCTGATGCCCGACTTGATCCCAGGACCCTGGGATCATGACCTGACCCAAAGGCACATGCTTAACTGACTGAGCCACCCAGGTGTCCCTGTATGCTGCTGCTTTAGAATGGAATACTCTGTATATATTTGTGAAGTCCATCTGGTCTAACAGGTTATTAAGGCCAGTATTTTCTTACTGATTTTTTTGTCTGGATGATCTATCCAGTACGTGGAGTATTAAAGTCTTCTGTTATTATTGTATTGTTTAGGTGCTCCTATGTTGGGTACATAAATATTTACAAATGTTATATTCTCTTATTGAATTGACCTCTTTATATAATGCTTTTTTTTGCTGGCTTGTTTCTTATTACAGTCTTTGTTTTAAAGTCTGTTTTGTCTAAGTATAGCTACTCAAGCTTTCTTTTGGTTTCCACTTGCATGATTATCTTTTTCCATCTCTTCACTTTCAGTCTGTGTGTATCCTTACATCTGAAGTTAGTCTCTTGTAGGAAGCATAAAGATGGGTCCTTTTTAATCCATTCAGTTGCTGTATGTCTTGATTAAAACATTTAATCCATTTATATTTAATTATTGATAGGTATGTATTTTTTGCCATTTGTTCATGGTCTTCTAGCTATTTTATCCTTCCTCTCTGCTCATTTCTTTTTCTCTTATTCTCTTCCTTTGTGGCTTAGTGATTTTATTTAGTGCTATGCATGGATTTCTTTATCTTTTGTGTATCTACTGTAGGTTTTTGCATGTGGTTACCATGAGGCTTACATATAACAACTTATAACAGTCCATTATTGAACCTGATACCAACTAAGTTTGGATCCATTCTAAATCTGTACATTTTTACTCCCTCCCCACAACATTTTGTTTCTGATGTCACATTTTACTTCTTTGTATCTGTGTTGTAGTTAGGTTTACCACTTTTGTGTTTTAACCTTCATACTAGCTTTATAAATGATTAATCTACTTTTACTGTCTATTTACTTTTACCAGTGAGATTTGTATTTTTACGTTTTGTTACTAAGTAATGCCCTTTTCAGCTTATAGCAGTCCCTTTAACATTTCTTATACAACTAGGTTAGTAGTAATGAACACCTTTATCTTTTATTTGTTTGGAAAACTCTTTATTTTTCCTCCAATTCTGACTGATAGCTTTGCCAGATAGAGTATTCTTGTTTGGAAGTTTTTTTCTTTTAGCACTTTGAATATATTGTGCCAGTCCCTTCAGGCCTCTAGAGTTTCTGCCAAAAAAACCTGCTGATATAGTCTTATGGGGGTTCCCCTATACATTACAAGTTGTTTTTTGTCTTACTGCTTTTAAGATTTTTTCCTTTAACTTTTATTTTAATTATAACTTGGTGTGCGGATCTTATTTGTAACTCTGGGCTTTCCTGGATCTGGATGTCTTACTTCCTTAGGAAGGTTTTTAGTCTCTTTTCTTCTAGTACCCCTATAATGCAAATGTTAGTTTAAGGGATTTATGGAAGAAACATCATTAAGAAAACTGTCTTCACTTTTCTCATTCTTTTTTGCTGCTCTGATTGTATGAGTTCCATTATCTTGCCTTTGAGTTCACTAATTCTTCTGGTTCATCTAGTCTGTTGAAGTTCTCTACTGTAATTTTCAGAAAGTTCAGTTCTTTTCTTCTCTGTGACTTCCATTTGATACTCTTGTATTTTCTGTCTCTTAGAAGTTTTCACTGTGTTTATCCTTTTCCCAAATTCAGTGAGCATCTTTATGACCATTATTTTGAACTCATCAGGTAAATTAGCTATTGCCATTTCATTAAGGGTTTTTCTGAGATTTTTTTCTCCTTATTCTTTCATTTGGATCATATTCCTGTTTCTTCCCTTTGCTTGATTCTTTGTGTTGGTTTCTGTGTGTTAGATAAAACAGTTACCTCTCCCAGGCTTGAAGAAGTGGCCTCATGTAGGAGATGAACCTTATCATTAAGCCCTGATCTAGTTCTTGGTTATCTCTCTAACCTTTGTGATTGTCTAAGCAGGCTTTTATTTTTAATGGCTCCCAGCAGTTGAGGACATGCCAAGACTTGTCAGTGTCCCAAAGGGAAGGGTCTTGGCCAGCATCAGTTTTTTAAATTATGCAAATATATATAGTCCTGTGAGAATGCAAGTATAAGTCCCCACTGGCCACCAGAGCCAGGTGGTGTGGAGCTGTCCCATGGGTGGCAGTTGCCAAAAAAAAAAAAGACTTCAAACAAGTGTATTAGCTAGCTCCCTTCTAGGCAGTATCAGGAAGCAGTGGCAAGGCAGAGGTAGAGTGCAAAGATGGCACCCACCAGCCTACATTACCTCCAAGTATCTCTGTAGGCCCCCGGTCGTGTGCCAGAAGTGAAGCCTGCGTCTCAGGCTAAGGCTCCAGGACAAGCAAATAGGCCTCTTCCACAGAAAGACTGGGGTTGTTTCAGTCTGCTATCCATGCAGCGCCCTGGGGGTTCCAACTGTTAACAGTTCTGTGAGATACAGGATCACAGTTTTGCTAGCCTTTACAGCCAGGTTGATCAGGGGTGTATCATGGGAAGTACCCACAAAAACTGAGGCACCAAATGTGTGTAAAAGTTCCCCTCTGAAGATACTGGCACTCTGCAGTTTAGCAGAGGGGAGAGCATATAGATGTCGCCTGCAGAAAGAAAGAAAGAAATGATGGCACCTCCTGGCTAGAATAAGGCAAAGAGCATGAAGATGTTGCCTACCAGTCACCAGGCCCCTAGATGTGTGCTATATTAGCCTGCCCCTCAGACCAACACTTCAACTTTAGCAAATGAGCTCTTTTCAGTCTGCTGCCTCCATGCTGAGCCCTGGTACAGGTGAGTCTGAGCACACAAGCCCTTTAATAAAGAGCTTGTTCTCAGTTTGTTACAGCCTGTGGGTCTTGTGGGCGAGAACAGGCTTGATTTTCAAAGCTAGCTGTTTTAGGGGCTCGTCTCTTAGGTGCAGGTTTTATAGTTGGGGTGTCCAATGTGGGATTCAAACCCTTTGCTCCTCAGGGAGAAAGCTCCAAGTTTTGCATTCTCTCCCAACTGTGCCAGGATTGAGGTTTATAGACAGGTTGGGTCCTGGCCTCTCCTACTTGCTTCGATGTGGGCCTTGTTTACCTGATATGTAGCAGTTGCTCAATTTTTAGGGTTTTTTTCAGAGGAAGTTCCATATTTAGCTGCAGTTTCGGTGTCCACCAGGTGAAGTGAGCACAGGCTCTTCCTATGTCACCATCTTGAATTAGAACTCTCTTTCCTTAACTTTGGAAAAAAAAAAAATAATACAGGGGCGGCTGGGTGGCTCAGTGGGTTAAGCCTCTGCCTTCGGCTCAGGTCATGATCTCAGAGTCCTGGGAACAAGCCCCGCATCAGGCTCTCTGCTCCTGCTTCCCCCTCCCTCTCTGCCTGCCTCTTTGCCAACTTGCGATCTCTCTCTGTCAAATAAATAAAATCTTAAAAAAAAAAAAAAATGGAAAACTTTATTCCATTTTTCAGAGTCTACGTGTGTTCCCCCCAACAAAATATCAGTCCCATTACTGATGCCTCTTGTCACCCTGATGGAGCGCCAGGCTGTCACTTTTGAAGGAACTGACATGTGGGAAAAAAATGATGAAAGCTGTGAGATTATGCTGAACCACTTGGCCACAGCCCGGCTCATGACAGAAACTGCAGACAGCTACCGGATGAATGCCGAGAGGATCCTGGAAGGTAAGAGCTGTTTTCTGTAAGCCGCTCTCCATTCTGCATAGTAATTAGAATGAAGGAACAAAAGAGCATGGGTGCTCTCAGTTAGGAAAAGACAAAGTAGGAAAAATTAAGTAGGCATGGAATTCCCTTTCTTATGATTGATCATCACTCCCTCTTAGTCCCCCTGAGTGACTTGAGAATCCTGTTTCTCCTTTCCCATGTGTTCTGTTGTATCAGTGGCTTAGAATAAACTGGGAAAAAGGGTCAAGAAGGAATTGGTCAGCTTGCCTACCATTAGTACTTCTGATTGGACCTATGTGAAGGTGGGCAACATGAGGAGTTAAGAATTCTATGTGACTTCATTTACCTGCATTCCTATTTCTTCCTATATTGAGAAGTGAGGCCCCCTGCTTTTAGTGTCAGAGGGTCCAACACAGGCAAAGGCACTGCTGAGAGAGCCTGGAGAAAAAGTGTCTTAAGGAATGACCAACTAGGCTGAAGGAGGTGGATATAGGTGGGAAGGCCCATTTATTTCTTCCTGAAACAAAGCTGTTGCTCCAGAACTAGGTGGTTTACAATCTATCTGCTGTAGCTTTAAGAACTACATACATCTTTCAGTTTTTTAATCAGAAAGCTCTCTAGGGTTGGCAAGTGTTGGATTCAGAAAATAAAAGCACCTAATTGAATTCACCAGATATTGAAGTGCCTGCTTACATAAAGCTAATAACTATATTACATTGGATGTTGCCTAAGCCAATATATTGGGATGGGTTTTGAGAAAAGGGCTTGAAGCTGCTCTACAGCAAATTAAGGTTATCTAATGGCATTTCTCAATTAATCCTGCTACAGATTTATGCAGCAAGTTTCCATCGCTGGTAGTAACTATGAACCCAATAAAACCAGAGATTTGCTCACCATCTACCCAGGCCAAGGCAGGGAACACAAAAGCATGTTAACTGAATGATTGGAAATCATCGTCTGGCCTCTCGTGTATTATCTGTCAAAGATATTCTGGCATCACAGGGAAGGATGGACTAGAAGTCGTCTTTTTTTCTTACGTTAGTCACCATAGAGTACATCAAGCTTTTGATGTAGTGTTCCATAATTCACTGTTTGCGTATAACACCCAGTGCTCCATGCAATATGTGCCCTCCTTAATACCTATCACCAGGCTCACCCACCCCCCCATTCCCCTCCCCTCTGAAACCCTCAGTTTGCTTCCCAGAGTCTCTCATGGTTTGTCTCCCCTGGCTTTTGTTATTTTCTTCACAAAGATCCTGTAAATCTAGATGGTAGAAACAGATTTAAGGACAGAGCAGATTATATCCAGCAGGAACCAAGGATAAGAACCACATGTGTATGACTCTGGCTGGAGGTTTCTACCTCTCAAATAGTTGACTGAGTATCCTTGGTTTTAAGTAGACAGATCTTCTCTTATGTAACAGAAGAGAGGCACGAAATAGATCCACACATATGGCTACCCATATATTTTTGAGAAAGGTGCCAATGTAATTCATTGGCTTTAGTGTTTCAACAAATGGTGCTGGAACTATTGGATATGCAATGCAAAAGAAAAAAGGAATCCTGACCCTTACCTCAACCATGTACACACTGATCAATCTAAAATGGATCATAGGTCCAAATGTTAGAGCTAAAGCGTAAAGCTCCTGTAAGATAACAGGAAATTCATTGTGTCCTTGGATTAGCAAAGCTGTTTTAAGACACAAAAAGCATGAACCGTAAGAAAAAATTTTGATAAAATTTTAAATTTTGCTCTTCAAAAGACACCATTAAGGAAGTGAAAAGGTGAGCCATAGACTGGAAGAAAATATCTGCTAAACGTTTATCTAATAAAGGATTTATATCTAGACTATATAAAGAACTCCTATAACTCAATGAGAAGACAGACAAGATTTGAGCTGACGATATACCAGAGAACATCTGCAAATGACAAATAACTATAAGATGTTTAAAGCATTAGTCATCAGGGAAATGTAAATTTAAACCACAATAAGACAATACCACGTACTGTCTAGAATGGTTACAATTTAAAAAGAATGATAATACTGGGGCACCTGGAGGCTTAGTTTGTTAAGTGTCTGACTCTTCATTTCAACTTGTGTCTTGATCTCAGGGTCATGAGTTCAGACTCCATGTTGGGCTCCACACTAGATGTGGAGCCTACTTAAAAAAAACCAAAAATGATAATACTAAGATTTGGCAGCTTATGAAGAAACTGGAGCTGGTGAGAATGTAAAGTGGTACAGCCACTTGGGAAGAGTTTGACAGTTTCTTTAAAATAAACATACTTACTGTATGACCCTGTAATTCCTCTCCTAGAGAAATGAAAACACATGTCCACACAGACTTATATACAGATGTTTACATTATTCATAACAGCCAGAAACTAGAAACAAGTTATACATCCATTCATTCCTTTTTATTGCTGAGTAGCATTTGTTATATGGACATTCCACATTTTATCCATTCACCAACTGGTCCATCGGTTGGTGAATAGATAAAATGTGGAATGTCCATATAACAAATGTTACTCAGGGGGCACCTGGGTGGCTCAGTGGTTGGGCCTCTGCCTTCAGCTCAGGTCATGATCTCAGGGTCCTGGGATCGAGCCCCGCATCGGGCTCTCTGCTCAGCAGGGATCCTGCTTTCCCCTCCCTCTCTCTGCCTGCCTCTCTGACTACTTGTGATCTCTGTAAAATAAATAAATAAAATCTTTAAAAAAAAAAATGCTATTCAGCAGTAAAAAGGAATGAACTGATAACCTGCAACAATATGGAATAGTCTCAAAAACATGGTACTTAGTAAAAGAAACCAGACATAAAGTCTGCATTTTATGATTCCATTTATATCAAGTTCCTAGAAAAGGCAACACAAAGCAAAGAGGTACTAGGTAGTTTTCCAGGGGGATGGAAATGTTCTAAAACTGGTGGTGATGGATGTATAAATTATATAGACTTACTATTGTATATGAAACTACAGCTATAATAGGTGCTTCATGACATATAAATTATGTATCAATAAAGCTGTAAAAACAAGGTTCTTTGAACACTCCTCCCCACAGTGGCTTGTGCACAAGAATTTTATTCTACCATGTTTCAGTGAGTTTACTTGGTATTCCTTCTCCAAAGATGCTCAGGTCCTTGAGGACAGGGCTCTGCCCTTTCCTTGTATAAAGCAGAGCCTGTTTTTTCTTTGGGGGCATTTTTAAAGTTCTGATAAAAGATGAATTTCATTTTGATCTGACTTTAAGCAGCTAGATTTTCAGTCTATTGCTGACATTACCTTTGAAAACTGAAGTAACTGTTCTGTTTTCCTAGGTTTTCAACCAGATGAAGAAATGAGTGAAATCTTCAAGACTGAATTTCAAATGCGATTGCTATGGGGCAGCAAAGGTGCACAAGTGAATCAGACAGAGAGATATGAGAAATTCAACCAGATTTTAACTGCCCTCTCACGTAAATTGGAACCACCTCCTATAAAGCAGGCAGAGCTTTGATAACTCTCCAGAGAACCTTAGGATATTATTTGAAGCTTCTCCAGTTTCTTCTTTGGGAAGGCTTATCATTTGATAAAGTAATAATGTGCAAATCTGACAGTATACAAGCTTTTAGTATCCACAGGATATTAAACATGTAAATTACACAGAGCACACTTATTTATGAATTGTTTAAAATTACTACTGATTTTAAAATGAAAATAATTTATTATGAAGGTAACTATTGCTAATGTTGATCAGCAAATTTAAGAGAAGACGATGTTGGCTGGTTGCCTTCTTTTTCTGAGGTATTTGACCATTTTAGTTTAAATTCCTTGTCAGAGAAGTGTAAATAGAAAAGAGTTGAAAAGCATGAAAGATTATGGAAGGTATCAGTTGTATGATATTCTTTAAATATGAAAAATGTAAATAATCATATGAAAATATATCTTTTTGTGAAATAACTGTATCTGGTCTCTTTATTGTTAAATAACTCATTATAGTATAATAATTATACCTCCTACCTTCCTGGGGTATCCTCTTCCCTAGATACTATAGCCTAATAATAAACCAAAATAGAGTGATATGGAAAATGTAAGGTTTGTGGCATGGGAGACAGAGTGAATAGTGATAAAAGGTAGACCTGGCTCCAGAAGACCTAGGTTCAAAGTGAAGCTGTGGTGCTTGCTAGCAGCTGGACTTGGTCAAGTCCAAAGTCATCCTTCTGAGTGCAGCACAACACCTAGTATAGAGGGAATACCCAGATGCTAGTATACTTCATGATAGCACTTCGTGCATTTGAAAATAACCAACTGCTGAGCTTCCAGTTCCAGATGGTGATGTAGGAAAACCCTGAACTCACTTGTTCCCAGATATACCAAATCTATACCTATTTATAAAGCACTTCCTCCTAAAGAAGTGAGGGCTGACTGGATAGCTTCTGCGCAACGAAAGATGAAAGCTAGACCACACACAAAACAGCAACAGGGATGGTGACCGTAACAAAGGGAACCCCTACTCCCAAAGCTGCAAACTGAAGTGGGGAGGGATACTACTGAAGGACCACAGGCAGATTTGTTTGCCCTGGGGTAGAGAATAGCCATGGTTTAAAAGGGCAACTAGAACATAAAGGAAACAACCCTAGAGCCCTGCAAAATAGTGGGGGAGCTGCTGGATCTCTAGAGGGTCAGAGGGACTGGTGACACCAAGGTTGGTTTCCCCCGTCACCTTGACACAGCAAGATAGAGCATGGTCTTGGCACCATTGCTGGCCTGCCACCTCAGTGAGCCCTAGGCCTCTAGCCCACACCAGGCCCAAATGCCCTAGCGTGCAGAAAAAAGGCATAGTTTGAAAAAGCAACTAGAGTATAAAAGATCCAGCCCTCGAACTCCACCGAAAGGCAGAGAGCTGCTGCAATGCTCTCTGTTCAGAGGGGCTGGCGACACCGCTTACATTCTCCCTCCACCTTTACAGCGTGGAAAAGAGCAGTCTACTGCTTCCACAAGCCCCTGGTTCCTAGCCCACACCAGCCCACGCCACCCCACCAGAGTGGCCTCAGTGTGCCACATACTGGACACCCCCGGTCAGCACCCACATAGCTTCAGCTGTCTCAGCAAGGTGACAGAGGCACAAATTTGAAGAAATGGTCTTGTGTTTGGTCGTCCCCTGTATAAACTGTGTGCTCCTGGTGATTTTAGTTGGCTGGAGCTGTGGCTGGGAAGGGCGAGGGGTCCTGGGCACACTCTGCTAGAGCTGCCCTGGTGCCATGGCCAGAGCTGACGTGGGTGTCCAGGGTCTGCATAGAAAACACTGGGACCACCCTGGGCCATATATATATATATATATGAAGGCTATATACTTAGGATGTTACATACAAATCTCATGGAAACCACAAACCAAAAACCTATGATACGTACACAAAAAATGTGAAAAGTGAAAGCCAAGAATAATACTAAAGAAAGTCATCACAAGAGAGCAAGAGAACTATAAAAGTCAGAAAACAACAAAATGGCATTTATGTACATATCAATAATTACTTTAAATGTAAATGATCTAAATGCTCCAATCAAAATAATTTATTGTTACCTTTTCCTCTAGCTGGTTAAATACGAGTTTTCCAGGCTTACTTTCTAGGCTTCTGACTTCACAAAGGAGACTCTTTCTAGTTTATCAGGACCCCTCTCATTTTTTTCCTATTATAGAAAATTTGGAATACAAGATTTTAAAATAAAATAATAAATTTCAATCATTCTGCCACAAACTGCCAACACTTACCAATTTGCTTTTTCCTCCTTTTTTCTGTCTTCTAAATAATTTGGGGATCATATGGAATATCCAACTTTTCTCAAGTTACAAAAATTTCTCCATCATGTTAAATAGCCTTTGAAAAAAATGCAATTTATTGGTTACATAAGTTATACTATAACCACATTCCTTCCATCTTAAGTATGCCATCTTAATATTCCATTTTAAATATGTTCTAATATACTAGAATGAAGTATGAGCCTCTCATTATGGTCTATTTATTATAAGGGAAATATTAGTTTTGAATCCTGGTTCTCTGTATTTCCATTAATGTGACCTAGGATCATAAGGCCCTCTCCCATTTTTTTTCAAAGGACCTATCACATTACTATTTTTTATTTGCTTAAAAAAAAAACAAAGCAAAACCAAAAAAACCCAACCAAACCAAAAGTACAATTCTACCTCTGGCAATATGGTGGTTTAGGTACTCTTGGAAAACCCTTTCCTTATAACTAAATAAATAAATCTTAATAAACTTACCTTTTAATGCACTGTTAAACTTGACAGAATGAAAGGGAAATCCCCAGGAAATAATCCTTCCCTTCCCACTTCACGTACCAAAAGGATCAGCAAAAAGAAACTCTGTAAGAGAACTTAAAAACCTTAGGGTGGCCCCCTAAGGCAAATACTAACATCACCTCAGTGAATGGGAGAAGGTGTCTTAGGTGAGCCAAATGTGAAATATCTCTATTAAGTAAGGATCCTTAAAGGGTCCCTGTTGTTTGGCTAGGGGGAAAATAAAATCCATCTGCCTAGCAAAGAGAGGTTACCAAGAAATAGGCCTTTCTTTTATGCATAATTACAAAAAAAGAATTGTAATGAGAATGGTCTTTGGTGAGGATTTGCAACTATAAGCCTATTCTCAAACAAATCTAGAGTAAAAATCCAAAACTAAACTGATTTACAATGGTCCTGGGTTGCTGGCATCCCTGGGACCTAGCAGATAAACCCATCCTCTCAGGAGGAAAGCATTCAGTATTCATAGAAAATAAATTTTAAAATGAAGAAAGTAATGTTTAAAACTAAATATATATTTACATATGAATATATATAAATTCAAGCAGAAGAAATGTTACCATGAACAAAATTTTGGGGAAAGAAAGATTTAGAACCCCAATGCCTTCAGATACTAGAATTATCACATTTTAAATGCAACACAATCATATATAGTTGTATATAAAGAGAAAATGAACCCAAACAGGAAATGAGTATTAAAAAATACACTGGGTGTGGTGCATAAACAATGAATTCTGTTACACTGAAAAGAAATTAAATAAAAAAGTAATTATTATCTGTATCTAACCAACTAATAAAAAAAATGATTACATTTTGGGGGGCACCTGGATGGCTCAGTCATTAAGCATCTGCCTTTGGCTCAGGTCATGATCCCAGGGTCCTGGGATAGAGCCTGCCTATTGGGCTCCCTGCTTGGTAGGAAGCTTGCTTCTCCCTCTCCCACTTCCCTGCTTGTGTTCCCTCTCTCACGGTCTCTGTCAAATGAATATAATCTTAAAAAAATATATATTACATTTTAAGAGAAACTTGGTAGATCCTTTAGAAATGTATAGTAAACTAAAAAAAAAAATCAACGGATGCTAATATTAAACAGAAGATTAGATCTTGGGGCACCTGGGTGGTTCAGTGGGTTAAGGGCCTGATTCTTTCAGCTCAGGTCATCTCAGGGTCATGGGTTGAAGACCTGCCTCAGGCACCACACTGGGTATGGATCCTCCTTGAGATTCTCTATTTGCCACCCCAACCATGATCATAGTTTCTCCAAAGAAAAAACAAACAGCAAAAACCCAGAAGACTAGATCCAACTGAAGATTTAATGACCTCACAGAGACAAGGAGAGGAAAAGTAGAAGACATAGATGAAAAGATTTAAAAGACCAAAACAGAATGACCCAAAGCATCGCATCAGAGCTCCAGAAAAAAGTGGGGTGGGAGGAAGCAATTCATCCAGAAAAAAGGGCAGAGATTTAAGGATTGTTGAGCAGTGAAATGGGTAATCTTCTCGGTATATCAAGACAACATTGTGTCTACTGTGTGAAGTTAAAAAGGCAATCAAAACAGTAGCACAAACTAGGATCAGTTTGGGTGATCGGTTACTAGAGTTCTGATAAAGTGTTTTCTTCTAATCAGTAGGGGCATTAAAGATACTAATTAGCTTTAAGTTGTAAAATGTAAAGGGTAAATGCTATAAGAACAAAATCAAAGTTTCAAACTAGAAGAGGAAAAAAATGAGAAAACAAGAATGCAAAAAGACAGTAAAGTGAGATGAATAGCAGATGAATGACATCTGACAGAGATGTCAGAAAAGACTCCAAAGTTATCAATAATCACTGTAAATACAAACAGACTCAATCTGCCAGTGAGAAATCAGAGACAGCCATCTAGATTTAAAACAAAACAATCTGGGGCACCTGGGTGGCTAAGTGGGTTAAGCACCTAACTGTTGATTTCAATTCAGGTTATGATCTCAGGTTTTAAGATCGAGCCACACATTAAGCTCCATGCTGGGCATGGAGCCTCAAGATTCTGTCTCCCTCTACCCCTCCTTGCATTTTCTCTCTCCCCCCAAAATAAAAAATAAAACCTACACTCGTTATAAGAAACAAAATAAAAACTTTAAGTCCATATAAAAAGGTTAGGAGGGGGCACCTGGGTGGCTCAGTGGGTTAAAGCCTCTGCCTTCGGGTCAGGTCATGATCCCAGGGTCCTGGGATTGAGCCCTTCATCGAGCTCTGTGCTCAGCAGGGAGCCTGCTTCCTCCTCTCTCTCTGCCTGCCTCTCTGCCTATTTGTGATCTCTGTCAAATAAATAAATAAATAAAATCTTAAAAAGAAAAAAAGGTTAGGAGAATTATGAGGAAACAGGGATGCAGAATGTGTCTGGAGTGCTGGTAATGCTTTATTTCTTGACTCAACTGTTGATTTTATAGTAACAAAGTGTACATTTACATTTCATGCATTTCTCTGTGTATTTTATAACAATGTGTTAAAATATTCATAAAAATATGTGTTACCTAGGAATATTTTCAAAAGATGTACAAGAGTTTGGTGAAGAAATTTTTAAACTTTAAAAATCTGAAAAAAAAAGTCAGAAAAATAAATAGGAACATCATGCTCCTAGATTTTAAAACTTGGTATCAGAGATACCACTTCTTAAAATGACCTTTAAACTCAATGCAATCACAAAATCCAACAGGATTGTTCAAGCTAACTTGATAAGGTTTTCCTAAAATTTACATGGCTAAAAATAGTCAAGACCATCATAGGAAGACAAGATGTAGGGAGGGGGGAAATCTGTTCTACTAGATATAAAAGTTCATTATTAAGCTATAATAATTAAATTATCACTGGAAATTTGATATGACAGAAGTAACATTGGCAATCAGTGGGGGAAAGGGCAGCTTTTTAAATAAATAACTCTTGGACAATCGGTTAAGCAAATGAAAAGGGGAGGAAAATGGCCCCTTGTCTCCTATCATAAACTAAAATAAAATCTAGATGAATTAAGAGCTTCTATGTGAAAGGCAAAACCATAAAATATTTAGAAGGAAATCCAGAATTTTTTACTTTTTACTTTGAATCAAGGAAGAATTTTTTAAACTAGACAGAAAAAGCATTAACTATAAAAGATCAGTCTATATTAAAACAAACTTCTATTCATCAAAGGATATCATATTACAAATGCAGCCTCCAACAATGGCTACGCCTGTTCCCTGCCACCTAATATTCACACCCTTCCGTTGTGCCCTTCTACATTGCACCAGGTTTGCTTTGCATCACCAAGTACATATGGCAGGAGTCATGGTATATTATGTCTGAGATTAGGTTATAAAAACTATGCCTCTTTCTTGAGTTTTTTCTCTTGTGGATACCTCACTGAGGGAAACAAGATGGCATGTTCTGAGCATCCCTATGAAGATGTCCACATGACATAGTCCTGAGACCTGCCAACAATCATGTGAATCATCTTGCAAGTGGACCCCCCCAGGTCCACAAAAAGCCTCGAGATGATTGCAACCTTGACCAACACCTTGACTTCAACCTTCTTAGAAACTAAGCCAGTCACCAGCTATGCTACATAGCAAGATAATTAGCACCCTTAATGTATGAAGAATTCCCATGAATACAGAAAGACAATCAACAACAAAAAAAGGGCAAAAGATATAAATTGGCTTTTCACAGAAAAGGAAACACAAAAGATTTTCAATTTCATCAATACACAGGGAAAGCAAATAAGACTACAATGAAAGGCCATTTTCATTCACTGAACTGACAAAAATTGAAAAGACTAACTCCCAAGTGTTGGCCAGGTTATGGAGCGTAAGTAACTCATACACAAGTTGTAGGTGTGTAAAACTGTTATAATCGCTCTGAAGGAAAAGGTGTCATTTTTTAAAAACTGAAGATAAATATAACCCACAAACTAGCAACACAGAACTTTTGTTATCAGTAAACATGCATATGGACGTACATAGCAACACAGGAATCAGGAAGAAGCACACATATCCATCAACAGGAAGATGGATATATTGTGTATTTATGTAATGGGATACTATACATACTAAAATGAACTATACATAAACATGAATAAATCTTAAGAGCATTGAGTGAAAAAGCAAGTCTCAGAAGATACCACGCAGTATTCAAAATATTTAAAAGTAGAATGTTAATAATATAGAAATCACATGAATAAGTTCATACACATCAATGTGCAACTCTAGTAAAATAATCCTTAATCCTTTAAATAAACTACACAATAAAACTTAAATCTAAAGCGATGAAAGTAGCACATTCAGCAACCACTAATAATTTCCAAATCACTTTGAACAGCTGGGCTGATATAATTTTTTGTTTAACATGGCTCTCACCAGCTAAATGATATCCTCACTATTTGATAAAAGGCTGAGAACTCTTCCAGTGACATCCTCCATTCAACTGATAGTCATTAATTTACTAATGTGCTGTTTGGCACCTAAAGAGAAGGAACATGCTGCTGATCCACCTCTTATCTCATTGGACAGGATAGTGCCATCTGGGTGCTGGCTATATGCCAAGAGCCAGTGGTAGGAGCTCACAGCTAGAGGAAAGAGAATGGGGGTTGGGGTAGTACTGGTTGGATGGGGATTGATGATCTGGGATGAACTGGGAACTTGTATGTGAGGTCTGTCTCATTCCACACCCAAACTGGTTCCCATATTGACCAAACCAGAAAGAACCAATGATTGGTCAGATGCCAGTTATGATTCAGGACAAAGAAGGGGATAGCAAAGAGAATATAAAACTAGGCAAGTCTGCCAGAGCTTCTGCTGGCCCTGGGACAGAGCAGCTTGTTCAGGCCAGTGAGTGTAAACCAGTGGAGATGAAGAGGGCAGACAAACAATGATACTCCTCTCTGGAAACCAGACAAGGGAAGAAGGGGAAGAAAAGAGCAGGAGTTGTGCTAACACCTGGGGAGAGCACTCTCTTTTGGACTTAAGAATCCTGGTACAGTCACTCTCCTCACCTCTCTTCAGTGCACAAGGCAGGTTACCCTCCACCACAAAGGGCTATGTCCCTAACACTTAAGCCTACCCACACTCCCAATCTTCCCAGCTGCTAGCAGAGCTTAGACACCTCCCCTTGAGCAGGATGAACCATTTCTTTGGGAGGATGAACAGAGCTCTTCTTCAGCTTGGTTGCCCAGGTTCCTCTTCCACTCAAGGGTTTACAAAGATTTCCCCAAACCTGAAATAATAGTAAATCTATAGCAATTCCTTCACCTTTGTCCTCATTGCTCAAAACTGAAATACATCACAAAGTATCATGTGTGGTTTCTGAGAAACCACATGTACTCGAACTTGGTTTTACAAGTTTCTGGAATTACCATTTACCAATTGGTATGGAAATATTTCAGTATTAATATTAACCATGGTTGTATCGGTGTGCACTGGTTCAATATCAGGCCTGCACATATAGAGTATGACAACTTCTTTACTCAGAAACATGGAACGCTAATCAGGTTTAGGAAAAAATACTCTTGTAGTAACATGTGAAACTGAGAAAACAAAAACTAAGAAATCTGGGATAGTGGTTATCCTTCATGGAAAAAATGGTAATTTTCTATTTAAATTGTGTGATACACTTAGATTTATTCTGTATGGTTCATAACATACACATATTTTCCACAAGAAATTTTCCTCAGGGTTGACATTCTGGGTTTACCATATCAGCTTGTTGCAAGCTCCCATTTTCTCCAACAATGCTATCACCATCGAACAAAAATGAGTAAGAAATCCTGGGAAGTCCTGAAATTGTGCTGAAATAAATATATTTATCTCGAGTTTCCCAACTGTATCTAAAGAAAGGAATGAGGCTAATTTGATGTGTCTTTTTCTTAGGATCTAGGTCAGTTGCCCATTACATTTTCTTCTAAATGTCGACAAAATTGCCCAGTACTTTTAAGACTTGTCAAACTTCCCAGAGTTTACTGTTCACATTTTCTATTTTCCCACCCCTAATCTTTTGGCATCTCTTAAATTTCCAATAGTTTCTTATTCACAGTAACTATACTTGAGAATATATTTGGCCCCAGGTTTATGAGTTCATTGAAATAGGTTTGGTGTTTCTTTAATATTTTTTCATCTAAATGAATACCTTCTCACAAAGAAAATCTATCCTTTTCAACAAGTCTGGAGATCCTTTCTCTCTTGTTAATATTGTTATAAGGATGTTATCTTTCCCTAGCAAGTAGGATTTGACTTCCTTGATCTCAATTCAGATAGTTTAAAAGCCCTTCTCATTGTTTTGAGTTTTTGTTGTTGATACCATTTTCCTGCTATTTTGTATGTGTCCATACTTCCAAGCTCAGCATGGATCTCTAAATTCTAATCACAACAATTACAACCTGTTATTATTCAGGATCAACCCAGAGTTTTAGTATTTTCTAGGGTTTCTAGAAGTTAACAGTCATGGTTTCATATTTCCCCTTTTAAAAAGCTGAGCCTTCTGAAATTAAGACTTCCTAAAATGTCAGATATGACACTACTGTGACAAACACTACCTTCCCATGCTTTGAAATGCCAGGAGGATACAGGTGCTCTCTGACCAGGAATTCAAGGAGAAGCACAGGAAATGCTGACCAGCATGTGGACAGATCAGTCTATGGTACAGTGACACTTTCTATGGATGCAGAGGATAAGATGGTGTAAAAGGAAAGTCTGTGCAACATAGCTGTGGTAAAATAGAGATTAAAAGATCCAAATTATTACACTCAATTTAAAATTACTCTAAAAGAGAAGCAGTTTTTCTTACCTTTAGGAAAGCTTCAAAGAAACTAAAGCTAGAATAAACATTTCCAAAACTGCTTTGCAAAAAATGTCACCCAACACAGATACTTCCACTTCTGGAACTTGTCGTCTACTTTGTATCATCAGGAATTCAGCACAACAAATAACAAAATCATTACATCTCCTTAGTTCACATAGGAATAAGAGATAACACACTATACAACTTAAACTGACCATGAAAAGATTGTTTTATTCTGTGAAAATATTCTCAACAGAGAACACGATCTTAAACAAAGCATTTACCATTAAATCAACATGTGCACAAAAAGAGTAAAAATTACTGAAAAATTAAAGATTTCTTTTGGACAATTCACATGTTCAAAATTTAAGAATGATTTAAGAATGATTTAAACTGTATAAGTACAAATGTCTGTCCTATTGTAATAACCCATGTACAGGTTGCACTATTCCACGCGAAGGACCCTGCCTCCTACGGAAGCAAATCCTGCTTTGAGAAAAACAAACAGTAGCTTGAAAAGAACAGTTAGTCCTTACAAGAAAACCTTAAACTTTGCCCTCTGTGGCTGTCAGCCAAAAAAACACAAGCACTTCAGGCTTTGTACAGAGGACAAACACAGCCAGATCACATTTCCTCCTCACTGCTAACCTTTAAAATAAAAATAGCACTAGATTTTAAAACTACTTTATGTAGTCCGTCAGTACTGAATAATGTCACATTATATAAATAACCCTGTAAAGAGATTCAAAGTCTAAGCTATATAGTTTACTAGCCTCAAAGGTAATACACTATTTTATGTCAGCTGTGTAACAGGGGTGTACTTGATCTTATGAAGGCATTAACTTTCACACAATTGTCATTCAGCTTCAGTATAACTGGTAGTACGATTCAAATAACACTGGGGAAAAAATTATTAAAGCAGTCACACAGCTTCTAAAATATTGCTTAAAATCCAATAATACACAGACCATTTCATGTTCTTTCTTCCCTCAAAACAGTAACAAACAAAATTAATGAAGCTTCTGTGGTACAAATACCAACCCCCCAACCCATGCCCATCTCCCTGTTAAACACCACTAAGAAATTCGTTAAGATACAAGTCATTAACAGAATCACAAATGTGAGGCAGGACAACATGAGCAACAGGGGCACTAAGGACAATTATATTTACAAGTATAAACATACAGAAATTTCCATTTTACAAGTAAAAGTGCACATAGATCATTACAAAGTTTCACTAAATTTTATCTGGTTCAAACAAAAGCATCACTTGGAAACAGACTATCGTTGTAATAATCAAATAAGAACATGGTCACCCCAAATTAAAACACAATGGGGGGTCCATAAAACTTCTCATAAAAACACTGAGTAAAGTAAAATGGACTTGGACATGTCTTTAGCTTGATGCATAAATTTGAAGATGCACCATCAAACATGGTAGAGCTCTAAAAGCCACCTACCAAGGCTAGGTCGGCATCCGCAGCAGCGCTGCCGAGTTAAAGGAGGTCGCACTGAGCTGACACATAAAGCCCTTTGTGGGATACTGTAGTGGTAGTGTTGGCAATCAACAGATTTAGGCACTCTAGTTTAAGGCAGCATTTGAATGGAAGCAGCTGACTTCTGACAACAGTCCTTTGTCTTGAGGTGGTGAGTATCTTGTGTTTATTATGCCAGGATTTCAGTGCTGACTATAGATTCTTCTCAGACTGAGGTGAAGATGTATTACATTTCAGAGTTCTTTCAACTGGGCTGTAGGCTAGAGCAGAGATGTTTTCTTTTTCTTATCATAAATACTTCAGATTCACAAACTACTTCTTCATAATGCCAAAACTGGAATGTTTGCAGTTGGGAAGTTATAGTAGGGTACACGAATACTACGATGGAAACATTAGTGCTGGAGATGTCTGACAAAGTGACTTGCACTACAAATGTAAAACAAAACAAAGACTTTGACAAGAACAAGGGATTATAAAGACATGCCTGAAAACTCTAGCCCAGTCGCTCTAGACATGCAGCAGGATGTTAAGCAAGCACAGAGGTGGTGCAGGCAGACGCTGACAAATGGCAAGGGGTCTAAAAGACAATGGGTCTAAAGGCCAATTAAAACAGAGCTGGGATAGACGGTCCTGTTGGGACAGCCAAATGTAAGACAAATTTCATGACAGCTTTACGTTTTTTCTGACTTAAATATCAGTAAAACAAATGGAAAAAAAGTTGGCCATTTTGGGCTTTTTTCCCTTTATGTGAATAATTGTGAATGAGGAATTTAAGGACTAGTATTAACAATGATTCTTTAAAACCATGTATGGAAATGATAATGAAGTTAGTAAAAAAAAAAAAAAAAAAAAAAAGTCTGCATGCATTCATGCAACTTGCTTCTCTCACTCTCTGAACCTGACAACTTAATACCCTCCCCCTAAAAGCAGCTGCATGTAACCTCCTTCAACATCTTGCCCATTTCCTCAGAAACCCTCTTCAGGAACCTGTAGTCCAGGAGGAAAAAAAAAAGAACAATTACTGAAGACCTTTGGTAAGACCAAAAGGGGTATTCAGTTTAAAGTGTCTGTCTCAAATGTCTAAAATCATTTTAATAGTCAGCTATGTGAAAACACCAGAAAAATCTGGATGTGAGCAAAATTAAGGACCAGTCTCTTAATTGCTTCTTTGCTTTACTTCCCCACATGACCAGCACTGCACAATCCTTAATTACATAGCATTTTCCAACAAATGCTTGTTAAAATTAATTGAAAAAAAAAATCTTGAATTGATGATTGAGCTAAAATGAGGAAATGTCCTAAATGGTGATACAGATAAAGTCCTACAACCCAGTTAGTCAAAAAAGGTTTTTCTTTTCAAAGTAAAAATTTGCCAGTACTTTCCTTCCATTCAAGATTTCCTCTCAGTTTATTTAGAATCTATTTTCCTATGTATAATTGCTAAATCATCACAAAAGTGGTATTTCCCAGAAGACATTTTTCAAGATGAAAAACTGTAAGTATTAATCTGGAAGGAAGACTGTACATTACTGAAAATTATTAGTATACTAGATGAAAATATTTTCAGGTCTCAAAAAAACTCCATTTTATTCACGTAAGAGCAAGACCAGGTTGATTTCTTTTACAGGTCTCTTGATTAGCCTACAACTAATATAGATTTATGCTCAAGGTGTTTGTTTTCTTCCTTTAAGAAAACAAAGCTAAGAATAGGGAGAAAACCGAAAATGACTGTATTGATTTTTTCAATTAGCCAACTATTACTTTTCTTCCTGGAAACTGCAGCTACAAAAATTCAAACTCCTAGGCCAAACCACTCTTTTGGGAGTTAGCTTTCAGAGCAGTTTTACTTATTTGAATTCACTTACAGTCACTGTGTTTTATGAAGCAAAGTGTGTGTTGGAGGAGGAGGGCTTCCTATATCTGGATTCCTGCCCAACAGATCAAATTCTATGACTTATAAGGCAGAAAAACACAAATCTTTCACAGAGACTTAAGCAGGACATAAAGCAAAAGGCTTTACACCAATAAAGCTTTACATCAATAAAGCTTCACACCAACGTCATTCAAATGGTAAAACATCATGAGAACAGTTTCTTGTGGTAATAATATTCACATCTTTAAGATCAAGCCTACACTCAGCTCACATAGTGAACAATGTATCTTGGATGCCTTTAAGTTTTCTTGTTTTCCCACCCATGTGTTTTGTTTTATGTTATCATTCCTATGTCATACACATCACAAAACTGCCTGGTTAGTTTAGATGTAAGTTACTGCACCTTTACTGTTTTTCTCTAGGGTTACATCTATGTATGATGTGGGAACGTAGCCTTCTTCACCATTCTGTCTCCGAGCTCTTGTCCATCCATCACCTTTGTCTTCCTCAATTATGTATAGAACTTCACCTTCTTTCATTGCCAGGGTACCTTCATTATGTCCTAAATGAGAGTTTTCATAGCACAAGCATAATTAATAACTTCAAATAAAAGTTACAAATATACAAAACAACATGAAAACCTACTAGATTTCAATGTACCTGGAACCAAGAGCCCACTAACTCTCATTAGCAACAGCTCTATGATGCTTTAGTTTAACCAACACTTTCACAAACATTATGTCACTGGAAATGCACAATAACCCTGGGAAAGTGGCATTGATATCACCCCCCACCCCCCAATGCAGCAGATGAAATATCTTAGCTACATTACGCGTGTTTTTGACAGGATACTCTTATTTCACTACTTCAATTCCTTTCCAGTTTTTTTTTTTTTTTTAAGATTTTACTTATTTATTTGACAGAAAAAGAGAAAAAGACAGAAAAAGGCAGCACGAGAGGGAATACAAGCAGTGGGGAGTGGAGAGGGAGAAGTAGACTTCCCACTGAGCAGGGAGCCCGATGTGGGGATCGATCCCAGCACCCCAGGGTCTTGACCTGAGCCAAAGGCAGACGCTTGACAACTGAGCCACCCAGGTGCCCCTTCTTTCCCAAATTTGAGTGGCGCTGCTATCTAGAAAATTCATGAGGTATGGATCAGGAAAATATTACTGGAGGGTGGGAAGAAAGAAGAAAAGAATATAGTTTGGAGAGGGAATAGAGAAAAACACAGGTTCAATTCTGCTGATGGTGGAGGCAGAATAGTCATAGCCACAAAGCATGAACTTTCTTCGAAATCTCCTCAGACTCCGGGCTCTCCTTCTCTACTCAGGGCTTTCCTTCTCCACTACCAACCACTTCCAACCAGATTAGCAGTAACAGTTTTCACTAATGAATCTTCATTTAACATATGATAAATTCTCCAGTAACGTTAGAGCAAGAACTTAAATACTACTTTCTCAGAATGAGGAGTAACTAAAAACTTTATTCAACTTTAAAATCAATACAATGGATGGGTGGGTAAGGACCTTAAATCATATGCCACTTTATAACAAATGATTATGGAAGTGTTACTCTGCTCCTCTGTTAATTTAGGAAAAGGATTTTTCACAGTCCCAAGAGAGGGAAGGGCAACAAAAAATCTCCAAGAGAGAATCACAGTGTCTTCCTTCCCTCACAGGGACTGTTCTCCAACCATCAGAAGGGAAGGACAGCATAGTCAGAAGCAACCATATTCTCCTTCTCTCACTTGAAAATACAGCCTACAGGGTCTGAATATAATAGGGACATTCAGTTATGCCATGTGCCTTGTACCGGTCTTTCAATGATAGCAAGTTACAAGGAAGAGATTAAAGTGGCATCTGCTAGCCTTTTACTTCCTAGGTTGAGCTACATGCTCAAGCTGCTTCACCTGTGATGAGTACATGTAGTATTATTAAGATATCTGGGGGAAATTAAATTCTGTTATCGACCAAAGTTGATAAATGAAATCTGTACTAGGATGCTGGTAACACAAGTAATTTTCTTTCAGTGTCATGTACTGAAGAAAAACCTCTATTTGTAATATAGTTAAAACAAAAATATTCATACTAATGAGCTGGGATTACAATTTGCTGACAATGAACTATACAACTAAGAACACTAAAGTGCATGATTCAATGTATGTAGACTTTAAGAAACCAGTTTTTATCAAACACAACAGAAAATTATACCATCAAAAGGGTAGATAGCTTTGCAGTGTCCAATAGCAGGCAAAGGATCGTCATCTTCAAATTCATCATCAAACTCACTGTGGTGACCATGTTGTTGAGTTGGTCCACGGACTTCTTGGTTTGCATCATCAGTGTAACTTCCCTCGGGACTATAAAACATAAAAGTATACCTCATCAAATATCACAAACATGGGAACTTTTTATGCTATCTACAAGCTGAATTCCTCAGATCAATTCAGAGAACTAAATATCAACGACACAGTTTCAAATTAAGCCTTTATTCTCTTCAATCTTGATGATATACATAAATTGCTGGTAATACAAAATACTTCTTTGTTGAATCTCCTGAAATTAAAAAATTACAATGTTCTAGGCATATGGCATGCATTCATAAGTACGTCTCACTATCACTGGGTCCAGAGATAAAATGGGAGAAATGGAGGGGACACTTGTCTTTCATCACTGCAGATTTATTACCCCCTCTTTTGGCAAAAGAACCCTAAAATTCCATAGGGGAACCATCCAGACCCATGTTCAGTTCCCAGGCTTCAGGCAGAGCTTTGTCCTGACTGCAAAGGGTCTGTCTCAGCACAGCACAGCACGTGTATGGTCAGAGTGAACAGTTCATGAAGAGGTTTATAACCCAATCAGGTAGAACAGACCCCAGAGACCTTTCTTTAGGACTGAAGAGAAGCTCCCTCTCTGCCTTCTCTACTGGACTTGAACCTGGAGAAATATAAGCCTCAAACTCTGGAAGCTCATCATATGAAGACTTTAAATGGAGCCAACATAGGAGAAGGCAGAACTCTAAGGTGGAGAGAAACAGTTCTATTATCTGAGTTGCTAGATCAAGCTCTCCCTAGAGCAAGCCAATAAAATCCCTTTTTAGTTTAAGCCAGTTTAGGTATTTATTCTGTCCCTGAAAGCAAAAAGACTCCTAATAAAGTTAACTTCCAATTAATCATGCCAACAATGAAGTTAGTAAAACTCAGAAAATTCAAAAGAACAGGTAATTCAAAGGTATTTTTTTCTTAAAATTTTTTTAAAAAGAGAAAAGTGTTAATAATTTTGCTAAAGAATCAAATGACTGAATAAGGTAATGGGAAATCTGTATGAATAGAAATTAAAAGCACTTTGGAAGCCATGTTCTTAAATAACACAAACTAGAGATTATATTACTTTAATCTAGGTTTTACCTAGTAACAAAAACCAGTGTATTTTTAAGTATCTCTTGAGATACTAAAGATAGGTACTCTTTCAAGAGTGATAACATAAGAAAAGAGAAGGAAGAACTAAAATTTATCAAGCACATACTATTCCCAGGTATTTTACTACAAGGTGCTTTATGTACATTATTTCATTTATTACTAATAACCCTGTATGATAGGTATTTTAATCTCTATTTTATATTTTAAGAAACAGACTCAGATTATTAAAAACAAACTTGTTCAAATTGCACTGTAATTAAGTAGTAAGCCAAGATTTTATACTAGATCTCTCAAATTCTCTCTAAAGAGAATCCTAATTTGTTGGATGTTAGTGGAGGAGTGGGAGAAGACATATACACAGCGGGGGAAATATCACAAATGGTATGAAAACATGGAAACTTAGCAAAATGCCTTTCGGAAGCTGTGATGCAAACTAACAATACAGATTTTTTTTTTCCTTCACAAAACTTTGAGCAATTTAATAGTTAAGTTGGCATACGCCACCCAACTCCATCTAAACCCTGGAATATTCCCAGGTCAGAGGAGCCTATGCCTCCAGACTGTAGCTCCACAAATTTTCTGTTCCTATCTCTGTTTTTGGATGCATGACAATATAATACAGATCATTAATAGGAAATTTCATATTTTTACCTGTAGCTACTGTAAAGAAACAGAAAGTCATTTAAGTTCACAAAACTAATGTTATTAAAAGCCAAACCTATTAAATCAGGGAAGAACTCTATGAATTTTAGGACAAAAAGGTGAGAAAAATTTGAGGGAAAAGAAGAAATACACATAAAATGCAAAAAGTGACCTTTCTCGTCCCTGTGTTACAAGATGATTTATGTCACTGCTATGTCTTCTGTCTCCTCTCCCACCTGTTTTGCCTTCAACTTCAGAGAGCCAAGCCTTAGGGAAAAAAAATAAGTAAAACTTAGCTCAATAAATATTTTTAAAAGTTCCCAAGATAGTCTACATTTCAAATGTGCTTTAAGTTTTTATAATTACCTATTTCTTAAAGAAGGGAAACCTTTATTCTGGTTTGATCAATGACCAACTTTACAGGGGGTAAGAAAAGCAGGTTTAGTTTCACATAGTTTTAATTAAGAAAAACTTGAATGAGAAACTAATTCTAAAGATTATATACTATAATGATTCCTTTTAGACCATACACCCTAAAATTAAATAAAAATTTGAAGATGAAATTGTAGCAAAAACCAACCTATCATAATGAAGTTTATAAAAATGATTTTACCTTAGACAAATGCAAAACGAACCTACCTCATTCTTATGGATTTCCATTCGTAGGCGGTCAATGTTATTCATGGTCTCTGCTAATTTAGGCTGCAAACTCCCTGGATCCCCCATTTGTGGATTTTTCTCATACACATCTTTCATTTTGTTGAGTGCTTCTCTGGAAATGGGAAGGAAGTCACAGAATATTCACTTCTTATGTTTCCAGGTAAACATACCTGGAATGATTCTGGTGAATCTCACATAGCCTGATCTTAAGAGTCCCATCTCTTTAAATTTAGTCAAACATTACCAGCTAAAGATAACCTGCATAAAGATGATAATATAATGTATACAGAGTAAGTAATTTATGGAGACCGTCTTATCAAATATTTGGAATAAAAAAATAGATTTCTAATTTCTTGCTTCTCATTTATAAGATTTTATACATAGTACAAATACATACTGTATATATGTTTATTGTGTGTGTGTGTATATATATATTATGCATGTCTTTGTACATATATAGGTTAAATTAAGGCCTGGAAAAATATTTTTCAATACTCTTTTTTTTTTTTTTTTTAAGATTTTATTTATTTATTTATTTATTTATTTTTATTTGACAGAGAGAGATCACAGGTAGGTAGAGAGGCTGGCAGAGAGAGAGAGAGAGAAACAGGCTCCCTTCTGAGCAGAGAGCCCGATGTGGGACTCGATCCCAGGACCCTGAGATCATGACCTGAGCCGAAGGCAGCGGCTTAACCCACTGAGCCACCCAGGCCGCCCCATTTTTCAATATTCTTAAATTCGCTTCTGAAATCAAATTCATTATATCCCCATGCAGTCATACATTCCTCAGTGTGCCTCATCTTAAATCACAGCATCTTTGTCCTCCCACTCAACTATGCTAGAAATAGGAATGCCATCTTTCACCTGTCCCTCTCCCAGTTCATTCATCTCTTCTTCATTTCTCTAATCATATCACTGCCAGTTATACCTCAATCAGCACTCTGTGACTCCCTCTAATATCTGACATTACTGACTAACACTCTAATAATCTTTTCCACCCTGATTTCCTGGAGGTTCCATTTTCTTTCCCTTCTCACCTCTACTATCTCATCTCCCTCTCTGGTTCTTCTCTACTTCTGTTCAAACTCTAAATGTATGTTACATAAAATGATAAACGTTTCTTCTCACCTCATCCTACATTCATTTTTGAAAATGTCTCTTGTTTTTGTTTTCTAGTCTTATTGAGATATAATTGACTCTTACTAACTTCAGAGGATACTCAAATCTCCAGTCTTCCTTCTTTCCTAAGTTCTAGACACCCTGAACAGGTATCCTTTTTGTTGTCCACCGAGTGCCATGTTTCTTTAACTGTGTGCTCTTTGTTCATTTTTCTTTTTAAAATAAGCCCTTAAGTGTGGTGAAGTATTATCTAGTGCTTCTAAGTGCAAGGAGGCTGTGAGGTGCCTTATCGAGAAAATACATGTGGTTAGACAGGCTTTTTAATGCATGAGTTACAGTGCTACTGGGCCTGAGTTCAAGTTAGTGAATGAACAGTATATATTAAATTATGTGTCTTCAAAAAGAAACACATATAAAACAGGGTTATAATCTGGGCAGTTCAGTGGGTTAAGTATCCGACTCCTGATTTCAGCTCAGGTCATGATCTCGGGGTCCTGGGATCAAGCCCTGTGTTGAACTCCATGCTCAGCCAGGACTCTGCTTCAGATTTCCCTCTCCCTCTCCTTCTGCCTCTCCCCCCCACTCATTCTTTCTCAAATAAATAAAATCTTCAAACAAAACAAAACAAAATAAAGTTACAATTGATCAGTTGATAAAAATGTGACCAGAGGCTAAATGGAGCTTAAACCTGTACTTCATTATTCACAGTGACTTTACAGAATATAACTACTATAAATAATGAGAATTGACTACATTACAATATTTAATTTACAATTAAGTATACTATCATACCATTGTACAACTCTTAAGATCAAAACTTTAATCACTTCTACACCTGAAACTGAAGTGACACTGTGTGTCAACTATACTTCAATAACAAGAAAAACAAAACAAAACACTAAATCTGGAATGAAACTGCCTGAGCTGCAAAAAAACAAAAACAAACAACCCCAAAACCTTCAATTACTTATGTTATAGTTTAAGCTCCAATTTTATCTTCAGTATAAAAGCAGATAGTAAGGTACCAATTCACTTAATAACCCTTTATTCATCATAACTATCTGTTCATGAAAACAAAACAGAACTAAAGGAAACTTTACATAAAATTGAAAAAAAATTACAGCTTCAAATCCATGAATCTGCAGCTGTAAGTAATAAGTATTATTTGTTGCAAACAAAATAATTAAAGCTTTAGGTTTTGACTGAACTCAATGTATATATCGAAGCAAAATGAAATGTATCAAAGTGTAAGAGATGGTTAGTGCTGGTGAAACGATTTTGAAAATGAATCCTCAAACTATTCTGCAATATTAGGAAAGCACAAATATAGACTACTGGCATCCAAGGGGTAAGCTGCAACCTAAGAAACTAACATTTCATTATTACCTGTGACATGGCAACCATAAAATTTTTCAAAGTTTAGGAGTCTACTTTTTCCCTCAAAAGGTATTTCAATTAGGATATATGATTTTTAAACCTTCATACATCACATTTAAACACATCATTGAGAGTCAACCTCTTAAAGAATAATATGGTAGAAAAGACTTAATGGAAAATACTTTTGGTCTGATTCTTTTTGTAGCTCTCGGTTAAGTTCATCGATGCGCTGCTGCAGCTTTTTACGTCTCTGTTCTGGTGGCAGATGACTGAAATCTTCTAGTGCTGGGCCCTGAAAATCATTATAAAAGACATTTTCAGGACATTTTATTTTTTAAATATATTCACTATAAAATAAAAATACATATCAATTTTAAGTTTAATTTCAAATTAGCCCCCCAAACAACTCTTTTTAAGAAATCGTAACAGATATGTATGTTGATTAAAACAACTGTATTGAAGAAAGAGCTCAAATCCCAGTCAGTTTATAAAGTCATAAAATAGAATAGGTAAAGATGTAACCAGATGAAGAAAATTGTAATGACCACTATCAGATTATTTTCAGGTCTTGGCAGTTAAAATAAATACATATGAACCTTCTTACGGCAACAACAAAAAAATGGAAACACATAACATTTCTCACCTATACAAATTGTTTTATAGATAACAGCACATTGCCAAATCAAATATTGCAAATGTTGACTGCAAATATGAAAAGTTTATAGAAATAAGCAACTTACCTCATGAAGATAATCTAATTGGTGAAATATATTTTGATATTGAATAACCTTTCAATAATTACATTTATTAAGCCACTCTTTAGAACCAAAACATAGCTGATTATTAAAAAACAAAAGGTAGAACTATCCCCTGTGTGAAATATAAGAAATTATTCTAATAAGGAAATATTCATTATCCTTTTGTACAACCTAGTAACAACCCTCAGTTATTCCTGAAAGAAAGTTATAATCCAAAAAGAGATGGGATCTCGTTCTTTAGGAAAGATGCTTGATGTTTGAAAATTTTTTAATGTTTTAATATTCAAGAAACTATCATTTAAGAAAAAGTACTAGTATTTAGATGTAAACTTCTGATTCAAATTATGTCTTTCTCAAGTGTTAATCATGTCACTCTTATTTGTCTTATTAGAGCTTACACAACAGAGCCAATATTAGCAACTACTGATTCCATTTACTATAAACCCATATTTACATCTTAAGTTTTTATACACTCCAAAAACTGATAACATTTTTCTTTTGGTGATTTTAGGAATATGCCAGTTCAATTTTCCAAGTATCGTTGAAATGAAATGCATCCTTGCTCTTTAGGCCACTTATGCATATAACATATGCTAAGTAGCTTTATTTCACCATCTGTAAGAATACTTCCTTGACTTTAAAAAAACTCACTTTTAGGATGGAGCCATGATCAAAGGTAACATTTAATTAATAAACAGAATCTCCAGAATTTTCCCCAAGTGGCCCATACATTATGGATATTTAACAAGCTTGCCTTTAAAAAGGCAGAGTATCTTGTCTGAGTAATTTTTGTTCTTTAATCTACCAGGTAGCAGAAAAAAGAATCTGTCAATCAACTAAATCTGACCTAACTAAATGAATGGGAGAATTCTTAAAGAAGGTGCCTTTAAATTTAGTGGTCAATTATTAATGTAAACTGTCAGATTTAACCAAATTTCAGGTACAAGTTTTGAAAACTATTATATATGTGCCAAAGATAAAACTTCATTATCTATATTTGCAAAAATATTCCTTAAAAATTCTGAAAAGCTACTTAATGAAGAAATATAATTCAGTGTGGTTTTTGTGTAGTATTACAATAAACTCATAATTGCCATAAGTAAACCTTCCAGATTTCTACTTACCCCTAATTAAACCTTGTTCTCAAATTTATTACACAATGGATACTTGGGCATTTCTGATATCTCATTTTGACACTATAACCTGTTCTTTTACAGAATATGAGAACTAAACATGCTACTTCCTATAGATATAAAGACCTCTGAGGCATTTTACAACTCTTCCTACTACAACGGAATTAATTTCTAAAAGGACAGACTACCAGTCTGAAATTAAGTGGTTTGAAAGAGAGTGGTCTATTTTCCAAAAATAAGAAACTATGCAAGCAAAGACTTGGGGGTTAGGTCTTCACAATGTAGTTCCATTAATGTGTCTGAAATGTATAAAGGACCATCACACACATACACTACACACACACACACACACACACACAAAATTTAGGTTATGTGTGCTTTTATTCCCATTCAGTAGTATAGAAGAAGAAAGCACGGACTCTCTAATGAAATTAGTAGGAAATTTTCTTTCTTACTGTTTTGAAAATCTAAGGATTCTTAAGATAAACTAGAAATAAAAATTTATACAATTTTAAAAGATGTTAAGAAAAATTATTTTTAATTTTCCATCTGTAAAAATATGAACTTTTGTTCTACCACGTAACTTTAAAATAATGATTAACTATAATTTTACGCTCCGTTAACATGACAAGGACTCCACTCAGTAACATTTAAGAACGTAATGGGTTGATTACAGTTAATCACATTATTTAATTTTATGACATCAAGAGATACTGGCATATATTGGACTATGGAATGAATTATTAAAAAAAAAAAGACGCATACAAGGTGAAAATGTGCGGTTGTACCTTACCACTTATTCTGAATTTAAAAAAAAAAAAGTTTTGAAATTATTTAATGTTGGCACAGTATATAGATCAGCACATAAGGCTTACCATCTTCACCGACCACTGAATAGTTCAATGGAAAACAGAAAGAAATGGTAAATTATTCACATGAAATCATAATACAGAAGATGCAGTAACTTATACTTTCTTTTTATACAGTATTAAAATAAATCATGAACATTTCACAATCCAAACAATTATGCCAGAAAAACAATTTTAAAGCACATGTTGGGGAAAGTAAATTACTTGCAAAAAAAAAAAAAAAATACACTGATGATAATGGGCAGATATTTTCTAAATGCAACTAAAACCCAAAACAGAAATCATTTGATTAGTAATCATTTATTTTCTTCTTTAAAAGATAATCTTTTCTATAAGTAGATTCACTTATATAGCTCTTTATTCTCAAAATACTAATATCTGAAGAGCTAAATATAAAGATCTACTATTGGCCATTTAAAAGAAATCTTATATGAAGTATTAAAAAAAGAAAGGCTCTTCCCAATGCATTAACCAAAATACCATCACAGGATTTTTATAGTTCAAAATAAATTTCAAATAAATTCCAAATTTAGTTCAAATAAAATTCAAAAATTTGAATTTAAATATGTCAAGGGTAGATAAGGGTAACATTTCTACTTTAGTTTTAAGGGTTTTTTTTAAGAAAATTATATTATCAAAATAGTAACTGAGTCACCCAGACTCAAGTTTCCCATACATATTTCCTAATAGACACAACTATATGGGGTAAATGTTTCTTTGAAGATCAAGTTTCTATTTTTCAAATTTTATTCTGAAATCTGTATGTTCAATAAGCAGCACTAAAAATATAATGGCAATTTTCAGAAAACTGGATACAATTTCTCAAAATATGAAATGACATAGCCAGAATGCTCTCATACAGTATATATACCACTAATGTGTATGTGTGTGTGTGTGTGTGTGTGTGTGTGTGTGTACACACACACACACACGCCACATTATGTGGGTTAGCAACTGGCATCGCATCTATCAAGCACTCCCAGTAAACACGTGTGCACACATGTGCACGCTAACGCACGCACACACACACACACACACGCACCCCTTGTGACCCATAATACGCAATACAGCTTTAAAAAGTTAATTTTCACATTCAATGTGTTTGGTTCACAACCTCTGAAATTTATTTTTCCCTATTTTCTAAATCATCATGTTTTAGAAAACGTGGGGGATGTCAGGTAGAATTTCAAATAAAAAAAGCTGAACATTAATAAATAACTGACAAAAATATCTACCCCTTATCTCCAATGAATTAGCTATATATACTGATGGTTATGATGATAAGAAAGATGACATTTATTATTCATTATCTTTCCAAATTAAGCTTAACATTCTTTAGACTGTCAGTAGTTTCAGGGAACAAAACCACAACTTATTTTGGTATCACAAAATTCCTGATAAAAAGATTAAAAGGATTAAATTTTAAAAAGATATTCACAATCTTTAATTTTATTAATACAAAATTATACAGAACACAAGAAGCAAAATATGTTAAGTATTTTAATTTATCTGTTATAATTTTCCCCAGCTAAATTTAAGTGAAATAAAAATTATTTTTCCAGTTTTTATAGTAATATGTTTTAAAGAAAACATTAAGATGATTATAACTGAAGTATCAAATGCTTCAGTTTTAGGTTAATCTAGTTTCTTATCAATTAGAAGATTAATTTATAGTTCAATAACCTTAGATTTGGGGATACAAAATACAAGTTCTTTGTAAAAATATTAGAAATACATCAAAATATTTTTTAAGTGATTCATGTTCAATGCATAAATACCCTCTTACTCTCATAAACAATTATCATGTATCTATAACTAGAAAATTTCATAAATCCCCATACCTTAATAAATACACAAAGGAACTAAAAAGGAAATCAGGCTATTATAATTATTACATGTATTTCATTTAAAGATAGGGAAATCCTGATAACTATATTCTGAATAAATAAAAGCATACAAATATGACTTTAGGTTTTTCAGATCATGAATAATTTAGATAGAAAACATGGACTTACTATTGCTAGATAAATCTTCCCCTCCAAAAAAGGATTACACAGAAATCTCAAATAGTTACAGAGTAAAATTATTTATTTCTATATGAAGTAGTTAATTTTATGTGTGCACCAAAGTAATGGTCCACCTAACCACTAATGGTTAGGTCTTGATGTCACAGAAGGAAATTATACACCACCAGCCCTCAGAAAAGGTCTATTGGTCAAAAACATCAGTCCAATGTAACATTTCTCATACTCTTAAAAATATTAGGAACTACACAACTAGGTTTAATTAAAAAAAAAAAAAAAGAAAGAAAGAAAGAAAGAAAAGAAGAAAAAGAAATTATAATTTTTTAGGAAAGCCAAAAGGAGGTATTTAGGAAAAACAATGTAGCAAACATAGTTCAAAACAAGAGTTTCTGATTTGAACGGTCCAACTCTTCTGCTTTAAGAAATCTTAAGACTTACTTTGTAAGCTTAATGGACTGACATGTAAATCTGGCTTTTTAAAGCTTCTCTTCTTTTTCAATTTTTCTACATTGAGAAAATTCTTCAGTGGCAGAAAAATATTCTACAAGTTAATTTTGAAATAGAATCTGATAAACTACCAAATACCAAAATGAAAAATTTCTCAATAATAATAAACTTTGTTTTCTGCTCTATCCTCTAATCCCCTAGAGTTAATTTATCTGCCATATTTTCTACCTTCCACGTTGCTTTTCCCTTGGTATGAAAACTAATAATAAGAGGAGGAAGATTTTGGCTTTCTGGAACTGGCCCCCGCCAGAACAATGTACTAATATTTAAAATTAAAGCAGTAAGCGTAAATATGACAAATAATGGCTAAGCAGATACTTTTAAGTTCTACAGCTTATAAAATTCTACCTTAAAAATGAAGATGTCACATATTTAAACTTCTTTCTCTAGAGCTCAGTTTTAACTTCCTAAACTTTTCCACAGAACTATATTTATTTCCTATTTCTATAACTATACAGTATAGATTACTGTAACTGGGTCTGATAGACTTGGTGTATACAAAGCTATAGCTATAAATAGTAATTTTGCAAGATTTATGTAACAGAATTTAATTAAGTCTAAATCATCATAGAGAATAAAGATGGGAAAATTCTACCCGCATAACTCAATCAACAGAAATCCCAAGTATGATGTCTTAAAAGTCCTTCAAAGAAGTGTTAAGGGCTTTTAAAAATGAATACAGGTACCTATACTGCTTGTAAGTATAATACAGACTCATTCCTAGAGACTTTTTAGAAAGTCGTTAATTACCTGTATCATTCACACACAGAATTAGGTAAGATAGATGTAAAAATATTCATGACATTACAGGAAAAAAGGAAGTCCAAAAAGGGACACCATACACTAGAACACATCTGCTGCATTACTGACAATCACTTCAGTTTGTCATATTGTTTTAATGAAAATGCAGAGAATAATGTAATCCTGCCCTAAACAAATATATCTTGCTCTGCATATGGCCCAAAGAGAAACTCAACTAAAGCAATTTGTAGAAAAGACTATAAAATGTATTAAAACCAGACAGGCTAGACAGAGAAGGAAAGAGAAGACACAAAACCAAAGAAGGAAGACAGAGAGAAAAGGAGGAGAAAAGACAGTGGGGGGAGAGTGGGCAGCAAAAACAAGAGCCCAACTATAGTTTATCACCACTAATGGTTAGATTTCTTATGGCACTGATGGACTCAAGAGTTCTCGCCTGTGGGCTTTCAAACCTATGTTTTTCATATGTCCAAACAAATGCTTAAATTTCATAAACACATCTAAATTGTGAGCTATGAACATTATAAACACAACCTTAAAATCAAACATAAATAAGAAAAATTAGCTTCACTGACATAATGGAGTAACACTAATATTTATCACTTGTATAACAGCTGTTGCTAAAAAAATAGTTCAGGGGCGCCTGGGTGGCTCAGTGGGTTAAAGCCTCTGCCTCGGGCTCAGGTCATGGTCTCAAGCCCCACATCGGGCTCTCTGCTCAGCGGGGAGCCTGCTTCCCCCCCCCCCCCCGCCTCTACCTGACTTTCTGCCTACTTGTGGTTTCTCTGTGTTAAATAAATAAATAAAATCTTAAATAAATAAATAAATAAGATTTTAAAGATGAATAAAAAATAGTTTAATATTGCATTTTACTATTCTAAAATTTTTCACTTACAGAGATATTTATCTTCAGTTTTAAGTAAACATCAAAGGCTGGCCAATTTTTTTTTTTTTAAAGGAAAAATCCTGATATAAAGTACTTTTGGTTTAGTCCAAGAACACAAATTCCACATAAACATTACTCAACATCTAGTATTTTATAGGCTTTTTAATTTACAAAATACTTACTAATGTATTATCTTACTTTGATCTACAAAACTAATATTTAACATGCCTTTCCTTAATTAAGTACTGGAAACTGTTTTTATACTTCTAAAGATAGGGCAATTAAAATCGAACGTGATTTTTTAATTGTCAACAAAATATAAATTGGCAGAAGTCATTATTAGTGACAAATTATTGCATGAGTAACTCCAGTGACAAATTACTGAAAGTCTTAAAAATGTAAATACATTACAAGACAATGGTGGACATATGATTTCACATAAACAAAAAATAGCTAATATGATTGTACCCAGCACCCTCTTTATAATACCATTCTTTTATGGTTGAGCATTTCAAATGTTATAAAGAGGAGTTGTTTTTAACTTGAGGGTAGCTATACTTAATTCTGTGGTGTTTTTAAACTGCATATTTACAGGAGAGAGCCTTATAATGAGGGTGGAGAGTATTAAAAGCCACACTACACACACAATAGGCCATCATGCATTTTAACCCATTATTAAACTTACCCCTCTTTTGAGGCTTCTGAAAGAAGGAATTCTGGGCTTCCCTGTTTTTATTTCATTCATACAATAATGCACGGGCTCAATGGAGAATGTGAGAAACTGGGACCCATTAGGAGTACTGGATGTGAATAAACTAGTAGGGGTTAAGGGTGGGGACTGTGGCTAATATGGAAATAAAGAAAGGAATCAATAAGCCAAATGTGCATAGTTTTTTCCTAAATGAAAATTCTATTTTTGGCAACATACTTTTCACAAAATAAATCTCAAAGTTTTCTATAAAAATAAGAGAATTAACATAGTTTTGCCAAAACTGTCATTTTAAAAAGTCAAATTTACTTTAAAAAATGTACCATTTCATTTGATCACTTTTTACAAGCTGACATTAAAAATAAAGAGTACACAAATTATAATGTTAGAGCGATATGACCTACATAAAAAAATTCTCTTCTGGTTTCTAGAATATTAGCACTACCTAATTGGTTATACTTATCCTGTACTTGTCAGAGATAAAGGTGGCAGCTACAGGTAAAGTTATCTAAATAGGTAATGTTTATTAAAATATTAAAATTGCAACTATTATCACAAATAGGCAAATTTCATTACATTTGTGGTTTTTCTCTCAGACTGTTTCTATTTCATCCTCATTACAACTCATTAAAAAAAAAAAATCAGTAGTCCTTATTTTTCTAAGCTCCATCTACTTTGATTTGACTTTTTAAAAAGTCTCACCTCTCAACTTCTCACCTGGAAAATATTATTAAAAGCATGAATAATGATTGAATTAATTCTAAGTGCATTTCTAAAGATATTTATAGGTATATTATAATTTGAGTTATATTTATGCACATTCTTATGTCAAGAGCAGAAAAATGAATTACAATCATGTGTACTTTAGAAGAGCATATCTGATTAAAAGACATATCTATTCTCAAACTAGATAGACACCGTTATAAACACTAAATTGGTAAGATTAAGCACTCATCTATTCCATTTACTCATCTGAGCTAGACTTATCTAACATATACAACACATCAAAAAATGGATTCCAACAAGAAGTTAAGAGTGAGGATCTCTTAGTAAACTAGAGACTTTTTAACCTCCAATAACCACAAACATTGAGCCCTTCCCATTAAATCTTTACCTGAATGATAAAAATAACTATTAGTATAATCTATAAAACCTAACGTGACATTTATTTTTGCTATGGTCACCCATTCATTCTAATAGAGAAACTGCAATTTTAGTGGTCTTACAGTTTGATCATAAAGACTCCTTAGAAATTCTGACTGAAACTATAAACAAGTGAAATTTCAAAAGCATATAACTCATGAGATATTAACTATTTAATACTTTTACTTATCAAGTGATGTTCAATTGTTAAATCCAGAAATAATTTTTACTATTTAAGATACAAATCTGTTTCTAGTAAGTAAAAAGTTAACTGAATCATTCAAATAAAAATGCTTATTCTCTATTAATAGTAAGTCATTATCCAATCAACACCTACATTGATTTAAATGACACACTAAAATAAAATTATTAGCATAGAAGAATTTTAGGACTTTTACCTTTGGCTTCTTTCCAAAGAGCCACAACTTGCCCTTGGCCTTTCCTACTGTCGTTTTGGCATCCATCTTCCCACTTTCTTGTTTGGATGCACTGATAGTCCCATCAGAAATGGTTCTATAAATATGCTGACTGTAATCTTCAAATGGAAAGTCTCCTGGAGGTTCAAATCCAGACTTGAAGGAGTCTACTACCATTTGAGAGTCCTACACATATGAAACATGTTTTTAAAACCATTTCATTTATCTTTAATACCATCAGCTTTCAAAACTTTACTCAAGAAAACAACAAATAAAAATTTAAAGGGAAGAATTCTACAGTTATCATTAAAGGTTTAAAGTGAATAATTTGTTCCTGTGGATTAGTAATAAACCTTAAATATTTTAATCCCAATAAAAATACTAATTTATAATCACGTTAACACTTTATAAATTTGTAATATTCATGAACATTTTTATTTCATAACTTCAACCCACTGAAATTCATCTGAGGACAAGTTAGTTGATAAGAAAGATCTGACAGAAGGAATACAGGAAGAGGTTCTACTCAAGTAGAAATTCTAAAAAGTTTCAAAGAAAAAGGCCTCTAACTGCAAAAGAGAGTAAGAGACAAGTAGAAAGGCTTTCATTCATCCAAATGGGAAAGGATAAAAAAAGTATCTTAAAGACATGTTAACTTAGCAACAGAGAAAGATCTCACAAAAAGTATTAAATACAAAAAGCAACTTTAAAAAATACAAAGTTTAGTATAATTTCCCTAAAACTTTAAAACTCACATAACTTATATTGTCTTTGGACAAACCTACCAGGATCCCAACGTTCTACTGACACCTTAAGCTCATTATTTTCAAGCAGAATACTTTATCTCTAGGAACTCCTCCAGACCGGACCCCTAACCACTACTCTTTTGTGGCCTATTTCTGTTAATTGTGCATTTCACCTGTCATTTAGTCAAATGTTATTCATAAACCACACTTCAGTTTTGTCATTAATGCTACCCCTACCAATATGAGAAAGGAGAAGGGACTTAACTATATTTGTATTCTTGTATCCAGCCATACTGACATGTAAACGTAAACTCTGAATTCCCAATTAAAGAAACCAAAATTTCTTTTATTTTTGTTTAGTTTATTAATTTATTTTGGAGAGGGGAGGGGGGAAAGCAAGCAAATGGAGGGAGAGGCAAAGGAAGCATCTTCAAGCACACTCCCCACTGAGCACCGGGATGGGGGGTGGCTGAGGGAACCCCCATGGGGCTTGATCCCAGGACCCCAATCTCATGACCTGAGCCCTGAAACGAAACCAAGAGTCTGCCACTTAAACAACTGACCCACCCAGGCACCCCAAAAATCCTTTTATTTTTAATTTTTAAAAGATTATTTATTTATTTATTTGACAGAGAAAGAGAGAGAGAGAGATCACAAGTAGGCGGGGGGGGGGAGCAGGCTCCCTGCTGAGAAGACAGAACGATGCAGGGCTCGATCCCAGGACCCCAAGATCATAACCTGAGCCAAAGGCAGAGGCTTAACCCACTGAGCCACCCAGGTGCCCCAAAAATCCTTTTATTTTTACAATTTAAATTAGAATTCTATGGGTTACAGGAAGGATGCTAATTAACATAATACCAATTTGCTATGAAGACTAAAATATGTGGTACATATTTGGTAACCCCCAAACACTGGTTCTCTTCTCTTACTCTTTCCTCATAATCTGTTTTTGCAAACCATCCTTTCTGGTCACCCAATCAACATTTACTGAGAAATGACCAGGTACAAGAGTCTTGCTAGACCTTCACCAAGATAGAATGTGACTGGATATACTTCCTCAAGGGGAGCAGGGCTATGCTGTTCTACTTATTAAAGCCCTCCGCCCTTTTCCCCATGGGCCATTACTTCATACATTACCCATGCTTCAGGTGTCAACTCTTATATTAAAAGCAATTCCTACAACAGCTCCACATCTATTTCTTTCTCTTAATTTTCACTAGAGTAAGAATATAATACAGTTTGTAACCTACAGTTCACAGGTTGCATTATACTCTTAGAGTAGACTTAGTGAGGGGAGGAGAAGGATTAGAACTCTTTCCTTTCAGAACTAGAATTTTAGTGTTTAGAATGGTCTAAATAGTGTTTAGAATATAATTTAGAATCAGGTACTCATCAATTACTTTGCCCCTTTCCTAATGCAGCATCACCAGCTGCATACCTAAACCAAATACAGTTATTCAAATATAATCATATAGCACTTACTCTTCTTTCATCAACTGATTTTGCGGCGAGAATCATTCCTTCCAAACATTTTGAAATGATAGGAATAACTTTGCGTTCTGAGTCTGCAAATCCTCTGTAACACTCACTGAGTTTAATAGTCCTTCGTTCATCCATTTCTTGTAGTTGCTAATAATCAGAAATTTTTTAAAAAAGGGAATACTGAATTTTCTTTTCATGCTGAAGTAAACCCCACCTACAAATTAAGGATTCTACAGTAATAGTTACATTGTTGTTAATACTTTTTCCAGTGCTACAAACTTAAAATACTTAAAACTTGAGACCTGTTCTGTAACAAAAGAAAAAAAAATATCCAGCCTTTTAGCACATCTTAAAACCAGGTGACACTGGTTTTCAAGTATTCTAAAGGCACCCACTAACAGGCTACCAGCTCCCTACCTCTTACCACCTCCACCTTTCATTCTTCAGTCAGAGCAGCTGTGTATGTGTCCAGGGAAAGTTGCACTTGAAAAAAAGAATTCTGATGCTCTCCCCGCCCCCCTTTTAAGCAACTGACCTATAACATATATAAATCTGAGATTTCTAAGCCCTTTAGTTAGTTCAGACTACTTCCCTAAGATCTGGCTGGACTAAGGATCCAGAGTTGACTGAACACCAACAGGTACTCAGACCTACCGGTAAGTCTACTGCTCAGAGTGACTGTCAAAGGATTGGGGACACAAGATGAAAAACAGGAAGCCATATGGTGAAAATGGTATATACAGTGGAATTCCCACAGTTCAAAAATTCACCGGCACATGACACCAAAAATTATGCTGTGATAAGTGAAGCCAATAAATTAACAGCATTTCTGACCTTTAAAATTTGCCAGTGCTACAAAGCCTTTCTTTCTCCTAGAAAGCAGCTACACTGCTCAAATCCCCAAACTCACATAGCCTTCATACCAGTTTTTCCTCTCTAATTACTTCCCGAAGCCTGTGGGTTTATTTTGACACTCACATTTTCACAAAAGGAACTGCTCCCAGCATTACAAAATGGCAAGACTGCTCCATAGCAAGGTCTAAATAAAAGGATCAGCCCAAAACACAGAAAGTGGTTGATCTCCAAGTTATGGTCTCCCCAGAACATGAAGGCTTAGCTGGAGAGCCTAGAAAAGCACCCAGAGAGAGGACTGGCAGGCTAGATACTCTGGATTAAATGACTGGAATATGATATCCACTCTAGCCCACTACCTCTAACTATGCTCCCTTTGTACTGCTAATTTGGTTAGAAAGAAAAAGAAAATATATTTGGGCTCACAACTCTTTCCATATAAGCTCTGCTTTCCCACATTACTTTCAACACCATTTCACTTAATCCCTGTTCTCTAAATTCTTGTCTTTTGTAATAAGCAGTAACATAACTTAGCCCTCACAGAAATTCTGGGTTTTTATCTCAGGCTGTTTGGCAACTGTTTATCATCAAATGATAATGGATGGAATTTGTAAGCAAACTTATGGCCTGAATTACATTTATGATCTGGCAGCTAGGAAGACAAGCAGGCAAAAACTGGGATAGCAAATCCACTTCATAAGATTTATTTCTGCCACATGGAATAATGCCAGAGATTCGGGTATAGTGTCAAAAAGCTACATCCCAATTCTTGTCAAGCAGATTACAATGTACAATTCCAGTGAATTCTTCCCTATGTCCTAATGCTCAGTGATATGGTATTAAACTTTATCTAGAAAATGTCATTGTTTTAGTGGACTGTTTATTACACTAATAATAAATCTATAGGAAAATTTGTGATTTCAAAGTTAGGAAAAATTTACTTTGCAAATCTATAATCATAAAGGAAATTCGTATCACTAATCCTGATGACTAAAAAATATAGAAACATTCTGGCTTATTCCTGAAATTTAAGTTTCCCTTTTGAAGAACAGCTCTTCCAACGGTAAAACCACATTAATTTCATAAATCTAAACTTTACCTTGTAAATCTGAGGAATCACTACGTAGAAATGTTTGTGTTGTTCTCCATTAAAGTTCTGTAACTGTGCCGCATATTCATTTTTATTTTCATCAGCCATATGTGTACGCAGATTCAACTGCTGTTTGGCCTAGAGACAAATTGGTCCAAATCATTACCAACAAAAATAATGAAAAAAATCATACCTAATTTGCTTTTCTAAAAATTATACCAAAACTAGACTTTTTCTAATTATTAGTATCATTTAAAATTTAAAGAGATGCTTGCAGACCGTCTAGCCAGGGCACTATCCTTTGCAACATCCCCTTTCTCTTACTGCAAAAGAGTCCGCCCTCTTGAAATAATCTGTTCAAATGAAGTTTCTCCTTACCAAATCCAGATTTTTTAAAATTAAATAAATGACAACATTATGGCCTGACTTAAAACAGGATGCTCTTAATCAGAAGGGAAAAACAGTACAGAAATATTTTAAACAATTAAAGTCAGTAGTGAAATATGCCTTCAAACATAATCCACTTATATCCAACTAGAACCACAGTGGAATCAAATAATGATAAAATGTTAATTTTGGATAAAGTAATACTTGACAACGATTTCCATCTCTATAAAAAACCAGAGGTACTTTAAGGAATGTTTATTTAGAATACAGTTGTATTCATCTCAAGCTCTTATAGAAGTATTTTTTGAATGAGTCAGGTTAGCATCATCTATATTGATAAGAATGTTAGAACACAAACTTAACATAAAATCATTAATTCCAGATTTAATGAAAGGAAATCTAAATAAATTTCTCAACTGTTCTAAAGTAGTAAGAAAAAACTAAGTAGGAATTCAACTCAATTTTTTAGTGTTTCAAGGAATAAATCATGTTATACTACAGTATTCTGGAAATGGTAAAGCACATTGTGAATAAACTTCATTACTTTAATTCCATTTTCTGCAAATGGGAGTCTCTAGCCTTCTAACAGCAGGTCCATAAGTTATTCGGAATTCAGAAACAAACTGACCTATGGAAATACATGCTAGCCAAGACACCAAATTAGCCCACAAAAATGCATTTAATCCACAGGGTACTTGAAGATTACAATACTTAAGTACTACGGAAACTAAACAGCAAGCCCAAAGTATTTCCACAGAAAAATACATTTGAAGTTCCAATGTGAGACCTTAAGTACACATTGCATTTATTTCTTCTCCCTTTCTCCCTGCTCCCACAAACTATGATGAAATACAGTATTCCAAATTATTCCCTACTCACAATGGTTCCATCAGGAAAACCCATTTCTGTTCTAAAGTCACTAGCTGTGATTGCCAAAGCATGGGGCAAAGGTTCCAGCAAGGTATGTGGGAGTATAACAATAGAAAGCTAATACCAACTGAAGCTTCCTCTGACATACAGTGGGCTTCATACTAATTGCCTTCTCTCTTTTATTTTTTAATATTGCATTAAAAATCCTTTAAATTTTTAATTGTGGTATAATACCACAATACATGTAACATAAAACTGACCATCTTAGTCATTTCTAAGTGCACAGTTCAGGAGTGTTATGGTAAACTCATGCTGTATTATTGCTTTAGGAAAATCAGTAAGTAGCTTGCTCCCTCTTCATTTTTTTTTTTTTTTTAAACTTTTATCAATAGTTGCTCAATTGAAACTATGATCCCTTCCCTCCCTGGTCATTTACAATAGAATTCCTCTACTCCATAGTTTTTAAAGCAAATACTCAAAGTTTTCTAAACCTCTAATAAGTAAGGGAACTGCAAACAAATGAATATGAAAAAGGAAATTATGAACATGAAAATAAGTTAGGTCAAACTATTAAACATTTTATATCTGGATTTCAAAATACCTAATTGTTACTAAAGATCTCTTTACAGACAAAATGAAAAAAAAGTTAAATGAGAGTCCAGTTAAAGAGTTCCTTAACTTGTCTACTACATAAACTATGTATTCAAACAATGTTTAGTCAAAGGAGTTTTTAAGGAACCAGTGACAACAAGAAAGGATGAATCCCATGTATTAAACAGTGCTGTTTCCAACTGTTGTGGTCCACATTTTTATCAAATAATGGTAACACATCATATGCATGACATGATGCTGGAAGGAAATGAATATATGGATGATCAAAATCAGGATCCAAAAATCTTCACAGCAGAGCTGAGTCTAATAACTGACACAGATGTACATATGCATTTAAAATACCAACAGCACAAGTTCTGAAACATGTTTTCATACCACACTACATATGAAAAAACATTGGGTTAACCCTAAACTCAATGGGAGTCCATCCAAACAAGTGGTCAATATACATTTAGGCCATGATTAACATAAATTTGGTGTTCAAAACAAGGGAGGCAATCAAACTCAGAACCAGTAAGACCATACCTGTATTATTATATCCAATCAGAAGTAACATAATTTATGTGGGATATTAACAAATTAACAGGTATCCAAAGGAAAATAGTTAACTTGAAAGTATTTCCTACATAGAATAAAAGAAACATGATGGTTTATCTAAGGGTAGAAAATAAGCTACAAATATCTAAAGAGCTATTAGGAGGAAAATACAGATTTGATATGTTTCTGGTATCTCAAAGAAATTTAAACAGAGTAATGAGTGGGATCAATATAAGGAAATGCTAACGTCGGCGGGGGGTGGGGTGGGGAGAACTGCCTTAAGACTGTGTATTTCCAACAAGATGGAACTTAATATCATTAGAGGTTTAAAGTCATTAAAAATCAAGGAGAAGGGGCACCTGGGTGGCTCAGTGGGTTAAGCCTCTGCCTTTGGCTCAGGTCATGATCTCAGGGTTCTGGAATCAAGCCCCGAGTGGGGCTCTCTGCTCCGCAAGGAGCCTGCTTCCCCCTCTCTCTCTGCCTGCCTCTCTACCTGCTTGTGATCTATCAAATAAATAAATAAAATCTAAAAACAAAAACAAAAAACCAGGCAGAAAAAATAAAAAAAGCCTCACAAGCTATACTAGAAGGCCTTTAAGGTAATTGTAAAATCTGGATTTTATACAATTTTATAGCTTTAAAGTAGTAAAGAAAACGGAATGCAGAAAATAAATCACTACTCCCTTCCTTACTTTTTTCTTGTTCTAATCTTATAGAGAATTATAAAATCCTAAGTTGAAAATACACAATGGTGTATTTATATATTTGGTATATATATTGGTATATATTCCACAAAAATGTGGAGTAAGGTTCAAAATCCCAACACTTCAGCTCCATCACTAAGTCAAATGTTCTAAGAAAAAGAGCATATAGCAGAAGAGAAGGAAAACCTAAGCAGCCTAAGTTACAGGGCTGATCGTACAGTTAATGTTACAGAACATCTGACCCAGGTCAGTTAGTGACAAGAGAGTTCAGTTTCCCAAAATGAATGAATGAATGAATGAATGAATGAATGAATGAAACGAACAAACACACACACACATAAACAGCTAACATCACATACCTCTGACACTTTGATCTTGTTTTGCCTTGTGTCAAGTTGGGGAACCACACTACCCAACTCCCATTTGCACACCCCATCAACTTACCTTAGACTTTTTTTTTTTTTAAATGTATTTGTCAGAGAGCGTGAGCACAAGCAGGGGGAGAGGCAGGCAGAGCACACAAAGGGAGAAGCAGTTTCCCTGCTGAGCAGCAAGCCCAGGGCCCAGGACCCTGGAAGCGTGACCTGAGCTGAAGGCAGTCACTTAACCAAATGAGCCACCCTGGCATCCCTTACCTTAGACTTTCTATTGTTTTGGAAGAATAGAAACTCATTCTCAATTGCAACCATTTCTTTCTTATGCATTCTGAATGCAGTTAAGACATTAGAATAAAATAAAGTAACACATATTAACTACTTTTTCAGACTAACTTGTAATATGGAAGTACACAAATATTTGTATATTTTAGGTTTGGACATAATTTTTTTCTTGGGAAAACTACCAATACAAACATTATAACTATATTCCATATGTAAATAATGATATTTTGATACCTTAGTCAGTTTGGATTATTTCTTACCTTTTCAACATCTGCCTTGGTTGCATTAGTATCATTATCCAATCTTTCGTAACTCTGTTGTGCCTTTTCCGCCTCTCTACATTCTCTTTCAAATTTCTTTTTACTCTGTTTAAAAAATTAAAATATCACACTGAGATACAGAATTATCTCATTAAAAAATAAAATGCTGCAACTGTACATTGTATAGAATTACATACTAAAAATAAAATTTTTCTAAATTAGAAAAGAAATGTTAGCATTATAATCAATGCATATGACCTAAATATCAGACATAGACTGTGAAGGAAAAAAAAAAATCACAGGCATGACTGAGTTAATATATATAATATACTTCATCATTTGCCAATAAGAAAAAAATCACACGTATTTTATAATTTTTTATTATAAGCTCACCTTCAGGAGGACTTTTTTGGTTTGTTTGATGTTTTATGTTTGGTTTTGCAGGTTTGTTTAGCTGGTTGGTTTTGGTGTTTGCTTTTCATTTTTTGTGGTGGAATGTGGAAATGTCCTCCCTCCAAAGTGGCTTCAATTTGTTTCTTCAGGGTGTCCCAGGAATACCGTTAGCCCAGAACCAGGCCTTTGAAATTTTCACTTAATTCAAATGACTATGACTTTGTAAAAGCTATTCACAACAGAGCTGTGTGATATGGACCATATTTCCTTTCCGGCATACTTCCTTTTTTTTACTCCTGGACTTAGTTTTTTAATCTTTGCTTAGTTTTCAACATATTTTTTTCTAATTCCACCGTAGTGTGCACAGTTCTTTAAAAATCTCCTCAGTTAATTCAAACATATTCAGAATTCTATCCATTTTATTTTCTTAAAGATTTTATTTATTTATTTGACAGACAGAGATCACAGGCAGGCAGAGAGGCAGGCTCCCTGCTGAACAGAGAGCCCGATGCTGGACTCGATCCCAGAACCCTGGGATCATGACCTGAGCCGAAGGCAGCGGCTTAACCCACTGAGCCACCCAGGAGCCCTTCATTTTATTTTCTTAATGAAATCTCTTCCAAAGGCCTTGATCTACTGAAATTTGGACTACTTAGCCAAACTAGACCTATTGCATAGCTGCTTCCTTAAAAATTCCTTCACCATCATTGCCGATTCCTTTCACCTCCCCTTTTGACAATTCCACACCTTCCCCATTCCTGGTTCCTTATTTTGCTAGAATACATTCAGCAACAGCTTCCTAAAGGATCTGCAGGAGGTAATTTTCATTTTCATCATTTTCATTTCAAATTTCTCCATGGCCAAAAAAACCTTTGCCATCACTTTCAACTGATAAAATCTGGCTGGGTATGATGCTGTCAGAAGTTGTCTTCCTTCAGTAATGTATAAGTACTAATTAATCCACTATCTTCTGGCTTCCTGATCCCATTCTGATTCCTGATCCTCTGCATAAAACATGTTTGTTTTGTTTTCCATTCTGGAGGCTGGTAAGCATCTTCTCTCTCGTAACGGTTCTGAAATTTCAGGAAGATATGTCTTGCTCTGAGTTTACTGTGCTGAGCACCTAGAAAAACCTTTCAATCTGGAAACTCGTGTCTTTCAATTCCGGGAAAATTTTCTTGAATTATTTTTGTCTGTCCATTTTCAGTGTTTTCTCTTTTAAAGAATGCTTATTACCTTGAAAATGAACCTATAGGATGAGCCCTCTAATTTTCTTGTATTTTCAATTTCTATCATTCTGCTCTACTTTGAGAGATTTCTTCAATTTTATTTTTTTCTAATGTGTTTTTCATTTCTACTATCCTAAAGTTCTTCTTTGTGTGTGTATTCCTTCTTTGACAGCATCTTATTCCTATTTCACAGATATAGTATCTTCTCTATTCCCTTTCAGAATATTAATAGTGTTTCAAATGTTTTGATTGTTTTTGCTATTTTCTATTTTCTTTCACAGTTATTGTTTCTTCAAAGCTGCACCCCCATGCCAAAGTTTTGGTCTTTATTATTTACATTAGTTGTTTTCTCTAAATGTCTGAGAATCCGTGCCTCTCTGTTCTTATTTTAAAAGCTAAATTAAAGTTTTCTACAGATGGGGCTTTTGGATTATTGCCTCTTCCTCTAGGGTGATATGGCCGGTCAGTTCCCTCGGAGAAACCCTACTATTGTTAAAAGTAAGTCTTTCCTCTCAAGCTAGTTAGATTCCCCAGAGGAGACTCCTCAATTTCTTACCTGGAAAAACATATCCCTTGCTACTGTATTCTGAGAATCACTCAGAAGAAAGCAGAGGATGTCAACATTTTCTATGTAGCTAACAACCTCATTAGAACAAGTTAGATGTCTATTTCTTATCTTGGGGATTACAAAACTACACACGGGGCAAATCTGGGTTCCGAACCTCGTAACTACACGGTCAAAGCCTAAATTTTTCACAAGACACCTCTCCTCCTTTGACCTTCAGACAGAGACAAATTTCTCTGCTGTCTCCTTTGACCAGTGGGCAGAGTTCTTACAGTTCATCTTTCACTAAAGGGCCAGTCCTTTGAAGGTTCAAAATTTTACACAGGTTTATCAGTTCCAACTCTCTACAACATATAGAGCTAAAACATCATCTCTGTCCCGGTATATTAAAACGTAAACCCTTACCAAGGTCCAATAAACCACCACACTCTAATACCTCTGCCTTTACTCTTCAAATGCCACTGTATCTCATAAACCTACTGCTCTGGCCTCTAGTTTACCCTTTTTCTAGCAGTTAGTAATAGATTTCCCTTTCTCTTCTCTTACTTCTAAGAACTTAAAATACAATAAAAAATATTTTAGATATTATATCAAAGTATTTGTAGCCAAGAGGTCTCTGAGTTAGCTCAGATTGTCATATAGCTAGAATCAGACACACCTATACAATTAACATAAATAAATGTGCACAGAAAATTTTACAAATTCTTTAAATGTACAATTTTGATTAGTATAAAAATACCAAATAAGACATGTACAATTTATTCAAAGCACATAAATATATCTGAATGCACATAATATTCAGAATGTCACTTTCCTATTAAGACTAAATTTCCACATTAAAAATAAATTTCCACATTTACTTCTCTGAAACTCAGTTCACACTGTTTTCAAACTGAGTGGCTACAGGCTACTAATTTTGTTTCAATGTGAAGCTACTATATACAAAATTACTTTTGTATTAGTCATCTTATTATTTGTGAAAAAGAAACTATTAATTTCAGTGCAACAGCAAAAGAATCACTAGTACAATATTAAAAATACTAATACAGTAATATTAAAAATTCTCCTTCCCTGAAAGATATCATTATAGAATATAGGAATACACTCCAGAAAAGACGCCCCTTCCTTCCACCCTTTACATGCCAGACTGATCAGCAGCCAATTCTATTCCTCCACCACTTCTTAGAAGAGCCCACCTCCCAGGGTAAAGCCTGACAACAGCTGATACTTGCTTTACCAGCCTCCCCACAGCTAGAGCATGGTCAAGTAATCTAATCCTGTCAAAGGTACCCATTAGGAGGTCTGCTGGGGATTTTCTCAAAGTTTTCCCTCCCTAATAAAAAGGAACAGTTAAAAGAGAAATGCTCTCTTTTTCCTGCTTCCGCATGCAGCTGAGAGGATGTGGTGCCTGGCAGCTTAAGCTGGTTGTTGACCATAAGGAGACAAGCCTGAGGAAAAAAGCCAACATAGTCAAGACATAAAAAGTGGACAGAGAAAGCAGAAGCAGCTTAAGTATATCACTGAGCTACTGAACAACACTGAAACTGCTCCATTTCTGAGCTCTATTCTTAACAAATTTGCACGCTTTGTTACCTGAGCCACCTGACAGACCTGGCATCTTTGATACTTCTATCTTGGTAATTTCTCATCATCCCTTCAAAATCTTCTTTGCAGGCTACTCTCTTCTGCCCTCATCTTAAATGCCGGTGTGGCCTATTTTCATTATCCCAAGGTTAGTAACTGTCTTTTTAAATATTTTCCTCAACTTTCAATATGCGTCACTTACTCAGCCTGTCTCTTCCACTTCTTTATCTCCTCTCAATTATTTCAAAAATGTTAGGAATTTCACAAATTCATTTCCTTGATTAAACAGGAAGATACAGAACTAAGAAATGAGATCCTGCACATACTTCTACATATTCCACAAAAATTATATTTGTCTGTCTCCCTCACTAGACTGCAGGTTAGACAAAAACAAGGACTATGTCACTTATGCGTTTTTTCCCCACTGTTCACTTTTTGACCATGACTTAGTACACATCAACGATACCTTCAATAAACTTAAGTTGAGCTGAACACACCTTTAATGGTATTGTTAATGCCTTAAGGAAATCATTCTCACATTTTTTTTTCAATGCTTCTTTCTTATGACCCCTCTAACTTATGGTTAGTAACTGCCAACTATTCTAAAGACAAGTCAGCACATATTAACAGGAATAATTTGTGCCAACACAAGTTTTTAAAGGGACCAATGACTCATGAGTGTAGGAGTCTGTTATTATGTGTAAATGAAAACACACATACATCCACACTCATTAGGTGGCAGATACTAAGAATGCTAGGTAAGGTAATTTAAAATTTAATAAATGTACACTCCCTAAGAGTCTTGTTAAAACCAATTAGAATGAAAACAAAAATGAAATGGACTATTAATATAAATAAGAATTCTTAATTAGCACAAGTGTCTACAATCATATATCAATGACATTTATATAGCAGAACTTTACTCTTAGAATACATGATTTCAGGGCGCCTAGGTGGCTCAGTGGGTTAAAGCCTCTGCCTTCGGCTTAGGTCACGATCCCAGGGTCCTACGGTCCTGGGATCCTGGGATCAAGCCCCACATCAGGCTCTCTGCTCAGCAGGGAGCCTGCTTCCTCCTCTCTCTCTGCCTGCCTCTCTGCCTACTTGTGATCTCTGTCTGTTAAATAAATAAATAAAATCTTAAAAAAAAAAAAAAAAGAATACGTGATTTCAAGCTCTGAATTTGTGATTTAAAAAAAAAGGAAAAAAAGGCCAAAAACATGTATATACATGAGGTTTTTTAAATCTCAAATCTAAAAGTCCTTAGCGCAAACTAAATTAATTTAACATGGGAAAAACTCCTTTTGGCATAATTTTCAAGGAATAATGTCCATAATAAAAAATACGCAAGTAAACAAGTAAAGAGTTAGCTGCTTGCTAACCTGAGAGTTCAGAAAGAATATATTTAAGATTTTATTTATGTATTAAGAAACAGAGCCTGTGAGAGTAGGGAGGGGCAGAGGAGGAGAGGGAGAGAGAAGGAAAATCTGAAGCAGACTCTGCATTCAGCAGGGAACCCAACACAGCTGAAACTCATGATCTGAGCCAAAACCAAGAGTCGGATGCTCAACTGATTCAGGCAGGTGCCCCCAGAAAGAATATTAGTCTTATTCTATAGAACATAATGTGGTAGAAAATTTTAAGGAAAGCAGACAACAATGTTCCTTACAGACATCTTGTTTTTCAAATGACTGCATGCCAGAATATTTAAGAGAAAGCACACTAGCAAGCACCTTTGGAAGTCTGGGGTTTTTTTTTTTTGTTTTTTGTTTTGTTTTTAAATATTTTTTATTTGAGAGAGAGAGAATGCACGTGAGCGAGTGAGCACAGGGAGGGGCAAAGAGAGAGGGACAGAAATTCTCAAGCAGGCTCTCTGCTAAGCTGGATCCCAGGACCCCAAGACCACAACCTGAGCTGAAAATAAGACTCAGCCATTCAACCAATTCAGCCACCCGGGAGCCCCCACCCTTGGAAAGTTTTTATAATAAATAATTATTACACTTTTACAATTTTACCTATAAATACTACCAAATATTTTCTTTCCTAACATTTGATGGTCTATGACCAGGAGCCCAGTACTAGGGAGATTTACATTATTACAGAATCACTAAACTGGAAGAAACATTTCATATAATCTAGTCCACTGTCTTCATCTTTCATAGGCTAAGGAAATCAAAAGACAGAACTAGATTCTAAGTCTCTGTCAAATGGTCTTCTGAGATACATCACTATTAATACTCCCACTACCCCTACCCTCTTATCAATATTTTATAGTAACTACTGCAAAATCAAAAAGTATATTCCTAAACTATTAGAGTTATCTGAAGTTATCTGAAGATTACAGAACTGGTACAATACAAAGCCATATAGAAAAAAAAAATGACAAAATGATTTCACATTCTTTGCACCAATGTCAAAGAGAATAAATACATCAAGAAATACTAAACTCAAAAGATGTGAAGCATAGGAGAATTTGGGGCTAAGTAGTCTACAAAACTATAAGCATGAAAACATTATAACCTACATTATCCATCTGTTTCCAGCACATGTCAAGGTACTGTTGAGCTTTCCGTCCCTCTTGAAGATGCTGAAGATCATAACCAAAAAACAAATAAAACAAAAAATTATATTTGAATACTAAAATTCTAAAAACTCCCCCAAACCTTTACTTTTCACTTTATTTTTTTGAGGTACTAATTATATAACTCTATCAAGACCTAGGAAAAGACTATTAGTAAAGCAAAACTCACTAAAATGCACTTAATGAGTATTATCTGAATACTTTAAGTATATCCTATAAGACAGATATAATCTCTAGACAAAGATAGGACTTGTCTTGAATAGAGGTTGACAAATGTTTTCTATAAAGGGTCATATAAATATCTTAAGTTTTTGCAAGCCATGTGGTCTTGGTTACAAATATTCAACCTTTCTGATATAATACAAAAGCAGCCACAGGAAATACATAAGTAAATGAGTGTAGGTGTGTTTCAGGAACACTTTAATTATAGTCAATGAAATGTGAATTTCAAACAGTTTTCACATGCCATGAAATATTCTTTTGACTTTCTTTTCAACTATCCAAAATATTACAAACCATTCTTAGCTCATGAGGAACTAAGAAAAAGAGCCAGTAAGCTAGATTTGGCCCATGGGCTATAGGTTACCAAATCTTGGTCTTAAACCCAAAGGATCACAAATTAGCAAGAGTATCTTAAGAGAATTTTAGTTAAAAGAAACCGAAATAGCAAACCAGTTTATACTGAATGTTACTTTAAAAAGCAAAGTAATCATGTGAAAACATTTCATGTACTATATAACTGAATGAAAACAATAATTACCATTTTTCTTTCAGTTTTCAGATCATGAGCATATCTCATTAATTCACCATAAACTCTGTGCGCCATTTCTTCTGCTACTACTTCTCGCTGTCCTGCATAGTCATTTAACTCGTTAAGGATGTTAAAAAAGGCTATACACGAGGTAAACCTGACAAAAACATATTAAAAAATGGTGAAATTTATGTATTTTTTTCTTTAAAAATGTTTTCCATGAGGTATGGATTGAGCCTGACACTTGACAAATTTTAACATACTCAACCTAACTCTCTGCTAGTAGCTCCAAATTAACTCTATATGAAAAGAATACTATATTTAGCTCAAGTTGTATGTTTGTATATCTTCAAGTAGTCTTAATTTATAAATAAAGGGATATATGGGGGTCAAAAAATAGTAAGAATACTACCTGCAGGCTCTTTTGGCATACTGGAATCTCTTAAGTAGTCAATTGACTGGCCTGAGCTGGGGAATGAGCTGGGATTCCTAGGACTGGCAGCTGAACCTGTTGCAGAGATGATGTGCTTGCTCTCGAGGACAGAACCTGCCAATCATACCACTCAAATGCATCTCGATGGCTGATCTACAGAACAATTTTGCTATCAGCTCTGGACACAGCTGCTTGTATGCCTGCCCACATCCTGAATGGCAGTAAAGTGCCATTATGGTTGGCACCAAAGAGGGGTAGGAAGGGGCAATAAGGGTAAAAAAATGTGTGTGGAGGGAAGGAGAGAAACAAAGAGAATTGCTGTATTAACATGTACGGATCTATTCTAAATACACTGCCTGAACACTCTTTCAGCTGAAGGCAAGTAACTCAGATAATACTCCATTAACACTAAACTTAAGAACCCTAACAACTAACAATAATACACAAAGTTGTTTTAAGTCTAGTCTCTTTGTTTCTATATTTTACAACCATCCACATATCCCTGTTTAAGACTACCAAAAAGCTCATTAGCAATTCCTAAACTTTTATTAAGAGTTCCAAGGTTACTCTGAAAACCTTATTCCTTTTTGTTATCCCTTTAAACTAACCAGCTAAACTGTTTTAATACCTGTAAGAGTAAAAGCAAGAATCTGACAAACTAACAACTGCAAAATGAAGTATGCGGAAAATACCCTTTTCTTTTGAAAACTAAATCACTCAAGTACAGTCCCAGTCCACATTTTACTTGGAAACCCATACTTTCAACTATTTCAGAAAACTGAGCCCAATGAAATATTCTTTCTTATTAGAATAAATACTTTCTTATTTAAGAACATGTGATTTTTTTAATTACAACTTTTAAAAATCATTATAAAGGGCTACCAGCATATTTATTTTACTAAATAACAAAAATATAAGTTTTTTTATTTTAATATGCAATAATAAACAGGTATATAATTTACCTTGGTTCTTCATCTTTGGAGGAACGTTTGGGACAGTACTTCTTAACCAGATTTCTACAGGAAGAAAAAAAGTTTTTTAATGTATAAAAAATACTACTGTTGACCGTAAGAGACTCTTAATCTCACAAAACAAACTGAAGGTTGCTAGGGGTAGGGAGGTAAGGAGAGGGTAGTTGGGTTATGGACACCGGGGAGGGTACATGCTATGGTGAGTGCTGTGAAGTATGTAAGCCTGGCGATTTGCAGACCTGTACCCCTGGGGCTAATAATACATTATATGTTAAAAAAAAAATACTATTGTTGAAACTGAAATATTCTAAAAATTGATAATTTCATGATATCAAGAATTTAATGACATAAAACAAGACAGCAACATAATCCTCTACTACCATTAACATCAAATGATCCCTATACTTTTTTCTTGAAATACTGATACCTATAAAAAGAAATGTTATTTCTGTGTTTGTATGACTGTAATCATAATAATTTGGATGATTACGCTGTCAAATAATAGAGGTGAGAATAAACAAAGTACAAAGAATAGAAGAAACAAATTTCAGTCTACTAAACTGAGCCAGAGCAAAAAGACAAGTATTTCAAAGAAATACCATCACTATTTTGTTTTGCAAATCAGGAATTTTAGTATGAACTAAGAGTAACAGGCGAACAGATGCGACTCACAGGATAAAAGAACAACATCCTCCATAACTCTGCTTTTATGATCCTCAACATTCTCTTTTTTAAGCGAATTAATTATATTTATACTTGTTTAACTTTCTTTGCCTGCATCCATGTTCATTCTACACAGTCTCAGCCTAAAATGCTACCTTATCTTACCTTTGCAAACTCAGAGGAAACTAGAACATATACTGTAAAGTCAGAATGGACTACTTGGGTTTGAATCCTAATTGTTTTGTGTAGCCATCTATGTGTCCTTAGGTAATTTACTTGCCTGGTTTCCTATCAATGGCGATAACAGTACCTAAACACTATGGTGTTATGAAAATTAAAGTGGGTAACATTTGTAAAGCATTTACCAGTGCTTTGTACAGTTCTCAAAATATGGTCAATGGACAGTAAAGGTACAGACTCTTTGTTACAAAGCCACAAAAAGCTAAGTACAGAACGTGAGAAAAATTTGGCTGTTGAATCTAATAATAAAAAAACTGGTGCCTATTTTTATGTCTCCTTTTATGTCATTTTCCTAGTACTAAATTTTTACTGTATTTTACAAAAGCATTAATATACAATGAACTGGAAACTTAAAAAGAAACTAATCCATCAACACAAATAATGAGAATACACTGCTTTAATCTGTAGGCATTTAAAAAATAAATGGCCCTATGGTCTTTCAAATAAATACTTCAAAAGAATCATTGTCTTAATTATTCTCAAATCATCATTGATTCATTCCACTTAATTCAGCTTATCCATTCTATATTTATCTACTATATGCTAGGCACTGTGCAAGCTACTGGGAACTTAAGAAATGAGAGAGTACCCATGCTCAAGATATTTATACTCTATTGAAAGAAGATAAACATATACCAATAATTACAATATACAGCATAATAAATGCTATGATAAAAGTAACAAAGGGTGCTATGATAGACAAGAGAAAGTCTTAACACCCTGAACAATGGGGGAAAGAACAGGCAAGACAATGAGAAGGGTTAATATTTACCGAATTAATAAAAAAACTCACAATCAGGACACCTGGGTAGTTCAGTCAGTTAGGCATCCTACTCTTGGTTTCAGCTCAGGCCATGATCTCACAGTCCTGGGATCAGACCTGGCATTGGATTCCACACTCAGTGGGGAGTCTGCTGGAGGTTTTATTCCTTGGTCCCTCTCCCTCTCTTACTAACTCTCTCTCTCTCTTTCTCTCAAATAAATAAATAAATCCTATAAAAATAAATAAATAAATTAAAATAAAAGAATAGATTAAGTGACCTTTGGGCAACATCAAACATACCAACATTTGCATTTTGGGGGTACCAGATGTTAAAGAGAAAGAGAGGGAAAAAATTTATCTGAAGAACAGCTGAAAAATTCCCTAACTTGAGGAATAAAACAGATATCCAGGTCAAGGAAGGAAAGAAAGCCCCAAAGGAGATAAACTTGAAGAGGTCTACCCTAAAGCACATAATAATTAAAATGTCAAAAATTAAAGACAGAATCTTAAAGCAGCAAGACAAAAAAGTAAATATTATGTAGAAGGAAACAATCACCTAAGTCTATAGTTTCGACTATACAGTAGAAACTCTGCAGCCCACAGCATGATATATTCAACGTGCCAAAAACAGAAAAACAACAACAACAACAACCAAAAAAAACAAAACAAAAAAAAACCCCTATAACCAAGAATACTCTACTCAGTAAGGTTATCACTCAGAATTCAGAATTCATTCAGGAGAGAGAGTTTCCCAGGCAAACAAAGTTAAAGGACTCCATCACTACTAAGCCTACTTTACAAGTAGTGTTTAAGGGACTTCTTGGAGCAGAAAAGGCCACAACTAGAAAAAATTATGAAAGAAAAAATTTCACTAGTAAAAGCAAATATATGGTAAAAATGGTAGATCACTCATAAAAGTAGTATGATGGTTAAAAAACAAAAGTAGTAAAATTAATTTTACCTACAATAATGAGTTAAAGGATACACAAAATAAAAAGATGTAAAATATATATGTTAAATGCGTAAAACAAAGGGAGGGGAAGAATGTAGCGCTTTTAGTAACTAAAGTGACCATAGCATGTTATATACAGCATGTATACACAGCATGTTATACATGAACCTCATTGTAACCACAAACCAAAACCTAGTAACACATAATACAAAAAATAAAAAGAATCCAGCAAAACACTAAAAAAAGTCATCAAATCACAAAGGAAAAAAGCAAGAAAAAAAAAAAGAACCAAGAACTGCAAAAACAACCAGAAAACTATTAACAAAACAGCAATCAGGATATACATATCAGTAATTATCTTAAATGTAAATAAACTAAATGCTCCAATCAAAAGACAGAAGGTGACTGAATAGATTAAAAAAAAAAACCAAAAAAACAAAAACAAGACCTATCTATATGCTGCCTACAAGAGGCTCATTTCCGACCTAAAGATACATACAGACTGGAAGTAAAGAGATGGAAAAAGATATTCCAGGAAAATGAAAACAAGAAAAGCTGAGGTAGCAATACTTGTACCAGATAAAACAGGCTTTAAAACAAAGGCTTTAACAAGAGACAAATACGCCCCTTACATAATGATAAAGAGATTAATCCAACAAGAGAATACAATAACTATAAATATCTATGCACCCAACACAGAAGTACCTAAATATATAAGTCAAACATTAATAGACATAAAAGGAGAAATTGACAGTAATACAGTAAATAGTAGGGGACTTTAGCACTACTCTTACATCAATGGATACATCCTGTATACACAAAATTTCCAAGGAAACATTGGCTTTGAACAACACATCAGAGCAGATGCACTTAACAGATACATACAGCATTCCACCCAAAAAGAATAGAATACATTCTTTTCAAGTATACATGGAACATTCTCCAGGAGATATCACATTTAGGCTACACAACAAGTCTCAATAAATTTAAAAACACTGACATCGTATCAAGCATATTTTCTAACCACAACAGTATGAAACTGAAAAATCAATCACAAGGAAAAAACAAAACACCTGGAGGCTAAACAATATGCAACTAAGTAACCAATAAGTCAACAAAGAAATCAAAGAAAATAATAAAATACTTTGAGACAAATGAAAATGTAAACTTGACACTGAAAACCCTTGAGACACAGCAAAAGCAGTTCTTTAAGAGGAAAGTTTATAGTGATAAAAGAAAAATCTCAAACAATCTAACCTCACATCTAAAAGAGCTAGAAAAGAACAAAACCCAAAGTTAAAAGAAGGAAGGAAATAATAAAGATCACAGCAGAAATAAATGAAATAGAGACTTAAAAAAATAGAAAATATCAAAACTAATAGCTGGTTCTTAAAAAAATAAACAATTAATAAAGCTTTAGTCAGACTCATCAAGAAAAAGAGAGAAGGGGGCGCCTGGGTGGCTCAGTGGGTTAAAGCCTCTGTCTTTGGCTCAGGTCGTGATCCCAGGGTCCTGGGATCGAGCTCCACGTTGGACTCTGCTCTGCAGGGAGCCTGCATTCTCCTCTCTCTCTCTCTGCCTGCCTCTCTGTCTACTTGTGATATCTGTCTGTCAAATAAATAAATAAAATCTTTAAAAAAAAAAAAAAGGAAAGGAGAAAAGAGAGGACTCAAAATCAGAAATGAAAGAGGAGGGAAGTTACAACCAACACCACAGAAATAAAATGGATTATGAGGCTACTATGAAAAAGTATACACCAACAAACTGGACAATGTAGAAGTAAGGACAAGTTCCCAGAAAAAGCAATATTTCAAGAATGAATCAGGAAGAAAAAGAATTTGAACACATTAATAACTAGTAACTTGACTCAGAAACAACGAAAAAAACTCGTAACAAAAAAAGTGTATGTATGAGCAAATGGCTTCACACATGAATTTTACCAAACATTTAAAAAAGAATTAATATCCATCCTTCTCAAACTATTCCAAAAAATTAGAGAAAAAAAAATTAAATAAAGGCTTCCAAATTCATTCTACATAACCAGCATTACCCTGATACCAAAACCAAAGACACTACAAAAAAAAGAAAATTAGAGGTCAATATCCCCGATGAACATAATGCAAAATCCTCAATAAGGTATTAGTCAACTACATTCAACAATAAATTTTCAAAAATTATTCAACACAATTAAGTGGGATAGCAGGGATACAAGAATGGCTCATATTCATAAGTCAATCAGACTGATATATCACATTAACACAACAAAGGATAAAAATTATATGATAATCTCAAGAGATGTAGGAAAAGAATTCAACATCCATTCAGGATAAAATTGCTCAACAAAGTAGAGATATAGGGAGTGTTACTCAACATAACAAAGCCCATACATGATAAGCCCATAGCTAACATCATACTCAATGGTGAAAAGCAGCTTCTCCTCTAAGATCAGGAACAAGACAAGGATGATCACTTTTGTCACTTTTATTCAACAAATACTAGAAGTTCTAGCCACAGTAATTGGACAAGAAAAAGAAATAAAAAGCATCCATATTTGTAAGGAATAAGTAAAACTGTCACTATTGACAGATGACACAAAACCATACCCTAAAGAGCCTACCAAAAACTATAAATGAGCTAAGAATTAATGAATTCAGTAAAGTTGCAGGATACAAAATTAGCATACTGTTATTTCTATAAACTAATAACAAAGTAGCAGGAAGAGAAATTAACCCTATTTATAACTGCATCAAAACAAGTAAAATACCTAGGAATAAAGTTAATCAAAGAGGTTAAAGATCTATATTCTGAAAATTATAAAAAGATGATTAATGGAATTAAAGATGACACAAATAAATGGAAAGATATTTCATGCTTATGGATTGAAAAAACTAATACTGTTAAAATGACCATATTACCCAAAGCAATCTACACATTCAATGAAATCCCTATCAAAATACCAATTTTTCCCAGAACTAAACAATCCTAAAATTTGTATGGGACCAAAGAAGACCCTGAATAACCAAAGCAAACTTGAAAAACAAAGCTGGACATATCACAACCCCAGATTTCAAGATATACCATAAAGCCATAGTGCTCAAAACAGTATGGTACTGTTAGAGAGCATAGATGCTTAGATACATGGATTAAGACAACAGAAAGAGAGCCCAGAAATAAACCTATGTTTATATGGTCAATGAATCCTTGACAGAGAAGGCAAGAATATACAATGCAGAAAAGCCAGTCTCTTCAATAAACGCTATTAGGAAAAATGGACAGCTATGTGCAAAAGAATGAAAGCGAACGACTTATTTGCACCATACACAGAAATAAACTTAAGATGAATTAAAGAAGGGTGCCTGGGTGGCTCAGTGGGTTAAAGCCTCTGCCTTGGGCTCAGGTCATGATCCCAGGGTCCTGGGATTGAGCCCCACACTGGGTTCTCTGCTCAGCCCCCTGCCTGCCTCTCTGCCTACTTGTGATCTCTGTCAAATAAATAGAATCTTTAAAAAAAAAAAAAAAAAAAAGGATTAATGATCTGAAACCATAAAACTCCTAAAAGAAAACATAGGCAGTAAACTTTTGAACATTGGTCTTAGCACTTCATTTTTGGGCCTGTCTTCTCAGGCAAAGGCAACAAAAACAACCATCAACAAAATGAAAAGGCAACATACTAAATGGAAGAAATGTACAAATGATATCTCCAATAGAGGTTCATATCTAAAATATATAAAGAACTCATACAACTCAACACCAAAAAACCACCAAACAATCTGATTAAAAATGGGCAGAGCATCTAAACGGACATTTTTCCAAAGAAGACACAGATGGCCAACAAACACATGAAAAGATGATCAACATCACTAATCATCAAGGAAATGAAAATCAAAACACCGACAAATCACCTCGTACCTGCCAGAATGGCTAGTACCAAAAAGACAAGAAGCAAGTGTTAAGAGGCACCTGGGTGGCTCAGTGGGTTAAAGCCTCTGCCTTCGGCTCAGGTCGTGATCCCAGGGTCCTGGGATGGAGCCCCGCATTGGGCTCTCTGCTCAGCAGGAAGCCTGCTTCTCTCTCTCTCTCTCTCTCTCTCTCTGCCTGCCTCTCTGCCTATTTGTGATCTCTGTCAAATAAATAAATAAAATCTTAAAAAAAAAACAAAAAAGAAACAAGTGTTAAACTGAGGGTTGCTGGAGTGGAGGCGGGTGGGAGGGATGGGATGGCTTGGCGACAGACACTGGGGAGGGTATGTGCTTTGGTGAGCTCTGTGAATTGTGTAAGACTGATAAATCACAGACCTGTACTCCTGAAACAAATAATACATTTTATGTTTAAAATAAAAAGAAAGAAAGAAAGAAAATGGAAAAGAAACAAGTGTTGGTGAGGACATGGAGAAAAGGGCACATATGTGCCCTGCTGGTGCAGCCACTGTGGAAAATAGTGTGGATGGTCCTCCAAATTTTACAAAATAGAAATATCAGATGATCCAGTAATTCCACTTCTGGATATTTACCCAAAGAAAATGAAAATACTAATTCAAGAATATGTATGCACACCCACATTTATTGCAGAATTATTTATAATAATCAAGATATGGAAGCAACCTAAGTGCCAATCGATATACGAATGTATAAAGAAGATGTGGACTGTGCGTGCATGCGCGCGCACACACACACACACACACCCCACACACACTCACACAGGAATATTACTCAGCCATAAAAAAGCATCAAACCTTGCTATTTGTGACAACATGGATGGACTTAAAGAATATTATGCTACATGAAATAAGTAAGACAAAGACAAATGCCGTATGATTTTGCTTATGTGTGAAATCTTAAGAAAGAACGGAAAGGGGGTGCCTGGGTGGCTCAGTGGGTTAAAGCCTCTGCCTTCGGCTCAGGTCATGATCTCAGGGTCCTGGGATCGAGCCCCGCATCGGGCTCTATGCTTGGCCGGGAGCCTGCTTCCCTCTCTCTTTCTCTCTGCCTGCCTCTCTGCCTACTTGTGATCTCTTTTCTCTCTAATAAATAAATGAAATCTTTAAAAAAAAAATTATGCATGCACGGTTCAGTTTTTATAGGTAAGCAATAAAAGTTCAGAGATCTCTAGCCTAGAGAAACCAAATATATAAAACACTTTTACATAACATAATATAGTAAGAACAGAAGATTCTATGGAGGGGCTTCCCCAAAAGAGAAAGTCTGAAATTTCTTACTTCCTGACATACCCTGAGAAGAGACGAACAAGAACTAGACAACCAGAAAGCCCTGGGAGGAGCCTAAATAGAGAAGATCTAATAAGCATAGGCACAGAAATTACAGCATTTATGAAGATCTATAAATCGGTTCATGTTGCTGAACACCAACCGTGAATCAAACAATGGTAATCAGTCAGGCTGGAAAGGTATATGGGAGGCAGCAGAGGCCCTTCTATGCCATATTAAGGAAGTCTAACTAAATACCCTTTACCTGTGGTTCTTACTCACGATTATCTGAAACACCACCAAAAATCATTTTTGTGGATGAATTACTTTATTAATTCAAACATGAGCAAATCTATGTGCTACACATTAATTATTTCTCTTGCTATATCAACAGAAAAAGATTAAAAACTCAGTTAATTAGAACAGACAAATACACAAAGAGAGAAATAGATTAGTGGTTGCCAGGGCTTGAGGGAGGGGTAAATGGGGAATGACTGCAGACAGGTACAACGGTTTCTTTTTTACAATGACAAAAATGTTCTAAAATTAAGTAATAGTGATGGTTTGAAAACTCTGTGAGTACACTAAAAACGACTGAATTGTATACTTTAAAGGGTAAATTTTATGGTATGTAAATGGTATGTCAATAAAGCTATTATAGGAGGAGGACTGGCTACAAGATAGCAGTCCATCCGCCACAGGTACATCAAAACAAGTCTAAAATGGAATTTATCTTCTTTATAAACCTTATTCTTTTCTTACATTAATAGTACTACCATCAACGTCGACATTTCAGCCAAAAATCTAGCAATCACCCTACATATCAAGTCTCTCCCACCTTAAGGTGTTCAAGTCCTAGAGATTCTAGTTCCTAACTTTTTAATTCTTTTTATAATAAAAGGAAAAAATTACTCCAGAAGAAGTCCCTTTTTCACACTTTGCTGTTTTGGAAACAGATATGTGACAATAGGATGACTGAAGCTATTACATCTTGTAACCAAGATCAAGAAATTCACAATGCCACTGATATCACTAAGCTCTAGAATCCCTTTCCAAACTTAGTGTTATGTGGGAAGACTCTTACTTGAAAAGGAATGCTTCTTAACTAACACTACAGAAGAGCTGAATAAAAATGTGCAACAGAGAAATGTAGTAAAAACTGGAACACTGAAGAAACTTCTGGGATCTAGATACATATGTGAGAGTTAACACATTAGAGGGCAATAACAAAAACAAGAACTACCATTTGTCATCTATATATTATTCACCAATCTCTATGCAAAGTATTCCATAATCTTATACTTAGAGCAAACCTACAGGCATTATTAGCCCTATTCTATATGACTCAGACATGGTCAGATAGCTAATAAAGGACAACATGAGGGGTGCCTGGGTGGCTCAGTCAGTACACAGTCCAATTCTTGATCTGGCTCAGATCTCGGAATTGTGAGATCAGCCCTGGGTCAGCTCCTGAGCACGGAGCTTGATTAAGATTTTCTTCCTCTCCCTTTGCCCCGTTCCCTCCCTTTAAAAAAAAAAAAAAAAGGCGGGGGACACTCTAAACCCCACATCAAATCTGTTTCAACACCTAAGATAGTTAAAACAATAATGAATGAAAATGGGTCCACCCAAAATGTACAAAATGAGATGGTAGCTAAAAATAATCTAGAAATATACATTTAAGAGGGAAGGACAAACTGCTCAACAAGAGGGGGGTGCCTGGGTGGCGCAGTGGGTTAAAGCCTCTGCCTTCAGCTCCGGTCATGATCTCAGGGTCCTGGGATGGAGCCCCGCATCGGGCTCTCTGCTCAGTGGGGAGCCTGCTTCTCTCTCTCTCTCTCTCTCTCTCTGCCTACTTGTGATCTCTGTCAAATAAATAAATAAAATCTTAAAAAAAAAAAAAAAAAAACCTGCTCAACAAGAGGGATAAGGATGAGCAGTTGGGCAGATCAGATGTAAACAAAATGTCTCACCCAGCGGTTTTTACAAATAAAACTTAACTGAAACACACCACACTCATTCAACTATGTATTGTCTGTGACTGCTTTTGCACTACAACAGCATCAAAACTGAATGGTTGTTAACATATAGCACAGAAAGCCAAAATTATTATCTGGCACTTTATAAAAAAAAAAAAGTTTTTCAACTCTTAAGAGAGATCACTCAGAAAACCCAAGAAAACATACCACTGAAGATGATTTTTTTCTTTTAAGTTCTAAGAAGAAATAGTCAATTCATCAAAGAGATGTAAAAACACTGGTACCAAAAATGTCAATGGAATTTAGCAATTACAAGGTAACTAACTTATGAGCACCCTGCTTATGATAACTACAGTCTCCAACCTATAAACGTGTTATAATCTAAAAATTATAAAGTCAGTCATTCCCCCCCCAAAAAAGAAAGAAAGATTGTGATTTTTCAACCATAAATCCATGAATTACTTTAAACAAAAACGGGCCAAACTTGGGCAAAGAACATTTCAAAGAGCAAGGAGTTTCAAACTCTGAACCTGTTTATACATATCAACATTTTAAGCACTGTTTAGAATCCAAGGCTATGTGGACATCAGTTGTTTTGCATCACTCACTAGCTTTTTTTTAACAGCTTATGGCAGGCACATTTCTGCTAAAAAAAAAAAAAAAAAAAAAAAAAAAAAAAAGCCATGTTATTTTGTAAATTTCCCAGTCCCCTTGCAGATAGGCAGGACCACATGGCTAACACTGTATAGTGGGCTGTAAGTTCTGCGTAACTGCCAGACTAAAGCACTGAGAGCTCATGCATAACCCTATGGACCCTCCCATTCCCTGCTGAAACAACTGTGGAAGCTTCATGCTGAGATGGAAAATGGACACAGTCTAGATTTCTGAGTTACCACATGGGCTTCCCTAGAGAGTTATAGCTGACACTGCATAAGCAAGTAAGCTTTTGTTGTGTAAAACTCCTGGGATTTGGGATTTCTTATTCCAGTACTGGCTAAGCAGATCCAAAACTAGAGCTCTCCCAGTGTCATGTCTATGTAGTTACAGTGCAGCTGGCCACATGCTATGGTCCAGAAATTTTTATTTGATCTGGCCCCATTATTCCAAGCTAACAAAACTCAATCTTAAAATTTCTGTTGTACTTCTTGGGAAGACAGGTTCTCTTCCTGCTGAAGCTAACCTGAGAAGACATAATCTTAGATCCACCATGTAGAAACAGACTGCTTGGGAATTAAACCAACAGAGAGGAAAGCAAAACAAGGAAAAAAGAATTCTTAACACTTTCCCTGAGTACCCAGATCCCTGACCTTTTCAGTCACATTAAACCAATCAAAGCCTTCGTTTACTTAATCCAATCTGGGTTGGGTTTCTGACTCTTAGAATTATAACTACCAGAGGTTAACCACAGAAGTCATAACACAGCTTAAACATAACATAAAAACTATTAATTTAAACTCTAGCCTCAGGGAGGAAAAGCACATATATAAGAGGGAAGAGGAAGAAGAAAATAATATTACTTTTACCTTTTTGTGCATGCAGGGTTAGTCCTAAGCATTTTTTTTTTTTTTAATCACTCTTGCCACTCTTAATTTAAAAGTCACCCATCTATAGGAAAATCTTCCCAAACCCCTAGTATCCAGAGGCCACAGAAACCATATACAGGCCACTTGACTCCATCCAAGGCAACCCTGACTAGAAAAACTGAAGTATGGTCCAAAATGTATTGCTTATATTCCATCAAATCAGAACTTTTATTCTTAAGAAAACATGTATTTTGGAAGAAGACACAACAAATTATTAATTGTACTCACTTCCAGGAAGAAGGACTGGGAAGGGACTTATATTTAAATATGTTATAATGATCATACACTACTTTTGTAACTTTTAAAAAAAAATTAGTGATAAGGATATACAAAAAGAATGTATCCCCTCAAAGCAGCTGCTCATCTTTGGACCCTCTAAGAAAACAGTCTAAAGTGAGCAAAGATTCATAACAAGTGTGAATGGCTAATAGCTCCCACAAATCCCTGCATTGCATTTTCAACATAATATGCTTATTAGGTCAAAAAAATCTCAGAGTAGCTTGTCTTAAACATGTAAGTGCAAAGCATTCAGGTTACTCCTAAACTAAAGATCTGCTAGGCAATTCATCATTCTCAAGAAACCTGCCCTTACTGTCAGTTCCCCTAGATTATTCTTTTTCAGAACTTTCTCCTTTCTAACATGTCCAGAGATTCTCCAAGGAACCAATTATGATAGTTTATATGTAAGCAGTTTATATGCTTTTGAGTAGGGTGTTATAAATTAGGAGTTAATTAAAACACAAAGTTTTGTACATATCCAATATATATCAGAGAAATTAAAATAAATGTTAGAGGTCAACCCTCCCAGGTCCCTTCCCTCTTCAGGAGCTTTGAGCTTATACTCAATATAACCCTGCTTTCCTGCCTCCCCCAAATAAAATAAAATAAAAGTCATAGACAGACTGGTACATTGTTTGATATATGTCTGTTTCACCCATGTTTTCTAACTACCTTAGGATCATGTACTCTGGATACAGAGGAATTAACATTGTTCATTGTTCCTTCAGTAGTCAGAGAACGCCTCTAAATTTAATGAGCATCTCCAAAAATCACTGTATTCCATATATATATATGGAATTAATCCAAATTTAAATTGTTGATTTTAATCTTTTTTATCCATTCTAGTTTGTCGTGTGTTTATTTATTTTTTGGTTTTAGGGAAAATTATAAAATATCTCAAATAATTTCTCAAAACTTTAATTCATTTTTATTAAAACCACGTATTACAGTTAAATGATGTAGTATAGGGTATCTCAGAGATTTTTAAAGGCTAAAATCACGTCTATACATTTTCAATCAATTTCAACATGTGAGAAGCTGAGTTCTAATGCCTATTTAACAGGCGATCGATAGCATATTTGTAACATGGGATACAAATCATACTATTTCTCCTGGCAGAATGGTAGTATGAGGACCTGAGACTGATCAGCATCCTTCTTCTTAACTGCCCCTTCCCCACATCTGTTAACATCCTTAGGAGTTGCCAGATTAATACAAGTGGCCCTATTTGTGGATCTAAATTTAAGTGATCCGGAGACAGAAAACCAAATCTCACTGGGAGAAAGAGTTTTCTTCCTGGATTTTTTACGTCTTGGGACTGTTATGCCCACGTTTTCGCGTCTGAGAGACCACCAAGGAGCCAAGCACCGATGCAATCACATGAGGGTTTATTCAGCAAGCTTAAGCTTAGGCCCAAGTATACCCAACACAGCAGAGTAGGGACTTGGACCCTGAGGTGACATGGTTAAGCTTGGGCCCAAGTATACCCGACGCAGCAGAGTAGGGACTTGGACCCCAAGCCAGATTACAGTAAGGGTTTTTAAAAGGCAGAGTAGGGGTAGACTCAGCAGTGGGGGAGGACAAAGGGGGTTATAGATGATTTAAGTCTCTAAGGAATTTTGGAAGCAAGGTCTCCAGGACCTTGAGGGGCTAGCTATTGTCTGGGGAAAAGGTTACTCATTACCAGTAGTAAAAATCTTCTGTGAGACCTTTTAGATGTACATCAGTGGGTCATATGCTTGGGAATGATTGGTGACACTATCTTGGAGGTTTAGAGATAAAGTTTCACATTTCTCCCATCAAGTGTCCTTGTTAGTGAGATTTAGGTTAAGAAGAAATTTAACTTTATTTACATTTCCTTCTGCCTCAGCCTCCTTCAGTTTTATGGTGGGGAGGGCAGACATTAGGGCTTAAGGAACTGAGTTATTTGTCTCTTGAAATTGGGCTATTGAGAAGATAGCTTCTTTGTTGTAAATCACTAGGACATTTGTAAACTGAGGGAGACTCCTGTCTTGCAGGGTTGTGATCTCTGCAAGTTAACTATTTGTTTTTCTTTTAGGGCAGCCAGGGGTGGCTGAGGAATGTCACACATACTACCAAGGGGAGGGGAGCGGGTGGAGAGGGGGTGCAAGGTACCAGCTTTTGCTTTGCCAAAGATGGCTGTACTTATGTCAGGGCTAGACTCAAGGTGGGTAGAGCCTTGTTTTTCTTGGCCTCCACAGGGACCTGATACAGCTTTGAGGCCAGTAAGAGTTTAGTATCTAGGACATAAAACTTAACCTGTTGGTGACTGCATTTCCTACTTTACAGAGAAATCCAGTCTGCACCCAAAGAATAGAAGGCAACCCACCAACAGATGCATTCCCCAACCCAAAAAAATTTTATTTATTTAGAAAAGAAAAAAACAATGGGCTCTGGATGTGTTCCAGTACTGACTCTTTTTTCCCGTGACCTAGCTGCACCCCAGGCCTTCAATTAGAAAGTAAAATAAAAGATATCAACAAATAAATCAACAAATTTCTTTTGTCAATAAATTTCTCATTATACTTATCATTCAAACTGGGTTTTCTATCACTTACAGCCACGAATCTTTTCTCATATAGTGTAAAATTAAACAGAAAAGATACCCATGTACAGAAGAATAAAGTTGAATAACCTTACCTTCCACCACATACAAAGACTAACTCAAAGTAGATCAAAGACCTAAACATAAAGAGGTAACACTACAAAACTCTTAAGATAGGAGGAAAGTTTCATGACACTGGATTTGGCAATGATTTCTTGAATATGACACCCAAAGCACATGCAATGAAAGAAAAAATGAAGGAGACATCAAAATATAAAACTTGTGCATCCAAGGTTACAATCAACGAATGAAGAGATAATGAACCAATGGGAATGGGACAAAGAATGTACAACCCATGTATCTGGTAAGGAGTTAAAATCTAGAAAATATATTCAAACACCTAAAATTTGGTCACAATAAAACCGAGAATTTTGATTTAAAAATTGGACAAAGAACTTAAGTTTCTTCAAAGATACACAAATGGGCCTCAAAAATATGAAAACATACTCAGTATCACTAATCATTACAGTAATGCAACTCAGAACCACAATGAGATCTCTTACAACCATTAAGAGGGCTGCTATCAAAAACAAACAAACAAACAAAAGGAGCCAGGGAGGCTTAGTTGGTTAAGCATTTGATGCTTGATTTCAGCAGCTCTGATTTTGATCTCAGGGGTCGTGAGTTCAAGCCCCACACTGGTCTTGATGTTAGGTGAGGAGACCACTTAAAAAACAAAACAAAAACACAAAAATTACAAGTGTTGGCAAAAGGTGAAGAAATTGGAACCTTGGGCACTGCTACTGGGAATGTAAAACAGTTCACAGCCACTGAGGAAAAGAGTATGATGGTTCTTTAAAAAATTAAACACAGATTTACTATATGATCCAGCAATTCCTATTCTACGTATACACTCAAAAGAATTGAGAGCAGGAACTCAAACAAGTATTTGTATACACACGTTCATAGCATCACTATTCATAACAGCCAAAAGGTAGACCCAAATGTCCATTAACAGATAAACAAAATGTGGTACATGCATACAACAGGATAATATTTAGCCTTAAAAAGGAAGGAAATTCTAAACATGTTCCAACATGTATAAGCCTTAAATTACGCTAAGTGAAACTAGCCAGCTGCAAAAAAAGAAATACTCTATTTTACTTACAAGGTACCTGGAGTAGTCAAATTCACAGAAACAAAGTAGAACTACAAGGGCTGAGAGAAGGAGAAAATGGGGAGTTTTTAACAGGTATACAATTTTAGTTTTTTTAAGATGAGTAAGTTCTGAAGATTGGTTGCTTCGTGTTATGAATATAGTTACGGAACCTCAAATGTACACTTAAAATGACTAAGATGGTAACTGCTGTTTCCCTTCTAAATATTAGATTCTTTTGTTTTTTTAAAGATTTATTATTTATTCAACAGATCACAAGTAGGCAGAGAGGCAGGCAGAGGGAGAGGAGGAAGCAGGCTTCCCGATGAGCAGAGAGCCCAATGTGGGTCTCGATCCCAGGACCCTGGGATCATGACCTGAGCCAAAGGCAGAGGCTTTAACCCACTGAGCCACCCAGGTGCCCCTAAATATTAGATTCTTAAACGACAACTATATGACATCTTCAAAGACCAGATTCAAATAAGGAGGAATATCTGTCTGGTTTACCTATGTTTTATACATACAGGATAACAAACATTTTACCTCATTTTAATCACTGCTACATAATTCAAATGGTACAAAAAATAATTTGGAAATTAAACTACTCAAGGCATTATCAAAGAGCTGAGAGATTAATGAAGGGATCTACACAACCAACACCATTAACAATCAAGTTATTTTTGTAGTTGTTTGAACAATAATGAGGTCTTCAAATTCTTTTCATTGGAAAGTTTACTATTAAAGTATTTAATATGACTGATTTGAACTTTCTTTCCTAAGAGCTTTGTGTTTTACTTGTTAGGTTCTGCTTCATTGTTTAATCAGAAAAAAAAAGTCTGAAACATTTTAATAGAATAATCAGGAACAGGGTTTGTGATTCTCATTAAGGTGATGAGTCTGAGTTTCTTTACTAGTTAAATGAATCATTCCACATTGTGACTCATTTCCAACACTTTGCTATAGGGAAAATACTTTACAGGTCTTAAAAATACAATGGTAACAAATATCATCAAACTCTTGTGAAGATTAAAAAAAGACAGAAGCATATATAAACTGAAACGGACCCTCAAACAATCCAGTCATTAAAAATAGAGGTTAGTAATTTGTTATAATAATTAACTTAGGAGGGCTAGGGGCAGGCAGCAGCATTTTAGGTATAACAGCATGAAATGAGATATAAATAGAGCTCTATGGCTCACAAAAAGTACAAAGAAGGATAGGAGAAGAATGTCAATGATCAAAAAACAAACTATCAAAAAGCTAAAATATGCTAATGATAACTACATGAAGTCCAATCCAAACATATCAAGAAAATATAGTAACGTGACATTAAAGAAAAGGCTCTCCAGCTGTCATGGTGTTTGCTCTCTAAGTCATCAGGAGAAAAGAACTGAGAGTTAAGACTCAGAGAGAACTAAAGTAACATTATGCTATCCCTCACACCAATTTATAACAGGTTATAGGAACAATAAAAGTAAAAAGTATTATTTATCTTAAATTCTCATAATTAAAAAAACACTTTTTGCATGAAATTTAAAAAACACCCATAAGTATTCTTTTCTTTAAAGATTTCTATTTATGCAGGCACCTGCGTGGCTCAGCGGGTTAAAGCCTCTGCCTTCGGCCCAGGTCATGATCCCAGGACCCTGGGATCGAGCCCCGCATCGGGCTCTCTGCTCAGTGCAGAGCCTGCTTCTCTCTCTCTCTCTATCTCTCTCTCTCTCTGCCTGCCTCTCTGCTACTTGTGTTCTCTGTCAAATAAATAAATAAAATCTTAAAAAAAAAAAAAAGATTTCTATTTATGGGAGAGAGAAGGAGAGAGCGAGAGAAAAGCACAATCAGAGAGAGGGACAGGAAGAGAGGGAGAAGCAGCCTCCCTGGTAAACAGGGAGCCCAGCAGATGAAGGGCTCAATACCAGGACCCTTAACTGACTGAGCCACCCAGGTGCCCTCAAAAGTATTCTTAACATCTCAAGAAGGAAATGAAAATAAACAGGGCTTCTTGAAAGGTTTTTTTTTTCCTTAATGAAAAAAATTCTCTTAAAAGGAAGAAGGACTTCTAAGGTGTTAACCTTTTTTTCCAACCTATTCTTATCTTTATGGAAAACATACAACTAGATCTAAATTTATGAAGTGCATAATTTAACTTACATTTTAATCAAATTTCTGTTACCTGTAACATTATAAATAGATGTGTTAGTTGTAAAGACTATGTTATATAGTTTTTAAATAATTTATTATACTCTCTAGTAAAATAGATCCAAAGATCTGTCAGTGATACTAGGCACTGGTGATAGGAAAAAAAAATCCTCAACAGAGAATTATTCATTCTCCCTCTGCTGAAGCAGCATGACGTACTATCAAGAGCCCAGACTTAGCAGCCTGTCTGAATCCAGCTAACTTTCTTCACCTCTCTGTAACTCAAGTTTCCTAAGCTTTAAAATAATACTGACATCTCTCTGGGTTTTTATGAAAACAAAACATATTAGTATGCGTAAAAGCACTAGAACAGCGCTGACACATTAAACGCTACATAAGTGTTCAGTAAATACAGAAAAAATTGCTTGCTCTGTGCCAGGCACTACTCTAGAAGCAGTACAAAGAACAAACAAAAATCTCTTTTCTTTGCAAAGTTTACATTTATTTTTTTAAATACCTTATTTACTTATTTGAGAGAGAGAGGACTGGCAGGAGGGAGCAGAAGAGGGAGGAGGAGAATTAAAGTGCCTGCGGAGTAAGGAGTCTGAGGCTTGGCTGGATCCCAGGACCCCAGGATCATGACCTGAGTCAAAGGCAGACACTTAACCAACTGAGTCACCCAGGCGCCCTGGGAAGTTTACATTTAAGAAGTAGGTGATGATACTTTAGAGTTAAGCATAATTATTTAGCCAATAAATCATCCAATACAGACACTGAGATATATGTATTCAGGAAAGCTCAGTGATTACTGGAGATCAATAGAAATGAAAGAATTTCCACAGGCTCTAATTCTATGAAGAAAGTTCATCTAAACCCCCAAATATGGGGAATAGTTCTTCCTGCCTCTATCCAAATGGCACTGTTAGGGTTTACTACGCAGTTGATCAAAAACTCAGAAGTGACCACATCAGAAGAGAGTTAAACAACAGCTAACCAAATAATAAAAGTAATCTCCACTTTAGGTGCACCTGGGTGGCTCAGTCTGTGAAGGGTGGATTCTTGGTTTTTGATGCAGGTCATGATGACACAGGGTCATGAGACTGAGACCCACTAGGGCTCGGTGCTCAGCGGGGAATCTACTTGAGAGTCTCTCTCCATCCACCTCTCCCCATGCCCCCCCCTCACACATGTTCTCTCTAAAATAAATAAATTAAAAATAATAAAGTAGGGGTGCCTGGGTGGCTCACAGTGGGTTAAGCCTCTGCCTTTGGCTCAGGCCATGGACTCCAGCGTCCTGGAATCAAACCCCGCATTGGGCTCTCTGCTCAGTAGGGAGCCTGCTTCCCCCTCTCCCTCTGACTGCCTCCCTGCTTACTTGAGATCTCTATCTCTGTGTCAAATAAATTTAAAAATAATAATAATAATAATTAAAGTAATCTCAGGGCACCAGGGTGGCTCCATGGGTTAAGTGTGTGCATTCAGCTCAGGTCATGATCCCAGGGTCCTGGGATGGAGCCCTATGTGGGGCTCAATGTTCAGTGGGGAGCATGCTGCTGTTTCTTCCTCTGCCTGCCACTCCCCCTACTTGTGCTCTCTCTCAAATAAATAAATAAAATCTTTTTTTTTTTTAAAAAGATAGAGTAATCTCCACTTTGACCAAATAAATACTAAGATGAGCTCTCTGGGTTCTTGAGAGACTAAACAAAGTGAGAAAGAAATAGAAAATTCTGATAAAGAGGCATGAGAAAGTAAAGACTAAATAGAAAATACAAACCAGTTTTATTTGGATTATTTAGTATCTAAGCCTACCCTAAATACTTGGGACAGCTCTTAGTAGAACAACCTCATCACAATGATGTACATGACAAAAACTCTAGAATGGACAGAAAGCACTTCGTACAAGGTTCAGCATATGACCAGAGATCCTAATTTCTTTTTTTAAATTTTATTTTATTTTATTTATTTATTTGACAGAGAGAGATAACACACAAGCAGGCAGAGCAGTAGAGGGGTAGGGAAAAGCAGACTCTCTATGGAGCAGGGAGCCCAACACAGGGCTCAATCCCAGAACCCTGGGATCATGACCCCAGCCGAAGGCAGCTGCTTAACCAACTGAGCCACCCAGGTGCCCCCAGAGAACCTAATTTCTAAACTACACTGAAATACAGACCATTTAACTATTTATTCATTCAAATTATAATCACCGAGCTCTCAAAGTACCAGCTATGCTGGCCAGGGTTGGCACTGGTACAGAACATAAGATCAAAAGGAATCTGTAGATTTCTGTTCTAGTTAAAATAAAAGTAGCTTTAAGTTCTGTCGTCCAATCTATTTCTCTTCTGGTATACCACACTGCCCCATTTGAACCAAAAAGGAATGGTCTGGGGTGGAAGTAGGAGAATATAATTTCATAGAGCAATCTCTATGATGGAACTTAGTATTGTAATTTTAATCTTTACTAGAAAAAAATAAAATGGAGCACCTGGTTGGCACAGCCAGTTAAGCATCCAACTCTTGGTTTCAGCTCAGGTCATGATCTCAGGGTCCTGGGATCAAGCCTTGCATCAGGCTTCATGCTCAGTGTGCCCCTGCCCCCCATGCTCGTACCCTCCCACTCACTCACTCTCTCAAAAAAATAAATCTTAAAAAATAAATAATATAAAATGATACATACCTATCACGTCAGCTTCTTTTACTAAACAAATTTTAATCTCTGCCATACAAATAGTGTAAGTTTATTAAAAGAATGACCAACTTCAGTTTTTTATGCCCTGCAAACCAAAAAGCATCTTACAAGTATTCCAAATTCATCATATATCATCAATTAAAATGAATGGTTTGATTATCTCTGTCTCCATGAGTGGATAGATGCTTTATTTTCTATTTATTACTATCCTCAAACCACTACCAAAATCAATCAATACCAAAAATCAAAATAAAGTTAAACCAGAACCATCAAAACAGACAAAAGGGAGAAAGAAAATAAACTGAAGGTACTAAAGACTGACAAATTTTAATCTTACAACATACCTAAAATGTAAAGGTACAACAGTCTGAATATAGTTATTTAGGAGGAAAAAAAGGCTGCCGCACTATGAAAAATACTGTCTTCTGTAGTAGCAAAACAGGAGGGAGTTAACCAAAAGAATTTTTCCCATTAAAGAAGAGGAAATAAACAAGGCAAACTTCTTCCTTTTGAACAAACAGATACTATAAAGAGCAGCTGATAATTCAATCATTTACTAAGTATTCAGCCAAAGGAGCAAATCTCAATGTAGGAGAGAAGGGAGTAGTGGTCTCAAGTTACACGTGCCTCCTCCCACTTCTTCCTTACTGGAATTCCTTAGCACCTTCCAATAATCCTCCTGTATTGAAAATCACTACCCTGGAGAGGCACTGTTAAAATGGAAATGTGCCAAATTTCTTTAGTATGCGGAGACAGAAGAAAGATGCAAATCACTGATCTATACATCTATACATAATAAAGCCTACTTTCTCACTATAAAATTTTATTTTCCATATCATGTAATTGTGGGTTCTAGCCCACCCTTGCTTCAATGAAGTGGTGTTCAAATCAATTCTGACACGTGAAAATTACAATGGTTATTATCATTTTCAGTCACATAACAGAAAGGCAAAGAAATCTGCAATTAGTCCTATTACTCTAGTTCAACCTTGGCCTTCCCTGAAACCCTTGAATCCAGAGATTCCAGACTGCTGAAGTTTACTTTATAAATTACCAATTTTTATTTAAGCATTTGTGACAGAATTTTCTTTTGAATGTATCTTCTTAGCTTAAGAACAAGTGTTTTAAACTATAAAAATAATATATAATCATTGAAAAGCCTTCAGTAATTCAAAAGTCTAAGTAATAAGTGATTTAAGTTCCTTCCCTTAAATCCCACTCCCATTCCCCAGGGATAACCACTGTAAAACAATGTGGGGTATATTCTAGATCTCTTCACAATACATACAATTTTTATATATTACTGTATAAACAAACTTAAGAGAACAAGGAGATCTTGCTGTACATTCAGTTCTACAAAACTTGCTTTTTACACTGATGGACTAAATAGCCTTTTAAGTTTATCCTGCTACACACAATTTGTTTAAACTGCATATTTCATAGTCCTTTTAAGTTTATCCTGCTACACACAATTTGTTTAAACTGCATATTTCATAGTATTTTTCATCATTCCCTTACTGACAAGGTACTTTTTGATATTGGAAATACTGTTTTCATTCTTTTTTATAATATATTAAACTTTTCCTTTATTGCCACTTCATACCGCCATCACGGCATTGTCTCTATTTCTTCTCACTTCCATTGAAAAACTTGGAAACTTGAGGCACTTCGGTGGCACAGTTGGTTAAGGGACAACTCTTCGTTTCGGCTCAGGCCCTGATCTCAGGGTTGTGAGAGCAAGTCCTGTGTTGCGTTCCGCACTTTGTGTAGAGTCGGCTTGAGATTCTCTCTCCCTCTGCCACTCAAGCATCATTTTTATTAAGTTCTAGCAAAAACTGTCAAATTGTAGTCTAACAATGATTTTCCACTTGAACAAAATCTTAAGATAAATTCCATCTGCTTTAAGGCTAAAATTTTCCCTTTAAAATTATCTTCTAACACCTACTCCAACATCACTTTCATCAGTAATATATATCTAATTTTTGTTAGAAACGGAGCTCAACACACTTGATTTCCAAGGTATAGAAACTCTGAAGATCTGAGAAACTGAAGAAATCTTCAATGCTTCTGAAAGATTACTAAAGCAAAAAGTTACAGGGAAAAATTGTATTACTCAGGTATTTCTTTTTCCTAGCATTTTGCTTCCTGATTTTAGGATTTTAAAATGCTTCTGGAATGATGTCTATTCATGATCTAGCTAGCCAATATATCTTGTGGTACTAGCAATGATTCAATTAAATTGATGATTTAAAAGATCAGTTACTTAATTCAATCAAATTCTGACCCAAAAAGCGCCACAGAATTTACATTTATCTAATACTCAACTACTTAAAAATGTAATTTCATTTCTGAAAACTGAAAAATCTTTAACTTACCTCAATTGTTTTGCGTAGTTCTGTTCAATTTCTATCCTCTCTTTAACAAATTTAGCATATCTTTCCAGGAAGTCAATTCCCCATTGTGTATGCTTGTCTAAGCTGTCGAACTGATCCTGGAAAAGAAGGTGAAAACACACTGAAAAGTCTACAATTGTATCCACAAATATTTTAATCAGCTTCTGATATTTATTCAGAAAAGCAATGAGGTCTAAAAGGAAAAAAACCTAGGCTCTTCTGTTCTCTACCCACCTCGTTATTTTATTTTATTTTTTAAGATTTTATTTATTTATTTGACAGACAGAGATCACAAGTAGTCAGAGAGGCAGGCAGAGAGAGACGGGGAAGCAGGCTCCCCGCTGAGCAGAGAGCCCAATGCGGGACTCGATCCCAGGACCCTGGAATCATGACCTGAGCGGAACGCAGAGGCTTTAACCTACTGAGCCACCCAGGTGCCCACACCTCTTTATTTTAGATCTACAGAGAAATAGGTTATAAATGCTAAACTTCTTAGCATAATTCACACAACTTTATGTCTAAATGCTTTTACCTACGTGGTTTCCCCTGGATGCAACACCCTCCGTGGTCACCTCTTTAAAAATTTACTGTTTCTTACTCCTCCTTTGAGATTTAGTTCAGGCACTATGGCTTCCAGAAAATGATCCAAAATTCTCAGACTGGGTGTGTTGGTCTTTCTCTGGGTCCCCAAGACTCCCAAAGGTTACGATCTTTTCCTTAAGTTCTTATTTAAATTCCAAATAATTAACACACAGTGTAATTACTAGTTTCAGATATACAATAACTCAGCACTCCCATACATCACTCAATGCTCATCACAGTAAGTGCGCTCCTAAATCCCCGTATCACCTATTCCAACAACCCCCCACTCACCTCAACTTCCAGTAACCATCACTTTGTTCTCTACGATTAAGGGTCCAGTTTCTAGGTTTGCCTTTCTCTCTCTCCCCGCCTCCTTTTTCACCTTTGCTTGTTTTGTTTCTTAAATTCTACATGAGTGAAATCATATGGTATCTATCCTTCTCTGATTGACTTGTTTCACTCAGAATACTGTCTCCATCCATGTTGCTGCAAATGGCAAGATTTCGGTTTTTATGGCTTTTTTGTGTATGTGTACACACACACACACATACCCACATCTTCTTTACCCATTTATCAAAGGACACTTGGGCTGTTTCCATAATTTGGCCACTGTAGATAATGCTGCTATAAACATCAGATTTCATGTATCCTTTTGAATTAGTATTTTTGTATTCTTTGGGTGTAATTGGTGGATCATAGGATAGCTCTATTTTTAACTTTTTGAGGAACCTCTATACTGTTTTCCACAGTGGCTGCACCAGTTTAAATTCCCACAAACATTACAAGAGGGTTCTGGGTTCCCTTTTTGCCACATGCTCGCCAACACCTATTGCTTCTTGTGTTGTTGATTTTAGCCATTCTGACAGATGTAAGGGGATAACCATAGTTTTGATTTGCATTTCCCTGATGATCACCGATTTTAAGCATCTCTTCATGTGTCTGTTAACCATCTGTAGTTCTTCTTCTACATCTTCTGCCCATTTTTCATTGGATTATTCATTTCCAAGGCACTGAGATTTGTAAGTTCTTCATATATTTTGTATACTAACCATTTATGGGATAGGTCATTTACAAGTATCTTTTCCCATTCAGTAGGTTGCATTTTAGTTTTGTTGGTTGTTTCCTTCGCTGTGCAGAAGTTTAAAAATTACTATCTTATTTACTTGCCATACTCTGTTGAGGGCAGAAACCACGTATCATTCAACTCTGAACTCCAAAGGCACTAGAGGCCTGGCACTGTAGCAGGTACCCAATGAAGCTAAATAAAATAAAATATACTGAGGTTCAGATTCTGGGCTCTGCATTTACCAGATGTGGCAAGTCGCCATGGCTCTCTGAACTTTGTCCATCTTAAAATGGGAGTCCCATCACACACCTCAATAGGGTTATGATGATGTTATTAAGTGTTCTACAATGCAGTAAACATGAAACTAATACATCACAAAGTATCACTGTCCTGCAAAACTCTTTCAATCCTCAAGATACTCCTTTCTACCTGCTGCTTAAGAAACCATCACTTCCTAGCCTTCAAGAATAATCTCCAGATTGACTAATAACTTGGTGCTTTCTCCCTCTCCCATATCGAAAGTCTATAATGTTGATAAATGTTCAAAAATCATCCTTCTCTATTATCTCTAACTATTCTTCTTTTTCTAAATCACCTATGGTTTAACAGGATTCATTATTTACAAATAAATCATCTCCAAGTCTTTTTGCTTTTTATCCCTTTCCCTACCTTAAATCATTTTACAATTCTACTTGTAAAGGTAAATTCTACCTAAATAGCACAGATAGAATTCATCTGGCTACCACAGTTTGGTATTACTACTCCAATTCTACTCTTTCACAAAAGTTTTTCATTATCACTTGGCTTCCAAAGTAGACTTGAAAACAGCAAGAAAATACACTGCCCAGTGAACTTAACTGGAATATTATTAAGATTTCCTATTATAAATTAAATTCCCTCTCAAACTGAAAAACTCTCAACAAAGAACTTTCCCCCAGAAAGGAAAAGTGGGAAGCTAAAGCTCAGACTCTCTCTCTCTCCCCGCTCCCTGACAAATAAATAAATAAATAAAATCTCTCTCTCTCTCTCTCTCCCTGACAAATAAATAAATAAATAAATAAAATCTTTTAAAAAAAAAAAAAAAAAAGGAATCTATCATAAAGCCTTAGGGATCATTGGTAACACCCTCTAATCCCTTCAGTTTCAAAGCCTGAGACCACATTTCTCCCCAGTCCATGCCAGCAAATACCTTGGACTATATAGTGGAAAATGTCTGGAAATGCCCAAAACAAACTAAAGAAATTAACCAGTATTCTGAAACCACCTATGGATCATAAATAAATAAAGTTATCAAATTGCCCTTTTATCAAAAGAGGCAATTCATCTTTATCCCCCCCCCCAGTCTCTCTACGTTTAGCATTACTCTTATTTCTATGGATTTACTCTAGATTACTAACAGAGTACAACTTCTTCCACCTCCTTGCCTTCATTAACCCCTCACTTCCTTTTCTAACACATTCATCCTTACACAGCTTCTATGAAATGTGCTCTCTCCCCTCAGTGGTATGCCCTAATTAAATGCTATCTCATATCTAAATTCAAGAAAACTATTACTTTCTGTTTCCTTCAAGTACTGTTTTTTTAATTCTGTAAAATGTTTAAAGTTATTTTACATTATTCATTTGGGAACACAAGGAAAACACCCTAAATGAAAGTTGGCATCACCCAACTAAATGTCCACACTATTCAGCATAAATCAAACGAATTATATGTTGCTCCAAGGTTCTACTGTATAGTGATGAAATAATAAATACTAAATTTACTCAGTCACCTTACTTTTATCTATAAAATTATAGCTTTAATGCAATATAAGTAAAAATAAGTATGCATCACAAAGTGTTATAATTTTTTTCAGAAGTCACTATTTTATATTCAATCCTTGTTTTTCTAATTACTTTGACACAGCCTTGCATCCAAATGAAGTCCCAATAAAGTACTTTTGGTAAAGCACCAAGGGTCATGACTATTTAAAAAAAAACTTTCTTCACTAAAAAGCAGAATAATGACTTTGTTGTCCCAGTTTGGGCTTACTCTATAGCTCTGACTTTCTGCCAAAGTTTCTCCAGCACTTCTGAATACCAAAGTACTACCAAAAACATTCTTAAGATCTAACACAACTGACTTTTCTCATTCTTGGATTCATATGAAACTAGAAATATTTTTTAAGCCTCGTGGAACTAAAAAATCAATTTGTAATTCAGAGACATCTACCACCAAAGTTAACAGGAATAGTTTAATTTTCAAATGAACAACTTAATTATTTGATTTGTTTCCTTGTGGTTTTAATGGGTGGGTTTTTTTTTTTTTTTTAAAGATTAATTTATTTGAGTGAGAGAGAGCAAATGGGTGGGAAAGGGAAGGGGGAGAAAGAAAATCCTCAAGCAAACTCCCCACTGAGCAAGGAGCCTGATGCAGTGCTCAATCCCAAGGTCATGACCTGAGCCGAAATCAAGAGTTAGCCACTTAACTGACTGAGCCACCCAGATGCCCCCTGTTCTTTAAAAATGGATGCAAACTTGTGTATTTGGAAAACTTACCTATTACCTTTTAAATTTCAACTAAATTTTTTTTTTTTAAGATTTTATTTATTTGTCAGAGCGAGCGAGCGAGAGCGAGCACAGGCAGAGTGGCAGGCAGAGCCAGAGGGAGAAGCAGGCTCCCTGCAGAGCAAGGAGCCCGATGTGGGACTCAATCCCAGGATGCTGGGATCATGACCCGAGCTGAAGGCAGCTGAAGGCAGCTGCTTAACTAACTGAGCCACCCTTCAACTAAAATTAAGCTTTCAGTAACTTCAAAATCTCTATAGATAATTCTTCCAATACCTAGCGCACATTATTTTACTTCTTACTTCTCTTCCTACTACTTTCTCAGCAACTCATTCCAACGGTCATCCCCATTGTTATTAGCAATAACTATAAACATTTCCTCCTCCAATAAATTCCAAGACTTTAATTCTCAGATGGTCAATCCTGTCTGCCAACTCATAAACTCCAGTACTCCAAAGCCAATAACTTTTGGTTGGTTTTTTGATTTTTTTGTTTTTGTTTTGCCTTTTTTTTTTTTTTTTTTAAAGTAATCTCTACACCCAACATGGGGCTTGAACTCTCTACCCGGAAATCAAGAATCATATATTCTACTGACTAAGCCAGCCAGGTTCCCCAGGGCCAATAATTTTTGACCCCACAGAGACTTCAATCCACTGATTCTGACAATTTCTACTGCCCATCCCCCTCTGTCTTCATTTCCATCTTGACACAGCCTGGATTCCATAAGCCATCACTGTAATCACTCCATCCAAATAGCTTCAAGTGTCTTTGCCCTCTCTTGCTTTGCCAAATTTCAACACTGGTTTTATACTTAACTCTTTACCAATCCTTCCTCGTGCTGCTGGAAAAAGGTGGGATGGGAAGGAAGGACAGACAGACAAGGCAGAGGAACCAACCAAACAACCACACTGACTGGTCATCCTTTGAAAATGTGTGCTTACTAACTCAAAAGGCGTAAATACTACTTAGCCTGAACCCATTCACCATCCCATTATCCCAGCCAACTATGTTATACCCTTTCAGTTTAAATTTACACCACTTCCTATCCATTTCTCTTTCAACCAATAACCTTGCTTCCTACCTGACTAAAAGACACAATCAGAAGATAATTCTTCATTCTCCAACTCTATTTTTACCATGAACACTTATGTGCTTTTATTCTGCCCTCCTGCTTATTACTTTGGATAGATACACTATCTACAACTTTAGTGCTTCTGCCTACCTGAAGAATGAGTGCAATTTCAGGTTTAATCGTTAAAATGTTTAAGACCCTGAGCCTACAAATGCTTGATGTATTTTAGAAGAGTAAGAAGCTGAATAAGCAAGCTACAGATGAATGAAAATAGGGAAAAGTAGAAGTTAAAATGGGAAATGTATGGGGTCAGAATTGCACGAGCTCTACCTTCCACCATAAGGACATGGGCTTTAACACTGATTGAGATGAAAACACAGTGGAGGTTCTTGAGCATGAGCCTGCCAGGACTCAGATTCTTAAACAGATCACTCTGGCTTCTATGTTGATTTTTTTTTTTTTTAAGATTTTATTTATTTACTTGACAGAGATCACAAGTAGGCAGAGAGGCAGGCAGAGAGAGGAGGAAGCAGGCTCCCTGCTGAGCAGAGAGCAAATGGAAAGACAGTCCATGCTTTATAATAATGCATTTAATATAATAATGTTAAAATGTCCATACTACCCCACCCAAAGCAATCTACAGATTTAATGCAAGCCCTATCAAAATACCAACAACTTTTTTTCATGTAACTTTAACAAATAATTCTAAAATTTGTATGCAACCACAGAAGACCCTGGATAGCCAAAGCAATTTTGAAAAAGAAAAAACCAAAGTATCACAATTTCAGACTTCAAGTTATATTACAAAGCTGTAGTAATCAGTATGGTACTAGAACAAAAACAGACCCACAGATCAACAGAACAGAAAGCCCAGAAATATACCCACAATTATATGGTCAATTAATCTTTAGGAGGTGGCAAGAATATGCAACAGGAAAAAAGACAGTCTCTTCAACAATGGTGTTGGAAAAACTGGTCAGCTACATGCAAAAGAATGAAACTGAACTGCTTACTTAAACCATACACAAATATAAACTCAAAATGGATTAAAGACCTAAATGTGAGACCTAAAACCACAAAAATCCTTGAAGACAGCACAGGCAAAAATTACTGACACTGGCCACAGCAACTTCTTTCTAGATATATCTTCTGAGGCAAGGGAAACAAAATTAAAAATATACTATTGGGACTATATCAAAATAAAAAACTTGTGCACAGTGAAGGAAACAATCAAGGAAACTAAAGGCAACCTACTGAATCGGAGAAGATATTTGCAAATGATGTATCTGAGAAAGAGTATCCAAAATATAAAAAGAACTTAAAATAACACCAAAAAATAAAATAATCTAATTAAAAATAGGCAGAAGACATGAACAGTCATTTCTCCAAAGAAGACATCCAGATGGCAAACAGACACATGAAAAGATGCTCAATGGAACTCATAGCCAGGGAAATGCAAATCAAAGCCACAAATGAGGTATTACCTCACACCTACCTAAATTACTAAAATCAAAACACAAGAAAAACAAATGCTGGTGAGGACGTGAAGGAAAAGGAATCCTCGTGCACAGCTGGTGGGAATGCAAACCAGTATAGCCACTATGTAAAACTAGGCGGAGGTTCCTCAAAAAATTGAAAATAGAATTACTATATAATCCAGTAACTCCACCTTGGGTATTTACCCAGAGTACAAAAATATTAATTTGAAAAGATATATGCACCCTTATGTTTACTGCAGCATTATTTGCAATAGCCAAATTATGGAAGCAGCCCAACTGTCCACTGATAAATGGATGAACTGTTGTGGTGTGTATACACACACACAAATGGATTATTCAGTCTTAAAAAACATTGAAAATTTTGCCATCTGTAACAACATGGATGGATCTAAAGGGTAAAATGCTCAATGAAATAGGTTAATAAAAGACAAATGATTTTGGGGCACCTGGGTGGCTCAGTGGGTTAAAGCCTCTGCCTTCAGCTCAGGTCATGATCCCGGAGTCCAGGGATCGAGCCCCACATGGGGCTCTTTGCTCAGCAGGGAGCCTGCTTCCTCCTTTCTCTCTCTGCCTGCCTCTCTGCTTACTTGCCTACTTTCTGTCAAATAAATAAATAAAATCTTTAAAAAAAAAAAAAAAGACAAATGATTTCACTCATAAATGCAATTTAAGGAACAAAACAAACAAAAAATAAGAGACACAACAAAAAAAACGGAATCTTTAATATAGAAAACTGATGGTTACCACAGGGTTTGGTAGGTGAAGGGAGTGGGTGAAATAGTTGAAGCTCCCTGATAATGAGCTTATCATGATGAGCACTGAATAATGTATGGAACTGCTGAATCACTATACTGTATATCTGAAAATAATATACTACTATATGTTAATTATACCAGAATTAAAATTTAAAAAATTAAAAGTGGCCATCAGAAAGAAAAACATCTGGTTAATTTCTGAGTAACTCACTATGTGCACAAAGGAAGCAAATGATAGGATTCTTTGGTAAGTCACAATTGAAGGGTTTAAGTTACAATTTTTTCATATTATGGTAGTCACCACAGAGTACATCATTATAAGCTACAAATTTCTAAAGAGCACATAAAACCAACTTGATACAAAATATTTTCAGAAAAGTGACAAAATTTTATGGGGCACCTACGTGGCTCAGTGGGTTAAAGCCTCTGCCTTTGGCTTTGGTCACGATCCCAGGGTCCTGGGATGGAGCCCCGAAACAGGCTCCCTGTCCAGCAGGCTCCCTCTCTCTCTGCCTGCCTCTGCCTACTTGTGATCTCGGTCTGTGAAATAAAATCTTTAAAAAAAAAAAAAAAAAAAGTGACAAAATCTTAAAATCCCTAACCTATATACTTCTAAAAAATAACCAAATTCAGAAAAGCATGTGACTCTTGATTTAGGGTCATGAGTTTGAGCCTCACACTGGGTAGAGATCACCAAAAAACAAAAAACCACCGAGAAATAAGAAATAAAATAACCAATACAAAAAATTCCTCTTTTCTCTGAATACCCAAATCTCTTAAGGTACAGCTTATGCAGTACATTTTTTTCAATTATATATTTTTCTTTTTATGGCAAAATATACCCAACATGCAAAAGAATGTATGCAATGAATATGTAGTTTAACTTTTTTTTTTTAAGATTTTATTTATTTATTTCAGAGAAAGCGAGTAAGAGAGAACATGAGAGGGGAGAAGGTCAAGAAGGAAGCAGACTCCCCATGGAGTTGGGAGCCCAATGTGGGACTCGATCCCGGAACTCCGGGATCATGACCTGAGCCCAAGGCAGCTTGTTTATCAACTGAGCCACCCAGGTGCCCCTCCAAATGACAACAAATATGTAGTTTCTACTAGGAAAACATTTTCAAAATTTATTTAATACTAAAATACTAATTTTAATACCAATACCAATATTATTTTGGCATTTACTTCATTTACAATAGAAACATTTGTTTTAATACCAGTATTCTGAAGTGTTCACTATTTATAATGCCTTAAAAAAAATAGGCGAAAAAAGAAAATCAGTGAAACTAAAGCATTTAAAATATAGACTATGGGGGGCACCTGGTAAAAGGTGCTAAAGTCAAGGCCCACATCTCACTCCATGCCTTGCCTGCTTGAAATTCTTCTTCCTCTCTTTCACCCTTTGCCTCTCTTCCCTGCATGTGCAAGCTCTCCCTCTCTCTAAAATTTTTTTTAAAAAATTAAAATATAGACTACAAATATATTTTTATAAATACAACACTAAACATCACAAAATGGCAACTTTCACAACAAATTTACAAAACAATGTAAAACATAGGGTTATTTTTAACATAAACTAGCATATTTAATAAAAAATATTCTAAAATAAACTGAACAGTACATAAACTGATGATCATTTAATTATGACACTTGAAGATAAAATTTCATTTGACATTTTTAAAGTAATCTTTCATTGAAAGAGCCAACAGCATTTTTTTTGTTGTGTATATTTTTAGGCATTTTTCCAGCTGCTGATACATTTTCTACCTGAAGACAGCAATGAGGAGATAGCTACAAGCAACCACCACATATCCATCACATATTTTCCTGTGATGCTTTAATCTTCAAGTAATCTCACCTCTTGAAAAGCTTTTGAGAAAATCTTTTGAACTGTCTTTTGTTTCAACAGGAACTAAAATCGTTTTTTACTGTTAGAAAAGTTATAGCTTTTACTTCAAAGGAACATTTGTAGATTGGTGTTTATCTCCTTTAGTTTCATCATGTAGAGATGGAGGTTCCAACACATTTATCTATACATCATTTTAGTTCTTTCATGCTCATAATCTCTGAATTAAATTATAATTATTCTTGCTACAGAGTTATACTTTATCAATTATTTTCAACTTCCTCTTGAAAATTATGTAATTATAGAATACTAACCTTTAACCTGAAATTCTAATGTGGAGTACATAAACAACTACCTGGTTACATCTCAAGATGCAAATGATTCATATTTTTTAGATTCCAAAGCAACTGTGTTATACTAACAAAAATAGTGGCAAATCAATGCATTAAAATAGCATATGATATATCGGACCAAACATCAATACTTCAATAACTATACACAAATAGACTACTAATGTTTCCAGTGTTCATTTAAAGCATTTATTCAGCTTTCAGTAGACTACAAGCTCTAAATGCAGGATCTATTTATAATTCTTTGCATCTCCTGCCCAGAGCAGTATTTTTTTTTTTTTAAGATTTTACTGATTTAGGGACACCTGGGTGGCTCAGTTGGTTAAGCAGCTGCCTTCGGCTCGGGTCATGATCCCAGGGTCCTGGGATCGAGTCCCACATCGGGCTCCTTGCTCGGCAGGGAGCCTGCTTCTCCCTCTGCCTCTGCCTGCCTCTTTGTCTATCTGTGCTCGCTCGCTCTCTCTCCCTCTGTCTCTGACAAATAAATAAATAAAATCTTTAAAAAAAAAAAAAAAAGATTTTACTGATTTATTTGAGAGAGAGACAGACAGACAGAATGAGCATCCATGAGTACAGGGGGGAAAGGGGGAACAGAGAGAGGGGGACACACAGGCTCCTGGATGAATGCGGAACCCAATGCAGGGCTCCACACAGAACTGGATCCTGGGACCCCAAGATCATGACCTGAGCCAAAGTCAGACACTTAGCCAGCTGAGCCACCCAGGTGCCCCCCACCTAGATAGTATTATTTAGTATCTCTTGACCTCTGAACCTCAGGCTCCACAACTGTAAAACTGGTATAATTACAGGACTCCAAAATGAGACCACTAAATGATATAAAGCATTCAACACAGTGCTTGGCACTGGTGTCTATTATTACTCATTTATTCAACAAGTGAAAGAGTGCTAAGCTTGGCACTAGGGACACAAGGTTAGCAAAAACATACTTAGTGAGAAGGAGAGTTAGTAAATTAAATAATCACAATTTCGCTTTAACTTCATTGGCTAGTATTCTCAGAATAATTAAAAACTGCAGTGATGGTTAATTTTTTGTGGTCATATCTGTATATCTGAAAGTGATCAACATACAGATTTTATGTCTTTAAGCAAACAACATATGAATACTGTATTTACAAGACATTTAAATTACAAGATAACTTTTCTCTGGAGAAAAATCCATTTATTTTTTAAATACCTTTAAAATTATTCTACTAACCCAAAATAAATGTACATACTATCAGAATGTTATCTGTTCTATGTAACAATGGTCGAAGGACTACACCTATAAATTATCTAACATCTACTTTAATTCTATCACTTCTGACAATACCATAACATCCATATTGATGATCCATCTTCCCACCTGTCCCTCTCATTTCACAGTTCTTTGTAATTTGAGGATCCTACTGATTTTCACTTGCTTCACTTCAGCCTCTTGTTTAGCACTGCTCTGCTTCGCAAATCTCAAACTTGAGCCCACAGTAATTCAGTGGTTTCTTAAGGGTAAAGCTGAGACTACAGAATAGGATTAACTACTATAAATCTAGTTTTACGTTATACTCTTTTGCCCTGGCTCAGATCCTCTGGTCATCAACTTTTTTCCTTTTTTTAAAGTATTTTATTTATTTGAGGGGCGCCTGGGTGGCTCAGTGGTTTAAGCCTCTGCTTTCAGCTCGGGTCATGATCTCAGGGTCCTGGGATCGAGCCCCACATCGGGCTCTCTGCTCAGCGGGGAGCCTGCTTCCCCCCCCCCCTGCCTGCCTCTCTGCCTACTTGTGATCTCTCTCTGTCTATCAAATAAATAAATAAAAATCTTTAAAAAAAAAAGTATTTTATTTATTTGAGAGAGAGAATACAAGCAGGGTGAGTGGCAGGGAGAGAGAGAAGCAGGCTCCCTGCAAAGGAGGAAGCCTGATGCAGGACTCAATTCCAGGACCCTGAGATGATGACCTGATGCTTAACCGACTGAGCCACTCAGGCGACCCATCAACTTTCATCCGGTCCTTGCTACCTTTTATCCTGGACAGCTCTGTGCCACCATTCCTCTACCCTCACACCAATAACACAGTATCATTCCCCTGGAGCAGACATTTTCTCCTCTGTCCTGACACCAAAGAACATGATTAACAAAGGCAGGGTCAAGAGAAGAACCAGTCCCTATGTATACAACATTCAAATTTTTAATATGAACATTCTCTAGAACAGTACTAAGCGCATCTCTTTATATAATCTCTTTGATTTCTTGGTTTTCTTTCCCCTGAGTTCATTCTCCTTTTTATCCTGGCCTTCTTCCCCCTTCCCCCATTTCATACTCAAATTTAAAACTGTGAGCACAATTTAAGTATGAAATCTAACCAAGAGATCATATGTCTAGAAGGGATATCAAAGGTCAGCCTCTCTATTTACACATGAGAAAACTGAAGCCAAGATTATGCTATTTGCCCAAAGTAACAGAGCTCAATTAATGACACAAGTGTCTTGTTCCTGTTTTGTTCCTTCAAATTAGTACACTTAGGAGGCACCTGGATGGCTGAATCCATTGAGAGACTGACTCTTGATTTCAGCTCAGGTCATGACCTTGGGTCCTGAGATCAAGCCCCACGTCAGCTCCATGTAGGGCTCCTCACTTAGCTGATAACCTGCTTAAAGTTCTCTCTCTCCCTCTCCCTTTGCCCACCCCTGCACTATCTCTAAAATATATAATTCTTAAAAAAAAAAAAAATTAGTACACTTAAGTAAGTAAATGCTCTCAAAGACTATATTTATTATTTAAACTTAGTTGTTGGTATGTATATTCATGGGAGTAACTCCAAAGAGTGACCTTACACTATTCCTAGCATATAAAATTATGGTTTAAGTACTGAGATAATTTAGCTGTGTCTATATATGCTCTATCATATTTGGAAGAAGCAGCACTGGCCCAGACTTAAGTTTTATGGTTTATTTTCCTAAACGTATCAGCAAATTTTAATCTGTAGAATCAAGAAATTATAATTGTTAATACTGAAGTATATTTTTATATGATACAAAAGTATTATACATTAATTTTTTTTTAAAGATTTTATTTATTTATTTGACAGAGATCACAAGCAGGCAGAGAGGCCGGCAGAGAGAGAGAGGAGGGGAAGCAGGCTCCCTGCTGAGCAGAGAGCCTGATGCAGGGCTTGATCCCAAGACCCTGAGATCATGACCTGAGCTGAAGGCAGAGGCTTTAACCCACTGAGCCAGACAGGTGCCCCGTATTATACATTAATCTAATCACAAGAGTCTCTTAAGATCCCAAAGCAGGAATATTCAGAAAACATACATGACTTAGTTCTTTATTCTTTCTTTTATGTAATGCAATTATATTATTGGTGTTAGGCGCGGAGTAAAAAGGAAATGGTCAAGTAAATGAATTCTCTTGCATGTTACCATAAAACAGGCACTATGGGGGCACCTGGGTGGCTCAGTGGGTTAAAGCCTCTGCTTTCGGCTCAGGTCATGATCCCAGGGTCCTGGGTTCGAGCCCCGCATCGGGCTCTCTGCTAAGCAGGGAGCCTGCTTCCCCTCCTCTCTCTCTGCCTGCCTCTCTGCCTACTTGTGATCTCTGTCAAATAAATAAATAAAATCTTTAAAAAAAAAAAAAAAACCACTATGAATACCACTTTAAATTTACACGGCCACCTTGCCCTTTCCATATCGATTCTATAGGATTCTTATTTCAACCTCAAAAACTGGCTTGTGAGCAGGTGGGGTAGCTAATACTAGCTTTCATTTCATATCCATCACCGTACATAGTACTCTAAGTGAATAATATAGAACTTCAGAGTTTTTTTTTTTTTAAAAAAAACTTCCTGTTAAGATTGATCCCATTTTACTCCTAAAACAGCACTGGAGTAAACTTTACACTGTACATGAAAATGTACTAACAAGTGTTATATCTATAAAGTAAGCTCAAAGATTATTAAAATTCTTACCTAGACCTTTAATGTCTAAAGCAAAATGACCGTCAACAGAAAAGGAATAACTTGTACTTGTTTATGAAATTACATCATATTTAGAAACCAAGAAAAGTTGGAAACAAGGCAAACAAAAAACTTTCAAGTTAGCACTATGTTTTTTTGGCAGATTTGTATTCAAATGAAATAGACTGAAATTTTACATACAATACTTTCCTTTTTCTTCTCTCAATTTATCTTCCTACTTCTGAAAAGCACTGAGGAAAATGACCAAAAGTTATTCAGAATTAGACTGTTTATTCATAGGTGGCAAGGAAATACAATAAAGTGCTAAAAAGGTATTATAAATGGACAGCAGTCTGCTTTGTTGTATTCCCAGCTCAGAGATAAAAACCTATTTTGAACCTCAATTTCTCTTCAGCTTTACTATGCCTTCATTTAAGCACAGAATACAATTAATTACAGGGTTGTAAGTATGACTTAATAAATTGATTAAATTTCTTTGAGAACTGTTATTTTATCCCATAATTAACGGTCCATTAGTTTCCTGAATTTTTCTTCTTAAAAATTCTTTATCATTTCAGCCATCAATACTGTCTTTCTTTCTGATGGTATTAATACCAAATGATTATTGACAGGCTGGTAGTGCTAATGACTGAATCTAAAGTGTGCTGTCATTAAAATATTCAGAGAGTAGTAATCAAGTGACTGAGATTTTTAGCCAAAATCTTATATAGGCCTATGTAAACTGAGGTCTATCTAACTGTTTATGTAGAAATGAAATAGAAGTCTGTTCTATAATACAGAGAGACATCTACAACAAAAGAGAGGAAGCTTCAGCTACTTATTAGTTACGCACTTCTACTACAGCATTTATCTGGAGTGATTCTATGGTAACACAGATAAGATTCTTAGTAACATGCATCAAAAGTAATCAGGATTTTTTTTTTTCAACAGTTCTACTTTAAACCATTATTTGCTCATGCGCTAACTGGAAGATTCGAAATACAGTCTGGAAACCTTATTAAGTAGAAACTTGGAGAGATTAATAAGCTGCTTCTTTAAATTAGGAGGATTTGGGGGCACCAGGGTGGCTCAGTCAGTTGGGCATGTGCCTTCAGCTCGAGTCCTGATCCTAGGGTCCTGGAATCGAGTCCCATGTCAGGCTCCCTGCTCAGCGGGAAGGCTGCTTCTCCCTTTCCCTCTGCCTGCCACTCCCCCGCTTGTGCTCTCTGTCAAACAAATAAAATCTTTTTAAAAATAAAATAAAATAAATTAGGAGGATTTCGAATTAAAAGATCCCGAGAGACCCAACTTGTAGAGCCCCCAGTGTTCAGGAGTAAGAATGTATAAATATGGTTGAAAGGATATATGCTCCAGTACCCCAAAGCATGGAGGAAGTTTATGTGCACTATCTCATTTAATCCTCACCCACAACCCTCTTAAGTCAGTGGTATTATCCTTCTTTTGTACAGAGAGAAATGTGTTCTCAAAGGTTAAGTAGTTTGTGAAGGGTACGAAGTTGGGAGTCTTTGCATTTGACACTGCAGGAAGTCAAAAGCATTAATGATTTGTATTTGTATTCAGACTCAGGCCGGTATTATGTGCGTAAACACGTGACTAATAGAGGTTTACTCATTTCTCCTTGCTAAATGGTCCTGAGTTCAGTAAAATCATTACCTGTGAAGAACTGCAGTAACTTAGGGAAGTGTGAAATAGATTTAGAAGAGTTACAAATTTTGATGTATGATTCAAGGGCTGCCTTTTGGAAAGCAAACCTCAGTATGTATCTGAATCATCAAGTATCTTTCCTGTCAATGTGACTGTGTGAATTAAAGAAAACTTGAGTCAAAATTAAACTTCCCCTAAGAAGAAATATTTTTGGGATTTTTCAAAGTTGCTATATAAATCTCAGCATGCCCCAGGTATTTCTGAATGGCTAATTCTGTGTAACATTTATGTCCACCTGACTTGGGAAATTCGTTCTCCTTCATAAAATTGCTAAAGGCTGAAAGATAAAACTATCCAAATCTTGGCATGGATAGGGGCCCTAAACCTAACACTGTAATTCTTGGTAACAGTCAACTTATAAAAGTATTGACTCTCTCACTTTTCTATGAATGTAGCTGATTACATTTTTGCTACTTTTAAATTTAAATTTTTTAATTACTAAAAATTCATTTATTTCACAGTCTAATGATCAACACTGTTATCCATTAAAAAATGTAAGGACTTATTCATATTAAATTTTTTAATATGAGGTACCACTGTAGAGACGTTTCCAAGTTATAAAAAGCATGGGGTGTAGTTCTGAGGCTACCTGGAGTACAAAGCATGAAGAGTGAACAGCCAAGGCAAACTGGGGAAAATGGCCCCTGGATAAACTGTATGGGTTTGTTACTTGACCTCAGCAGTTGCGCTAAAGCATGAGGTTCCTGGACTTCTGAATTTCATGGACCACCACGATATCAGATTAGATTTGGAAAATGACAAAATACTGTCAACCTTAGGTTTGTTTTATGTCTTTACACTTAAAAATTAAATTTATAAATTACTGCCTCTACTTATCATCATTTTATAAAAGAAATTAATTTAACACAATCCCCCAAAGGAAAATATAATTTCAGAATAAGACAGTCCTTTACATTAGTATTAGTAACTTATATTTTTAAAAAACACCATGTAGTATTTATTTTTCTCATTTTATGCAATATTTGTGAAATGTTTATTGTGAGACCAGCATTTGAGAATCAACTGTCCAAAGAGAAGATTCCCAAACACTGATCATTAGTTAAGAAGCACCTTAGGAGGGCGCCTGGGTGGCTCAGTGGGTTAAAGCCTCTGCCTTCAGCTCAGGTCATGATCCCAGGGTCCTGGGATCGAGCCCCGTATCGGGCTCTCTGCTCAGCAGGGAGCCTGCTTCCCTCTCTCTCTCTGCCTGCCTCTCCACCTACTTGTGATCTCTCTCTGTCAGGTACATAAATAAAATCGTAAAAAAAAAAAAAAAAAAAGGAACATTTGTCCAAATTATATATAAATAAATACAATTTTTTTTAAGATTTTATCTTTACTCTAGAAAACCAATATTGTACTGTGTGCTAAGTAAAAAAAATTTTTTTTAACATTTTGTTTTTAAGATTTTATTTATTTATTTGACAGAGATCACAAGTAGGCAGAGAGAGAGAGAGAGAGAAAGAGAGAGAGAGAGAGGAAGAAAGAAACAGGCTTCCTGCTGAGCAGAGCACCCGATGCGGGACTCAATCCCAGGACCCTGGAATCATGACCTGAGCCGAAGGCAGAAGCTTTAATCCACTGAGCTACCCAGGCGCCCCATAAGTAAAAAATATTTTTAAAAGACTGTATTTTTAGGTAACCTCAATACCTAACTTGGGACTCAAACCTACCACCCCAAGGTCAACAGACACATGCTCCACCAACTGAGCCAGCCAGGTGCCTCAGAAACAAGTCTGGCAGTTCTTCTTAACAGTTATGTCCTATCTGGTTGACGCGAGGAACAAAAGCGCCAAGAAGATATCCTTTGGGAAATCAGTGGAAGTCCCGCTTGGAGTTGTTATGTTTATATGGCAGATGTATGAAGAAGAATACATCAATCTTACCTTGGTGGGTGAGGTGTACTAAAAACAACAGTGTGCCAGGAGCTAGAGTGTTGGCAGGAACTAGGGAAGGGTAGTAGGGCCATGGTTCTCCAGTGGGATTAAAGTACTCTCAACACAGGCAAAATAAGCAGGAAGAAACTAAAGCAAAAATACAGGCTTTTCACTGGGACCTCCGCAGCATATAGTACTGTCACTTAGAGCTACCATCTCAGCAAATCCCAAGTTTGGAAAATGTCATTTGTTTTAAGCTCTGTGTTTTTAAGTAAAGATTAACTAAGAAAGTGTCTGACATAGTGTTCATACATAGGAAATGTTCAATATATATGCACCAGTCAATTTTTACTTTAAAACATTTTTTTTTAAACGATTTTTCTTCCACACTTGGAAAAGGTTTCGAGATTCTGGGAAATGTAAACAATTTAAAATAGGATAGGGTAACGGGTTTAATACATCACACTCACGAGTTCAGAACAAGGACCTCTTCCTCGTGGGAAAAAAACATTCACAACAATAGTAAATAATACAGAGATCTTTCTCAGTTACCAAGAGTTGCAGAAAGAACAAAATTGTTTATAATTTTGTGTAAGACCCTAATTTTTGACTCTTCAACACAGTTAACATTGAGTTTTTATATCAGGTATGCTTTTCAAATATTTTTCTTCAACCGTTATCTATATTAATGTGCATTTTGTTCAGGATATACCAATTCATTTTGGGAGACCTAGTTGGCAGATGAAAATGAATCCCAGACTGAACACTTGCCACCCGCAGTATGTGTAGGACATAGAATAGTAGAGCAGTCTAGAATTCAGATCCTGTAGCCAGACCATGTGGATTTGAGTCCCTATCCCACATCTTCCTGGCTCTTGCACACTGCTCAAACTACGCAGTCTCTGTGTCTCATTTTCCTTATCTGTAAAGTAGGGAATACTAACAATACCTACCTTACATAGGGTTTTTAACGAAAGTAAATGAGTATGTAGAAAACATAATTGGTAAGTGTTCCATATGTTGCTTTGACTAATTTGGAACAAGTACTGATTCCAGTTTTATAGACTTTTCTGACTTCTCTTTTTATTCTTAATATTTATTTATTTGAGAGACAGAGAGAGAATATGCAAACCAGGGGGAGTGGCAGAGGGAGAGAAAGGGGGAGCAGACTCCCCACTGAGCCAAGAGCCAGATGCAACACAGGGCTCCATGTGACAACCCTGAGATCATGACCTGAGCAGAAAATGAGTCAGACACTTAACCAACTGAGCCACCCAGGAACCCCACTTTTTGACTTCTTTTTAAGTGAATAAGGATATTATTTTAATTCTCATGAAGTTATCACATACACAATGATGTAACAATGAAGTTGTATCAAACAATATATCAAAACTCCTGATCTTATTTTAAGCAAACTTTGTTTTGTTAAAAGGTGGCATGTGTTCCAATTTTAAGACAATTTTAACATGCTACCAGATGAGACTAATAGTGGGAAAGCAAGCTAACACAGCCCTGAACACCTGTTAAGTGTTTTCTCGGATATGCCAAAAGTCAAGTCCTCAACGGACCTGAGAATCTTGGGGCTTTTAACTTTTATTTATTTATTTGTTTGTTTGTTTTTAAAGATGTTATTTATTTATTCGACAGAAAGAGGTCGCAAGTGGGCAGAGAGGGAAGCAGAGACAGAGGGAGAAGCAGGCTCTCCCCCCGCCCCCAACAGAGAGCCTGATTCTGATTTGGGGCTCGATCCCAGGACCCTGGGATCATGACCTGAGCTGAAGGCAGAGACTTTAACCCACTGAGCCACCCAGGCGCCCCTGGACTTTTAACTTTTTAAAGGAGCTATGCGTTGTCATCTATAGCATAAAGTTTTGAGAAGGAATGACTGTCCTTCCTTAGGATTAAATATAGATTATAGATTAGATCATTCAGTGATCTTAATTATTTTGTGACTATATAAATGTTTTTTAAAAATTAATGATTCTGTAAAAATAGGATGGTTTCTTTATTGGCTAGTATTTCAGTTTATATTAATCAAATTTCAAACTGAGTTACATTTTTCTTTTTTTTTTTTTAAAGATTTTATTTATTTATTTGACAGAGAGATCACAAGTAGGCAGAGAGAGAGGGGAAGCAGGCTCCCTGCTAAGCAGAGCCAGGACTTGGGATCATGACCTGACTGAGCCACCCAGGTGCTCCTGAGTTACATTTTTCTACTCTTTTTATTATTCTTGCTAATGTCAAGGTACAATATAGAGGCTATAAAAATTAAATACAAAGACTATGTGGATACTTTATCTCTTAATACAAAGTATCAGTTAATACTGGATGTTGCTCCATCCAATAGCTTTCCACCCAACACAGAAAAGATGCATTCAGAGTCATTAAGAAAGACATTGCTCAGTCATTATACATGTGTATGTATGTGTGATTTCTTTCTTTTTCTTTTTTTTTTTTTTAATAATTTGGATCCTTTTCTTGGTTCTTTTCTTTTTCTTTTCTTTTTTTTTTTAAGATTTTATTTATTTATTGTCAGAGAGAATGAACACAAGCAGGGGGAGTGGCAGACAGAGGGAGAAACAGGCTCCCTGCTGAGCAAGAAGCCTAATTCAGGGCTCATCCCAGATCCTGAGATGAGTTGGGCAGAAGGCAGACTTCCAACTGAGCCAACCAGGCGTTCCTGTATATGCAATTTCTTTGAAGAAATTCAGAGTTTTTTAAATTACAAAAACTAAATGGACAAATTAATTGCTTTAAGAACTCACTAGCAGATTTCTTTGAGAATAAGCTGTTTTCATTTATTTCAGCTCTGTAAAACTCTATCAATGTCCTACTATCATATTAAAGATACCTTCAACCAGTTCACTTAAAATGATTTAAGATTTACACAACCTACACTCATATCCAACCACTTCTGAAAATCTAAATTACTACATACAGGTTGTATGTATGTCAGGCTTGAAGAGAAATTCACAATCTTTATTAAAAGTTCAACATACAGAGTACCTGCGTGGTTCAGTCTGTTAAGCCTCACTCTTGATTATCAGCTCAGGTCTCAATCTCAGGGTCGTGTTCAAGCCCCACAGTGGGCTCCATGCTGGGCATGGAGCGTACTTGGAAGGAAGGAATGAAGGAAGGAAAAACGTTCAACAGTCCACTATATAGTTCTCAGCTGGGGTCAATTTTGACCCCTCCCCACCCAGAGGACATTTGACAGCTAGGGTTAATTTTGACCCCTCCCCACCCAAGGGACATTTGAGAATGTCTGGAGACATTTTTGTTTAAGTAGGCTCCACACCCAGTATGGAGCCCAAAGCAGGCCTTAAACTCATGACCCTTAGATCAAGACCTGAGCTGATATCAACAGTCTGACACTTAACCTACTGAACCACGTAGGAGTCCCTGGAGACCTTTTTGGATGTCCCAATGGTGACAAGAGGGAGTAGGGACTGCTACTTGTATCTTGTGGTAGAGGCCAGAGATGCTGTTAAACCTCTTATGGTACACGGGACAGCTCCTACTCTGCCTCAACAAAAAATTACCCTGCCCAAATGTCAATACAGCTAAGTTTGAGAAACCTAGTCTATGATCCTTCTAGAAGATACACTGGTAATCTTAAGATTGGAACCCCAGAAATTATCTGAACACTACATAAGGGAACAGGAATGCTCTGAGTGACCTAGGTACAAAGGGCACATGAGAGAAGCAGGGTGTCCCCCTTATGAGCCTTTACAGGTTTAAAACACACATAAATGAGACAAAGCCAAGAGAGCTTTAAGTTAAACTTTAAAGAATGGAAAATAGGGGTGATGAGACTCTGGGTCAGATGTTAAAGAGAAGATGACAGCAGCGAAAACCTGAAATTGGAAATGTGCATTAAATATTGAAAACCAGTAGTAAGGGAGATGTCTGATCTCCATAATAAACATTTTTAGTACAAGGAAACAAAATCTGAGAATTTAACAATTTCAAAATTTTAACATATCCAGAGATATACCATTTAATGTTTCTGCCTCAGGATAAAGGCAACAGGGATGTTTAAAAACAAGACAACCAGCTCAAAATGGATTTGTTTATGCTAAGTTCCACATAACCAAACTGAGACTTAATTACAGTTTTGGCTCTCCCAGAAATGAAATCTTAAACTGGCCAATCAGGAATCACCTGATCAGCACTAGTTAGATAATCTGCCTGATAGGCCCCTGTTATCCCCTAAAGGAAAGTAACCTTGCAATAACCACTATGCTATTTTGACTAGTGTAACTTCCTTGTTTCTGCTCCCTTCTGCCTACAAAACTCTCATTTTGTACAGCAACTCAGAGATCCTTTCTATCTGCTAGGCTGGATCCTGCCTGAGTCATGAACTGTTGGAAAAAGCCAGTAAAATCTTTAAAATTTACCCAGTGTTTTAACTGAACTCTTTGGACTTCCAAATATTCTTCAATGTACTAAATGAATAATCTTAATACAGTTAGCACTGTATGTAGGGGAAGTCAGTTAGTTACTGCTGGAGAGAACCCAACTTGCCTCTTTTTCTAAGTCTTAGATGTAATAAGCAAGCCAATGTAAAGTAAGCACCCATTTCTAATAAAACTCAAGGGGGAGAGGGTCAGTGTTAAATGGTCTCATTTGGTCTATCACAATAATCATTCTGATGCAAGCATCCACAACTCTTTTGCCCTTCTCTTGCTTTGTTGTAGTTCTGATAAAACTCAACCCGGATTACAGTTATCTAACTCCTCCACAGGCCTCAAATGAACAGAGCTGGAGAAAAACAGCCATCCATATTACTTGGTCTCACTGTGAAATTTTGACCGCAAAACTCAGGAGGGCCTTCAGGGCTGCCCTTTAATCCCACTACATTTTCCTGGTCTGTCTACTCTCCTACTCTTCACAATTTGCTTCCTCTTGCTCATGAAACCTCCAGTGCCATCTTCCCTCATTCTCAACTACTAATTTAGATTCTATTTTCACTAGGAAAATTGAAGCAATCTATAATTACCTCATCTTCACATTATTAAACTATTAGTCCGTGCTCTACCTTTTTCTCTGCTCTTTTGGTCCCTGGTCCTAAGATCAATTCCTTCATTTGGGCACTGACCCCACACCATTTTTTACTCCAATACATTCTAAAATTGTACCCTCTTCCACATTATCAATTTCCCAATCCTCCAGATCTTTCCTATTCATCATAAACACACATCCCATTAATATCACCCGTGTAAAAAAAAAAAAAAAAAAAAAAACAAGAAAGTCCATTACTTGGGGCGCCTGGGTGACTCAGTGGGTTAAAGCCTCTGCCTTCAGCTCAGGTCATGATCCCAGGGTCCTGGGATCGAGCCCCGCATCGGGCTCTCTGCTCAGCAGGGAGCCTGCTTTCTCCTCTCTCTGCCTGCCTGCCTCTCTGCCTACTTGTGATTTCTGTTTGTCAAATAAATAAATAAATCTTTAAAAAAAAAAAAAAAAGAAAGTCCATTACTCCATTTCCCCACCTAGTCCCACTTTATTTCCTTTCTTAGCAAATTCTTCCAGAGAGTTGTTTGTGTACTTGCTGTTTCTACTTCTCGTACCTCCCACTTACTTTTCTCACCCCCAAATTCTTTACTATGTATTTTCTACAAACATGGAAATTCTCCTACATGAAAATACAACCATCAAAATCAGAAAATTAACAATGATGTAATATTGCTATCTAATTCTCAGACCTTGCATTCAAGTTTTTTCAATTGGTCCAACAATGTCCTTTAAAACTACAGGACCAGGTCTAGAATGATATGTGCCAGTACTGTCACGTTTCTTTAGTGTCCTTCAATCTGTAACAGTTCCTTAGTCTTTCCTTATCTTTAATGCCTTTGACACCTTTGAAGGTTTCAAGCCAGTTATTTTGTATAATGACCATCAATTCCGAGTTTGTTTGATCTTTCCTCATTATTCAGATTAAGCATCTCTGGCAGGAAATGATGCAGTCTCCTTATTGACTTCAGTCAGGTGGCACATGACTTCAATTAGTCCCATTACTGGTGATGCTAACTGATCACTTGATTAAAGTGGTAACTACCAAGCCTCTCCATTGTAAAGCACTCCTTTTGCCTTTGTGATTAACTGTGAAACTATGTATTATCTTTCTCATCAAATCTGCAATTTATTCATTTATTTATTTTTGTCATATGGACTCACAGGTTCCTATTTTATTCCATGGATTATCATTCATAACATCATTATTTATTTTGATGCTTAATTAAACTGGCCAGTGGAAGCCCCTTTAAGCTGCCATCTGTTTGACATGTCCTCACCTTTCTTTGAGCACTTCCTTACCTGTAGAACAAGAAAGTTCAGGCTCATCTTGCACTCTCCCTGCCCCAGTCCTGGAATTAGTTATTTCTCCAGGGAACTCTGGTTGCTTTCAATGGAGAAAAGTATTTCAGATTCTGATCATGGAGGTTAGAGCAGAGCTTGGAAGTTTGTTATTACTGCCTTTAAATTTCCCAGATGATTCTAATGGTCACCCAGTTAGTTTTAAGGTCTACTAATTAACAACAATGTTTCTCAGCCAGAGGTAAGAGCCACAATCACCAGCACAATTTTATAAAACTCCAGGTGGCTGACTATCCAACATCCCGACAACTTAATGAATCAGAATCTCCAGGGCAAACTGGCCAAATAGTCAAAAGCTGAGTGAAACTAGAAAGGAGCCATGTTGTTCAAGGGTATAAAATCCACAAAATAAACAATATCCTTTGGACTATCAGAAGTGGAATGCAGAAAGAGATATACATTTTACCTAACCAAGAAACAATCAGGATAGAGGAAAAGAAAAAAGGAAAAACACAAAAACAGAAAACATATAGGTACTTGACCTAGATAACATAGTCAAAATACTAAAATAATAAAATATGGTACAAACAAAAAACAAAAATGTGACTCCAGTTAACAACTAACATTCTATTTTAAACAGAATAAGTAAAATAAAAAGTAAATAAATACTGCAGCATGTTAACTTTCATCCCTAAAAAAAAAATTCCAAAAAAATAAAAAATATAACCCATTAGTCTTCTTAGAATAGATCTGCAAAGTTATCTTAGTTCCAGACGTTAACTAAATTCTGTAGTAAAATTCAAAATTCAAAAGGTCATTTATGAATTATACAGAACTTTTCATTATTTTTAAATATCTCCTAGACCCCACCTTTCTTAGCCTTTCATAGCTGAAACTACTGAGATGAAACAACATAAAGTCTCTACTTGACAATGACAAGTGCTTCCAAGTGGAGTGTCACTTAGCTGAAAGGTTTCTTAAACCAAAAAGAGAGCATAACTAACACTTACACTTGGAATTTAAGTTTCTCAAACTAAATGCCAAAAATCAAACATCTCTTTTGTATGAAAGAGTGGCTGACAAGTTCAATGAGAAACATCAAATAAATATAAACACAGTACCATCTTAGCACTGCAATTAAATTTTTTTCTCAATACAGTACTATAGCCATCAATACTGGTTTTTACTTTTATTTTACTAATAACATACTACCACAGCAAATTAAGGTGAACATTAAGAACTGAAGCTAAAAGACATTTCTCCAAAGATATATAAATGCACCTGAAAAGATGCTCAACATCATCTGTCAATAAAGTAAATGCATATCAAAACCACAATGAGGTTTATCATACCCACTATGATGGCTATAATCAAAAAGTCAGACGATACCAAGCTCTGACAAGGATGTGAAGAAATCAGAATCCTCTTGTTTTCCTGGTGGGAATGTAAAATGCAAAAACAGTTCAGGAGTTCCTCTAACGTTTAAACACAGAGTTACCATATAACCAGTAATTCCACAAATTATATGCCCAAGAGAAATAAAACTTATGTCTACACAAAAACTTATCCACAAATATCTATAGCAACATTATTCATAAGAGCTGAAAGCAGAAATAACCCAAATGTCCATACACTGATGAGGAGGTTAATAAAATATGGTACATACAAGCAATGGATTATTACTGAGTAATGAAAAAGATGAATTTTAATGATATACCCTATAACACAGATAAGCCTTGAAAACATAATGCTTATTGAAAAGTTCCAGTTACAAACGACCACATACTGTATGACTCCATCTATATGAAATGTCCAGAATAAGCAAATGAGTAGCAAAAGAGAGTAGATTAGTGGTTTCCTAAAACTGAGGTTGGGGGCAAGAAAGTTACTCCTAATGGGTACTGGCTTTAAGGCTGATGAAAAGTCCAAAGAAAGATCAGTAGTCAGAGGTTAGAAAGGAGGGAGTATTAATAGGTGGAGCACAAAGGATTTTTAGAGCAGTGAAACTATGCTTTATCATATCAAAATGGTGGCTATGTAATTACACATTTGCCTAAATCCACAGAATGTATAGTATCAAGACTGAACCCTAACATAAACTATGGATTTGGGTAATAATGATCTGTCAATGTAGGTCCATCAATTGTGGCATATGTACCACTGCGGTGGAAGATGCTGATAATGGGGGAAGCTATGCATACCTGGGGGCAGAAGACACATGGAAAATCTCTACCTTATGCTCTACTTGGCTGTGAACCTAAAACTGCTAATTTAAAAAGAAGCCCATTAAAAAAAAAAATCAGTAGTTGGGTAGGGAGGGATGAACAGGTAATAGCACAGGGGATATGGATATACAGGGGATAAGGATGAAGATATTATATATTTATATATATATATATATGAAGATATTATATATATATATGTGGAGGAAAATAAAAATATAAAATTTACCATCTTAATCATTTTTAACTGTACAATTCAGTGTTAAGTACACTCATATTGTTGTGCAACCATCACCACAATCCATCAGCATTCTTTTCATCTTCAAAACTAAAACTACACCCATTAAACAATAACTGCTCATTCCCTCCTCCCCTCTGCCCCAGCAACCACCATCCTATGTTCTGCTTCTAAAAATGTGAATACTCGAGGTACCTCACGCAAGTGGAATCAAACAGTAATGGTTTTTTGTGGCTTATTTCATTTACCATAATGTCCTCAAGATTCATCCATTTTTGCAGCCTATGTCAGCATTTCTTTCTTTTTTAAAGTTTAGTAACATTCTACTGTAGCTATATACCATTATTTTGCTTATCCATTTATCTGTTGATTAATATATGGACTGCTACCCTCCAGCTACTGTGAATAATGCTATAAACATGGGTATACAAATCTCTCTCAAGACTCTGCTTTCAGACCACCTGATTTGCTCAATAGACAGAGCATATGACTTGTGATCCCAGTGTCACTGAGTTCAAGCCCCACTTTGTAGAGCTTACTTTAAAATAAACACACAAACAATAAAGACCCTGCTTTCAATTCTTTTGGTAAATACTCAGAAATGAAACTGCTGGATTACATGGTAATTCCATTGTTAATTTTTAAGAAACCATCATACTGTTCTTCACAGTAGCTACACCATTTTACATTCCCACCTATTAGTGCACAGGGTTCTAAGTTCTTCATATCCTCACCAACACTTGTTTTTTTCTGTTGTCTTCATAGTAGCTATCCTAACAAGGGTGAGATAGGCCGCAGAGGATTTTTAAAAAGTGAGCCTATTATTTATCATCTTGGGATGTTGGATACATAACATTATACCTTTGTCAAAGCCTACAGAACTTCACAGCATAAGGAATGAGCCTTAGTCTATGCGACTTTTTAAAATTTTTTTTGTTTTTTTGAAAGAGAGGGATTGTGAACAGGGTGGGGGAGAAGTACAGTGAGGGCAAGGGGAAAGGAGAGAGAGAATCTTAAGCAGGCTCCGCATCCAGCCTGGAGCCCCACATGGGGCTTGCTCTCACGACACTGAGATCATGACCTGAGCCGAAATCAAGAGATGAACGCCTAACCAAGTGATCAACCCAGGTGCCCCATCTATGCAATTTTTTTTAAAAAAATCATTGAGAAAGTAAGAGGATCCCAAGAAAGAACGCAGACTGACTGAGATTAAAAAAAAAAAAAAAAAGTACTAACAAGTTCACTGAAGGGAATGGAGGGAATAAATGGTGCTGACCTAAGTAACTTTGAAAATTAGGAGTCCATAGAAAGCGAGGGAAAAGGAACTGCATATAAGAACTGTACTCTAGTTGATAAAGTTGTTCCACAGAGGGCTACATGTTAATAACTTTGATATTGCTATACTACATCTATACTGAAAAGGAACAATCAAGCAAATGGATGGTGGCCAAAGGGAGTTGTCCCAAGTGGGAATTTCCAGATAAGCAAGAAGGGGCTAGAAGAATACATATGCAAATCGACTGGTGTCAGAGATATCATTAAATATTTAATGTAGACACAGATTATTACAGAAATATTTATAGCTACAGTACACCTACAGAGCTTAGTATATACATATGTATTTCTTTGTTTTATCAGCTGAGAGAGAATAAAAGAATAAAATTGCAGTAACAACCACATCTACCACCTATATCTTGGTCTCTAATACCGTTTTCCAATAAAAGGAACCAGAGCTCTTTGGAGAAATGGTTGGTTCTAGGACTGGGACAGAAAATACGCAAGAAAAGCCTGGACCATCTTATAGTCCAAAGAAGTAAAGTTGTTCTTTAAAAAAAATCCTTATTGGGGTGCCAGTGTGGCTCAGTTGGTTGAGCATCCAACTCTTGGTTTCAGCTCAGATCATGATCTCAAGTCCTAGGATCAAGTCCCATGGGATCAAACCTCATGTCCAGCTCCCTGTAGGTGGGGAGTCTGCTTCCCCTATCTCCCTCTCCTTCTGTCCCTCCCTGCTGGCGCGCACGCACGCATGCACGCACGATCTCTCTCTAATAAATAAAAAAATAAATCTTTTTTAAAAAAAGTCCTTAGTGGTGGAACGGTGTTATAGGGACACAGCAGCCAATGGCCAAAGCTGGAACAATCTGAGCAAAAAAAATGAAGTAGCACTGGATTATATCCTTGAATCCACACTGCTATAAACAAATGAGTAAATTAATAAATGGGGAAAAGATAAATTTTCCATGCAGAAGAATTCCAAATAAATTATGCAGCTACTCCACCATAAAAAAGGGAGCATAACTCCCTTCTCTTTAAGTGTTGACTACAACAGTGACTTCCTCCCAAAGAATACAGTATAAAAAGAGGGGGAAAAAATAACTTTACAGTGAAGAAATCCAACAAACACTACTTTAGCCAAGTGAGCAAAATCACTATCAACTGTAATAAATTCTGTTGATAACGTACATTTGAAATGATGTGATGATAATGGCACATGATCATCCTCCTCAAAACCATAACCCCAGTCTGATCACATATAAAAACATCAAATTCCAGCAGAGAAACACCCTGAAATATACCTGACCAAACCCTTCTAAATTCTCAAGGTCAACTACAAGGAAAGTCTGAAAAAAATGGCAGACAAGAAGTGCCTAAGGAAACATGACAATTAAATGTAATGTGGAACAGAAAGACATTAGGTAAAAACTAAGGAAATCTGGGGGTGCCTGGGTGGCTCAGTGGGTTAAGCCACTGCCTTCGGCTCAGGTCATGATCTCAGGGTCCCAGGATCGAGCCCTGCATTGGGCTCTCTGCTCAGCAGGGAGCCTGCTCCCTCCTCTCTCTCTGCCTGCCTCTCTGCCTGCTTGTGATCTCTCTCTGTCAAATAAATAAATACAATCTTAAAAAAAAAAAAAAAACTAAGGAAATCTGAATAAACTATGGATTTTAGTTAACAATAATATACGAATATTCATTATTTGTAAGAAATGTACCATTCTAATGTAACAATTTAAAGAAAAGAAAAGCAAGTGCCAGTAACACCAGGCTGATGGTCTCTTTCTTCCTGGAGTCAATTTAATAGCTTGGTATTATATCTACATGACTAAGAGACCTGGGTCATTACAGGAGATCTTTATTGTTTCCAATATCCAGGAAAACTTTCTCCTCACAAAATAAACTTCTGCATTTCTATTTCAGTACCCCTTCCTCAGTCCTGGCAGTGCCTTCCTTCACTCAGCCTGAGGTTAGGTAAACTTCAACAAGCCAGGACCATCAATTCTGACCATTAGGCAAAACACCCATGTATTCTGGCAGGTGATGTCGCCAGGGCAAGGTATGGCAAACAAAAGGTGGGCTATAAACTCCAGGTGAGACACAAAAGCCCTTCACCACCAAGCTCTTAAAATGACAGTGGGCCATATTAGACTCTGAAAGACCTCAACTCTAAAATACCTGCTTCAACACTTCTATTACTGCTTTTTCTTAACTCCCTTGCTATTTTTCAAATAGCCATAAATAAATATGTATGCGTGTGTTTGCCTCTACAAAGCAATCATTAATTCACTGGGGACAGAAACCATAAATTCTGTACTTTTGGACACCCTCCACTTATTCAACTTTTTCCTTTCTAATAAAAACACTACTTTGTTCAGGTGGCAATGTGCCCAGTTTTGGACAGTGAGGGGAAGTTTGTTGTAGAAACTGGGAAAGCTTTTGTCTTCCTGACAAAGAGGCAAATATATTTAATGTTGTTCCTCTTTCTTTTTCTTACTTACCCCCCCCATCGGGGGGGGGGGCATTAAAAACAGACATGATTTTTGGAGCTGCAATCTCCAACTGAGGTAAAGTCCAAAACAGTCCTGAAAGTGCTAACCCAAGCCAGTGACTGCTCGAGTCACTGGCTTGGGTTACAAGATACAAGACTATCTTGTTATATAAAACAAATAAAAAAATTTGTTTAAGCACCTGTTTAAAAAAAAAAAAACAAGTTGTGGCCCCTAGCACCATAAACACCAATGATAAGTTTGACTTCAAAAGAAAGATACCTTCTGAGCTTTCACAATAGGACTGGAAAGGAGGTAGAAGATATGAACAATGCCAGGGGGATCTACTAAGCAAAAACCCTTAAAGGGATCAAAACTTCAAACAGCCCAAACCCTAAACTTAATAGGTAGGGCATATCAGAACTCAGTATGCCCTAATCTTGAGAGACATCTTTCCAGGATCCTGGGATCACAAAATATTTAAGGAAAGTCTCTAACATGAAAAACAAGAACCAAAACTAGCAAAAAGGGGGGAAAAGCAACTTAGAGGCTACCAATATTACGCAGGGATAAGAAAACTAAACACAATAAGACAAAAAAACCTATTTTGGGTATTCAAAAAGAACTAAGAGAAGATTAAGTAGAGGATGCTATGTTAAAAGTACATTCAGTAAAAAAGGGGTGCAGTAAAAAAAAAAAAAAAAGTACATTCAGAAAATAGAGGCTCCTGGGTGGCTCAGTCAGTTAAGCATCCAACTCTTGATTTCAGCTTAACTCTTGATCTCAGGATCATGAGTTCAAACTCCACACTGGGATCCACACTGGGCATGGAAACTACTTTAAAAAAGAAATAAAAGGGAAAAAAGTACACTGAAAACAACAACAAAGAACAACTCTTAGAAACTAAAAACACAATGGCAAAATAATTAAAAACTCAATGTAACAATTTTCAGTTTCCAACAGTAGCAGACTAAGTTTTTTGGATCACCTATCACTATTCTAGTGGATTAACAACTTTAAAATATGGATAAAAATATATTTCAAAAATGTAAAGCATCAGAAGACAAGTCAAGATAACAAGGAATTACAAAGTCACAAGCAAAATATGAGAACTCAAAAAGAGGGGGAGAAAAGCATATAAGCTACATTTGACCTCAGGATGTTTGCCAATCCTGAAAATCAGGATCTTTGTTTTGGTAAAACAGCACAAGATATGGGGGCAGAAATTAAAGCCCAACAACCACACAAAGGAATTTCTAGCCCTGAACTTGTTTTAAGATGGTCCCAGACTAGGAGTGACCCCAGGCACACAGAAGAAAACATAAATCCTATACATAACATAGAACACCACAAACTAACCATAAAGGATGACTGCCACACACAACATGTTAAATGAAAGAAGACAGATGAAAAAGAATATATACTGCATAAACATATACTCATGTGAAGTTTAAAAAAACCTACAAAAGTAATCAAAGGCAATACAAGTCAGAATAGTGGTTACTTTTGGGCAGATATTTACTTGAAATGGCATGAAGGAAACTTCTGTATCCTGATCTTAAGGGCAATTACATGAGTGTGTTGATTTAAAAAAAATTAATTTTGTACATATAAGATTTGTACACTTTAATGGATGAATGTGTCTGAATGAAACTTTTAAAAAATGAAGGTAAAAGAAGGTCATTTTCAGATTCGAAAAGTTAACAAATGTTGATTATATTTAGCCTTGGCAACCAGTACTAAAGATGTTAATTTAGTTCATGATCTAAGTCTAGAAAGCTGACTCAAAAGTTAGTTTGTATTTTTTAATTTTTTTTTAAAGATTTTATTTATTTGACAGAGATCACCAGTAGACAGAGGCAGGCAGAGAGAGAGAGAGGGAAGCCGGCTCTCTGCTGATCCCAGGACCCTGACATCATGACCTGAGCCAAATGCAGAGGCTTAACCCACTGAGCCACCCAGGCGCCCCTAGTATGTATTTATTCAGAAGCTATTTAAAATACCATAGCTGTTTCAGGTTGCCTGGGTGGCTCAGTTGGCTGGGTGGCTGCCTTCGGCTCCAGTCCTGATTCCCAGGTCCTGGGATCAAGTCCTGCATTGGGCTCCCTGCTCAATGGGGAGCCTGCTTCTCAGTCTCCCTCTGCCCCTCCTCCTGCTTGTACTCTCCCTCTCTCTCTGTCAAATAAATAAACAAAATCTTTAAGAAAAAATACCATAGCTGCTTCAATAATTTTGATTTTTATATTTTTAATGGAAAAAAAACTAATCACCACTAACATTCATCAAGAATCTCTCAGAATCAGGGCACCTGGGTGGCTCAGTGGGTTAAAGCCTCTGCCTTCGGCTCAGGTCATGATCCCAGAGTCCTGGGATCGAGCCCCACATCGGGCTCTCTGCTTGGCAGGGAGCCTGCTTCCTCCTCTTTCTCTCTCTGCCTGCCTCTCTGCCTACTTGTGATCTCTGTAAAATGAATAAATAAAATCTTAAAAAAAAAAAAAGAAGAAGAAGAAGAAGAAGAATCTCTCAGAATCAGCACTTATACTCACCAAAAACCAAGCTTTTATGTTTCCCTATTCATTAAGTCTCAGACAATTTACATTATCCTTACATGACCAAGAGAATGTTAACTCTTCTCATTTTCAGAATCCAAAGGGTCAGGGAGGCTGAGTGGCTGAGTGTCAGCCACTGTCGGCTAAGGGTATGATATCAGGGTCCTGGGAAGGAGCCCCACCTCAGGCTCCAGGAAGTCTGCTTCTCCCTCTGCCTCTCACGTGTGTGCGCGCGCCCATGCACTCTCTCTCTCTAGTAATTAAAAAAAACTTTAGAATCCAAAGGGTCATAAGATATGCTATCACTAAAAAATAACCATTTGTTCCCAAACAAGGAAATGAGAATTCCAAACCTAAAAGAGAAAAATTTCATATGAATAAGTACACAATCAGTTTTATTTCCAGATTATAAAAACGATCCGTAAAGGGGCACCTGGCTGGCTTAGTCATTAGAGCATTGACTCGATCTCAGACTCATGAGTTCAAGTAAAAACAAACAAAGGATCCCTAAAGTTAAACAAAGATGTAAGAAATATACATGCTGGGGGAAAATGCCTAAATACTCTTAGTATTCAAAACATAATCTGCTGAGTTATAGCAATTCATTGATTTCCTCATTCAACAAGTATTTCAGTGCCTATTACATGCCCATTCCCTTTGTACAAATTAGGTATACAGCAAGGATACAGCAGGAACAAAACCAATGACTTCTACTCTGGAAACAAAATTATGGTGTGGGAAAAACAGGGAAATCTGACTCTATATAAACATTTATATTTTTTCAAACTACAACAAATGAGGCACTATTAAAGTCTGATGATTAGTTTTCTAATAAGAACTTAAGGAAAAATGGTTCCTAAGCCCCCCAAATTAATAACTAATCTGGATTCAATAGGCACATTCTACAAAAACTTTTATTCTTAGTATTCTAGATTTCTTTCTCTTGGGCTCTATACAAATTCTAAATGCTGAATCCTACATTACAAAAAGCAATCAGATACCATCTTAGAATGCCTTACAGCAGCTCCCTATGGTGTAAAAGAGGTGATTTTAAAGAACTAGTCAATAAAAATCATGTAAAAGTAATCACAGAATACAAATTATAGGAAAAAAGAAAAATGCTTAAAAGCACAGGTGACAATATTAAAATTAACTATATCAACAGATTTTTAAGCACAATTTGCAATTTTAAAGCATCTACCATTCAACCACCAATTAAAGGTGATACCTCAAAATATTCCAAAATGTCTTTATTATATGAGAAAATCACACATGAAGGTATTTCAGAGCAAAAGTGGTAGGATCAAAACTTACTACATTTACCAATGAACACCTCTCAGCCTCAGAAAAAGCACTGGAACTAAACTGATACGGAAGTAAAAATATTAACTCACAGATAAGGGAGAGAAGGGAAAACAGTATAAACAAACTGCAGAAATAACATATATTTTAAAAATACAGCTGGTATCAGGACCAATAACACTGTTAAAAGAACGAACACCCTTCAAATATTCTTGCAGAGGTGATAAAATCAATAAACTTTCACCTTTTATTACCCAGGGGGATTCTTCCTTCTGCCACCAAAGCATTCAGAAAGAAGAAATAATCCCTTCTACTAACACAAACTACAACTTCCTTCTGTGGATTTTTAAATGGTCTAAAAATCAAGTTTATTATATGCTAATAAATAAATAACACCCCACCCCCTTCTGCTCATTAATGTAAATCAAGCACTCAGCCAAATCAACCTCTTAACCTGGTCCCAATCTACCCTGCAACACTACTTTCAGCCATCCCATATACTCAATTTCAAGCCAAACCTAACCACTATACTCAGGTCAATCCAACAAACATTTACTAAAGATCTGAGTAGCATCAGGCTCTATGCCAGGCAGTGTGCTGACAGGGAAAATACAGCAATGAATCAGACAATGATTAAGCAATGAATAAGACACGATCTCTGCCCTCTAGGAACTTGGGCAGCTATATGCAAAACCTTCCTTATTCCAAAGCCCATGCCAAGTATCTTTTTGTTATATCTGATATACATAGCTTGGACTAATACATGGAATAGCTTTTGTTTCCTATAAAACAGTATCTTTATATAATCTTTTCCCACTAGTTTTTAATACACTGTAGGTATAACTGTGTTCCCCAAAACAGAATTTTTCTTTTTTGCTGAGCAAAAATGTTTAAAGACTGAAGACCAATAAGACAGCACTTGTAGGTGCCATAGTTATAAATTACCATTCTCTTATTTTCTGCCTGCAAACAGGGGCTCATTTATAGGAAAAAGTAGGTAAAATAGATTTGTTTTTAAAAGATTTTATTCATTTATTTGAGAGAAAGTAAGCATGGTAGGGGGGAAGAAGAGGAAGAGGGAGAAGCAGACTCCCCAGTGAGCAAGGAGCCAGGACCACAACCTGAGCCAAGGCAGATGATCAACCGATTGAGCTACCCAGGCACCCTAGTAAAATAGGTTTTTAAGTGTCCAGCCAAACTCACATTTTTAGACAGGGGGAGGAAGAAAGAGTGTAACTGTTCCAAAATAAAGGCAGGGAAGGCGAGTGGAACTGAGTGGTTTAAGGAAGCAGCAAATGCAGAGGTCAAAGGCCATTCTCCAGCTTCCATCTTAATACAGTCAGGATAAAATGGTGGCATAAACAGGTGTCTTAATGTCTTAATTAATTCTCAGCCTCCTTAACTAAGAACAAGGGCTGTAATACAATGTTGAACACAACAATTTCTATCAACAAAATGGAATATAACATATTTATACTATGACTATTTTCCAAAGGTTTGAATGTACAAGAAATAACTATAACATAAAGTGGTAGTCCCATAAGAAAGATATTATCCAGAATGTGTACTCTGGAAAAAAGGTGGGGGGGTTCAGAGGAACTGATCAACAGAAGACATTCTGGACAGTGATGCAAACACAGAGGAGTATTTTGGAGTTAGGAAAGAGTATCACCTTAAAATGACTCTGTTTCCTCACAGCAGGACTGATATTATAAACTTTCATAAATTTCACCATACATTCACAGTGCTTCCCCATAACAGACGCTCAATAGTTACTTTACTGTTTAATTTAAATTCTTACAGCAATTTTATGGTCTTTGAAAAAAGCAATATCATTAACATTAATTAACAAGGAGTTTTCATTGTCAAACTCCTCCACAGGGGTGCACAGATTTTTTAAAAAACGTGAAGTAATGCTCAAGTCAATATTACAGAAATAGTCTAACCACAAGGACTGCAATGGAACTACACTGCTGTTTCCTAGACAAATCTATTAATGTGGTCCAACATTTCATCAGCTATATTTGTAGTCACATCACAGAGCTGTAAGTCAGGTAAAGTCAAAGAACTCCCGTTAGGTCAGTTTTTCCCCAGCTGTAAAAGTTTTTGAACCAAACAGTAAACCTTAACTTTATAATCTTGGTTTCAACTTATTTGGACATTCTCAAACTGTTATCTAGACCACTTAATCTATCATCACCTACAAAGGCCTTCAGAACCATAAAGACTTCCTCCAGGATGCATTTTTTTAATCAGTAATCAATATCCTAAGTAATGAACTATTAATTCAATTGGGCAAAACATGCATGATCGCCTACAGGCATTGTTCTAGTCAGTGAAAACAAAGAGATTAATCCAGTTCTATACTCTAAGACTATTAAGTCTGGTACACTTACAGCACAGATTTTTTTTTAAAGATTTTATTTATTTACTTGACAGAGATCACAAGTGTCCAGCCAAACTCAGAGAGGTAGGCAGAGAGAGGAGGAAGCAGACTCCCCGCCAAGCAGAGAGCCCAATATGGGGCTCAATCCCAGGACCCTGAGATCATGACCCAAGGCGAAGGCAGAGGCTTTAACCCACTGAGCCACCCAGGTGCCCCCAGCGCAGATATTAAATAAATGCTATAAGGACAAAGATAAAGAAGCATTAAGGGTTAAGACTGGGGGTATCTAATGAATCTATGATCCAAAAGAGCATGAGCAGGGTGCTAGGGTGGCTCCGTCAGTGGAGCATCTGCCTTCAGCTCAAATCACAAGACTATAGGCCCAGAATCAAACCCTGAGTAAGGCTTCCCACTCAGCAGGGAGTCTGCTTGTCTCTACCCCTCTCCCTGTTTTCACTTACACTCTCTCAAATAAATAAATGAAATCTTTTTTAAAAAGGGAGCGTAAGTTTTAACAAATGCATTTAACTAATAATTTAATGAAAGTAACAATGGCTTGAAATTACATACTCTTAAAACTAAGGGCAAAAAGCACACAGATTAGGAAACTAAGGCATAAGAAAGGTTTGTAAGACCCAACAAAATGAGGCGCCTGGGTGGCTCAGTCGTTAAGCCTCAGCCTTCAACTCAGGTCATGATCCCAGGGTCCTGGGATCAAGCCCAGCATCTGGCTCCCTGCTCTGCGGGAAGCCTGCTTCTCCCTCTCCCACTCCCCCTGCTTCTGTTCCCTCTCTCACTGTGTCCTTCTCTGCCAAATAAAATCTTAAAAAAAATAATAAAATCTTAAAAAAAAAAAAGACCCAACAAATTATGTCAGATTCGTCACCTCACTTCCCTCAGGGAGCAAATTTCTGAATAAATCATGATATGCAATTAATGTGTTCAGTCATATTTTTTTCTTATATATATACACACTCACAAACCATATACGGATTTTTTTTCTGGCAAAATTTGGTTTCTCAGACCATCATAAAAGTATCTCCTAATAAATAAAACTTATTGACTGAACACAGAACTTCTCCAACTCTAATTTTCTCCCTTGTAAAAGGGACTAATAATTATAAAATCTGATTTGTGAAATCACGGATTCATATTTGGCCTCTTTTTGATCCAACCATTCTTCCTGTGATAATTTAAAAAAATCAACACAATAAACAACACTTAAGATGCTATCTTATAATTAATTACATCGCAGCCTGAAGAAACAAAGACACTGTCATCTCTTTGTTTGGTATTACCCAGGACATAGAACCCAGAAGTCTCTAGCATATATTCAATGTTGAAATGCTCATTTGGAACACCTAAAGTACCTTAAACCAGAGCATAAATCTAGTACCAGTAAATTCGTATCCTCTCACAACCACACACAACAAAGTCTGACATAACCCATTAGTCTATCACTATTAGTTCTCCCCCAGAGTCAGTATAAAGTGGTTCTCTATTTTATTACTTTATTCTCAAATTTAACATAAGACTTAAGAAGCATTAAAATATCAATGAAACTCCAAAGAATATAAGAAAAAAACTTAAGATTCAGTGCATAACTGCATTCATCGTATTTTTGTTAACAACATGTTCCCATTAATTAAGCCTATGGCATAGTAACGTGATCCTAAACATGAAATAATTAGAACTGGTCTCTAAATTCAGAATTTCAAGAGAACTCTCCCAACCTCAAATTCCTCAATGACAAGAGCACAGTATAGGTGTTTGTTACAATCCACTGGAAGCACAATATCCTTATTCAAAACAGAACAGTAAAAACAGGAAGTCCAGTCAAAATTTTCTAAGGTCTCTTCTGGTCCTAACAATAGCCCTTTACACCAATTTCTATTTATTTAAGGTTTAAGCATCAGATGATACTAGTTGATCCTCTATCATTTAGTTTCTAACAAATATCTCCCTCAAATCCAAAAACCACTAAAAACTTTAAAACATGGTGCATTAAATTTTAAGAGGAAACTTAATTTAAAATTTTTTTTCATAATTTTCAAAGACAATTTTTAGTTATCAGAAATTCCCATCTCTTCTACAGTTTACCTTTCCAAATTGCTGAGAAACTATTCAAATGCTGAAAGTAACCAAATTACGGGAGACGCTGGGGTACTGCTAATCACTTCTGAATGTATATTCTTAAATTATAACTTAAAAAAACTTTTAAAAATCGCATTTTAATCTTCAGTAAAATACTGTTTCTCCTTAAAACTGTTTTTCTGTAGTATGATAGTGCTTCTTAAATCTAAAAGTTAAATCTAAATATTACTCTACTCTTCCTATGTGTACTTTAAAAGAAATATTCTGAGTACATTTTTGCTTCCTCTGAAACGTATCATTTAAAAGTATGTAAATATAAAAATATTTTCTAATTATAAAAATGAAAAAACTATATCTACTTTAATTGATGATGCACTATAATCAATTACAAAATGTACAAAATCAAAGGGAAAAGACCAATAATGCCTGAGAATCTAAAGGGTTAAATTTTACATAATTCATTTACTATATAATCCTCTCTAATGTAAGAACAATTAATGCTATCTAAGAAACGTGTGTCTGAGTTACTTTCTCTTGAGTAGTGTGTTTACAGACTGGGCAAACACTCGTCGGGAACGTTGCAGGAGATTCCTGGGCTGGCTAAGTGTTCTACTAGATGAACTCAAGTCTCTTTCAGTTCTAAGATTCCCAGCGTGTGAGTAAGAGGGGAAAAATAACCGAAGAAAACACATGCCCTTCAATTAACCAATCTACCTTCATTCGTATCCTAAATGCTCCTGTCGAGACCACGAAGTTCTTTCTCCCCTTTCTCTGGCTTTCACCAGACCCTCGCTAACAAAAGGCACGGAAAGTGTGCACAGGTGGGATAAAAAGGGGAGTGGCTGAAACCAAGCGGCTCTCGGGACAGCGCCCCCATGCCCCGGGTCCCTCCGCTGCACCTGAAAAATCACTGCCCTGCACACCTCCACCCTTGAGAAGCTGCATCGAGAGCGAATTCTCCGACCTATTACAGTCCACCCGCACCTTGGCCAGACACCGGGCATTGTCTGAAACCTTCAGCGCCCAAGAAAGGCGAGGAGAAAAGAAAGAAAACGGGGAGAACGATGGAAAATAAAGAACAGCGGAAGGGGAAGTAAAGCAATCGGGAAGCCGTACGCTCCTTTTGGCAAAATTGGCTTCCCCGTCGACCCATCAGTTTAATTTTGATTCCAAAAGCAAACCTCCACCCCACCCCCAGCCCAAGGTAGCAGCCGGGGATAGCCCAGCCGGAGTCCCCAAAGCCACGCGCTGGTTCGGGGCACACAGACAGCGAGAGGAAAATGGGTTTGTGGGCCGGGCCTGGCTGGCCGGAGGCCGGGCTCGAAACAAAGCCGCCCGGCTCCCCCTACCTGGGGCGAGGGCGGTGGGCGGTGCCTCGAGGCTCCCAGCGCGGTCCTGGCCCGGCGACGCCCTCGCCCCGGGGACCCTTGCGGGAGCTGGGGGCCGCGGCAGGGCCCCTCCCCGCCCCGGAACGGCGCTACTTCGGGACAATGGACCCCCTCCCCGCCTCCGGGCGGAGAGATACAAAGGGAGAGGAGCGCCGCCCGGCAACGAGCCAGGCGTCCGGAAAGTGAAGACCGAGGAGAGACAGGGAAAGGGAGAGGGTGGCGGCGGACGCGGGAGCCCGCGGGCCGATCCACCCGCCGTCCAAGGCGCTGCCCTCAGCCCCGCCGCAGCGACAGAGGCGGGAGCGCAGACCAGCAGCCACTCCACCCCGGCCGAGAGGGAAGAGGGGTCTGCACACAAAGAAGAGTGGAACCCCCGCCCTCCGCTAGCGCCAGGGGCGGGGATGGCCCAAAGGGCTCGGGCGCCGACGGTCAGCGGCGCCTGCCCAGCCCGCGCCCCTCGCGGGCCGGAGTCCGCGCGGGGCGCCCCTCACCCGGACTCACCCACAGCTCTGTGCCCCAGCTCATGGCGGAACTTGAGGCGACTCGGGCCGTCTGGCGGCTCGCTCTCCGTCCGTCTGTCGGATATGCCCTTAGTCTGTTCGACCTCCCACTGGCTGGCCGACGGGCTCGCAGCTCCGCCGCTCTGCCTCCGAAGGTGCCGCCACCGCCGGGCTCCCCAGTGAGTGAGAAAGCCGCGACTGGAGAAGCCGCCGCCGACGCCGCGTCCCCGCCTCCCGGAGCCAGCAGGGAGGGGGCCTGGGCCGAGGGGAGGCGGGACGCGGAGAGGGGAGGGGGGCGGGGCGCGATGCACCCTGGGATCGTGGCGGACCCGCGCTCGCCGGGCCTCCGCGGGCGAATCCCCTCGCGTAGGGGTCTTCCACTTTGCTGGTTCCCGGGCTAGGTCTCTTCCCGCCTGCCTCTTGCGGCTCGGACAGTTCCACCGCCGTCCGCCACTCGCATCTGCGTCTCCAAGGTGGAAGGGAGAGAAGGGAAAGACGCCCACCGCCCTTCTCTACCCTGAGACCCCTTAGATGAGGCAACTCCAGTTACCCTCCCTTCCTACCTCTTGCGCCCTCCACCTGGGAGAAATCCTGACATAGATGCCTTCTACAAATCCTTGGGTTTACGTAGTCGGACCTTTGTGGTAGGTTTTTTCTTTAAGTCTTGATTGGTAAGGTGATCTTGGGAATCACCAACATGTGTAGAGGTTGAACGTCAAATGTGAAAGCAACGTGCCCCGATTCTATTTTTAATAAAACACTGCAATTTTATAAGTTCTGTCAGGAAATCGCAAGAGGCAGATCTTTCAGCATTCATTTTGGAATGTTGCCATAACAAGAGATGAAAGACCTGGACCAATGCGAGGCGAGCTGTCACCTGCAGGAAAGAACCGAGCTTGCCCCAGCGGTGGGTTGTCCCCGCGGAGGAATGGGCACCTCGTCTGTGGGATCTGAACGGGAACCAGATTCCTCTCCGGTAGTGCAAAAGAGCCTCTTGGAACTTCAGGGACCTCTCACTCAGAATATGGGACTCTTGGAGGCAGGTCCACCATTTCCTTTTTCCTACGTGGAGTTAATTTCCCGGCCTTTCTGAGCAATCATTAACTGCAATCAGCCAGTTTGGCGGGTACTATTAGATACCAGATACACTTAGCAGCTCCTAACATATGCTTTAGCATTAATTGCTGGTCTCGTAAACACACACACACGCCTCAGTCCAGTCACTAGCCCAGTACCCCTCAGTGTTATGACAGCTGAGTGTCTTCAAGTTCTCCAAACCGGAGTGTCAGCATTTGAAACTCCTCCCCTTCTACGGCCTGCTCAGGTGCCCCAATCTCTTCCGTTTCAATCCTTGTCCTTGCTTGGCTGTGATCCCTTTTGGGGTGAAGAGGCAAATAACCTGTGCCTTCCTGACAGGCCGCCATTCTTGCTGAATTCTTAGCCTCCTTTCTCGGAATCCAGCTTGAAGTACACAAATACTCTCCTCCAATGGCCAAGTTTTAAATGCTGAAGTATACCATTCAGTGAAAAGTATGTAAAGCAGTGACTGCACACTTTGTTTTTCCAATATTTTTCTATACTGTCTCTGTTTCAAATAAAATTCCTTCAATATTACTTGTATCACCTAAGGCAGCTATCCATTTCTCCTCTCCCTTCCTCTCACTCCCTAGACATCATGAATGCATCTAGCAATTACAAGTAAGATTAGTAATGGAAAATATAGTTATAAAATGGATGTCTCATTATTCAGAACCATTCCAATACTAAGGTTTACTGTATCTAAATATTGTCATAAAAGTTAAGACATGTGGAGCCAAATTTAAGCCAAAATTGCATGCTTTCCCTTTAAAAAGTAAAATAATCTACCATTCACATTGAAGATTATCCTTAACTATACTGTTAGACAATTTCCCAAATGAACATGAAGTCTTATCTCCTAGATGAACACTTTTCTTCTCCCGAAGTTTCTGAACAGAACTCCACACTTAGAACAATTCATTTCTCTCCAGAAAGTTAGATTTTCTGCCAAAAATTTCAAGGAAAATTTCCATTATACTACATTGCTATAAAATTTAAACATAATTCATATAACCAACTTAAATTGATATTTTAAATAATTATTTGTAACTTGCAAAATTTTATATTAAAATTCACTATTTACTTCAACAGTCTTTAGGCAAAATGATTAAAAAGTGAAAACTATCACAAATGAATAAGTATGTTTTGTGTTATATTTTGTTATAAAAATAATAAAGATTAATCAGCTTCCAAAGTATTCCTTTCTATAACCAATCTCTAAAATGGTATAGGTACATTTTAGCAAACAAACATCTAGAGGTGTTTTACACACACATATATAGTCACACACAAATATTAGTATGGCAGTTCATAAGAATGTTGTGGGGTTTTGTGTTTATTTTTTGTCTGTTTTTGTTTTTTTGAGAGTGTAGGGACAGGAGAGCTGAGGGAGACGAAGAGAAAGAAACTTAAGCAGTCTCCATGCTCAGCACAGAGCCTGCTGCCTGGATCTCAGGACCCTGAGATCACGATCTGGGCCGAGATCAAGAGTCAAATATTTAATTATACCACCCAAGCACCCAAGAATGTTGATTTTTGACATAAACAGAATCCTCTAGGTTTTAAGTTATTCATATATATATATATATATATATATATATATATATATATAAGATTTTTTCTTTATGGACCCATGACAAGGCACTCTTGAACAGTTCAAACACATCATTTTTCTCTCTAAAAAAGATAAAACAAAACTTTGCATCTTGAAAGCAAAATCACTTTAGTGTAACAGCAGCTTATTATTTTAGGTCAGATGCTACTACCCCCAAGTCTTATTTTGCATCATTAAGGGATACAAAATTCTGTCAAAGCAATTATCTTACACCTTTTTGCTATTTGACCTATTTTGGTAATCTATTATCACAGAGTTTCTGTTTCTTTTACAGTTTTTATAAGGTAATCAACACTAAGAAGGAATGGAGGAAATAATACTATTTTAGCTTTCTCCACATAGTTTTTTTTTTTTAAGATTTTATTTATTTATTTGACAGACAGAGATCACAAGTAGGCAGAGAGGCAGGCAGAGAGAGAGGAGGAAGCAGGCTCCCTGCTGAACAGAGAGCCAGGGCTCAATCCCAGGATCCTGGGATCATGACCTGAGCTGAAGGCAGAGGCTTTAACCCACTGAGCCGCCCAAGCGCCCCTCTCCACATAGTTTTACAAAACAGCCACTCTACTGAGTAAATTTGAAAGAGCTCAAATTATACAGACTCATTAGCAATTTTAAAAATTATTACACTGTATTATTACTTTTTATTAATTATGGAAAATAGTTTTTATTGAAATTTCTCTTCGGGTCCATTTCTCTTCAGGCATATATTTGAACTCTGCTCTATGATAAGCCATTGAAGTGTTACATTTTCTTTTGCATATTTTTATCTTGTATTAATTCAAATGTAATTTCCTTTTATAGTTTCTTGATTATAAACATTTAGCTGATGCTCTTTCTAGTTTCAAATTTTCCCTGCATGAATTCCCTTATTAAGTCAGATTGTAAAAGACAATTCTTCACTGCTGCATTCTGGAATATAGAATAATTTACTAGCCCAAATACATCAACCTTCAATCATAAACCAGTCTCTTGTCTTAAACCTAAATTTTTGCAAAAGTTTTTTCCATATATAAAGTTAGTAATGTGAAGTGTTTTCAAAGAAAAAGGTAAAACTCTATATCAACACCTCGAATATGGAAAGCTATTCTCAACATACATGTATCAATGTCCCACTGATATATGGTTACCAATCATATAGAATTTCCGCTATTGAAAGGAAATCTCTAGTATAAACAATAGCAACTCCTTTCTTTCCATTTAAGTGTCTTAAGATTATGTCTTAAAATTACAGAAAGTGTCCACAAATAGAATCATTATCAACATAGGTAGGCCAGAACAATCAAGCTAAAACTATTTTAGGAAGAATATCAAGACGATGTACTTGGTAGCTCCATTTTAATGCTTTGAATGGAGAACCACAGTAGAAGCAAGATCATGCCAGAATGCAGATCCAGGCCAGCCAAATGAAGAATGGCACTGACCAAGTTAATAGTCATCACTGCCTTCTGTACTGCCAGTTTTCCTAACCAAAAGTTTGGCAGAAATTCAAAACTTCAAGAGGATAGTTCAAAAGTGGCTCACTGAAGAAAAAGAAAGAAAACCACCTACTGTTTTGTCTTTGGAGATTCTGCTGTCCATTACTGAATCTAGCTGAAGCATTTTATCTACTTGCTCTTATGAAACCTGGCAAAAAGAAAAAAGTAAAAAAACAAAAAACAGAAAATTTTATGTAAATCAAATGGAATAGATTTGTTTAAAGAGGTAACTCATTTCCAATTTTCTATGATGATTGATTCTTTCCCACCAGTTATTATAGAACATGTGACTTGAAAAGCATTTAGGTGTTTATTTAGAGCAAATTCTCTTTAGAGTCAGGAGACCTTGTAGAACAAAAGTTACATACAGGTTTCCTCAGGTGATTGGTGCACCTTCCCAAATCCATTCAAAATTTCCATTAATTAAACTCTTAAAGAATTCATTTGTTTTTGTTTTTATTTTTTTGTGGGGGTTTTTGCCTGTGTTGACAAATTTAAAAACACTTCAATTAACAAAAAGAACACCTCGTTCTCTATTTTCTTTTTTTTTTTTTTATTTTATTTATTTGACAGAGAGAGATCACAAGTAGGCAGAGAGGCAGGCAGAGAGAGAGAGAGGAGGAAGCAGGCTCCCTGCCGAGCAGAGAGCCCAATGCGGGACTCGATCCCGGGATGCGAGATCATGACCTGAGCCGAAGGCAGCGGCTTAACCCACTGAGCCACCCAGGTGCCCCCTCTATTTTCTTTTTATGAAATTCAATCAAGTGTATCATATACACTTGTAGAAATAAAAACAGCTTTTACAGGCTCACAAGAGCCAACTGTTAAGTTTTCAGGAGTTTTGCAAACACATTGTTAAAAACGTTAACTCGAGGGGTGCCTGGGTGGCTCAGTGGGTTAAGCCGCTGCCTTCAGGTCAGGTCATGATCCTGGGGTCATGGGATCGAGTCCCGCATGGTGCTCCTTGCTCGGCAGGGAACCTCCTTCTCTCCCTGCCTCTCTGCCTGCTTGTGTGCACTCAATTGCTCTCGTTCTCTCTCTCTCTCTCTCTGGCAAATAAATAAAACCTTAAAAAAAAAAAAAGTTAACTCAATATCAATCATAGTGAAAGTACTTCCACCATGGAATTGGCAAATGCTAAAAATCAGGGCTGTCTTTTCCCTTGAAGAAGGGATTGTTAAACATCAGCACACCACTGTTGAAAGTCTATACAGGTTAACATTGAGGGAAATGAAAATTTACCTTTAGCTACTAAGGAGAACAATTCTGGAATGGAATGATGAATTTTAATTTTATTGACTCCATTCAGATGTATCTGGGATACTAGGTTCTAACATAACTTTTCCTTCATTTCCTGTGTAATAGAATCATACCCATCATGGTAATCATTGTTTTTGCTGTTTTCCTATTTGGATTCTAATGTTTGTAAATCTTCGTCATTTGATATTTACTATAGCATGTTATTTATTTACTAAAAAGTCATAAGTAACAAATTGTTCCCTCTATATCAGGATATTATGCTACCTATGACTCAATGCTTAATATTATTTTTGTTGGTAATAAAGATGATTTAAATAATCAATAATGAAAACTTACCTCTAGACTGATTCTCTTCATCCTTGTCAAACCCAATTGGCTAAAATTTTAGTGCTGATTTTAAGGACCAAAATACTCCAGATTTTAGATACCTTAAGTTCTTTAAAAGTTACATAATCTACTATATGTAAACTAATGTAAGTTTTTATTTTAATGACCATTGCATTGTAACAATACAGTTTTTACCCCTTAAATAAAACAGCCAAGTTAAAGCCACTTATTTTGAAATAAGCCAACAGATAACCAATTTCTTGTTAAACTATTAGAATTTGACTTTATCCTGAAGGGCCTGGTCATATAGCTATAATCTAGGTCATCTCTACTACAGGGCATTCTAGAGAGAATTAGTTGGAGTAGCTTCCTATAAATCAAAATTTTCTGTACAATTGCCAGATTTAGCAAATAAAAATACAGGACTCCCAGTTAAATGTGAATTTCAGTTAAATGTGAATTTCTAAATATTAAATAGGACATACTTATACTAAAAAATTATTTATTTGTTGCTATCCGAAATTTGAAATTTGAATTCAACTGAAATTCCTGTATTTTATCTGGCAACACTAAGTATTCAGGATAATCTTAGATTAAACACCAGAAATAAGGAACTCTTAAACTTGAATTTTGGGCCACGAGTCTGAGGGAGTTGGTGGACACTTAAAATTGGATATAAAAGATTTTTAGGATCGCCTGGATGGCTCAGTAGGTTAAGCATGTCTTTGGCTGGAGTCAGGATCCCAGGGTCTTGGGATCCGGTCCAGCATTGGGCTCCTTGCTCAATGGGGAGCCTGCTTCTGCCTTCTGCTCCTCCTGCTTATGTTCTTTCTCTCACAAATAAAAAAAAAATATTAAAAAAATATATTTTTAATAGATACGTCTGGAGCATTTCTTGAGAACAGAAACATAGCTTTTATCTGTGGCTTTTTTTAAAAAAATATTTATTTATTTATTTATTTGATAGAGATCACAAGTAGACAGAGAGTCAGGTGGGGTTTTGGGGGGCGGGGAGCAGGCTCCCCACCAAGCGGAGAGCCTGATGTAGGGTTCGATCCCAGGAACTTGGGAATCATGACGTGAGCCAAAGGAGGCTTTAACCCACTGAACCACCCAGATGCCCCTATCTGTGGCTTTTCATGAAGAATTTGTGCCTGCGAAGGTTCAGAACAATGGGTAGAAGATGCTATCACTTTTGTTTAATAGAGATAGGAACTTTCTGCTGTGTGTTTATATGCACAGAATAACTCTGAAAGGACACACAAGAAGCTAGAAGGAGGGGTTACCTCTGCAGGGGAGAAAAAGGGAGACTGGAGTGAGAAGTCTCACTTTTCACTGCTCTTCTTTTATACCATTTCCACTTAATTTTATTATATTGCCAATGTATTACCTATTTAAAAGGAGTTTAGAATTAAAAATAACAGTGGCTAGGCCTTACTCAAAGCCTGAAGTCAGAATTTCTAAGTTTCCAGTGGTTGGGCCATGATATTTGTATGTAGTTGTGTCTCATATTTTTAATATGAGATATATTTTGATTATTTTTTAAAAATATTTTATTCATTTATTTGAAATAGAGAGAGCCCAAGCTGGGGGGAGATGGGGAGAGGCAGAGGGAGAGGGAGGAGCAGGCTCCCCATCAAACAGGAAGCCCAATGCAGGGCTCAATTCCGGAACCCTGGGTCCATGACCTGAGTTAAAGGCTCACTCCTAACCAACTGTGCCACCCAGGCACCCTTGATTATTACACATACTGTTCTATGGCGTTTGCCAAAAAAAACAACGAACACAAACATACACACTCCACACTGACACAAATACCATCCTTTATATCTCGGAGGAAAGATCCAGAAAATGAATGACTCACTTCAAGCTACGCTGGAGAGATTCTGTTTAGAACTGATAGGGAGTGAGTCAAACCAGTCCACACTCAGGGATAGGGAGACAGGAAACTGCTCAGTGTTTAAATTGAAGGCTCAGGAATATGGACTCCTAATTAATGTTTTTGGCCCCTAGAGTATGCAATGGGGGTAACTGAGCAGTTGCTTATACATCTATTAAGTAACCTGCCTTTTCTGCACTTCTAGTGGGTGAGGCCAGGAGTAGCAAGGACCTGCCACTCTCAGAAATTCTTGCTAGCATGGTAGGAGTTTGCCCACGTGCAAAGAGACAGCCCCACCTGTTCACAATTTACCTCATGCTACCCACTACCCAGCAAACATCTTTCAGTATTCATGGACAGACTACAGTTCTTCAGGATTTAATCCATTGCCCCTAGCTAAGTATGCAGAGCACTGCCTGAGCTGTTTGCCTCAGGTCAGTCTCAAGAAGCCCTGTCGTTTCTCCTCTCACGCTTTTCTCCATTTCTGCAAACGTGGCAACGAAGAATTTTTTTCATAGGTAAATATATAATTTGGCGGGGGGGAGTTTACTTCCCGTTTTTAGTGTTCTATTTCTGGTCCATTGTGTGCAGAGGAAAGGAATGCCACAAATGACTAGACTGCATCACAATTTATGCAAAGCATTTGATTTCATTCACAAAAACAGCTCTAGCCATTATTATGAACCCATATGGTAGAAAAGGGTGCCTGGTGTTCTTTCATTGAGAGTAGTCTTGGAGCTTCTTGGAAATTCATCTTCAGCCTCCAAACTGGGTAATTTCTGAGATCATTATGACTATTTCACTTATTCTTTGGAAGAGGGAGATTCAATTTTTCCCTCAGTAATACTAAGTATTTTGTTTGTTACAAGGATCCAGATGGGGGCGCCTGGGTGGCTCAGTGGGTTAAGCCGCTGCCTTTGGCTCAGGTCAAGATCTCAGGGTCCTGGGATCGAGCCCTGCATCAAGCCCTGCATCAAGCCCTGCATCGAGCCCTGCATCGAGCCCTGCATTTGCTCTCTGCTTGGCAGGGAGCCTGCTTCTCCCCCACTCTCTCTGCCTGCCTCTCTGTCTACTTGTGATTTCTGTCAAATAAATAAATAAAATCTTAAAAAAAAAAAAACAAGAATCCAGATGATTATCCTAAAATCCTTTTTTAATAAAAAGACATTTTTAATAAAATGAAATATTAAGGATCTGTGAATATTTTCAACCTTCATGATATGGCCTCAAACTGTCTCGCCCCCTGTCTCCTACCATTCTGCCATTACTCCCAAACTCCATCATATCCAAATGCACTTAGTTCCATTACTGCCTAGGTACCCCATCATGCCTTGGTACATGTGTTCCTCTCTGTCTGGTTAACTCACATTCTTGAAGACTGACTTCACATGTGATGGGTCCGAGAAGCCTTTTGTGAATCTTCCTTTCCTTCTTCTTTCCTCTCCTGACGTTGTACTTGGTGTTCCTTGATATGTTCTTATTGTTCTCAGTACCTACATCTAAACAGATAATTCAGTATATGTGCTGCCGCTCAAGTAAGTCTTTTTACTTGTCTGTTTCCTCTGAGCTCAGGACTATTCCTGGCTCAGAATAGGTATCCAATTAATATTTAATAAATGAAAATGAAAGGTTCTCAAATAATAAAACAAAATTCACCTTCTACAGAGCTTTAGGGTTGACAATAGATGTAAGGAAATCATATTTCTAGGACTGATTTTCAGATTCTTTTATATCAAATGCTTATATCCTGTTCTTATTTGCTTCCAAATTGCCAATAAACTAGAATTAAAATGTGATTTAAAAGAAATCTTAAAATGAAAACTATTTATAAAATGATGTTCTTAATTGTACTTTTTTGTACAGAAAAAGAATTGGTAGGAGCTAATTATTTTAGATTTGTAAAGTGCACAGAAACTTTTGTACATTTTTAAAAATGAATAAATTCTCCCAAACTTGAAAGTTATTTTAAAATTGCATGTAAAAATGGTATCAGTTAGTTACCATTTTAAAACTTGTTCAGAAATACAGGTCAAAAGAAACTCTTTAAAAATTAGTAAAAAGATTTCAGAAAAACCAAAGCAACCATGACAGCCACTTTCCTGGCAAAAGATCAGCAGAGGTGAGTTAAGTGTTTTGTTTTTTTAAGATTTTATTTATTTATTTATCAGAGAGCACACGCGCGTGCACAAGCAGAAGAGCGGCAGAGGAAGAGGGAGAAGCAGGCTTCCTGATGAGCAGAAAACCAGAAGCAGGGCTCCAACCCAGGGCCCTGGGATCACAACCTGCACCAAAGGTAGACACTTACCCAACTGAGCCACCCAGGCACCCCTAAGTGTTTATTAAAGAGTGAATAATCCACAAGAAGGAAGTGAGCTTAAGGTTTTTTTTGACCTATGGAGAAAGTCAATTAAATTATGACTCCCAAACTTCTAATCTAAACATTTTATCTTTAGCTATTTGTTGTTTTCCTGAAGAACTATACTTGCAGATATATAACATAATTAATCAATACAACATATTTTAATATATTTAAGTACAAGAGATAATTTGGCAAAACTTAAATAGAAACATAGCCAGATAAGGCCATCTGTGAAAATACATAATCACAAACTCAAGAAGTAGTAAACAAGTTAATCTACATTCAAGTATAAAAGTTATAAAGTACAGAAATAATTTTAGAATATAACACCTCTTGTTTAAAACCACACGATTAGATTTTTTAAATTACAAATCTTTTGAATGTCTGGGAACAGTATTCATGGTTGGTTTGAGGTGTTTTTCATCTTTAAAAAATATATATATTTTATTGATTTATTTAACAGAGAGATAGAGAGATCACTAGTAGACAGAGAGGCAGGCAGAGATGGGGGGAAGCAGGCTCCCTGTGGAGCAGACAGCCCGATGTGGGGCTCAATCCCAGGACCCTGAGATCATGACCTGAGCTGAAGGCAGAGGTTTAACCCACTGAATCACCCAGGTGCCCCAAGGTGTTTTTCATCTTTTTCCAAGGCTACTATGAAGAGGTAAAAGACGAAATACTTGATTTTATATTGTTGCGTTTGTTTTCAAACCATTGAATGTGTTCATGTTTTTCCAACTTGATGGTAACACCTTCTCAGGTTTGGATCAGATCAGTCACAAGGCAGATTAATACCGGCTTTGAGATTGATTGACTTTAAAGTGTCACCAGGATCATCTCTAAGCTATATAATCTGCTTAGCTTCAAGCAAATTGTTTATCTTTTACTTTAAATTCCCTTAAGAAAGGAGAGTTTTAAACTCTCAGAAAATGCAATACCTTTGGAATAATGATGAAATTATCCCCTGTTATAATCAAATGTGTTTAGGTTTTGTCAAAACCATGCAACTGTTTATATATTAAAGGATTTTACTTTTATTTTTAAAAGATTTTATTTATTTATTTGACAGACAGAGATCACAAGTAGGCAGAGAAGCAGGCAGAGAGAGGAGGAAGCAGGCTCCCCGCTGAGCAGAGAGCTCAATGCCGGGCTTGATCCCAGGACCCTGGGATCATGACCTGAGCTGAAGGCAGAGGCTTTAACCCATTGAGCCACCCAGGCGCCCCTATTAAAGGATTTTAATGGGATTTTTTAAATGACCCTTTTTCCAGAAAAACTCTACCAAAGGATGAACTTTGCTAAATATGGCTATGTTCTACTTTAAACAAACCTGATAGAGCTTTTAAAAATCTGAACATAAAACACCCATGTTGGCACTGAAGAGTAGGAAAGCTATAGCCTCTATCAAATGGTGCTCAATCAACTGGATACCCATATGGAAAAAATAAATCTTGACCTCTACCTCTTATAATTCATAAAATTCAATCCCAGGTAGATTTTAGTTCTAACTATGAAAATTAATATAGTGAAGCTTCTAGAACATATCATGAGAGATTATCTTCATGATGTGATGTAGGCAGAAATGAGTTAAATGGGATACAAAAAAGCACTAACCATAAAGGAAAAAATTGGCAAATCAGTGTTCATTAGTATTTCTCAAAAAGTGCTTTTGAGAGAATGAAAAGAAAAGCCCAGAACAGGAGAATATATTAGAAATACATATATCCAACATAGGACTCACATTGAGAATATGAAAACTACAAAACAATAAGATAAACCACATGACAGAAAATTGGCAAAATACATGGATCAGCACTTCACATAAGAAAATATTCAGGGGCTCCTGACTGGCTCAGTTGATAGAACATCTGACTCTTGACCTTGGGGTCATGAGTTTGAACACCATGTTGGATGTACAGATTACTGAAGAAAAAAAAAATTCAAATAGTCAGAAGTCAGGATAATGTTTATCTCTGGGGAGAAGGAAAAGGGTGATGATTAGGAGGACGCACGAGAGGGTCTTTTGAGATGCTGGTAATGTTCTCTCATTTTAGATGGAGGATGTTTAAACAGGTGTTTTCACGTTGTGATGATCTTCAAACTGGAGATACTTAGATTTATGCATTTTGTATATATGTTACTCATCAATTTTTAGAAAGTTAATTTTTAAAAGAATTTTTAATAGAAAAAAGCTGATCTCTTGAAGGGGATACTTATTTACCTTGAAAAATAATTCTGCTTTCCAGAAGGAATGCTGGATCATTTACAATGTCTGACAATTTTCACTGAACTTTTCAGAAACTTAGCCATTGAATAACGTTAACTCAAACACATGCAAAATCCTTATTAAACATAAGGTAGGGGAGTTTAATCATTGCATTGGTTTTGACTGCCATCTAATGGCGAGAATGCTGCCTTGTATAGAAGCAAAAAGAACTGTCCCACCAGTGAGCAAAAGAACATTGACTTTGGCTACAGTTTGCAGGACTGTTTTTCTGTACAATTTATTACTTGCAGATATTAGGCAAATCTTTGGACATGATGCAAATATTTAGGTGTACTATTAGGGCGTGCCAATATTAGAACATGATGTAAATATCATTACATTCATTTAAGATGGTTAAATCTGAAATAACACCAAATTTTCCATTTCTTTGCGTAAGAACTTCATGACTTTATTACAGTTTTTACTCTGTCTCTCGACCAGACTGTATAGTCTTTATAGATCACAGCCCACTTAGTACAGCAAGTATCAGACAACAACACAACATGTATTTCTGTTACCATGAAAATATAAAAGGAGAAATAGACTAAATATGAGTAATTCAATTCTTTGAATATAAGCAGTGCTCAGTACAAAACATTGGATTCATGTACCACTTTAAGAATCCTCCTTGTGCGCTAGCTTTTCAGTTGGATTTTCAAAGCAGAGGCCTATGTGGCCTGTTGCTATTCATCTGACATGCACTATGTTAAAATCTATGACTAAAAGAAAAAGGTAGAAAATACTTAGGTGAGAATTCTAGGTGAGAATAAGCCCTTTCGAACCTCAAGTGTTAACTAGTTATTTTTGAAAGCAAAGAATTTCCCTAGGCAGAGTCTTCTGAAAGAAGCTTTAATATAACTATCACCCTTTTAACAACTTCCATGGAAAACTGAAAAATAGAGAGAAATTGAAAAAGAGGAAGTTTTGGTTATATTTCTCTGGCACCTGTTCCTGATCAAATCTCGTTTGATTACGAAGAAACCAAGATGAACACAGTTTCACCTCTAGCAAAATGCCCCAACCCCTTGTACTATGTTTAATCCAAGCAGAAGTAAAAAAGTGGTTTTTTGTTTGCTTATATTAAGAGATTTATTGAGGTATAATGGAATATTATAAACTGCACATTTAAAAATATATATTAATCAAATATATTATATATTATTATGATAATATCATAATATGTGTATAATTAATATATTAATTAAATATATATAATTAAATCTGTATCACAGCAATTAAGTTAATAAATATATCCATCACCTCCAAAAGTTCCCTCATGACCCTCTGTAACCCAAACCCTCCTCCCTCTATTCTGCTCTGTTCTTAGGCATCCATTCATTTGCTTCTCATCATTATAAATAAATGTGTGCTATCTAGAGTTTTCCATAAATGGAATCATGATGTATGTACTCTTTACTGTTGTACTCCTTTTATATTGCAATTATTTTGAATTCATCTCTTTGATGCTATATAAATTGCTAGTTCCTTTTTATTATTGAATAGTGTTCCATTGTATGGGTATACTACAATTTATTTATCCATTCATGTTGATTGACAGGTGTTTTGGTTTACAAATAAACTACTTGTAAATATTACTAATAAAGCTACTATGAACATTTGTGTAAAAGTTTGTGTGCTTTCATTTTTTTCTTTGCAGTGATTACATAGAAGGGTTCGACAGGCTGAGAAATGACTATAGCCAAAGAGGTATGTCCTAATCCCCAGAACCTGTAAATATCTTACCTTATACAGGAAAAGTTACTTTGAAGGTGTGATTATGTTAAGGAATTTAAAATGAGGAGATCGGGGCGCCTGGGTGGCTCAGTGGGTTAAGCCACTGCCTTCGGCTCGGGTCATGGTCTCGGGGTCCTGGGATCGAGCCCCGCATCGGGCTCTCTGCTCAGCAGGGAGCCTGCTTCCCTCTCTCTCTCTCTCTGCCTCTCTGTCTACTTGTGATCTCTCTCTGTCAAATAAATAAATAAAATCTTTAAAAAAAAAAATAAAATGAGGAGATCATCCTGATTATCCAAGTAAGCCCAATGTGATCTCAAACATCTTTATGAAAGGGAGGCAGTAGAGTTAGTCAGACAGAAGATGAAGTGATGGTGGAGCAGAGGACAGAGAGAGAAATTGGAAAAAGAATTTATGCTGTTGGCTTTGAGGATGGAGGATGGGATCATGAGCCAAGGAAGAACCTAGAAGGCAAAGAAATGAATTCTCTGGAGCCTCCAGAAGGAACCAGACCAGCCAACACCTTGAGAATTACTTTGGACTTCTGACCTCAAAGAGTGTAAGATAATAAATGTATATAATTTTAAGTCACTGAGTTTGCGATAAACTGTTACAGCAGCAATCGAAATAATGTAGTAGAATGTATTTGCTAGGTCATATAGTAGGTCTGTGATTAACTTTTTTTTTTAAATGGATCTTTTTTTTTTTAATTTATTTATTTGTCAGAGAGAGAGGGAGAGAGAGCGAGCACAGGCAGACAGAATGGCAGGCAGAGGCAGAGGGAGAAGCAGGCTCCCTGCCGAGCAAGGAGCCCGATGTGGGACTCGATCCCAGGACGCTGGGACCATGACCTAAGCCGAAGGCAGCTGCTTAACCAACTGAGCCACCCAGGCATCCCTGTGATAAACTTTTAAGAGATTCCCAACTGTCTTCAAGAGATTGTACCATTTTCAGTTCCCAGTGGCAGTGTATGACAGTTCCAGGTGCTTCACATATTCACTGATACTTAATATTATCAGTCTTCTTAATTTTAGCATTCTAGTGGGTATATGGTGGTATCTCATTGGATTTTAAGTTTGCATTTCCCTGATGAACAATGATGTTGAGCATTATGTCATGTACTTATTTGCCAACCATATAGCTTCTTTGGTGAGGCAACTATTTACATTTCCCTTGCCTATTTAAAAAAAAATTGGTTTATCTTCTCATTGATTTGTATGAGTTCTTTATATATCTTAGATACCATTTTTTTATTGGATATATGTTTTGCAATTTTTTCCCCAGTCCATAAGAGTGGCTTTTGAAGAGCAAAATTTCTTAATTTTTATAAAATCCAATTTGTTCTTCGTGGTAGTCAGTTTCTGAAATGGCTTCTAATGATCTCCACTTTCTGGCATTTTTGCCCTTGTGTCCTCGCCTTTTGAGTGTGAGCTGGACCTAATGATTTATTTCTAATGAAAAGCTTAAGGGCAAAGTGATGCAACTTCATTTTTAAGATTTTGTTATGAAAGTCCATGACCTCCTTCTTGTGTGTAGCTTCTTTCTGGCTTCCTCTCATTCTTTGATGAAACAGGCTGCTCTGTTGTGGGCTTTCCTATTGAGAAGCCCACGTGGCCTGATGTTGGCCTCTAGCCAATAATCAGCAAGAAACTTAGACTTTTTCAACAACCCTTGAGAAACTGAATCCTGCCAAAAACCATGTCAGTGAGCTTGAAAGTGACTTGTTACCCAGATGAGCGTTCAGATGAAAACACAGCCACATGGACAGCTTTGATTGCAGTCTTATGAGAGACTCTGAAGCAGAAGATTCAGCTAAGTCATGCCTGGCTTCCTGACCCACAAAAGTCATACTGTATATTGTTTTAAAATCACTAAGACTGGAGGTAACTCTTACATAATAGCAAATAATTAATACGGTAGGGTTTTTTCTTTTATGCTTTTGGTGCTCTTTTAAAGAAATCTTTGCTAAACCCAAAGTTATGAAGATGTTCTCCCATGTTTGCCTTTAGAAATTTTAAAGTGATAACTATTTATTTATTTATTTATGAGAGAGAGAAAGAAAAAGAGATAGCAAGCAGGGGTGGGGGAGAAGGACGAAGGTCCCAAGCAGTTTCCAAGTTGAGCAGAGCCTGACGTGGGGCTTGATCTAATGACCTTGAGATCATGACCCGAGCTGAAACCGAGTCAGTGCTTAACTGACTGCGCCATCCAGGCACTCCTAAAGTATTAGCTCTTATGCTTAAGTCTACAATTCGTTTTGAATTAATTTTGTATATAATGTGTATACAGTGTAAAGTAACAGTGTATGGCATGTGTGTAGTGTGAGGCTCATTACATCACATATGGCTATCCAATTGTTTTGGCATCATTTATTTGAAAGATTACTCTTTCCCCAGTGAAATGCATTAATCCTTTGTGAAAGTCAATTGACCATATTATGTTTGGCTCTAATTACAAACTCTCTATCCTCTTCTATTGTCTATTTTTATACCAATACCATAGCAACTTGATTACTGTAGCTTTATAAGGCTGGAAATTAAATAGTGTAAATCTTCCCCAACTTTATTCTTTTTCAAAGTTGTTTGACTGTTTCAGATTTTTATTTTCATGTACATTTCAGCTTGTCAGTTTCTACAAAAATTCTGTTGGCCTTTTTTATTGGGATTGTATTGAATCTATAAGAGGAGAATTGGCATCTTAACAATATTGAGTTATTGATCCGAGTAGGCTATATTTCCCCATTTATTTAGGTCTTCCTTAAATTTTTTTTAGCCGTTTTTATCCTTATCAGCTTTCAACATCTTTCATCATTTTATTTCTAAAAACTTCATATTTTTAATGCCATTAAGACTGGTAGAGATTTTAAAATTCTGAATCCTTACTATGGCTAGTATTTTTATATTTTTTCTATATTGACCTTGTATACTTCAATGACAATAACTCACTTCCTAGGTATAGTAGCTTTTTAAAAATAGTTCCTTAGGGCACCTGAGTGGCTCAGTCAGTTAAATGTCTGCCTTTGGGTCAGGTCATGATCCCAGGGTCCTGGGATCAAGTCTCACATCTGGCTCCCTTTTAAATGGAGAGCCTGTATTCTCCCTCTGCCTGCTGCTCCCCCTGCTTGTGTTCTCTCTCTTTCCCTCTGTCTCTGTTAAATAAATAAATAAATAAATAAATAAATAAAATCTTTTAAATAGTTCCTTAGGATTTTCTTTTCTTTTTAAATTTTATTATTATTTTTTTAAAGTGAGGCTTGAACTTACAATCCCAAGATCAAGAGTCACATGCTCCAGGATCTGAGGCATCCAGGAACTCCATCTCCTTAGGATTTTTTCAAAGATGACAATGTTGTATACAAATATAGTTTATGTTCTTCTTCTACAATTTACATGGTTTTTGTTTCTTTTTATGGCCTTAATATAAATGCTGAATTTAAAAAATGAGCATGGACATTTTTTGCCATGTTTGGAACCTTAGAGGGAAGGTATTCAGTCTCTTATGATTTTCCATGAGGCTAACTGTCATTTTCTTTGTTTTTAATGGACTTTGTCAGTTTGATAAATTCCTACTTTTTTGGAATGAACATAAGATCTGTCAAATGATTTCTATCTGTTGTGATGAATGTGTGTGTGTGTGTGTGTGTGTGTGTGTGTGTGTGTGTGTGATTTTCAAATGTTATACCAGTCTTACTTTCCCAGGATAAACCACTTTAGTCATAATATATTATCCTTTATATCTATTACTGGATTTAATTTGCCAAATTTGTCTAAAGGCACTTTGTATTTATGTTTATGAGGAATAGTAGAAGGTACTTTTTTTCTCCCATTGTTTTTGTCTGGTACCAGGTTAGTGCTGGTCTCATACAATTAATTAAGAAGTATTCCCTCCTCTTCAATTATCTGAAGGAATTTTTCTACAATTTTAATTATTTCACTTTTTTTAATTTTTAAATTTTTTATAAACATATAATGTACTTTTATCCCCAGGGGTACAGGTCTGTGAATCGCCAGGTTTACATATTTCACAGCACTCATCATAGCACACACCCTCCCCAATGTCCATATCCCCACCACCCTCTCACGTTCCCCCTCCCCCAAGCAACCCTCAGTCTGTTTTTTGAGATTGAGTCTTTTATGGTTTCTCTCCCTCCTGATCCCATCTTCTTCCATTTTTTCTTTTCCTACCCCCCAAACCCCCCACATTGCATCTCCACTTCCTCCTATCAGGGAGATCATATGATAGTTGTCTTTCTCTGACTGACTTATTTTGCTAAGCATAATACACTCTAGTTCCATCCACATCGTCGCAAATGGCAAGATTTCATTTCATTTCTTTTGATGGCTGCAATATATATATATATATATATATATATATACCACTTCTTCTTTATCTATTCATCTGTTGATGGACATCTAGGTCCTTTCCATAGTTTGGCTATTGTGGACATTGCTGCTATAAACATTCGGGTGCACGTGCCCCTTCAGAGCACCATGTTTGTATCTTTAGAATATATACCCAGTAGTGCAATCGCTGGGCCATATGGTAGCTCTGTTTTTAGTTTTTTGAGGAACCTCCAAACTGTTTTCCAGAGTGGCTGCACCAGCTTGCATTCCCACCAACAGTATGGGAGGGTTCCCCTCTCTCTGCATCCTCGCCAGCATCTGTCATTTCTTGACTTGTTAATTTTAGCCATTCTGACTGGTGTGAGGTGGTATTTCATTGTGGTTTTGATTTGTATTTCCCTGATACCGAGTGATGTGGAGCATTTTTTCATGTATCTGTTGGCCATCTTTGCAGAAATGTCTGTTCATGTCCTCTGTCCATTTCTTGATTGTATTATTTGTTCTTTGGGTGTTGAGTTTGCTAAGTTCTTTATAGATTTTGGACACTAGCCCTTTATCTGATATGTCATTTGCAAATATCTTCTCCCATTCTGTCAGTTGTCTTTTGGTTTCGTTAACTGTTTCCTTTGCTGTGCAAAAGCTTTTGATCTTGATGAAATCCCAAGAGTTCATTTTTGCCCTTGCTTCCCTTGTCTTTGGCGATGTTCCAAGGAAGACGTTGCTGCAGCTGAGGTCGAAGAGGTTGCTGTCTGTGTTCTCCTCAAGGATTTTGATGGATTCCTTTCGCACATTGAGGTCCTTTATCCATTTTGAGTCTATTTTCGTGTGTGGTGTAAGGAAATAGCCCAATTTCATTTTTCTGCATGTGGCTGTCCAATTTTCCCAGCACCATTCGTTGAAGAGGCTGTCTTTTTTCCACTGGACATTCTTCCTGCTTTGTCGAAGATTAGTTGACCATAGAGTTGAGGGTCTATTTCTCGGCTCTCTACTCTGTTTCAATGATCTATGTGTCTGTTTTTGTGCCAGTACCATACTGTCTTGATGATGATAGCTTTGTAATAGAGCTTGAAGTCTGGAATTGTAATGCCACCAACTTTGGCTTTCTTTTTCAATATTCCTTTGGCTATTCAAGGTCTTTTCTGGTTCCATATAAATTTTAGGATTATTTGTTCCATTTCTTTGAAGAAAATGGATGGGATTTTGATAGGGATTGCGTTAAATGTGTAGATTGCTTTAGGTAGAATAGACATTTTCACAATATTTGTTCTTCCAATCCATGAACATGGAACATTTTTCCATTTCTTTGTGTCGTCCTCAATTTCTTTCATGAGTACTTTATAGTTTTCTGAGTACAGATTCTTTGCCTCTTTGGGTAGGTTTATTCCTAAGTATCTTATAGTTTTGGGTGCAATTGTAAATGGGATTGAGTCCTTGATTTCTCTTTCTTCTGTGTTGTTGTTAGTATAAAGTAATGCAACTGATTTCAGTGCATTGACTTTATATCCTGACACTTTACTGAATTCCTGTACAAGTTCTAGCAGTTTTGGAGTGGAGTCTTTTGGCTTATCCACATATAGTATCATATCATCTGCGAAGAGTGAGAGTTTGACTTCTTCTTTGCTGATTTGGATGCCTTTAATTTCTTTTTGGTGTCTGATTGCTGAGGCTAGGACTTCTAGTACTATGTTGAATAGCAGTGGTGATAATGGACATCCCTGCCATGTTCCTGACCTTAGCACAAAAGCTTTCAGTTTTTCTCCATTGAGAGTGGTATTTGTGGTGGGTTTTTCATAGATGGCTTTGATAATATTGAGGTATGTGCCCTCTATCCTTACACTTTGAAGAGTTTTAATCAGGAAGGGATGCTACACTTTGTCAAATGCGTTTTTAGCATCTATTGAGAATATCATATGGTTCTTGTTCTTTCTTTTATTAATGTATTGTATCACATTGATTGATTTGTGGATATTGAACCAACCTTGCAGCCCTGGAATAAATCCCACTTGGTCGTGGTGAATAATCCTTTTAATGTACTATTGGATCCTATTGGCCAGTATTTTGGTGAGAATTTTCGCATCTGTGTTCATCAAGGATATTGGTCTGTATTTCTCTTTTTTGATGGGATCCTTGTCTGGTTTTGGGATCAAGGTGATGCTGGCCTCATAAAATGAGTTTGGAAGTTTTCCTTCCATTTCTATTTTTTGGAACAGTTTCAGGAGAATAGGAATTAATTCTTCTTTAAATGTTTGGTAGAATTCCCCTGGGAAGCCGTCTGGCCCTGGACTTTTGTTTGCTTGGAGATTGTTGATGACTGTTTCAATCTCCTTACTGGTTATGGGTCTGTTCAGGTTTTCTATTTCTTCCTGGTTCAGTTGTGGTAGTTTATATGTCTCTAGGAATGTATCCATTTCTTCCAGATTGTCGAATTTGTTGGCATAGAGTTGCTCATAGTATGTTCTTATAATTGTTTGTATTTCTTTGGTGTTGGTTGTGATCTCTCCTCTTTCATTCATGATTTTATTTATTTGGGTCCTTTCTCTTTTCTTTTTGATAAGTCTGGCCAGGGGGTTGTCAGTCTTATTAATTCTTTCAAAGAACCAGCTCCTAGATTCGTTGATTTGTTCTATTGTTTTTTTGGTTTCTATTTCATTGATTTCTGCTCTGATCTTTATGATTTCTCTTCTCCTGTTGGGTTTAGGCTTTCTTTCTTGTTCTTTCTCCAGCTCCTTTAGGTGTAGGGTTAGGTTGTGTACTTGAGACCTTTCTTATTTCTTGAGAAAGGCTTGTACTTGTATATATTTTCCTCTCAGGACTGCCTTTGTTGTGTCCCACAGATTTTGAACCGTTGTGTTTTCATTATCATTTGTTTCCATGAATTTTTTCAATTCTTCTTTAATTTCCTGGTTTACCCATTCATTCTTTAGAAAGATGCTGTTTAATCTCCATGTATTTGGGTTCTTTCCAACTTTCCTCTTGTGATTGAGTTCTAGCTTCAGAGCATTGTGGTCTGAACATATGCAGGGAATGATCCCAATATTTTGATACCGGTTGAGACCTGATTTATGACCCAGGATGTGATCTATTCTGGAGAATGTTCCATGTGCACTAGAGAAGAATGTGTATTCTGTTATTTGGGGATGGAATGTTCTGAATATATCTGTGATGTCCATCTGGTCCAGTGTGTCATTTAAGGCCTTTATTTCCTTGTTGACCTTTTGCTTAGATGATCTGTCCTTTTCAGTGAGGGGAGTGTTAAAGTCCCCTACTATTATTGTATTATTATCGACGTATTTCTTTGATTTTGTTATTAATTGGTTTATATAGTTGGCTGATCCCATGTTAGGGGCATAGATATTTAAAATTGTTAGGTCTTCTTGTTGGACAGACCCTTTGAGTATGATATAGTGTCCTTCCTCATCTCTTATTATAGTCTTTTGCTTAAAATCTAATTGATCTGATATAAGGATTGCCACCCCAGCTTTCTTCTGATGTCCATTAGCATGGTACATTGTTTTCCACCCCCTCACTTTAAATCTGGAGGTGTCTTCGGATCTAAAATGAGTTTCTTGTAGACAGCGTATTGATGGGTTTTTTTATCCATTTTTTATCCATTTTTTATCCATTCTGATACTCTGTGTCTTTTGCTTGGGGCATTTAGCCCATTTACATTCAAGGTAGCTATTGGGAGATATGAATTTAGTGCCATTGTATTGCCTGTAAGGTGACTGTTACTGTATATTGTCTCTGTTCCTTTCTGATCTACTACTTTTAGGGTCGCTCTTTGCTTAGAGGACCCCTTTCAATATTTCCTGTAGAGCTGGTTTGGTGTTTGCAAATTCTTTCAGTTTTTGTTTGTCCTGGAAGCTTTTAATCTCTCCTTCTATTTTCAATGATAGCCTAGCTGGATATAGTATTCTTGGCTGCATGTTTTTCTCATTTAGTGCTCTGAATATATCATGCCAGCTCTTTCTGGCCTGCCAGGTCTCTGTGGATAAGTCAGCTGCCAATCTAATATTTTTACCATTGTATGTTACAAACTTCTTTTCCCGGGCTGCTTTCAGGATTTTCTCTTTGTCGCTAAGACTTGTAAATTTTACTATCAGTTGACGGGTATGGACCTATTTTTATTTATTTTGAGGGACATTCTTTGCATCTCCTGGATTTTGATGTTTGTTCCCTTTGCCATATTAGGGAAATTCTCTACAATAATTCTGTCCAATATACCTTCTGCTCCCCTCTCTCTTTCTTCTTCTTCTGGAATCCCAATTATTCCAATGTTGTGTCGTCTTATGGTGTCACTTATCTCTCGAATTCTCTCCTCATGGTCCAGTTTTTGTTTGTCTCTTTTTCGCTCAGCTTCTTTATTCTCTGTCATTTGATCTTCTATGTCACAAATTCTTTCTTCTGTCTCATTTATCCTAGCAGTAAGAGCTTCCATTTTTTATTGCACCTCACTAATAGCTTTTTTGATTTCAACTTGGTTAGATTTTAGTTCTTTTATTTCTCCAGAAAGGGCTTTTATCTCTCCTGAGAGGGTTTCTCTAATATCTTCTATGCCTTTTTCAAGGTTAAATAATCGTCATTCTGAACTCTAGATCTGTCATATTACAAATGTCTGTATTGATTAGGTCCCTAGCCTTTGGTACTGCCTCTTGTTCTTTTTTTTGTGGTGAGTTTTTCTGCCTTGTCATTTTGTCAAGATAAGATTTGCTTTCTCCTCCTCTGGAATTCTGCTGTTCTCCTTGGTGAGTAAAGTTGGTCTTGGCTGGGTTTCTTGTTGATCTTCTGGGGAAGGGGCCTGTTGTAGTGATTCTCAAGTGTCTTTGCCGGAGGCGGAATTGCACCACCCTTACCAGGGGCCAGGCTAAGTAATCCGCTCGGGTTTGCTTTTGGGAGCTTTTGTTCCCTGAGTGCTTTCTGTAGAGTTCCGGAGGACAGGAATGAAAATGGCGGCCTCCTAATCTCCCCCGGAGGAGCTGAGAGCTCGGGGTCCTGCTCCTCAGTGCACCCTCAGAGAAAAGCACCCAACCGTCCCCGTCTCCCTGGCCTCTGTTCGCACTTGGAGAAAAGCGCTCAATCACTTGCGCTTGGAGAAAAGCGCTCGGTCGTTTCCATCTCCCTGGCCTCCAGCCGCGCTTGGAGAAAAGTGCTCAGTCACTCCATCTCCCTGGCCTCTGGCCATGCTCCGAGCTCACCCAGCCTGTGTCTGGTTCAAGGTAACCCCGAGTTGAGAGCTCATTCCTCAGCTCTGTCGCTGTAGCCGGCTTCCCTGCTCTAATACCTGCGAGCTCTGCGACACTCAGACACCTCTGGCCCTTCTGTGACCCCGCGGGACCTGGGGTTACACTGACCCTGCGTGGGTCCCCCCCCCTCCCCCCCCCCCCCCCCGTTTAGCCCCTGGAGCAATGTCCCTCAGTGGAGCAGACTTTAAAAGTCCAGATTTTGTGCTCCGTTGCTCCGCAGCTTGCGGGATCTGGTCCCTCCCCCCACGGTCTATCTTCCCGTCACTTTGGATTCACATCTCTGCATGTCCTACCTTTCAGAAAGTGATCAATTTCTTGTTTCTAGAATTGTTGCTCTTCTTCTCTTCGATTTCCCATTGGATTTGTAGGTGTTTGCAATGGTTAAATAAGCTATCTAGCTGATCTCCTGCTACCTGATGTTGTCTCAGCCTGCTACTTCTCCGCCATCTTGACTGCTCCCCACTTTTATGTTTTGATAAGACTTCAACCATTAAGAGACCTGGGCATAGAATTTTCTCTATGGGAAAGTTTTTTTTTTTAAAGATTTTATTTATTTATTTGACAGGCAGAGACAGAGTGAGCACAAGAAGGGGGAACTGAGGGGAGAGGTTGAGGAAGAAGCAGGCTCCCGATGCAGGGCTTACTCCCAGGACCCTGAGATCATGATCTGAACCGAAGGCAGATTTAACTGACTGAACCACCCAGGTGCCCCTCTGGGAAAGTTTTTAACTAAAAATTTGATTTATTAGCTATGAAATTTTAGTATTATCTTTTTGAGTAAGCGTTGGTAGACTGTAAACTGCTAAGTTGTTAAATTATTTTTATAAGGTTATTCCTAATACTTCTTTATTATATTTTCAACATTTATAGACTCTATAATGACTCTCCTTTTTTTTCCCTCTCCTTTTTTAAAAATAAAGACTTCACTTATTTGAGGGGGAGCAAGAGCAAGAGAGAGAGCACAAGCACAGGGGAAGGGCAGAAGGAGAAGGAGAGGGAGACAAAGACTGCCCACTGAGTAGGGAGCCCGATGTGGAACTCAATCCCAGGACCCTGGGATTATGACCTGAGCTGAAGGCAAATGCTAAACTGACCTAGTCTCCCAGACACCCTGTTCCTTTCCTTCTTTTTTTTTTTTTTAAAGATTTTATTTATTTATTTGACAGAGATCACAAGTAGTCAGAGAGGCAGGCAGAGAGAGGGGGAAGCAGGCTCCTCACTGAGCAAGGAGCTTGATGTGGGGCTCGACCCAGGACCCCAAGACCATGACCCAAGACCCGGGCCGAAGGTAGAGACCCAACCCACTGAGCCACCCAGGTGCCCCTGTTCCTCTCCCTCTTAATATTGATGGCTGTGTCTTCTTTATTTACCTTTACCATGTACTATTAAAATACACATATGATGAACAGACTGAACTGTAATGTATAAAGCAAATATGTAGTCAAGACATTCCTATTCCTAAATCTTTGAAGTAGCTATTTCTGTGGGATTTCTAGGGATTTCTAGGGTATTACTCTAAAGAAAACAAACAAGGAGAATAAGTAAAACATTTATATTGGTTCTTGAGTTGAGGATTGTCTTCTGGACCCACACTTTAAGCAATCTTCTCTCATCCTATATAGAACAGGTCACAGTCAATATGTGAAAATATTCCCTTGGCTTGGAGTTACTTTATGGAAGATATTTTTTAAAGGTACAGATTTTTTTATTTTCTTTTTAAAAAGATTTTATTTATTTGTCTGTCAGAGAGAGAGCACAAAAGAGCACAACAGGGAGAGCAGAAGACTCCCCACTGAGCAAGGAGCCCAGTGTGAGACTCAATCCCAGGACCCTGGGATTATGACCTGAGCAGAAGGCAGGTGTTTAACTGAGTGAGTCACCCAGGCATCCCTGGAAGATTTTTTTCTCCTCAATTTGTTTTTATTGTGGTAAAATACACATAACACAAAATTTACCATCTTAACCATTTTTATGTGTACATTTCAGTGGTATTAAATACATTTACTAATGTTGTACAACCATTACCATTATCCATTTCTAGAACTCTTCATTCTGTGAAACAGAGACACTGTACCTGTCACCAGGGACTCACTAACAAGCTCCAAGCACTCCACAATAACCCAGTTTTGTAGCCCTGTTTACAGGTGCTGCTTACCACCCAAATGTCAGGGGCTGCAAGCTACCAGCAAGTCCCCATGATCCAGTTTCCAACTGATTTGACCCAGGTTAGATATTGTGCTAAAACTCCAGATGACCTTGGGATCATTACTATCTAATTTAATAATAAAAAAACATACCTATAGCCTCATAATAGATCTGACTCACGTGTTTAAGGAAAGAAAAGAGGTGGCACTATGATTCAGAGAAGTCTGTTCACCAAAAAAATCCCAATGTTGGGGCACCTGCGTGGCTCAGTCATTAAGTGTCTGCCTTCAGCTCATGTCATGATCCCAGAGTCCTGGAATCGAGCCCTACATTGGGCTTCCTGTGCAGTGGGAAGCCTGCTCTTCCTCTCCCACTCTCCCTGCTTGTGTTTCCTCTCTCTCTGACAAATAAATAAGATCTAAAAAAAAAAAAAAATCCCAATGTCAATTTGCTTGCCCACCCCTTAGTTATCCTAACCCCTTAAAACACTGACCATGAGATGTAATTGGGGAGAAGGCACCTTTAGAACATGAGTTCCTACAGTTTGGTTATTTGGTGAACTGTATTGAATAGGAAAAAACCCTGCCACTTTGGTAATATACCCATTAAACAACTCCTCTCAGGCTCTCCTGGGAACCACGTTCTGCTTTTTGTCTTTATGATTTTGATTACTCCAAGTACCTCATGTAAGTGGAATCTTATAGTGTTTGTCTTTTTGTGACTGGCTTATTTCACTTAGCATAATGTCCTTAAGGTTCACCCATGTTATAGCATATGTCAGAATTTCCTTCCTTTTTAAGGCTGAATAGTATTCCATTTTGTGTATATAACATATTTTACTTTTCCATTTATCTGTAGATGTGCACCTAGGTTGTGTCCACATTTTTTTTTTAAAGATTTTATTTATTTATTTGTCAGAGAGAGGGAGAGAGAGTGAGTACAGGCAGACAGAATGGCAGGCAGAGGCAGAGGGAGAAGCAGGCTCCCTGCCGAGCAAGGAGCCCGATGTTGGACTCGATCCCAGGATGCTGGGATCATGACCTGAGCTGAAGGCAGCCGCTTAACCAACTTAGCCAGCCAGGTATCCCGGTTGTGTCCACATTTTAACTATTGTGAATAATGCTGCTATGAATGTGGGTATACAAATAGCTGATCAAGTCTCTGCTTTCATTTCTTTTGAGTATATAGACAGAAGTGAAATCGCTGCATCATGTGGTAATTCTATGCAGTATAGTGATAGGAGAATCACTATACTGCTTTCCATAGCAGTCATACCATTCCTATCAATAGTGCACAAGGGTTTCAATTTCTCTTCATTCTCTCCAACACTTGTTATTTTCTGATTTTTTTGGTGACAGACATCCTAATGGGTATAAATTCGTTTCCTATTATACTTACTTGATTAGCATTTTCTTAATGATTAGTGTTGTTTGAACATCTTTTCATGTGCTTATTGGCCTTTTATACATCTTTGGAGAAATGTCTATTCAAGTTTTTTGCCCATTTTCTAATAAGTGCTTGGTTTTTTTATTGTTGAGTTTCAGGAGTTCTCTGTATATTCTGGATGTTAATCCTTATTGTATATTTATTTTGCAAATACTTTCTCCTATTCTGTGGGTTGCTTTTTTATTCTGTTTATAGTGTCTTTTGATGTGCAAAATGTCTTAATTTTCATGAAATGTAATTTGTCTGTTTTTTCTTTTGTTGCCTCTGACTTTGGTATCATAACCAAGAAATCAGTGCCAAATCCAGTGTTGTGAAGTTTTTACCCTATATTTTCTCCTAAGAGTTTTACAGTTTTAGGTCTTACATTTAAGTCTTTCCTCCATTTTTCAAAAGGATTTATCTATTTATCTGAGAGAGAGAGAGTGCAAGACTTGGGAGGGGCAGAGTGAGAGGGAGAGATAGAATCCCAGACAGACTCCATGCTGAGTGCAGAGCCTGACAGGGGTACTGGATCTCTCAATCCTGAGATCATAACCTGAGCTAAAACCAGGAGTCAGACATTTAACAGACTGAGCCACCCAGACACCTCTGTCTTTCCTCCATTTTGACTTAATTTTTGTATATGATGTTAGGTAAGAGCCCCCATTCATTCTTTTGCGTATGCATATCCAGTATCCTCAGCACCACTTTTGAAAAGACCGTTCTTCCACCATTGAACAGTCTTGGCACCCTTGTCAAAAATCATTTGCCCATATGTACTAGGGCTTATTTCTTGACTCTCTATTCTATTCCATTAGTCTAGATGTCATTTTTATACCATCACCACACTGTTTTGATTACTGTAGCTTAGTAGTAAGTTTTTTTAAAAAGATTTTATTTATTTATTTGACACAGAGAGAGAGATCACAAGTAGGCAGAGCAGCAGGCAGAGAGAGAGGGAGAAGCAGGCTTCCCCCTGAGCAGAGAGCCTGACATGGGGCTCAATCCCAGGACCCTGAGATCATGACCTGAGCTGAAGACAGAGGCTTAACCCACTGAGCCCCCCAGGTGCCCCTGTAGTAAGTTTTGAAACTAGGAAGTGTAAGTCATCCAGCATTATTCTTTTTCAGGATTGCTTTTGCTATTTAGAATCCATTGAGATTCCATGTGAATTTAAGATAGGTTTTTCTATTTCCTTTTTTTCTTAACTTTTTTTTTTTTTTTTTTTAAGATTTAAGAGAGAGAGAATGAATAGGGGAGGGACAGAGGGAGATGGAGAAGCAGAGTCCTTGCTCAATGGAGAGCTCTACAGGGGGCTAGATCCCAGGACCCCAGGATCATGACCTGAGCTGAAGTCACGCGCTTAACTGACTGAGCCACTCAGGTGCCCCAGGTTTTTCTAATTCTACAAAAAAAAAAAAAAATGTTATTGAAATTTTGGTAGGGATTGCACTAAATCTGTAAATCACTTTGGGTAGTATTGATGGCTTAACAATATTAAGTCTTCCAATCCATCAACACAGGTATCTTTGGCTTATTTATGTTTTCTTAAAATTCTTTCAGCAATGATTTGCGATTTTCATTATACAAATCTTTCACCTCCTTGGTTAAGTGAATTCCTAAGTATTTTTTATGTCATTGTAGATGGAATTGCTTTCTTAATCTCCATTTCAGATTGTTGTTACCATATAGAAATGCAACAGATTTTTATGTGTTGACTCTGTATCCTGCAACTTTGCTGAATTTGTTTATTATTTCTCATAGTTTTTTGGGAGAATCTTTAGGGGTTTCCACATATAAAATCATATCATCTTTATACAGAGATAAATTTATTTCTTCCCTTTTAATTTGGATGCCTGCTATTTCTTTTTCTTGGATAAAACCTCCAGTACTATTTTGAGTGGAAGTGTTGGATGGGGCATCCTTATCTTGTTCCTAATCTTAGAAGAAAACTTTCAGTCCTTCACTATTGAGTATATTTGCTGTGAGTTTTTCATATTTGGCCTTCATTATGTTGAGATAATTTTCTCCTATGCCTAGTTTTATTGTGAAAGGGTGCTGATGGATGTTTTTTTTACATCAGTAGCATATTACATTGATCATTTTTCATTTTTTTGAAGGATCCTTACATTCCGGGAATATATCCCTCTTGATAATGTCATGTACTCCTATTAATATGCTGCTGAATGAGAAAGTACTTACATTTAAAATTTTTATTTAACAAACACAAGTTATATTTTATGTAATCACTCTTCTATATATTTTACAAATATTAAGTATTTTAGTCTGCATAACAACAATATTTTACAAATATTAAGTATTTTAATCTGCATAACAAGAAGTAGGTATTATTTTTATCCCCATTTTATAAGTGAGGAAAGTGAGTCACATGGAAGTCAAGCAAGTTTCAAAAAGTCACTTGGCCAAAAAAGGACAGGCTGAGATTTAGATACAGGTAGGCTTCGTTTCAGAATCCAAGTTCTTTACTATTGCTTTGTGCTGTCTCCCAGCAAGCTTTTTCATCCAATGCTATTTTGACCTAGATTTTCCTCCTGAATCAGAGGTTTTAGGTTTATAATAGTTATTTCCACTTAAGTGTCCATTTGCAGGCTGCCATTCTGTTAAATAATAGATAAACCCATAATCGCTTTCCTACACATCCTAGAGTGAAAGCCAGGCTGTTATTTCTATCAGACATGACACATTCCCCCCTTTTTCTCTAGTTGACTACAGGTCTTTATCCTATTCTGGAGAACATTTGATCAGATAATTTTCACTTATAAATTCATAAATTACATGTAGTACCAAGACATTTATTATCAGTGTCTGAGTTGTCAGATAGATTCTGAGACCATATGTGTGAAAGCAATTTGTAAGCTGGGAAGTACTATGTCTCAGTTAATAATAAGGCATTATTATATTGCTCTAGGTTTTTCATTAAGTTCAGCTTTCGTTTTAGGATAAAAAATTTCAATTTCCTAATATCTTATAAAAATGAAAACTTTCTCAAGTTTTGAGGAAGCTTATTTTCACATGCCTGGATATTTAAAGACACCATAGAGATCATCTTATCAAATCTCTGCTTTTGTAATAAGGAAACTGGGATCTAGAAAAGATAAGTGATTTTCTCTAGGTCTTATTGCTAAATAGGGACAGGTGCAGGATTAGAAAATCCTGCACTCCTTACCCCAGACCTAGGTTTCTTTCCATTATTGTACCAGCTCAACAAACATAGACTGGGCATTTACTATATTCCAGACATGTAATGTTTAGCTTATTTTTAATGTAAAAATGTAAAAAAAGTGAAAACATATTTTTATTCATAATTTTCACCAAAAATAAACATGCCTCTAATGCATAACTTTGTCATGTTCAATTTGACAATCTAATACATGAGAAAATGGAAAGGAATCTCATTTGTTCAATAACATAGTAGAATTATAAATTTCTATAATTTTTCTAGGTAACAACTTATTCATTTTAAGTGCAAAATAAGCTTCATATTGCCATTTTAAGTATTATTTAAATTTTTCTCATATATTTCAATAATTTTGTTATATTTTCTTTTTTTCCATTTTTAAAAAAAATTTTAGTATAGTTGACATTCAATGTTATATTATTTCCAGCTGTACAACATAGTGATTCAACAAGTTTATACATTATGATGTTTACCACAAGTGTAGCTACCATCTGTCCTAATTTATCACTATATACTATTAGTATATTCCTTACATTGTGATTTTTACTCCTGTGACTTATTCATTCCATAAGGGGAAGCCTATATTGCTCTCTCCCTTTTTCCATTTTTCCTACTTCCTTTTTCTCCCCCACTCTGGGAACCATCAGTTTGTTCTCTGTATTTATAATATCTAGCTATTTCAATAAGTATAGTTGAACTATCTACCATTGAAATGGCATACAGTGGCAATAAATGCCACCTGCATAAACTATGGTTTTACCCTGCAGAAATCTATACTGCCTCCAATCTGAAAGTTAAAACCATAGGTATTTATCATTTTTATTAAAGCCTTATTAGGAAAAACTCCCCATATACAGAAAAATGAAAACAACAACAACAATTCAACACCATATACCTTCCATTAACATCTACCTAGAATAGACTTAACATTTGCCAACATTTTGTCATACTTTCTCTGCTTGGGCATAGCTTACTTTTTTTCTGAACCATTTAAAATTAGGTTGCAGGGGCACCTGGGTGGCTCAGTGGGTTAAGCGTCTGCCTTTGACTCTGGTCATGATCTCAGGGTCCTGGGATCCATCTCCCAGTCTGTCTCCCTGCTCAGCAGAGAGCCTGCTTCCCCTTCTCCCTCTGCTGTTCCCCCTGCTTATGCCCTCTCTCTCAGTCCATCAAATAAATAAATAAAATCTTTAAAAATGAATAAATAAATGAAAATAGGTTGCAAGAATCATGATACTTTACTCCTAAATTGTACAGCAAGCATGTTCTAAGAGTAAGGATGTTCTCTTTGTTGTTGTTTAAGTTGATTTGTTTATCTGTTTTTACATAATCTCTACACCCAATAGGGGGCTTGAACTCATAACCCCGAGATTAAGAGTCTCATGCTCCAGCAACTGAGCAGGCCAGTTGCCCCTTTGATTGCTTGTCTTACCACACTTCTTTGCAACAAAAATAAGCACGTAAATTTTCATTGCCAAAAGCATTTCTTTCCTCTGATCATAAGGCTCTAAATTTTGAAAAAAATTCTTTTGTATTTATTTATCATTCCAGTGATCATAAGTATAAAACTTATGAAGACAATGAAAATATATTGCACATTTTTATAAGTAATTATTAAACATATAAATCTAATTTTATTGGAAATGCATTTCTTAATAAGTTGAACGGGTCATTTTAATTTTTTATATGGATGAATATAACATTACTATAATGAGAGAGGATTTGGCATCAGTTTTTTTGTTTATTTGTTTGTTTAAGATTTTTATTTTACTTACTTATTTGAGAGAGAGAGCACAAGTAGGGGGAGCAGCAGGCAGAGGGAGAAGGAGAAGCAGCCTCCCCCCTGAGCAGAGAGCCCAATGTGGGACTCCATCCCAGGACCCTGGGGCCATAATCTGAGCCAAAGACAGATGCTTAACTGAGTGAGCCATGTAGGAGCCCCTCAGCATCAGTTTTATTCCTAGTTTTCTGTTTTAATACATGTAAGCACTGAGAAACCAGTTTACATAAATAAGTAGCTGGGAATGGAAGGAGTTTTGTCAGAGTAATGCCACTCAATTCTTTGAACTTGAATTACAGGCAAAAAAAATCATATAATAATCTATCATCAAAAATAATTTTTAGAGGTGCTTGGGTGGCTTAATCAGTTAAGATTCCAACTCTTGATTTCACCTCAGGTCATAATCTCAGGGTCATGGAATTGAGCTCTACATCAGGTTCCATGCCCAGCATGGAACCTACTTGGGATTCTCTCTCTTTTTCCTCTCCTCTCCAGCCCCACCCCCACTAAAAGAAAAAAATATTCTAAAAAAGAATAATTTTTACATGGGGTGCCTGGCTGATGCCAGGTTAAGTATCTGAGTTTTGATTTCAGCTCAGATTACAATCTCAGGGTTATGAGATCCAACCCCTGTTCAGCTTCATGCTGGGTGCAGGGTCTGCTTGAGATTCCCTCTCTCCCTCTGCTTCTGCCCCTCATCTCCCCTCACACACACACACACTCTCCCTCAAAATAAATAAGTCAAATCTTTATTACTACTACTAATAATTTTTGCTGGTTTTTCCACTGACAACTCAATTAAGTTCTCCTTTAAATTTCTGGAAAGAAAAAAAAAAATTGAAACAACCTGGGGCACCTGGGTGGCTCAGTGGATTGAAGCCTCTGCCTGCCGCTCGGGTCATGATCCCGGGGTGCTGGGATCAAGCCCCGCGTCGGGCTCTCTGCTCTGCGGGGCGTCTGCTTCCCCCTCTCTCTCTGCCTGTCTCTCTGCCTACTTGTGATCTCTGTCTGTCAAATAAATAAATAAAATCTTTAAAAAAAAAATTGAAACAACCTGACTTTTGAAGGATTTGCTTCCCCGTCATTCACTTTCTTCATATCAACAGCCATATTCAAGTTTTCACTTTCTATGGCCTGTAAGTTTTTTGTTTGTTTTTAAGATTTATTTATTTATTTTAGAGCGAGAACTTGAAGAGAAAGGACAGAAGGGGAGGGAGAAACAGTCTTAAGCAGACTCTGGGCTGAGTGGGGAGCCTGAAGAAGGGTTTTATCTCACAACCTTGAGATTACAACCCTGAGATCACAACCTGACCTGAAATCAGGAGTCAGACGCTTAACCTACAAGGGCGCCACTCAGGTGCCCCTATGGTATGGAAGTTTTTAATACCTTGGGAAGTACATCTAGAAGAATTTGAGATGTGAGGAAGATTTATTGTTATGAAATAAGAAAAAAAATTGTAAAAGGAGAATCTACACTTCCATCACAAGCTCGTATTCAAGCCGATTTTTTCTTTCTTTTTTTTTTTCTTAACATATAATGTATTATTAGCCCCAGGGGTACAGGTCTGTGAATCATCAGACTTACACACTTCAAGGCACTCAGCATAGCATATTCCTTCCCCAATGTTCATAACCGCCCCCACTCTCTCGCTACCCTCTCTTCCCCCAGGAACCCTCAATTTGTTTCATGAGATTAAGAGTCTCTTACGGTTTGTCTCCCTCCCGATCCCATCTTGTTTCATTTTTTCCTTGCCTACCCCCAAACCCTCCACCCTGCCTTTCAACTTCTTCATATCAGGGAGATCATATGATAATTGTCTTTCTCTGATTGGCTTATTTCGCTCAGCATAATACCCTCTAGTTCCATCCACGTCATTGCAAATGGCAAGGTTTCATTTCTTTTGGTGGCTGCATAGTATTCCATTGTATATATATACCACATCTTCTTTATCCATTTATCTGCTGATGGACATCTAGGTTCTTTCCATAGTTTGGCTATTGTGGACATTGCTGCTATAAACACTTGCCTGCACGTGCCCCTTCAGATCACTACATTTGTATCTTTAGGGTAAATGCCCAGTAGCACGATTGCTGGATTGTAGGGTAGCTCTATTTTCAACTTTTTGAGGAACCTCCATGCTGTTTTCCAGAGTGGCTGCACCAGCTTGCATTCCCACCAACAGTGTAGGAGGGTTCCCCTTTCTCCGCATCCTTGCCGGCATCTGTCATTTTCTGACTTGTTAATTTTAGCCATTCTGACTGGTATGAGGTGTTATCTCACTGTGGTTTTGATTTGTATTTCCCTGATCAGGCAGATCAGTCTTTAAAAAGAGTCTGTATATTAGTTGAGGATGTAGAAATTGACTCCTTAAAATTTATCCTCCTGTGAACCTTGGGAAAGTCTTAGGTATCTCGCAGGCTAAGCATCATATCTTTGGGAACACTGAGAGGTAGGCTACATGTCTATTTGAGCAGCTCTGCTCCATCCTGTGACAACAGGTAACATGAGTGATAAATAAATCTTTATAACAGCAAAATCTAGATCACAGATAGAAGCGACAAATCTAAAGTGAGGTGCTATCACAAGAACCTAAAATATTTGAGAGACAGATGACAGGTAGCAAGAAAACAATTTTCAGAGGATGGAAAGATAGCAATCCATGGTATGAGGTGATAAAGCATTTCATAAAACTGTTTCCTACAGTTCATTTGACAGAGCATATAATAAACTTGTATCTTAAGGAGAGATTGGGAAAAAAAGGAATTTTTAAAAAGATTTTATTTATTTATTTGACAGAGAGAGATCACCAGTAGGCAGAAAGGCAGGCAGAGCGGGTGGGGGAAGCAGACTCCCCACTGAGCAGAGAGCCTGATGCAGGGCTCAATTCCAGGACCCTGAGATCATGACCTGAGCCGAAGGCAAAGACTTAACCCACTGAACCACCGAGGAACCCCCCCCCCAACAGGAATGTTTTATGTTCATTCTTGTTGGCTTGCATTTGACAAGATATTACAAAAAAGAAATGAGGTGAAAAAAGAATTGACTGGTTTGCAAGCAAGAATGAAGAGAATAAAGAATCACCAATTTGAGGACTCATGGGGTTGAAATAGGCAACTACATCTCAACCTCAAATAGTTAAAGATAAAACTGAGATATGCTTGCAGTGACAAAGAATAACTAGAACTCAGCCTGAAGGCAATGCATCAAATTAAGAGAATGGCTGTTTCATCAACTTCTTAAAACTCTGAATGGTTTAATAGGTCCCAGATCAAAAGCCCAACCAACCAAGGTTATACAGATACAATGGCTCAGAGAAAAGAGGCTAAGGAGGGGAAGTGACTCTCACATCAAGTCTGATCAAGTTGTGTAATCACTATGAGAGACAAAGGGAGAGGAATGGAGGAAGGGAGGGAGGGGGAGAAAGAGAGAGAGAGAAAGAGAGAATATGAATATGGATAGGGATTAGAAAAACAAAGAATTTTACCAAATGAGAGTTATGCCTTGGAAGAAAGTATGGAGGTGACTATTAACTTGTGAAGCTGATGAAAATGACTAGTTTTGGTTTCTTTCCCTTTTCATTAAGTTCCAAGAGAGTTGCAGTTTCAAAATAATTACTACACTGGACTAAATAAAAGAGATCATAACCATTCACCCTTAGGACTCCAATATCTCTGGGAAGAAAGGAGGAGGGCATATCCCTCCAACACCCACTCCAGATGTGGCCAAGGATAATGATGGAAAAAGTCATCCACAGAAAGAATCAGGAGCAACAGAGAGCAGTGAACTATGGGGTCACTGCCAGGAGGCAGAGTCAGGGCTTCAAGAAGAAATATTCCTCATTCCCCAAGGTGATATAAGATCCTCAAAAGAGCTGCCAAACAGAATTTAAGAACTGACACAGATCGGTGCCTGCCTCAGCTACACGTGTCCTTCTTGAAAGGAATCTTTATAGTGGTTATCTTTTCCATGGGACAGATAACTTGACTTTTCAGGCATAGGTTTTTATGTCAAAAGGAACCACATCTGTACCTATTGTAGAGGGGACTGCACATCACTCAGAGATTCTGGGTTTTGATCTGGATGCCCTGAGTAGATAGAGCTTCAAGGATGTCTGCCTTGGGAAGAGGGTGAGTGTATTTTGCATGCACGAGGGAGTATTAAATGAATATTTGTTGATCACAAGAAAATATTGCTACTCCCCAACATTTCTGATTTTTTTCTTTTAGGCACATGGTAGGACTACACTTCCTTGCCCCTTTGAAGCTACAAGTGGCCGCGTGATTTCTTTTGGCCAATAAAACTGAATAGAAGTCAAGAGCATCAGTTCCAAGAGGAAGACTTGAAGAGATGTTACACCATTTGCCCTCCTCCCTCCCCTTGCCATGGTTCCCAGTGATGTTTCAGAGAGTGAAGCCTCTGTGATTTTGCATCTTTTAGTGAGAACCACATGGAGCAGAGCCCCTGCCAATCTAAGATGACACAGAGCATGAGTAAGAAATATACTCTTGCCATTTTAAGCCGCTGAGATTTTGAGGATGTTACTGAAGCAAAATCTTGCCTAACACAGAAACAAACACAAAAAGATAAACAGAAAACAGCTTGCCTTAACTGGAAAAAAAAGAAGGAAAAGCATATTATCTTAAAATAATAAAATCTAAAAATAGTCTTTAAAATAAATTTCTTTTCAAAATTTGGCTGCAAACACCATCAGTGTCTAGCATAAAATAAGGAAACCTTCTGTTCATTTTAGCCCTTAGAATTTGCAATGAATGTTTAAAAGAAACTTCATAATCTTAATACAGCCTGGCTAGAATTGTACTGTACTACAAAACACATTAAAAGTAATTATGATCCGGGGGCACCTGGGTGGCTCAGTTGGTTAAGTGTCTGCCTTTGCCTCAGGTCATGATCCTAGGATCCTGGAATCGAGTCCTGCTTTGGGCTCCTTGTTTAGTGGGGAGGCTGCTTCTCCCTCTCCTTCTGCCACTCCCCCTGCTTGTGCTCTCTTTCTCTCTCAAATACGTAAATAGTCTTTTTTAAAAAAACCGGGATGCCTGGGTGGCTCAGTCAGTTAAGTGGCTAACTTTGGCTCAGGTCATGGTCCCAGTGTACTGGGATCCAGTCCCACATTGGGCTCCCTGCACGGCGGGGAGCCTGCTTCTTCCTCTGCCTCTGTCTGCTATTCTGCCGGCCTGTGTGCTCTCTGACAAATAAATAAAAATAAAATCTTAAAAAAAAAATCTGTGATCCCCAGTTTGCAAAGAGCCAAGGTGGAGCGGGATTGTTGCCAACAGATGAATGACTCTTTAAAATGGTAGCTGAGGTGATAATAACATTGAGGTTTCCACATCCTCTATGTGTTCACTACAGAATCTAACAGTGCTTGACATGTAAGAGGCACATGGTAAGTATTTGAAGTATTGGCTACAGCTAAACCCAGTTGCTCACTTAAAAATCTAGTCTCAATTGGTTAAATGCCCAACTCTTGATTTTGGATCAGATCATGACCTCTGGATTGTGAGATCGAGCCCCATGTCAGGCTCTATGCTCAGCATGGAGTCTGCTTGAGATTCGTTCTCTCCCTTTCCCCCTAACCCTCTCCTGTTCTCTCTCTAAAAAAAATAAATATTTTTAAAGAAAAAATAAATATTTTTTAAAAATAAATATTTTTAAAAATTTAATTGAGAAAAGCAGGGGGCATCTGGGTGGCTCTGTTGGTTAAGTGGCCAACTCTTGAGTTCAGCTCAGGTTAGGTAGGATCTTGGGGTTGTGGGGTTGGGCTCTGCATTCAGAGCCCTCTCCTGCCCCTCCCCTTGCTTGCACTCTTTCTCTTTTCTCGCTAAAATAAATAATATTAAAATAGGCACACTTGGTGGCTCCATCAGTTAAGTGTCTGCCTTCAGCTCAGATCATAGTCCCTGGGTCCTGCAGTTGAGTCCCACATCGAGCTCCTTGCTTAACAGAGAGCCTGCTTCTCCCTCTGCCTTCCACTCCCCCTGCTTGCTCTCTCTCTCTCTCTCTCTGACAAATAAATAAAACCTTTATAAATACATAAATAAACAAATAAATCTTCAAAAAGAAAGAAAATTTACTCTCCAAAATCAGCCTGTGGCGCTGGGCTATCCCTGAAGAGTGTTGCCAGTGAGGGTAGTGTAGAGGTACTGGGGGAAGTAATTCTGGTATCATGGTAAAAGGCAAGCTAGGTTGTTAATCCCCAGATCTTTGTTCCAAGAATAACAAATAAAAAATCCTGGTCCCCTCTATTCATATTGCTAATGATTCCTCTGCCATTTAGTTTCATGAGTCAATAGATTCTTCTTTTTGCCTAAGGTAGTCATGTCAGAGTTTTGTCACCTACAAAAAAATGCCATCTACTATAATCCCTTCTCAAGGGATTGACATAATAGATATGAACAAATAATTAAAAACAGTACCAAGTGGTATTGTGGAGCATGTAAAAAGTCTAACAAAGTCGTTGGGCATAGTGGGTAGACAGATGTAGGCAAGTAAACTTTGAGGCTCAGTGACTTGTTGACCCAGGGAAGCATGTTTGAATATTCTTTCATCAGATCTATGAACATTAGTGAAAGAAGTCCAGAAGGGCAAGAAGAGTCTAAATCCAAGAGTGTCAAGGAAGGTGAGGAGAGCTAAAGGCTTCCGCTTTGGGGCTGGTGTTGGGTTTCCTTTTTCGTGTCAGCAAGCAGTTTTGTGTTTGCAGCTGAGAAAATGGAGCGACTCACAGATGCTAGAAAACCCAATTACGGAAGGTGGGGGACTCCCGACACACCAGCCATAGTGAGGCCACAGCAGCCCTAGGCTGCTGGACCACCTGTAAAATGTGTTTGGCCTGATTCACTGACTAATTGGTTCAATCCCAAAAGAGCAATTAAAAGGTAGCTCCCAGATCCCAGCCAGCTTGTACTATTGTGGAAACATTTTAGGGGTGCCTGGGTGGCTCAGTTGGTTAAGTGTCTGCCCTTGGGTTGTGATCCCAAGGTCCTGGGATCGAGGTGGGCATCGGGCTCCCTGCTCAGAGGGGAGTCTGCTTCTCCCTCTGCCTGCCACTCTCCCTGCCTGTGCTCTCGTTCTCTCGCTCTGGGAAAAAAAGTATTTTTTTAGAGCATACCTATGACTAGAAAGAATAGCTTAAGGTAAACGATTTTAAAACTAAAAACATTATTGGGGCGCCTGGGTGGCTCAGTCAGTTAAGCAGCTGCCTTCAGCTTAGGTCATGATCTTAGAGCCCCAGGACTGAGCCCGGCTTTAGGCTTCCTCCTCAGAGGAGAATCTGCTTCTCCCTCTCCCTCTGCACCCCCCCATCCCCTGCTTGTGCTCCCTTTCTCATTCTCAAATAAATAAAATCTTTAAAACTAAAAACATTATTTTTGACAGATGTTCTCTAAATGAAATGATTTATATCCAGTTCCTGCAGGCAGCCCAACAGACATATATTCATCACTTAAATGTACATTAAAAATACTTTTATTGCAAAAAATTCTCATATACAGTAGAGAGTAGAAAGTAGAGAGGTTAGCATAATTAACTTCCACATACCCATGACTGATTCAATGATCACATTTTGCCATATTTGTTTTATCTCTCTTTTATGTTTTTAAATTAGTTTTATTTTTAAAAGATTTTATTTTTAAAGAATCTCTACACCCAGCATGGGGCTCGAACTCACAATCCAGAGATCAAGAGTCGCATGCTCCCTGATTGAGCCAGTCAGGTGCTCCTCATCTGTCTCTTTTATTTTCTTCTTATTAAAGTATTTTAAGGGGGCACCTGGGTGGCACAGTTAGGTAAGTATCTGACTTCCGCTCAGGTTATGATCTCTTGACGTCCTGGCATGGAGCCCCGCTGAGCAAGGAGTAGCCTAGACCCTCTCCTTCTGGCCCTCCCCACTCGTGCACACTCTCTCAAATAAATAAATGAAATCTTAAAAAAGAAGATTTAAAGTAGTTTAAGGCAAATTCAGACATCACTTCACCCTCACATATTTGAGTACTCATTTTTAATGAAATGGCATGTTTTTACACTACCACCATGCTATTATCACACTGTAGCAAGTGGTGTTGGTGCTTTTTCCCACACCATGTTGGCCCTTACCATTTCAGTGGATGTTCTTGGCTTGCGGGCTTTCTCTGGCCACTGAAGAGTCCACTCTGCCTCCCTCCCAAGGGCGCAGCTGAACCAATGCCTGATGGGAGCTGGTATAAAAGTAACCCGGGTCTCTTGACCTGGGGGTGGGGATTGGCTCCGAGGTAGTCCACACTACTTCCCCAAGTACATCAGTGAGATCAAGTTCCACCTGCCCACAGTGGTTAAGTTGCTTAAGAGTGCAGCTTTTATTGGCTTCTAGTCCTTCCTCATCTCACTTCCTCTTCCTCTTCCCAGTGTTTTCTGGGATCTTTCCTCAAATATACTACTTGTATTTGAATCTTTATCTCTGGGTCTGAGAGAACCCAAACTATGAAACTCACCTAACCAGACTTACAATAATTCTTTGGTATCATCTAATAACCAGATCTTATTTGAGATTTTCCTAATTACATCAAAATTACCTTTTTATAATTGGTTTCTTAAAATCAGATTTTTAAACTAATTGCATTTGGTTGTTTCTTAAGCCTCTTTAATCTAGAGCAGTCTCTTATTCCTAACCTCTTTTTGATGACATTGACTTGATTGCAGGGACCAGATCAGTTGTCCTATTCAACTTACCACGTTTTGGATTTGTTTATTTGCTTCCTTGTTGTTCCTTTATCTCCTCTATTTCCTATAATGAAAGTTAGCTTTTAGAAACTTGCAGATTCAGGGGGACCTGAGTGGCTCATTCAGTTGAGTGTCTAACTCTTGGTTTCGACTGTCATGACCTCAGGGTCCATGCTGAGTGCGGAGTCTGCTTGAGATCCTCTCTCTACCTCTCTGCCCCTTCCCCCACGCTCTCTTTCTCTCAAATGAATAAATAAATCTTAAAAAAAAAAGAAAGAAACTTGCAGGTTTAACTTTTTTAGGGAGCAAGAATACTTCACAGGTAGTGTTAGCGTGATATCAATCCTTTTAGGAGATTGGGTGCTTCCCTCTCTCTCTGCCTGCCTCTCTGTCTACTTGTGATCTCTCTCTGTAAAATAAATAAATAAAATCTTTAAAAAAAATCCTTTTAGGAGACACAAACAGCCTGGTTGTCCCGCTTGAAGTAACACTAAAATTGATAAGTTGGTTCAATTCGTTTATCTCAGAGGGTTTAACAGGAACCCTGTTCCAGGGCGCCTGGGTGGCTCAGTGGGTTAAGCCACTGCCTTCGGCTCAGGTCATGATCTCAGGGTCCTGGGATCGAGTCCCGCATCGGGCTCTCTTCTCAGCAGGGAGCCTGCTTCCTCCTCTCTCTCTCTCTGCCTGCCTCTCTGCCTACTTGTGATCTCTGTCAAATAAATAAATAAAATCTTTAAAAAAAAAAAACAACAACCTGTTCCTTGTGACATTACTAACACTGTTCTATGACTTCAGAGGACAGCTGCTAAGTTCACAGTGAACTTTTTGTAGGGTAAAATAATTTTAAACAGGCTTTAAACTATTAACTGCTTCATGTCTTGGAACATACTGCAAGCTATTTTCTAAGGAAAATTCTAGTCTCACTTACAGCTTGAATCATAACTCAATACATCGTTAAAATGGAAACTAGACCCACCCCGCGTGAAGTCTCATTAACACACTTACTCAACAAGTACTGAATATTGCAATGTGCCAGACAATGGAATAGGAAAGAAGGATACATAAGTAAACTAATCAGTCTTTGTGCTCAAAGAACTTACAGTCTTGTAGGGATCTTCCTAGCGATACACAGTGGTAAGCACATAGTAGTACTACTTAATCTGGAGGGAGGATGTCATTAGGGAACTCTTCTTGGGGGAAGCGATATCTAAATTGAAACCTACATGGCTATTTCTTAAAGAATAAACACCAGGAAAAGCAAAAAGCTTTCCCTTACTTGAAACTAATATATTTTTTTCTTAAGGAAAACATGAATTGTATAATTGTTAACTCTTTTTGCTTTGAACCCTAATAATTTCAATTTTGCAACTTAACTCTAATTATGTAGGACCTGATAGATTGCGTATCTCTCCTGGTTTTGCTTTTCTTTCTGTCCTTTTCCTGATTTTTAAAGATTATTTTTCTGTTCCAAATTATACATGTTTCTGAAGCTAACTCAGATAGCAGTCTCTTTTGCTTATATTTGAAAACAGGAACAAAAAAAGAGTCCCATATTGAGCTGGATCAGGGATGGCTCTAACTTCATCAAAAATGGTCTTAAGGAGCTTTTCCACTTTCCATATGGCATTGGTCTGTATTCCCATCACAGCTTAAAGGGAAACTTTCACAATGTCTGGAGCCCTTGATGTCCTGCAAATGAAAGAGTAGAATGTCCTCAAATTCCCTGCAGCAGGGACTCACTTGGGTGGCACCAACCTTGACTTCCAAATGGAACAGTACAGCTACCAAAGGGAAAGTGATGGCATCTACATCATACATCTGAAGAGAACCTGGGAGAAGCTTCTGCCGGCAGCTTGTGCTATTGTGGCCATTGAAGACCCAGCTGATGTCAGTGTCCTGTCCTCCAGGAATACTGGCCAGCGAGCTGTGCTGAATTTTGCTGCTGCTACAGGAACCGCTCCCATTGCTGGAGCCTCCACTCCTGGAAGCTTCACTAACCGGATCCAGGCAGTCTTTGGAGAGCCGAGACTGCTGGTGGCTACTGATCCCAGGGCTGACCACCAGCCTCATACAGAGGCCTTATGTTAACCTGCCTATCGTCACTCTGTGTAACACAGATCCTCCACTTCACTACTTGGACATCGCCATCCCTTGCTACACAAGGGAGCTCACTCAGTGAGTCTAATGTGTATGCTGGCCTGGGAAGTTCGGTACATGTGTAGCACCATTTCTCATGAGCACCCCTGGGAGGTCATGTCTGATCTCTACTTCTAAGAGATCCTGAAGAGATTGAAAAAGAAGGGCAGGTTGCTGCTGAGAACTCTGTGACCAAGGAGGGATTTCAGGGTGGATGGACTGTTCTAGCCCCTGAGCTCACTGCTACTCAATCCGAGGTTGCAGACTGGTTTGAAGGTACCCTTGGTGCCTAGCCAGCAGTTCCCTGCTGAAGACAGGAGCGCCCACCCTGCCTCGGAAGACTGGTCTGCAGCTCCCACTGCTCAGGCCACGGAATGGGTAGGAACGACCACTGAGTGGTTTTCCTCTCCCACAAAGGCAAACAAAATGGAAAGAAGGTTGATGGAAAATAAAGTTTCTAAAAAAAAAAAAAAAAAAAAGGTCTTAAGAGGGTCTAACTTTCATCTCTGCTACCACCCATTAGTCCCTGAGGGAGAGTGATGTAGGGGAAGGTGAAGTGGCGTCAGAGATATGCTTAAATCCCAGATCTGACAACATTGGTATCAATCTTAGTTTGAAATCCTATGGAAAGAATTTCCAGGGACTCCAGGATCTTTTCCTGAATTATAACCAATACCTTTTTTTCATATGTTTAGCTTGAACATAAAAATAATCATTATATTAATTAAGATATATTTGGCTGCACACCAACAGAGATTTGACTCACAGTTTGTATTATTCATAATAATAATAATATTATTATTATGCCGTAATAAAGTGCCACAAACTAGATGTCTTAAAACAAGAGAAATTAATTTTCTCACAGTTCTGGAGGTCAAAAACCCAAAATCAAAGTGTCAGCACGGTCATTCTTCCTCCAGAAAGCTTCCTCCAGAAGCTTTTGAAGAGAACCCTTCCTTACCTCTTCCAGCTTCCAGTGGCTCCAGGCATTCCTCGGATTGTCACTGCATAATTCCAATCTCTGCCTCCAGGTTCACATTGCCTTCTCCAGTGCTTCTATTTTTCTCCTCTGTGCATCTCCCCTCTGTGTGTGTGTGTGTGTGTGTGTGTGTGTGTGTGTGTGTGTGTTTTTAAAGCTTTATTTATTTACTGGGGCCCCTGGGTGGCTCAGTTGGTCAAGTGTCTGATTTTGGCTCAGGTCATAATTTGGGAGTACTGTGATAGAGCCTCACATCATTGGGATCCATGCTCAGCGGGGAGTCTGCTTATTCCTTTGCATTTTCCTGTGCCCCTCCCCCAACTCATGCATGTGCACACACGCTCTGTTTCTCTCAAATGAATAAAATCTTTAAAAAAAATTATTTACTTTAGAAAAAGAGTGAACATGTGAGCAGGGGGAGGGGCAGAGGGAGAGGGAGAGGGAGAGAAGCAGACACCCCTAAGCATGGAGCTTGATCCCACAAACCTGAGATCATGACCTGAGATCATGACCTAAGCTGAAACCAAAAGTCAGACGCTTAACCCACTGAGTCACCCAGACAACCCACTTTGGTGTGTCTTTTATGAGGACACTTGTCACTGGATTAAGGGCTCACCTGGATAATCCAGGATAATCTTATCCTAAGATCCTTAATTTGATTCTATCTGCAAAGATCTTTCTCCAGATAAGGTCACATTCATAGGTTCTGGGGGTTAGGATATAGGCATATCTTTTTTTTTTTTTTTTAATAAAATCTTTTTTTTTTTTTTAAAGATTTTATTTATTTGTCAGAGAGAGAGAGAGAGGGAGAGTGAGCGAGCACAGGCAGACAGAATGGCAGGCAGAGACAGAGGGAGAAGCAGGTTCCCTGCCGAGCAAGGAGCCTGATGTGGGACTCCATCCCAGGACGCTGGGATCATGACCTGAGCTGAAGGCGGCTGCTTAACCAACTGAGCCACCCAGGCGTCCCTAGGCATATCTTTTTGAGGTCACCATTCAACCACACAGTAGATTAAACAATGAAGATATTTCAACTATCTTTCATAAGAGGAAGTCTGTATGTGACAGGTAATTTAGGATTGGTAAGGCTCAATGATCTCATCAAAGACGCAGACTCTCTGTCTTTCCCCCTCCATAATTCTCAGCATGTTCATTTTTTGTTCTCAGACCTTTGGCTTTATGATTACAGGGGACAGCCGCCCCAATTCCTGGCTTCACATCCCTTACAGATGTAAGTAAATATAGCAGGAAGCAAAAAAAGACGAGAAAGTAGGAAGACCTCTCCCCGAAGCCTCTGCAGCTTCCCTCTATGCCCCCTCACGCTCAACTGAAATGTATTATTGTCAAAGGGGAATGGGGATGCCATGACTGCCTTAGATCTATCAAGATACATGCCTTGGGGTACACTGCCGCATTGAAACTTGAGTTTTGATAATGAAAAAGGGGAGGCATTTGTTGCCTAAGCAACTAACATTTGCTACAATTTCTAAATGTTTCCTGAATATTACTAATAAAAAAAGTCACCAATCCTTTTATCTACCAATTTATGTAAATTCTTTCAACCTTAAAACATCTACTATATGTTGGGTACTGTGATAGAAGCAGGAGTCTCGAGATCATCAAGGAGCCCTTGGTTGAGCTGAACAAGAGATATGAACACCAATCATTCCAGGACAGCATGACAAATTCTATGTTCGAGATATGTGCATGATACAGTGGGGGAACAGAATAGGTTGTAGCATCAGGAAAGACAACCCTTGAGTTTTTGAGAAGCAGTTAAACCGATAAAAGATGGAGGTGAGTAATGGTACTCTAGAGAGAGAAAAGAGCATGTCTGAAAGACAAAGATGATTGGAGAACCCTGCTATACCTTTGTGGAACTACAAAAGTTTTACTGTGGCTGGAGTGGAGAACTGTGTAGGTAGCAGGAAGGCAGGTCAAGCCAGTAAGATGGGTGGGAGCTAGATGAAGAGGATGCTAAAATAAGATGACACTTGATACCAAAATCGATGGGGAGTTACTGAAGGGTTTCAATCAAAGGAATAATCAAATTAGACTGTTTTAGGACTACCCTGACAGTAGATGGATGTATCTGACTGCATTACCGGATAGATGGTGATGCCCTTCCTAAAAATGGCAAGTACAAATGGAGGAATAAGAATTGGGAAAAAGGTACTGAGTTGAGGTGTGTGTTTTGAAGTTTGAAATACCTGGCCCAAAGGATCCTTCTCTCTTTCACTCTCTCTCTCTCACTCTCTTTCTCTTGCCTTCTTTTTTTTTTTTTAATTTTTTATTTTTTATAAACATATGTTTTTATCCCCAGGGGTACAGGTCTGTGAATCACCAGGTTTACTTCTAATTTACATGCAATCTATCATGTCTTGTGGACTTATAGGCCTCATTTTTTTGTCTTATTTTCCTTGTTTTAAAAAATATGCCCTTGGATTAGAAAGGAATACACCAAAATATTACCAGTGGCTGTCTCTGTGGTGAGATTACATGACTTCAAGAAAATACTTTTTGGTGTTTCCCCAAGTGAGCACTTTACACACATTTAAAGACCAAGAAACCTTCGATTTTAATTGCCTGAGACGTATTCATTCCAGAGCCAGTATTTTTTCCCTGAGACATGGCATCTTCTTAAGTAACTTTAAGTAAATGTTAATGCTGAGTTTCTTATTGTCAATTAAATTTTAAAATTTCACCATTTGCTTATTTTTGGTAAACTTCCAAAATCTTAGCAACACACCACAATTTTGCAATCATTTGCTTATCATCAGTCTTTCCCCATGGATTAGGAATACCTCCTAGGGAAAAAAAATCTGGCCTTGTTCATCTTGGTAGACCCAAGACCTAAATATTCAGTGAATAGATATTTAATAAATATTTGCTGAATTGGAATGTATAATATGCATCTTTGTGTTCCTAGTGCCAAGCACAGTGCCAATGTCCAACAGACATTAATGAAACTATATTTCAACTTTTGGGCAATATCCCACCAAAGTCATACTGTCACAGGTTGGCAAAAATAAAATTCCATTTTCTCAAACAGTATCTTTTTGTCTTTGTATCTTATATGTATATCAATACATTTACATATATATGTACATTTACATATATATGTACACATACATAATTTTCTCATCTAATAAGCTTAAAGATCCTTTGACCTCTGTACCTTTGAAAGACTGCCAAGTCAGGAAATTTTTCCAGTTTGCCATTAAGAAAACAGGCTGAAAGTTACCTAAGATCACTAGTACTCTAGTTTTAGACATTGGTTCAAAAAAAAGCTCTTATATATTGTATCAACTATGTAAAAGCTTAAGATAGAAACTTCTCCATCCTAAAATTCTAGTCTGGGCACAACTATAGCAAGAGCTGTAATTACTATATTCCTTTTGGAAGCTAGGGTTATAAGGCCATGTTCCAGATCCTGTGATGTGACAGCATCATCCACACAATTTTATTGTATTGCATGTTAGAAATTTCCTTGGACTCCCTAGCCGGCAGGAATCCTAGTCAGGATTCAGTCAATAGCAGGCATATGCAAAGAGATTGGAAAGCTAAAGGAAGATAGAAACAATCTTCTAGCTCGGGCAATGGTGACATCAGTCAAATTGCACCCTGTTGTCACTAACAGTCAGCTCCTCTAGCATCTGGATAGCAGCTAAACATGGGTTCCTAGTAGTTTGCATCAGCAGCATGGAGCAGAGGAGCACAATTCCTTTAAGTCATGGGGTCTTGCACAAAGATCAATGGAACAGAATAGAGAGCCCAGAAACAGACCCTCAACTCTATGGTCAACTAATCTTCAACAAAGCAGGAAAGAATGTCCAAAGGAAAAAAGACAGTCTCTTCAACAAATGGTGTTGGGAAAATTGGACAGCCATATGCAGAAGAATGAAACTGGACCATTTCCTAACACCACACACAAAAATAGACTCAAAATGGATGAAAGACCTCAATATGACACAGGAATCCATCAAAATCCTTAAGAACACAGGCAGCAACCTCTTCAACCTTAGTGACAGCAACTTCTTCCCAGAAACATCGCCAAAGGCAAGGGAAGCAAGGGCAAAAATGAACTATTGGGACTTTAACAAGATCAAAAGCTTTTGCACAGCAAAGGAAACAGTCAAAATGAAAAGACAACTGACAAAATGGGGGAAGATATTTGCAAATGACTATCAGAAAAAGGGCTAATATCCAAAATCTATAAAGAACTTATGAAACTCAACACCCAAAGAACAAATAATACAATCAAGAAATGGGCAGAGAACATGAACAGACATTTCTGCAAAGAAGATATCCAGATGGCCAACAGACACATGAAAAAGTGCTCCACGTCACTCGGCATCAGGGAAATACAAATAAAAACCACAATGAGATACCACCTGACAACAGTCAGAATGGCTAAAATTAAGCCAGGAAATGACAGATGCTGATGAGGATGCAAAGAAAAGGGAACCCTCCTACACTGTTGGTGGGAATGCAAGCTGATGCAGCCACTCTGGAAAATGGCATGGAGGGTCCTCAAAAACTTGAAAATAGAGCCATCTTACAACCCAGCAATTGCACTACTGGGTATTTACCCTAAAGATACAAATGTAATGATCTGAAAGGGCACGTGCACCTGAATGTTTATAGCAGCAATGTCCACAATAGCCAAACTATGGAAAGAACATAGATGTCCATCAACAGATGAATGGATAAAGAAGAGGTGATATATATATACACACACACAATGGAATACTATGCAGCCATTAAAAGAAATGAAATCTTGCCATTTACAATGACGTGGTTGGAACTAGAGGGTATTATGCTGAGCGAAATAAGCCAATCAGAGAAAGACAATTATCATATGATCTCCCTGATATGAGGAAGTTGAGAGGCAGGGTGGAGGGTTTGGGGGGTAGGGAAGGAAAAAATGAAACAAGATGGGATTGGGAGGGAGACAAACCATAAGAGACTCTTAATCTCATGAAACAAATTGAGGGTTCCTGGGGGAAGAGAGGGTAGGGAGAGGGTGGTTGGCTTATGGACATTTGGGGTGTGTGTGATACAGTGTGTGCTATGAAGTGTGTAAACCTGACGATTTGCAGACCTGTACCCCTTGGGCAAGTGGTGCATTATATGCTAATAAAAGTAATTAATAACTTTTCGTGGATGAGTTGAATTCTGCCAACAACTGTGGACTTCAGGGAAAGAAGCAGCTTCTTATAGTTCTTCATCACTGGGTAACATGGACATCCTTTGGCTCCTCCAGCCTTTACAACAACTTCATTACCTAATTTCCATATTAAATCTCTCCTGCCTAAAATACCTCAAGTAGCTCCCACTTCTTAAAATTTTTATTTAAATTCAATTTAGTTAACATATAGTGTGTTATTAGTTTCAAAGGTAGAAATAAGTGATTCGTCAGTTGCATAAAACACCCAGTGCTCACTACATCAAATGCTCTCCTTAATGCCCATCAACCAATTACCCCATACCCCCAGCACCTCTCCTTCAGCAACCCTCAGTTTCTTTCCTATAGTTAAGAGTTTTTCATGGTTTCCTCCCCTCTGTTATTTTATTTTATTTTAAATTATTTTTATTAACATATAATGTATTATTTGCCCCAGGGATACCTGTATGTGAATCATCAAGCTTACACGTTTCACAGCACTCACCACAGCCCATACCCTCCCCAATGTCCATAACCCAACCACCCTATCCCTAATCCCCCACCTCCCAGCAACCCTCAGTTTGTTTCATGAGATTAAGAGTCTCTTATGGTTTGTCTCCCTCATGATCCCATCTTGCTCCCTCTCTGTTTTTATCTTATTTTATTTTCTTTCCCTTCCCCTTGTTCACCTGTTTTGTCTCAATTTCCACATATGAGTGAAATAAAATGGTATTTCTCTTTCTCTGACTTAATGTCGCTTAGCATAATACAATCTAGTTTCACCCATGTCGTTGCAAATGGCAAGATTTCATTCTTTTTGATGGCTTAATAATATTCCAGTGTATATAAATACCACATCTTCTTTTCTGGACTCTTTCCATATTTTGGCTATTGTGGACATTGCTACTATAAACATTGGGGTGCATGTGCCCCTTTGAACCACTATGTTCGTATCTTTTGGATAAATAGCAGTATACTTGCTAGATTATGGGATAATCCTATTTTTAACTTTCTGAGGAAACTCCATACTGTTTTCCAGAGTGGCTGCACAGTTTGCATTGCTAAAACAGTGTAAGATGATTCCCCTTTCTACACATCCTTGTCAACATTTGTTGTTTCCTGAGTTAGTCATTTTAGCCATTCTGACCACTGTGAGGTGGTATCTCATTGTGGTTTTGATTTGCATTTCGCAGATGCAGGGTGATGTTGAGCATTTTTTCATGTGTCTGTTGGCCATTTGAATGTCTTCTTTGGAGAAATGTCTGTTCATGTCTTCTGCCCATTTCTTGACTGAATTTTTTGTTTCTTGGTTGTTAAGTCTGATAAGTTCTTTATAGATTTTGGCTACTAGCCCTTTATCTGATACAACATTTGTGAATATCTTCGCCCATTCTGTAGGTTGCCTTTTAGTTTTATTGATTGTTTCCCTTACTGTACAAAAGCTTATCTTGATGAAGTCCCAATGGTTCATTTTTGCTTTTGTTTCCTTTGCCTCTGGAGACATGTCTAGCAAGAAGTTGCTATGGCCAAAGTCAAAAATATTGTTGCTTGTGTTCTCTTCTAGGATTTTTTTTTTTTTTTTTAGATTTCATTTATTTATTTGACAGACAGAGATCACAAGTAGGCAGAGCAGCAGGCAGAGAGAGAGAGGGAGAAGCAGGCTCCCTGCTAAGCAGAGAGTCTGATGCGGGGCTTGATCCCTGAGATCATGACCCCAGCTGAAGGCAGAGGCTTTACCCACTGAACCACCCAGGCACCCCTCTTCTGGGATTTTGATGGATTAGTTTCCATTTTCTGATTATGTAGTATAACATTTAATTTAGTGTTTCTAGAACCAGAGAATGTGCTATGCTAGGAAAATTATTTGTCCAGAAAAGTTTAAAACTTTCAGGGCTAAAACACCAATTTTCTTGAAAATCTTTATTATTAAATGATTCATACATGGTCCTTTCTTCCTAAACAGAATATTTAAAAGGCATTTTTTGTCCTTTTCCATTATTATTACCATTGAATATTCACTGAGTATCTCTCTTTAGGCCCCACATTGAAGCATCAAGAACAGATGATGTAGGACACCAGACTAAATTAGTACTGACCACAAGCAGATATGTATAAGTTCAATTGCAAAAACCTTCACTGTGACAGTTACTAGAGATATGGAGATGAAGATGACATGATGACACGAATGTCCCCTAGACATTTGCACAGAAAAACATGTAAGCAAACAAATTATAACAAGGAATGATAGACACAAAAATAGAAGTATGTACCACAGGCACAGACTATATGGAAAAAGTGGCTACTGACTGTTCATTGAAGGTATCAGGGAAGGCTCTAGATGTGGGCTGAAATATAAGCTGGGTCTTGTAGTTGAAGGGGAGGAAAAGAAAAAAAAAAAGGCATTTCAGAGCAAAGAAGAAGCATGTGCAAAGACAAGTATGGCAGCTGGTCTCTAAAGACAGCCCCCAACAATTCATCCTCTTCCCATATGCTTATACAGGTCTCCTCTGCTATCTGAAAATAGAGTGTTCCCATGAAAACTTTTATAAACTGAAATGCATGAGGCAAAGGAGCAATTACTATTAATTTAGGAGAAAAAAAAAATTTGAGCATTCCCAGACTCAAAAAATAATCTCTCTTAGGCTTTTCTAACACCTTGGGACACATCTTGCCAACAGATGCACAAAATAAATCACAGTAAAGCAGAGATGCTCACAGACTCAGTTCAAAGCTATGGCTGCTTGATGCTGAGAAGCTAAGTGTAGTTTCCTGGGAAGGAGTTAGTGATGCTACTCTCTGCTCAGCGTGCCCACTGCCCGTACAAGGACTGCCCGTACAGGTTTGTTTGCCAAACAAACCTAAATGCTATTTTCCCTTTTCACCTTTTTTTGTAAAAGCAAAAAGCCCCTTCAAATTTCTTTTGGTTATGGAAAACAGGCACTAATATAGGTATTTTTAAAATTTTATTTATTTGAGAGAGAGAATGAGAGTGATCACAGAGAGAGAGGGAGAAGCAGTCTCGCTGCTGAGCAGGGAGCCCAGTGTGCGGCTCAGTCCCAGGACCCTGAGATCATGACCTGAGCTGAAGGCAGGTGCTTAACTAACTGAGCCACCCAAGTGCCTCGGTGTAGGTCTTTCTCTAAAGTAATTGGTGTAACTTGAACTTTGAAAAGTGAGAGATACCTGTATTTTCTCTCTTTGAATCTGAATTGGCCCTGAAATTGCTCTGACCAATATAATGTGGTGGAAGAAATGTTCTGGGACTTCTGAGCCCAGGGCTTGAGAGAACTGGCAGTTTCTATTTTCTTCTCTTGGGAACACTCGTGAGACACTCCTCCTTAGAATCCCACCATGCTCTAAGAACTTCAAGCCATATGGAGAATCAAGGAGCTGCAAATGACCCCTCCAGCTGAGATCCCACCTGACAGGGCCAACTACCAGCCATGTAAGTGAGTTAGTTATCTTGGACATTTCATTCCGGTTGAGCCCTCAGATGATTGCAGCCTCAAACAGCATGTGAAGCAGAACCACTCAGCTGAGTCCAGCCAATTCACAGAACTGTGAAAAATAATGATTGTTGTTTTAAGCTGCTGAGTTTTAAGTGATTTCTTATGCAGTAATAGGGCTTCTGCATGAGTGAAAGTTAGTAGATGAGCAGAGGTTCTGGCGAGTTCTCATAGTTCCTCATCTGCCTTTCTTTGCTGCTCTTCTAGTCTCCAATAATTTATTACCTAATATCTTGTGTTATATCACTCTTTGCTTAAAATACCTTGAATGTCTTCTGTTTTTCTGGTTAATTACGTGGTATAACATTTTGTTATCTTGTATTCCTAGGACCAGAGAATGTGCTATACCTGGGGCAGATATTGGGGTGGGGGGTTCCTGATAATTTCAGCACTTTTGGTACTGAAATACCATATTCCTGACAGTTTTTCTTTCTTCTTCTTCTCCTACTTTTTAAAAAAGATTTATTTATTTAGGGGTGCCTGGGTGGTACAGTTGATTAAGCATCTGCCTTTGGCTCAGGTCATGATCCCAGGGTCCTGGGATCAAGCCCTGTGTTGGGCTCCCTGCTCAGTGGGAAGTCTGCATCTTCTTCTCCCTCGGCTGCTACCCCTCCTTGTGCTCTCCCTCTTTCTGTCAAATAAAGAAACAAAATCTTAAAAAAAAAAAAACCACAACATATAAAGATTTATTGAGAGAGAGAGAGAGCACACAAGCAGAGAGGGAGGGGCCGAGGGAGCAGGAGAGAATCTCAAGCCCAACTCAAGGGTCCAACTCACAACCCCAAGATTGTGACCTGAGCTGAAATCAGGAGCCTGACACTTAACTGACTGAACCACCCAGGCATCCCTTCCAGAGTTTTTCTTAAATAAAAGGACCTTTCTTCTTTTCCATTATTATCATCATCAAATATTTACTGAGTGACCTGTATATTGTATTATAGCTCTAGGAGCAAATGGTTTGGAGCATCAGGTGAAAGGAGGGCTGACCACAAGCAGATATTTATAAGTTCAATTGCAAAAAACTTGACTATATCAGTTTCTAGGGATACTGAAATAATGATGATATGGTCCCTGTTCTCTAGCACCTCCCACTGTAATACAAATAATTTTTTTTTTTTAAAGATTTTATTTATTTATTTACCAGAGACAGAGGGAGAGAGAGCGAGCGAACACAGGCAGACAAAGAGGCAGGCAGAGGCAGAGGGAGAAGCAGGCTCCCCGCCGAGCAAGGAGCCCGATGTGGGACTCGATCCCAGGACCCTGGGATCATGACCTGAGCCGAAGGCAGCTGCTCAACCAACTGAGCCACCCAGGCGTCCCTGTAATACAAATAATTTATAGACAAATAAATGTAGTATGGTATCATGGGTTTGAAAATAGAAATATGTATCACAGGCACAGATAGGCAGAGAAAGAGTATCTAGGCACTGAGGTGTTAGGGAAGACTTTACATAGGATCCAAACTTTACATATGGATTCCATAACATCCATAAGCTGGATCTTATGGAATGGTTAGACATTTGTCAGGTGAAGAAAAGGTCAATCTAGAGTAGGGAAGAAGCACATGAAAAGGTGGTAAAGCATAAAAGAGATGACATTATTTAGCCCATATTCCAGGGCAACTGAGAAAGTAGAAAAGGTTGAATCATGTTATGAAACATACCTTATGCAAAGCTTAGGAGGTTGAACTTAATACTACGATCACTGAGGAGCAAAGGAGTCTCATACTCATATTTGTATTTTCAGAAATAACACTGTTAGCAATGTGACAGAGAGATCAGAACAAGGAGGGACTGGCAGCGAGGCCAGTTAGGAGGCTACAGCAAGATTCAGCGGAGAACATCAAGAGGATGTGAAGTAGGATTGATAGCGGCTCAATCTCTAAAACAGCATGACTGGAATACTATGAAATAATTCCTACACTAAAGGTAGAGGTAACACCTTCTCTAAGGCTTATCTGCACACATTAATAGCTGTTGATTAATCAGCAACATTAAGAACACAATCCTTAATTTCAAAATTCTAAATATTGGGCCACTATTACCAGATCTTATCTCCTACTTGTATAATAGTAAGTTTTTTATTGGGCTATAAACAAATAGGGGCCTTGCAATTAAATTTTTTAATTTGGCCTTGATTGAGAGCTTACTCCAAAGAATTCCAAAGTTCTACTATATTTGGATAAGATGAAATTCTAGAAACTTGATTCCAGGTCACATTTTCCTATAATCTTTGAAGTATTTTGATCAGAAGAGAAGTCTTATATAAAACCTATACAATAGCAGAGACTGGCTGGCTCTGTTGGATAACATCCAACCTTGATCTGACCTCAGATCTTAATCTCAAGGTTGTGAGTTGACCCTGCACTGGGCTCCACGCTGGGTGTGCAGCCTACTTAAAAAAAAAAAAGCATGGGCGCCTGGGTGGCTCAGTTGGTTAAGCAACTGTCTTTGGCTCAGGTCATGATCCCAGGGTCCTGGGATTAAGTCCCACATCAGGCTCCCAGCTCCAAGGGGAGTCTGCTTCTCCCTCTGACCTTCCCTATCATGCTCTCTCTCACTGTCTCTCTCTCAAATAAATAAATAAAATCTTTAAAATTAAAAAAAAAAGCAGCAAAAAAGCAAGCATCTGGGTGGCTCAGTAGGTTAAACTTCTGACTCTTGATTTTAGCTCAGGTCAAGATCTCAGGGTCATGAACCTGAGCCCCATGCCCAGAGAGTTAAGATTCTCTCCCTTTCCCTTTGCCCCTCCCACAGCTCATGCACACACACTCTCTCTTTCTCTCCTAAAAAACAAACAAACAAACAAACAAACAAACAAAAAAACCAAAAACCTATATAGTACATCAACATTCTGAAATACTTTCTCTAACAATATTTTGTATTCTGCACAATATTGAATCATTTGGGCAACAGTACGCAGGAAAAGGGAGACAAAAACATTACCAGACATTACCACTGCTTCCATACTATGTGCTCTGTAATTATACTGCAATGGCACACAATTTGCGATCTTCAGGAAGGGTTATAATTTTTTAAATGACTTCAAATAAAGATATAAAGACTCATATCCCCAGTATCCCAGAGTACTTCTGGAGGGAAAGCAGAATGATCTAGTGGAAGAAACATAGTCCTTAGAACTCCTTAGATCGGTGTTCAAATTCTGATGCCTCCACTTGGTACATATTATTGTATTACTTAATTTCTTTTAAACTTAGTTCCCTTATTTATGAAATGTTTATACTGAAGACAGACCAAAATTTGGCTACTATTACATGTATGATTCAACTGTATATGCAAACCTTAGGCTTATAAAACAGACCACATTCAGTGTAACACACCAAATAAATGTTTCTGAAATAAGTAACACTGTTGTCTCTTAAGTATACTACTACACCCTACTACATAGATCTTGGAAGTTTATTAATGACGTAAATATGATGTTAATGTGTATAGACACAATAAAGGAAAAAGCTTACGAAAAGCATCTTGCATCAGCAAGCAACTCTGAGCCTGCCACATTTTCCTTCAGTAGTCAGAGGATCTTAAGCTGCCTTAACAGCAAGCACAGCTTCTTCTTCCATCACCAGATACATTCTTCCCCGCCACTCCCAATCTCTAGTAAAAAACCTCTCAATCACATATTTTTCAGGAAAATCTCCTTCTAGCTCCACTACTGTATTTCATGTTAGTGACAAATAAATACTATTCATAAGAAGTATACAAAAGTAGGAAACTACTAGATCACATGAAATTGAAAAGAAATAGCCATGGACTATAATATTGTTCTTGACATCTATTATATTATGCACAAGATATAAAGTTTTGTAAGTAAAGTAAAATTCTATATGTCTCTATAAATATCTAAATGTATCTTTTGATGGTACACCTGTGTTACTAGTCTGCCACCCGGGACTATCAAGACCTAACTCTCAGAGGTGATGAGAAAATGAAATAACATAGGTAAAGATCTAGTACAAAAATGTCCCCTTCATTCATGTCGTACTTATCATATATTATAAACTATCTTTATATGTGCATTTGTACTATACTTCTTGTTTCAATACTCAAAATACAGATCTATATGCTCAAAAAAATAGGGACCAGATATTTGTACACCTATGTCCCCAGCAGCATTATTCACAACAATAGTCAAAAGGTGGAAGTGCTCCATTCATCAACAGATGAATAAACAGAATGTGGCATATACACACCATGGAATATTATTTAGCTGTAAGAAGGAATGAAGTTCTGATACATGTTATGAACCTTCAAAGCATGAGGTTAAGTGAAATAAGTCAGACACAAAAGGGCAAATATTGTTTGATCCCACTTATATGAGATCCCTAGAATCATTGAATTCATTAGAAATAGAAAGCAAAACAATGGTTACCAATGGCTGCAGGGAGAGAAGAACGGAGAATTATTGTTTAAGTACAGTATTTTAGTGTGCGATAATGAAAACGTACTGGAAATACTGATGGTTGTACAACAATATCCATGTACTTAATGTCACTGAACTGGCCACTTAAAATGATTAAAATGGTACATTTTATATGTATATTTAAGCACAATAAAAGCAATTAAAAATACCTGTTAAAAGATATATACTGTAATGAGACAGTATACTTGATCTATCTTAAACTGGGTTTGGCTAGGATCTCTGGGTGAAAAGCAAAGAGCAGGTAGATTTTTAAGAACTGGACCGGCTTTCTAGGGGCTAAAGGGATCTGCAGATGTGAAGTCAAGAGCCACCTTTAAGATTTTACTTTCCTCAGAATATATTTTAACCCTGGGCCTATTCTCTCCAAATCACGTTGCTTCTTTTTGTCTTTTTCAAAGTATACCACGTGTTGGTTCCAGAGGTTCAATTTCAGTCTTTCCCCAGTACCCTATCCTAAAAGTAAAACCCTAGATGTTGTAAGGCGGTGGTTCTCAACAAGGGGTGATTTTGCACCACCTCTCAAGACATCTAGGAGTGTCTGGAGGCATTTTTGGGTTGTCACAAGCGGTGCTACTAGACCCTAGTACACAGAAGCCAGGGATACTACTAAACTCCTCACAACACACAGGACAGCCTCTCACAACAAAGAATAACTGACCTCAAATGCCAATAACATGGGGTTGAGAAATCCTAAGGAGTTCTAAGAAATTCTAAGGTTTTACTAAGTTGCTTGATTTCTGGTAGAAATTGATTATAAGTTAAAAGTTGCTTTCTTTGCTTCCCTACTTTCTCTTTTCACTTATATCTTGTATAGGGAAAAACCAAATTTAAGTATATATGTAAGAGTACATCTTTTATTTTGAGGAAATAGGAGAAGGATCAGTAGTAATGCTGGGGTGGGGGAGTAGGAGAAGGGATGCTATTTATGCAGCCATTCTCTTCATCCTGGCCAGTCCTACCCATGATATTCTATGCCATGAGGCAAAGCAAAAAGTAGAAGGGGCCAAGGTGTTGGGAACAGAGGAGAAGAAAAGAAACAAACACAATCCAAGTGAAGCCAGTGGAAGGCAGTGTCTATGCTATCTGGATTAGATAGTTCTTGGTGGCCATTTGTGTATGGGGAGATATCTGTATTTCCAAAAAAGATTCTAATAAAAACATATTAATTCAATTAAAAATGTAAGTCATACATTTCCATAACTAAACATTCAATTTATAAACTCCACATACTATTTATGATTACCTAAAATTTGCATTTCTTCTGAGGAACAATAATCTGAGTACACAATACTACTGTGTCTGTAACAAGAACAAATGTTTTTGCTTTTATTTTCATCTTGTGTGATATTAAATAACAACAGACCTGCTGTACCAAACATAACTCATTTGGTAAAATTTAGGTATTTTGAGAAATTCACTAACAATGTCAGGCCTCTAGACCTTTAGAGTAATTCATTATAATGGTACATATTAAAATAGTGCCCTTTTATAAGCCTTTGGAAAACTGACATACATACTAAAACCAAATATATGTATACCCCATGACCTAGCAATTCCATTCCCAGCTATATATTCAACAGAAGTGCATATATACAGTCACCAAAAGACATGTAAAAGAATGTTCTCTACAGCATTATTCATGATAGCCAGGAACTAGAAATTCATCAAATATCAAATTCATCAATGGTAGAATGGAAAACATTTGGATATAATAAAAAATGGTTGAATTAATGAAATACTATTCAGTAATGAGAATAAATGACTACAAACAGATACACTCTGAGTAATTCTCACTCTAACAAATTGAATAATGGCCTCCAAAGATATCTAGGATCTAACTAAGGGAACCTGTGAATGTTACCTTATACGGCAAAAGAGGCTTTGCTGGTGTGATTAAATTAAGGATCTTGAAACGAGATTATCCTGGATCATCCAGGTGGGCCCTAAAGAGAGAGGCAGAGGAGGATTAGACTACAGAAGAAGAGAAGGTGACGAGCAGAGGATTTAACACCAAGTAAGGGCCACAAAAACTACAGGCCACCACTGGAAGCTGAAAAAAGGCAAGGAAACAGATGTTCCCCTCACAACCTTCAGATTCAGATTCAGGAACAAACTCTGTTGATAGCTTGACTTTGGTCTAATAAAAATAGTTTGGGACTTCTGCTCTCCGAGACTATAAGAGAATGAATTTGTGTTAAATCACTAAGTTTGTGGTAATCTGTTACAGTGGCATCAGAAAACCAGTACATTCACAAATATAACAATGATCAAATAGAAGAGTACACTGCGGGAGGCAGGGGGGGGGGTGCCTGGGTGGCTCAATCAGTTAAGCATCTGCCTTGGGCTCAGGTCATGATCCCAGGGTCCTGGGATAGAGCCCCACATCGGACTCCCTGCTCAGCGGGGTGCCTAGTTCTCCCTCTCCCACTCCCCCTCCTTTTGTTCTCTAATAAATAAAATCTTAAAAAAAAAAAAAAAAGGACACTGGGGTGCTGAGTGAGATGGCATGGATTGGCATACAGGCAGGGCTGCAGTCTGTGATGCTGGGCGGGCAGCTCCAGGGCCCAGGAGCATGAGGCAGAGGGTGAAAGAGCAGGGTCTGCCTGTGGCACCCATCATGGACTTCCAGTCCATCATGGACTTCCTGCCTGTGGCACCCATCATGGACTTCCTGGCCCATCATGGACTTCCTGGGACTTCATGTATGACAGAGAGGCACCCGGAATGCTGGCAGCCCTTTCCTTTCCCCCATCTACCTTAATTCCTGAGGAGACTGGGCAGCAGCAAGGTTCATCCTCTGAGTGAATTGGGCTGGATCTGAGTTCAGTGCTGAGATGGGAAAGGGGCAGCAGGAGGGCTGTCTGGAATCTGATGTTCCAGCAGAACTCCAGGTGTTAAAATGACCCTATGACAGTTGACTTTGCCTTTTGCAGTTGCAAACCAATTACTGCTTGTTGCTTTGCTGAAACACTTGAGCCATGTGCATGAATCTACTTTGTTCAAGATAGGTGTTTAAATTGCTTTTTCAGACCTTTATCAAAATGGAGCTGCTGGCAATATCCACAATAGCCAAACTACGGAAAGAACCTAGATGTCCAACAACATCCATGAATGGATAAAGAAGATGTGGTATATATATACAATGGAATACTATGCAGCCATCAGAAGAAATGAAATCTTGCCATTTGTGACATGGATGGAACTAGAAGGTATTATGCTGAGCGAAGTAAGTCAATCAAAGAAAGAAAATTATCATATGATCTTCCTGATATGAAGAATTTGGGAGGCAACATGGGGGGTTTGGGGGGTAGGGAAGGAAAAAATGAAACAAGATGGGATCGGGAGGGAGACAAACCATAAGAACTCTTAATCTCACAAAACAAACTGAGGGTTGCTGGGGGTAGGGGTTGGGGAGAGGGTTGGTTGGGTTATGGACATTGAGGAGGGTATGTGCTATGATGAGTGCTGTGAAGTGTGTAAACCTGGTGATTCACAGACCTGTATCCCTGGGGCTAATAATACATTATATGTTAATAAAAAATAAATTTTTTTTAAAAAAATGGAGCTGCTGGGGCGCCTGGGTAGCTCAGTCCATTAAGTGGCTGTCTTCGGCTCAGGTCACGATCCCACGGTTCTGGGATTGAGTCCTGCACTGGGCTCCCTGCTGGGCGGAGACCCTAGTTTTCCCTCTCCCTCTGTCTGCCTCTCTACTTGTGCTATTTCTCTGTCAAATAAATAAAATCTAAAAAAAAAAAAAAAATCAAGCTGCTGTTTTCTTTCACTTGTACTGATGAGTTTAGCTCACAAAAGAACTATTCTTTTTTTTAAGATTTTAGTTTTTGAGCACCTGCGTAGCTCAGTTGAGCATCACTCTTGATTTCCCCACAGGTAGTGTTCTCTGCTCATCAGATGGTGCCCCATGGTGTTGAGGTCTATGCTCAGCAGGGACTCTGCTTCTCTCCCCCTCTCTCTCCCCCTACTCCCACTTGTGTGCTCTCTCTCGTTTTCTAAAATAAATAAATAAATCTTAAAAAAAAATATTTCAAAGTAATCTCTACACCCAACATGAGGCCTAAACTCACAACTCTAAGATCAAGAGTCACATGCTCTACTGACTCAGCCAGCCAGGTGCCCCAAGCTATTGCTCACTTGTGAGGATCCTTGTGAGGATAATTCACACATCTAAAACATCAGATCAAGGGAAGTAGCTTTGAAGAACAAACTTCACGATACTTAAATGAATCACAACAGCTTGCCACCTTAGAAAAAGGAGGCTATAAAAGAGTATACAAGATCAGGAATAAATTAGATGGTATTTTGAAATTTTAAAAATCCTGATTAAGGGTGCAACTAAACAGATTGCATGAAGGTACTACAGTGAGTGAAGGTGTTAGCAGGTCTTTGGTATCCTAATATCGTAGGGCTATCATAATGCTTGAATAGAACATGCACGTGTGGCGTGAATGCAAGAATTTCTGTTCAGCTGCTATCTCTGGAATTGAGCTCCAACCAGGATGACAAAAATCAATATACTGTTAAAAATGATTAAAGTAACAGCTCATCCATTATCCTCACCAAATTTACCTTAGAAAAAGAAAAATCCTTAGGAAAACCTGGCATCGAAAATCAGACTAACAGATTGATGAACTATATCACCAATTTAGTCACAAAGATGTCAGTGAATTTGAACCATTCATTTTATTCCAAGAAAATGGCTTGGGTGATTTGTCTTCCAGATTGTTGAACATCAGCTGCCACTTAGGCATGACTGCGACTTAGAAGAGAATTTCACATCCATCGAGGAATCTTCTCAAGAAAACTTAAAACTTAGTTGGGGCAGACATCACCTGATGGTGTGTTGCCTGATGTTGCGCATCCAGATCCAGTTGTGGGACACTCTGTGGGACTGGATAGCTGAGAGAAACTAGCAGGGCCAGGAGTGTGGGGACCAATCTACATGTCCTTACGTTATGACCAGTGTTGCAATAAAAATCTTTCAAGAATTGGAGGAAGGTATATTTTATATTCATAACATGAGAATAGTACGCAGTTATCCAAAGCCCAGAAATATTTTTCTCATGGCCCTGATCAGCAAATAAAAACAGGAGACTGATTTGGCCTGCAGAGACATCACACAGAACACCAGACTGGATCAACAGACATGGCAAGAGAACACCCATGCATACTTCCAGAGCAGGTACTAGTCTGTACCTCTTAACCTGAAGTTAGAAGGAACTGAGTGTGACACCATGTCAGATGTGTATAGCTTTGGTGTGATCCTATTAGAGCTATTTAAGCCGCTTGGAACAAAAACAGACCAAGTACAAGTTTTAGCAGGTTTAAGAACTGGTCAGGTACTTGAATCCCTCAGTAAAACAAAAGTCAAGTGTATCCAGCACTTAACCAGAAAGAATGCAACTCAGACTGCTCTGTTCAGCTGACGTAAATTCCAGAATTTACAAAATTCTGGAAATGTTAATCTCACCCTACAAAGATACTAGAACAAGGAAAAGAAATTGAAGAACTGAAGAAACAGCTAAGACTCCTTTCTCAGGACAAAAGGGTTAAAGATGACATGGAAGATGGGAATGAGCCTGTCTAGCCTTAATTAGGCTCTATAAATGTGAAAGTGGTCTTAAACTCTTTAAGCTAGTCAACTGGAATGTAAATTTTCAATTTTTATTAGGGTATACAGAGTATAACACTTTTTTAAAAAAGATTTTATTTATTTATGACAGAGAGAGATAGCAAGAGAGGGAACACAAGCATGGGGAGCTGAAGAGGGAGAAGCAGCTCCCTGCTGAGCAAAGAGCTATGGGGCTTGATCTTAGGATGCCAGGATCATGACCTGAGCCAAAGGCAAAGGCTTAACGACTGAGCCACCCAGGCACCTCAACACTTTTCTTTAGTTAGCCCGTACAAGACTTAAAGTGAAGATGTAAAAGTTTTTTAAAAAAAGTATATTATTTATGATTGCATTTACACAAAATAAAAGACAAAACCAATCAATGGTTTTAGAAAACAGAACAGGAGTTACTTCTGGGGAGAAAGAAGGCAGTGTTAAAACAGGAGCAAGAGGGGCTTCTGGGGTGTTCATACCCCAGATCTGATCTGAGGGCCAGTGATAGGATTATGTTTAATTTGTCAAAACCCTCACTTATATACTCTTCTGTATGTATGGTATATGCAGTTTTAAGAAAAACTGGTAACTTTTCAACATTTATCAGTCTGACAGTCTACTGAAAAAGATATGTATTCAAGGAAATGGGGAAAATATTTACTAAACAATAACTTTATTTCTCAAGAACCCTAAAGATTTTTCTCTCCACAAGATTTTAAAAATCTCAACGGACAGTATAATGACTTTTAAAATGTTAAAAAATAAGCTAAAAATAAAACGCTGCTTAATTAGCTTTGTTATGCCTAGATCCTAGAACTGTAAATTACAGAAGTACAAGTAAAACCACATTTTCTGAAATAACAATAAACAAAGGAGAAAGTCAGGTACTATATATCAAATGATCAAAATATTTTCTGGGCCTAAGATTCTTGAAACTAGTAAAAATGTTAATAATAGACATCTGCTGCTAATCTGTGTAGACTATTAAATGTAAAAACAATTTATAAAACACATCAGAATTTTATTGCTTGAAGAATACAGCATATGAAATCACAAGAATGTCAAAATGAAAAGTCACTAGGCTTCAAACATATAATACATTATCAGATGCAGTAAAATATTAATTAACCTGAACTCTGCATCAGGGAAAAAAAAGTGTGGAAAAATATCTAAGTTGTTTACTTAAGAAAAGGATAATCTTAAAATAGAAAGTATAAGGATGTTACAGTACAAATTAGAAAAGCCAACACTTATTAACTTATTATTTCTTAGACTAGACTACCTTTGGTACTTAAACTTTTAAAAAAACAACCCCTTCTATCTTGTCCAAAGCACTTCATGAATACAGTAGCAACTTCAACTTAAAACATCCAGCAAAATCAACCTTTTCATGGCATGGAGGAAGTGTACTTAATAAATGTATGCTAATATTTCATTTTTTCCAAAACTGCAAAATAAGGTCATTAAGAAATCTAATACTTATGAACGTTACTTATTTAGCTCTTCAATTAAAATTGGAATCCCAGCAGCCACAATTTATCCTTGGGCCTGGTGAATATATAAAATTTAAATGATTTGGTAAATGATATAGGAATTTAGATTACTTTATACTATCTTAAGTGGCTTTTCCATTCTGTTTCCAAAATACAAATAATATGCCATTTCTTCAACTCACTGGATTCCTATAAAAATCACGACCATACTTTATTTATTGGAACCAAAGTAAAGCTTCTCCCTTTTAATGAGTAGGTTGAAATTACTTGTGTTTCATATAGGGCTGATCAGTTATGACATGCTTTCTTAAACAAAATAAAGCCAATCATTTTTAAAGCTATCACTCAATTATGATGGAGACAATGATGCCATTTCAAAAGGAAGCATTGGACACTCTAGGTCATCTAGTCAAGAAAATGTAAAAGTAACACTACAAACAATAAGTAAACTATAACTACAAGTTAAATTACAAAAAAAATCCCTCTTTTACAGTAAGCATGCTTATTAACTTTCATTTCTTCCCGCAGCAAAGGTTGGAATATTCATGAATCTCCATTAAGCAATTGTTTTACAAGGTCCAATAAACATGGATGGACTAAGCAAGTAATACTATTAACAGTTATTGGAGTGAAATAGTAAGAATCATGACAATCCTCAAAATTGGGCAGTCTCTGAAATGTAAATAGCATAGCTCAAGATGAATTATGCCATAATAAAACTGTAGTTTTTACCTCTACATAAAACAAAAACAAAATCAAAAACATAACCCACTGAATTTATACAACTATTGAACATACTCCTTCCTAGTTTTTGAATGTTTTGAGATTTTTTTAAACAAGTATATTTATCTGAGCATATATATTTACTGCCTATATATATATATATATATATACTCATTTTAAAAGACAAAAAATTCAGATACTACAAAACTGAACTCTTTGTTTTTTTACCAACCTGATCTAACATCTACTGCATCACACAACTCCCTCCTCCCAATAATTTAAAATTCCCAATTTTTAGTTTAGTTAAAAGGGCAGAGGAAATGCAAATGCAGATTTAGAGTTTCTGTATGTATAAATTTCACTGCATTTTATAAACCTGACGTTTTCTGTAACACTGTTTATTGATCAAATAAAGGACTCACTGCTATCTAAAATTTCATAAACACCATTAAAAATTCAAAATTGATATTATACTGAACCTTAAATTTTCAATAGTTCAAAGAGACAGTTTTTACATGAATAGCACACAATAGATGAAACTTAACAACAGACATCCCTAGAATACCAATGGCAAGTCCACCAAAATGCATACAAAATTACAGAGAAGCATTTCTTTCACTGTTTTCTTGTGCAGGGAGAAACATTTATAGAGGAAATAGAAACTCAGCTGGTAAATTTCAGATATCATCATCATCTTCTTCATCCTGAGAAGATCCTGCCTGGTTAGACGCACTGGCTGTGGCAGCAAGCTGTGCTTGTTGAGCAGCTTGCTGCATCTGAAGCCATTCCTGCTGGGCCAATTCTGCTTGTTGCTGTCTAGCCTAAACACCAAAAACATAAAAACAAGTAATATATATTTTTTAAAACTCACAACATACACACTGTGGTTAAATATAAAGTAAGCCAATTACAAACTTAATCATCAAATTTGGATTATTTTCCAAACACTCTGTAATTGTTATACATCTGGAAAACATGAACTACATAAGAAAATATAGATGACTGCCTCTCTGTCAAACAAGGACATTTTGCAATACTTGGTTCTTTCATAGACAGTCCCCTTTATGGCCTTTGGCTCAACTGAAGTGGAAAATGCTGGTAGAAAAATCACAATGTCCTCTCTTTGGTTCCTTTCTCTGCTTCTCATTCATTTTGTTTCACTTGATTCTTCTATCCTCTCAACTTACAAATAACATGTAAACAACTTTTCAATCTAAAAATCATTTCTGTGGCTTAAAAGTGTCTAGTATAGTATCTCTAACTCTTAAGGAGTACTATACATGAATGCAATAGCTAACTTGATGTTTAAGGGGTTTGTTTTGTTTTGTTTTTTTTTAAGTATTTATTTATTTGAGGCACTCAAGCTGGGGGAAGAGCAGAGGGAGAGGGATAAGTAGACTCTGTCCAGAGCACGGAGCTGACCAGGGTCTCTAACAACCCTGAGATCATGACCTGAGCCAAAATCAAGAGCTGGATACTTAACCGACTGAGCCACTCAGGCAAGCCGATGTTTCAGTTTCTCTCACAGTTCCCTACTCAATACATACATTTATCTTCTGTCCCCATCTCCATAAATATACACACACGTACACCCTTCTCACACACACTAGAGAAAAGGCACTTATCCAGGACTGAATTTAAGTGAGAAAGTTAAAATCCATTCATCTGATATATATCCCCCCAACAACCATCACAGAATTTTTAGAAACCAGGGCACCTGGCTGGCTCAATCAGTACAGCATGCAACTCTTTATCGTGGGATTGGGAGTTCAAGCCCCACACTGGGCATGGAGACTACTTTGAATAAATAAATAGAGAGAGAGAGAGAGAGAGATAAAAAATAAATAAATAAAGCTTTATATTCTAAAGCTTTATTCTTAGTAATTTTATTTTATTTTTTAAGATTTTATTTATTTATTTGAGAGAGAGACACACAGTGAGAGAGGGAACACAAGCAGGGGGAGTGGGAGAGGGAGCAGCAGGCTTCCTGCTGAGCAGGGAACCCGATGTGGGGCTCAATCCCAGAACCCTGGGATCATGACCTGAGCCGAAGGCAGACACTTAACTGACTGAGCCACCCAGGTGCCCCTATTCTTAATAATCTTAGAAACTAAGATACAAACATACGCATTACACACACTGTTGGCAACAGCTAAAGCTCTTTTCCAACTTAATTTCATCCACTCACAGAAAAATCCCACAAGAGGAAAAAAATGAATGTGTTCTTGAAAGGATCATATAATTTCCCATTGGCTTCTACCAAAACAATGCTGTTTCTCCTTCTCTGCCTTTTCTCAAAATTGTTCCTTATGCCTGGCTCATATCTTCCACCTTCGTTTATGCATGGCCAATTCCTAGTTATCATTTCAAATAGAAATTGGTCTTTCTTGATCCTTCTAGGTAATATTGTATATTCTATTTCATATGCTATAATTCTCTATGCATTCCTATACCTATCTACTCTATTCTTTAATTATCTGAGCACATTATCTTTTTTCTACACTAGACTTGAGAGTAGACACTATTTTCATACTCTTTGCTGCATTACCAACATATAGGTCTCCACTATTTTTTGAATGAATATTTGGTGGGGAAATGCTAATACTCAGGATAACTCTAACATTAAGATTTTACTGTGTACATTCCTAACTTTTCTTAATAATCTGTCATGAATCTATAATCTAAACATTTCTAAAGGAGAATTCTAATCAGGCCATTATTATACTTAAAAAAAATCATTTGTTATACCAATTAAGTCCAATTTCTCAATCTAGAGTTCAAGGTCCTCAAAATTACTGCCTGCCCCAACCTATCTTCAAAATCAACTTTTGTAATATATACTTGGTACTCCAAGAAAACTTAGAACATAAAATATTTCCCAGATATACCATACCCTCCCATTTTCACTACCTTAACTCATGCTGATATTCATTCTATTTGAAATTTCATAATTTTCACCTACCAAAATTTCACTCTTCCTTCAACTCAAACTGAAATACTATTTTATCCATTCAGTATTTTCCTGATTCCTAACTGTATCATTCAGAATCTAATCAAGATAGAAGTCACACTAGTTAGGGGAATAGAGAGAAGGAAATATAAAGGACTGTTAACTAAGTATAAAGCTGGTAACTACATCATTGAAAAGGCAAGAAAGGAACACTAAGACATCATGCCGACTGGTAACTACCAAAACCAGCCACCATCCCTAACACTGGGGCAACAAAGGAAGAGGCTGGATTTTTAAAAAAGTAAAGACAGATTTGGCAGATTTCTTTTATTCTTCTTTTTGACCTGGAAAGGATAAAGCATATTTCACTTAAAAGTTCCAAAATAAAGTTAAGCAGACAAAATGGTGGCTACAACATTAGCATGTTAATGAAGAAAGAGCAAGTTTTGGAGTCAGAAGACATGAGTTTTGAATTTAGACTCCAACACATTCTAACTATATGAACTTACTTGTTTTATTTATTTAACTCAATCCCTTCCAGTAAACTACGTTTCAGAATAGCAAGAACCATGTCCCTTTTGTATACTATTATAAGCCTAGCATTTAGCACGAGGTTTGGTCAGTAGTGAGGACTTCAGTAATTATATGTAGAACAAATGAATGCACAACCTCATGCAAATTTCTCCATCTCTGAATCTGTTTCTTAATGTGTAAATGTGTAAATGTGTAAATTTAAGCCTCTGGTATGTATGTTGATTTTAAGAAATGATTTCAGAAACCAGTAAGATTTCTGTTAGCAAAAAGGGTAGGACTCAGGAGAAAATAATTTAAAATGCATTACTTACTTTTGCAAATAACTCTTGTTGCTGTCTTAATAATTCTTCTTCAGGAATGCCAAGGTTTTCCAAACGAGAACTGGCCTTTCTTCTTTTCAATGCTACAGTCTTGCATTCTTGTAAGACTTCCTTTACTTCACTGATATAAGAGCCAAAGCCCAAACTTTCTAGTGCTAGGGAAATGAAAATAGGAAAACATGAAAGAGTGATGAAATTTAGTCTTTTTCCCATCTACAGAACATTAATTTTTGTTAATGTTAATGTAACATTAACTTTTTGTGGGTTTTTTTTGGTGGGGGGGAGCGGGTAGCTTTCTCTTAATAATTTTACCTATTTTATAGTTGCACAGCAACTAGCTAAATGGCTAAATCTATTTTATCAACTTTAATATTAAACTGCAAATTAGACAAAATTTGAGGAACATTTATCAGCATAGGCCTTTTACTTTTTCTTTTCTTTCTAATTTATTTATTTATTAAAAGATTTTTATTTATTTGACAGACCACAAGTAGGCAGAGAAGCAGGCAGAAAGAGAGAGGAGGAAGCAGGTTCCTCACTGAGCAGAGAGCCCGATGCGGGGCTCGATCCCAGGACCCTGGGATCATGACCTGAGCCGAAGGCAGAGGCTTTAGCCCACTGAGCCACCCAGGTGCCCCTCTTTCTAATTTTTTAAAAACCAAAACACTTTCTATGAAACAAAAGTCCAACGTAAGAACATGTGCTTTTAGTAAGAAAACCTTTTTCCTATACCACTCACAGTAAATCAAACATTATTAACTCAGTCACTTTGTCAAAGAATACAAAAAAGGGAAATAATTGGAATCTATTTGTTAATAACATATTTTGTGCCATTTGGCTTAGAAAAAGTAGGCTGGTAACATGTGTACTAAGTTTTAGTAGGATAGGATGAAAGAATAGATAAGTTCTTTTGTACAATATATCAACAGAAAACTATTTTTAGCAAAAACACTCAAACTGCCAAGTTTAAGAAATCCTGGTGGAAATAACTTATGAAATTCAGCATTTACATTCAGCCAACAAGTTTCCCTTGAAAATAAAACTTAACAGGAAGCACTATAAAAACATTTCAAGTGATGTGGTAGAAAATCAGGATAAAGGAAAACTATAAAGATAGAAACATTAACAAAAAATTCTCATTTTTTCACATTTAGAAAGAAAATTTTACAATAATGCACTTTCTAAATGCCTTCTGTAATCACAACAAAGCATTAAGTTTCCTTTTGGTTTAGAGTAATTAAAGTTATATTTTATAGTTTTCTATCTGTTGATAAGTGGCCCAAAGGCACTTCTGTTCTCTGACCCAATGATGAAATATAGGTAGTGAAAAACATAGCACATGAACTTAAATTAGTTCATCAGTTCTTGTAGTTTTTCAACAGTTATGATGTTGTAAACCAGAGTGACCTCAGTAAAGATACCCTGAATTCTAACATCAGGGATTTGCTTTTCAGGGAGGATACCAAATACAACTTTATGAACACACATTCCCTCCTGTGTAAGCTGTGGTTTTTAAGACATTTTGAAATGATAAATAACTTTAATTACTTCAGATATTAAGCTGTTTGCATCAATCTTCTTTAGAAATAATCTGATGCCAAATAGCATAGTACTATTATTTGAATTTTAATTATATTAACTTATTGAACCTCTTTGCCCCCCCCCCAAAAACTTCAGTAATACATTACTCTGAGTTCTGTATATCAAAGTCACCACCACATAATTCTTGACCTCAAAGAGCTTGGGGTATAGCAAAAAATTAAGTGAAGATTAGGCAACTTGCATTTTTCACCTGAATTGACAGACGGATTATTGTCAGTGATAGAAGCCAAAGTTTTTTCTTTATTCTCTTTTTAAAAATTAATTAATTTATTTATTTGACAGAGAGAGATCACAAGTAGGCAGAGAGGCAGGCAGAGAGATTGAGAGGAAAGGAAGCAGGCTCCCGACTGAGCAGAGTGCCAGATGCGGGGCTTGTACCCAGGACCCTGGGATCATGACCTGAGTGGAAGGCAGAGGCCTTAACCCACTGAGCCACCCAGGCACCCTATTCTCTTTTTTAAAGGCATGAACGTAATAGTGTATTTTCAGTAATACTGGCTGGAGACAATACCAAAAGAAACCAAAAATGGCTTATGGTTTCCTCTCATATTCTGAAGAAAGGCTTATATCCTAAGTAGCCCCATCTTTATTTCTACCATTAAGTCCCTACATACTTATGCTAAATCTGACAGCTCAGTGTTTCCCAGCAGACCTCAGTTTCCCACTTTCATACTGATGGTAATGCATTCATGGCTCAAATCAAGTTTGCCTGATCCTCCTAAACAGAATTAATCTCGCTGTAAAATCAGACAGATATCTTAGAATTAGAAATTTGGTTGTCAATATATTCATATAACCTTGGATATTTATCTTTAAGTTTCAGTTTTCCTTCTTTGAGAGTAGCATCTATTTAATAACTTCCTAAAACATATGCATTACAGTGGTTATACATGCAGGCTCTAGGCCCTAAGGCTACCAGAGACTGATCCCAGCTCTGCCTCTTACCAGCTGTGTGACCCTAGATAAGTTCCTTCACCTGTGCCTCTAAAATAAGAACAGTACCCATATCTCATCAGATCAGGTTACTGTGAAGAATAAATGAATTAATATAAAAAAAGAGCCTAGAACAAAGGATGGCTCATATTATTATATTTTTATTATTTTTGGATTGTGAGATCAACAAGTAATCTAAGGCATTTAACAGTGTATAGCACATAAGATTCGCTTAACCACTTGGACTATATATTATTCATCTTTTTTTTTCTTACATTTAAAAGAGTGCTCTACCAAGAAAAAAATTAATTAAAAAAATAAGAGTGCCCTGATAAGTGTACAAGACATAATTATATTTAGAGATATGCATTATTACACTAAATTCAAGTTGAATGAATATATTCATAATATAAAATATTAAATTTATAAAATTAATAAATATAATGAAGATAGCTCTTCAAAATATCATAAATTACTATACTAGACATCAAAAAAATCCAATCCAAACTATGTTTAACCATGGATGGCTTGAGTTAAAAATTAAAAAGAAAACAAAGAACTCACCTTTAAAAACATCTAAGGTTGAGAGCACTGCCTTCAAAAAATTTTCGAGTGAATCCAAGGTAAATATTTAATATTATTCAAAGAGCTTCCATATACAAATCTATACTCTCAACAAAATGGCTCAAAAGGAGGAGCCAGAACTTTAATTTCAAAAACTACATTGACTTTAATCCAAATTTTAAATACATTTTGGCTAACAGATAGCCCTAAGTGGTTATAGTATCTTCTAAACAAGGAGATATTTTACATCATTTGTTACCACGTAGTAATAATCATTCCTATTTTAAACAAAAGAGAATCTTAAAGGATAAGGGAAATGACTCATAAGCAGGGCCATCATCTGCAGTGGTGCAGGTTATTCAGTGAACTATAGTACCATATCTAAGGAGGGCCATTCCTACTGTAAACATGGATTTGTATGTTTATTATGGCAGTTTTCTGGCAGATGGTAATAAAGGTTTTTAAGGAAAAAGTGCCTTTTTCTAGTTTGTATAAAGAGACTTAATGGACTGTTATGGCCCTAGCTCTAGGGATATCAGAGTAAAACCCAGAAAAGAAAAATTTAAAAAAAAAAAGTGGTTAAAACACATACATTGCTTGCTCCTTAGAGGTCTGTCTGCTATCCTCTGCCATGTATTTTAAAACTACACCCAGAAAAGTGTATGGTATATTAGGGGAAAAAATACTTGGTACATTTCCAATCTGAAAGACAGATGTTAACAAGATAACCACGTTAAAAAAAAAAAAAAAGGTAAAACTTCCACCCAGCAACAGTAATTCTAACAGTCTTTTCTTATTTTATAAAAAAGTGATATAATCTTATAAAATTTTATTATAAGACTTTGTGTGACTTACTTTGTACTTCACATGTATAATGCAAGTTTTTCATTAAAAAATTAAAATACACAAAATAGCATTCTCAAATTTCTCTATTTTCTTTTGTTTATATGTTAAAGGAAGGGGGGGTGATGTAGTTCACTCAAATATATTAAGAGGATAATATAGGCCAAAGTGATTTCTTGGCTCATTAGCCTGGCAAAGGTTTCTGAAGACCCTTAACTACGTCCTCTATGGATCACTATTCCTGGGAATCTGGGATAATAATGAGACTGATGGCAGAGCAGGAACCAAATATCATCCATCTTTTTTTTTTTTTAAAGATTTAATTTATTTATTTGACAGAGAAAGAGATTACAAGTAGGCAGAGAGGCAGGCGGCGGTGGGGGGGGGGGGGGGCGGGGTGGCCGGGGAAGCAGCCTCCCCGCTAAGCATGGAACCCGATGCGGGGCTCGATCCCAGGACCCTGAGATCATGACCTGAGCCGAAGACATAGGCTTAACCCACCGAGCTACCCAGGTGCCCCTCATCTTTCTATCCTTAGCAGTACCTGATACAGTGCCAAGTACTTAGTAGCATTCAAAAGTAATTGTTGGGGGGCACCTGGGTGGCTCAGTGGGTTAAAGCCTCCACTTTCAGCTCAGGTCATGATCCCAGGGTCCTGGGATCGAGCCCCGCATCGAGCTCTCCGCTCAGCAGGGAGCCTGTTTCCACCTCTCTATCTGTCTGCCTCTCTGCCTTCTTGTGATCTCTGCGTCAAATAAATAAATAAAACCTTAAAAAAAAAAAAAAGTAATTGTTGGGTGGCAGAAGGAAAATAAAAACAAAGATGTATCAGTTTTATGGAAAATAATAAAATCCTAACTTGAAAAGAACTTAATTATGTGATAAATGGTACAATGCCACATACAATGTGTCCCTTTGGAAAAAATATGAGTATGCATGATTATTTAGGTAATACTGTATTATTCTCATTCCCATTATTATTACAACTTCTCTGCAATCACTCGGATTCTCTGATTTAAAAACTACTTCACACCCACTTTCTAAAATAGATTGTGGTTTAGGCTTTAGAGCAAATCCACTCAAACTGTGGTTCCACACACTTGTGCTAGAATTGCTTATAATGATCTGCAATGGTTTAAATATGAAAACCAAAGTAAGCATTTTGGAACATTCACAGCAAAACTATGTGGGGTGATGAATGTGTTAGCTAACCTTAGTGTGGCATCATTTCACAATTTATACATATATCAAATCATTATGTTGTGTACCTTAACCTTACACAATATTATGTCAATTATATCTCAATAAAGCTGGGGAAAAAAAAGAACCTTCATACTAAATTGACAGTAATTTTTTTTTTTTTTTTTTTTTTTTTAAGATTTTATTTATTTGTCAGAGAGAGAGAGCGAGCGAGAGCGAGCACAGGCAGACAGAGTGGCGGGCAGAGACAGAGGGAGAAGCAGGCTCCCTGCCGAGCAAGGAGCCCGATGTGGGACTCGATCCCAGGACGCTGGGATCATGACCCGAGCCGAAGGCAGCTGCTTAACCAACTGAGCCACCCAGGCGTCCCAACAGTAATTTTTTTTTAATTGACAGTAATTTTATGTCTATTGAATCTAACAACAAAAATTGAACTTTTACTTATGTCTTTTTTAAATTTTGTTTTTCTAGTGATCCATTTTTATTGTGTTTTCAAAAGTGTCAGTGTGAGAGGGATTGGAATTTTTAAAAATCCTTCAACATAGATAGCTTGGAGCAACTCAATTGCTGAAAACGCAGATCTTCAGAGACTTTTTCAAACTTCCACTACTTTCAATTACTATTGTTATAAATGGTGGTGGGGGTGTAGAATTTAGCAGGAGATTAAAAATGCAAAAAAATAGTATCACTTAAAATATCCTTACTTACCCTTTGGCTTAACAAATGGCATCATGCTGTAAGGTTAAATGTAACAGACTTCCAGCTTTATGTTTCAATCAGTACCACTATACATTTAAAAAATTATTTATTACAGCATATCATGTAAGATTCTCAACCTCAACTGATTCTCAATAACTGCAAGTAATACCTGAAACAATTAGGTATTATTCATAAATAAATGGGGAACCTTTTAACATATTTGCAGAAGCCCATAGACTTCCCAGTGTAGAACTTGCCATTCTTAACTCTCAATGTCAGTTCTTTCCATAATACAACAAACTATGCTAAAATTCATTTAAAAATATGTTTTCACAGGGGTGCCTGAGTGGCTCAGTTGGTTAAGCATCTGACTCTCCATTTTGGCTCAGGTCATGATATCAAGCCCCACAATGGGGCCTGTCCCCTCCCCTGCACTCTCTCTCTCTAAAATAAATACACTTAAAAAAAAAAAAAAAGAATACGTGTTCACAGAAACCAGCAATGAAATAAAAGGAACACCTTTTGTAGCTTAGAACCCCTCTGTGTATCTGTGATCTTCAATACCGAGTCCACTTTCTTAAAATAAGCTGTTTAACATTCAGAATTTTTAAAAAAAATTTAAGTATTTCAAAGATTTTCTGGCAATAAAATTATTTCAACTTTAGTAACTTGTATTCTACAGAACTGCCTCAAATGCTTAATTTGCTCTGACAAGGTAAAGTAGCAAGTGAAAAAGTGACATGTCCTGAAGCAAAATCTAGTTCATTAAATTTATTACTAGAAAATCTGAACGTCAACATGTGAGATCATACAACTTTAAATATACACTATTATTCCACTTGGATCTACTCTACAAACTAAAATAATCAATGCTTACAGAAAAGCATAAAAATGTCATAGTTACCATGATTTCACAAACTTTCCAGAATTATTCTGTAAAAACACATTCTATTTTTTATTTTTATTTATTTTATTTTATTTATTTATTTGACAGAGAACACAAGTAGGCAGAGAGGCAGGCAGAGAGAGAGAGATGGGGAAGCAGACTCCCTGCTGAGCAGACAGCACAATGCAGGGATGCGGGGCTCCATCCCAGGACCCTGGGATCATGACCTGAGCCGAAGACAGAGGCTTTAACCCACTGAGCCACCCATGTACCCCTAAAAACACATTTTAAATACCTAAAAAAATACACTCCTTAAGGATTTTTTAAAAATGTAACCACTCAAGACAAAAATTCTTTAAAATGATTAAGCAATGTGAGATTAATGAAAGATTATAATGTATAAATTTTATTCCCCTAACTGGAGAGAATTGGGCAACAGCAATGTTACCAAGAAAACTTTAATTTATAACAGTGTAACAGGTCAATGGATGATTTATTTTTCCCCCAATGAATGACTTTTTAAAAATTATTCAATCATCCTCAGTACACAAAGGAAAATGCTTTCACTGGAACTTTCTGACTCACACCTTAAACTGAATTTAGCATATTCCAAAGTTGAGCTATTTAGCATACTACATGCTACAGCTGCTGCATTTTTTATTCCACCATGTCAATCAGAAATCTAAATATACCCTAGAAAAGAACAAACTCCCCAAGAAGACAGAGTGTAATGTGTTATCAGATTTTTGGAATGATCCCCACTTCTGTGTTGTAAACAAATGTTAGGCAAGTACTTTAGAAATCTTACGGAATTTTCATTAGAAAGGCAATGTTGATAAAAGATTCTTTTTCTTTTTAATGAGTTGTAAAGGGAAATTGTAGCTATCTGTGTTGGATAATCTTATGAAAGCCTTATGACAATTGTACATACAATGTAAAAATAGAACACTAGAGAAAAAAATAAAGAACTTGACTTTCATTGTACTTCCCAGAGTATACAGCACACCAAACAGGGAGAAAAAAATACTAGCTTTAAAATCAAATATGGCTTTTCCTAGAGACTTTTTTCCTTCCTCATATACTGAAATGGAAATAGCAGAGTGTATTTAAGTCTATCTTGCACACATCATTAAGGACCAAAAAATGAATCATTCATTCTTGTCAATATTGACAGTGAACTACTGGACATGGCAAATACGAGCAGATGCGTTCTCACTTCAGAATAACAGTTAAGTCACCTTTAAAAAGTTAAATTATAAAAAATAAAATAGTAGACAACTGCCTGCCTACTAAAATGATTAAAATTAATCATGATTTTTTGGCTTCAAAAGCAATCAAGGAATTGTTAGAATTTTATAAAAGGCAAATTATCCCCTCAAATTGAATACAACTTTTTCATAAAGAGTATTTGCAAGTGGTTTCAAAACATTGGGACTAGTAAATATGTCTCCCTGTGCCTGAAACAAACCACAAGAATGTGGTCCCCCAAATCCCTACCAGTGGACTAATTCCTTTCAAGATCAGAAACAGTTGAAACTTTCAGAAATGCTGTTCAATAAAAGCTTAAGCATATACATCTAAATAGCAATGGCAGCAGGAAAGGACAGGGAAATGTTCCATGAAAAAAAAAATCTCTTACAACCTTCCAATCCAAGTGTTAAAAATTTATCTCCATAGAGCAAAGCGAAAGAAAAACAAAGAAAGAAAGAGAGGAAAAAAAGAAGGAAAGAAGGAAGAAGAAACGATAAAGATAATTCTTCCTTTTCTTACAGAATAGAACTGGAGAGTTTTATTAACTTGATGAATGGCAGAACCATTGATCATTTTTAAAGCAGAAAATAAACTATCTCTATTCAACATCACCAAACTTTCCAACGTTGAACACATTCATGTTCCAAATTGTTTTACTCATGTGTGAAAATTTCTCTCTTCCTCTACACTGGTAAAAAGGTCAGGTGGGGAAAGGGTGCTGCCTCCACTCATGCTTGAAGTTCCTGTCTGAATTTTCACTTTCCAAGGGAGAAGTCTGGGTTCCTCTTCCAGATGCCATGATCGAGGTTCCCTGGGCAGACAACTTCTCAGTTGTCATGCCTCGGTTCAACTTTAGGCAGGCAAAATTCTTGTTGCTTCAGCTTACCTGGCCGTAAACTGAGACGGCAGCTAATACTTTATCTTTGGAGGAAGTGAGCGGACCTAAGCGCTTGCCATCCTTACTGGTAGTCGCTGGATGGAAAGCACCACCACGATAATACGACACAGGAGTTTCTCAAGGGACCGGCTGCTTCCATACCCGCGTGGCTTTTTCGTCTGCCAGTACTTATCCGGGGAGAGGAATGAAGGCTTTGACATGAACGCGTCACGCGACCAGCAGGCTGTCCCCAGTTCTCATTTAAACAAAACCCCACACCTACCACTTACCTTGTATGACGTGCTCGGGTGAAATGGTCTTCTTTTCTGATTTGTTGCAAATCTCATTGGCTTCAGAAGATATAAGGTGAATGAATTCAGTGCAGCAGTTCACCACCAGCTCCCGGGCATCGTTGGCCACCCGGACGTTGGGCAGAGTCTCTTTGATCATCTTATTGATAGCAGCTCTAGGTATAGTGAGATCATCATCGTTGCCAGAGGAGGAAGCCATCGTATCTCCCTCTCGCGCGCGCCCCGACTTTTAAAAAACTCCCCAGCTCTGGTCCACTGTTCCGCGAAGATTTTTCCAAGGCAGCCCTCAAAAGTGTGATCCCAGGAGCGCGAAAAGAGGGTGCAGAAAATGAAGGGGGTTGGGGGGTGGGGAGGAGCCGGTTCGCGAGGGTGGGAAACACCCGTGTGAGAGATTTAGGCGAAATTGGGAAGGAGGTCGGGGGGCTGGGGATTGCGGGGACAGCACTGCCCAGGTCGGAGAGGAGAAAGCAAAGGTGGTCCGGAAATTTGAGCACTGGGGAACCACCTTCGTGTCTCCTCAGAGGAGCGGGCTCTGTCGCCTAACCGGTCCCCAACCGCGCTGGAGCAGAGGCAAGGTCCAGGGGCACTGGCCTCACCGCGGTACCGGGCGGACACTCAGCGGGCTTGGCTCTAAAGAGCCGGAGCCCTCGCTGCCGCCGCCGCCAGCAGCCGCTGCCGCCGCCTCTGCCAAACCATCCTTCAGACACCCGCGCCGCCGCCTCACAACATGTCGGCCGCGGCCGCTGCTGGAACCGAGACGGCCTCCTGGGAACGAATACTGACAGAGCCGGGCACAACGGGAGCGACAGTAGCGGCCGCCGTGGCCGTTTGCCCGAACGCAGATCGTGGAAGTCGAAGCCGCGGCAACGGTGGTCCCTCCAGAGGCCAAGGAAGAAGGTTTGCTGGAAGCCTCTCCCGACACCCTTTGCGCTACCGGAAGCCTCACCCCCCTTCCCCCCCCCCGCCCCTTGCAGACCGACTTCCGGGTGTGGCTGCAGCCCTTCCCCCACCAGCCCGGGCGAAATCGGTCGGTCTTCGCTGCCAGCAGCTTCCGTTTGCTGCCGTCTCTGCACGCGCCTCAGAATCCCAACCTTTTTACTGGGACCGCAGCCCGGCGAGCGCGCGCCTCGTGGTACCGGAGATTCGCTTAGCACGCGCTTGCTCTCCGGCTGCGGCGCCAGACGGGATGGGGCGTGGGTGGGTCACCTCTACCATCTCTGCCAGCTGAGGCCTCAAAACCTCCTCCCAGCCTTGTTTGAGGACACGGGAGCACTGGATTTCGTCGGAGGAACTCTGTTTGCTATCCCTTAAGGAGGGATTGGGATTGAAAGAAAGAGGCCTGGATTCAGGAATGAGATGGGGGAAAGCAGAACGTTGTGTGCTTAACCTCATCGTCCGGAAGAAAGGCTTTGGATATCTGATTGACGTTGTTCGGATCAAAGCTCTTTATGGTCCTTTACCCATTTCCTTGTGTTATGTGAAATGAAACCGAGAAGTGACCTGCTAATAACTAAGGGAGAAACTAGAAGTAAGATCTAACGTAGTGGAAATGAATGGCATGCAATGAGCCACGTTTAAGAGGTTCCAACCCAACTGTTTTCCATGGTGTAGTGCACGTTGGCTTCTGGAAAGGCTGTTTCCGAAAAAGTAGTTTAAAGCATCAGGCAGCTCTGGGGCCCCTGGGTGGCTCAGTGGTTTAAGCCTCTGCCTTCGGCTCAGGTCATGGTCCTGGAATCGAGCCCCACATCGGGCTCTCTGCTCAGCGGGGAGCCTGCTTCTCCCTCTCTCTCTGCCTGCTTCTCTGCATACTTGTGATCTCTCTCTATCAAATAAATAAATAAAAATCTTTAAAAAAAAAAAAGTATCAAGCAGCTCTTCTCTTTGCTTCTCTCCAAGGTGGCTTGTAGTATATGTCAAGGTCTTCACAGAATTTGCCATACTGTCATTTGGAAGGAGAGGCTATGTTGTAAATAGTGGGACGTTGCAATTTCTAAAAGTTAAAAGATCCCATTTAAATCACTAGGGGCACTTTATTTATTTATTTATTTATTTTACTTTGGAACTTTTAGATACATTCTGGATATATTAGACAGCAACTGGTTTGTTTGAAATGTTGCCTTAAAACGTTTTATTTCCTTCTAAGAGCTAGATGTGGCACCTGGAGATCTTAGTTAACTACACTTTTTTCATTTAGCGATTTTTCCAGTACACTTGTGGTTTCTGTAATTTGTAAAGTACTGATGCTTGTTTTTCGGTGATACTATGTTTAGGCAAAACAAAATTTCCTTGATAAAACCGTATTTTTAAATGTTTTCAAAATAGGAATGTGAAACTCTTGGCTCAGATGTTGGCACTTCATGAAGTGTTTTTGTTAAGTCAGTTTACTTTCCATTTAAACACTCATATTGTCTAAATTTATCTTGGCCTTACCAAGTGTATTAGTCTGAAAAACCTAGCTAGCAAAAAATTCCCCAGAGTTACCAACGTTGTTGCTGACCCAAATCTCATTTCTGAAAAAAAAAATGTCATAATCACAATCTTGCTTTTTTATATAACACTCGTGCTGCATAGACTTATAGGCTAATGATACATGGATCCATAGAGCACATGTGAAGTTCTTACTCCAGTAATAGTTTATTACCACAGAGTTCTGTGATGGCACAAACATGAAATATGTAGTAAAGAGACCTAGGTTGCAGTCCCAGTTTTTTGTTACTTTAGACAGGTAACTGTCTGAGTGTCAATTTCTTCAACTAGAAATGGAAATATTATGTAACTCGCAGGATTCAAAGTCAAATGAGACTGTATGTAAAAGCACTTTTAACATTATGATGAATTAAGATAGATGTTAGTGCTCATTATTATCTTTATCAGGTCTGGGCAGTCTTCAACCAATAGTAAACCATACATAATATGGCTAGAGAGAAAATTTAATTAAATTTAATAGTGCAAGATGTCAGGGTGCCTGGGTGGCTCAGTTGGTTGAATCTCTACCTTGATTTCAGTTTAGGTCATGATCTCGGGGCTGTGGGATCAAGCCCCTTCCTCAGGCTCTACACTCAGCATGGAATCTGCTTTTCCCTCTCCTTCTCCTCCTCCCTTTACCCCCTTTACTCTCCCTCCCTCCCTCTCTCTCAAATAAATAAATGAATAGAATCTTTTTAAAAATAGCGTGAGATGTCATAAAATATGCCAACCTAGATCCCATATTTAAATTGTTATTTATAGGGGTGCCTGTGTGGCTCAGTGGGTTAATCTCAGGGTCCTGGGATGGAGCCCCGCATCTGGCTCTCTGCTCAGCAGGGAGCCTGCTTCCTCTTCTCTCTCTGCCTGCCTCTCTGCCTACTTGTGATCTCTGTCTGTCAAATAAATAAATAAAATCTTTAAATTGTTATTTATAGTACAATATATCCCTAGTGTAAATAGGGTTTTGAAAACAAGGATAATTTTTCCATAATAAGCTTGAGAGTTTTAGAGTGCATATATATGAAACATTATTATTTTTCATGGTACTCCAAGATTTATTTTTTTAAAAATATATGTAAAAATATAAAAAATATGAAATATATAAATATATGATATATAAATATATATATATAAATAAGAGCTATTCTTATAATGAGGTAGGCTAACTCTATAGTAGTTATCTTAAAATGTGTTCATTCATAGCTGCCCAGGTTTTCAGCTAAAATTACTGACAATAATCTACAACATTTGGAATTTGAAGGTTAACATTTAAAAAAGCAGTTACACTCTTCATTATGTTCATTTGTCATTGCTAACAGACTAATTGCTAATTGGTGATAATGCAAATTTAAAAATATAACTAACGTCTATTATATACTTCTTCCTCAGCACTGTGCTGAGTGCTTTTATCTGTATTTAACCTAAGTACTTTTTTTTTTTAAGATTTTATTTATTTATTTGACAGAGACAGAGACATAGTGAGAGAAGGAACACAAGCAGGGGGAGTGGGAGAAGGAGAAGGCTTCCGGCTGAGCAGGTAGCCTGTTGCTGGCAGGGTCCCAGGAACAACTGACCAGAGCTGAAGGCAGGTATCCCTTAAGTACTTTTATTTGTATTATCTCATTTAATCCTCAGATCTACTTTATTTGCTAGATACTATTTTAATCTCCATTTTTCAGATAAGATTTTTTGATAAATCTCAAAAGATTTATTTCTTACTCCTGTTGTGGGTTCATCATGGGTCAGCAAAAGGTTTTAGCACATAGTAATCACTCAAGGATCCACTGGAGCTATTGAGAAGAAGTAATGAGGGAGTCTTGAAAGATAGAGAGAAAGGGAGGAAGTATGTGTGTTCAACAAAGTTGTAGAGACAAATTGTTTTGGAACAGTGAGGGGATCGCCTTAATTGGAGTAAAGCATTTGTCTTATATGTTAGTAAGAGAGAAGTGAGAGAGCCAAACACATAAGGAAGAAGTAGTTAGGAAATAAGTGCAAGAGAAATAAGGAGAAAAGCTTTAGGGCCTCAAACACTCATGTCAGAGGGCCCAACAAAATAACTGGATTGCTAGAATGTTAGTGTAGTCTGCTTTCAAAATAGACAGTAGACCTTCATGAAACAGTTTTCTGTGGTTCTTTATTTTTCTGTATATATTTATAGTATTCTTCTAAAAAACCTTATTTTTTCTACTTAACTTTTGTTCTACTCAACTGAAAAATCCCCACTCATTTGAAGGCTTTGGCTTCAAATCTGGGTTTGGTGCCCACTCTGCCACTCAACTAACTGTAACTTAGGCAGTGTATCTAAGCTGTATCTTGATTTTTCTGATCTATAAAATAAGGATAAGAATAGCTGCTTCACAGGGTGTTTTAAAGATCAAATGGCAGAATGTATACAAAGTCTTTATCCCAGAACTACAATGCTCATAAATGGTCACAGTTGTTAAAAACAATCATTACACTGAAGGAATGGCAAAACAGGATTGAAAAGAAAAGTGATTCCAAGAACTATTTCACAGAAAGAGCTGGGAGAACCTGATAGTTTGATTCCTAGATAGTCAAAAGAATAAATTAGTCAAATACAATTGTATGATTTTTAACCTCAGAAACAAATTAGGAATTAGGGTAGGATTTAAGAGTGGTCTCAACATTTTAACTAAACCTTGAAGAAATGAGCATGTCCTCATGATGGAGCAGAAACTATTTATTCATTGATCCATTTATCGTGCAGTACACTATCTAAATTGGGAAAATTCAAGTAGCTTCTGTTTAATAGGGTTTGTAAGGAGGCAGAGTGGAATATGCTGCAGGAAAAGGAGGTTGGGCCCAAAAGATAACAAATCAGTGCCTTTTATGAATTAATGCACTGCCAGAAGTTTTCGTATTCCCTGTGTCACGTAATTTTCAGATATCCATACAAAAAGGTGTTTTGACAGATACAAAATAGTTTTAGAGAGATTTGCTAATTTGTTCTAAATATCACAGATAATAAGTAATGGAGCTGGAATTTAGCGAAATAAGTCAAGCAGAGAAAGACAACTATCATATGATCTCCCTGATATGAGGAAGTGGTGATGCAACATGGGGGCTTAAGTGGGTAGGAGAAGAATCAATGAAACAAGATGGGATTGGGAGGGAGACAAACCATAAGTGACTCTTAATCTCACAAAACAAACTGAGGGTTGCTGGGGGGAGGGGGTTTGGGAGAAGGGGGTGGGATTATGGACATTGGGGAGGGTATGTGCTTTGGTGAGTGCTGTGAAGTGTGTAAACCTGGTGATTCACAGACCTGTACCCCTGGGGATAAAAATATATGTTTATAAAAAATAAAAAATTAAAAAAAATAAAAAAATAAAAACAGGCTGTTATTTAACTCTGTAGCTTAGGCCATTTTCAGTATGGTAATTTACCAATTAAAAAGGAAAAAAAAAACCATATTCACTCTAACACTTAAAAAATATAAAGCACTTTCATATGTATTTGTTTTTCATCACCACTCATTAATCGCATCTTATAGATGGGAAAAATCAAGCTCAGCAAGTTTATTCAAGGTCACAGAATGAGTAAAGGCAGATTGGGAATGCAACCCAAGTTTTCTGACTCCAAAGCCTAAGGTCTTTCCAACATCCTTTTAAGGAGCCTGGAGTTTCTTCTATAGACAGTGGGAAGAGCCAGTGAGCATTTTTGAGAAGGGGAGTAACATAAATGTTTAAAAAGATTAGTTTGGGATATCATATCAGATGGACTAGAAATGGAGAGAGACAGGACACTAGTTACTACCCTATTTCAAAAACAAGCTAATAATCATGTAGACCTGAACAAGAGATTCAGCGGTAATAAGAGAGAGAAAACAGATCAGAGGGATTTGGAAACAGAATTTATAGGATTGCATCTGCAGTGAGGAAGGAGAATTAAATAGTACAGTCAGTGAGTGTCTGATTTGTTCATTTCTGCATCCCCAGGGCCAGCATAGTTCCCAGTACATGTTAGAGACTTAATAAATATTTGTTAACTCTAGAAGTAAATAAAGACTTTTAACAATGGTAGAGTAAAATAGAAGTCCAAAAATAAAAAGCAGAAAGAAGAAAATATCTCAGGAAATTCTTGATTGAAATAAAAAAGCATAGTATAAAAGAAACTATGAAGGGGGCGCCTGGATGGCTAAGTCAGTTAAGTGTCTGACTCTTGATTTCATCTCAAATCATTATCCCTAGATTGTGAGCCCAGCGTTGGGCTCGGCACTGGATATGGAGCCTGCTTAAGACTCTGTTTCTCTTCCTCTCCCTCTGCCCCTCCCCTCACTCTCTTTCTCTCTCTCTCTAAAAAATAAATAAATAAATTTTAAAAAAATGTTTTTTAAAGAAACCATGGAAGAGTTCCAAGAGTGTGAAATGCCACAGAGAGGCGTTTTTGGAAGGAGATCTGTCTACCGACAGAAATGGCCAATAGGAGAGAGCAGATGTCAACATGTAAACAATTAAAAGAGAGGACTGGGGAAGAACTGGAGCCAAGGAGCATAGAGCACACCTTCTAAATTCGTAAGTAAATTGAAAGAGGGCAATGGGATGATCCTTGAGGGAGAAGCAAGGTCAAGGAAGAATTGCAAAGGCTAGAAGACATGTGAGGTTCAAGGGAAAAAGAGCCAGTGAGGGGGGTATATGGAAAATATAAGCAAAATAAGGTCTTAGGAAATGGAGGTGGGTGAACTTAAAAAACACAGATGAAGTGGTCAAGCTTAGATACACAGCTCGGGCACATTTCACAGAGAAGAGAGGTTGAAGACAAGATTATAGGTGAGTGATTATAAACAGTGATTGCAAAAGGAGATTCGCAAAAGACTAAGGAAATCTTTGGAGAATGATCACAGGCAAGGCAAAGGAGTGGTCAGAAACATGGCAAGAAAGTTGTATAAATTCACGGTCACGTAAACCAATATACAACTGACTGAATTTGAGAAAAGTAAGAAGTCCCAAAAGTGTCTAGTGTTGCAGAGTAAGAAATGAGGACTTGGAATAGATGGTGTTCAACCATTGATATTCGTACAAGCATTTCATGAACGAAAACTTGGGAGTCCTTCTTTGCCTATTCAGTTAAAACTGATAAATTTCCATGGGTAAACTTTACAACTAACTCAAACTTTTTAGAGTGAATAAACAAATCCTTTTGTTTATAAGTGATACATTTAAAGCATCATGCAAATAAATTTTTCTTTCAAAATGATGTGAATTTGGGGTCCAATTTAATCATGATAATACAATTTAAAAAGCATTTGAAGCAATTGAAATTAGGAAGCCTATTTCTGTAAATCCCATTTGTTCATTCATAGATTGCTTTCATCCAACAAATGTTTATTAGGTGTCTACTGTACACTTTACTAAGTACTGGGAACCTGGGCAATAAACAAGAAAGACACCATCCTGGTCTTCACCTGAAAATAAAAATACCAAAGGAAAAAAAAAAGCTATATTTTATCATGTTGTTGATAACAACAACAAAATGACCTAATTGAGAAATGATTAATTACAACTATTTGAAGAGCTATTATGTAGCCATTAAAATAACTGTGTATTAATAGGGTACTTTCTTCTAATATTAACACAAAATACAACAGTGTTGTTATTGGAACTCTATGAAAATACATATGCATATGGGCAAATGCATAGAAATATGCAAAAATTAACATAAGTGTGTTGGAATAAAGAGATTATTGGTAATTTTACTTTTGATTTTCCTTTAAAGTGTTTTTAAAATGTCTTATAGCAAGTAATGAGAAATTTCATTTCTACTGATATATAAATATATCCAATCTTCACATTTACAGTGGGACTCGTAAAGGCTGTCCTTGGACTTTAAATCTCTTGTTTAGCTAGCAAAGCTCTCAAGCTGGTGATCCCCAGGTCACAGATATTGTACCAGTTATTTATCGCTGCAAAAATGCTGCCTAACAAGCCACCCTAAAGGTCAGTGGGTTAAATAATAATCATTTATTATTTCTTAGGAGTCAACATATTGTTAGTTGGGTAGCTCTGCTAGAATTAACTGGGTTTACTCATTTTTTGAGCTAGCTGTGGGCTTGGTAGGTGGATCTACTCATTTTGGCTGAACTCTCATTGTAAATCAGCTCTCTGTCCTTGGGTCTAGAAAGGCCTTGAATGTTTTCCATAATCTCTCACATTCTTCCAGTAAGTGAGCCTGAATATGTTCTCATGATGAATCAAAAATTTTTTCCTCATTTATCCATTTACTTACTGGGTCTCCTATGTTCCAGGCACTGAAACAAGGAACCAAAGAAATGGAGTCAAATGAGAACTTGCCCCTTTTATGAAGGAACTTGCCGTTGAATGGGAGAGATAGGCAAGTCAACCAGGGACCACAGTACAGAGTGGTAAGTGCTATGACTGGCATAATAGGTGCCATGGGCACAGTGGAGGAACTTTCAAGTCATAACAGGCTTAAGTATGGAGAGATGATTGAAAGTATCACAGAGGGTTGAGGGCACCTGGGTGGCTCAGTTGGTTCAGCATCTGCCTTTGGCTCAGGTTGTGATCTCAGGGCCCTGCAATGGAGCCCCTCTTTGGCTCCCTAATCAGTGAGGAATCTGCGTCTCCCTCTCCCTCTGCCCTTGCCCTGGCTCCTGAGTTCATGCTCTTTCTCTCTCTCAAATAAATAAATAGAATCTTGAAAGAAAGAAAGTATCACAGAGGGGGTAATCCTTGAGCAGGTTTTCAGGGGAATAGGAAAAGCTGAATGAGCTAGAACATTGTGGCATTCTTGATGAACTTTGACATTGGGGGAGGACGTGTTGTAGGGAAAGGAACATATGAAGAAATAGCATGAGAGAAAGCTATTCAGGCAAGTATAGTAGCTAAGGTTCTTCTGATTGCAAATAACAGATCCAGCAAGTTGACTTTATCAGAATGCTATTGGGGTATCTTATAGACTCTGGGGATTGTATAGCCAGGGAAATGATGTAGTAGGAATCCTAAAACTCTTCCTGGTGGACTGTAAACAACTCCCTGTCTCTTTGCATCTCAGTTCAAAATTTCAGTTTTCCAGGGGAGCAAGTCTGTTTGGCCAGTTTGGATCAGATTTCTGCCCCCGATCCCTTAGTCATGACTAGACTCTAAGTCATGTATGTGGATGTTTGCTGCTGCTCCACCTCTGTGCTGGGGAGGGAGGTGTGCTTGTGAGCTGTTGTGGCTGGCCTAAGGGGAATCTGTTGTGTTTTATTATTTACTTGCCTTTCCCCACATGTGCAGTGAAAAAATGCCTCCAGCTTCTTGACCTAGCCATTCTGGTACAAAAAGCCCCTGAACTTGCCCAAAGGCAGGTTCTTTCCAAGCCCATATATACCTCCAACTAAAGGAAGGAATGTCCTAGGGTTATCGCTTTCCTGGTCCTGATCTCTGGATGTAAAATGCCCATTCCTTCAGTTCTGGCTGTTTCATCCAAGTGTGGTTCTCATGGTCTTGCAATATGAGGACTAAATGGTCGGTATAATTATACAAGTATACCCTATAAATAATTGCTGGAGACAGGGGTGGCGATGGTTGCCACAGAAAAAAAAGAAGAAGAAAACAAGGATAGTTCTTCATTTAAAAGGGAAAAAAAGAGCAATTATTTAGTCTCAGACATTCCAGCAATGTATGTGCAGACTACTCATTCCTGCTACTGTCAATGAGAGTATAACTGGCCCATTCCAAATTTCCTTGCTTGCAGCTAATGTCTCAGCTGCCTGAGGATTTTGCCTGCTAGGGTGATTTAGACCTTTATTTCTGGAGGTCTTAGCCCTTGGTGATCATCAGCATGGATTGTGTCAAACCAAACAAAGAATGCAGCAAACTGAAGATAATCTTGAGGTGGAAGGACAGGGAACCAATGCGTATTTGTTCCATAAATAGTCTTCATTTTACAGATGATGAAACTGAAGCACAGAGAGTTCAGATTAACTCTTAAGTGATAGTCAGGATTTAAACTCATGCTGTCTGGCTCTAGAACAACCCTTCTCCATAGTTATATTGTAGTGACTGCACTGGGTGTGCGAATTGAGTCTGGGTGCTGAGCCTTTTATATCCAGGATTACGTCATGTCTTGGCTCAAAAAAAATCATGTCTTGGCTCTTCAACTTTAGCTAGACTTGTGACCAAAAACAAGTTGCTTAATTTTGCTAAGTCTTTTCATCTATAAAAGGAAGATAGCCTTGTGCATGGTAGAATACCTGTCATTTGATAAGCAGATTTGTAAAATAGTGGCTGTTATTATTATTACTATTTTTTTTTTAAGAGAGGAAGAGAACAGGGGAGGGGCAGAGAGAAAGAATCCTAAGCAGGCTCCATGCCCAGTGCTGAGCCCAATGTGGGGCTTTATCTAAGGACTCTGAGATCATGACCTGACCCCAAATCAAGAGTCAGATGCTTAAGGGGCTAAACCACCCAGGCACCCCAGTGGCCATTATCATTAATTCAATAAAAATGTGTTAAGCATACCATGATAGGCACTGGATGTATAGTGGTGCATAAGAGGGACATAACTGTATAATTCCTATGTTTCTGGATCTTTCAATAAAAAGGATCTGAACTAAGCCATTAAATGAAAATAGCAATATGTGGTCCACAGATCTGTCTCCATCACTTTGGATTATGAACACCAGGAGTGATATACAAGAACATAACAAAGACTATAAACTGAAGAGGACAGGTCAGGAAAGGTTGTTCTAAGCCTGAAACAACCCAAAGGAAAGCATCATCACCTACTTAAGACTGGCAGGTAAATCTGGATTTTTTTTTCTTAAGATTTTATTTATTTTTCTGAGAGTGAGAGAGAGTAGGAAGGTGAGCACAAGTGGGGAGGGGGAGGGGAAGAGAAGGAAGGTGGGAGAAGCAGACTCCCCGCTCATCAGGGAGCCCCATGCAGGGTTCAGTGTGGGCCTGGATCCCAGCACCCTGAGATCATGACCTGAGCAGCTGCCTAACTGATTAAGCCACCCAGGCACCTCAGAAGTCTGGATTTTATAAGAAAAGTGGAGGCAATTGATCAAGCGATTCTTGTCATGGAACAGAAAGTTAGACTAGGCAAAATAGAAACAATCTGTGAGAGTTCTATGGAGATTGAGTGGTAGATATTCTCAATAATCCACAGAAAGCATGATTAAAGGGAAGGAAATTAGAAACATACATTAAAAAAAAGAATCCTCAAGTCCTGATTTGGAAAACAGCCACAATTTGTAATTTGAGCCAACAGATAAAATCAAATTTGTCTCTCAGGGGAGGCAAAATAAGCCTTTTTCAGGCTAAATTCCCCAGGGACCTGGCTTGTTTTCTTTATTGTAAATGAGCACTGGGAAAAGAACAGGCTTTAGACATTCTACCCAAACTATTCACAGGCCATTTTCTTGGTAATCACTGTGTAGCTCTTTTCTCAGTCAGGCTCCCACACAGGATTTATTCTTGGTGTTTGATAGCAAGTATTATTTTTAACATTTATCAAATATACCAAAATATCTCTAAAAGTACCTTAGAATATGTATAAGGGAAGAAAAGTGAGTGTGTGTGTGTATATATATTTATCCATCCTTGAAGTGACCTAATATAAATTCTGCAGATTTATCCTTATGACTGTGGTTATATAATACGACCTAAATCACTGTCATGGTTAAAGTCAAATTTACCACAATGAGATCCTACATGGATTAAATGACCAATTACAGTATTTTCAGGAACATCTGATCATAACTGACTTAATTGTGGCTATATGACAGGAAAAGTGGTTGAAAAAGTCATTGTTTCCAAGTAAATCCCAGTTTACAGTGTTCACCATCAAACCTGTCATCTTAACCAAAACTATACGTAGGTTTATTGTTTTGAACAAATGTGATTTGTGTATGTTTGTGTGTGCATGTGTGATTTTTTTGTTTAGACCAAAGGAACATCTAAAGCACAAAAGTAGATCCAAATTTTACACAGATGCTTCTCTGTGTTTGCAGCTTCAATTTAAAGGATAGCAAAGTTGACTTCAGTTTCCAAGGTGAATTATATTGACTCTATTGGAAAGACATGAACCAATACATGTAACTTTAAGATCTATGAACACCTTATTGAAAGTTACCCATGTATAAAAAATTTGTTGAGCACTTGAAATTCATAAATAATATTTAGCTTCTGAATAGTGATAATAAATATATACATGTATGCACTTATCATGCATAATATATTAGGAGTGTCTTAATGGCTTACTGAGCAAAATATGATCATAAAATATATGTCATTACAGCCCAGATACATAGCAATAAAAAATTTAAGATAGATACTTATTAGGTAAGACATTTTGATTAAAAAAAAAGACATTTACTTTAAAATATTCAGCAGCATGGGGCACCTTCGTGGCTCAGTGGGTTAAAGCCTCTGCCTTCAGCTCAGGTCATGATACCAGAGTCCTGGGATCGAGCCCTGCATTGGGCTCTCTGCTCCGCAGGGAGCCTGCTTCCCCCTCTCTCTCTGCCTATTTGTGATCTCTGCCTGTCAAATAAATAAATAAAATGTTTAAAAAAAATTCAACAGCATAAGTTGATTTTAAGCAATGATAGTGGTAAAATATTTTGAACATTTTCTGATTTTAAAAAAAGGAGCCAGAGATTCATTCAGTATCTTTCTGGCATTTGAATTGACATCTCTTTGTCTTCCACACAATTGCTGATTGGGAGGGAAAATGGTTAAATCTGTCAAGAAGCTCTATATTTTCACATTAAAATTCAAAGTTATTCAGATACAGGTAGATAAGTGGCATTTTTTTTAAAGATTTTATTTGTTTATTTGACAGATCACAAGTAGGCAGAGAGATAGGCAGAGAGGAGGAAGCAGGCTCCCTGCTGAGCAGAGAGCCTGATGTGGGACTCGATCCCAAGACCCTGAGATCATGACCTGAGCCAAAGACAGAGGCTTAACCCACTGAGCCACCCAGGTGCCCCGATAAGTGGCATTTTTAAAAAAGATTTTACTTATTTATTTATTTGAGAGAGAGAGCATGAGCTGTGAAAGGAACAGGGACAGATGGAGAGGGAGAAGCAGACTCCCCACTGAGCAAGGAGCCCCAACACAGGGCTCAATCCCAGGACTCTGAGATCAACCTGAACTGAAGTCAGCTGCCACCCAGGCACACCAATAAGTGACATTCCTAATCAGCAAGGAAAGTATAAATTAAGCAATAAATTAAGGAGCTAGTGCTAATTGTTTGAAGGAAAAAAAAAATGTGCCAAAATAAATTCCTGGTGGAGTAAAGATTTTAATATAAAAAATCATAATATTATTAAAAGAAAATGTTAAAAATACTTATATAATCTTGGAAATGGGAAATATATTGCTTGAAATGTAAAGCAAAAGATTGATTTTTGAAAATACATTTTAAAAATGGAGTGCTTGGCTGGGTTAGTTGGTAGAACATTCGACTCTTGATCTTGGGGTTGTAAGTTCAAGGCCCACATTGGGTGTAGAGATTACTTAAAAATAAAATCTTATAAAAAATAAATAAAATACATAAAAAATTAAAAACGGTTTCATAAATCACCAACAAATAAAAAGACAAGTCCCAAACTGGAAAGGAAAAAAAAAATACCCCCAAATTAAAGGACAATGCCAAACTAGAAAGAGGAAAATGTGTGGTGCCTGCCTGGTTGGTTCAGTAAGTAGAGCATGCAATTCTTGATCTTAGAATTGTGAGTTTGAGCCCACAGTGTGGGTAGTGATTACATTAAAAAGGTGGAGGGGTAAGGACAAAAGGCTAAGAAGTCTTACAAATTAACAAGAAAAAGATAAATAGAAAACTGGGTAAAGGACTTCTGCAGGTAGGATAGAAAAGGATAAAAAGGATCACTAAAGGGGCCCCTGGGTGGCTCAGTGGATTAAGCCGCTGCCTTCGGCTCAGGTCATGATCTCAGTGTCCTGGGATCGAGCCCGCATCGGGCTCTTTGCTCACAGGGAGCCTGCTTCTCTCTCTCTCTCTCTCTCTCTGCCTGATTCTCCACCTACGTGTGATCTTTCTCTCTGTCAAATAAATAAATAAAATCTTAAAAAAAAAAAAAAAAAGGATCACCAAAGATGAATATTTTTCCTTTACATCAGTAATAAAAAAATGTATATTATCATGCCAACTTTGCCTATTTAATTGGTAAGGATTACTTTAAAAGATAATATCCAGGGTTAGAGAGGATAATCCCAATTGTTCTTTGACAAAACGTCTGAAAGGTGCATACCTATTAACCGGCAATTCCACTTCAAATAGTGCCAAGGAAATATACACCTGGGAAGTAATTAATGATAAATGCCACAAGATGTTTATTGCAGTTTCCCTCCTTGCTTCTCCTCTTCCTCCTTCCTCCCCCGTCTGTCCCTTTTTATCTCCTTTTTCTTTTTGGCTTTATATTCGATATTGGTGAAAAACTGAAAAAATTAAAATGTCCAACAAAAGTGGTATTGGTTAAATAAAATATGGTAAAGTCATTCAACAAAACATGTATGTTAGTCGACCAATAAAAATGACAGTGTAGTAAATACAGTTAACCCTTGAGCAATGAGAGAGTTAGGGGTGCCAACCCCATGCATTTAAAAATCCATGTATAACTTTTGACTTCCCTCAAACTTAACTGCTAATAACCTACTGTTGACTAAAAGCTGATAGCATAGTCAATTAATACATATTTTGTATGTTATATATGTTATATATTATATTCTTACCATAAAGTAAGCTAAAGAAAAGGAAATGTTATTAAAATCACAAGGAAGAGAAATTACATTTACATTACTGTACTTTATGGAAAAAATCCATGTATAAGTAGACTCTCACAGTTCAAACCGGTCTTATTCAAGGGTCAACCGTATATTTGAAAAATGTTCACAGTACGTTGGGGTGGTTTTTCTTTTTCTTTATTTTTATGATTTTTGAATTTTGTTTTATTTTAATTACAGCATAGTTAACATACAGTGTTATATTAGTAGCAGGTGTACCATATAGTGATTTGACAATTCTATACCACAATATATTGTTAAATAAAAAACTTGACATACAGAGCAAAATGTATTGGCTGGGGGTGGTGGAGGGTTACCTGAGTGAGAAGGCACCTTTCTATCTCTTTGTTGTCTCTCTGCCACCACCACACCCACAGACACACTTAATGGAAAGATATTGGAAAGACATAATGAGCTATGGGGAAGGCAGATTACTACATTATTGAATCTTCTTTTGGCCTGTCATTATTTTCCAATTTAACTATAAAGAACAGGAACTATTTTTAATAGGCAAACATATTTTCTGCTTTTAAAGATTTTATTTATTCATTCATTTATTTATTTTAGAGAGAGAACAGGAGGGAATGGAAAGAAGCAGAGGGAGAGAGACAAGCAGACTCCCTGCAGAGCACAGAGCCCAACACAGGGCTCAGCACAAGGCTCGACATGGGGCTTGATCCCAGGACCCTGAGTTCATGAGATCATGACCTGAGCTGAAATCAGGAGTCAGACACCCTACTGACTGAGCCACCCAGCTGTTCCCAAACATATTTTCAAATTAAACCTATAATGCTACTTAGTGGTTGCCTTTATAAGAGTCTTGAATTAGCCAGTTAGCTGAGTATAGTTTAATTCCAATATCTTCATAATTGGGATGCAAAATTGAGAAAAAAAATGTGTTGAATCTTAAAATGCTGTAGAATTGGCATATAATTTTTCCATTTTGTAAGGTATTATTTTATAAAAATACTATTTTTCTTGTAGCTATGGGGATGTTTTATATACAACAATACCAAGGTTAGGAATTTGTGTCCTGAAAAACATCAGAACATCAAATCTAAAGTAAATAATGATTTCCTCCTTTAAACTTAACAAAGATATGGGAAGAAGTAGTAGGCAAGAAGGCTCCCTGTTACTATGGGGATGATTATGCTCTTCGTGGTGTAAACCACCTTCACTGTAGCTTCTGGATCAATGACTTACTAGCTCACAGGAAAGTCAACAAATCAAGGCGTACCTGCTATCTGCAGAAAGGGATTTTCATTAGGCAGAGAACTGTGTAAAATATTATTCAGACAAATTAAGGAAAACCAATCAAAATGAGTGTTTTTAAAATTCTAATTGGGGAGTATTTAAGATGCATGAGAAGACAAATTCTTATCCCGGGTTACTCCAAAACAGATTAAAAATTGATGTGAATACGAATTAAAATCATTAAAGCAAAATCACAAAACCCTTCTATTAGTACTTCAATTATTTTCTAAAAAGAACATTTATTAAGGGCGCCTGGGTGGCTCAGTGGGTTAAGCCGCTGCCTTCGGCTCAGGTCATGATCTCAGAGTCCTGGGATCGAGTCCCGCATCGGGCTCTCTGCTCAGCGGAGAGCCTGCTTCCCTCTCTCTCTCTCTGCCTGCCTCTCCCTCTACTTGTGATTTCTCTCTGTCAAATAAATAAATAAAATCTTAAAAAAAAAGAACATTTATTAAAACAATCCCCAGGGTAATCTTGTAATTTATTAATTTTAAGGATCTGTGTTAAACTCTGGGGCCAGTCAAGGGAGCCAGCAGTCTTGCTGGGTAGCCAAGATAGCCATTCATCAATTCATTCATTCATTCAGTAAAATTTACTGAGGATCTACTATGGGCCAAGCATGCAGGGCATTGAGCATTAAAGAATGCCTAAAACATGCCTCCTACCCTCAGTTTAGAAGGAGAGAGATTTGTAAATAAATCACTGCTATACGGCCAATCTCAGTGACTGCCATACTGACTCCTTCAAGCGGAACTATTTCCGTGTTTCCTGATGAATAAGTCCTGGGTGGCCATGTTCTGCAGAGTGACCAGTCCACTTCTCTCTTTCGGCAGCTTTCCCTGACACAGCTAGGAAAAAGGCCTTGGCCCCCAAAATTCCGCCAGAGTAGGGCAGGGTAGTGGTCAGGTGATTTCTTCAAGAGTTCCAGTGTAAGATACAGAGGGCAAGTTAGTAGTTGGTAGGAGGAGCTGAGGGGGGAGTGGAAAAAATTCTTAGAGAAAGACCGTTATATTTGGCCTTGAGGGAACCAAAGTAATGAGAAGCAGAAGTTGTGCAGTACAGAAGAGATGAAAAGGGACTTAGAGTCAGCAGCAGATAAGGGAGGAGAAAAGAAAAATGGAGAGAATCGTGGTTACCTTCAAGGATCAGTGAACTGCCAGTCTTAATATACGACAGTCTTCATCATATGGCATTAAAGTAAAAAAAAACAATTTCATAGTGATGTCTGGTTCAGCCACAACAGAATAATGGATTTACCCTCTCATAGTAAATAACGATAAAACTGGATAAAATAAATGAAGGAACTGTTTTCAGACATGGACAGTAGACAACACAGAGCTGCGATCCTTGAGAAAAGAGAGCAAAGAAGGTGTTAATCACAGAACGATTTGCTGTTTACTTAATGAGCAAGAAAACATTATACATCTGTTTAGTAATAGCTTGCATGAATCCCCATAATGTTCTCTTTATTTCTAAAATCATCCATAAATAATCTAGAAGCTCTCATACATAATCCAACATATGATGGATTATATGGATCTCATATGATGGATCTCATACGTAATCCAACAAACGCATGATGATAGAGCATCAGTGTAATATAAACACACTTCCACAAGCTTCCACAGGAGAGAATTAGTTAACTTCTGGCCATACAATAGCAAGGGAGTTACTTTTATAAAAATTAGACTTTGGGGGGCACCTGGGTGGCTCAGTGGGTTAAAGCCTCTGCCTTTGGCTCAGGTCATGATCACAGCGTCCTGGGATTGAGCCCCGTTGGGCTCTCTGCTCAGCAGGGAGCCTGCTTCCACCTCTCTCTGCCTGCTTGTGGTCTCTGTCTATGAAATAAATGAATAAAATCTTTTAAAAAAATTAGACTATGGTCACTACAGTCCATAGTGGATTGTAGATCTCTGACCTATAATTCCACAAAATATGTATAATCAACTGTGAATTTATACTTGGAAATAAACAAGGAACTCTACAGTATATACTTTAATCTGCTTACATCAATTATATGCCTGAAATTCAGTAGCTCACTATAAGGAAAGGCACACTATGCATTAATGCTCGTGAAAACGAAGGGTAGAGTGAGTGGCATGAAAACCTGGTGAACTTTAGTAATAAAGGAAATTTTTCCTAAAGCAGATATAAATAATCCTTATTTAAAAATGAAATCCTGAAACATGTTAAGGAGAAGATACATCATTTGGGCTGTTAAAGATAATATAGTCATACATAACCTGCTAATTGTATACAAGTGATTAGTATTCCAACATGTCTATTACTAATAAAAATGTCTTAACCCCCACTATCCTATTAAGAAACAGGCTAAAGGGTGCCTAGGTGGCTTGAATGGTTGGGCATCTGCCTTTGGCTCAGGTTAGGATCTCCAGGTCCTGGGATTAACCCCGCATCTGGCTCCGTGCTCAGCTGGAAGCCTGCTTCCCCCTCTCCCTCTCCCTCACCCCTTTCTTGTATTCTGTCTCTGTGTCTCTCAAATGAATAAATCTTAAAAGAAGAAGAAGAAGAAGAAGAAGAAGAAGAAGAAGAAGAAGAAGAAGAAGAAGCAGCAGCAGCAGCAGCTAAGATTTCTGTAGCATAGAGACATGTAACAGGTTGGAGGTGAGCACTCCAGGCTACTAAAAGAATGGGTTTCTGCTCCATGAAGTCATATAGTGTCCCAAGGTCCTTCAAGCGTTTTGCTCTGCCATCCCCTACAATGCTGTCCTCATTTACAAGTCTAAGGTGGGCTTGAGTCTCAGCCTGGGAGATGGGAGCAAAAGAAGAACTGGAGAGCAAGGAGTTTCCCTTTTACGTAAATGATATGGAAGTTGCAAATCTCTTGAACCAATGGTAAGAACTTAGTTTCAGGGCCACAGTTGGTGGCAAGGGTAGCCTGGAAATGCAGGCAGCCTGGGCCACCAGGTACTCTGCTCAACCTCAATTATGGAAGAAAGGGAGGGTGACTTTGGAGGATAGCTGGTTGTCTACCACACTGATACCTAGGCATACACTGCTGGTGGAGATGTAACTAAGTTCAGGTTTTTGGAAGGAATTTTGGCAATATGCATCAAGAACCAACATACCTGTGCTTTCACTTAAGAGGAATTTATCCTAAGAAAATAAAAATATATGTGCCTGAAGATTTAGTTGTGAGGATGCTCATCACAAGGTAATGTTAATATCAGAAAAATTGAAAACCACCTAAGTATCTCATTGCTTACTGTGAAAGAGCCACTTACACATGCTCCTGGATACCAAGTTAGCATCACCATAGTTACTGGGCCAAGAGCCAGAATATTTATAGGTCACCATTCCAGGATTCCATCTGTAGTCATCAGATACAGAGTGCCTACCATGTGCTTATCCTCTTCTAGAATTTTTATATATATTATTTCATTTAATCAACCCTGCAAAGCAGATGTTAATATATTGATAAATGGAGGTTCAGACAGCTTAAGGAACTTAAAAGGTCCCACAGGGAAAAAGTGATATAGTTAGATCTGAATTCAGTTCTGTCTGGTTCTTCCCACTCCACTTCATGCATATTTTCTCATTTGACTTGCCCAGCAGGATTGATAAGGAGCTAAGGAAAGAGCATTGTGCTGTGACCAAGACAGGATACCTGGAGGAACAGTGTCTCAACATGGGGGTTGTGGGACAGAACACCCAACCATCAGGATGCCTCAGGATGTTTTTTTGTTTGGGGGTTTATTTTTAAGATTTTATTTTTAAGTCATCTCTACACCTAATGTGGGGCTCAAATTTATAATCCTGAGATCAAGAGTCACAGGCTCCGCCGACTCAGCCAGCCAGTCACTGTATGACTGACTCCTTAGGATGTTTATGTTTACAAATAGTAGAAACGCAACTTGAACTACTCTAAACAGAAAAAAGAGAAACTATAAGAAAGGAAGGGTGTCACTGAGCTAAGGAATAGAAGCAGCCAGGTGTTAGGACTGGAACTGCGACAGGAAGCTCAGCAGAACTCCGAGAACTCCCTGTTTCTCACTTCATTGTTTCCCTCAGCATCTGGCTTTCTCGGTTATTTGAGCCATATGGCAGCTGGCAGATGGCAGCCACAGCTCCCAAATTTACTTTTACAGATCCAGCCACATGGAAAGACTCATTCTCTCTCCCTCTCTCTCCCATCCCCACGTCCAAATTCCCTGAAAAGGGGCTCTGCTCAACTTGCGTCAGTAGCCTAGTCCCAGTCCAGTGGCTGTGGCCAGATGTTGCCGTGGGTGAGGGACAAGTTAAAGGTTCACTGTGAGCCACCAGGATGTTCCAAAATGTGTCCACTACACAAGGGCCGTGCTATAGACCTTGTAGGACAGATCTGGCAGGGCAGATCTCTCCTTAGGGAAAGCCAGTGAGCTAAAGGGCAGCCAGGGGTGTGATGGTCTGCAGTTCCACAGACAGGTCTTCTTGATGGATATCTTGACCTTGAAGGTCAGACTGAAAGAGAGTTGAGAGAGGTATTGGTAATTTTTTTTTCTCTGTGACAACATTCCCTAAAAAATATAAACAGTTACTTTTTCTATAGGTGACAATGATGGAGTTTATCCAAAAGAATTGATTTCACCACCTTCACATCTTGCCCAGCTGATTTGGCGGTTAACAAGTTCGAATGATTATAAATGGGCTGATTGAAATAATCTAGTCCCTGAGAAACATAGATGTATATTCTAGTATTTTTAGTATCACTTATTGAGAAGTGGTAAGGGTTGGTTTGCTTGTTGTTTTCCCCAGAAACAGCTGGCATTCTTACACTGCACAATAGTCAGAAATAGCCCTGAAGACAGACAGAGAACAACAGAAGAGACTCAGACAGGGAAAAACCTGGGATAGCATTTCTAGTATAAATTGTGTGTGTGTGTGTGTGTGTGTGTGTGTGTCACACATACATATAATTCTAATTATTTATATTTGAGAGAGAGAGAGCAGGGGTGGGGAGGGGCAGAGGGAGAGGGAAAGAGAGGTACCTACACACACACACACACACACACACACACAAGCACACACACATACATACACACAGGCACCCCTGTGTGTGTGTTTTAAAGTCCTCTTTATTTAAATCCAAAGTGTGCCCTATTTGAAGACTATACATAAATAATTCATCTTAGGGACACCTAGGTGGCTCAGTCAGTTAGGCATGTGCCTTCAGCTCAGGTCATGATCCCAGGGGCCTGGAATCAACCTCCACATTGGGCTTCTTGCTCAGCAGAGAGGCTGCTTCTCCCTCTCCCTCTGTCTGCAGCTCCCCCTGCTTGTGCTCTCCCTCTCATTATCTCTCTATATGTCAATAAAATCTTTAAAAAAAAATCCATCTTGAAAATTATACCACCAATAAATAGGGTGTGTTTCCTAAATGGGGGTGGGCATAAGTGATAAAACCTTAAAACCTTGAGCCACTGTAACCCAGAAGAGTACTTAATAGTATAGCACAGGAAGTTATGTGGCAGCCATTTTCTGTCAAAGGAGGACAATGAATTTTCAACTTAGACTCCAATTTGAAAGTTGTTCTTTTTACATAAAAGAGAAGAGTTTAAAAGACCTTCTCTCCTCAAACTATGGGAAAATACTTTGGAGAGAGAGACAATGGCCACACCCCAAGAATGGGCAAGGCACTTTGCAGAGAGAACTAGATCCTACTTTGCAATGATGACTGATAACGACTTGGTACATAAAATACAATTTAGGTTTCAGTTTAAATGTCCCTTCCTGGGGCACCTGGGTGGCTCGGTGGGTTAAGCCTCTGCCTTCAGCTCAGGTCATGATCGCAGGGTCCTGGGATCAAGCCCTGCCTCAGGCTCTCTGCTCAGTGGGGAGCCTGCTTCCCCCCTGCTATACATGCCTGCTTGTGATCTCTCTCTCTGTATGTGTCAAATAAATAAATAAATAAATGTCCCTTCCTTTTTTTTTTTTTTTTAAGATTTTATGTATTTATTTGATAGAGATACAGCGAGAGAGGGAGCACAAGCAGGAGGAGTAGGAGAGGGAGAAACAAGCTTCCTACTGATCAGGGAACCCGATGCAGGGCTCAGTCCCAGGACCCTGAGATCATGACCTCTGCCAAAGGCAGATGCTTAAAAAACAGAGCCATCCAAGGGCCACTTAAAAGTCCCTTTCTCCAGGAAGCTATTCTCATTTCCTTAGACTAGGTTAAAAACTTCTGTCCTGAACTTCTATAGGGGTGCAGATTACATGGGATATACTTATACTAATACATTATTATCTATCTGAAATTAAAATTTAACTGAACATCTATATTTCGTCTGACAACTCTATATTTCGTCTTGTCTTTTCTAAGCACCTAGCACAACCCACTGTGACTGCTTATTTAAGAAAGAAAGTTCTGGGAGGGCAGAGACAATTTTACAAGTTTACTTTGCATCTTCAGGGCCAGATATGGTCTGGTCATACAACATAGGTTTGATAAAGATTTGTTGAATGAAAGAAATCATTGTAAATAAATAATGAAGTAGAGAGTGAACATTTTTTTTAGATGTTTATAAAGACTCAGATACAACAAGGTACACATCTTAAGGGGGGATGTCTTAAGATAAAAACAGGGGATTACACAGAAGAGGATTAGTTGAGTCTGGATTTGATTAATGCAAGAAAAGAAGGCATCATATTAGATTAGACCTAAATCCCTAGCTTTACTGGCTTCTCACTGTGGAAAAATATAAATCCCCCACTGAAATTAATTATGGTTTGTTGACATATTCTGGAATTTTGCTGAAATTAACTATCTAATGAACTGTGTATAGTTCTCACTTCATAGTGGGGTCTCAGTCTTTTTCAACTCTTTCTGGTCATGTGGTAATATGAGACCCTCCTGACATTGTGAAAGATGAAAACAGGTGGCTCAATCAGATACCTGAATGATCCTTGTAGCGGAGATTCAGAGCTAAGTCAGAAGACCGGGGGAGACCTCCAGTTAGCCTCTTTAATTCAGTGTGGGGTGATACCCATTTCACTTGCAGGAAGAGAGCGCCAGGTTGTTTCTCAGCTTTCTGGGAGGACATTGGAGCTAGCATGAATTGCTACTGATTCTTAGAAACTTTTTTTTTTTAAGTATATTTATACCATGTAATTCCAGGCACTCAGACTTTGTTTATGCTATTCAATCTCCCTAAACAAAGCCTATCTTCCATTTGTGGTTAAATTCAGCTCTCTGACTGCCTCATGCCTGCATCCCCCAGCTGAACATGTACTGTCCTCACTAGACCCACTTTATTTTATTTTTAAAGATTTATTTATTTATTTGAGAAAGAGAGAGAGCAGGTTTGGGGGTTTGGGGCGGGGAGCAGGAGAGAGAGAGAGAGAGAATCCAAGTAGATGAACTGCTGGTGTGGAGCCTGACACAGGGATAGATCTCACGACCCTGAGGACATGATGTGAGCCAAAACCAAGAGTCAGATGCCTAACTGACTGAGCCACCCAGGTGCCCCTAGACCCACTTTAAATACACATCCCTTAGTCCTGCCCATAATCATTTCCTTAATGCATTCACATTCCCATGGCTTCCTGCCTTCTTCTCTCCTCTAACCTCCATCCTCATTCCCAGTGAGTGATCTTGCTTCCTGCTTCTCTGTAAAAGGAGAAGCCATCAGAAGAAATTGGCACAAAAAAGGAGAACTCATAATGTTCTTTTGGGGCCTAATTCTTGAACCTCTTCATTCATTTCCCTTCCAACCCAACTCTTACCAGATTCCTGGCCATTTTGGTCATAATCTGCTAAGCCAAAGTTATGCGGATACAGGAATACAGAGAAAAGTACTGAAGAACTAATAAAGAAAATAATAATGTATTTGTTGTATTTGTAGTTTATTTCAAATAGCTGATGTGGTCTCCACGTTGCTATGACATTTTTCTGTTTCCAGGCTCCAAGATAGTGCTTCCATTTAGAAGTGTGGCAGAATTAACACTCTCATCCCCCTCAGTCCTGAACAGCCTCAACACTCTGGCTGAAAAGGGCCCAGAAGGTCAACCCAAATGCCACTCTAAGACTGTCAGATAGCTTCCTTTCTACCGTAAGACATTGAGTGTTCATTTCAGTAGTGGCATTCAGACCTTGTTTTTGCTGTTATTACAGTTTATTTCCCACAGTAAGAAATATATTTTGCTTCAAGACATACATAGTACACACATGTATACACAATCAAATATATGATTGAAACAAAAGAGTCACCAGACAATACTTATCTTTACCATATTTAAAGCACTCTCGTATTTTCTAGTCTATTTTTCAAGTGCCAATTGTGATGTAATAGATAGATATCATTACTTACTACACAGTTTAAGCTCATGGTTTGGAAAATGCTTCATTACAGGCTAAGTAGAGATATTAATAGACAAAATCTTTACAATTCCATGAACTAGATGATAATTAGTCTAAAACCCATTCGAGTATAACAACCCACCCCAAAAGGAGTGGCCATATGATTAGCTGTTTAGCTAAGAATAAATGACTCAGGGGCGCCTGGGTGGCTCAGTGGTTAAACCTCTGCCTTTGGCTCAGGTCATGATCTCGGGGTCCTGGGATTGAGCCCCACATCGGGCTCACTGCTCAGCAGGGAACCTGCTTCCCCCTCTCTCTGCCTGCCTCTTTGCCTACTCATGATCTCTCTCTGTCAAATAAACAAACAAAATCTTTAAAAAAAAAAAACCTATAAAGAATAAATGACTCATATGATTATTTGTCTATGTGGTAAAAAGCAAAGCTGATGTCAGGACAAGTAAGGTAAAATCAATTAGGAAAAGGGAAACAGCACCTCCCTGGTTTTTTGTTTTTATTTTTGTTTTTGCTTTTTTGTTCTCCGCCAGTATAAACACCACTATTAAAAGTAACCTCTGCATGACAGAGGGCTGAAAATAAAGCCCTGGATTAGGGTAAGGGACTAGATGGATAAAATGACTTCAAAATTCCTTTCTAATCCTCAAAATTTATTGCTTCAACAAGTATTTACTAATTGCCTAGTATATATATGCCAATCACTCTACCAGGAGATAGGGACCTAGCAGTGAACAAGGCAAACAATATTCATCCTGTTGAGAAGCCAGCGAACAAATAGAAAGTCAAGACAAAATAGAAGGACAAGACAAAAATAGAAAGTCAAGAAAAGACAAAAATAGAAAGTCAAGACAAAATAGAAGGACAAGAAAGTCTTGAAGGAAGTAACAGTGGTCAATGATAGAGAATAACAGGGACAACCTACTATTTGTCTTATCTTTTGTCAATGTTAAATCATGCTACCACTACTATGACTATAGAGGCAGTAGCAATATAGTAATTATCATTACCATAACAGGATGGGCAGGGAAGGCCCATCTGGGAAGGTGACATTTAATCTGAAACCTAAAGAGTGAGAAGGAGCCAGTTATGGACTGAACCAGGAAAATAGCCTTTCCAGGCAATGGAGCCACAAGTACAAGGTCCTAATTGAAGAAAGAGTTTGTTGGGGGCATTGGAAGGGAGAGAGGAATATACTCCTGGAGAAGAGTAGGGCTGAGGGTGGGATGGGGGTACAGGAGGTGAGTTTGGAGACTAAGCCCATCAGGGCCCTGGAGGCTAGAGTTTGGGGTTTGGATTCCATTCTTTGTCAAATGGGAAGCCATCAAAGGGTTTTAAACAAGGAAGTGACAGGACCTGATCTGAAAGGAACACTGGAGATTGTGTGGAGAACGTTGGACATGGGGAACAGCAGAAATAGGGAAATTGGTTTAAGAGTCCAGGCAAGAGATGATGGTGGCTTGGGTTATGGTAGTGGCAAATTCTAAAAGCCTGTTTTGTTTGCAGTTAATAGACATTAGGAAGGTAGTTCTGAACATTGACTTGAAAGTGTTGCCTATTTTGTCTCCAAAGAAACAGCAAACATTTTTCCATCTTTGGAATAATTTAAATCCAAGAGCTCAAAAGGTGTGTGTGTGTGTGTGTGTGTGTGTGTGTGTGTGTTTAATGAATTGGTGTTGGCTCTTTTTAATATCTGTGAGCTTTGTAATCACAATGTGTAGGAGTTGGGTGGAGGGTGGAAGGACTAGAATAAGTTGAAACTAGTGGAAAGGAGAAGCGGGTGCCAAGAACCGCTGTGCAGAATGAGACGGAGGTATATACTGTAACTCCTTGGGGACTCCATTACCCTGGAAAGTGTTGGAGATGCTGTATAAACAAGGCCCACCTTGGTCATCTAGGGGGATAGAAAGTTGTATAATTTATAAGTTCACTTGGTCTAAGTATAAGATACCAGAGTAAGAGAGTACTATTTGCACGAAGGTCTCAAAGCCTCAAAGCCTTCTGGAGGAAATGATACAAGAATTTTGGATTGATGGCCAGTTCCCAAAATACCCTCATTCTATTTCCTAAACCAAATAAGAAGAAAGAGACCTTTTCTAACCATTTTGGGGGGAAAGGGTTGGGACTTCTTTGGAAGACAGGAAATTCTTCTTAAAATTCATCAGGAAACCAAGAGACATAGCTGTCTGCTTATGAATTGCTTATTATGACACAGATTAATGCTTTTTTGGCCTAGTGTCTGAGAAAACTTGTTTTAAGTCCTTCACAAGAAGAAAGGTGAGGGTGAAACTAACTGCATTACCCTGAGGGCTAGTTTACTGCTGAAAGATCTGCATTAATCACCAGAAGGAAAGGGGTAGAAGTCCCCACCCCTCCCCCATCGGTTTTGAGCAGAGCCTCAGCAGGAGTGGGGAAAGACTGGTAGAGTCCTGGCGGCAGCCTTGGCACAAGGCTGATCCTGGAGCAACAAGGAAAAACCTCCCAGGGACCAAGAGACTACTTGAGAGCCAAGAAAATGAAAGGAAGTCGGGCGTCTTTGTAAGAACACCAGAGTAGGAACTTAGAACCAATACCACTCACCTTGTCATCAACATACTCAAAATCCCTCAAATATGGCCTGGGAAAACAAAGGTTACTTTTGGCAGGGTGGAGTAAGAATTGCTATAAGCTGCAGAATCTTCTTTGGAGATTTGCAAGAATTAGTTAAACTGTTGTTTATTTAGTCTAGGAATAGTTTACATCCAGATCCGCTTGGAGGTAAGGAAATAGATCAGGCAAAGTCCCAGCCCATGCCTGCTGTTCAACAAGAGGAACAATCACAGTCAGACATGCAGAGTGGTTTTGTGTTCTTTCCTCTTGCATGTGTGGTTGACCAAATGTGGACAACTCTAAAAATAAGCTTTCCCTAATCAAGATTCCAGATCAGATAGAGGCTAAAAGGGGTTTGCGCAATGTTTCATTTCTTAGAGTTCTTGGTCTGTAGACACACGTATGAATAGAGGCTAGTTCCTAAAAGGCCTAGTCTGGGCTAGGTGTGAGGGTCCTGCCCTCCAGGTGTGAGGGTTGCCTGGCCACCGACTGTTGATCGCTGCGTGTCCATGTCTGTTCTAGTGTTTTGGCCGCACTTGTGAACCACAGAAAGGCAAGGAATTCCTAAACCGGAATGAAGTTATCAACATGTGATATAACACAGAACATGTTTGGCTTTCTGAAAGGTCTCAGAAATGAATCACACATGTTGCTTTCTACTTGGGGAATAGTCTAGAACTAGTTCAGCATGTCCAGCAGGTTGATCTGGTTTCCAAAAGCTGTAATACTGTGTATGGAAAAGCATTTCTCTGTGGAAAATAATGAACAGTGCTTTCATCTGTCAGAAGTAGTTCTTTGTTTAATTATTCTTTCATCACCTTCGTAAACTCAGCTCTAGTTTACCACAGCATTCTAGAGGAGTGGCATATGGGAGCAAATGAAAATGAACCAAAGAAAAAGTGTCATAAAAGCCACTTTAAGGAAACATGATTAAAAAGTTTAAGAAAATAAATTTTGCAGCCCACATATACCTTGAATAGAACTTTTTGTTCAAATATCGAAAATGACATTTATTTATTTAATTTAAAAGATTTTGTTTATTTGAGAGAGAGACCGCATGAGAGAGGGGTAGGAGCAGAGGAAGAGGGACAAGCAGACTCCACACTGAGCACGGAGCTAGACGCATGACCCCAAAATCATGACGCAAGTGAAATCAACCGACTGAACCACCCAGGCACCCCTGACAAGCACATATTTAAATCTTGCAAAAGATATAGACTGCTGATGGGAAGGAGAGATTAAACATATTAAACTATGAATTTAATTCTTGCAAAACACCTAGACTTTATGGACAGGAAACAGAGATAGAAGTGTGGGTAAGGGTGCATGAAAGGAATCACTTAAGGCTATAATGAAAGGCCATAAGGAGAGAAAGCATTGACCCTGTGCTTTCCTGAATTTGGTCTTTTGTTGTTAGGACCAGATATAGCAGATCCTGTAAAGAGAGGAAGGAAAACAAAAACAGAACCAAAAGCAAAATAAAAACAGTGGATTAAAGGAAATTAGTTCTAGGCCAGAATTGTAAAAGATGTGGGATTGGTGTTTTTGAAAGCCAGTGCTGTCTAAAAGGGTAAAAAATCAAATTCTTTTCTCCATAAAATTAGATTTTAAGAAATGTTCATTAGAATTGAAACAACAGACTTTTCAACTACTGATTAAAACAAAAGAAAAGAAAAGAAACACTACATTTGAAGAGTACCTGTCTGGCTCAGTGCAAGGACTGTGTCTCTTGATCTCAGGGTTTTGGGTTTGAGCCCCACCTTGTATGTAGAGATTACTTAAAAAATAAAATCTTTAAAAAAATAAAAATAAAAAATACTACATTTGAGCAGTGAGAGAAAAGTCAAAAATGATTCATTACCCTTCTGAAATCCCTGCTCGTCCTGTTTCTAACAGCCAAATATTTTATATCCCGTATTACAGAGGAAAGAAGGTTTCCCTTTCTCCCTCCACTTTCCTCAGCCCACTTGCAGAATAAAGAAGTAACCAATTTATTTTTTTTAAGATCTTATTTATTTGAAAGAGAGAGAACACTATGGGTGGGGAGAGGGGGGAGAGGGAGAAGAAGACAAGAAGACTTCCTGCTGAGCAGAGAGCCCAATGCACGGCTTCATCTCCAGACTCTGGGATTGCGACCTGAGCCGAAGGCAGATGCTTAACTTGAGCCACTCGGGCGTGCCAGGAAATAACCAACATTTAAATGAATGTTCATTGTATATCTATTTTGGGACCTACAGTGTTCTGAGCACTGGAAAACCAGCTGTGAATAAAATAGTAATAGCGCCCCCTATTTATGTTTCTGTTTATGTTCTAGCGAGGGAGGACAGGCAGTAATCCTATTAAGAAGAAATGAATAAGAACTCAGGCGCTGATAAATGTTATGAAGAAGGTACACTAGGATAATAAGCCACAGGGGACTGGGGAGGTGGAGTACTACTTTGGCTGCAGTGGTCGGGGAAGGCCTCTCAGAAGAAGTGACACTTGAGTCACTTATTACCACCTAAATGATAAAAAGGAGAAGACACAGAGGAGTTCTTCAAGCAGAAGGAGCAACAGGTGGAAGGCCTGAGCCAAGAAAAAGCCTTGTGTGTTCATGCAATGCAAAAAGGATCAATGGGAATGAGGGGAAGGACAGACACCAGAATAGATATAGCAAGACTGGGGGTGGGGAGGGGAGGGTATTTCATGGATCCGATGATAAGTTTGTAGGTTGTTCTGCTTGCAAAGGGAAGTCTATAGAGGGTTTTAAAGAGGGATATTGTATTGTGAATGACCCTGATCAACACAGGTTTGAACTGCGTGGGTCCACTTATACGTGGAGTTTTTACAGTAACATCAATAAATATATTTTCTTTCTTATATTTTTTGACTAGCACTTTCTTCTCTCTCACTTACTTATTGTAAGAATATAGTATATCATATACATGATATACAAAATATGTGTTAGTTGTGTATATTATCAGAAAGACTTAGGGTCAACAATAAGCTATTAGCAGTTAAGTTTTGGAGGAGTCAAAAATTATGTGTAGATTTTTGACTGTACAAGGGATGAGTGCCTCTAACACCCATATCATTCAAGGGTCAACTGTATTTGGTTTATACTTTATAGAGATTACTCTAGCTGCTATGTGGATGGGGGCACAGTGGTGGGATCAAGAGTGGAGCAGAGAGACCAGTGAGAGGTGATGATGCCATTGACTTAAACAAAAAGAGTGGAGGGGCGCCTGGGTGGCTCAGTGGGTTAAGCCTCTGCCTTTGGCTCAGGTCATGATCTCGGGGTCCTGGGATTGAGCCCCGCATCTGGCTCTCTGATCAACAGGGAGCCTGCTTCCCTTCATCTCTCTGCCTGCCTCTTTGCCTACTTGTGATCTCTGTCTGTCAAATAAATAAATAAAATCTTTAAAACAAAACAAAGCAAAAAAGTGGAGATGGAGAGAAATGATTGGATTCAGGATATATTTTGGAAGTTGGAGCCAGTAAGACCTATTGAAGAACTTGTAGTAGATACTTACTGATGGACTGAGTTTGTCGTGTAAGGAAAAGAGAAGAGCTGAGTAGGGTTTCTAGGTATGTGTCCTGAACAACTTAGTATATATTTGTATTATTTATTAGGATGAGAAAAGCTGGAGAAAGCAGACTTGGGTGGAGTAGAAATCAATAACTTTGTTTTGACCATCTTAAATTTGAGATGCTTATTAGACATCTTAGGCATCCTTTGAATAAGGATTTGGATATCCACATCTGGACTCAGGTAAGAGTTTTGGATCTAGAGATATAAACTTGAAAGTTATCAGTGTACAAAGGTCTTTGAAGGAATAAACTAGATGAAATTACCTAGGAACCCAGTATGTGGAGAGAGCTGAGGTCAGAGCTCTGGATATTCCAACATTTGGAAGTCTAGTACAGGTGGTCTCTCTTCATATTCAAGGCAAGTCTTTTATGTGTTCTCTGAATTTATCCAACTCACCCCTTTTGTAACAGATTAAAAATTCCTGTAAGTTCTTTGACACTCTTACTACTAAGAAGTGCAGTCTAATTCCCCTCCCCTGAATCTGGGCTGAGTATCTCAGGATATTGACTTCTTGACCAATAGAATTAATCAGAAGTGATTTTGAAACTTAGAAGAGTGATCATGAGGCACCTAGATGGCTCAGGCAGTGAAGTGTCCAACTCTTGGTTTCAGCTCAGATCATGATCTCAAGGCCATGAGATCAAGCCCCACACCAGGCTCCACATTCAGTAGAGAGTCTACTTGAGATTCTCTTTCTCTCCATCTCCTTTTGCCCCCCACCCAGCTCTCTCAAATAAATAAATGCATAAAAAAGAAAAAAAGAAAAAGAAAAAAAAAGACTACATCATAAGAAGTCATGAAGCTTCTATCCAGGATATTTGGAATATTCTTTTTGAAAACCTGAGCCATCATATAAGAAGGCCAATCATCCTGAGACTGCTCTGGGAAATGCCACCTGTAGGTGCCTTGTGGTTGACATTCTCAGCCTTCTAGGCACTCTTCCAGAGCATTGGACATGTGAATGAAGCCACTTGGACCTTTAAATCTAACCTATCCACCAACAGATCTGGCAAATAACCTCATATGACATTATGCAAGGCAAAAAAAAAAAAAAAACTGCCCAGCTGAGCTCTGCCTGAATCCCTGACCCACAAATCATGAGATATAAAATAATTGGGACAATTTGTTTTGTAGCAGTAGAAAACTGTAATACCTTCCCTCTTTATCTCGGACCTTATTTTATAATCCTTCTGGATCACACTTCTCAACACACACATCATTTTGTTAACTTTTTCTTCCTTATTGGTTCCTTCTCCTCCACATGGAAGATGCTTTCCTATCCTAAAAATGTTCTTTAACTTCTAGCTCCTATTTTTCAACCTACTGCAAAATTTGGCGTTTGCCTTCACTACACCCCAGCAAGTGATCTCACTGAATTCTCTAATGTCAACTTCTCATTGACAAAGCCATTGTATATTTTTCTATATATAACTATGTATTGAACTATATTTAAACACTCATGAATTTTTAAGAATGAGGAGAGTTGATGCGGCTGGCTGAGAAATAAGAAGGGAATCAGAACAAGTCTGCAGAGCCAAGGACCTCGGGTCTTCAAAGCCTTGTTTCTTCAGCTGGAATATGAGAAGCAACTCAAAACCAGGAGGGATCCTAAAGATAAGGTGGATGCAGTGTGAGTGAACCAGGCAGAACCTGGTTCTGTGGAACCAGGCAGACCATTCTAGAATCCTGGTCCAGCGTTTGAGCAACCAGCAGGATCAAACTCCTAAAAGGAGAGCAGTAGATTGCTGGAAAACAGAAAAAAAGGTAGGCTTAGAACAGTGTGGAGAACAGGCAGGAGAAAGCCTTTAAGCAGACACTTAGACTTTATTGTGTCTTTGGATAAAGTGGAGAAGTGTTATTAAAGATACTGATTCCCCTGTCTTGCCCCAGAGATTCTAGAATTTGATCAAAAATTTCCCTTTCATTTCCCTGATGCCGAGTGATATGGAGCACTTTTTCATGTGTCTGTTGGCCATCTGGATGTCTTCTTTGCAGAAATGTCTGTTCATGTCCTCTGCCCATTTCTTGATTGGATTATTTGTTCTTTGGGTGTTGAGTTTGCTAAGTTCTTTATAGATTCTGGACACTAGTCCTTTATCTGATATGTCATTTGCAAATATCTTCTCCTAGTCTGTCAGTTGTCTTTTGATTTTGTTAACTGTTTCCTTTGCTGTGCAAAATCTTTTGATCTTGATGAAATCCTAATAGTTCATTTTTGCCCTTGCTTCCCTTGCCTTTGGCGTTGTTCCTAGGAAGATGTTGCTGCGGCTGAGGTCGAAGAGGTTGCTGCCTGTGTTCTCCTCAAGGATTTTTATGGATTCCTTTCGCACATTGAGGTCCTTCATCCATAATGAGATATCACCTCACACCAGTCAGAATGGCTAAAATCAACAAGTCACGAAATGACAGATGCTGGCGAGGATGCGGAGAAAGGGGAACCCTCCTACACTGTTGGTGGGAATGCAAGCTGGTGCAGCCACTCTGGAAAACAGCATGGAGGTTCCTCAAAATGTTGAAAATAGAACTGCCCTATGACCCAGCAATTGCACTATTGGGTATTTACCCTAAAGATACAAACGTAGTGATCCAAAGGGGCACGTGCACCCGAATGTTTATAGCAGCAATGTCCACAATAGCCAAACTATGGAAAGAACCTAGATGTCCATCAACAGATGAATGGATCAAGAAGATGTGGTATATATACACAATGGAATACTATGCAGCCATCAAAAGAAATGAAATCTTGCCATTTGCGACAACATGGATGGAACTAGAGAGTATCATGCTTAGCGAAATAAGTCAAGCAGAGAAAGACAACTATCATATGATCTCCCTGATATGTGGAAGTGGTGATGCAACATGGGGGCTTAAGTGGGTAGGAGAAGAATAAATGAAACAAGATGGGAATGGGAGGGAGACAAACCATAAGTGACTCTTAATCTCACAAAACAAACTGAGGGTTGCTGGGGGGAGGGGGTTTGGGAGAAGGGGGTGGGATTATGGACATTGGGGAGGGTATGTGCTTTGGTGAGTGCTGTGAAGTGTGTAAACCTGGTGATTCACAGACCTGTACCCCTGGGGACTAAAAATATATGTTTATAAAAAATTAAAAAAATAATAAAAATAAAAAATAAATAAAAAGTTAAATTGTGGGAAAAAAAAAATTCCCTTTCAAATAAACAGCCCACGTCATTCTGATATAAGTGGGCTTCAGGCCAGACTTTGAGAAACACTACCTAAAGCAAGAGGAAGGTCTTGGCGAGGGTGTTCCAGGATGAGGCCATGTTGTTATTTCTTTTTTACCTAATTATTTAACTCCTTAATTTCCTCATGATTGCACAATCAATGCCAGGCTCAGCTGAGACAGCTGAGCCGGTTTCTTTCTCTCTTTCCATGTAGTTTCAGGGCCTCTTCCTTTCGACATGGCCTCTCTGTGTGGCTTCTTTCCATGTGGTCTCTGCAGCAAGGTAGCCAGACTTCTTACATGTTGCTTCAAGACTCCCAATAGCCAAAATGGATGCTTCTGTGTCTCCTTAAAGTTGAGGCCTAGAACTGGCACAGTGTCACTTTTGCTACGTGATATTGGTTGAAGCAAGTCACGGGTTTAATCCAGTTTAAGGACAAGGGACTACACATGTGTGTGAACACTGGGAGATGTGGCTCACTAGGGGCCATAATGTAACAGATTAACAAGGAAAAAGGAAGAAAAAATAAGATAAAGCTGGGGATGTTTGGAAGAGAGATGTGTAAGGTTAGGCTATAATATGCATATCACAAGACGTGCTTACTTTCTAAGGTGACGAGAAGACAAGTTGGGACTTAATTAGTTAATAAAGAATTCCAAGCAGCATGGACATACAATAAAGTATTCTTATTAATATAATAAATCACAATAATAATAATTATTATTATTGAAGTAGTCTAAAACAGAAATAATACACATGGGAATGAGATACCAAATAAGAGGAGGTAGATTTGACTTCTAAGAAGATATGGAAAGTAAGAAAGAGAGAGAATTATCATTAATTTTATTAGTTATAGAATGGCATTAGAATTACATAGAAATCTTTTCTTATTTATTTTGAGATGTATACTGAAGCATTAGGAATTAGCCATCATATCTACAGTTTACTTGAAATGCTTTAGCAAAAATGTAGAGCAAATAATTATAGTAAAATACTAATAGTTGTGATTGATTATACTGTCTTCTATCCTATTCTGATGTTTGAAGTGCTTACTCATAAAAAGTGAAACAAACAAATAAAGCCAAAATTTATTAATTGTCGTCTACATTCTAGGTTGTGTTTTATGGGCTTGTGAACATTAGTAAATAGAACAGACTCAACTCACTGCCCTCAGGGAGCTTATACTGTAGCAGAGGGAGATAGACAATACATAAACAAAATAAACAAGAACAGTACGTATGTATGAGGTGCTAAGTGCTATGGACAAACAGAGCAGAGTTCGGAAAACTGGAAGTGCAAAGAACATAGTGGTCAAGGTCAGCCTCATTGAGAAGCAGACAGTTGAACAAAGACTTGAAGGGCATGAGGGAATTTTTCACTTTTATATCTGCAAAGAGTACTTGAGTCAGAGGAAACAAAAGTCCTAAGGCATGGATTTCTCTGGTGTGTTCACATTCTGTGAAAGGCAAGGGAGCCAGTGTGACTGAAGCAGAATGAGCCAGCATGGAAGCAGTGAAGATACTCATGGGATCTGGTGGGCCACTGGGAGGAGTTTGGGTTTTACTGTGAATGAAATGGGAAGCCACCAGATTTGATTACAGGAAAGACATGATCTGAGTGATGTTTTGGTTTTTTAATAATAATTTTTTTAAAAAACAAGCTTTTATTATTCCTTTTTAAAAAAAGATTTTAATTTATTTATTTGAGAGAGAGAGCTCATGAGAAGGGGGGAGGGGCAGAGGGAGAAGCAGACTCCCTGCTGAGGAGGGAGCCCGATGTGGGGCTGGATCCCAGGACCCTGGGATCATGACCTGAGTGGAAGGCAGAAGATTAATGGACTGAGCCACCTACTCTTCCCTGAATGATGTTTTTAGAGGGTCACTATGGCTGCCGCCTTGGGAAGGGGCATCAGGGTGGGCAAGGATAGAAGCAAGGAGAAGAGTTAAGACAACTAGAGTAATCTGAGTGACTGACAGTGGCCTTTTGAGCCAATATTGTAAAGCTCAATATGAAAACTGAAACTGAATGTTCAAAGAGAAAAAACATAGAGGAAAAACTTCACTGCCTCGGCATAGGCAGTTTTCTTTTACAGGACATAAAAATAATTATCAAAATTTAAAATTTCAACTCATCAAAATATTCACTGAGAAAATAAAAAGGCAGACTACAAACAGGAAGAAAATATTCACAGTATGTATACCTGATGAAGAATTCATAGAGTTCTGCAAGCCAACAATAATAAGTCAAACAAAACTACAATTATAGGCAAAAAACTTAAACCATTATTTCACAAAGAAGATATTTAAATGGCCAATAAATTTATGAAAATGTGCTTGCTCAACATCATTTGTCCTCAGAAAAATTAAAATTGAAACCACAATGAGATACCACTATACACCCACGAGAATGACTCATATTGAAAAGACTGACTCCACCATTCCCTTTTAAAGTTGTCCAGCCCTTCAGTTCAGGAGTTCACAGCGGGATCTAGGGGACTAAGCGGACAGATGGTAAAGCAGAGGGAGGCCTGGCCTTGCTCCATTCATATGTATTGACAAGAATGCGGAGCAATCCGAACTACCCCCACAATGGTGGTGGTTTAACAGCTCTGGAAAATTGGCAGTTTTCTATAAAGTTATACACCTACCTTATTACCCAGCAATTCCATTCCACTTACATACCCCAAGAGGAATGAATATTTCAGCAAAAAAGGCAAATGTTATTAGTGACTTTTTTATCATAGGGTTATTCACAGTAGTCCATATGAGGAAACAACCTGCTTCCCCATCAACAGAATGAACAAACAACTGTGATATATTCATATAGTGGACCACTACTTGTCAGTAAGAAAGAACAGACTCCTTATATATGAATCAATTGAAAAACCATGAGAGTGAAAGAAGCCTATGACAGTAACACACTATATTATTCCCTTTATATGAAATTTGAGAATAGACAAATCTAACCTTTGATTGATGACAGAAAGTAGAAAATTGGTTGCCTTTGGGTTGGGGTGAGTGGGAAGGGGCACCAGGGAACTTACTGGAGTGATATATCTTGATCGGAGTGTTAGTGACACTGGCACATTCACTTGTCAAAATCAGGTTTGTGTATTTTTCTGTTTATAAATCAGACTTTGATAAGATACCATAAGCATAAAGACAGATGATTCTATAATACCCTTTTAAGCTTGTTCAGCATGTCAGTTACATGGTTTGCTTGAACCTGTTCGACCAGGCACAGAGGCCTTACGGGAGTTGGGGGACAGCCCTGCTCTGTGTAGGGAAGAAAACCAAGAGGGTGTAATATCTCTGAAGCCAAGTGAAGAGAACCTTTCAAGGAAGAGGGAGTGAGCAGCTCCGAAATGCTGCTATGTGAGGTTGAGAAGGACCAAGGACTGGCTATTGGATTTGACAGTGGAAAGGTCAGTAACTGGTGACCTGGAAAAAATGGTGTCAGAGGGGTAGTGGAGGTGAAAAACCTTCCTAGAGTAGGTTTAAAAGAGAGTGGGAGGAGAGGAATTAGAGATGGTGAACACAGACAAGCATTCTCAATTGTCTGGCTGTGTTCTCAGTGCCTAGCAGAATTCCCGGCATATATTTAAAAGATATTCACAAATACTTTATATTGAATGGTGTGTTTACCCCGAATAACCCTGAATCTGTTCTAATTAATTAAAAATCTCCCTCTCACACATGTGATTTAGTCATTGATACTAAGAAGTTCCTCAGGGCACACCTCCTTGAGTGAGCATTTTTAATGTTTACTAAAACATTTGTGTAGTCACGACTTCCAGAGCTATTGACACCATTATCCTAGCCATTATTGTTGGACCCCAGTATTTGTCTTAATAGACCCTTGCTAAGAAGATTAAGGATTTGGTGAGATAGTTAATAGCTTCAGGAAGAGGATTCCGTAGATAAGATTACATAGGTCAATCTTGTGGTATCCTACAGAAAACAAAACAAAAAAAGCTTGATATTTGTCTCCCCTGCTCTCAAGCTTTTGGTTTTCTGATAAGCAGGAAAGATGTGCCTTTCTCCAGGGCAGACACAGAGTAAGTCTTCCTTTCACCCTTGACCAAGGCAACACAAAATGGTTAAGGACGAGGTCTGCAAAAATTTCAACAGGAAGTCAAGTCCGATAAGTGAGGATTGAGGAAGAGAAAAAAACCAGTAGGACATAAATGACAGTCCTTGTCACAAATGAAGAGAGGAAGCTTTATCAGGAAAGAGGCTATGTCTATTTCATTCTCCAGTGTAACTATCTCAGTGCCTGGTACTCAAAACAAAATATGGTAAGCACTCAAAAAAACAAACCCAAACCATATGAGACAAAATGGTTAAGAGTTTGGTCATTTGGGAATGCTAAGGCTGAAACATCTTTTTTAAAGGATTTAAGACATAATCATTGGGAAGTTGAGATGAACCTTGGTTTATGTGGTTGATGGGCAGAGGTCAGGCCTCAGATAAGGTAGAATCTGTCTTTAGGCCTCAGAGCTCCAGAGTTAGCTCCCAGTGAGTCTTCTGCTCAGACTCTAGCCCTTTTATTTAAAGATGCTCAGACCTCCCGCTGTGGGACTAGATGGGACTGAAAGAGTTTGTATTAGCCCCCCAATAACTCATGCTCTTTATAGAGACTCAAATCAAGTGTAGAATGATTCTTTTTAGCCCTTTAAGTTTCCTTATTGAAATGGTCCTAAAACATGTGCCAATGACCAAATTTTGACAAATTGTTGTATTTCCAACAAACACTGATAAAAGAGGTATTCAGACCAAAATTTAGGAAACAGGATTTAAAATGCCTACTCCACCCACAGCTCTTGCTTACTGGCACTAGATCATGTGACCTCTTTTTTTTTTTTAAGTTTTGTTTTTTTTTTTAAATTTTATTTGACAGACAGAGATCACAAGTAGGCAGAGAGGCAGGCAGAGAGAGAGAGGAGGAAGCAGGCTTCCCGCTGAGCAGAGAGCCTGATGCAGGGTTCGATCCCAAGACCCTGGGATCATGACCTGAGCTGAAGGCAGAGGCTTTAACCCACTGAGCCACCTAAGTACCCTGATCATGTGACCTCTTAACTTTGACCTCTGCCATTACTGATTGGACCCAGATTAACACCTGCCCTAAACTGAGCCCATTAGATTCCCTTTCCCAGGAATATGGAATTGGTATTGGGGAAATCTCTAAGGACAAGGTACCAATTAAATGCACTATCTTTTGGGATAAGAAATGTTCTAAGCATTTTATAGAAGCTGGTCAATAATTTTCCATCTAAGATGGAATGCTTTTTTTAACATCATAAATTGACAAAGATCTAGGATACTTATAAGCTATGCTTCAATTTCTTTTTCTCTCTTTTTTTTTTTTTTTAGATTTTATTTATTTATTTATTTGAGAGAGAAAGAGAAAGAAAGGAACAGAGGGAGAGGAACAAGCAGACTCCACACTGAGCATGGAGCCTGATGTGAGGCTTGATCTCAGGACCCTGAATTTATGACCTGAGCCGAAAACAAGAATTGGATGCTTAACTGACTGGGCCACCCAGGTGCCCTGCTTTAATACTTTAGATAATTGTCACAATTGTGAAATGTAGTAAATGCCATTATTTGTGGTTTAGTTGAGCTATAGAAAGAAGAAGGAAAAAATGACCTTCCTCTAGGATAAATCAGGACATTCCAAAGATGAAGACTCTTTAAAAGAGCCATCCTCAAACTCTTGACCATCACTCACAGTTAGTAATATATCTTACATTTTAACGCATACACACACAATTGACACAAATGTTGTACAAAATTGTTTAAATCCTTATTATGTATAATACACCCTGATATTTTCAGTTCTATTTTCTGTTTTAAAATTACTGGTAACAACCCACTAATTGATTTCATAGCTCACTAGTGAGTTGTGTCCTAGAGTTTGAATGACACTGCTCATGGTCTATGTCTTTGTCCATTTGGGCAGCTATAACAAAATACTATAAATTGAGTAGTTTATCAACAATAGAAGTTTGTTTCTCACCATAGAAGTTTGTTCACCTTAGAATCCACAGGCATAGAGGCTCAACAAATGTTTACTTGGTAAACTGAAAATGTCTTCCAGAAGCCCAAGATCAAGGTGCTGGCAGATTCAGTCAGTGAAGGCCATAGATGGCCATCTTTTCCCTGTAACTTTACATGGCAGAAGAAGCAAGGGGTCTTTCTTAGAGGAGCAGTTACCCCATTCATGAGGGCTAATCACCTCAGAAAGCCCCCACCTTCTAATACCATCACCTTGGGGATTAAGATTTCAACACAAGAATTTGGAGGATAAAACCATTTAGTCCATTGTAGTGTAATAGACGAGATAAAATAGTTCAGCAGATCTGTCCCAACAAATTTAAGCTTTGTACAAAAAGAGAAGCATCCAAAAGACTAAACAAAATGAAAAAAAAATTAACCCAGTTTCATTGAAAAAAATATTGCAGTTCCAAGGAGAAGTACCAAAGCATTAAGTACCTGGAGAAAACATCTACAACAGTGGAAACTAAGAAACCTGCAAATCACAGACAGGTAAGATTAGAGTGTTTATGTGTATTTTGAAAGAGATAAATGTCATATTGAAGGCCCTCAAATGCTATGGTAACAAGGCTGAGGCACTCTGGTAAATGTTGAAGATCTAAAAATAGTAGTGAAAACTACCCAGTATTTAGCAAGACTCACAGAATCCATGATGCCAGTACAGCTTAAGTATAGTGGAGGTGAAATGAGAAATTGAATACTCCGCCCACCCATAGTGCAGGAGACCAGAGACCCCACTGGACATGTCCTGGGTGAGGAGTGAGGCTTTGGCTTCTGAGACCCACATTTTGTGACTAACAGCAAGGGCTTTGAAGGGAGCTGGTCCCACCTCCTACTAGCCCTGTGACTTTTATAAACATCTCTAAACATTTGTTTCCTCATGTGAAAAATAGGGATAATAACAGTCACTGCATCGTGACTCATTGTGGTTGTCACAATTAAATGAGATAATGCATCAAAAGGATTAGCAAAGTTCCTAGCATTAAAAAAGCAAAAACAAAAACAAAAACAAACTAGCTGTGTTATTTTTGAATCAGTCACAAAATAGACAATGAGGGATCTGGCATCCAAATGAAAATGAGGTGAGAAAAGAACCAAGATAGGAAACCAAGAGGATTCAGTACTCAAGGAGTCGTTGCATAAGAGATAGCAGCTTCCATGAGAATCACAGTTTGAGGGAGCATTTTCTAGAATAGGGGTTGCTGTTCTGGAAAGACAAAACAACAAACGTCTGTCTACAATACTGAAAAAGCAACAAACAGAGTAATTGAATCCATGTTACTGTGAATCTAAAGCCTATGTTCTTAATTACTGTATTATCCAATTGTAAGATTTTAATTGGGACATTGCAATCAATAAAATCCAACACATACAACAAAGAGAATTAACAAATAGATTTGCTGAAATAATTCCATAATTAAATACTGTATGTACTTATGTACTTATGTTTCAAAGTGTTTTCACAGTCTGACAAAACTTGCCCTCTCATAGGGCCTTTATAAAAACAATAAAAAGCTCATGTCCTGTTCTTTCACCTGCCTGTTATTTTCCCTTCTAAATAAAACTGCCCCATGTTCACCTTAGAATCCACAGGCATAGAGGCTCAACAAATGTTTACTTGGTAAACTGAAAATGTCTTCCAGAAAACCATATTTCTGGGTATAATACCTCAAAATGCAGCTAGCACTGAAAGATACAAAGAGATAAATAGTATCATAGAATCTAATACTACTTAGCAATAAAAAGGAAAGACTACTCATGCATGTTACGTGAATGAATCATAAAAACATTATTTTAAAAATCATTATGATTCCATTTTGGAAAAGATAAAATTGTAGGGTCAGAATCAGAGGTAGACATGGGATGGAAGAAGACAGCCGATTACAAAGAGACATGAGGAAACTTTGGGAAGATGGAAATGTTCTATATCTTTTTAAAATTAAGTTTTATATTTTAATTCTAGTATGCTTAACATGCAGTGTTATATTAGTTTCAGGTGTAAAATATAGTGATTCATCAAATCTATATATTACACAGTGCTCATCATGGTAAATCTACTCTTTAATCCCCATCACCTATTTCACCCATCCTTCCTCCCACCTTGACTCTGGTAACCATTGGCTTGTTCTCTATGGTTAAAATCTGTTTCTTGGTTTCTCTCTAGGAATGTTCTATATCTTGACTGTGGTGGTGGTTACATGACTATATACCTTTGTATATGTCAAAATTCATAGAACTGTATGTTAAAGGGGTGAATTTTACCTTATATAAATTTTGCTTCAATAAACCTGACTACAAATTTTTTTTAAAAAAGAAAACAAACAAGCAAACAAGACCCATCTATATCCTGCTTACAAGAGATTCACTTCAAATATAAGGATACACACAGACTGGAAATGAAGAGACAGAAAAAGATATCTCATGTATATGGAAGCCAAAAGAAAGTTGGGATAACTGTACTTACATCAGACAAAATAGACTTTATTTTTTTTTAAGATTTTATTTATTTATTTGACAGACAGAGATCACAAGTAGGCAGAGAGGCAGGCAGAGAGAGGAGGAAGCAGGCTCCATGCTGAGCAGAGAGCCCGACGTGAGGCTCGATCCCAGAATCCTGGGATTATGACCTGAGCTGAAGGCAGAGGCTTCAACCCACTGAGCCACCCAGGCGCCCCCAAAATAGACTTTAGAACAAAGACTGTAATAAGAGGAAAAGAAGGCATTACATAGTGATAAAAGAGTCAATCCAACAAGGGAATATAACATTTGTAAATATCTACGCTATAGATAGAAGCTATCTATAGCATATCTATCTACAGTGTAGAAGCCCTGAATTTATAAAGCAAATATTAACAGATCTAAAGGGATAAACAGCAATACAATAATAGTAAGGTACTTTAATACCCCACCATTATCACTGGATAAATCATCCAGACAAAATCAATAAGGAAACATTGGCATTAAATGACACATCAGGCCAGATGGACTTAATAGATATATACAGAACATTCCACCCAAAAGCAGCAGAATATACATTCTTCTCAAGTGCACATGGGATGTTCTCCAGCATAGATCACATGCTAGTCCACAAAACAAGTTTTAACAAATTTAACAAGATCGAAATAATACCAACTATCTTTTCTGACCCCAGTGATATGAAACTAGAAGTCAGTTACAAAGAGGAAACTGGAAAAGTCACAATTTTGTGGAAATCAAACAACATGCTACTGAACAACCAATGGGTCAGTGAAGATGACAAGAGAGAAATGTTAAAAATGTCTTAAGACAAATGAAAATGGAAATACAACATACCAAAACATATGGGATGCCACAAAAACAGCTATAAGAGGGAAGCTCATAGCAATAAATGCCTACCTCAAGGAGCAAGAAAAATGTAAAAAAAAAAAAAACCCACCTAATGTGCTACTCAAGAAACTAGAAAAAGAAGAACAAATAAAGCCCAAAGTTAGTAGAAGGAAGGAAATAACAAAGGTAAGAGCAGAAATAAATGAAACACAGACTTAAAAAACAATGGAGCAGATCAATGAAACTAGGGGCTGGTTCTTTGACAAGATAACAAAAATCAAACTTTTGGTTAGATTCACAAGGAAGAAAGAAAGAAAGAAAGAAAGAGAAAGAAAGAAATAAGGAAAGGAAGAAGAGAAAGAAGAGTACTAAAAAAAAAATGAAATCATTTATGAAAGAGATGTTACAACAGAAACCACAGAAGTACAAATGATCATAAGATGACCAAAAGACCATAATAATGAACAATTATGCACAAATTAGAAAACCTAGAAGAAATGCATAAATTCATAGAAAAACACAACCTTCCAACACGGAATCATGAAGACATAGAAAATCTGAACAAGACTGTAAGGAGATTGAATCAATGATCAAAAATCTCTCAACAAATAAAATCCAGGACCAGACAGCTTCACTGGTGAATTCTACCAAATAAGAAAAAGAACTGATATTAATTTTTCTCAAACTCTTCCAAAATAGAGAAGAGGAAGGAACACTTCCAAACTCATTTTATGAAGTCAGCCTTACCCTGATACTAAACCTAGGTGAGGGCACCACAAGACAAAAGAGCATTACAGGCCATCAGTGGAAGGCAAATACTATATGATTTCACTCATATGTGGAATATAATAAAACAAATGAACAAAATGGAAAAAAGAGAGAGACAAGCCAAGAAGACTCTTTTTTATTTTTTTAAAGATTTTATTTATTTATTTGACATACAGAGATCACAAGTAGGCTGAGAGGCAGGCAGAGAGAGACAGAGGTGGAATCAGGTTCCCCGCTGAGCCGAGAGCCGGATGCGGGGCTCGATCCCAGGACCTTGGGATCATGACCCGAGCTGAAGGCAGAGGCTTTAATCCACTGAGCCACCCACGTGCCCCGAAGACTCTTTTTTAAAAAAAGATTTTATTTTATTTGAGACAGAGAAAGCAAGAAGACAGAGCATGAGTGGAGGTGGAGGGGGAAAGGGAGGGGAGGGGGAAAGGGGAAAAGTAAAGAGAGAGGGAGAAAAAGAGGAAGGGTAAGGAGGGAGGGAGAAAAAGGGGGAGGAGCAGACTCCCTGCTGTGCAGGGGGCCTGATGTGGGGCTCATTCCCAGGACCCTATGATCATGACCTGAGCCAAAGGCAGACACTTAGCCCATTAAGCCACCCAGGCACCCCTAAACAGACTCTTAATTATAGAGAACAAACTGATGGTTTCTAGGCGGGAGAAGGTTGGGGGATGGGTTAAGTAGATGATGGAGATTATAAAATACACTTGTCATGAGCCTCAGGTGATGAGTGGAATTGTTAAATCTCTACATTGTATACCTGAAACTAGTATAACTCTGTATGTTAACTGACTGGAATTAAGATTAAAACTTCAAAAAAAGAAAATTACCAGCAATCTCCCTAAAGAACATAGATGCAAAATCCCCAACAAAATATTAGTAAACTATATTCAAAAATACATTACAAGAATTATAAGTCATAGTCAAGTAGGATTTATTCCAGGGATGCAAGTGTGGTTCAACATCAACAAATCAATCAATATGATGCACCATTTTAACAAAATGAAGTATTAAAAAATCATGATCATCTCAATAGATGTAGAAATGCACGTGACAAAATTCAACATCCATTTATGATTGGGGGAAGAAAACCTCTCAACAAAGTAGATATATTAGGAATGTACCTCAACATAATAAAGACCATGTATGACAAGCCCACAGCTAACATCATACCCAATGGTAAAAAGCTGAAAGCTTTTCCTGTAAGATCAGAAACAATCCAAGAATGCCCACTCTTAACGCTTTTATGCAATACAGTATTGGAAGTCCTAGCCAGAACAATTAGGCAAGAAAAAAAAACAAAATGTATTTCAATTGGAAAGGAAGAAAGTACAAGTGTCACTATTTAAAGATGAGAGGATACTATACATAGAAAACCATAAAGAATCTAAAAAAACTGTTAAAACTAATAAATTCAGTACATTTGTAGGATGCAAAATTAGTACACAGAAACCTGTTGCATTTTTATACATTGATAAGGAATTATCAGAAAGAAGTTAAGAAGACAATCTCATTTATAATTGATTCAAAAACATTGAAATACCTATGAATAAATTCAACCAAGGAGGTAAAGGGTACACTGAAAACTATAAGACACTCATGATAGAAATTGAAGGAAACACAAATAAATGGAAAGATATTCTATGCTCAAGGATTAGAAGAATTAATATTGTTAAAATTTCCATACTATGTAAATCAATCTATACCTTCAACTCAATCCCTATCAATTTTCTAATGGTATTTTTCACATAAATAGAACAATCTTAAAATTTATATGGGACCACAAAAGACCCCAAATAACCAAAGCAATCTTGAGAAAGAAAAACAAAGCATCATGTTCCCTGATTTTAAATTGTATTACAAAGCTATAGTAATCCAAACAGTATTGTATTGGCATAAAGCCAGAAGAGATCAATAGAACAGAATAGAGAACCCAGAAATAAATCCACATATATGTGGTCAATTAACTTTTGAAAAAAGAGCCAAGAACATACAGTGGGGAAAGAACAGTCTCTCAGTAAATGGTGTTGTGAAAACTGGAAAGCCACATGGAAAAGTGTGAACTGGACCACTGTCTTGCATCATACATAAAAATAAGCTCAAAGTGGATTAAAGGCTTGAATGTAAGACCTGAACAATAGAATTGCTAAAAGAAAATGTAAGCAGTAAGCTCCCTGATGATTTTTTGGATGTGACATCAAGGCAAAAGCAACAGAAGTGGAAAAAACAAACAAACAAAAACAAGTGAACTGACTACATCAAATCAAAAAGTTTCAGCACAGTAAAAGAAACCATCAACCATCAATGAAAAGGCAACTTATGAAATAAGAGAAAATATTTTCAAATCATATATCTCATAAGGGTTTAATATTCAAAATATATAAAGAACTACAATTCAGTAGCAGAAAAACAATCTGATTTAACAATTGGAAGAGAATTAAAAAAATGAGCAGATGATCTGAATAGACATATTTCTAGAAGATATACAGATGGCTAACAGGTACAGGAAAGGATGCACAACATCACCAGTCATCAGCAGAATGCAAATCAAAACCACCTGGTGGAATGGCTAGTATCAAAAAGACAAGAAATAACAAGTGTTGGTGAGAATGTGGAGAAAAGGGAACCCTTGTGCACAGTTGGTAGGAATATAAATTAATTCAGTCCCTATGGAAAAGACAGTAGGGAGTTTCCTCAAAAATTAAAAATAGAACTACCATATAATCTAGGAATCCCACCTCTGGGTTTTTATCAGAAGGAAATGAAAACAGTAACTCAAAAAGATATAGGCACCCCCATGTTCACTGCAGCATGATTTATAATAGTCAAGATATGAAAACAACTTGAGTGTCCATTGATGGATGCATGGATAAAGAAACTGATGTGTGTGTGTGTGCGTGTGTGTGTGTGTGTGTGTGTGTGTGTGTAACAGAATACTATTCAGACATAAAAAAGAATAAATTTGGGGCACCTGGGTGGCTCAGTGGGTTAAGCCTCTGCCTTCAGCTCAGGTCATTATCTCAGGGTCCTGGGATCAAGTCCCGCATCGGGCTCGCCTGCCTCTCTGCCTACTTGTGATCTCTCTCTGTCAAATAAATAAATAAAATCTTTAAAAGAAAAAAAGAATAAGCTCTTGCTGTTTGCAACAACATGAATGGACCTTGAGGGCATCGTGCTAGGTGAAGTAAGTCAGACAGAGAAAGACAAATAGTATACAATCTCACTTATATGTGGAATCTAAAAAATGACAAAACAAAACAAAAAACAAGAGCTCATAGATACAAAAAACAGATTGATGGTTGCCAGAGACAGGGGGTGAGGAGTGGGCAAAATGGGTACAAGGAGTCAAAACTTCCACTGATAAATAAATCATGGCTTACAGCATGCTGAATATAGTTAATCATGTGTCGCATATTTAGAAGTGGCTGAGAGTAAATCTTAAAAGTTCTCATCACAAGGAAAAAAATTCTGTAACTATGTGTGGTGATGGGTATTGACTAGATATTGTGGTGATTATTTCATAATATATACAATTATCTGATCATTATGTTGTATTGCTGAAAGTAATAAAATGCTGTATGTCAGTTCAACCTCAACAAAAAAGCGCAAGAAATAAAGACCTAAAGATCGTAATGTAAGACACTTTTTGATAGTTTATTTCAAATACACCTATTAAGTTTGATTATCAGAGTATTTCACAGAAGTCTTGAAAGCAATTGTCCTGCTCTTAACAAAGTCCAATATATCATTTAATTATAACATCTTAAAAATATGATGACTATTCTATTCTGTTAATTTGCTATTGTTTTCTTGAAGAACATGTTGTGTAAGCCCGAAAAGAAAGTGAGAAATGGAGGGGGACATGAACCATGAGAGACTGTGAACTCTGAGAAACAAACTGAAGGTTTTAGAAGGGAAGGGGGTAGGGGAAATGGGTTAGCCTGGTGGTGGGTATTAAGGAGGGCACATATTGCATTGGGTGTGAATGCATAAACAATGAATCTTGGAACATTGAAAAAACAATAAAATAAAAAAAAAAGAAAGAAAGAAAGTGAGAAATCAGACATAAGCCTTAATTTGGAAGAACCACCTGGAACTGAAAAGTGAAAGGGGTAAAAGTGAGATTTCTTATATGAAAGTGTTTGGCTTAACTATTTTTAAATATTCAAGATCTGAATGATAAAAATGTAATCCTACATCTTCAAAGTATATGGAAGTATCCAGCAATTGGAGAGCTGCTTATCTTCCCAGACCATTTCCTTGGTTGGTTATCTCTGTCACAGTTGATACCAGTTTATACCACTGCAGATTGTTATTATCCTGTCTTTTATGTTGTCCTATTATTCATTCATTCATTCTTCCACCTATTCATTCAATATATCATTTATTTAATAAATAAACATCTCTCTGCAACAGACACTGGCGGTGCAGGGCTGAGTAAGATGCATGATGGCCATGCCCTTTGCCTTAACATTCTAGGGAGGAGAGAGACCAAAAAATGTGAACAAGTAAATACCTTCAGATGACAGTAGATAGGTCTTCTGAAAAAGTAAAACAGGGTAATGGGATATAGAATGACTTCAGGGGTGGGCAGTGGGTGGGAGAACACTTTGGGTGGCGTGGTGAGGGGATCTGAGGGGCCAACATTTGATGAAGCAGCTCTGGGAAGTGAATGATGGGAGGCAGTCTGGCTGGGGGAGAGATCCATGGGAAGATTATTTCTAGCATAGGGAACAGAAGAGCAAATCCTAGGGCAGAAATGTGTTTGGTATTCAGTGAGGGCTGTCAAGCTGGCCCGTGTGCTCAGAGTACATTAAAGAGGAGGAGAGGGGTAGCAGATGAGGCCAGAAAGCTATGCAGGTCTCAGAGGCTTGGACAGGAGCTGCAAGTTTATTCTAACAGCAAGGGAAATCATCAGGGTTTTAGGGAGGGCAGTCACGTGATTTTCTTTTTAAAAGTCTCTCTGGCTTCTTTAGTGGTGGATGAGAAGGTAAGCATAATGTTCGGATGGCCACTGCTGCCATCCAGACAGAGGTGAGGGTGGATTGGACAAAGGTGATAGCAGGTATGGTGGTGAGCAGAGGTGTGCTTAGATTCCAGTTTGCTGGAGGGCTGACAGGACTCTGATGGGTCCAATGGGGTGGCAAAAGGAAGAACTGGGTGACGAGGGATGTTTTTCTCTTGCTGGAGAAGTCTGGGGATACGAAAACATTCTACTTTTGTCTTTTTTTTTTTTTTTAAGATTTTATTTATTTATTTGACAGAGAGAGATCACAAGTAGATGGAGAGAGAGGCAGGCAGAGAGAGAGAGAGGGAAGCAGGCTCCCCGCTGAGCGGAGAGCCCGATGTGGGATTCGATTCCAGGACCCTGAGATCATGACCTGAGCCGAAGGCAGCGGCTTAACCCACTGAGCCACCCAGGCGCCCCTACTTTTGTCTTGTTACATTTGAGAATCACTAAGGGATACAAGTAGAGAAGGCAATTAAATATTCAAGTGTGTAGATCTGGGGAGAGATCAGAGTTAAACACATTATTTTGTGATTCATTAGCATATAGATTGTATTTAAGCAACAAGATCAGGTATAGTCACCTATGAAGTGAGAAGTGACTTTAATTGCAGAAGAAAAGAGGTCCTACAAGAGAGACCTAGGATGCCTAATATTTAGGGGAAGCTTAAAGGAAGAGGTGACCCAGAAGCAATCCAGTGATGCAGGAGGACAATTGAGAGCACACAACAATGGAAGCCAACAATGGAATGTGATCTAAGGAGAAGAAAATGGCCTTCTCCGCCAAATCCTGCAGTGTGGTCAAATTAAACAAGACTAGGGGCGCCTGGGTGGCTCAGTGGGTTAAAGCCTCTGCCTTCTGCTCAGGTCATGATTCCAGGGTGCTAGGATTGAGCCTCACATCGGGCTCTCTGTTCAGCGGGGAGCCTGCTTTCCCATCTCTCTCTCTCTCTCTGCCTGCCTCTTTGCCTACTTGTGATCTCTCTCTGCCAAATAAATAAATAAAATCTTTTTAAAAAATTAAGACTGAAAATTGACATTGTATTGGACAAGGTAGAGTCACGGGTGACAGATTTGATTTAAAGGTCATTTCAGCAAATTCAATGGATGTCTAATTACAGTGGGTTGAATGGAGGCAGAGAAGTGAGAAAGAAGAGACCAAGTACCAACAATGGCTGGTAAGTTTCCCCGTGAAAGGGATGCTGAAAGTTGGGGCAGAAACTGGCAAAGGTCTGAACCCTCGAGAGAGTTTACTTACAAACAACACTTAAGGCATGACGCAGTAAAGGGCAAATAATGGCCAGAGAAAAGCTTGGCAGGCATGAGATCTAGAACCCCGGAGAGCAGAGAGTATACTTCTTCCTTGCGAAGACAGTACATGTACTCAGAGTTAGATGTGTTGTAGACTGGATGGTGAGAAGATGAAGTAATTTTTGCCTGTTGGCTTCTATTCCTTCAACTAAGTATAAAGTGAGATCACCAGTTGAGAGTGAGGGAAGAGGAAGTATTGGAGGTTTGAGGACACGGGAGATAGGACATAAACAACATGGAGAGTCAGGAGCAATGTGTTTTATTTGTAGTTTCATCCTAGCACAGTGCCTGGCACATTGTAGGTGCTGAAAAAATGTGCAAAGAGTGACTGAAGGTAAGAACCAGAAAAGAAAGAATATTCAATATATTCTAGAATACTAGAGGAAGGAGGCATCCTTGCAAGAGGTAGTTAAGACAAGATACTACTTGACGCTTTATGTACAAAGCCACTTTCCCCACTATGCTGACCTTTTCAAGGGTAAGGGGATTCTGTCTCTTTATCTTTGTATTCTCAGGACATATATCAAACAGTACCCGGACAATGTAAGTGCAAAATGATGCCTTTTTAAAAATAAATGAGTGACTATAAACATCAGGAGCTTGTGATCTCAAAGGATTTACAGGGTGAGATGGAGGAGTCGCCAGAAGAATTTAAATATTACACAGATGAAGAGCTGTAGTGGATTGATTATAAAGACAAACAGATGCTTTAGAGACATTTTAAGGAGGTTATAATATGCGACTATACATTCCCACAAAACTTCCTTTGTGACATTGTTTCAAGAATGAAAAATGAGCTAAATGGATTTTTGCTCTCACCAATATGGCAACTCTTATAATTACTTGAGTTGACAGACTCTTTGATCTTTTCTGTACAATAGTAACAGCCTTAGTCTTGTTTGGCTAACACTGCATGTTATTGTGAACTACATTCCCAGAAGCTCCAGAACCATGCATCTTGCCGACTTTCCTCTTCTAGACAGACTCAGAGAGAGGTCTTTTGTATCTGGCTGATGAAGCACCACGTTCACCCACACCTGCTGTGGAAGACCAGCCCCAGGGGAGTTTGGAGCAAGCAAGCAGATCCTGGCTTCTGTGTTAGGCTTTTCTTACTTACTCTTACTTAGTTTTGTATAGCATCCTTCCCCATTTCTTGTAACATCACTTTTAGGAGTCAAATATTTGAAGAAAAAAAAAAGAAATAGAGGAGGAAATGGGGCTATATAAGGGAAGATAACAAAACAGAAACAGAAAGGAAGGAAAAGAGAAATCCAACCACTGTAAAGTCGGTTAATATAATTACAGACACTCAATAAAAGTACAACAGAAAATGCAATAAAAAAGTATAATAGGGCGCCTGGGTGGCTCAGTGGGTTAAAGCCTCTGCCTTCGGCTCAGGTCATGATCCCAGGGTCCTGGGATCGAGTCCCACATCAGGCTCTCTGCTCAGCAGGGAGCCTGCTTCCCTCTCTCTCCCTCTGCCTGTCTCTCTGCCTACTTGCGATCTCTGTCTTTCAAATAAATAAAAAATAAATAAAAATAAAAATAAAAAAAAGAAAAAAGTATAATAAACTTCACACTCAATTTTAAAACACAGCAAGAAGGGCAAGGAAACAAAAGTTGAGAAAGAAATTTAACTCTGATCTGGTCCTTTTGCCCTATAATGAAGCTATTTTTTTAAAAAAGATTTTATTTATTTATTTGACAGACAGAGATCACAAGAAGGCAGAGAGACGGGAGAAGCAGGCTCCCGGCTGAGCAGAGAGCGGGATGCGGAACTCGATTCCAGGACCCTGAGATCATGACCTGAGCCGAAGGCAGGGACCTAACCCCTGAGCCGCGCAGGTGCCCCTGTAATGAAGCTATTTTTATGATAGGGAGAAATATGGTGCGGCTATAGCTATCTCCGGTTTTATGTGTTTATACATCATAATAAATCAGAAGGGAGAGAGAACACAAACTATTTATTAAGGCTTTTACTAAGCACACTTGGCTTTTCTGATCCAGAAATAGTTCAAAAGAGCAAGGCGAGGAACCGTTACTCATCTTTGTGTAAGTGGTTGGCGCCCCCTAGTGGCTACTTAGATTCCCTGCCTGCGGATCCTAAATTGCACTTCAGAGACAAAGAACTTTGTGGAAAAAATAACTTATTTTTTAGGGTGGGGGGAACTACTCGGGTTTTAATGTCCTGATATAGAGGGTATCACCCCCCCCCCGCAGTGTTCTCTGGCAGCAAAGCTAAAATTTTTAATTGGGAAAATACAATCAATATTTGTTACATAATTAAAAATAAGCTTTCTTAACAACAACAAAACAAATAAACAAAAAAAGAAGCTGTCTTTGACAAAATAAAATGGCAGTCAAGGAGACAACAGCAATTATTCCGTCAAGGAAAGCTTTCTCCTATCCATTTGCCAATATCTCCATCCAACTCTAGAGAATTTGCACAAAGGAATTTAACTCTGCAAATGGGTCAATATAATGCTATTAATTACTCTTTATATATTAATGAATGTACTTGTAAGAGCATTACTCAATTAAAATTAGTTTCCTTATAGTTTATATGTAAAGACTATCCTTTTATTTGTCCGAAGGTAGTTCTTTGCAGACCTTGATACAAGTTTTTTGTGTGAATCTGCAGCTTAATCCAGTGTTAAACATGATAGAAAAAAAAAATCTTCATTTTGATTCTTTATGTTTTCAGTGATCAACAAAGACTGGATGTTTGATACAGCTGTAGCAGTCATGAGGTAAACATGTGATAAGTTGCTTGCAAGTACTTTGGACATTACTTGATAGGCAAAAGCAAGCTGTGGTATTGATAAAAGTCTTTCACTGACAAATTATACTGTTGGCACTGAAGAGGATGGACCCAATCAGGGGGCTTAAAAAAGGAAGCCAGTTCTTTTTTTCTTTTCAAGTTTTTATTTAAATTCCAGTTAGTTAACATACAGTATAAATTTAGTTTCAGAGGTAGAATTTATGATTCAGCACTTCCATACAACACCCAGTGCTCATCACAAGTGCCCTGCTTAATCTTCATCACCCATTTAACTGATCATCCCACCTGTCTCCCCTCTGGTAACCAACTGTTTGTTCTCTATAATTAAGAGCTCTTTCCTTGTTTTCCACTCTTTTCTTCCTCCTATGTTTATTTCTTTTGTTTCTTAAATTCCATATATGAGTTATATCCTATGGTACTTGTCTTTCTCTGACTGACTTGCTTTGTTTAGCAGAATACTCTCAATCTATCCATGTCATTGCAAATGACAAGACTTCACTCTTTTCTTATGTCTGAGTAATATTCCGTTGTATAGGTAGGTATACTACATCTTCTTTACCCATTCATCAGGCAACGGGCGTTTGGGCTTTTTACATAATTTGGCTATTGTCGATAATGCTGGTATAAACACTGGGACACATGTATCCCTTTGAATTGGTATTTTTGTATCCTCTGGTAAATGAGACTAATGAATCAACGGGTAGTTCTATTTTTAACTTTTTGAAGAACCTCCATACTGTTTTCCGGAGTAGATGCACCAGTTTACATTCTCACTAACAGTGCAAGAGGGTTCCCCCTTCTCTGCATCCCTGACAACACCTGTTGTTTCTTGTGTTTGGGTGTTCAGTTTGATCAGTTCTTCGTAGTTTTAGATACTAACCGTTTATCAGATATGTCATTCGCGAATATCTCCCATTTCATAGGTTTCCTTTTAGTTTTGTTGAGTGTTTCCTTCACTGGCAGAAGCTTTTAATTTTGATGAAGTCCCAGTAGTTTGTTTTTATGTTTCCCTTGCCTCAGGAGACATATGTAGTAAGAAGTTGCTATGGCACATGTCGGAAGAGGTTACTGCTTATGTTTTCCTCTAGGATTTTGATGGTTTCCTGTCTCACATTTAGGTCTTTCATCCATTTTGAATTTATTTTTGTGTAGGGTGTAAGAAACCGGTCCAGTTTCATTCTTCTGCATGCCATTGTCCTGTTTTCCCAACACCATTTGTTGAAGGAACTGTGGTTTTTTTCCCACTGCGTATTCTTTTCTGCTTTGTTGAAAATTAGTTGACCATAGAGTTGTGGATCCATTTCTGGGTTTTCTCTTCTGTTCCATTAATGTATGTCTCTATTTCTTTGCCAGTATCATACTGTCTTGATGTTTACAGCTTTTTAATAGAGCTTGAAGCCCAGAAATTGATGCCACCAGCTTTGCTTTTCTTTTTCCGTGTTGCTTGGCTACATCAGGGTCTTTCATGGTTCCAAACGAATTTTAGGATTGTTTGTTCTATGTCTGTGAAAAATGCTATTGGTATTTTGATAGGAATTGCATTAAATGTATAGATTGCTTCGGGTGGTAAAGACATTTTAATAATATTTGTTCTCCCAGTCCATGAACATGGAATGTTTTTCTATTTCTTTGTGTCATCTCCAATTTCTTTCATCAGTGTTCTGTAGTTTTTAGAGTACCGATCTTTTACCTCTTTGGTTAGATTTATTCCTATGGGTCTTAGGGTTTCTGGTATAATTGTAAGTGAGATCGTTCCTTGATTTCTCTTTCTGCTGCTTGTTATTACTGTATAGAAATGCAGCAGACTTCTGTACATTGATTTTATATCCTATGACTCTTCTAAATTCATGTGTCAGTTCTAGCAGCTTTTGTGTGGACTCTTTTAGGTTTTCTATATACAGTATCATGTCATCTACAGATAGTGAAAGTTTGATTCTTCCTTGCCAATTTGGATGCTTTTCATTTCTTTTTGTTGTCTGATTGCTGAAGCTAGGACTTCCAGTACTATGTTGGACAACAGTGGTGAGAGTGGGCATCCTTGTCTTGTTCCTGACCGTAGAGGAAAAGATCTCGGTTTTTCCCCCATTGAGGAAATAGTAGCTGAGAGTTTTTCATATATGGCCTCTATAATACTGAGGTATGTTCTCTCTAAACGTAGTTTGTTGAGGGTTTTGTTTTTATCATAAATGGATGTTGTACTTTGTCAAATGCTTTTTCTGCATCTATTGAAATGATCATAAAGATCTGTATCTTTTATTAATGTGGTGCATCACTTTGATTGATTTGTGAATATCAAATCACCCTTGTATCCGTGGAATAAATCCCATTTGATCATGGTGAATGATTCATTTAATGTACTGTTGGATTTGATTTGCTAGTATTTTATTGAGAATTTTTGCATTCATGTTCCTCAGGGATGTTGGCCTGTAGTTCCCTTTTTTAGTGGAACTTTTATTTGGTTTTAGTATCAGGGGATTGCTGGCCTCATGGAATGAGTTTGGAAGTTTTCCTTCTATTTTTTGGAATAGTTTGAGAAGAATAGGTATTAATGCTCATTTAAACAATTGGTAGAATTCCCCTGGGAAGCCATCTGACCCTGGACTTTTGTTTGTTGGGAGATTTTTTATTACTGATTCAGTTTATTTGCTGGTTATCAGTCTGTTCAAGTTTTCTCTTTCTTCCTGATTCAGTTTTTGTCATTCGTATGTTTCTAGGAATTTATCCATTTCTTCCAGGTCATCCAATTTGTTGGCATATAGTTTTTCATAATTTTCTCTTATAATTGTGTGTATTTCTGTGGTATTCATTGTTATTTCTCCCCTCTCATTTGTGATTTTATTTATTGGATCCTTTCTCTTTTCTTTTTTTTCTTAAAGACTTACTTATTTATGTAAGTTGTCTCTACACCAGTGTGGGGGTTAAGATCAAGAGCCTCAGGCTTTAACAACCGAGCCAGCCAGGTGCCCTTTTTCTCTCTTCTTTTTGATAGAAATCTGGCTAGGGATTTATCAATTTTATTAATTTTTTAAAAGAACAAACTCCTGGTTTCATTGTTCTGTTTTTGTTTTTGTTGTTGTTGTTGTTTTAGTTTCTATATCCATTATTTCTGCTCTAATCATTATTATTTCCCTTCTTCTGGAGGCTTTAGTCTTTGTTGTTCTTTTCTATCTCCTTTAGGTGCAAGGTTAGGTTGTTTATTTGAGAATTATCTTGCTCCTTGAGGAAGGCCTATACTGCAATATACTTCCCTCTAGGACCACTTTTGCTGCATCCCAAAGGTTTTGGATCATTGTGTTTCCATTTCCATTTGTTTTCATTCTTCTAATTTCTTCTGTGATTTCCTGGTTGATCCATTCATTGTTTAATACATGGAAATACATGGATTAAATGTATGTTAAATACATGGAAAGGCCATGTATTTGTGGTCTTTCCAATTTTTTTTTTTGTGGTTGACTTCCAGTTTCTTAGCATTGAGGTATGATTTCGGTCTTTTGGTTCTTGTTGAGGCCTGACTTGTGACCTAGTATATGATCTGTTCCGGAGAATGTTTCATGTGCACTTGAAAAGAATATGTATTCTGCTGCATTAAGATGTAATGTTCTGAATATATCTGTTAAGTCCATCCAGCCCAGCGTGTCATTAAAGTCATTGTTTCCTTGTTGATTTTCTGCTTAGATGATCTGTCCATTGCTGTTAAGTGGGGTCTTAAAGTCCCCTACCATTACTATATTATTATCAATGAATTCCTTTATGTTTGTTATTAATTGTTTTATATATTTAGGTGCTCCCATGTTGGGAGTATAAATATTTACAATTGCTAGATCTTCCTGTTGGATAGACCCCTTTGTTATGATATAGTGCCCTTCTTCATCTTTTGCTACATTCTTTGGTTTAAAAATCGAGTTTGATACAAACATGGTTCCTCTTTCTTTTGATGTCCGTTTACAGGATAAATATTTCTCCATCTCCTCACTTTCAATCTGCAGGTGTCTTTAGGTCTAAAATGAGTCTTCTTAGGCAGCATGTAGATGGGTCTTGGTTTGTTTTTTGTTTTTTGTTTTTTATTTTTTGTTTGGACCAAGTATCAAACACTTTATTCCAGTTCCTGCTAGGCAGGACCATCTGAAAGAGAAAAACTCCCCACATTCCTGACCCAGATATCAATCCTCCAGTGGAGTGAAGAGGGGGAAGAGGAAAAAATTTTTACTGAAACGATGGTTTTTAATGGGAACCAGAGGTACGGTTACAGTACATAGTCCGACACAAAAAAACCCATGGTGATCAGGAGTTGGAAGGTTACAGAAATAATGAGGGTAACACTGGGTACAAGAAGGAAAGCTGTTGCAGGACCTCGGGAGCCAAGCTAATACGGCCTCTCCCTGCGATCCTGTCTGTGCTCACCTCTGGAGTCCATCTTGCCAGGGCCAAAGCCACCTCTGTCCCTACCACCCCGGCCCCCTCGGGAGCCCCCATGGTCCCCACCTTGGCCTTGGTAGCTGCCCCGATCATAGCCTCCTCTTCCACCACGACAATCATCTCCATAGTTACCCCCCATATGAGAGCCTCCTGGTCCCCCTCCTGGGCCATCTGGTTTAGGGGCCTTACACTGGTTGCATTCATTCCTCCAGGAGAAGATCATGTTCTCACATATAAGATTTGGACACTTCCAGTCACCAGCTCGCTGCTGGCCGCCGCCAGCACCACCACTAGGGAATCCTCCCCGGCCACCACCACCACTGCCACCACCTCCGTAGCCTCCACAGCCCATAGGTCCTCCTCGCCCTCGGCCTCCAAGAGCATTGCCACCGCCCCAATTGAAGTCTGCTCGCCGAGTAGCAAATGAGACCTTGATAGGATTCCCAGAGAATTCTTTACCATCAAACCAGTCAATAGCTGCTTTAGCAGATGGTGGGTCATCAAACGACACCGTTGCCTCTCCCTTCAGCTTGCCCGTTTCCCTGTCTGTGTACAGATTAATCATGGGCTGTCCTGTTTTCTTATTTGTCTTAATAATACCAATCTGCTTGAAGTAATCAGCCACAGACTCAATTGTAACATTTTCGCCCAAGTCCTGCACCAAGGTGGTGGTGTTGTCTGAATTATCCTGTTCGGAGTCATGACGTGATCCTTGGTCCCAAGGGCCACCAAATTTATTGAGGCCACCACGGTCACTTCCGCCCAAGCCGCCTCTGCCTCCACGGCCACCTTCACGACCTCTGGGTTCATAGCCACCGCTGCTACTGTTGTAACCACCGCCACTGCCCCGGCCACGGCCCCCACAGTCCTGCTGGCCTCCCCTGTAGCCACCACCACCACCACTCTGGTCCTGATTGCCATAACGGCCACCGCCACGACTCATGGAGGACTGATCTTGGCCGTAGTTACCTCCACTGCTACTGTTGTACTGGTTCTGCTGTCCATAGCCTTGAGGGGGATTATAGGAGCTTTGCTGCTGTCCATAGCCTTGCTGCTGTCCACTATAGCCAGACTGCTGGCCATAGCCCCCACTCTGGGGCTGCCCGTAGCCGCTGCTCTGAGAACCACTACCATAACTTCCCGAGGTGCTGCTAGGAGCTGGCTGCTGGCCATAGCCAGGATAAGAGGACTGTTGCCCATAAGATGACTGAGAACTCTGGTTACTGCCATAGCCACCAGTTAAGCCATATCCCTGGGGAGCTGACTGAGTGCCATAGCCTGTGTTCTGGGTCTGTCCATAAGAAGAACCATAGCTGCTCTGGCCATAGCCTGAAGTGTCTGACTGGCCATAACCACTGTAACTCTGTTGTCCATAGGGCTGATTGCTCTGCTGGGAATAGCCCTGCCCAGGCTGGGTGGGGTAGGCCCCATAGCTTTGGGTTGCTTGTTGGGTATAATCGTTTGAGGCCATGTCCGCGCACGCACGCACAGGCTGACAAGCAACAAGATTCCAACATCACACAGCACTGACGCCTCAAGGACTGACTGTTGTTTTTTTTTTTTTTTAAATCCATTCTGACACTCTATGTTTTTTGATTGGAGCATTTAGTCCATTTACATTCAGAGTAATTATTGATAGATATGTATTTAGTGCCATTTTATTGTTCTGTCATTGTTTCTGGAGATTTTCTCTGTTCCTTTCTAGTCTTTGTCATTTTTGGTCTTTCCTTTCTACTCAAAATGTCCTTTTAATATTTCTTTCATGGCTGGTTTGTGGTCATGAACCCATTTAGTTTTTTTTTGGGAAACTGTTTATCTCTCCTTCTATTCTGAATGACAGTGTTACTGGATAGAGTATTCTATTCTCTTGTTCTATCTAGTATTCTGTTCTATCCAGAACACTGAATATATCATGCCACTGCCTTCTGACTTGCCAAAAGTTTCTGGGGAGAGATCTGCTGCTAACCTTATTGGTCTTCCCTTGTAAGTTAGGGACTTCTTTTGTCTTGCTACTTTTAGGAATTTTTTCTTTATTGCTACATTTTGCAAATTTAGTTAGAATATGTCTTGATGTTGGCCTGCTTTTTTTATTTTGATGGGAGTTCTCTGTACCAAAAGGAGACCAATTTTGAGGCTCTTTGGATAGTCCAAGTGAAAGATGATGTAAGCCTAAACTAGGGCAAAGGCAAAGAATGGGAAAGATGGGCTAGACTGAAGATTTTTCTGAAAGAGAATATTCAGAATTACTAACTGAACATGAGAGGGGAAAAAGTGGGAGTATTTGAGAATAACTGAGATTTCCAGCTTGGGGAAAAGAATGGATGGCAATACCATGCACTAAGAACAGGAATCTAGGAAAAGGACCATTTTTTGTGTGTATTCAGGTGGTTAATAAATGATAACGAAAAAATATATTTTGTATGGCCACATAGAGGTGTCCAAAATACAGTTAAAAATACAAGTCTGGAATTCAAGGTTAAGGTTGGTGTTTAAGAAACAGATTTGAAAGTTAATATCTATGAATGAAGCAGTAAGAATGGTTGAGGACATCAGATAAGCACACCAGAGAGAAAAGAAGGAGTCCCAAGAGAAATCACAACAGCTAAGGCAGTGAGAGAGCCCAAGATAAGAAGAATGATCAGAGTTAAAAGGACCTCAGACAGTGGTATTTGAGAAGATCAGAGAGGAAGGACCGTGAAACCGTGGCAATGGATAGTATCAAATGGGGCAGAGAAGTCCAGTAGACTGTATTTTTTTTTAAAAAACAGCCTTTGGGCAATGAATTAAACAAGCAGAATAAATACCATTCAAAAACAGGCAAACATGGGTGCCTGGGTGGCTCAGTGGGTTAAGCCTCTGCCTTTGGCTCAGGTCATGATCCCAGGGTCCTAGGATTGAGCCCCGCAGCGGGCTCTCTGCTCATCAGGGAGCCTGCTTCCCCCTTTTTCTCTGCCTGCCTCTCTGCCTACTTGTGATCTCTCTCTCTCTGTCAAATAAGTAAATAAAATCTTTTTTAAAAATCCAGGCAAATAAATAAGCATACTGATCAGGGTCATACAAAATCAGTCAAAATGAATCCTAAGAGCTTGTCAAAATTCTTTGATTGAGCTAGAATTTAGATATATCAAATATTGTTTGACTGGGCTCATTACAGATGCACACTTCTTTAGTGACAGAATTTGGTCTGCATTCTCATTAAATAGCATTTATTTCAACATGAGGAAATAGCTTATTGAGCTCTCAGTTCAAGGGAAAATGATGTGAAATAAAAGCTTCTGTCTTCCTAACGGAACAGTGACTGTTGTAAAATGCTGAGGCTATTAACTTTTCAAATGAATCACAATATATGAAGATATCGAAATTTAATGAAGTAAATGGATTTGTGGCCAGACAACACAAATATTTAGAAATACATTTAAATCACTAAACATTCAGCTGATTTGGTTATTAGGTTAAAATGGTAGAAGCCTGGGGCCCCATAATGCCATGGATAAAAATGGGGACTGGCTGTGGCCAGTTTAAAGTTGCTTCCTGTCAGGGTCCAGGCGGTTGGGAATAGGCCCCACCTGCCCAAGACCAGCTGATTCATTTCTACTGCGCATGTGCGACATAGGTCAGGTTGGCCAGGGAAGTGTCTTGAGAAGCCTGGTGGGGGGAGCAAGCTGTTGGGGGTACCTGGCGTTTGCCTAATTCCAAACCTTAATCTACACAATGCTCATCTTCCCCTTAAAGGCAGAGCTGGAGGAAATTGGAGGACTGGAGGACTGCCTTGCCAGGGTGGGGCCAGGTCTAATAGCCTGGGTATTTGGGAATTGGAAACACCTGAATTTCTTGGTGACTAGGCTCCATGGACTAGGAGGTCCCAGCTGCCCACGGTGGGACGGGGGATTCATACTGTGCATGCACAAGCCGCCCAGCCAGAGGTAGCGGAGGACCTGGAACTGGGTAAGTGTATGGAGAGGTCAGAGCAAGACAGTGAGCTGTTGGGGATATAATGCATCTACCTAACCTTCACAAATGCAAATATTTCTCCTGGAGTCGAAGCTGGAGAAGACAGGACTGCCTTGTCAAGATGGAGTCTGGCTGGCTGCCTGGTAAACTTCACGAAGAGATGCCTGGGAGCCTTGATTACTGGTAAGCCTGGGATGCCATCAGGCAACCCATCAAATGAGAACCGACTGACTCCTCTGTAAAGCTGCTGCCTCAGAAATATTTAGTTGGGGCAGTTTCCCTCCACTCTGAAGGATATGCAGGTGGTTTGGAGCCAAACCGAGCTCCACCAGCCAGGAGGGCCTGGGCTGCCCTCGGAGGGCTGGCTGTGCACAGGCCAGGAGCAGGGGCCTGCCCTGTTGGGCAAGTGTCTGGAGAGGCCAAGTCATGGAAATGGGCTGTGGAGGTTACAATTCATCTGCCTAATTCCAAGCCCTAAACAACACCAGTGTACATATTCTCCCTGAAGGTAAGGCTTTGGGAGTCTGGACTTCATTGTGAAGACCATTTCTGGGCATCTGCTGGGGTATGCTTAACTGAGTGAGAGACACCTGGGAGCCTTGATTATTGGGAAGCCCAGGACATCATCAGGCATCCAGTCCAAATGGGGACTGATAGCCCCCAGTTGAAAATGGAGCCTCACAAATATTTTCAGGGTGTAAGCTCTCTGTACCCTGAAGCCATTAAGTGGTTGGGGTATTGCCAGAGCTCTGTGGGCTGGACGGGGCCCTACAGCCCTAGGCCAGCTGACAGTGTGGGTACTGCCCATGCCTCAGCAACACAGGTCAGGGGAGCTGGGGCCTGACACCTGACACTGTCAAGGGAGGTCGGCTGACAGGAGGAGGCCACTGAGGGGACCTGCCATCTGCCTAATTCTAAGCCTTAAGCCCCCTGAACACAGAACTGGGGGAATCCAGACTGCCCTGCGAGGGTGGATAGTGTGGGACACCTGGGTATCTTGATCGCTAGAGAAGTCGCGGATGGCATCAGGCAGCTGGTCCAAGCGGTCTGTCAAGCTGGTCTGTCACCAGTTTAAAGCTGTTGCCTCAGGAAGACTTCCGGCGAGCGGGTATTTTCCACCCCAGCAGCTCTGCAGGGTTTGGAGACTGGCCTGAACCCAGCAGAACTGCAGGGTGGGCAGAGGTCAGGAGAAGCAGGGACCTGAGACAGGGCAGCTTAGGGAGAGGCCAGGTCACGGAAGCCGGCTTTTGAGGGTAGCTGGTGGCTGCCTAATTCCATGCCCTACCTACACAAATATACGTATTACCCCAACTCTGCTTTGTTTCGGGAGGCAAATCCTGTTCAGACTGATTCTTGTCTTTGCCAGCAACGGAGTTAACACTAATTCATGGTGCGAATTTCACAAGCCATTAGCACATGGGGTAATGACTTTTAATTTACCAATACAAAAATCGCATACTCCAAACCGAAGTTGTTAATCATACTGTTGCTCCGGTCAAGGGGAGATGAAAGGAATGAAGCTCTAATTTAGTTGCCATTCTTCCTCATTATAGCAGCTGGTTCTTGGGTGAGACTGCTTAGCTACTTGCCAGCATCAAGTCCAAGTCCGTTGGTGCTGAGGCAGGAGTGTGCTGGGCTTGCTAGGCAGAGGGCCACGGCCAGTAAGAGTCACCTTTACCCTGGCCGGAGCTAATTGTCCCAAGGGCTTTGGAAAGCTCTTTCAGATCAACAAAGAGCCGCTTGTCCAGACAGAACACCTTTGTGTAGTAATTAGAAAAATCTCTGTATTTATAGTCAAAATGTCCCCTTGCCATGGTTGGTCCTTGTTTAGTGATAAGCCCCCAGCAGGGCCCTTCACTGCTGAGCTACTGAGTTCTTAAGGTTGAGAACAGATGAGATAGTGCCAACCTGATACCAGTTAATTTATTCTTATATCAAAACAACTTCACTACTAAAAAAAACCCCACCTTTTTGTGTCTTTGCCATAAGCAAGTGGATTTGAAAGCCTTTCCAATGAATACACAAAAATCCATCTTGTGATTTCAAATCACTCTCACTCTAACTAATACTAAGGGCCTCATGGGGTACTTGGGTGGTACAGTCGGTTGAGCCCTCAACTTTCGGTTTCCACTTGGTTCCTGAGCTCAGGGTCCTGGGGTCAAGCCCCACATGGAGCCCATTTTGGGATCTGTGCGCATCCTGGAGTCTGTTTGAGCTTCTCTCTTCCTCTCTCTCTGCCCCTCCTGCTGGTGCTCTCTCCCTCTCTCCGCCCTTCTCCCTTCTTCTCCTTCTCTCTCAAATAAATATTAAAAAAATACTAAGGGCCTAATGCTCTGTACAAACATAAGTTCAGGGAAATATCAACCCACGTTGTGATTCCACGTCACTTACCGTCTTAATCACAACACTCGATTGTATTTTGCAGGTATTTTTCATTTGACACACATTCTTTTACACCATAGTTTAATGACCAGTTTAAGCAACCACACTTCTAGTATTACCAAAACAAGGATGACAAAGAATGGTACCAAAACATGGCATCATATCAATCACAAAATGGCCAAAAGTTAAGCTTCTTTTTTAAAAAAAGATTTTATTTATTTATTTAACTTGTTTTATTGACAGAGAGAGACAGCAAGAGAGGGAACATACAAGCAGGGGGAGTGGGAGAGGGAGAAGCAGACTCCCACCAGACAGGGAGCCCAATGCCGAACTTGGTCCCAGGACCCTGGGATGGTGACCTGAGCTGAAGGCAGACCCTTAACGACTGAGCCACCCAGGTGCCCCAAAAGTTAAGCTTCTTAAACCACTAGGTGTAACTTCTCTGACAATTATGTTTCCAAGTAAAAATCTTTTTTCAAGATTTTCTTTCTTTTTTTTTTTTTAAAAAAAAAGATATTTGTTATTTATTTGACAGAGAGAGAACGAGGGAGGTCACAAGTAGGTAGAGAGGCAGGCAGAGAGAGAGGAGGAAGCAGGCTCCCTGCTGAGCAGAGAGCCCGGTGCAGGGCTCCATCCCAGGACTCTGGGATCACGACCTGAGCCGAAAGCAGAGGCTTTAACCCACTGAGCCATCCCGGTGTCCTTATTTCTTTTTTTTTTTTTTAAGTAACCTCTACAGCCAGTGTGGGGCTTGAACTCACAACCCAAGATCAAGAGTCACATGCTCCACCCAGCTGAGCCAGCCAGGTGCCCCTCCAGGTAAAGATATTTTTTATGAAGCTCCACGGGGTGTGGCCTGCGTAACACTGTCAAATTCAGTTGCCGTAACATCAGAATTCAAGGCTGCCATTATTTTAGGATTTATTATTTATTTTGTTTTTGTTCTCTTTTCAATTCCTGCAAATTATTTTGACTTTATTAGTCACATCTTCCAAATGTTTCCTAACTTGTCTTAAGTTTTCTAATGCATGATTTACATTTATTAGATTAATTTTAGGCGGTTCAGTGTGAAACATTTCTCTGGTTATTTTAATAGTTCCTTCACCTTCTGTTGAGCTCAAATAATATCCTTTTCCTTCTATTGTCACATTTCATTATCTGTTCTAGTTTTACACATCCCATCATGCTGCATTCCTTATTTTTCCCTTGACTCCAGGGTCCTGGGACCAAGTGGGAGAGGTTAGCTTAGCCCATGCTCTCATGGTCCAATTTCCTGTGTTAACTGGTTGAGCAGGCAATAAGGCCAGAGTCATAGGCACTCATACTATAGGCATAGCCACAAGTCTAGCAGTAATAAAACCATTTTGGTTCAATTCCATAAACATATCCTTAGGTACATGTTTTCCTTGTATCATAAGGAGGATTTCTGGGCCTGTAAGCTTCACTCTGAGTTTTAATGTTGGGGAACTACACAAGTGTAGTAACCATTGTCATGCTCCTCCTAGAAATGCCAATATTCTAATTTCACAGTGGCTCAAAGAAGCACAGCTGTTAGGATGTATGGCACCTACTTGACTGATGTTTGGGCTGTTATCTCAGTATTATCCTGAGACTATTGCTGTTTTTTGTTTGTTTGTTTGTTTTTTGGGTTTTTAAAAAAGGTTTTTTTTATCTGAGAGAGAGTGAAATCACAAGCAGAGGCAGAGGGAGAAGCAGATTCCCCACTGAGCAAGGAACCTGATGCAGGGCTTGATCCCAGGATGCCAGGATCAGGACCTGCGCCGAAGGCAGATAGTTAACCAACTGAGCCACCCAGGCACTCAGAGAACATTGCTGTTCTACACTTGAACTTAACCAAAAGGCCAAGAAGTGATTGAGAGTATCGCTGTTCCAAGAGTATTCCACACATCAACCAATCTTAACGGCAACAATTGATGATCTACAGGCAAAGAAACATCTTTTATGGCTTTCCTTAGTATTTTGTTATTTTTAGCATTACCTCCAACCAAATTTTCATTGCTCTATTTACATCCTTATGAAATTAATTGATGTTCTGTAATATATTGCTAATTTTATCCATCTGTGTACACAACCATGACAAAGCTGCCATGGTATACATGTGAAATTGTGATTGTTTGGTTTAAAATTCTTTTTAAAAATTTCATCAGTTTGGAATAAGAAAAAGTAACTGCCTTTTATCCTCCAATTAGGCCTCCTACCATTCCAACAAGCATCTTCTTTCTTTAGCAAATCTGTTTTTGGCATAAGTTGTAAATTTGGCACAAATGAAGGTGGATAAAACTGAGCACAATTAGGGGATCTATATCTGGCTTGAAAGTGCTGTGTATTAAATGTCAAAGTGCTGTGTATTAAATGTCAAAGTGCTGTGTATTAAATATCAAAGTATAGGCTACTATTTTAGGTTCTATTATGAGCATGAGATGTTTTATTATCAGAAGATCCTAGATTCTTGAGTAGAAATCTGTGGTGTGAGGCAGAAGCCTGATGTATATCACCACGGATACTGATATGTGCGATATGCTGTTTTCTCTGTGCCTACCATCCACCTTACAAGCTGTCCCTCTTCTTTTAATGACTGGACATAGCATCCATAGATCTGTTGTTAATTTTCTAATAAGTGAACATGGATTAAGTTGGAGTGTAGTAAATAATCTTTTTTTTTTTTTGCTTATTTATATTATAAGGTATAGTTGCCCATTTTGCATATCCAGCAGCATCTCTCATACAATGAAATGCTAGTGCACAGAGTAAATTTGGAATTAAAGTGTGGTTACTTTTAGAGAGTCTGCTTTGTGTTCAACACTGCACTCAATTCAGTAAGATAAGGGAAAAGTACAAATGTCGGTACCTGGGTCACCATACGCTCTGGGTTGTAATACCAAGAGCCAGTTAGTAGTTCAGGCCAATTTTCAACCACCAAATCAGCATCTAATAGGGTTGTTCAGGATCCTCATTGGTTCTTACAGAGATTGAAGTGGAAGGTTTCCACAGCTTCATCGGCTTCTCTAAGTGTTCTGTTTTACCATTGATTGAAGGTTTCCCAGTCACTAGATCATGCTGATAGCAAAAGATGGAGTCAGGATGTTCGACTCGGTGATGCTGGGATGCTAAGTTGCAATAAGGTGACCAGCAGGGTGATCCACAGGGGAAGTAGAGGATGTCACAGACTATGGAGTTGGATCTGGACCAAAAGCTGTCATTCTGATTTGGAATGGTGGCACAACCATTGCTGGTGCTATCAGAGGAGTACCCAGAGCAGCAGTGAGAGTGCCATTCAGTAGTACACAATAGGCAATATAATATGTCCAGCTGGTGCCACGCAGCACTGACCCATTTAGTAACCTTGGTATGGCCAAAGATGCATACTACATTAATTCCTGCAAAATAAAGATAGTGTCCTATGCATTTTTAATTTTTTGTTCTTGCTACTCAAGGAAATCTGTGGTTTTCATGGCCGTTATTCCCAATATTGCCTCAAATATCATCACCCGGCACCATGCTAGGATAAACATTAGGCATCTAGTGTTGACAGAATAAAATATATTCTTCAGGCCTGAAATTTCTACAGAGGCATTATGTTATTTTTAAAAATTTGATGTAATGTGTCCTTTCCTTCAGTTACCCACGAGGTTTCATTAGTAGCAGGTGCAATAATTTTTGCAGTACTACATACATCATTATGTCTTTTAAATTAACACTTTTCCTTTTAACTTAGATTCTGGGGTGTTGCTAGTGCTAATTCTGATCTCTGTTGATGCCTACAATATTAATAGGAATTTTCCCATTCTTTGTGTGTCTACAGTTTATTTTTTTTTAAGATTTTATTTATTTATTTGACAGAGAGAGAGAAATCACAAAGGCAGAGAGGCAGGCAGAAGCAGGCTCTCCGCTGCAGAGCGCCTGACGCGGGGCTCCATCCCAGGACCCTGAGATCATGACCTGAGCTGAAGGCAGAGGCTTAACCAACTGAGTGACCCAGGTGCCCCTGTGTATCTGCAGTTTAGAAATCTTGCCACCTCCCAGATTGTTTTAGTCTAAGCTTTCATATATAGTTCGTTAGTAAGCAACCTAATTTTTGCTTGAGCAACCCATTATACCTTTAAGTTGAATCAGAGATGATTGAGTTGTAGGGCTGGTGGAAGTTCCACATTATGTCTTGCTCCTTAGCCCATTCTTGTATTAGCTTTCCTGTGAAGTGGGTCCCCTAAGCTAATTGTGGGATGACAAGCAATCCAGATTTCTAACACTCTGACGGTGGATTTTTTATCATGTTTCCTGCAAAGATAGGGTGATCCTATTCCTGACCACATGGTACAGTGGCATGCATATGGTTTATTCTATGGTACAGGCAAGGATCCCATGTATTCAATCTCTGTAATTCGGAAGGGTCTGTCAGGTTTGATCTTACCTCAAGTATTCATCAATGGCCTCCAAGCTTTACACTTTCAGCAATTCTCATATATCTTAATTGAAATTTGGCAGGTATCCGTATGTTTCTTTTTTCTAACCATGTTCTAGTACTGTGTGCCAGCGTTTGGTGATCTGACCTGTCAATTGGCATATCTTGGTATTCAGATTTTATGTTCCACTGTTTTTCTTGTTTGTTTATAGTTACGATTTGAATTGATTTCCTCATTAGCCTGTGAATCATTTTATTCTAAGATAAATTTTAGGGATCTTTGCCTCATTAGTTTTCTTGGTGAGTTTGTCTACCTGGTTATTAAATTCGATTACTTCAGAGTTATCCTTCTGATGGGCAGACACCCGTGTGATGAATATGGATAGATCAGCCAGTGATTTTTTCTGCCACATGCCCTTATCCTGCATGTTCATATTTCTGACTTTCCAGTCACTTTCCTGCCATGTTCCTGATGAAAGAGCTACTCCATTAGCTGTTGCCCATGAGTCTAAGAAAACATAGAGCTCATTCTTATTTTTCCTACCTGGTTGTTCATGGTCAATTTTATGGCTCTTTGTTCAGCTTATTGTGCCGCTTCTCCTGAGCCTGATTCTGTCAGGATTAGACCATCATTAGTTAGATTAACCAGTCTGCCAGCATATTCCAGAAGGCGTCATGGAGGCTAATTCATCTGTAAGCCATGCGTTGTTGAGTGCTGTAAACCAGGATGGTCCCCATTGCCAGACTGTTCAAGTTTGGAGAGGCTCATTCTTTGGAAGTTCTGTAAAGTTCACCATTGGCATTGCTGAGATCTCCTTAGTTAATGCAGAGGGTTGATTCTCCATCCATATGTCTTGCTTGGAAATATACCAGTTGCATGTTAGGACTTTTTGGGCCGGAGTAGTTCCTTTCTCTGTTGGTCTGAATATGTTTTACCTACTCCAGAATAGGCTATTGGATTTTAAGTATAATTACTTTATTTTCTACTAGTGGCTCTGTATTTTGTAGGGCCTCAGAGACTACCCAAGTGAGCCTTTCAGTTGGCGGGTATCTGTTCTCGACCATGAGAAATTCTTAGACCAAAATCCAATTGGGTAAAATTTGGGAATCTGCAGTGGTTCAGTCCATAATAACATGTTGCAAACCCTTGTGAATTTAGGTACTCTAAATATAGTTTATGTTTGGAATCCTCTTTATTTGGTGATAATGTACTAGATGTTCTGACATTTTTTTTAAATAAGTAAAGGCTGCCTCTTGAGTTTCTGCCCATCTAAATTCCCTAATCTTCTTAGCTATTTTATAAATGTGTTTTAATATATCCCCATATGTGATATGTTTGTTTCCAGTATACATGCAGTCCTATCAGTTTCTGATCTGCTTTTTTTGTGATAGGAGTTGGTATGCAATCTGTTTGGTTTATGACTTGGTCTGGTATTTATCTGCCTTCAGAGGACCAAATTATGCCTAAAAATTCTGTAGTAGTGTGGAGTTTTTGGACCTCACTTGGGTTGATTGTCCATCCTCTGAGTGTAAAGAATTCAGTTAATTCAACTTTTGATGCTAGTTTGTTCTTCCAAGTTATCACCAGAAATAGGAGTATCATTAATAAAGGAAATACTGGTTTGTGTGTATGTTGAATTTTCATGAACAGCCTGTTTGTCTTGTGTTAGAGTGTTGTGGGCTATTACTAGTCTGCTAATTTATCCTTGTGGTAATCTAGTAAACTTATATTGCCTGCCTTCTCACGTACCTGCAATCTTGGTTTGATTTTCCTCATTGACTAGAATAGCAAAGAACATGTCAGGTAAGTCTGTCACTGTGTAATGAGTTCTGGATCCAGTGGTGATACTGTTTATGATAGCTCCTGTATCTAGGAGTGCTCCCTCAATTTGGGGGGAGTTTTGTTTAAATTCCTATAATCTGTGTTTTTAAGGGTGGATTGGGTTATTATATGGTGAAATAGTAGGCAATAATTAGTTCCTTTAGGAGTTCCTGAATTTTTCCCTTAATTGGAAAATGTCCTGTGACTTTCATTCCAAGCATGTTTTCTAAATTGAGACCTGTGAAACCATAGGCCGTATTTTTACTTATTTTTTTAAAGTGGACTCCATGCCCAATGTGGAGCTGAACATGGGGCTTGAACTCAGACCCTGGGATCAAGACCTGAGCTGAAATCAAGAATTGGATGCTTAACTGGCCGAACCACCCAGGCAGCCCCAAAGTGATTGGTTGATTGATTTATAGAAACCTATAGCCTTAATGAGTGGTCTATCACCAGTCTATGCACTCACATCCCTTAGGTTGATTTTTCTCCAAATCCTTCATTAGTCCCTTTTTATTGTTAAATTTTTCTAAATTACTAGACTATCCTTGTAATCATTTTTACTTGGGACTCTGTATCTAAAAACAGAGTGGTATATGTATTTTTATATACAAGAGGGTTTCTATAGTTAGTGTAACATAGGTGCAGTTGGTTTTTAATGAAGTTATTCTATTACTTATACTGAGTTAGTGGGTCTACATATGGGTTTCTTTTGTTTGTTTGTTTGACAGGCAGAGATCACAAGTAGGCAGAGAGGCAGGCAGAGAGAGAGGAAGGGAAGCAGGCTCCCTGCTAAGCAGAGAGCCCGATGTGGGGCTCGATCCCAAGACCCTGGAATCATGACCTGAGCCGAAGGCAGAGGCTTTAACCCATTGAACCACCCAGGCGCCCCTACATATGGGTTTCTATTCGTAGATCTATTTACTCTAAAAGATTCTTTATTTCTATTTCTTTGCCACCACAAGTAGTTTCTGGGTTTTCTCTATCTTTTTAAAAAGATTTTGTTTATTTCCTTGAGAGACAGAGAGAGGCCAAGGGAGGGACCACGGGAAAGGCATGAAGCCCAATGCAGGGGCTTGATCCAAGACCCTAAGATCATGACCTGAGCCAAAATCAAGAGTTAGACGCTCAGCCAACTGAGCTACCCAGGCACCTATTTCTGGGGTTTCTATTTTTATAATTTGTTTTACAGTGTAGTGGTCTAAATAGTTAAGGTGGCCAGTAGGGCCTTGTGGGCTTAGGCTTTTATGGTCCATTTTGATTAGGCCCATTTATATTAAGTAAAGGCCTTTTCTATCCATATATGTGAGTGTTAAAATTATAGCCTTTATCTTAGTTCCTCAGCTGTTCTTATCCAGTCAATCAGTTTCCTGTGTTTCTGGCAACTGCAAATAACTGTTAATAATGTTGTTCTGTTCTGTGGGGTATAGCTTTAAGAATGACCTTTCTATTTAAGTTTTTCGTAAACTCCAGTTAACAATGTAGTATTAGTCTCAGGTGTACAATACAGTTATTCAACACTTCCACACAACAGCTGGTGCTCACCACCACAAGTGCGCTTCTCAATCCCTGTAACCTATTTAATCCATCCTTCCACCAAACTCCCCTCTGGTAACCATCAGTTTGTTTTCTATAGTTAAGGGTCTGTTTCTAGGTTTGCCTCTCTCTGCTTTTTTCCTGCTTTGCTCTTTTGTTTTTAAATTCCACATGAGTGAAATCCTATAGTATTTCTTTTTCTCTGTCTTATTTCACTTAGCAAAATACTCTAGCCCCATCCAAGTCATTGCAAATGGAAAAAGGACCTTTTTATTTTATTCTGTCACTTTTTCATGTAATGATGAGGGTGTCTATCCCCTAACATAAGTCATAGTTAATAGTCCTAATTTCATTATTACATTAGTAGATTCCCCAGATATTTTCCACGGAGATGTCTTAAGGGACATCTTAGGGCCATATTAGGTATAAGCCATCTTAACCTCCAGGTGGCTACTATTCTGTCAAACAAAGATCTTTGTAAATTAGTACTATTTTCTCCAGATGCTCTGAGATGTTGATTAAATTTAGCATCTGTGTAATGGGTCCAAGTTGTGCAGTCTCTATTCCTTTGAGAACCAGGTTAGTCCTACTTTGGACTATTTATAGCCACTGGGTTTTTTTGGTCCAAATCAGTCTCTTGGAATTCCATTCTAATTTTTGTCATTTCTTGTCTGGAATAAGCTCCCCCTCCAGTGTCTCTGATTATAGTTTTGTGTATTTTCATAGTCCTCAAATCTAGTAAGTTAAAGTTACCAGGGCTAAAAGGATTTAAAAAATCCTCCTCCTCTAATAAGAAGTTTCTAGGATTCTCTTTGAGAATTCTGGGGCACACTGGTGTCCTTAAACCACACTGCTCCATGGATTAAGGGAGGTCAGAGTCAAGATGGCGGAGAAGTAGCAGGCTGAGACGACATCAGGTAGCAGGAGATCAGCTAGATAGCCTATCTAACCATTGAAAACACCTACAAATCCAATGGGAGAGTGAAGAGAAGAAGAACAGCAATTCTAGAAACAGAAAATCAACCACTTTCTGAAAGGTAAGACTGGCAGGGAAGTGAATCCAAAGCAATGGGAAGATAGAACGCGGGGGGAGGGGCTGGCTCCCGGCAAGCGGCAGAGCAACGGAGCACAAAATCAGGACGTTTAAAAGTCTGTTCCACTGAGGGACATCGCTCCAGAGGCTAAACCAGGGTGAAGTCCACGCGGGGTCAGCATGGCCCCAGGTCCCACAGGATCACAGAAGGGCCGGGGGTGTCTGAGTGTCACAGAGCTTGCAGGTATTAGAACGGGGAAGCTGGCTAGAGCAACAGAGCCGAGGAGTGAGCTCTCAGCTTGGGGTTACCTTGAACCGGTCGTAGGCTTGGTGAGGTCAGAGCGTGGCTGGAGGCCAGGGAGATGGGAGTGATTGGGCTCTTCTCTCTGAGGGCGCACTGAGGAAGGGGGCTCAAAGTTCTCGGCTCCTCTGCACTGGAGACTGGGAGGCCGCCATTTTCATTCCCGTCCTCCAGAACTCTATGGAAAGCGCTCAGGGAACAAAAGCTCCCCAAAACAAAGACTAGCGGACCGCCCCGTAGTAAGGGCAGTGAAATTCCGCCTGGGGCAAAGACACTTGAGAATCACTACAACAGGCCCCTCCCCCAGAAGACCAAAAAGAAATCCAGCCAGGACCAAGTTCACCTACCAAGGAGTGCGGTTTCAATACCAAGGAGAGCAGTGGAATTCCAGAGGAGGAGAAAGAAGAACATAAAACTCATGGCTTTCTCCCCATGATTCTTTAGTCTTGCAGTTAATTTAATATTTTTTCTTTTCAATTTTTTTTCTTCTGCTAATTTTTTTAACTTTTACCCTTTTCTTTTTTAATGTTTTTTAACTAGTTTATCTAATATATATATTTTTTCTTTTTTTTATATTTTTCTTTATTTGTTTTCTTTTTTTAATTGTTTCTTTTTTTTTTTTTCTCTGAACCTCTTTTTATCACCTATCTCCCCCCCACAATTTGGGGTCTCTTCTGATTTGGTTAAAGTGTATTTTCCTGGGGTTTTTGCCACCCTTTTAGTATTTTACTCGCTCCTTCATATACTCTTATCTGGACAAAATGACAAGGCAGAAAATTTCACCACAAAAAAAAAGAACAAGAGACAGTACCAAAGGCTAGGGACCTAATCAATACAGACATTGGTAATATGTCAGATCTAGAGTTCAGAATGAAGATTCTCAAGGTTCTAGCCGGGCTCGAAAAAGGCATGGAAGATATTAGAGAAACCCTCTTGGGAGATATAAAAGCCCTCTCTGGAGAAATAAAAGAACTAAAATCTAACCAAGTTGAAATTTAAAAAGCTATGAATGAAGTACAATCCAAAATGGAGGTTCTCACTGCTAGGATAAATGAGGCAGAAGAAAGAATTAGTGATATAGAAGACCAAATGACAGAGAATAAAGAAGCTGAGCAAAGGAGGGACAAACAGCTACTGGACCATGAGGGGAGAATTCGAGAGATAAGTGACACCATAAGACAAAACAACATTAGAATAATTGCGATTCCAGAAGAAGAAGAGAGAGGGGAGCAGAAGGTATATTGGAGAGAATTTAGGGAAAGAATTTAGGAAAGAATTAGGGAAAGAATTTCCCTAATATGGCAAAGGGAACAAGCATCAAAATCCAGAGGGTGCAGAGAACCCCCTCAAAATCAACAAGAATAGGCCCACACCCCGTTACCTAATAGTAAAATTTACAAGTTTTAGTGACAAAGAGAAAATCCTGAAAGCAGCCCAGGAAAAGAAGTTTGTAACATACAATGGTAAAAATATTAGATTGGCAGCAGACTTATCCACAGAGACTTGACAGGCCAGAAAGAGCTGGCATGATATATTCAGAGCACTAAACAAGAAAAACATGCAGCCAAGAATACTATATCCAGCTAGGCTATCATTGAAAATAGAAGGAGAGATAAAAAGCTTCCAGGAGAAACAAAAACGGAAAGAATTTGAAAACACCAAACCAACTCTACAGGAAATATTGAAAGGGGGCCTCTAAGCAAAGAGAGATCCTAAAAGTAGTAGATCAGAAAGGAACAGAGACAATATACAGTAACAGTCACCTCACAGACAATACAATGGCACTAAATTCATATCTCTCAATAGTTACCCTGAATGTTAATGGGCTAAATGCCCCAATCAAAAGACACAGAGTATCAGAATGGATTAAAAAAACAAAACCCACCTATATGTTGCCTACAAGAAACCCATTTTAGACCCAAAGACACCTCCAGATTTAAAGTGAGGGTATGGAAAACAGTTTACCATGCTGATGGGCATCAGAAGAAAGCAGAGGTGGCAATCCTTATATCAGATCAAATAGATTTTAAGCCAGACTATAATAAGAGATGAGGAAGGACACTATATCATACTCAAAGGGTCTTTCCAACAAGAAGATCTAACAATTTTAAATATCTATGCTCCTAACGTGGGAGCATCCAACTATATAAACCAATTAATAACAAAATCAAAGAAATACATCAACAATAATACAATAATAGTAGGGGACTTCAACACTCCCCTCACTGAAATGGACAGATCATCCAAGCAAAAGATCAACAAGGAAATAAAGGCCTTAAATGACACACTGGATCAGAGGGACATCACAGATATATTCAGAACATTCCATCCCAAAGCAACAGAATACACATTCTTCTCTAGTGCACATGGAACATTCTCCAGAATAGATCACATCCTGGGTCATAAGTCAGGTCTCAGCTGGTATCAAAAGATTGGGATCATTCCCTACATATTTTCAGACCACAATGCTCTGAAGCTAGAACTCAATCACAAGAGGAAAGTTGGAAAGAACCCAAATACATGGAGACTAAACAGCATCCTTCTAAAGAATGAATGGGTCAACCAGGAAATTAAAGAAGAATTGAAAAATTTCATGGAAACAAATGATAATGAAAACACAATGGTTCAAAATCTGTGGGACACAACAAAGGCAGTCCTGAGAGGAAAATATATAGCAGTACAAGCCTTTCTCAAGAAACAAGAAAGGTCTCAAGTACACAACCTAACCCTACACCTAAAGGAGCTGGAGATAGAACAAGAAAGAAAGCCTAAACCCAGTAGAAGAAGAGAAATCACAAAGATCAGAGCAGAAATCAATGAAATAGAAACAAACAAACAAACAACAACAACAACAAAAACCCAATAGAACAAATCAACGAATCTAGGAGCTGGTTCTTTGAAAGAATTAATAAGATTCACAAACCCCTGGCCAGACTTATCAAAAAGAAAAGAGAAAGGACCCAAATAAATAAAATCATGAAAGAAAGAGGAGAGATCACAACTAACACCAAAGAAATACAAACAATTATAAGAACATACTATGAGCAACTCTATGCCAACAAATTTGACAATCTGGAAGAAATGGATGCATTCCTAGAGACATATAAACTACCACAACTGAACCAGGAAGAAATAGAAAACCTGAACAGACCCATAGCCAGTAAGAAGATTGAAATAGTCATCAAAAATCTCCAAACAAACAAAAGCCCAGGGCCTGATGGCTTCCCAGGGGAATTCTACCAAACATTTAAAGAAGAATTAATTCCTATTCTCCTGAAACTGTTCCAAAAAATAGAAATGGAAGGAAAACTTCCAAACTCATTTTATGAGGCCAGCATCACCTTGATCCCAAAACCAGACAAGGATCCCATCAAAAAAGAGAACTACAGACCAATATAGTTGATGAACACAGATGCGAAAATTCTCACCAAAACACTAGCCAATAGGATTCAACAGTACATTAAAAGGATTATTCACCACGACCAAGTGGGATTTATTCCAGGGCTGCAAGATTGGTTCAACATCCACAAATCAATCAATGTGATACAACACATTAATAAAAGAAAGAACAAGAACCATATGATACTCTCAATAGATGCTGAAAAAGCATTTGACAAGGTACAACATCCCTTCAAAACTCCTCAGAGTGTAGGGATAGAGGACACATACCTCAATATTATCAAAGCCATCTATGAAAAACCCACCGCAAATATCATTCTCAATGGAGAAAAACTGAAAGCTTTTCTGCTAAGGTCAGGAACACGGCAGGGATGTCCATAACCACCACTGCTTTTCAACATAGTACTAGAAGTCCTAGCCTCAGCAATCAGACAACAAAATGAAATTAAATGCATCCAAATCAACAAATAAGACATCAAACTATCACTCTTTGCAGATGATATGATACTATATGTGGAAAACCCAAAAGAGTCCACTCCAAAACTGCTAGAACTTGTACAGGAATTCAATAAAGTGTCAGGATATAAAATCAATACACAGAAATCAGTTGCATTTCTCTATACCAACAACAAGACAGAAGAAAGAGAAATTAAGGAGTCAATCCCATTTACAATTGCACCCAAAACCATAAGATACCTAGAAATAAACCTACCCAAAGAAGCTAATAATCTATACTCAGAAACCTATAAAGTACTCATGAAAGAATTTGAGGAAGACACAAAGAAATGGAAAAATGTTCCATGCTCCTGGATTGGAAGAACAAATATTGTGAAAATGTCTATGCTACCTAAAGCAATCTACACATTTAATGCAATTCCTATCAAAATACCATCCTTTTTTTTTTTCAAAGAAATGGAACAAATAATTCTAAAATTTATATGGAACCAGAAAGGACCTTGAATAGCCAAAGGAATATTGAAAAAGAAAGCCAAAGTTGGGGGCATCACAATTCTGGACTTCAAGCTCTATTACAAAGCTGTCATCAACAAGACAGCATGGTACTGGCACAAAAACAGACACATAGATCAATGGAACAGAATAGAGAGCCCAGAAATAGACCCTCAACTCTATGGTCAACTAATCTTCAACAAAGCAGGAAAGAATGTCCAATGGAAAAAAGACAGTCTCTTCAACAACTGGTGTTGGAAAAATTGGACAGCCACATGCAGAAGAATGAAACTGGACCATTTCCTCACACCACACACAAAAATAGACTCAAAATGGATGAAAGACCTCAATGTGAGACAGGGATCCATCAAAACCCTTGAGGAGAACACAGGAAGCAACCTCTTCGACCTCAGCCACAGCAACTTCTTCCTAGGAACATTGCCAAAGGCAAGGGAAGCAAGGGCAAAAATGAACTCTTGGGATTTCATCAAGATTAAAAGCTTTTGCACAGCAAAGGAAACAGTTAACAAAACCAAAAGACAACAGACAGAATGGGAGAAGATATTTGCAAATGACATATCAGATAAAGGGCTAGTGTCCAAATCTATAAAGAACTTAGCAAACTCAATACCCAAAGAACAAATAAATCCAATCAAGAAATGGGCAGAAGACATGAACAGACATTTCTGCAAAGACGACATCCAGATGGCCAAAAGACACATGAAAAAGTGCTCCACATCACTCGGCATCAGGGAAATACAAATCAAAACCACAATGAGATATCACCTCACACCAGTCAGAAAGGCTAAAATTAACAAGTCAGGAAATGACAGATGCTGGCAAGGATGCGGAGAAAGGGGAACCCTCCTACACTGTTGGTGGGAATGCAAGCTGGTGCAACCACTCTGGAAAACAGCATGGAGGTTCCTCAAAATGTTGAAAATAGAACTACCCTATGACCCAGCAATTGCACTACTGGGTATTTACCCTAAAGATACAAATGTAACGATCTGAAGGGGCACGTGCACCTGAATGTTTATAGCAGCAATGTCTACAATAGCCAAACTATGGAAAAAACCTAGATGTCCATCAACAGATAAATGGATAAAGAAGATGTGGTATATATACACAATGGAATATTATACAGCCATCAAAAGAAATGAAATCTTGCCATTTGCGACGACGTGAATGGAACTAGAGGGTATCATGCTTAGTGAAATAAGTCATTCGGAGAAAGACAACTATCATATGATCTCCCTGATACAAGGAAGTGGAGATGCAACATGGGGAGGTTAAGGGGGTAGGAGAAGAATCAATGAAACAAGATGGGATTGGGAGAGTGCTCGCTTCGGCAGCACATATACTAAGATGGGATTGGGAGGGAGACAAACCATAAATGACTCCTAATGTCACAAAACAAACTGAGGGTTGCTGGGGCGGGGGTTGGGAGAGGGGGGAGGAGGGATGGGAGAGGGGGGAAGGGAGGTGGGGTTATAGACATTGGGGAGGGTATGTGCTATGGTGAGTGCTGTGAAGTGTGTAAACCTGGCGATTCACAGACCTGTACCCCTGGGGATAAAAATACATTGTATGTTTATTAAAATAAAAAAATAAAATCCTCCTCCTCAGTGTATGGATTGTTGTCCTTAAGAGCAAAAGGCTCTAGGTTTCCTAGAGTAGGTTTCCTCCTACTCTGGAGATCACTTTTTTTTTTTTTTTAAGATTTTTAAAATTTTATTTGACAGAGAGAGACACAGCAGGAGAGAAACACAAGCAGGGACAGAGGGAGAGGGAGAAGGAGGCTTCCCGCTGAGCAGGGAGCCCAATGCAGAGCTCCATTCCAGGACCCTGGGATCATGACCTGAGCCAAAGGCAGAGGCTTAACCACTGAGCCACCCAGGTGCCCCTGGAGATCACTTGTATTTTTGTTTTTTGTTTTGTTTTTTTGTTTTTTAGAGAAAGTGAGAACATGAGTGGAGGGGCAGATGGAGAGGGAGAAGTAGACTCTCCACTGAGCAAGGAGCCGGATGCAGGGCTCGATCCCCAGGACCATGGGATCATGACATAAGCCAAAGGAAAATGCTTAACCAACTGAACCACGCAGGCACTTTTTGTTCTAGTACTTTTCCTTTCATCTTATCAGCATCTATTACTTAATGCACCTAATAAGAGCACTAGAATGTTTTCCTTTTTTGCTTCTCTTTTAAGTTCAACTCTACCCTCAATGTGAGGCTTGAACTCATGACCCTGAGATCAAGAGTCGTAAGCTCCACTGAGCCAGCCAGCTCCCCACTGCTTTGCTTTTTTTTTTTTTTTTTGGTAAGATTTTATTTACTTGACAGGGAGAGGTCACAAGTAGGCAGAGGAAGGCAGAGAGAGAGGAGGAAGCAGGCTCCTCACTGAGCAGAGAGCATGATGCAGGGCTTGATCCCAGGACCCTGGGACTATGACCTGTGCCAAAGGCAGAGGTTTAACCCAGTGAGCCACCCAGGCATCCCCGCTTTTTTAAAATATAGGCTATAACTTAATGGATTAAGTGATCAGGACAACATTTTAAGCTATCTTCATTTTAAGATTTGTCCAGACTAAGTCTTCAGGGGTCTTCAGGGATCCAAAGAAGTTAACATATAGTCCATACTATCCCTAAACCAATTCTTGAGTAATTTTGGTTGGTTTAGTGACTGGGGCATATTTGCTATTGTCTTCCTGCCTTTCCCAACAGTGTTCAATATATGTTTTATTACAGAAACACCTTGATGAAGTTCTTACATTGTCGGGAGAAGCCTGGTTACTGGGGAGGGCTATTGTGGGGTAACTGCCATCTGCCTAATTCCCAGCCCTAACCTACACAAATGCACATATTCCCGTGAAGGCAGATCTGGAGGAAACCACACTGCCTTGCTGGGGTGGGGTCAGGAAGATGGCCCCACACCCGTATCCTCTTGGGATCTCCTGGGAGCCTTGGTTACTGGAGAACCCCAAGACCCCATCAGGCAGTCCAATTAGAGACTGATTATCTCCTATTTAAAGCTGCAATATTTGGAGATGGGCTTCTTTCATTCTAGAGGGTACACAGGTGCTGGGGACCAGCCAGAGCTCTCTAGGCCTGGAGGGCCCCAAGTGCTCAAGGGCAGCCATCTGTGCACAAGCTGCACAGGTCCAGGTCAAGGGGCCTGGAACCGTGCATGTATCAGAGGAGTCCAGGTGTCAAGAGTGGGTTTTGGGGATCCATGACATCTGCCTAAATCTAAGTCCCAACTATATAAAAGCACACATTCTTCCTGCAGGCAACCCTGGAGACTGTTTTGCTAGGGTGGGTCCAGGAAAGATGGCTGGGGTACCCTTCATTGAGTAATTACTGGGAGGCTCAATGACTGGTTTCCAAGAAGATATTTTTCTACCCTTTAAGTTTTTTTTATAGCTGATCTAAAAATTGAATTGGCATAAAACAGATTAATAACAGATAAAACAGATTAATAGGTGTGAAAAAAAACCTATTATGGTTTATTACATATGCACGGGGACCCAACGATGACATGGAGACCCAAAGAATGACCAAAGCTTTTGTACATTTTAGACAAAGAAATACATCCCTATGAGGAATTAACAGGACAATTGTGTTCTTTTGTTCAGGAGCTTCAGTTGGTAAGAAATCCTAAACAGGATTTGGGCTGGGGTAATAAATTAGTAAAAATAGCCAGGCTTGTTTATACAGACTACTTGGCCCTGAATTCCTTTTCTCTGCCCTTCTGCCTCCTGGTAGAGCCATGGAAGGTACATTTCATGGGCAAAGGCGGGTCAGAGTGTTTTTCAAGCACTGGCTGCTTAATAATTTTAATTCAAAATAATCAATATGCCCAGGTGGCACCTTTTGGGGTGGCCTACCCCAGGCCCCTACACTTCCCTCCTTTGCAAATTCCTCAGAAGTTCCAAGTCCTAAAAAACTAAGCTGGTAGATTTTTAGTTCTGAAAATGAGTCAGTTCAGTTAAACTCATTTCAGGAGGCAGTGATGCAGGTGTGTTCCCAAAGTTAGGGCTATGGTGCTATACCTGAATTAAATAAGAGGCATTTCTATGGAAATAAGGAAAAATAATGGTTAATGACTGGAACAAATTATGTGCCAGTTGCAAAGGTAACCAGCTGAGAAGATTTCTAGATGTCAGGATTGAGGCATCTTTGGGTGGAGTGAGGTCAGGCAGTGGTAATCTGATAAATTTTCCTGAAGCTTTATAAACTCTTGACATTTTGAGTGGCCTGCCCATACAGCAACAGACAGGAAGATTGTCTATATAAGAGCTATTGTAGCCTCAGGAAAAAAGTGAAGTTATTGGTTTTCAATTTCAAATAAAACAAAGGGGAATGTTAGATTGGATATTGTAGCTAGACATTGGAGGAAACTGGAAGAATTCAAGATCTAGTCTAGTTTATAGAAAATGGAACCTCAAAAATAATGAACAGAACTAGAATCTAATGTGCAGAAGTATATATTATAGTTTCAACGGAAACATTTTTCTCTCCATAGTTACCCCAATTTCTATCAGTGACAACCAGAGTAAGACTAATTTGAAGTCTAATTTCAATAAAATTGTCTTGATTATTTACATCAGTGCAGCAAGAATAGTGATTTGTCATATAGACTCTTACAAATTTGCTTTGCTGGGGCTTTTCATAAACAATCTCAGATTGAACTTTTAACAGCCTTTCATAGTTTAGAAGCCAAGCCAAATACTAGCCATCAGACTTCACCTGCAAAAGCTATAGATTTGGGTTACTTATTATCTTTTTGATGTTCTCAGACTATCATGAGGTTCTTGATCCTTCTAGGAAGTGATGTGCTCACCCAGCAAGGATGCTAGGAACCCTGTAAGCAAAGAATCAAGCTGATATTTCCAAGATGCTTATTGGCTCCAAACAGTCAACCTTAGCTCCTAAAAGCTGTCTGGTCATATCTGAATCTATGCATGTCTCTCTCAAATAGGATATTCCAATCAAAAACCTTGTTATATAACCAGTGTTTCCAATTGTGTTCTGTTCTAAGGAGAACAGATTCTTATTGAAATTATGCAAATATACGGCCATGAAAGCATAAGAAAACTCATTGAGAATTTCCAAATTCTGGAGGGATTGGATAGGGGAAAAAAAGATAAATTATTCAGTTCTGCTTCCAAAGGTGTAATTTACCAAATTTCTTTAAGTCATAGCTTATTCTTCCAATCCATGAGCATGGAATGGTCTTCCATCTTTTTTTGTCTTCTTCAATTTCTTTAATGAGTGTTCTGTAGTTCCTCGAATACAGATCCTTTACCTCTTTGGTTAGGTTTATTCCCAGGTATCTTATGGTTCTTGGTGCTATAGTAAATAGAATCAATTCTCTAATTTCTCCTTCTATATTTTCATTGTTAGTGTATAAGAAAGCAACTGATTTCTGTACATTGATTTTGTATCCTGCCACATTACTGAGTTGCTATATGAGTTCTAGTAGTTTGGAGGTGGAGTCTTTCAGGTTTTCCATATAAAGTATCATGTCATCTGCAAAGAGAGAGAGTTTGACTTCTTCATTGCCAGTTTGAATACCTTTTACTTCTTTTTGTTGTCTGATTGCTGTTGCTAGGACTTCTAGTACTATGTTGAACAACAGTGGCAAGAATGAACATCCTTGTCGTGTTCCTGATCTCAAAGGGAAGGCTGTCAGCTTTTCCCCATTGAGAATGATATTCACTTTGGGTTTTTCATAGATAGATTTTATGAAGTTGAGTGTTCCCTCTATCCCTAAACTTTGAATCATTTTAATCAGGAACGGATGATCTATCTTGTCAAATGTTTTTTCTGCATCAATTGAGAGGACCATGTGGTTCTTCTCTCTTCTCTTATTGATTTGTTCTGTCACATTGATTGATTTGTGAATGTTGAACCACGCTTGCATCCCAGGGATAAATCCCACCTGGTCATGGTGGATAATGTTTTTAATGTACTGTTGGATCCTCTTAGCTAGGATCTTGTTGAGAATCTTAGCATCCATGTTCATCAGGGATATTGGTCTGAAATCCTCCTTTTTGGTGGGGTCTTTGCCTGGTTTGGGGATCAGGATAATGTTGGCTTCATAAAAAAGAGTCTGGAAATTTTCCTTCTGTTTATATTTTTTTGAAACAACTTCAGGAGAATAGGTATTATTTCTTCTTTCAATGTTTGGTACAATTCTACGGAATCCATCAGGTCCTGGGCTCTTGTTTTTTGGGAGGTTTTTGATCACTCCTTCAATCTCATTACTAGATACTGGTCTATTCAAGTTGTCAATTTCTTCCTGTTTCAGTTTTGGAAATTTAGGTTTCCAGGAATGCATCCATTTCACTAGGTTGCTTAGTTATAACCTATAAATCATAGCTTAAGAGAAAAGATTTTCTTACATCTGGAAAACAAAAGATTAAAAACCAGCAAAATTTCTAACAAAAAGCATTACAAATTATAATCATACTCCTCAGTTTATTCAGTCCTACATAATTAATTTTTGTTGATCTTGATCTTTGTTAGTAGTTTTATGAAGCCATCAGTTTCTCCATCAGAGTCCTGTAAATTCTTACACAATTCAATGGTATGATCTTTAAGTTATCAGAGACCTGTATATTGGAGTACTTGCCAGAGATTTTTCTCTGACTCTCCTTGATGATGAAGCAGTCTTGCCAAAATATTAGAACAATTAACTGTGTGTAAATGACAAAAAGACATAAGAATACCTATGGCTAAAGATCTGATTAGCATTTTTTACAATGCAATTAATAAGGAAATTTGGTTATTTCTGTGACACACAGCACTTCAAGATAATAACTAGAATTAAAAGTGATAACATACCAAGACACATCAGATTTTTAGGAGTTTCATATAATTTCTAGGACCCTTATATTTTAATAACATATATCTCCACAAATTTAATCTAAGAAGATTTAGCATCACTTTTTTGACAACGCTTCCCATGTAACTTAATATACCATATAAACTTAATTAACTTATTATCTTTTATGAGAACAAATCCTTTTAGATATTCCAGGGATCTGCTAAATATTTCAAGGTTAGTTTCTGGTCAAAAGACTTCATTTTAGGGGTGCCTGGATTGTTCACTTGGTTGAGCATCTGCCTTTGGGTCAGGTCATAATCCTGGAGTCCAGGGTTCAAGTCCCACATCAGCCTCCCAGCTCAGTGGGGAGTCCGAGTCTCCCTTTCCCCTGCTCCTGCTCTTTCTCTCTCTCTCAAATATATAAATAAAATCTTAAAATTAAAAAAAAGACTTTAAAGTGGGATTTGGGGAAGGTTTTTGAAAAATATATAAAGACTTGGGCATTTGATTAAATAGGATCACAGATCATTATGAAACAATACTTGGTAATCCATTTAACCAAAGTGGCAATTAAAAACTTCACAGACAAATACAGACAGTTAAACACTTACAAAAAGCCTTAGCTCTTTTAATGTTGAATAGAGATATCTTAAGTAATCAAAGACCTGAAAAAGACAAAATGTATGGGGTGCCTGGCTGGCTCAGTTGGAAGAGCGTGCAACTCTTGATCTTGGGGTTATGAGTTTGAGCCTCACATTGGGTATAGAGATCACTTAAAAATAAAATCTTAAAAAAACAAAAGATAAAATGTAGAATATTTGTTTTTCTAGATAGATTCCATTAAAGGTAAAGAAAAACATTTCTTTATAATTTTTTTATTAAAAGATGATCAATCTAAGAAAATTTTTAGCAGAAAAGACAAATTTTAATTTTGTACCAGCTTACTTTGATATTAAAACTAATTTCTAGTCATTAAGGTGTGATGGAGCAGAAAAAGAATGCATACTTGGAAAGAAAAAAAAAATGTATAAAGTGGATTTCCTGGAAAGAATGCTGCTGATTATGGACATTTTACAGCTGATGTAATTTTCTAAATGGCCATAAATTTACAAATGCAATATTAGAGTAGTTTTAAAAGGAGATGTTGGGTATATCAGGATCATTACGGGTATCATTTTTTTTGAAATTTCTTTTCAGCTTAACAGTATTCATTGTTTTTGCACCACACCCAGTGCTCCATGCAATACGTGCCCTCCCTAATACCTACCACCTTGTTCCCCAACCTCCCATCCCCCAACCCTCAGGTTGTTTTTCAGAGTCCAGAGTCTCTCATAGTTCACCTCCCCTTCCAATTTCCCTCAACTCCCTTCTCCTCTCCATCTCCCCATGTCCTCCACGCTATTTATTATGCTCCACAAATAAGTGAAACCATATGATAATTGACTCTCTCTGCTTGACTTATTTCACTCAGCATAATCTCTTCCAGTCCCATCCACGTTGCTACAAAAGTTGGGTATTCATCCTTTCTGATGGAGGCATAATACTCCATAGTGTATATGTTCTAATAAATTTATTTTAATTTTAGCTAGCTTGACCATACATTAAAATTTCTTTTTAAAAATGTTTAAAGCTTTTATTTATTAGAAAGTATAACTGAGGGGAGCAGAAGCCAGAGGGAGGGGGAGAAACAGACTCCCCATGGAGCAGGGAGCTTAATGCGGAGCTCAATCCCAGGATCCTGAGATCAGGACTTGAGCCTAAGGCAGACAATTTAACTGACAGAGTCACCTGGGCATCCCTAAAATTCCTTTTAAAAAATTCCTTTTCAGGGCACCTGGTGGCTCAGTCAGTTAAGTCTTTGGCTCAGTTCATGATCCCAGGGTCCTGGGATCAAGCCCCTCATCAGGCTTGCTGCTTATCAGGAGACCTGCTTCTCCCTCTCCCTCTCCCTCTCCCACTGCTTGTGTTCCCTCTCTCGCTGTGTCTCTGTCAAATAAATAAAATCTTAAAAAAAAATTCATAAATAAAGTTTGTCTTAAGTCTTTCCTCCTTAAGTAAACAGCCTCAGCTTCACTTTAGGGCAAAATTATTGGCTTTGTTTCCTCAACAAAAATGCATCTCATTCCTCATACCTTCTTTTACCAAAAGCACTCCCCCTTTTCTTGCATAAGGAATTTATTTTTTAAAGCCTTTTTTTGTTTGTTTGTTTGTCTCTTTTTTCTCCTGGGAGCTTTAGGGTTTCAGGTCTTACATTCAGGTCTGTAATCCAAAATTAAAGCTTTTGCTTTAATTCCAGTATAGATAACATACCGCATTACATTTGTTTCAGGCACACAATATAGCAATTCAGCTATTCTGTACATCACTCAATGTCCTCAAGATTAAGTCTACTCTTAATCCTTTTCACCTGTTTTTCCCATATCCTTCCCTTCTGGTAAAACTATCAGTTTGTTTTCTGTAATTAAGAGTCAACTTTTTGGTTTGTCTCTCTTTTTCCCTTTGTTCATTTGTTTTGTTTCTTCAAATCCTCATGTGAATGAAATCATGTGGTATTTGTCTTTCTCTGACTTACTTCACAGCAGTATACCCTCTAGCTCCATTTGCATTGTTGCAAATGGCAAGATCTCATTCTTTTTATGGCTGAATAGTATGGCATTGTGTATATACACCACATCTTCTTTATCCATTCATCTGACAGTGGACACCTGGGCTGCTTCCATAACTTGGCTACTGTAAATGCTGCTGCTATAAACATAGGGGTGCATGTATCCCTTTGGATTTGTTTTTGTCTTCTTTGGGTAAATACCTAGTAGTGCCATTGCTAGGTCATAGGGTAGTTCCATTTTTATGTTTTTGAGGGATCTCCATACTGTTTCTACAGTGATTGTACTAGTTTGCACTCCCACCAACAGTGCAAAAGTATGTCTTTTTCTCCACATCCTTGCCAATAGCTGTTGTTTCTTATGTTGATTTTAGCCATTCTGACAGGTGTAGGTGATGTCTCATTGTAGTTTTGATTTTGCATTTCCCTGATGATGAGCATCTATCTTTTCATGTGTCTGTTGGCCATCTGTATGTCTTTGGAGAAATGTCTGTTTACTTCTGCCCATTTTTAAACTATTTGGTTTTTTGGTGTTGAGCTTGATAAGTTCTTTATATATTTTGGACACTAACCCTTTATCAGATACGTCATTTGCAAATATCTTCTACCATTCTGTAGGCTTTTAGTTTTGTTGATTGTTTCCTTTGCTGTGAAGAAACTTTTTATTTTGATGTTGTCCCAATAGTTTTTTTCTTTTGTTCCCCTTGCCTTAGGAGACATATGTAGAAAAATGTTGATAGAGCTGATGTCAGAGAAATTATTGCCTGTTCTCTGCTCTAGGATTTTTATGGTTTCAGGCCTTATCTTTAGGCCTTTAATCCATTTTGAGTTTATTTTTGTATATAGTGTTAAAAAGGGCCCAGTTTCATTCTTGTGCATGTAGCTGTCCAGTTTTTCTAATATCGTTTGTTGTTTTTCCTATTGCATATACTTGCCTCCTTTATCAGAGATTAATTGACCATGTAATTGTGAATTTATTTCTGGGCTGTCTGTTTGGTTCCATTGATCTGAGTGTTTATTTCTGTGCCAGTACCTTACTGTTTTGATTACTACAGATTTGTGTAGTATCAGCTGAAATCTGAAATAGTGATACCTCCTGCTTTGTTTTTCTTTTTCAATGCTGCATTGGCTATTCCAGGCCTTTTGTAGTTCCATACAAATTTTAGGATTGTTTGTTCTATGAAAAATGCTTTTGGAATTTTGATAGGGATTGTATTAAAGGTGTAGATTGCTTTGGGTAGTATGGACATTTTAACAATATTTGTTCTTCAGTCCATGAGCAGGGAATGTGTTTCCATTTTTTTGTGTCTTCCTCAATTTCTTTCATGAGTACTTTAGAGTTTTCAGAGTACAGATCCTTTACCTCTTTGGTTAGGTTTATTCCTAGGTATCTTATGGGTTTTGGTGCAATTTTAAATGGGATCGATTCCTTGATTTCTCTTTCTTCTGCCTCATTGTTAGTGTATAGAAATGCAATTATACATTTGAGATTCTATAGTGCATTGATTTTATATCCTGCCACTTTGCTGAATTCCTGTATGAGTTCTAGCAGTTTGGGGTAAAGTCTTTGGGGTTTTCTACATAGAGTATCATGTCATCTGCAAAGAGTGAGAGTTTGATGACTTCTTTGCTGATTCAGCTGCCTTTTATTTCTTTTGGTGTCTGATTGCTAAGGCTACAACTTCTAGTACTATGTTGAACAGCAGTGGTGAGAGTAAACATCCCTGTTGTATTGTTGACCTTAGGTGAAAAGCTCTCAGCTCTTCCCCCATTGAGAATATTTGCTGTGGGTTCTTTATATGGCTTTTATGATATTCAGATATGTTTCTTCTGTCCATAAATTACAGAGCTTTTATCAAGAAAGGATGCTTGGATTTTGTTAAATGCTATTTCTGCATCTATTGAGAGGATCATTATAGTTCTTGTCCTTTCTTTTATTAATGTAGTATCTCACATTGATTAATTTGAGGATGTTGAACCACACTTGTAGTCCAGGGATAAATCCCACTTGGTTGTGGTGAATAATCCTTTTAATGTACTCTTGGATCCCACTGACTAGTATTTTGCTAAGAAGTTTTGCATGCATGTTCATCAGGGATATTGGTCTCTAGTTCTCCTTTCTGCTAGGGCCTCTATCTGGTTTTTGGATCAAGGTAATTCTGGCCTCATATAAAGAATTTGGAAGTTTTCCTTCCATTTCTATTGTTTGAAACAGCTTCAGAAGAATAGGTTTTAATTCTTCTTTAAATGTTTGGTAGAATTCCCCTAGGAAGCCATCCAGCCCTGGACTCTTGATTTTGGGAGATTTTTGGTTACTACTTCCATTTCTTTGCTGGTTATGGGTCTGTTCAGGTTTTCTATTTCTTCTTGTTTCCGTTTTGTTAGTTTATATGTTTCTAGGAATGCATCAATTTCTTCGAAATTGCCTAAATTATTGGCATATAGTTGTTTTATTCTTATAATTGTTTTCTGTTTTAATTGTTTATATTTCTTTGGTGTTGGTTGTGGTCTCTCCTCTTCCATGATTTTATTTATTTGGGTCTTTTCTCTTTTCTTTTTATAAGTCTGGCTAGGGGTTTATTGATCTTACTAATTCTTTCAAAGAACCAGCTTCTAGTTTCATTGATCTGTTCTCTTCTTTTGAGTTCTGTATCACTGATATCTTCTCTAATCTTTTTTCTCTTCTCCTGCTGGATTTATGCTTTATTTGCCATTCTTTTTCTAACCCCTTAAGGTGTAAGGTTAGGTTATATGTTTGAGATTTTTCTTGTTTCTTGAGAAAGGCTTGTATTGCTTTATACTTCCCTCTTAGGACTGCATTTTTTTTTGTTGTTTTGTTTTTAAAGATTATTTATTTATTTGACAGACAGAGATCACAAGTAGGCAGAGAGGCAAGCAGAGAGAGAGGAGGAGGAAGCAGAATCCCCGCTGAGTGGAGAGCTGATGCAGGGCTCGATCCCAGGACCCTGGGATCATGACCTGAGCTGAAGGCAGAGGCTTTAACCCACTGAGCCACTGAGGTGCCCGAGGACTGCCTTTACTCTATCCCAAAGGTTCTGAATGGTTGTGTTTTCATTTTCATTTGCTTCCATGTATTTTGAAAAATTCTTCTTTAATTTCCTGATTGACCCATTCATTCTTTAGTACGATGCTCTTTAACCTCCATGTATTTGTGTTTCTTCCAAATTTTCTCCTGTAATTGAGTTCAAGTTCTAAAGCACCGTGGTCTGAAAATATGCATAATCTCAGTCTTTTGGTACTAGCTGAGACCTGATCAGTGACCCAATATGTGATCTATGCTGGATAATGTTCTATGTGCACCTGAGAAGATTGTGTATTCTGTTGCTTTAGGATGGAATGTTCTGAATATATCTGTGAGGTTCATCTGGTCCTGTGTGTCATTCAAAGCACTTATTTCCTTATTGATCTTCTGCTTAGATGACCTGTCCATTGTTATGAGTGGGGTGTTAAAGTCCCCTACTATTATTGTACTATTATCAATGAGTTCTTTTATTTTTGTTGTTAATTGTTTTATGTATTTAGATGCTCCCAAGTTAGGGGGTAAATATTTACAATTGTTAGATCTTCTTGTCGAATAGACACTTTTATTATAATATATTGTCCTTCCTCATTTCTTATTACAGTCTTTGATTTAAAATCTACTTTGTCTGATATGACGATTGCTACTCTGGTTTTCTTTTGATGCCCATAAACATGATAAATTGTTCTCCACCACCTCACTTTCTATCTGGAGATGTCTTTGGGTCTAAAATGAATCTTTTGTGCTTGCTTAGGCAGCACATATACTAAAATTGGAACAATACAGAAAAGATTAGCATAGGCCCTGTGCAAGGATGACAGGCAAATTCACGAACCTTTCCATATTTTTATTATAGCAAATAAATAAATAAAATTTTAAAAATAAAATAAAGTGAATCTCTTCCAGACAGCATATCAGTGGGTCTTGTTTTTGTTTTGTTTTAACCCAATCTGATACCTTATATCTTTTGATTGGAGGATTTAGTCCAGTTACATTCAGAGTAACTATTAAAGATAAGAATTAAGTGCCATTGTATTACCTGTAAAGTCACTGTTTCTGTAGATTGTCTCTGTTCCTGTCTGGTGTTACTTTTGGGCTCTCTTTTCGCTCAAAGGATCCCTTTAATATTTCCTACAGGGCTGGTTTATTGTTCACAAATTCCTTTAGTTTTTGTTTGTCCTGGAAACTTCTTATCTCTCCTTCTAGTCTGAATGACAGCCTTGCTAGGTAAAGTATTCTTGGTTCCATATTTTCCCCACTTAGCTCTTTCAATATATCATGTCAATCTTTTCTTGCCTGCCAGAAGTCCATGGACAGGTCTGCTGCCAGTCTTATGTTTCTCCCCATATAGGTTAAGGGTCCCTTGTCCCAAGGTGCTTTCAGGATTTTCTCATCTCTGAAATTTGCGATCTTCACTATTATGTGTCAAGGTGTTAACCTATTTTTATTGATTTCAAGGGGGGTTCTCCTGCACTTGAATGCCTGTTTCTGTCCCCAGATTAGGGAAGTTCTCAGCTATAATTTATTCAACTAAACCTTCTGCCCTTTTCTCTCTCTTCGTCCTCTGGAACTCCTCTTATTCAGATATTCTTTTGCTTTATGGTATTGCTGTTTTCTAGAAGTCTCCCTACATCATCCAGTAGTAATTTTTCTCTCTTTTTCTCAGCTTCCCTATTCTCCATCATTTTGTCTTCTATATCACTGACTCTTCAGCCTTGTTTATTTTAGCTGGTAGAGACTCCATTTTTTACTGCATCTTAATAATAGCATTTTTAATTTCAGTCTGATTAGATTTTAGTTCTTTTATTTCTACAGTAAAGTATTCTCTAGTGTCTTCTTTGCTTTTTTTTTAAAAACTCAGCTAGTATCTTTATACTTCTTGTTTTGAATTCTAGTTCCAACATCTTATATCTATATTGATTAAATCCCTGGAAGTGACTACCTTCTCCTGTTCTTTCTTTTGGGGTGAGTTTCTCTGTCATTATGTCCAGCAAAGAACAGAAGAAAGAGAGAGAAAGGACAAAATAATAACAAAACTGGAAAAATACAAATAAAACAAACCAGAAGAAAACAGAAACAAAACAGAATAAGAAAAATTCAAACAAGTAAAACAGAACAAAACAATAAACTAGATCCCATGTGTATTTTGGTCTGTTTGTTAAAAGAAACTAGATCCCAAAATAGGAAAGAAAGAAAAACTTATATATATATATACCAAATTACAGTGAAATACAAGGAAAGGAAACCAAAAGTGAAAAATATGTATAATGTATATATAAAAATTAAAATTAAGAAAAACACCCCACAAATGCTATATCCTGTTTTCCCCAAAAACTAAGCTGTGCAGCCCTCTATTATCAGAAACTTGGTCTGAGCAAGTTGTTCTTGTTGGTCTTCCAGGGGAGGGTCCTGTTGCACTGATTCTCAGGTGCCTTTATAGTTGTGAAAATAAACCTCCCTTGCCAGGGGTCTGGGCTCAGTGTAGTGGCTCTGGATTGCATTATTTTGTTCCTTAAAGGCTTTCAGCACAGATGGGGGATGAAAATGGTGGTGTCCCCTCCTCTACCATCTTAACTCCTCCCCCTATTAGATCTTGCTGAATAGTCCTTATTGTGATATAGTGCCCTTCTTCATCTCTTGTTACATTCTATGGTTTAAAATCAAGTTTGATATAAGCATGGCTACTCTGGGTTGCTTTCTTTGTTTGTTATATGTATTCTATCTTATATATTTTTTTATTTTATTGTATTTTATTTTTTCAGTGTTCCAAGATTCGTATGGTCCATATATACAAATGAATATTATGCAGCTATCAGAAAGGATGAATACCCTGGCTTTCTTTTGATGTCCATTTACATGATAAATGTTTCTCCATCCCCTCACCTTCAATTTGCAAAAGTCTTTGGGTCTCAAATGAGTCTCTCGTTGGCAGCATCTAGATGGTTTTTTGTTTTTGTTTTAAAGATTTTATTTATTGATTTGACAGACAGAGATCACAAGTAGGCAGAGAGGCAGGCAGAGAGAGGGAGGAAGGGAAGCAGGCTCCCTGTTGAGCAGAGCGCCCAAAACAGGGCTCGATCCCAGGACCCTGGGATCATGACCCGAGCTGAAGGCAGAGGCTTTAACCCACTGAGCCACCCAGGCACCCCTGGATCTTGGTTTTTTATCCATTCTGATACCCTCTATCTTTTGATTGGAATATTTAGTCCACTTACATTCAGAGTACTGATATGTACTTAGTGCCATTTTATTACTTGTTCTGTCATTGTTTCTGGAGATTTTTCCTGTTCCTTTCTGGTCTTTGTCACTTTTGGTCTTTCCACTGAAAGAGTCCCTTTTAACCTTTCTTGCTGGGCTGGTTTAGTGGTCATGAATTCCTTTAGTTTTTATTTGTCTGGGAAACTTTTCATCTCTTCTTCTATCCTGAATGATAACCTTGCTAGATAGAGTATTCTATTCTATCTAGTATGCTATTCTATCCAGTGCATTGAATATATCATGCCATTGTTCTGGCTTTCCAGAAGTTTCCGTGGAGAGATCTGCTGGTAACCTTACTGGTTTTCCCTTGTAAGATAGGGACTACTTTTGTCTTGCTGCTTTTAGGATTTTTTCTTTATTTGCAAATTCAGCTGCAATAGATCTTGGTTGTTGGCCTGCTATTGATTTTTATGGGAGTTTTCTGTGCTTCGTGGATTTGGATGTCTGTTGCCTTCTCCCAATTATGGAGTTTTCAGCTATAATTTCTTCAAGTAAACCTTCTGCCCCCTTTTCCCAGTCTTCTTCTGGGACTCCTTTGATAGAGTCACTGAGTTCCCTAAGTCTACTTCTGTGATCCAAATTGTTCTCTCTTTTTTTCCGTTTCATTATTTTCCACAATTCTATCTTCCAAGTACATTCCTGAAACATATTCCTGTCCTTCTCCCATCCTTGTTGTCATTACATCCTTTTTGTTGTTGTTATTTTGTATTTTATTGGACTGGGGTACATTTCACCATTTCTGAGAGTGTGAAGTTAACATAGGACTAAGAATATAGAAAAGGAAAGGGGGAGAAGCCATCCACAAATTTGAGTAAACTAGAAAGGTCTGTAAAACATTCAGTTGCAATTGAGGGAAAAACCTGTTTGGAAGTGAAAGGAGGTCCTTGGTTTCTAACAAAAATCTCCTAAAGACTCTACTATATAAGGGTCAGTTTATGGAAAAACTCCAAATTACACAAAACCCCATTAGGCAGAAGAAGTGGGCAGGATAGAAGAATGTGGGCTGTGAGGCAGCTGGTGTGCAACAGGGACGGCTGGGCAGGAGGCTGAGGCTCAGGCCCAGGACCTAGAGGTAGGAGTGGGCTAGAAGACTAGAGGCATGTTGACGCATTCACCCAAAGCTCTGGCTTTCCATTTCATCTCTAGGATGCTGATGCTTTGCTCAGACAAGAGTCATTTCGTCCTTGTAGTCATTACATTCAGCTGGCTTTCAATCTTAGTTAATCCATTTTTCATTTTGGTCTGGTTGTTTTTTATCTTTTTTAGTCTCTGTAGTAAGGGTCTTCCATGCTTTTCTGCAGCCCAACTAGTATCCTTATGGTCACTGTTTTAAATATTCCGTATATCTGTTTTGGTTAGATCCCTGGCTATGACCTTCTCTTGTTCATTCTTTTGGGATGAATTCCTCTTTCTTGGCATTGTAGGTCTCTATCTTCTTCTCTGTGTTAGGAAAGCCTGTTTGGTTTCCTGCTCCTGAGAGTAATGGCTTTATGAAGAAGAGGTCATATACTGTCCAGGGCCTGGGACTCTAGGAAAGTGTCTTTGGGGTATGCTGTGTGCCCTCTGCTGCTGTGTTTTAGCTGCTCTATGTCTCAGGTCAGTGCTCTCTAGAGTTTCTAACAGCCTGCAGCGGGGAGTGTTTGGACCTTGGCCAGAGTGTGGCAAGTTGTAACTAGGTGTGCTCTGGTCTGCTTGTTGAAAGAGACCTGATACTGCTTCCACTGTAGCTGAAGTTTTGTAGAACTCTATGGTCAGTAGACATGCGTGTGCAGGGTTTTGTGCTGGTCTTCTCGGGGAGGGGCCTACTGCACTAGTCCTCATGCATGCTTGCCCAAAAAAAGCTGCACCAGCAGAGTGGGGTGGTGGTGGTCAGGGGGAGGATGGGACCTGGTGTGAGCTAGGCAGCGAGTATTGGTGCTCTGCTGCTTCCTGAAGTTGATTCTGCTGAGGGGTGGGGGAGGGGGATGGTGCCAGCCTGCTCCGAGGAGGAGAGTCTGTGCTCACTGCTTTCAGGGAAGCACTTTCTGAGGAGTGAATAATTTCCCCTTATGTGTTCATGGGCATTTTTCAGATCACTGATGTCGCGTTGTCTCTGGGTTTCTTACCTGACACAGCACTGCACATCCTGGGCTCTACCTCATCCAAGCTTGCTGACTTTTAAAATCCCAAACTTCAGGTCCCTGGGGTGGCTCAGTGGGTTAAGCCTCTGCCTTCAGCTTGGATCATGATCCCAGATTCCTGGGATCGAGCCCCAAGTGGGACTCTCTTCTCAGCAGGGAGCCTGCTTCCCCCCACCCCGCCTGCCTTTCGGCCTACTTGTGATCTGTCGAATAAATAAATAAATCTTAAAAAAAAAATCCCAAATCCCAAGCTGGTGTGGTGGGGATTTCCATCCTCTGGGAAAGGGCTTCACCATGCTGGCACTGCTGCAGGTTTGCTCCAGAAGGGCTGTCTCGTCAGAACTCAGGGGCATGGGGTTTGAAGCAAACAGGCTAAAGAGCCAGGGTCCTGGTTAGCTGCCCTTGGTAGGTGTGTCTAGACCTATAAGGGGCAGGAAGGGAAAGGGTGCCCGCTGTTTTTTTGGTTCCTGGAGAGGCAATGCCCCTTCTCACAGATGTGCCCCAAAACGTACAGTTTCTCCCTGTGCTTCTTAGATGTCCTTCAGATTGTGCAGTCTGCCCTCCTCCCCTCCAGGAGGGGGTCTGTGTCCTTCAGTCTCTATCCCAAGCCCAGTCAGGCTCCAGTCCTGAGCCCAGCTGGCTGCAAAACTCACAAAACTCAGCCCTTCTCATTTTCCCAGCCAGTGGCTTTGGGGACGTGTTCTCCTCCAACATTCCCCTGTCTGCCCCTCACCCCCCAGCCTTTCTCTGTGACCAGGGCTCATTCCCCTCTGCAGCACCCACAACTGGTTTCTCCCCAAACACTTCCTACCTTCCTTGAAGTGGCCTCTTCTCTCCCTCTAGTTATGCAGTCTGTTCTATCAGCCCTCAGATTGATTTCGTGAGTGTTTAGAATGATTTGATAGTTACGTAGCTGTATTTGAGGCCTGAGGCAAGCCTAGGGCCCTCCTACTATGTCACTATCTTAGCTCTGAACTCTACTTTCTATCTATAGTAGGTTCTTTATGAATAACTGTCACTCTGTAATGTACTCTTTTAATTTTTTTAATGGTAACTTTGAGATAAGTTTCAAACTTTGATCAAGTCCAGTTTATTAGCTTTTTCTTTTATACTTAGTGCCATTTTGGGTCTTAAGACATCTCTACTTATTCCATGGTCATAAAGTTACTCTCTTGTTTCTTCTAGAATCTTTATAGTTTTAGCTTTTACATTTAGGTGTGTCATCTACCCTGACTTAATTTTAAGATACCTGAGGTAGAGAATGAGGCTCCTTTTTTTTTCCCTCCTTAGCTTTCCTTTACCAGGGTGAGGATATTTCCTTCATCCCTTAATTTGTTGAGTCTTTATCATATATGGGTTTTGCATTTTGTTAAAAAGCTTTTTCTGCATCTTTTGATACAATTGTGGTTCCCTCCCTTTATTTCTCTTATTCTGGGCACCTGGGTGGCTCAGTGGGTTAAAGCCTCTACCTTTGGCTCGGGTCATGATCCCAGGGTCCTGGGATTGAGCCCCGCGTGGGGCTCTCTGCTTAGCGGGGAGCCTGCTTCCTCCTCTCTCTCTCTGCCTGCCTCTCTGCCTACTTGTGATCTCTGTCTGTCAAATAAAATAAATAAAATCTTTAAAAAAAAAAAAGGATTATAGTTTTGTGCCACCTGTTGTTCAATGCCTAAAAAGGACTGCCTTGCATGTTTTGTTCAGTTTTATAATCATGTAGGACCTGAGGGCAAGACCAATACCAATAATTCTATTATGGCTGTATGTAAAAGGTTCCTACTCAAAGTCCACATTCTTAATTACATTAGTAAATTATCTCTATGATGGGATTCCATATTATAGAAAAAAATGTTAAACACTAGTATGTTGTTTTTTGCCTATTAGAGAGGGAGAGGGCACAAGTTGGGGGAGGGGCAGAGAGAGAGTGAGAGAATCTCAAGCAGACTCCCCACTGAGCATGGAGTCCTGACTTGGGGCCCAATCCCATGACCCTGAGATCATGATCTGAGCTGAAATCAAGAGTTGGATGCCCAACCGAGTCACCCAGGTGCCCTGGAAATACATTCTTAATAATATGGAAAAATATCAGCAGGGATTAAAGAATGAGAGAGATGAAAGGGTAAGAGATTGTTGTCAGAGACTAGGGATGCTGGAATGAAATAGTTCATAGATGAAATACATGATAACAAGATCTTACAGGCCTAGATGGCTTAAACAGAATAGTGTAATTTCTATGTTTTGCATAAAGACAAAACAGTGACCCGACAGCCACTGGATTATGGTCTTTGATGGCAAGAACTGGATGAATGATGATGGAAAATAAGCAAACTTCTAAACAAAAGGAAAACAGGAAAGCAGGACAGGTAAATTTTGAGAAAATGCCATTAGTTCAGTTTTGAATAAATTTTAAGTTTTCTTAGAAATCTATATGACATCCAGGGACTGTCTGGGTAGACAACTGAAAATACAGATCTGTTGCAAGGAAAATATGGAGATATAGATCTGAAAGTTATTACCATAAAGATGATTATTGAAGCAACAGGACTGGATGAGATGATATAAGAAGAACATATACCTTTAGAGGAGGTAAGAAACCTAAGGTAGAAACCTAGGGAATCCCGATATTTTAGAGTAGGCAGATAAGAATACTAAGAATGGATGTTCAAAGAAGTAAAAGGCAATGTAAAGAGGCAATGTGGCTTTAGTGGTCAAGAGCATGTACTTTGGAGTCAGTTCAAATCCCAGCTATTATAAAGCTACATGACCATGAAAAAAATTACTTAACATTTCTTTGTCTGTTTTCTCTTCTGTAAAGCACAGTGAACAATACTAGCACTTGCCTAATAACAGACAATCGTGATAACTATGGAGGCTCATTCAGCTCCCAAACTCCTGTCCTCTCAAACTTTATTAGTAAAGAAGACAGCTGGATCAACAAATTTGAGTTAGCTCAACAGAGGAACAGAAAGATTCCCCCTCTCTAACACAGCTACTTCATTTACAAAGAAGTTTCCATTAGTACATAGCTACACAGATATTTCCTACTCCACCTCAATAATAAATATGTAGAACATTATAGAGGCAGGGTTTCTTTCCACTGGAACTTTGGACACAGTGCATGCAGACTATACCAAAGTTATAGGATAAGAGTGTGTTTTCTCCTACTACTGACTCCGTAAACTTTTCCTCAATAAACTATTTTACATCTATATCATATGGTACTACAGTGTTGTGCTGCATGACTTCCTTGAAAGATATTTCCTTAGGACTCTTCCTCTTACTTGTTCCTCATTAAAATACAGTAATACTTGTAAAGAGTTTACAAACCTGCCTGGCACACAGCGTTAGGTAAAGGTTAGCTATTTGTTTTTAAAAGGACAATCAGGAGGGGCACCTGGGTGGCTCAGTGGTTTAAGCCTCTGTCTTCGGCTCAGGTCATGATCTCAGGGTCTTGGGATCGAGCCCCACATTGGGCTCTCCGCTCAGCGGAAGCCTGCTTCCCCCTTTCTCTCTGCCTACTTCTGCCTTCTCTCTGTCAAATAAATAAAGTCTTAAAAAAAAAAAAAAAGAAGAAGAAGAATCAGGAAAGACTAGCAATGTTCTAGAGTCAAATCAAGAGATAACAAAGGAGAACTGGTAAACAGTGTCAAATGCTACCAAAAATCAAAGAATGAAAATAGGACACTGGGTGTGGCAACAGAGTGGTAAAATATTGTATTAGGTTAAGGATTGGGTTGGAAGTAGGGTAAAATAGGGAATATAGAATGGTTTTTCTAAGAAATTTGGTGGCAAAAAATAAAAAAGTGCATAGGTTAGTGTTTTTTTGCTTGCAAGTGACAGAAATCTAATTCGAACGAGCTTTGTAAAAGGACTTACTATAAGAATATTGTGATGTCACAGAAGGCAAGGTCAATCATGTGGCTGAGTCTCAAAAGCATGTGGAACCAGGATCTTCAGCTATTTTTTTTCTTGTTCTTTTCTGTAGGTTTGTTTCACTTTCTCTCCTTCTTTCTCCAGACTAGTTGCATTGCTGCTCTGGCCCACATGGTAGGAAAGACGACTATCAAGAGCTCTGGAGTTTAACATTTTACAGTCCAAGCATGCAAAAAGATAGAGGAGTTTGTTTGCAGTCTGAGTTTTAAAATTCCTAAGACAAGGGGCATCTGGGTGGCTCAGTGGGTTAAGCCTCTGCCTTCAGCTCAGGTCATGATCTCAGAGTCCTGGGATCAAACCACGCATTGGGCTCTCTGCTCAGCTCAGCAGGGAGCCTGCTTCCCCCCCCCCGGCCCCCCCCCCACTGCCTCTCTGCCTACTTGTGATCTCTGTCTGCCAAATAAATAATAAAATCTTTAAAAAAAAAATTCCTAAGACAAGACTCTGGCCCTTAACCTAAGTGTCTAACCCTGAATGAATCCACAGTTGCCAGGGATGATAGAGGTGAATGGACTGGAGTATAACATGGCTATTCCTATTGCAAATATGTATGAAATGCAATGGGATGTGGGAAAGTTCAAACAAAATAAGTATGCACCTGTTGATGGACATCTAGGTTCTTTCCATAGTTTGGCTATTGTGGACATTGCTGCTATAAACATTCGGGGGAGGGAGACAAACCATAAGTGACTCTTAATCTCACAAAACAAACTGAGGGTTGCTGGGGGGGGGGGGTTGGGAGAAGGGGGTGGGATTATGGACATTGGGGAGGGTATGTGCTTTGGTGAGTGCTGTGAATTGTGTAAACCTGGTGATTCACAGACCTGTACCCCTGGGGATAAAAATATATGTTTATAAAAAATAAAAAATTAAAAAAAAATATGTATGCACTATAAGGATACAGAGTATTTTTTTGAGAAGTAGGTATTATAAAGGTGGGGTTTTAGTTTTTGTTGTTTAGGCCAGGGAAGGGATTTGAACATATTTATAGGAATGGGAGAAACCAAAGGGATAGGATTAAAGATAAAGGACAAGGCATGGGTTATTGGAGAGAGTAAAATCTGAGAATCAAAGGGAAAGAATGGAATTTACAAGTACAAGGACTGGCCTTTCAGAGAAATAGGCCTTTATGAGAGGGGAGGGAAGAAAATATGAATGCATGCTGGCATAGGCAGGTCTAGAAAGAGGAAGGAAACTGGTGGAAACTGGACCTGAAGATCTCCCATGAAGTATGTGGCTAAGTCACCTCTTGAAAGTATAGGAGATTAGGTAAAGGGGGTAGTTGAAAAGAATAACAAATATTAACATTCCTGTCAAGAGGAAGAGAATGGAAGCTAAAAGGAAGAGGTTAAGGTTTGTCAAAATTAAGAGTCCAGCTCAGACTGGAAACTAAATTAATGAAGGTGTCAGAAGTACAGTGCGACTAAGTAATGTTCACTAGTCCATGAACAAGAGCTCGTAAGGCACATGATAGAAGGTCAGGGGAAAGGGAAAAAGGGTGTTGGCCAAGAAGACTGAATCAGTAATTTAACTCTTACGGTCAAGTCACTAATGAGTAGCAGTAAAAAGATAAACTTTATTCTACCCCTGACAAGTAATTATAAATTCTGAATTACTGTTATTCAAATAGTACTGTCAACATTAATGGCTTTGCTGCTTACATATTAGAAAAATTCCTAAGGACACATTTATATATGCTTTAAGTATATGGTCTAAAAAAACCAAATTTGAACCCTAGAGAGATTTTTAAATTTGAAGGTTTAAATATGTCATCTTAATTTTGCTGCAGTATTTTTATTCTACCATAAAGCTAGCCATGTATAAATGTGCCCCTAACCCAAAGTCCATCTCCTGATACTTAGAATGAATCAGTTTCTTTGGAACACATACTTATGTCATTATGTAAATAATTCCACCTGTAAAACAGGAATAATAATAGCTTATGTGAGGAGTACCTGGGTGGCTCTGTTGGTTAAGCATCTGCCTTTGGCTCAGGGCATGATCTCAGGGTCCTGGGATTAAGCCCTGCATGGTGGTGGTGGGGGGGTGGTCCCTGCTCAGCAGGAAGCTTGCTTCTCCCTCTCCCTCTGCATGTCACTCCCCCTGCTTGTGCTCCAATAGAATAGTGATGGATAAATGGTAAACACTCAACAAAAGCCAGACATTATTGGTACAATTATGAACCTGGGGCAGAATGACTTCTAAATTCTTACTTACTCATTCTAAAAGTAACATATTACTAGAACAATAATTGAAAATATAAATTAGTCCATGTACTTCCTATGCATTTTAACAGTGATTTTTAGATAAAAAACAAAGCAGCAAGTTAAAACAAAATGAGTAATGAATTAACTTTCACAAACAGAATAAGGTTTAGAAGAACTTTCTTTAAATATACTGAAATAAAAATTTATTCAAAAGCAATAAATTAACAGCTTCTATGAAGTATGAGCTACATGTAATAAACACAGTACCAAAAATCTCATTTTTCACCACATCAACATCTTCATTTAATTACAAATTTTCTCCCTGGAATAAAAAAAAAAAGATTAGCTTTTGAAATATTATTAATTTAGCATTAATGTCCACTATAATAATCAGGAGCGTAACTGGAAGCAAGAGTGGGAAGTATTTACTCAATTAAGAAATATGAATCAGGGGCGCCTGGGTGGCTCAGTGGGTTAAAGCCTCTGCCTTCAGCTCAGCGTCCTGGGATCGAGCCCCGCATCGGGCTCTCTGCTCAGCGGGGAGCCTGCTTCCTCCTCGCTCTCTCTGCCTCTCTGCCTACTTGTGATCTCTCTCTCTCTGTCAAATAAATAAATAAAATCTTAAAAAAAAAAAGAAATATGAATCAGAAAAAGTCAATAATGGACCACATGGAATATAAAAAGCAAGTAATTCTGGTTGGGGGGCAATGGGAGGGAGTGCAAAGTCAAACTAAATTGATATAAAAAAAAAACAGAAGACATAAATATTTAGACAGTGATGTCACACCATGGTTTGAGGGCACAATAAGGAAGATAGATGAAGGGCTACCTGAAAATAGTCAGTGAAAAAGAAGAGAAGAGAAGGAAGGGAAATGACAAGGAAGAACCGTGTGCACAAAGAAACAGCACAACATAGAGAAGTAGAGAAATACAGGAAAAAGGCCCGGGAGACTTTTCTTTTTTAAGCGGGAGAGAAAGAGAACAGGCGGAGGTGTAGAGGGAGATGGTGGGGGGAGAATCTCAAGCAGGCTCCGCGCCCTGCACAGAACCTTTCACAACCCTAAGATCACGACTGAACTGAAATCAAGAGTTGGATGTTCAACTCATGGAGCCACCCAGGTGCCCCGGGTCCAGGAGATTCTAAAAATATAGGTCAAATACTTTTGTCCTACTTAAGTCAGGGATTTGAAAATGTTACCATGTCCTTAGATATTACCTATAGTCTTTCTTTGCCCTGTTTCTTTCCAGCTCTGTTTTCAGTAGCTGACTTTCTCAGTTCTTATTTTTCTTTTTTTTTTAATTTTTTTTTTTTTTAAGATTTTGTTTATTTATTTGACAGACAGATTACATGTAGGCAGAGAGGCAGGCAGAGAGAGAGAGGAGGAAGCAGGCTCCCTGCTGAGCAGAGAGCCCGATGCGGGGCTCGATCCCAGGACCCTGAGATCATGACCTGAGCCGAACGCAGAGGCTTAACCCACTGAGCCACCCAGGTGCCCCTCTTATTTTTCATTTTATTGCATGGCATGGGGACCACATTTGTTAACTATTTCTCCTTTTTGGAAATAAGATGGATACAAATAATACTTCTTGTAACTTCCTAATAACCTGTGAATTAGCTAATCAATCAAATTCACAGCACAGCATTCCACCATTCAAATCTAAAACAGGAGTTTTTAACTTTATCTCTGAACTCCTTTGATAATGTGTTCAAAATTTTGTGCACGTGTAATTTTTTGTGACTTATGAAGCTTTTGTCAGCGGCTTTATTGTTAATGGAACTGGAAACAGAGTTAACTGTTAGGAAAATCATTTGGGCTACAAAACAAATAAAAGAGCTAACACTTATTAAGCGCTTCTTACACAGTAATTTCTAGGTTTTTTTCTGCTGTATCAGTGGACTTAAAAACTGCACCATTGGTGGGGGCGCATGGGTGGCTCAGTGGCTTAAGTGTCTGCCTTCAGTTCGGGTCATGATCTCGGGGGAATCGAGTCCCCATCGGGCTCTCTACTCAGCAGGCAATCTGCTTCTCCTTCTGCCCTCTCTTCCCACCCCCGTTCTCTCTCTCTCTCTCAAATAAAATCTTTAAAAAATATATAAAACTGCACACTCTGGAGCAGGGCTGGATTAAGCCCAATAATACCCTCAACACAGCCCCAAAATGATACCCCCTCACCTGACCATTGCTTAAAATAAGGAGCTTAATGGTTCTTAAGGCAGATCAGTGCATGACTTAAATGCCAAATTGTTTTGCTCTCTAGAGAAGTGAAACTCACACCATAAATCTGAAACCAATGTAGTATCTCGAGGACGCCTTCAAATCAAACTTAAACCTGAGTCACTCACTATACCGAAGAAAAAGATACATTAACAGTGCACATTAAATTGCAACAAGGCAGATAAAGACAATTACAAAACAATCTACTACACTTAAGTGTGGTGGTGAAAGGGTTAAGAGCATTATAGCTAGAGTAAAAACTGGTGCTCCCCTTCCCTTGGTGCCCTAAACTCAAGCTTATTTTCCTTAAAGGTTAATTCAGGGCTGTTCTGGAGTATGCATAAGCAGACATGTAAAGAGGTGAACAGGTTAAATAACTGGATAAAGGTCAGATACAATCCACCTTTAATCAGAGAGATTATCTTTGTATCTGATTGACATATTTGGATGGTTTCTTCATGACATCTCATTTAGATAATACTTTCCTTGGCTTAAAAAAGTTTTAACATTTCTGCTTTTAAATCAGAGACCAATGTAATATACTTTTATGTGGGTGAAATGAGCTAAGGACCAGACATGGCCTACAGATCAAGGTTCTACAACCCAATTTTATATGTCATTTTTTTTACATTTATTAATGCAATGTACATATAAATGACCATGAAGTTAGTTAGACAGTAAAATTATAGGAAGTCAAAGTTTCTTTCAATGGTAGCAGTCTTGGGTGCCTGGGTGGCTCAGTGGGTTAAGCCTCTGCCTTCAGCTCAGGTCATGATCCCAGAGTCCTGGGATCGAGCCCCGGAGCCCCACATTGGGCTCTCTTCTCTGCAGGGAGCCTGCTCCCCCCCCCCCCTTCCTGCCTCTCTGCCTACTTGTGATCTCTCTGTGTCAAATACATAAAGTCTTTTTCTTAAAAAAATGATATCAGTCTTGCTCTGAATTTTCTCACCTTCCATTAAAGACAAAACACACCCCCCTAACCTATTAGAGCTAGGGAAGGAGCCCCTACAGAGAAAGTATTAAAAAGATGTCTTCATTCACCTTTCCCTTAAGATTAAGGTTTAATACACAAGTAATGACCATCCAAAAGTTGAATAAAACCCACAGATGAGCATTTGTCAAGCATCAGTCCTAGCATGGGTCCCAAAGGTCTAGTGAATAGAGTTCTGAGCAAACCAAAGAACCAGTCCCTTCTATCAAAGATGAAACTAAGCCAACACAGGTAATGCAGTTGAGAGTCATGAGCTATGAGGCCCAGGTGAGATTAATGTTGAGTAGCATTTGTGGTTTAATCAATTAAAACTCAGAATATGACTAGCAATAAACAAAACTATATGTGAACAGAATTTAACTTAGGCTGGATTTTCTAAAAAAAAAAAAAAAACAAAAAGAACTGGAGATAACATTTTGCATATTTTAATATGGCTCTGGGCTTCCATTATAACAGAATAGGTAATAGTGCCCACTACAATAGAAGAACCATTTGGTAACTAATTTTTTTTTTTAATTTTATTTATTTATTTATTTGGCAGAGAGAGATCACAAGTAGGCAGAAAGAGAAGGAAGCAGGGTCCCTGCTGAGCAGAGAGCCCAATGCGGGGCTCGATCCCAGGACCCTGAGATTATGACCCGAGCCGAAGGCAGCGGCTTAACCCACTGAGCCACCCAGGCACCCACCATTTGGTAACTATTAAGGTAATAACACTACCAATCAATAAAGAGTAAATGAGTCCATTTATGTAAAACATTTATTTCTTTATTTTTAAAGATTTTATTCATTTATTTGAGAGAGAGAGGGAGAGCGTACAAGTGGGGAGAGGGGCAGAGAGAGAGGGAGAAGCAGACCTCTTTTTAATGGGAAGTCCAGTGCAGGGCTGGATCCCGGGACTCTAAGATCGGGACCTGAGCCGAAGTCAGACAGCCAACTGAGCCACCCAGATGCCCCTATGTAAAGCATTTAAAATAGTGGCTGGTGGGCGCCTGGGTGGCTCAGTGGGTTAAAGCCTCTGCCTTCAGCTTGGGTCATGGTCCTGGGGTCCAGGGATTGAGCCCCGCATTGGCCTCTCTGTTCCATAGGGGAGCCCGCCCCTCCACCCCCGGCCTGCCTCTCTGCTTACTTGTGATCTCTGCCTGTGAGATAAATAAATAAAATCTTTTAAAAAATAAATAAAATAAAATAGTGGCTGGCAATAAAATCTTTAAAAATAAAATCTTTAAAATAACAGACGAATGGATAAGGAAGATGTGGTCCATATACACTATGGAGTATTATGCCTCCATCAGAAAGGATGAATACCCAACTTTTGTAGCAACATGGACGGGACTGGAAGAGATTATGCTGAGCGAAATAAGTCAAGCAGACAGAGTCAATTATCATATGGTTTCACTTATTTGTGGAGCATAACAAATATCATGGAGGACAAGGGGTGTTAGAGAGGAGAAGGGAGTTGGGGTAAATTGGAAGGGGAGGTGAATCATGAGAGACTATGGACTCTGAAAAACAATCTGAGGGGTTTGAAGTGGCGGGGGGTGGGAGGTCCGGGTACCAGGTGGTGGGTATTATAGAGGGCACGGATTGCATGGAGCACTGGGTGTGGTGAAAAAATAATGAATACTGTTATTAAATCAATAAATAAAATAAAATAAAATAAAATTAAAAAAATAAATAAGGGACGCCTGGGTGGCTCAGTTGGTTAAGCAGCTGCCTTCGGCTCAGGTCATGATCCCAGCGTTCTGGGATCGAGTCCCACATCGGGCTCCTTGCTCGGCAGGGAGCCTGCTTCTCCCTCTGCCTCTAGCCTGCCACTCTGTCTGCCTGTGCTTGCGCTCTGTATCTCTCTCTCTAACAAATAAATAAAATCTTTAAAAAAATAAATAAATAAATAAAATAAAATAGTGGCTGGCATATAGTAAATGTGATGTATTACCATGATTACAATATGTCACTGTACTAATCAAGTTTATCCTACATAAAATAAGTTCTATTTACCAGAAATAGACTGTTGCTCATCTAGGACTCTAAGACCATTGGAATAGAGTATAAGTTCTCAAAGAAAGCAGTGCTCCCCTCCTGGGGAACATTCTGAAAATTTGGTGGTAGTTCTTTTTGGTTGTCACTACGCTGGGGAGAGCCTGTTGCTGGTATATAACCGAGGACGAAAGATGCAGATATATTTGCAGGGCCATTTCACCCAACAGAACTATCTGTCTGGAAATCCTACTAGACTTCCCTAGTCCTTTTATATTTTCTCATTTTCCAAGATAATTTTCACATACCTTTTCTGCTCTTAGTCTTCTAGAATCTTACTCTGCCACAGTTCCTAACGTTACTAAGAAAAACTTCACTAAGAAAATAAAGGCATGTGATAAAGAAATTGCTCCCTTCTCACCAAATCTACTCCATGTGTTTCTGTACCCATATATTGCACTTTCTTTCCCACTACATTACATGAACTGTCCCTTCTTTTATCAAAGGCCAGTTCTACTTCTCTGCTGTATTCTCTCTTTTAGCCTACCTTAAGAAGTTTGTGCCTTCTATACTCTGTCTTGAATTATCAGTTTCCCTGTCTACCAGATCACTCTCACCAACCAAATGCTGTTTTATCTCTTATTCTAAAAAAACAAAACAAAACTCTCTCTTGACATTCCATCTCCCTCATTCCTTTACATCAAAAGAGTTGCCTGTTTTTGGTGTTTCCTTTTCTTCTCCTATTCTCCGCTGATCACACTCTAACCAGGCTGGCTTTATCCTGTTACTCTAAAGCCGTTCTCATAAATGTCACCAACAGCTTGCACAATGCCAAATATATCAATTATTAATCCTCACTTTATTTAGCAACATTTAATCTTTTCTGAAACATGTGCTATGTTACATTTTCCTTATTTTTTCTATGTCTATGTTTAAATCTCAGCTTTATTGGATCCTCAAATTCTTTTTTTTTTTTTAAAGATTTTATTTATTTATTTGACAGAGAGAGATCACAGTAGGCAGAGAGGCAGGCAGAGAGAGGGGAAGGGAAGGAAGCAGGTTCCCTGCTGAGCAGAGAGCCTGATGCGGGACTCGGTCCCAGGACCCTGAGATCATGACCTGAGCTGAAGGCAGCAGCTTAACCCACTGAGCCACCCAGGCGCCCGGATCCTCAAATTCTTGAGTGCTAAAAATAATTTAGCCTTACTAACATAGGCTTAATTTGGGAGCTGCTTTTTCTACCTCCACTAATTCCCTGGACTAAATCTAGCATTATGGCTTTAACAACCATCTATATGCTGATACCTCAATTTATAACTTCAGCCTCATTAACCCAGTCATTTGTTTGTCATCTATACTTGGACATCTAATAGAAATATCAAATTTAATATATCTAAAGTCAATCTTTTGAACTCTCCATGCTTCCAAATCTGCTCATCTCCTAGTATCCCCAACTGAGTGAAAGCTTAGTTACTCTTGCCAAAATCTCTGGAGTCTTCCTTAACTTCTGTTTCACTCAAGACCTACATTAAATCCTGTTGGCTCTGTCTTCAAAATGTATCCAGAAATGGAACTATTCTCAACAATTCCACATCTGTCTCCTGCCTACCCCAAATCATTTCCTGTGGGGATTATTATAAGTAGCCTCCTGGATAGTCTCTGCTCTTGCTCCTTTATCATTCATTTTTCCTAAAAGAGCCAGAATGATTCTTTAAAAACATAAATCAGATAAATGTCACTCCCCTAAGCAGGACCTTCCAATGGCTTCCCATCACACTTCAAATAAAATCCAAAGTTCTCACAGGAGCGGTAACACGGCTGGAGCACCCCCACTCCCACCTTAAAACCCAACAACTAGCATCATCTCTTATCTCCTACTACTTTCCTTCTTGTTTATACCAAACCAGCAATACCTTCTAGCTGTTTTTTGCACCTATCAGGCAGGTCACCACCCCAGGACTTCAGTACCTATTGTTCCCTTTCCTCCAATGCTCTTCCTTCAGATATTGGGATAGCTTACTTCTGACTTCCTACAAGACTCTGATCAAATGTCACCTTCTTGAGACATCTTCCCTGACCACCCTATCTAAAACAGTACCCCCCATCACATTGCATGCTCTTACATATTTCCACCTAGCATTGGAGCTTATGTCTATTTATCTGTTTACTAATGATCTCCTCACTAAAACATAAACTCTGTTTGGACAGGGTCTTTGTCATTTCTGTTTATTTCTATAATTCTAGAGCCTGGTGTATAGTAGATGCTCAATAAATAATGAAATGGCTGATTAAGTGATAAAAATAAATACAACCTTAGTTTTAAAGGCTATATGAAAACTAATTTTCAGGTATTATATATGATTTTATCAGGCATTATACACAATTGCCTAGTTTACCTCTTGAAATTTCATTTGAAAATTTTATTTAACAAGAATATTACTTAAACAGTGTTTTGCTTTTAAGTAGTAAATTAAGCTCTTTTCAATGTGGAAAAATGAAGGTCTTTGTCTTGGATCCAATCTAAAAATGCTTTAAAAACTTTTTAGGCCACCAGTGCTATTTTGATATGTTTGAAAATGAAAAAAATGAGCATTGGAAAAAGCTGGATTTCTCTGGAAGGGATTCTTTATTTCTGCATGCAAATTATAGGTTAAATGCTTTTAAAAACATATTGAGGGGCACCTGGGTAGCTCCGGTGGTTAAGTGTCTGCCTTTGGCTCAGGTTATGATCTTGGAGTTTTGGGATCAAGTGCTACATCAGGCTCCCTACTCAGCCCAGAGTCTCCTTGTCCCTCTGCCTCTGCCCACCACCCACTCCCTCCCCCTCCCCTATCCCCTCCCCCCCTTCCCTCCCACCACCTGTCAGCTCCTGCATGCAGGTTCTCTCTTTCTCTCTCCTCTCTCAAATAAATAAAATCTTAAATGTTGAGTGTAAGGTATGTTTAATAGGAACAGAATTGCCTATTTATGATATGCTCAAGGAATAACAGAAGTAGAAAAATCATGTAAATGAGATACTCTGCTACTGTGGAAGTCTATGAACAAAACAAAGGTCACCTTAATTTTTCACTAGAATAGTTTCCAGGAAGTCTAGAAACACAATAAGTTTTGGAACTCCAAAAACATTTTCCAGTACAGCTGACCCTTGAATAACATGGGTTGACCTTTGATTAATAGGTTTCAATGGCGGGCGCCTGGGTGGCTCAGTGGGTTAAGCCGCTGCCTTCGGCTCAGGTCATGATCTCAGGGTCCTGGGATCGAGTCCCGCATCGGGCTCCCTGCTCAGCAGAGAGCCTGCTTCCCTCTCTCTCTCTCTGCCTGCCTCTCTGCCTACTTGTGATCTCTCTCTGGCAAATAAATAAATAAATAAAATCTTTAAAAAAAAAAAAAAAAAAAAATAGGTTTCAATGGCACAGGTCCACTTATATACTAATTTTTTCAATAAATGTATTGGAATTTTTTTTGGAGATTTGCAGCCATTTGTAAAAATAGAAGACCCTCATAGCCTAGGACTACTGAAAAATTAAGAAAAATTTGTCATAAGTGCATAAAGTATATATAAATTTATTATAAAAAGTTAAGATTTATCAAAATTTATACACACAGAGACTGTATGTGGTACCTTCTGCAGTTGAAATGTAAACAAATGTAAAGATGCAGGATTAAATAACTTATAAAAGTACATATAGTACTACTGTAGTAATCTTGTAACCACCACCAGTTGTTACTGTGGTGAGCTCAAATGCTGTATTGCTTAAAACACTGTGTGATGTTAATCGCAGTTCATCTCGCCAGTAAAATTACGTATTGCAATAAAAAAGTGACCTCTTGCAGTTCTCACATATTTTTTTGGTGTTTAGTGCAGTACCATAAACTTCTGAAAAACATCAGGGGACCCATAGGAAGTGCTGCTAGTGATGTTGGAAGCGCTCCCAAGAAGCAGAGAAGAGTTGTGTCATTACAAGAAAAAACTGAATTGCTTGGTATGTACCATAGATTGAGGTGTGCAACTGTGGTTGCCCATTTCAAGAAAAATGAATCCAGTGTAAGGACAATTGTAAAAAAATAAAAAAGGAAAATTTGTGAAGCCATCACTATAGATCAGTGGGCATGTATGAAAACCTTGCACTTTTTATCTTGTGTTGAAAATGCAACTTTTATGAGAGTAGAAGAATGCTGTAAGAAAGGCATATGCCTATAAGACTCTAATACAATTCAAGAAAAAGCAAAGTCATTGTATGATAACTTAGAGCAAACGAAAGGTGAAGGGTCTAAAGCTGGAGAATTTAATGCCAACAGAGAATGGTTTGATAATTTTAGAGATGGGTTTGACCTAAAAAATATCAAGGTAGCCAAGCAGCAGCAGCAGACAGCTCTGGAACACCATTAAAAAAATCACTGAGCAAATGGTGGAAGTTGGATTGGTATCATATAAAAAGAAATGCAAGAGAAAAAAAAAAAAGAAAAAAAAATCACCCAGAAATAGTGATGTATTTCCATAAAGCTACACCAATGGACCAGCCTCTCCTGTCTCCCCTTCCACCTCCTACCCCTTCTGCCTCTGCCACCCTCAGACAATAAGATCAACCCCTCCTCTTTCTCAGCTTACTCAGTGAGAAGACAAAGATGAAGACTTTTATGATAACCTACTTTCATTTAGCAAATAATCATGCTGCATGGTTAATTAACTTACCTTTTGCATGTGTGTTTTCACGTGAAAACCTAGTAATGTATGACAAGAACTGTGAGACATTTCTGTGTCATCATCACCTAAGTACTGATTGTATAGAACATCAGGTGCAAGATTTGTATGGAAGTGGACAGACTATCCTTACATAGATTAAAGGTGAGTAATAGGTAATATAAACTTCATAATGTTTTTTCTTACCATTTTATAACTTCACTTTCAAAGAATAACACCATACAGTGTGCCCTTCTCTCTATTAAATGAAGAAGGTGCACAACAGCTCATCATCACAAGTAAGTGATTTTTAAGAAAATATAACACTATTTCCAGTGCTGTATTATAAATATGACTAGAATATAGTTTGCCATAAACATTTTATGATTCATCCATTAGTGTATAGGCTAAGCTACCATAAAGCATTCATATTGCTACTGCTTCCTTTTCTATGCATGAATTATTATACCTATAAATAAATATGAATTTATTTTTTACATTACCTTTTCATTTTTGATATCTAGTGTTAGTTATGTATATAACATCTACAGTGTTTTGTATAAGACAGTATTGATATATGTACTGACAAAATGTAAACAGATGATTTATAAACTTACAGTATCAATAATATCTGGTACTGTAAATGTACTTTCTCATATGATTTTCTTAACATTTTCTTTTCTCTAGCTTCTTTTATTATAAGAATACAGTATATAATACAAATAACATACAAACCATGTGTTAAATTAACTGCTTAGCTTCCCAGTAAGCCTTCCAGTTAACAGGCTATTACTAATTAAGTTCTGGGAAAAATCACTGTATGATGTGATTTAACACAATAAAAAAAAATTAAAAAAAGTTATATATGGATTTTCAGCTGCACTGGGGTGGGAGAGGGAGGCAGGGGGTCAGTACTGCTAACTCCTGCATTATTCAAGGGTCAACTTTATTCTAGAGTTCAAAATACTTTCCTAAAAGGAGGCAGACTTAGTTCTTTAATCAAATATAGATTATATTTAATTAAATGTATAGGCTGTTTTAATCAAAGTTAATTTTCAAGGCTAAATTTTCTTTCTTTCTTTTCTTTTTTAAAGATTTTGTTTATTTATTTGACAGAGATCACAAGTAGGCAGAGAGGTAGGCAGAGAGGTAGGCAGAGAGAGAGGGGGAAGCAGGCTCCCCGCTGAGCAGAGTCAAGGTTAAATTTTCAAACCTACTTACAACGGATTTTTTTGAACTTTCAATATTTGCATATCACTTAATAGCATGCTTCATTGAAATATATGGATTTTCCTACAAATAACAAAATGATATTCACTGGAGACAAATTATTATAACTTCAAATGTATGACATTACATACCTGAGGTAAACCAGCACCTGTTTGCATAGAAGATTTTTTTAATAATCTCACTTCCTTGTTTATGTATCTTAGCATTCCACTGAGAGTACTGAAGTCATTACTCTCAGAACTATCATCTTCTGGGTCATATGTGAGAGGTTTAAATGAGTCTGACTGGGTATAAGTCAGATCCTTCTGGCTTTCTTCTAATGTTGCAGGCTGTTCGAACTGCATTTTTTTTAAGTCCTGTAGTAATTCTTCAGAAAGATCTTCATCACTACGTGTCTTGAAACTAAGGTCGCTGGCACTAATAGAGCGACGTAGCTTTCTATACTTGAAAAAAGCTGTGTGAGAATGTTTAGCAAGTTTTGGATCTTGAATGTTCGGCATAATTTCTGCTGCAGACGTAAGCAGGGCTGGTAGAAACTTGAGGTCTTCTGCCCTTTCACGTCCAGAAATTTTGGCTTGTAATCTGGTTAATTCTGATTCCTATAGAAAAATAGGCACATAGTAGGTGTTCAGACATTTTTGTTAAATGAAAAAGTTACTTAGATGTCTTCTGGGAGTCCATGATTTTCTAAGTCAACCTTCTGCCCAGAACACATATTCCTTTTATAACAACCCATGAGACTTTTCCAAGCTCTGTTTAAACCCTTCATTTTGAGACAATTACATATGTTCACTTGAAATATGTTAAAACTATGCTAAGGAATTCCATGAAAACTCGATTTTCCTTATACCAATGTTTTTCGATTTTAAGTGCTAATGATAATAGTATCAATTTCTATTTAAGACTGAAATCTTACATCTAAAAATTTCTCTTCAAAAGTATAATGGTACACTATATTTTGCTAATCTAACATATATATATATATATACACACACACACACACACAAAACTACTCCCTTTAAAATTTCTAATAGGAAATAAATTTATGTTAACTATTATGCTTCACATGTCTTCATTACAAGAAAGCTTCATTATATCAGAAATTTTTCAAAGAAAAACCTTTCTATTAGCAATAATCGCACCTCGGATAAACCTCATTGGCTACGACACTGCCACCACGCAAAGCTCAAAGAAAAACCTTTAAAAAAGTGATTTAGTAAAGACTGATTTATGAAATATTAAACTTATAATTTTTTTTTTTTTTTTTTTTTTTTAGATTTCATTTATTTGACAGAGAGATCACAAGAAGGCAGAGAAGCAGGCAGAAGGCTCTCTGCTGAGCAGAGAGCCTGATGCAGGGCTCAATTCCAGGACCCTGAGATCATGACCTGAGCCTAAGGCAGAGGCCCAGCCCACTGAGCCACCCAGGTGCCCCTAAACTTTTCATTTCTACTATTTTTTCCATGTCCTTCATTTGGATCCTCTGACCCAACTTTAGAATCCAAGAATGAGACTGTGTATACTGAAAAACCATAAAGCCTAAAAAAATGAAGAGGAGACGTAAGTTAATGTTTAGTAGTCTTCTGTTCAAATACATTTTCTGTTTCTTACAGGTATCCATAAAATATATATTTCTAAATCGGTCACTTTTAATCTGATAGTATCTCTTCTTTCTAAAAATACTCTGCTTACTAAAACTGTCATAACCACAGAATACATTACAAAATGAAAGTTTAACATGCTTATTTAAGTACTACTTTCTCTAGGTAAACATTATTTACAAGTGGCTAGAGTGCCAACTTTTGTAGTAAATCTTATATTTACATTCTGATAATCACAATTAATAAAGTAGCTACAGAGTTAACACATACAGGGTTCTGTGCAGTTGAAATATTTTTTAACTCTAGCCACAGAGTTATCTAGCCATAATTGAGAATTGTGCTATCTTAGCTAAATCGAGTCCATGTAACTTTCAGTTTAACACTTAGCTTTTATAATGAAATACAGTGTAACTGAATACGTTAAACATAATTCAACTTATTAAGACTTGCAGAATTTCACTGTTGTGGTCACTATTATATAATAAAGTAATGCCTTTAGGGCTCTCAGAAAATGGTCTAAGCTTTGCCCTTACTCTGGTTAACCTCAAATGATAGGGTATTTGTGAGCGTATTACAGGAAGTGAGCTGGAAAGATCAGTTGTCTCAAACTCTGTTCTTTCTTCTCCCTCACTTCTGTTTCTGTTCTCTGTCATTTACTGCTGCTGTCAATGGAATTGTTGTCCATTATTTATAGCTACTTCTAATTGTTATAGTTATGCCAGCTTCTGCTCTTGTTAGCTTTTTTTCCCTTCTATTCTCCTTAACTATTCTTCGGTTCAGACTCTAGAGCCAGTTAATATTGACTTTGAGAATTACTGTCAAAAACTTCTGAATAATTAAGTGCAATCCAATTCTATTTATCTCGGTAGTAATAATTAACAAGTGAGCAGAGATAGCTATAACAAAGGATATGCAATGCAGAATCTTTAAATTTTGAGTCAATTTTTTATAGTGAAGTTACATAATTTTATATAATTGTTGTAAATCTCCAGAACACTAGGTATATTCATGTCTCTAAAAAAGCACAGAGTGTTCAATCTAAACATAATTTTAGATTATGTCTAGGGGCACCTGGCTAGCTCAGTGGAGCATGTGATTATTGATCTCAGGGTTGTGAGTTCAAGCCCCATGTTGGGTAGAGAGATTACTTAAAAATAAAATCTTAAAAAAAAAAGATTATGTATATTCAGCTTTCCTTAGTATTGTGAATAACAAGTATGTTACAAAAGGAATTTGAGTGCTCAGCTTAGTAACTAGAAATATTTCTAAAATATTATTTGAATTTTTTTGCTTTTTAATAACTTCTGTTTTGTAATAAAATTATTTATTGCTTCAGAGCTGTTAGTGAACTTTTTTTGTAAGGTCTTAGCTAGCAATGTAAATTTCATACATAGTGGCAGTTTTGAACTAATATTAAATTTTTATCTCTATGTAGCAGTAGTGATATTAATTTCAAATTCTACACTAAACTGCCATAATCAATAGGGCTGACTCAGCAGCAATGAGCTATTTGGAAAATAGTGTATAGTAAATTTTTTTTAATATAAAGGAATTTTGTTTAATGAAAAATGCTCCTACTTGTAGGCACATCAAGGGTGGAACTTTCTAAAGTAAATATAATTAAGTCTGTATTTGAATAAGTTCTAGTCCAAGATGATGACATAAGTGATTCCTCCCAAGACACACTGAATCTACACCTAGTCATGGAGCAATTCCCTCTCAAAGAAGCCAACTGAGCAACATCCACACACCGGGTTAATGAGAAAATACCTACAAAAGGGCCATTCTGTGGGGGAAACACTTCACTCCCAGCTTCTCCCTGAGGAGTGAAGGGTATGGACCCCACCTCTAACACCCCAACTTTTAAAACTACCATTTGAGGAATGTGTGCTAAAACAGCTAGCTCTAAAAAGCTATTCATGAAACCTACAAGACTAGAGCAAATAGAAAAACAGTTCTTAATGGGCTCACAACAATGTGGTATGGCTGTCTACCAGGGATCAGCACAGAAAAAGCTGGCAAAAACAGTCCACCTCTTCATCTTTCCCTTAATGAGTCTTATTTATGTACTTTAAAAGCTTCTGCCCGAGGGTCAGTTTTCTAATTTAGCACATGTCTAGGAGCACCAGAGCACCAGGCACCCCATCCACCTTTTTCCCTAGAGTCTGCTTCAAATTTCCAGTATCAAAAAAAAAAAAAAAAAAAAAATTCCAGTATCTTCTTGAAAGGAGCTTGTACTCATCTAGCATTCAAGCTTTTGAAGCTGTTGCCCAAGGGACTGGCCTCTCTGGACTACATGACTCCGTAGCCAACAGGGTTTGCATTCATATGTCTAGCAGGACTGTGGCAAACAAAGTAGTTCTTAGTAGGCAGAGGAGCACACCCTCATGCCTACAAATGTAAGTCCAGCGCTGAGGGAACAAATAATAAAGCCCGTCTCTCAGTTTCTCCCTGTAAGGATCCCAACTACATACTTTCCTGGCTCTTACCCAAGGGTCTAGACTTTAGACAGTCTACATCTAGGTGCTGACTGAGATCATCATACTCTTTGGAATACTGACAAATCATGGCACACCCTCAACTACCAGGATCCACCTAGAACAAAGAAGGCTGAACAATCACAAAGGTTTGAAAAACAATAAGGAACTCAGAACCAGATGATCAATAAGGCATATCTCCTACACAATACCACTCTGTCAAGACTGGGATAGGTGGCTGAAAGCAACACAGAAAAATGAAGAAACAGGGGAATATATTCCATACAAAAAAATAAGCTGAAACTCTAAAAAACAGACCTTAATGAGACAGGAACAAGTGATTTACCTGATAAAGAGTTCAAAATAACATCATAAAGATGTTTACCAAGTCAGGAGAACAATGCATGAACAAAGTAAGAATTTCAACAGAGACAGAAAATATAAGAAGGTACCAAAAATCACAGAGCATAAGTAGTCACAGAATGAAAATACAGTAACTGAACTGGAGAATTCAACAAAGAGGTTCAACAACAGACTAGATCCAAGAGAAGAAAGGATCAGAGGACCCAAAGGGTAGTGGAATTCGATTAGAGGAGCAGAAAGAAAAAAAATTAAGAAGGGTGAAACCAGCTTAAGGGACTAATGGGACACCATCAAGAGGACCAACATACACATTATAGGGGTCCCCGAAGGAGAAGAGAGAAAGGAGCACAAAGTTTAGTTAAAGTAATAATGGCCCAAAGCTTTTTTAACTTGAGAAAAGAAACAGACATCCAGATCCAGGAAGCCTAGAGAATTCCGGATATGATGGATCCAGAGATCTAAACTGAAACACTTTATAACTGTCAAAAACCAAAGACAGAGAGTCTTAAAAGCAGCAAGAGAAAAACTACTTAGGTATAAGGAAACCCTTATGAGAAAATCAATAGAAAATCTGTAGATAAGAAGAGAATGGCCTTACACATTAAAAGTACTGAATGGGGTGGGGGGAGCGTACCAACCAAGAATACTCTTCCTGGCCAAGTTGTCCTTCAGAATTAAAGGATAAAGAGTTTTCCAGACAAGGAAAAGCTGAAGGAATTCATCTCCACTAGACTGGCCTTACACTAAATTTTAAAAGGAATTCTTTAAGCTGAAATTTAAAAATGCTAAATAGTAACAGGAAAACATATGAAAGTTTCAAGCTCATTGGTAAAGGTAAACATATAGTTAAATTCAGAATACTCTAATGTTCCAATTATGGTGGGTAAATCACTAAAACTCTAATACAAAGAGTTAAAAGACATGGGGGTCGTTCCCAGGAAAATGAAGGAGGAGGATTCTAAGCTTACTTCGTCCTGTGGATACAACTAGATAACACACACATCAGTGTAACTAATCCAGAAAATGACCTAAAGACTAGCAGAACAGGCTCTCCACTGCTAAGTGTAGAGAAGAGGCCCCATAGAAGAGGGTAGGAAAGAGAGATGCAGTTGGGAGCCTCAGTGACTAGCAGGATTGTCTGCAGGAGTGAAGGACACTGTGGGCATGGAGAAGGGAGAAGAAGAGCACACTCCATGCCAGAACTCTAGGCTTGGGGACCTGCAATGGGAAGATAAATCCCTTTAACATTTGGCTTTGAAAACCCGAGGGACCCAACTCCATGAGTTCTTACAATCAGTGGGGCTTACCACCTGGAATTTTAAATATCAGCAGGCTGGGGTCTGGGAGAGCTGGAAGGGTAGAGTCCCTATGCTGAAAGAGAGAAACAAATAGTGCCATGGAGGTACAGCATAGAAGCAGCAGTTCGAAAAACTGCCTGGGGTAAAAAGGAAGGAGGGGTGTGTGTGAGTGTGTGTGTGTGTTGGAGGGACAGGGATCTTTGGGAGATTTCTCCAACAACTTAAGAGCTCCATATTTCCCTCCCCTGCCTCCCAGCCTAGAAAAACAGACACCTGTAGGAACCAGTGCAGCACAAACACTCTCCACCTAGCTTGCTAACAGTGTGTCCTGGCCCTGTGTCCACCTGTAGACTCGCCCTATCCAACCTATCCTGGGCAAGAGTATTCAAAAGTGGCTCCAAGTCCCTTCCCAAAGCAGACCAGCAAATACCTTGCTAACACCGTGTACCCTACTGCTGTGGTCTCCTGCAGACCTGCCCTTGACAGGATTCCATCCAAAGTGGTGGCGCAAGTTAGCAGTGCAAAAGCAGCCCTGACAAGGGTCAATACCACTCCAAAGGGACTCCTTGACCAGGAAGAGAGGAAGATAACCACACACACCAGTACAACTGTGGCCCTGTCAGTGGGGTGGAGGCAGACATCTGGTCTGACTGCAGGCCTCACCCACTAACAAAAGCTTCTCAGGGGAACAACACAGAGAACACCCTGCAGATCCGGCAAATGCCTGGTCTGACTCAACTCAAGCCCAAGGCAGCCCCAGACTGGCTGACTACCAAAACAGGGACCAAATCCTGCCCACAACAGGCAAAGAAAGCCATTGGAGACTACTGGACTGAAGGCAAACGCAGCTTAGCCACAATAGTAGGGCATATATGACACACTTAAGAGACACCCCTGAAGCACAAGGTTCTGGTGAACAGGGGATATTGCAGGGCAGGGCACTACAGAACATCACCTTCAATAGGCTGTGACTTTCAAGATCAAAAGACATACGTGGCTTTCCTAACATAGAAATAGATACAGAAAGACAAACTGAGGTGGTAGAGGAATTTATCTCAAATGAAAGAACAGGACAAAATCACAGCAAGAGAGCTTATGAAACAGAGATAATATGTCTGATGGAGAATTTAAAGTAATAGTCATGCATAAAGATACTTACTGGGGGACGCCTGGTGGCTCCGTTGACCTTTGGCTTGGGTCATGATCCCAGGGTCCTGGGATCAAGTCTCACATCAGGCTCTTTGCTCAGAGGGAGCATGCTTCTCCCTCTGCCTTACCCCACCCACAAATAAATAAAATCTTAAAAACAAAAAGAACATACACACTAGACTTAGGAGTGGAGGACCTCACAGTGACACCCTCAATAGAGACAGAATACATTAAAAAGAACCTGTCAGAGATGAAGAACTGAATAACTGAAATTAAAAATATATTAAAGGGAATAAATAGTAGACCAAAGGAAACAGAACAGATCAGAGACCTGTAGGACAAAGTAATGGAAAACAAGCTTAAAAGGGAGAGAAAAAAGAACAATAAAAAACCATTGATTAAGGAAACTCTACAACACCATCAAGAGTAGTAACAGTCACTTTATAGGGATCCCAGGAAGAGAGAAGAGGGGGCAGAAAATTTATTTAAAGAAGTAATGGCGGGCACTCGGGTGGCTCAGTGGGTTAAACCACTGCCTTCAGCTCAGGTCATGATCTCAGGGTCCTGGGATCGAGTCCCACATCAGGCTCTCTGTTCAGCAGGAAGCCTGCGTCCCTCTCACTCTCTCTCTCTGCCTGCCTCTCTGCCTACTTGTGATCTCTCTCTGTCAAATAAATAAATAAAATATTTTTTTATAAAATAAAAAAAAAATAAAGAAGTAATGGCTTAAAACTTCCTAAATCTGGGGAAGGAAACAGATGCCTAGCTCCAGGAGGCACACAGACCCCCCCCCCCAAATCAACCTCCATTGGTCCAAACCAAGACAATAGTAATTAAAATGGCAAAAAGTAAAAAAAAAAAAAAAAAAAAAAAAAAAAAAGCAAAAAAGTAGTGCTAAAGAGATAATTTTAAAAAGCAGCAAAAGAAAATAGATACATACAAGGGACCCTATAAGGCTATTAGTTGATTTTTCAGCAGAAACTTTGCAGGGCAGAAGATAATAGCATGATATATTCAAACTACTAAAAGAAAAAAACATACAATCAAGAAAAAGAAAATTTTCATTTTATCTTTTTCAAATTCAATTAGCCAACATATAGTACCTCATTAGGTTTTTTTTTTTTACCTCATTAGTTTTTGATAAAGTGTTCGATGATTCATTAGTTGTGTTTTAACACCCTATGCTCATCACATCATGTGCCTTCCTTAATGCCCATCATTCAGTTACCCCATTCCCCCATCCACCTCCCTATCTGTAACCCTCAGTTTGCATCCTGAAGTCAAGAGTCTCATGGTTTGTCTCCCTGATTTCTTCCCATTCAGTAATAGAAAATTTGAACATGCTAATTACCAACAATCAAATTGATTCAGTAATCAAATAACTCCCAAGAAGCAAAAGTTCAGGGCCAGATTGGTGAATTCTATCAAACATTTTAAAAAGAGTTAATACCTATTCTTCTCAAACTATTCCAAGAGATACAAGAGGAAGGAAAACTTCCAAACTCTATGAGTCTAGCATTACCTTGATACCAAAATCAAAGACACTATAAAAAAAAAGAACTACAGGCCAGTATCACTGATGAACACAGATGCACTCATATGTGGAATTTAAGAAACAGTGCAAAGAATCACAGAGGAAGGGAGGAAAAACTGAATAGGAAGTCATCAGAGAGGGAGAAAATCCATGAGAGGCTCTTAACTATAGGAAACAAACTGAGGGTTGCTGGAGGGGAGGTGGAGAGGGGTTGGGATAATTGATGGGCATTAAGGAGGGCATGTGATGTGATAAGCACTGTGTGTTACATGCAACTGATGAATTACTGAACTCTACGTATGAAACTAATGATGTACTATATGTTGGCTAATTGAATTTAAATTTTAAAAATTCTCAATAAAATATTAGTAAGTTGAATCTAACAATATATTAAAAAAAATCATTCACCACAATCAAGTGGGATTCATTCTGGGGATGCAAATGTGGTTTGCTATTCATAAATCAGTCAATGTGATACATCACATCAACACTAGAAAGGATAAGAACCATATGATCATTTCATTAGACACAGAAAAAGCATTTGACAAAGTACAACATCCATTCATGTTAGAAACTCTCAACAAACTTTTAGAGGGAACATACCTCAACATAATAAAGGCCATATGTCAAAAACCTATAGCTAACACCATACTCAATGGGGAAAAACTCAGAGCTTTTCCCCTAAGACCAGGAATAAGACAAGAATGTCCACTCTCACTACTTTTATTCAACACAGTATTAGAAGTCCTAGCCACAGTAATCAGACAAGGAATAAAATGCATCCAAATAAAGAAGTAAAATAATCACTATTTGTAGATGACACGATACTATACATAGAACTCTAAAGACGTCACCAAAAAACTACTAGAATTGATAAATGAATTCAGTAAGGTTGCACAATACAAAAATCAACATTCAGAAATACACTGCATTTCCATATACTACTAATGAAGTAACAGAAAGAGAAATTAAGAAGAAGAAATTAACAGTGCCATTTACAATTGTACCAAAACTTAACCAAGGAGGTAAAAGACCTATACTCTGAAAACTATAAACACTGATGAAAGAAATTGAAAATTACACAAAGAAATGGAAAGATATTCCATGCTCATGGATTGGAAGAACAAATATTGTAAAAATATCCACACTACCCAAAGCCAAAAATATCCACACTACCCAAAGAACTACAGATTTTATGCAATCCCTGTCAAAATAGCAACAGCATTTTTCACCGAACTATAACAAATAATCCTAAAATTTGTATGGAACCATGAAAGACCCTGAATAGCCAAAGAAATCTTGAAAAAGAAGAACAAAACTGGAGGTATCATAATCCCAGATTTCAAGATGTCCTACAAAGCTGTAATAATCAAAAGAGTATGGTACTGGCACAAAAACAGACCCATAGATCCAGAGAACAGAACAGAGAGCCCAGAAATATACCCACAATTATATGATCAATTAATCTTTGACAAAGGAGGAAAGAATATGCAATGGGAAAAAGACCATCTCTTCAATAACTGTTGTTGGGAACATTGGATAGCTGCATGCAAAAAAATGAATTTGGGCCACTTTTTTACACCATACACAAATATAAACTCAAAATGGATAAAAGACCTAAATAGGAGACCTGAAACCATAAGAACCCTAGAGCAGAGCACAGGCAGTAATTTCTCTGGCATCAGCTGTAGCAACATTTTTCTAAAATATGCCTTCTAAGGTAAGGGAAACAAAAGAAAAAATAAACTACTGGGGCTTCATCAAAATAAAAGACTTCTGCATGGGTGCATGGGTGGCTCAGTCAGTTAAGTATCTGCCTTCAGTTCAGGTCATGATCCCAGGGGGTCCTGGGATGGAGCCCCATGTCCCTCCTGAGAGGGAGCCTGCTTCTCCCTCTCTCTCTTCCCTTCCCCCTGACTCAAGCTTGGTCTCTCTTTCACTCTGTCTCTCTCTCAAGTAAATAAAATCTTTAAAAAAAAAAAAAAAAAAAAAAAGCTTCTGCATGGCAAAGTAAACAATCAACAAAACTAATGGAATGGGAGAAGATAATTATAAATGACGTTATCTGACAAAGGGTTAGTATCCAAAATATATAAAGAACTTACACAACTCAACTTCAAAAAACCAAATAATCCAATTTAAAAATGGGAGGAAGACATGAACAGACATTTCTCCAAGTACGACATATAGATGGCCAACAGACAAAATGAAAGATGCTCAATGTAAGAAATCCTTAGGGAAATGCAAATCAAAACCACAATGAGATCATATCACACTCGTGTAAATGGCTAAAAATTAACAACTCAAGAAACACAAAGTGCTGGCAAAGATGTAAAGAAAAAGGAACCCTCTTGCATTGTTGGTAGGAATGAAAACTGGTGCAACCACTGTGGAAACCAGTATGGAGGTTCCTCAAAAAACTAAAAATAGGGCGCCTGGGTAGCACAGTTGGTTAAACAACTGCCTTTGGCTTGGGTCATGATCCTGGAGTTCAGGGATCGAGTCCCACATCAGGCTCCCTGCTCAGCAGGGAGTCTGTTTGTCCCTCTGACCACTCCCCTCTCATGCATTTTCTTTCTCTCTCAAATAATTAAATAATTAAAAAAAAAAAACTAAAAATAGAGTTACTATATGACCCATAAACTGCACCAGTGGACATTTACCCCCAACTATAAAAACACTAGTTAAAAGGGATACATGCACCCTTATGTTTATTGCAGCATTATTTATAAGAGCCAACATATGGAAGCAGCCTGTGTCCACTGAAAGATGACTGAATAAAGAAGATATGGCATATACATACAATGGAATATTATTCACCCATTAAAAATGAAATATTACCATTTGCAATGACATAGATGGAGCTAGAAAGTACAATGCTAAGTGAATTAAGTCAGTTAGACAAAGACAAATACCCTATATGATTTCACTCATATGTGGAATATAAGAAACATATAAAACAAGCAAAGGGAAAAAAAAGAGATAGATAAACCAACAAACAGACCCTTAACTGCAGAGAACAAAGTGATGGTTACCAGATGGGAGGTGGGTGGGAGGATGGGGAAAATAGGTGATGGGGATTAAGGAGACCACTTGTCCTAATGAGCAAGGGGTGATGTACAGAAGTGCCTAATCACTATGTCATACACTGAAAACTAGCAAAACACTGTATGTTAACTATATTGGAATTTAAAATAAAAATTTTTAAAAATAATATAGATAAAAAAATATCCCATATAAATGGAAATCAAATGAATACTTGTATAGCTATACCTACATCAGAAAAAACAATCTTTAAGCCAAAACTGTCAGACAAAGAATGTCATTATATAATGACAAAAGGATCAATCTAATAATAAGAGTACATTATATAAATATTTATGAGCCGAAAAACATATATAAATATATAAAGCAAATATTAACAGACATGAGGGAAGAAAAAGACAGAAATATAATAATGGTAGGGGACTTAAATATCCCATTTTCATCAATGGCTAGATCAAGGCAGAAAAATCAATAAGGAAAAATTGGACTTGAACCACACATAAGATCAAATGCACTTAACAGACATTTGCAGAACATTCCATACAGCATAAGGCCTGTATACATTCTTCTCAAATATACAAGGGACATTCTCCAAGGTAAACCATGTGTTAGGCCACAGAACAAGTCTTAATGAATTTTAGAAGACTGAAATATTAATATATTCCAACCACAATGATATAAAATCAAAAATAAATTATAAGAAAACTGACAGTTCACAATTATGTGGGCATTAAAAAATATGCTACAGAACAGCCAATAGGCTAAAGAAATTTTAAAAAATTATCTCAAGGCAAATGAGAAAGGAAATACAAAACACCAAAAATTATGAGATATAGCAAAAATATTTTTAAGAGGGAAGTTCATAGTGATAACACCTACATTAGAAAACAAGAAAGATTGCAAATAACCTAACTTCACACTTTAAGGAACTAGAAAAAGAACAAACTAAGCCCAAAGCTAGGAGAAGGGGAAATAACAAAGATAGAGCAGAAATAGAGACTAAAAAGACAACAGAAAAGGTCAGGGAAACTGAGCAGAGGGTTTTTTAAAAAAATTAACATATAATGTATTATTTGTTTCAGGGGTACAGGTCTGTGAATCATCAGTCTTACACAATTCACAGTGTTCACCATAGCACATATCCTCCCCAATGTCCATAACCCAGCCACCCCATCTCTCCTACTCCCTTCCACTCCAGAAACCCTCAGTATGTTTCCTGAGACCAAGAGTCTCTTAAGGTTTGTTTCCCACTCTGGTTTCGTCTTGTTTCATTTCCCCCTCCCTTCCCCTATAATCTTCTGTCTTGTTTCTCAAATTCCTCAAATCAGTGAGATCATATGATAATTGTCCCTCTCTGATTGACTTACTTTGCTTAACCTAGTATTCTCTAGTTCCATCCAAGTTCCAAATGGCAAGATTTCAGGGTTTTTTGATGGCTGCATAATATTCTTTTAAAAAAATAAAATAAAGGGGCACCTGGGTGGCTCAGCGGGTTAAGCCTCTGCCTTCAGCTCAGGTCATGATCTCAGGGTTGTGGAATCGAGCCCCACGTCAGGCTCTCTGCTCAGTGGGGAGCCTGCTTCCCCACCCTCCCGCTTGCCTTTCTGCCTACTTGTGATCTCTCTGTCAAACAAAAAAATAAAATCTTAAAAAAAAAAATACACAAATATTTAGCCAGATTTACCAAGGGGAAAAAGGGCCCAAATAAATAAAATCAGAAATGAAGGAGAAGACATTTCAACTGCTACCAAAGAAATACAAAGAATCATTTCAGATTGATATGAAGACTTATATGCCAACAAACTGGACAATCTAGAAGAAACAGATAAATTCCTAGAAACACAAAATCTATCAAGACAATCATGAAAAAATAGAATATCTGAACAAACCAATTAATAGTAAGGAAATTAGATCAGTAATCAAAAACTTCCAAAGAAACAAAAGTCCAGGACCAGATGACTTCATTACAAATTCTACCAAACTTTAAGGAAGAATTAATACCAGCCCTTCTCAAGCTTTTCCAAAAAAAACAGAAGAGAAGGAAACCCTTCCAAACTCATTTTAGGAGCCGGTCACCCAGATACCTAACTAGACAGGGAAGCCCCAAGAAAAGTAGAGGCCAGTATCCTTGATGAAAATAGATGCAAAATTCCTCAACAAAATTGAAGAAAAGCTGAATTCAATAATATATTAGAAGGATAATACATAATGATCAAGTTGGATTAATTCCATAGATGTATAAAGATGATTAGGTTTACCATCTGCAAAAAAAATCAGCATGATACACCACATTAACAAAATAAAGGATAAAAATTTTATGATCATCTCAACAAATGCAGAAAAAACATTTGAAAAAATTCAACATTCTGTAAGACCAGGAACACTCTTGCCACTTTTATTCAACATAGTACTGGAAGTTCTACCCAGAGCCATTAGTCAAGAAAAAGAAATAAAAGGGGTGCCTGGGTTGCTCAGTGGGTTAAGCATCTGACTCTTGATTTCGGCTTAGGTTATGACCTCAGGGTTGTGAGACAGAGCTCTGTGTCAGGCTCTGTGCTGGGCCTGAAGCCTGCTTAGGATTCCCTCTCTCCCCTTCCTTCTGCCCTTCCCACTCCCTTTTCTCTCCCTCCAGAAAAAAAGGAAGGAAGGAAGCGGGGAGGAAGAAAAAAAGGAAAGACAGAAGAAATAAGTATCCAAATTGGAAAGCAGCTGTATTTGCAGATAACATGATATTATATATAGAAAACACTAAAAAATCCATCAAAAAATTGTTACAATAAATGAATTCAGTAAAGTTGTAAGATACAAAATCACTGTATTATCCAAAGCAATTCACAGATTCAGTTCAATCCCCATCCAAATTCCAGTGGCATTTTTCAAAGAAACAGAACAATCCTAAAATCTGTATGGAACCAGAAAAGACCCAAATATCTAAAGTAATCTTAAGAAAAAAGAAGAAAGCTGGAGGCATCACACTTCTTCATTTCAATCTATATTACAAAGCTATATAGTAATAAAAAAAAGTATGGTAATGGTATAGAAATGGATACATGGATCAATGGAACAGAACAGAGAGTCCAGGAATAAGCCCATGTATATACAGCAAATTAACTTATGACAAAGGAGCCAAGAATACACAATGAGAAAAGTATAGTTTCTCTACAAGTTGTGCTGGGAAAACTGCACAGTCAGATGAAAAAAGAAAAAACTTCATTACCATCTTACACCATACACAAAAATCAACTCCAAATGGATGAAACACTTAAAAGAAACCATAAATTTCCTAGAAGAAAAAGTATGGATTAAGCTACTTGATATCAAGTTTGGCAATAATTTTTTGGATCTGACACAAAAACAAGGGCAATGAAAGCAGATATAAATAAATGGGACTATATTCAACTAAAAAGCTCTGCAATGTAGTGTAAACTATCAAAATGAAAAGGCAACCTACATACATGGAGAAAATATCTGAAAATCATATATCTGATAAAGGGTGAATATCTGAAATATATTAAGAATTCATACAACTCAAAACCCAAATACAATTAAAAGTTGGCAGAGGAACTGAACAGGTATTTTTCTGAAGAAGACATATAGACAGGCAACAGGTACATGAAAAGGTGCTCAACATCACTCATCATCAGGAGAAATGCAAATCAGAACCATAAAGAGATACTATCTCATACCTGTGAGAATGGCTAGTATTAAAAAAAGCAAACAAACCCAACAACCACCAAAAACCCAGAGATAACAAGTGTTGGTGTGGGCGTGGAGACAAGGGAACCTTTGTGCACTGTTGGTGGGAACGTAAATTGGGACAGCCACTGTGAAAAACAGTATGAAGGTTCTGGATAAAATTAAAATTAGAACTACCATATGATGCTACAATACCAGTTTTGGGTATATACACAAAAGGAATTAATACAGGATATCAGAGAGACATGTATTTCCAAGTTCATTCATGGCAGCATCACAGCCAAGTTAAGCAAACAACCACAGTGTTCATCAACAGATGAATGGATAAAGATGTGGTATGTAGATACACACAGTAGACTATTATTCAGCCATGAGAAAGGACACCTTATTTGCGACAACATGGATGGACCTTGAGGACATTACGCTAAATTAAATAAAACAGAAAAACAGTTCATGGTATCACTTGTATGTGGAGTCTAAAAAAAAAAAGAGAGAGAATCAAACTCAGAAACAGCAGATGATGATGGTGATGGGTATTAAACAGGGCACATATTACATGGAGCACTGGATGTTATATGTAAACAATGAATCATAGGGGCACCTGGGTGGCTCGGTGGGTTAAAGCCTCTGCCTTCGGCTTAGGTCACGATCCCAGGGTCCTGGGATTGAGCCCCGCATCGGGCTCTCTGCTCAGCAGGGAGCCTGTTTCCTCCTCTCTCTCTGCCTGCTTTTCTGCCTACTTGAGATTTCTATGTCAAATAAATAAATAAATAAATAAATAAATACCTTTTAAAAAAAAACAACAACAATGAATCATTGAACACTACATCAAAAACTAATGACATGGGGCGCCTGGGTGGCTCAGTGGGTTAAGCCGCTGCCTTTGGCTCGGGTCATGATCTCGGAGTCCTGGGATCGAGTCCCGCATCGGGCTCTCTGCTCAGCGGAGAGCCTGCTTCCCTCTCTCTCTCTCTCTGCCTGCCTCTCCATCTGCTTGTGATTTCTCTCTGTCAAATAAATAAATAAAATCTTTAAAAAAAAGAAACAAAACTAATGACATACTATATGGTGACATAACATAATAATGAAACAGCAGATAGAAAAGGGATTGCTAGGCAGTGGTGGAAATAGAGGTTAGTGAAACAGTATAACATTTTAACTAAAAGATGAATAAGGTCTGAGGATCTAATGTATAACATGGTGACGACAGTTGGTAATATAGGTATTATATAACTGAATTTGCTAAGAAAGCAGAAAAATTTTCTTACCAAAAAAATATATCTAAAACTTTTTATGTTTGAACTTAAAAATTATTTCTCCTGAGGTAATATGATATACATCATACTCATAATTCCCACACCCAATATCTTCTAAATAAAATGCCTTTTATTCAAACTGGTCAACATTTGATCATATTTTCCTTTATAAACTAAGGACAGGGAAAACAAGTCATAAATGTACTTATATTTTATGTACTTCTATATGTTTACTTACTTTAATAAGTAATGCTTCATTTGTAGCTTCAATTACTTCATTCCTATCTTGGACTTGTTGATGCAAATTGCTTACAGTGTCCTGTGCTTCTTCTAATTCCAGTTTTGCCTTCTCTAACTGTTCATTTAGTTGCTGAACAGAAGTCTTTTGAGAGTCAGCAGAAATCTTCCACTTCGCATGGTTCTCTTGATGTGACATCATCTACACAGCCCCAAAATTGAAAAGAAAAGGAAAAAAATAGGAGGGAGTTGGTTTCGAAAATATTCTAATACTTTTCACTTCCATTTGTACTAAAGTAAATTCTGATTATAGGTACAAACATCTGATTTCTCAACAAATAACCGATTAGAGGAAAAAAGAGGAAGAAGAAACCTATGGTCTTAAATTTACCTAAGAACAGTTAGCCACATACAATGGGCTGTTTTTGTTTCTGATTTGAACCACTTTACCTATACAGACATTTTTGTGACAATTGAGAAAATGTGAACAAATGATGGGTATTTGATAATATTCACAAGTTATTGTCAATTTTTAGGCGTGATGATAGTATTTAAAATATCACTTATCTTTTAGAGTTACCGAAATGTTTACTGATGAAATAATGATGTCTGAGATTTGCTTCAAATAGAGATAGATACGTGGGGGAAGGGAAGTGAGTGAGATGTGGTGATCATACTTCCCAGTTTGCTCGAGACTCAGCAGGTTTTATGCCTGGCATCCTGGTGTAGTTAAGAACAGCATCATTTTTCATTCTCAAAAGTATTCTGCCCCCCTTTTTTAAAGATTTTATTTATTTATTTGACAGAGAGAATACAAGTAGGCAGAGTAGGAGGCAGAGGGAGAGGAAGAGGGAGAAGTAGGCCTTCCAGTGAGCAGGGAGCCCAATGTGGGACTTGATCCCAGGACCCTGGGATCATGACCTGAGCCGAAGGCAGCCACTTAACCAACTGAGCCACCCAGGCGCCCCAAAGTATTCTCTTTTAAAAAGAAATTGTCAGCATACTTATAAATGAAATCACATTGGCCAATAGGTTGGCAATTATTAAAGTTGAATAATAAATATAGGAGGATTTATACCATTCTTCCAAAATTCTCCATAATAAAAACTTTAAAAAAAAATCTATTATCAAAAATATCAGGGGGCATGTGGGTGGCTCAATGGGTTTGGCTTCTGCCTTCAGCTCAGGTCATGATCCTAGGGTCCTGGGATTAAGTCCTGCATCAGGCTCCTTGCTCAACAGGGAGTCTGCTTCTCCCTCTCCCTCTGCCTGCCACTCCCTGTGCTTGTGCTCACTCTCTTTCTCTCATAAAAATAAATAAATAAAATCTTTGAAAAAAATATTAGGACTTTTGCAATTATTACTGACTTTTCTGACAAGTCTGAAACCTATAATTTTTAAAATGCTATTAAAAATTATTAATCCTTTTTACTAACTTTGTTACTTTTTTTTCAATTTATTTATTTTCAGAAAAACAGTATTCATTATTTTTTCACCACACCCAGTGCTCCATGCAATCTGTGCTCTCTATAATACCCACCACCTGGTACCCCAACCTCCCACCCCCTTTAATGATTTATTCCTTCATTTTTATATTCAAACAACATACATGCTTTAAAAATAAATCTTTGTCAAGTACCAAAGAGGATAAAAACATATTACAAATTTTTATATTATACATATAAAACAGTATCAAATATTAAACAGCAACATTAAAACCTATTTTCACAATTCATTTTATGTACTACCTGCTTATAAATACTTTCAGAGGGCTTAAAAAACTTGAAGTAAAAAATTGAATGATAAGAAATAAAAGTAGAGTAAAGATTACATAATAAAAATGCCAAGAATACTTGCTGGTAAACACTCTAGCTGGACTAGTTATTACTGATGGTCACTTGGTTGAGTAGCTAATATTTACTTATTAAATAATTATGTTGAATCCAACAGCATTCCATTTGTCTTTAAAGACCAAGGACTGAAATCTCTTAGCCTATTAACTGGATTCAGTTTGCAAATATGTTTTGTTTGGCAGACACAATGTTTTCAAAGAGATCTGAATCTAAACACATTTAAGCAAGACATAGTGACCAGTGACTACAAGCCTTACCAATCTCTCACAAATATGATAGTTCCAAATCCTTTGAAAGGAGTAGTTCTGAATGTAGTTGTAATCCTTTTCATATAGAAAAATGCTTTATTAGAACTCTGTAATTTATTTAGTTCTAATACATACATTTTAGATATTGTTAGATATAGTTTTTAAAAAGACAAGAAGTGCTATTCTAATTGATAACACTTCATTTCTATAAAGGCTCAGGACATACTAGGTAGATAAAAAGTATCAGGTTCTAATTTTGCCTCTCTAACTTACTATCAGAACAAATGTCGGAAATTGCAAAGCATTGTACATTCATAGCACATGAAACTACTTATGTTGTTTACTAAATATCTCCAGTTAGTTTTGGCAAGTGCTATTTATAACTGATGATGATGATGATAAGCCAGGCTGTGGCCTAAGATCTTTAACTATATTCATTGAATCCATTTAATTCATTTAATCCAGTCTATGAGGTACATATGATTATTCTGCCCATTTTAGACAGATGTTAATTGCTCGAGGTCACATAAGTGCCAGGTGATAAGCTGAGATTTGGAACTAGACTACCTACCTCAAGACTTTAAGCTCTTAACCCCACAGTGCATGAACTCACTGGATATGAAGTGGAATTATATTTAGCTACCAGAAATGAAGACCATAATGAGTTATTCTATAATGAACATTTAGAAGCTAGACTTATAGTTTCATTTAGATAGTTCAATCCACTTCTGTAGCAGGGAGTTACGGAACAAATTAACATTTTCCTTTACCTCCAGATGATAAGCTTCTTTGAGAGATTCTACTTCTGCTGACAATTTCTTGATTTCTGCTTGCATTCTTGCTTCTAAATGAGCTTCACGTACTTGAGAAGCCCCCAATTCTTCAGCTAAATGGTGTCCATGAGCTTCCTTAAAAATGACACATTAAGGAAAGTTTGTTTATTTGATTATTATAGCTAAACCAATCATGTGGATTTATGGAAGTATTTTAATCTTTTATAATACTATATAAGTGCTCATACACAAAATTAGTTTATTAAATGGTATACCTTAAAATCTAGACATTTAAGAGACTACAAATGGGACTGTATTAGTATATTGTTTATCACAATGTAATAGTTCACTAACCGATGCATTCTGTAAAACAAATAACCACAGTATGTTGAACTTCAGTAGATAAGTCTACTGTAAGGTTTGCCTATGCATTTTATTCACCAAATGCACTGTTTGCTTAACAAGAGTCAGTTGTGGGGTGCCTGCATGGCTCAATCAGTTAAGCATCTGCCTTTGGCTCAGGCTGTGATCCCAGGGTCCTGGGATTGAGCTCTGCATGGCCAGGCTTCCCACTCAGCAGGGAGTCTGCTTCCCACTGTGCCCTTCCCCCCCACTAATGAGTGTGTATGCGCTCGCGCTCTCTCTCTCTCTCTCTCAAATATATAAATAAAATCTTTAAAAAGAAAAAGAGTCAGTTGTGTTTATCCAAACCTATTTATGCTAGTTGTGCTTGTTATTATAATTATGCAATTCTAATATACATTATATATGAACATTGAGGAAATATACATGCAAAAAGAAAGTTTTTTTTGTTGTTGTTTTTTTTTTTTAAAGATTTTATTTATTTATTTGACAGAGAGAGATCACAAGTAGGCAGAGAGGCAGGCAAAGAGAGAGGCTGGGAAGCAGGCTCCCCGCTGAGCAGAGAGCCCGATGCGGGACTCGATCCCAGGACCCTGAGATCATGACCCGAGCCGAAGGCAGCGGCTTAACCCACTGAGCCACCCAGGCGCCCCGCAAAAAGAAAGTTTTTATATGAAAAATTAGTTATGTGCCTTGAGACAGCTTACTGAATGAGTCAAACATTTTTTACTCAATTAGAAGCAATCAAAATAGTTGTAAAATATTGTGGGAAACCCCATGTAAAATAGATGTTATACTCTGATTTAAAAATGTCTTTTAATTTTTACTCTACTTTAAAGAAACAAGAATTGCAATAGATGAGGGACTAGGAGTATGGTTAATGCAAAAAGATTAGGTGGAATTCTAATCAAAGACCCTACCCACACACACACATAAAAACAAGATTGGGTCCTAAATTAAAAGATTTACACATGAATACATATTTAGAGTTTTGAGCTGAAATATTTTATATTAAATTATCATTTTAACAAATCAAAACTACAATGAGATACTACCTCAAAATGACCAAAAATAATACAAGAAACAAGGATCCAGAGAAAGGTGTCGGTGAGGATGCAGAGAAAGGGGAATCCTCTTACACTGTTGGTGGGAATGCAAACTGGTGCAGCCACTCTGGAAAACGGTGTGGAGGTTCCTCAAAAAGGTAAAAATAGAACTACCTGAGGATTCAGCAATGCACTACTTGATATTTACCCAAAGGATACAAAAATACTAATTCAAAGGGATACATGCACCCTGATGTTTATATCAGTATTATCTGCAATAGCCAAATTATGGAAAGAGCCCAAATGTCCATCAACTGATAATGGATAAAGATGCAGTATATAGATATAATGGAGTATTATGCAGTCATAAAAAGAATCAAATCTTGCCATTTGCAATGATGTGGACAGAGCTAGAGAAAATTATGCTAAGTGAAATAAGTAAGAGAAAGACAAATACCATATGACTTCACTTATGTGTAATTTAAGAAACAAAATAAACAAACCTGGGTTGCACAGAAAGAGAGGAAACCCAAGAAACATAAGCTTAACTATAGACCACTGATGGTTTCCAGAAAATGGAAGGATGGGTTAAATAGGTGGTGGGGATTAAGGAGGGCACTTGTGATGAGCAATGGGTGTTGTAAGTGCTGAATCACTAAATTCTACATCTGAAACTAGCTTGAATTTAAATGAAACTTAGAAAATAAAAAAAGTCACTCCCCCCCATTTTTTAAAAAAATATTTATTTATTTATTTATTTGACAGAGAGAGAGAGATCACAAGTAGGCAGAGAGGCAGGCAGAGAGAGAGAGGGGGAAGCAGGCTCCCTGCTGAGCAGAGAGCCCAATGTGGGGCTCGATCCCAGGACCCTGGGATCATGACCTGAGCCAAAAGCAGAGGCTTTAACCCACTGAGCCACCCAGGCGCCCCGCCCCCCATTTTTAATTTAAGTTCAATGAATTGACATATAATGTATTACTGGTTTCAGAGGTAGAGGTCAGTGATTCATCAGTCTTATATAATATCCAGCACTCATTACATCATATACCTTCCTTAATGTCTATCACCCAGTTACCCCATCCCCTCACCTCTACCCCCTTCAGCAATCCTCAGTTTGTTTTCTATGATAAAGAGTCTTTTATGGTTTGTCTCCCTCTCTGGTTTCCTCTTGTTTTATTTTTTCCTCTCTTCTGCTATGATTCACTGTTTTGTTTCTTAAATTCCTCTTATCAGTGAGATCATAGGGTAATTGTCTTTCTCTGATTGACTTATTTCACTTAGTTAGCATAATGCCCTGTAGTTCCGTCCATATTATTGCAAATGGCAAGATTTCATTTTTTTGATGCTGAGTAATATTCCACTGTATATAAATACATCTTCTTTATCCATTCATCTGTTGATGAACATCTGGGCTCTTTCCATAGTTTTGCAACTGTGGACATTGCTGCTATAAACATTGGGGTGCAGGTGCCCCTCTTGATCACTACATTTGTATCTTTGGGGTAAATACTCAGTAATGTAATTGCTGGGTCATAGGGTAGCTCTATTTTCAAATTTTTGAGGTATCTTCATACTGTTTTCCAGAGTGGCTGCACCAGTTCACATTGCCACCAACCGTGTATGAGGAAGGTTCCCCTTTCTCCACATCCTCACCAATATCTGTCATTTCCTGACTTGTTAAATTTAGCCATTCTGACTGGTGTGAGGTGGTATCTCATTATGGTTTTGATTTGTATTTCCCTGATGCTGAGTGCTGTTGAGCATTTTTTCATGTTAAACTGTCACTTTAAATAATTCCTCACTTTCACTTTTTTGATTAATTGAGCTTATTATATCCACAGAAAATCAATTATATTATACTTAGATACTACTGATAAGGATAGAGATGAGATAAAAATAGACAGCTTCCTAGGAGCTTTTCCTAGGAGACTTGCAAATACCCAACATATTCTAATAAAAATTCCTTATATATTCTTTTTAAAAAAATTTATTAGAAAAAAATATTTATTAGAGAGAATGCACAAGCATGAGTTGGTGGAGGGGCAGAGGCAGAGAGAGAAGATGACTCCCCATTAAGCAGGGAGCCCAACACAGGACTCCATCCCAAGACCCCATCCCAAGAGCCTGGGATCGCAACCTGAGCCCAGGGCAGACACTTAACCAATTGAGCCACCCAGGCATGACCCCTTATATATTCTTTATTAGTCTAACCAACCAGGTATGTGAATAAAAGCACTAAATTTACCAGAATTAAATGTAAAGATACTTTAATGCAATTCCTATACTGTATTAGTAACCATAATAAAAAGCAGAGGATTCACAGGCACTTTTCTGAAACACCAATAAATACATTTTTTTAGAAGTCTAAGTAATTAACCCAAGCATATCAATCTAGTATTTTTAAGCAAAGTTGTTAACCTTCTACCAAATCCTGGGGAAATACAATTTATATTATTGTTCTTGTTATTAAAAGTACTTTCTCTCAGTAAGGGTTCTGGACTACAGGTTTCATAACAGTTATAAACTTAGTAGCTACAAATGTAAACATTTTACTCAAGAAAGATTAGCTTTGTTTTTTTCTTCCAAATGATAGCTTAACTCACTTGAAAATCCAAAAGTACTCTGTAACTCAATTTATTGAAAACTAATGAGTTTGGCCAAAACTCAATTCCAAAGGTTTTCTTATTTATATTACTAGGCTACACTAAATATAACACTTCTCTTCTTAAAACTTTAGCAAAATATACATAACATAAAATTTACCACTTTAACCAGGTCTAAGTGTAAAATTCAGTAGCATGAAGTACATTCAGTGTGTGTAAAAGTTAATATAATCTATAATCTAAAAAAGTAAATGCTAAAATTTTAAAAAGATTTTTAGTAAGGTAAAATTATTTAAAATAGGGATTACTTTTTCTTTAGAGAGTTGCTTTATTTCCTCCAGTTCACTTGAGAGCCTTTCTACCTCTCTCTGTGCTTGGACTTGTTGACGACGAGCCTCCAACAATTCTGCATGGGAGTTCTGCATCTGCTCCCGAGTTAGCCTCAATTCTTGCTCCATATCTATGGCCTCCTTATACTGAGTTGCAATGTACTGTTCCTGTTCTTTCATAACCTGAAAAATGCAAGATATTTGTAGGTTTCAAAATGAAGTTATATAGATTAACCTATTTCTTATTTTGATTTTTCTTTTAATAAGTGATTTCCCCCAACCCAACTCAATCTCTATAAACTTTAACACACAAGAGCCGCCTGGGTGGCTCAGGTCACAGTCCTGGGTTGAGCCCTCTATCGGGCTCCCAGTGGGAACCTGCTTCTCCCTCTCCTCCCTGCTTGTGCTCTCTCTCACTATCTGTCACTATCTGTCTTTCTGTCAAATAAATAAAACCTTTAAAAAAAATTTAACATACAACATCATCCACTGTGAAACTGATACTCACAAAATGTTTTTTTTTAATTTTTAATTTTTTATTAACATAAAATGTATTATTAACCCCAGGGGTACAGGTCTGTGAATGGCCAATGTTTTCTTTTTAAATGATAAGAAAATGTACCGTAATTAATCTAGGACTAACTGTATTTTGCATGACTAATATGCAAGCTGTATAATCCTTTATCATTATGATGATAACATGGCAAAATATATAATAATATAAAGAGACAAAAGAAGCCAATATCTGATTATCCATTTCACAGATGGAGAATACACTGGCATGGATAACCAAAAGCCACCATTAATCCACATGTTTGGGTTAAGGTCATGACCTTATTTTCTGTAAAAGTAAAATTTGCCACTGGGACTGCTACTCCTTCTGAAACATTTCTGCATTACTACTCAGTTAAATCCCTAGTAAAGTATTGTTTTCTTAGAGAAAAAAATATCAGTGAAAAGTAAGTTAGTTCTAAATTAGCTTGGTGAGGGAGATTAGAATGTAGGTAATTGACTTTAGGGCTGATAAGAAGGAAAGAAATGAATATAAATCATTAGGACCCTGACGTCTGGAATGGAGACCTTGGGTCCAAGTGTATTACATATCAGTATAAATCTCATGTAAATATTTTTAGTTAACCTTTGTTAGGGAACATGAAATGAGTGGACCAATAATGATTTTCTTTTCCCTGGGGCCCAAACTTGCTCTCAAAGGCTTTGCTTAATTTATGTATAAATTCAATGAATACTTATTCATTGCTTACCATGTGATATGTGCTGTTTTAGGTACTGAGGACTTAAGAGTGAACAAAGGAGACAAAGTGGCTACCTTTATGGATAGTATATCCTACTGAAGCAGACAGACAATAAAGAGCTATATGTGAAGTTTTAAAGTTGATTATAAAGAGCTATATGTGAAATTTTAAAGTTGAGTATAATATTTAAAAACAAAAAAAGTTACATATATGAGAGCTCTCAGAAGCAAATTCACTTTTTAAAAAGGCAAGTGGGTAGAATGGGTTCACCAGTCAACACACATGTAAACTGATAATACAAAGACATCAAATTTCATCTGGCAACTAACTCAATATACTTGGTTTCAATATCCAAGTTCATTCATTCTCTGGAGGGAGTTCCTCAAGACAAATGAGTATATGTTATTAATATCTGTATCTCCACCTCTGTTTCATAGCAGGCTCTTAATAAATATTTGTTGACCAAGTAAGCACATATTGTGGGTTTACTATGTGACAGATACCATGCCAATGCCTGTAGGCAGTATAAAGATAAGTTGATGCCCTTCTCTATAATTCGAATATCAGAGTAAAATATTTAGAAAGGTCAAAAAAAGCCAATAATTATCTGACACAAATAATTAGCCTAAAAATATTAGGGCACAGTTTCCGTATTTTAAAACTAGTTTAAAACAAAGATTTATGCCACTTTTCAGATAATATTAATCTGTTCCTTAGAAAATAATTTGCTTACACTTTCCATTTCTTTCATCTTTTGTTGTGTTCGTTCATTTTCTTTTTTCAGTTGACTTATCTCCTGTTCATTTTGTAGCATTATAAACTCTTTTTCTCGAAGCTGTTCTTTGGAATTTTGCAATTTTTCATTCAAACTTTCTATCTGAATTTTAAACAGAGCAATATTAATGTAACTAAGGAAAAACAGTTCTTTAATCATAACTACAATCCAAATAAGTCAAACTTTAAACACATTTATATACAACAGCAAAATATAAAAATGTATTTTTCTTAAGACCACCATAACTTAGACATTAACATCAGAATTCTTATGCTTAATAAGATGCTTATCTACATACCTAAAATACAGTATAAGAAATCAAGTCTCAATCACCTTTGTTTAAGGATAATTAGAGTACATTAAAACAACAGATGTTACATGACCTCACAAGTAGTTTTACAGGTAATATGTGCAAGAGGTGAAAAATATAGTTAGCGAAAACAAAGTCCTCTTTCCCACTGTGTTCCTTCCTTAGAATCAACCACAGTTAAGAGACTTACAAATCCTTCCAGAGATGTTTTATACATATTCAAACATGCACACATGATGATAAACATGTGGACACACTGAGACAAGAAAAACTACATTCAAAGTAACATTAAGAGGGTAATCATCAGGGGGCCGGGGGTGAGGAAAACGAGGAAATGTTGGTCAAAACATATAAGGTTTTTGTTGTATAGGGTGAGTAAATTCTGGAAATCTAATGTACAGTGTATGGTTATAATTAGTAATACTGTGTTGTATACTTGAAATCTGCTGAGAGAATAGGCCTTAAGCATTCTCAACAAAAATAAATAATTAAAATAACTGAGGAGATGGCTATGTTATTTAGCTTGATTGTGTTAATTATTTCACAATGTATATCAAAACATGTTGTATACCTCAAATATATGCAATTTCTGTCATTTATATTTCAATAAAACTGGCGAAAAATTAAGAGGAGAAAAGTGAATTTAAAGTAACATGTACAAGGTGGTTAAAATTATGTAGTATTTTTGTTATATGTGTTCTATAAAAAAGCCATATTATGTTAATAATAAGTAGACGCTTACAGTTAAGGAGTTATTTTTAAAACAATATAAAGCATGTAATTTTAAATAATTTACCTGTTTGTTGCATTCTTTAAGTTCCAATTCTGATTTCTGCAGAGTACCTTCTAATTTAATTATTTTCTGTTCCATTTCTCCCCTGTGTTCACGAATAGTCATATCCAAATGTGTAACCTAAATACCAAAATAACATCAAACTATTACTCAACTTAATTCTAATGTTAAAAATTGTGTTCTTGGAGTGTGTTTTAAAATTGTTTACAGTAGGTATAACTGAAACATAAACTCATCTCAGATTATTTTACAAAATGGGAAAAAATATTCATTGCTTATTGATGCTGCATCTTAAGCCTCATATATATTATAGAAACTTGAAGAAAAGATGCAACTATATTCATAAATACAAATAAATGATTTAGACTTCATTTCATGCTAAATAAAAGCTGCTAAACACAATGCAATATAATAAAATTGTGGAATGCAGCAAAAGCAGTGTTTGGAGGAAAATGTATAGCACTGAATGCAAATATTAGAAAAGAAGAAAGATCTGAAATCAATCACTTAAGCTTCCACTTTGGTAAACTAGAGAAAGAAGAAGAAATTAAATCCAAAGTAAGCAAAAGAAAAGAAATAATAAAAGTTAAAGCAGAAATCAGTAAAATTAAAATTAGGAAATCAACAGAGAAAACCAACAAAATCAAAAGCTGATTCTTGAAAAGATCTATAAAATCAGAATGCCTCTAAGCCAGACTAAGAAAAAAAGAAAGAGGACACAAATTACTAATACCAGAAATGAAAGAGAAGACATTACTATAGCTCTCAAAGATGCTAAAAGGATAATCAGGAATACTGTAACCATTCTCTGAACACAAATTTAATAAAACTGATGAAACAGATCAATTACTTACAAGATAGAATCTTTCAAAACTCACACAGGAAAAGACAATCTGAATAAGCTTATATCTATTAAAGGAATTAGTAATACTTTCCCAAAGAGAAAGCAGCAGGTCCAGATGGGCTCTCTGGTAAATTCTACCAAACATCTAAGAAAGAAATTATACCAATTCTTGCAATCCAATTCCGAACACAGAAGCAGAGGAAATACTTTCTAACTCACTCTATGAAGCCAGTACTAACCTAATTACCAAAACCAGACAGACATTTCAACACACATTCTCGATAAAAACTCTCAGTAAACAAGGAATGGGGGGAACTTGCTCAACTTAATAAAGAATATCTATAGAAAAACAACAGTTAGTATCATACTTAATGGTGAGAAACTAAAAATGTTCCCACTATGATCAGATACAAGGCAAGGATACTCTCTTTCTTACTGCTGCTTTTCAAAACTGTTCTAGCAGTCCTCACTAAAGCAGTAAGACAAGAAAAAGAAATAAAAGATACACATCTTAGAAAGGAATACAAAACTATATTTGTTTATAGATAACATAATCATCTAGGTGAAAAATCCAAAAGATTTGACATAATAGTTCCTAGAACCAATAACTGCAGGATACAAGAAGTACACAAAATTTAGTCACCTTCTTATATACTAACAATAAGTAAGAGGAATTTGAAATTAAAAACATAATATGATTTACATTAGCACCCCCCAAAACAGATACTTAGGTATAAACCTAGCTAAATATATACAAGATCTATAAAGAGAAACTACGAAACTCCAGTGAAAGAAATCAAAGAATTAAATAAATAGAGAGATAGTCCATGCTCATGGATAGGAAGACTCAATATTGTCAAGATTCAAGATGTCAGTTAGTTAGTTGCAACTAAGTCTATACATTCAAGGCAATTCAATCAGAATTCCAGGAAGTTAATTTGTGGATATTGACAAACTGATTCTAAAGCTTATATGGCGAGGCAAAACACTGGATATTCTTTTTTTTTTTTAAAGATATTATTTATCTCTTTGACAGAGAGAAATCACAAGTAGGCAGAGAGGCAGGCAGAGAGAGAGAGAGAGAGAGGAGGAAGCAGGCTCCCTGCTGAGCAGAGAGCCCGATGCGGGACTCGATCCCAGGACCCTGAGATCATGACCTGAGCCGAAGGCAGCGGCTTAACCCACTGAGCCACCCAGGCGCCCAAAACACTGGATATTCTTATCCAACATGATACTAAAGAAGAGCAAAGTTGGAAGAGTGACATTACCTGACTTAAAGACACAAAAGAGCTACAGTAAACAGACCACGGTCCTGGCAAAAACAGAGATGAATAGATAATTGTACAGAAGAGAATCCAGAAACTAAATATGTCAATTAACCTTTGACAAAGGAGAAAGGCAATACAATGCAGAAAAGATAGTCTTTTCAACAAATGATGCTGGAATAAGTGGACAACAATATGCAAAAAAAACTAATCTACACCACACCCTTCACAAAACTCAAAATGGATCACAGACCTCGATATAATTTGCAAAGCTATAAAACTTGTAGAAGATAACATAAACTTTGGATGACCCTGGGTGACTTTTTAGTTACAAAGCCAAAGGCATAATTCATGAAATAAACAATAAGCTGGACATCATTAAAATGAAAAACTTCCGTGAAAGTCAATGTCAAAAGATTGTGAATAAAAGCCACAAACTAGAAGAAAATATATGTAAAAGACACACCTGAAAAAGGACTTGTATCCAAAATATACAAAGAACTCTTAAAATTCAACAATAAAAAAGCAAATTACTCAATTAAAAAATGAGCCAAAGACTATAACAGACACCTCACTAAAAAAGATGTGCAGATAGAAAATAAGCACCAGAAAATAATCCTCCATCCCATATGTCATCTGAGAAGTTCACATTAACCAAGAGATACCACTACACACTAATTAGAATGGCCAAAATCCAAAACATTGACAACAGCAAATGCTCGCCAAGATGTGGAGCAACGGGCATTCACATTCATTGCAATTGGTACAAGCCACTTGGGAACACAGTTTGGAAAGTCTTACAAAATTAAACATACTCTTACCATATGATCCAGTAATCGTGCCCCTTGATAATTACCAAGAGAAGTTGAAAACCACATTTAGATACCACCTTACACCAGTTAGAATGGTCAAAATTAACAAGACAGTAAACAACATGTGTTGGAGAGGATGTGGAGAAAGGGGAACTCTCTTCCGCTGTTGGTGAGAATGCAAGTTGGTGCAGCCACTTTGGAAACCAGTGTGGAGATTCCTTAAGAAATTAAAAATAGAGGGACTGCCTGGGTGGCTCAGTGAGTTAAGCCTCTGCCTTCAGCTCAGGTCATGATCTCAGGGTCCTGGGATCGAGTTCCGTGTCGGGCTCTCTGCTGGGCAGGGAGCCTGCTTCCTCCTCTCTCTCTCTCTCTGCTAGCCTCTCTGCCTACTTGTGATCTCTCTCTGTAAAATAAATAAAATCTTAAAATCCCAAAGATACAGATGTAGTGAAAAGAAGGGCCATTTGTACCTCAATGTTCATAGCAACAATAGCCACAGTTGCCAAACTTTGGAAAGAACCAAGATGCCCTTCAACAGATGAATGGATAAAGAAGATATGGTCTATATACACAATGGAATCAGAAAGGATGAATACCCAACTTTTGTATCAACATGGATGGGAATGGAAGAGATTATGCTGAGTGAAATAAGTCAAGCGGAGAGAGTCAGAGTTTCGCTTATTTGTGGAGCATAAGGAATAACATGGAGGACATGGGGAGATGGAGAGGAGAAGTGAGTGGGGGGAAATCAGAGGGGGAAACAAACCATGGGAGACTGTGGACACTGAGAAACAAACTGAGGGTTTGGGAGGGGAGGGGGTTGGGAGGTTGGGTGAGACTGGTGGTGGGTATTATGGAGGGCACATATTGCATGGAGCACTGGGTGGGGTGCATAAACAATAAATTTTGGAACACTGAAAAAAATTAAATAAAAAAAATTATATCCACATAAAAACCTGCACACGGATGTTTAGAGCAGCTTTATTCATTTAATTGTCAAAACCTGGAAGCAACCAAGATGCCCTTCAGTAGGTGAATGGTTAAGTAAACCGTAGTATACTGAGACAACGGAATATTATTCAGTGCTAAAAGAAATGAGCTATGAAGCAATGAAAAGATGTGGAGAAAACTTAAATGAGTATTACTAAGTGAAAGAAGCCAATATGAAAAGACTATGTACTATATGATTTCAACTATATGACATTCTGGAAAAGAAAAAATGATGGAGACAATAAAAAGATCAGTGGTTGCTAGGGCTGGGGGAAGAGAAAGAAGGATGCTATGTGGCACACAGAAAATTTTTACAGCAGTGAAAATACCCTGGGTAATATATCATAATGATGGATGCGGGTGATTAAACATTTGTCCAAACCCAGAGAATGTACACACCAAGAGTGTATTGTAATGTAAACTATGGATTCAGGATGATTATAACGTGTAGGTTCATCAACTATTATCAAATGTACCACTTGGGTGGGGAATGTTGATAATAGGGAAGGCTGTGCATTTATGATAGCAAGGTGTATTTGGGAAATCTCTGTACCTTCTACTCACTTTCACTGTGAACCTAAAACTGGTCTAAGAAATAAAGTCTTTAAAAAAGATGTCTTTTGAATAGTTTTGCTCCTCCAACAAACACAATATTAAAGGAGTTACAACTCCTTTAATTCCGTTGTCTTATGATATGCAATAATGTAAGAGATCAAAAGATTCAGATACTAAGCTAACCTTCATTCTCAAAAATAAACTTGCTATAAAAATAGCAAGATGAAGAAAGATGACATACTACTAACTTTTAAAATATTAATGTACACAAACATATATGTTTTAAAAAGGTCCATTTTACCAAAAAGGGGTGACCTCTGAAACCCTGTGTGATTGTACTGTAACAGAAAATTTCATTAAATTTAATTAAGAAAACCAACTTGAGCTGCTCTTTGCTTTAGTTCCCAATTTCTCTCCTTAAGTGCCTGATCCATTTCAAGGAGTTCCTGCTTTTTATCTTCATTCTCCATCTTGCATTCTCTGCAATTTATCAAAGGAAAAAGGTCAAAGCAAATAGTAGGAATATTATAGTTTTAAAAAATTAAGTCAATTGGGTTAAATTCCTGTAAGTTAAAAGTAATTAAAATATATGCAATTATTTCTGATTGAAAGGGCTCAAATTAAAGAAATACTGTATGAAGAAAATGACTGGTATCAAGTTACTTTAATAGAGTATTCTCAAAAGGTAAAAGTTAACTCAAACACTATTACTGTAGACAATTTAAACTAAATGTTAAAGTACTCCTAAGATAGAAAACGGAATCAGAGAAAGTCAATTATCATATTGTTTCACTTATTTGTGGAACATAAGGAATAGCATGGAAGACATTAGGAGAAGGAAGGGAAAAATGAAGGGGGAGAAATCGGAGTGGGAGATGAACTGCGGGCTCTGGGAACAAACTGAGGGTTTTAGAAGGGAAGGGGTCCTGGGAGGGTGAGCCTAGTGATGAGTATTAAGAAGGACACGGATTGCAGGGAGCACTGGGTATTATATGCAAACAATCAATCATGGAATACTACATCAAAAACTAATGATGTACTACTGTATGGTGACTAACATAACCCAATCAAAAAACAAAGTTAAAAAAAAAACTGAATCAGTGTAAGAATTTTAAAAATATGTCCATATTTTTTCATTTACAGATCAGGAGAGCATTTGAAAGCGTTTCTGTACGACAGCTGTAAGTTTATTAGAGTTGAATGAGTCATTTATCTTATGATTGATATCTTCGATATCCACAGCTCCGTAAATAACCACTGTGTTTCTCATGGGAATTTTACTCAAATGATGCCTTACATATATAGCTAAGTATTGAAGTCTAACATTTTTTATAAACTGTATCTCTCCTAAAACCTTAACTTATGTATTATTTTATATTATAAAAATGCTTAATACTGACACAACTTTAAGACTACTACCACTTAGATCAGAGAGTGCAATCAAAGAATTTTAATTTGGAGCTCTATGTTCCAATACAACAAAAGCTAAAAATGTTCATCTTGAAAATCTTCAAATGGTTTTCCAGACTTAAATATAAACAATATTGAACAAAGGTACTGATTTGAAAAAGCAGATTGTGAACTTCTTTAATGAACTGTTTACTGTTCTATTAAAAGTCTCAACAGTTAGGGGTGCCTGCGTGGCTCACACAGTTCAGTGACTAACTCTTGATTTAGGCTCACAATAAGATAGATGTTTTTCATCATTTGGAGAATACATACTAATAGGTCCAGTAGAGGAGAGAGATTATAAATAATAAAGAAAAGGTAAAACATAAAGTGCTATGTTAGAGCATTAAATATGTTAGTACATCTCTCAATTCCTGACGTTGTCTTAAAGTGATGAGATAATGCCTGGGTGGCTACTTGCGAGTAGGTGGTTGGAAAAGGGCCCTTAGAGGTAATATGAAAGGCAAGAGGTCAGCCATTCAATCATTATTTTGGGTCAAAAAGACAATTACAGCAAAGTCAAAAAGTAGGAAAAATTTACTAAGTTTTAAGTATCAACAAAAAAATCCAAGCTTCAGGGTGCCTGGGTGGCTCAGTGGGTTAAGCCTCTGCCTTTGGCTCAGGTCATGATCTCATGATCTCAGGATCCTGGGATCAAGCCCTGCATTGGGCTCTCTGCTCAGCAGGGAGCCTGCTTCTCCCCCGCCCCCCTGCCTGCCTCTCTGCCTACTTGTGATCTCTCTCTCTCTGTCAAATAAATAAATAAAATCTAAAAAAAAAAAAAATCCAAGCTCCTTATCAGGGAATACAAAGCCCTACATGACAGGGTTCCTGTGTGTTTCTCTGGCCTCATTTTATACTCTTCCCTTTTCTCTTGGCCTTTTTGTTGAAGATATAGTATAGGGGAGGGTCAAAATAAAATGGTCCAAAGACCAAGGATGGAAATATTAGTCATGAGGAAAGGCTGAATTATTTAGAAGGAGCATGGGACAGGCTGCCTGGGATGAATAACAGTGAGCCAAATGCAACTGAGAAATTTAGACATCTAGAATTAAACAGCAAACTTTACTGTATGACCCAAAGAGTCAGAGTAATAAAGTGAAATACCTATAATTGTGGTATCATTTCTTACTGTTTAACATACCTAAGTTCAGCTGTGAGATCCTTTATAGTAGTATATTTTTCCTCTAAAGATAATTGAGCCTTCTGTAGTACATCTTTCAATTCCTGAAGTTGTCTTAAAGTACTTTTTAATTCTCCATGAGCATTTTGGAGTTCAGACTCTAATGCTTCCCGTTTCTGCAAAGCTTCTGTTAGTTCAGTTTCAGTGTTATGCTGTAATTTTTCTAATTCCTTCACTGTTAAAAGGAAACAATAATTTTAGAATTATACAAAAACCATTTTTATTAAAAATTTGTAAAAAATTATAATTAAGGGGCGCCTAGGTGGCTCAGTGGTTTAAGCCGCTGCCTTCGGCTCAGGTCATGATCTCAGGGTCCTGGGATCGAGTCCCGCATCGGGCTCTCTGCTCAGCAAGGAGCCTGCTTCCCTCTCTCTCTCTCTCTCTGCCTGCCTCTCCATCTACTGTCAAATAAATAAATAAAATCTTTAAAAAAAATTATAATTAAGAGGGCGCCTGGGTGGCTCAGTGGGTTAAGCCTTTGCCTTTGGCTCAGGTCATGATCTCAGGGTCCTGGAATCGAGTCCCGCATCAGGTTCTTTGCTCAGCTGAGAGCTTGCTTCCCCCTCTCTCTCTGCCTGCCTCTGTGCCTACTTGTGATTTCTCTCTCTGTGTGTGTCAAATAAATAAATAAAATCTTAAAAAATTATAACTAAGAATATCAAATTTTATTCATCAACAAGAGGCAAAATACTGACCACTCATTGTCCCTTCTAGCCCTACTAACACAAATGCTCACATTATTCCACTTTTCAAATATAAATATACAGGCAGCTAAGCTCAGCTAACCTGTTGCTTACCAGAATTTGTCTTCTTATCTAGTTCGGTCTTTGTCTGTTCTAAGATCATATCTAACTGAGAGAGATGCATTGCTTTATTTTCTCCATCTCGTTTTAGGTACATTATTTCTTTTTCCATTTTAGAAAGTTCTTCTTTATACTGATCCATCTCAAGTTTTACTTGCCTGGTTAAAAGCAAAAAATAAAACAAGTAGGATAATTCAGAAACCTAAAAGCCAACTGATTTTCTCTGACTAAACAAAATCTGTAAGTTATTTAAGAGCAAATATCAGCAAAACATCTAGTCAGAATCTGGGTCATCCTTAAGTCATATTATTAAAAATGCTCCAACTAAAAGATTGTAATTGTGCATCAATTATGTACCACTAAATATGACTGTACTACCTGGTAATATTTAGCAAGGCTAGCCTTCTTTTCAATCTAACTACAGTTAGCTTGTGAAAAGCTTTGTATACTGAGTATGTATGTATCCATACATAGATAGGTGTCACATTTCTGGAATTTCTATTATCTGCAACACAGAAAAGGAAGCCAACCAATCAAAATATTCATCATAATGACCATACTACTCATAGGAGAATCAAATGAGTTATTTTTATTCAGACCTTTATTATTTATGTTATCCTTTTTAGCTTTACAAGGGACTATTGGGGTTCCCCAACTAGTGCAACTTTCTTGCTTTAGAGATGAGGAAACTGGAAGGTCAGTGAGTTGTCTGGGAAAAGACAATTATTAACAGTGAGAGAATCAGGTTTACTAACTTCCAGTCAATCCTGAGCTTATTCCAACATGGAAGATCTTCTACCTATTGACAAATCAACATAGTGAGAGAGAGTTTTAAGCCCATTTGTTGGTAATTCCAAAGTGATATTCACTAAGTAAACAAGTGCTAATGTCAGCCTGAATGGTGGGTAGAACTGACACTCTTTGAATCAACATTTTTTTGCTGTTGTTCTTTATGTCTTGAATATTTTGTAAATTGAGTTTGCAAGCAGGAACATTTCTTTTGTAAATGCAACTTAGACAAATGTGGATTTGTTCAAGAGGTTTTTAATCTGATGTCCATGAGTGAAACTGAGGAGAACTATAAAACTCCTGAAACAATATGCAAAGTTATGTATACATATGTTCTAGGTATAGAAAATAATCCATAGCTCTTTATCACACCCTCAAATATGTCTATAGTCCAAAAAGCTAAGAAGCTTATTAGGTAAGTGCTAATTACCCTTTTACATTTCTAAAATTCCATGTAAGTGATTTTTAGCCTAATTAATTTCTTATATTACAGTAGATATAAAACATAATTAGAAAATAATAAATGCAAGAGGTTGGCATACAGTACCAAAAGATGACAGCTTATCAGCAAAGGAATTGAGACAAAATTACATTAAAAAAATATAAGAACTTGAAAAGGACAGTAATCTACAGACATTTAGTAAAAAACCAGAGCTTTGTACTCTTCAAGATTTTGTTGAGGTGCTACTATATTTTTCAGCATGGTACAATAACTAATGTATGTAATGATAATCCTAAGACAACCAGAAAATTTTTAAATAACAAGAAAATATATATTTTAGAAAATTTCTGCCAAAAGGAGTTTTTTTTTTTTTTAAAGATTTTATTTATTTTTTTATTTGACAGACAGATACCACAAGTAGGCAGAGAGGCAGGCAGAGAGAGGAGGAAACAGACTCCCTGCTGAGCAGAGAGCCCAGCATAGGGCTCTATCCCAGGACTCTGAGATCATGACCTGAGCCGAAGGCAGAGGCCTTAATCCACTGAGCCACCCAGGCGCCCCTGCCAAAAGGAGTTTTTTGTTTTGTTTTAAAGTTTCAGTACTTGGTAAAGGTAAATTCCACTTTTATTTATTTGTCAGCAACTACTCATTATTTCTTGATGCTAGGTAAATGAGGCATTAGAATAATATAATAAATATTTATGGATTTGAAAATTTTAATTATTATATAAGTAATCCAATACTAAAAATTTTTCCCTTTCAAAATTTTACAACAGGCTTTAAACCCACCCAGTTTTTCCAGAAATATTTCACTGTCTTACTGCAGAGTTATTGAGAGCAATCAACTCTGAGATTGGAAATAAAGCCAAAGGAAGGGTTTTGCAAACATAATACTAAACTTTAAGAATATGATGGCTGACTCTCTGGCCAGACTCTCTGGCCTCTTCCAATGTAAAATAAAAGTGCTATTATGAGCCTCAGCACTGAGAAACCAGGATCAGGATCATTTACATGAAGTGACATTTACATGTAGCACCAGAAGCACCTTTTAATACTTGCTTCAAAAAGTTAGTTTCCTTTCTTTCTCTCTGAAGATATTTTAGTTCTAAAACAGATCCAAGGAGATATTTTAACTGTTAGAACTTTTGGGAGAGAAAAACAGAGTTTTATAAATTTTATAAATTTCCCCCAGAAGGGAAAGAAGCAATAATGGGACCAGAGAAAATGAAAAAGCCTTGCTTCATGAGGAAAAGATAGCATAGAACTAGGATATTTCTTTCTTATGAAGTCTAATCATTTTGCTCATAAGCTTCTTATTAGTATTTGGGACTTACTTTTCCTCCTAAATGTGCCTATTAGCTATAATCAAGGAGAGGTTTTGTTTAGAAGTCAAAGAGTGAGAATAAGAAAAGTAACAAGCATTGCTTCAATTTTCCCATTGAAACAGAAAGCAAGATCATCAATGACAGCAAAGACTGGGGAGTGGTTGTTAGGAGTTTTGAAAGAAAATGACTAAGTATAAAAGAGTCCTCTACAGAAGTTAGTAATGTTGTGATTGCCAGACAGCAGGTCCCTTAAGGGACCTTAAGGATGAAATTATGAATTTAAAGTAAGACTGATCAGTGTGCTTATATTTTCCTCCAGCTTCTCTAAAGATGCAAGCACAGAGTAGTGTGAGTTGGATTTTTAGTGTTGTGTAGAAAAAAGTAAGAAAGAGATAAGAGAATTTCAAGTAGATGCAAATCATTAATTTTAATGACTGATCAGAATTTAAGCTGGGTAAACAAAGGAGAAGACATCAGGGAATGAAACAGTGATGGAACTGATGAATTAAGTCCTGGTGAGATCAAAGAACTGTTGAATTTGGGGATATTAAAGGGAATCAGGTGATAATAGAGGTATAGATGCCAAATATTCAAATCACAGAAAAACCAGAGATACTGAAAATGATAGGATCTAGAGTAAATCATGTGAGTTGAGTGGCTGAGGTATGATAGAGCTCAAGATCATTACAGGAGAGGGATCTTTAAATGAGAAGCTAGCATCTCAGATGGATCAGCTAACATACTGAAATCCTCAAGAAGACTGGTGTTGGGAGTGGTGTTGGAGGAAATCAACAGTACATCAGGTGGCCTGTAGGTGTCAGCAACAGTGAGGAATGATATGGTCTGAAGACCAGAGAAAAAAATTTTAACTTTAGAGGGTTGCAGGACATGAAGCAAGGTCCTTAGGGAAAAGTAAAATTTCTGTTAAAGCGAGAGGGGAAAAAAAAGTAGGGAATATAGAGAATGTCTTTCAGGATGGATGGACTGTGAATTTCAGAGGACAAGAAGAGGTCTCCAGAAGTTCGGATAAACTAAGAAGTAAACATTGTATGTGGTAAGGTTTGGGGAATTAGTATGAGAGATGACTGTTGACCTGGAAATACACAGCTTCTTGTGGCATCTGGCATTAGCAAGGACAAAGTTATTATGTAACTATTAATATTAATTTTTATTATGTAACTATTCAAGCAGACTCTGGTGGTGAGGCTGTTGTGTGGAGAGACACCAATCAGTGGCAGAAAGAAGGTCTGAAGAACAGTGATCTTAAGTCTTAAACACAGGGCAATCTTCTTGACCCAGTTGAGAGAGTTGACATCTAGAAAAGAAAGTTGCTACTCAATGCACAAAGCCTAATCTTTACTCCTGCCAGTGGGAGGGAAGGAACCCGGGGACATACGGTCTTAGTTCAAGTTAACTCTTGATTCCTGTGGATAGCATGGTGGTTTGAGTATGAATGTATTATTAATTATGTAAACTCTTGTTGACAAAGCATAGGAGTCTGGGGAAGCTGAGGCATGCTTTCAGCTATGGGTCCCTTTCTTAACCAATTAACTGTTGGTTCCTAGGCCTGGCTTAGCAAAATTAAATCAGAATCCTTAGAGGTGAGACCAAAGCATCAGTACTTTTTAAAGCTTCTCAGGTAATTTTAATGTTGAGTTAAGGTTCAGAACCACTGCTGTATTCTGTTAAGTTATTCTTTCCCATAAACAATTAGACACCGTGAAAGTTTTCAATGAGTACATCTTTACCTAAAACTTTTAATACTATTCACAATTTAATATAACACAGTACTTGCTGAGTGCCTATGAGGTATAGGGAACTATGCTAACTGTTGTGGGAGGACCCAAAAATAAACCAGAAATGATTTTGGCTTTAAGGAACTTATAATACAATAGGAGGATAAAGAATATTAAAATACAATAATACAATACAAAAAAGGCATAAAGAAAAATATAAAGGTACAAACAAAATGCTAAGAACATGGGCTGTAAAGAAATTCAATCCTTAAGCAAATACTTCACTTAACATTATCTGACATTGAAATTCAGGTAACTACTGATATTGAAATAGGAAGAAAAAGAAAAAGTAACATATCCATTTTACCTGGCCGTACCAGTAAGCTCAATAACTTTTTGCCGTTTTAAATCGGCTTCATGCGAAGCTGCTTCACATTTCTCCTCCATTTTTCTCAACTTTTCAGCTGAACTTTCCCTTTGTTTTTGAAGTTCTTGTTCCAGTTTTGACACCTTGAAAATATAATTTTCTTTAGGTATTTTAAGTTCAGTCACATCATAATATTCTTTGGAAGAAAAATATTTACATAACTATGTAGTCTAGCCTATCATTCAGTTTCAAGATGTACTATAAAACTCAAAGTACAGACGAGGAAGCAAATGTTTCAGTAAAAAAAAAGCAAAACTAAACTTTGTGTAGGATATTTCTTTCATATACATATTTATAGAAGTAGCCACATCATAACACCAAAGTAGGATTTACAAGAATTGAACAAAATAATGGTAATGTTCCCCTTTTCTTCTTCTTTTTTTTTTTAAGTTTTATTTATTTATCACAAGTAGGCAGAGTGGCAGGCAGAGAGAGAGAGAGGGGAAGGGAAGCAGGCTCCCGCTGAGCAGACAGCCTGATGTGGAACTCGATCCCAGGACCCTGAGATCATGACCCGAGCCAAAGGCAGCGGCTTAATCCACTGAGCTACCCAGGTGCCCTGGTAATGTTCCCCTTTTCATTTGAAATGTTTTCTTCGCTTGCAAACTATGTTGCTTTCCTTCTTCACAAATTGGCTCATTTGGTGAAGGATTTCTAAATTATTCCAACAGCCTTCAAAGGTTACCACTTTCACTTGCTCCTATTGATAGAGCTATTTTCCTCTTATATAAATCAAATTGCTTCACTGGTGTTCTGAATTCATTTTCTCAGGAACTTATCCACTTTCTCAGGAATTCATACTATTGCCTATCACTCCTCTTTCCTTCTGGCTTCTTTATATTATCATTTAAACATGTTCGAGATATTCCCATCATAAAAAATTACCCATACCTCTACCTGTCTCCAACTACCACCACCATCCTTTCTTTCCTCCTCGTCAAAGCCGTTTCTCAGTTTTCTATGCTTTTCTTCTCACTTCTCACTCATTCCTCCACCCAAAGCAAGTTAGCCATTCTACAGAAACTGAGTAAGGTCACTAATGACCTCTATGTTGATCATCCTAGTGGACATTTCTCAACCTTCATTTTACTTGATACTGATTTCAGCAGCCCAAGACACCAATTATCATTCCTAATTGTATGAAATAGTTACTTTGGCTTCTAGGTACCGCATCTCACAGACATCTGCCCAAGTCAATCTTCCCACCTCTCACTCTGTATCTTCTTCCTAGTTAATCTCAGCCACTCCATGTTTTCAGTGAACATTCACATGACTCTGGTTATGTTAATCTCTGGCAAATGACCTTAATATCCCTTCTGCTCTTCTTCTTTTTTTCTTAAAGATTTTATTTGTTAGAGAGAGAGAGAGAGCACGAGCTCGGGCAGACAGAGTGGCAGGCAGAGGCAGAGGGGGAAGCAGGCTCCCTGCCGAGCAAGAAGCCCGATGTGGACTTGACCCCAGGACGCTGGGATCATGACCTGAGCCAAAGACAGCCACTTAACCAACTGAGCCACCCAGGCGTCCCTCCTTTCTGCTCTTCTAAGACCTCTCACTAAATAACTGAATACAGATTGTAAGTTATTAATATCCGCACCTCTAACTCAAATTCCAAGAATAAAATTAAAATAGTACCCAGGTAGGGCGCCTGGGTGGCTCAGTGGGTTAAGCCGCTGCCTTCGGCTCAGGTCATGATCTCAGAGTCCTGGGATCGAGTCCCATATCGGGCTCTCTGCTCAGCAGGGAGCCTGCTTCCCTCTCTCTCTCTCTCTGCCAGCCTCTCTACCTATCTGTGATCTCTCTCTGTCAAATAAATAAAATCTTTTAAAAAAAAATAATAAATAAATAAAAATAAAAAAATAAAATAAAATAAAATAGTACCCAGGTAAAAACTAAACCCACCCACTCTGCATTTTATTAAATAGCACACTCATAAGCAGAAAGAATCTAAAGAGTAATAATCCAAAAGGATCTAACATGGAATCTATACATAGAGAAACATGAATGAAAGGCAGAAAGAGAATATTGTATACACTGGAAAATTTATTCCAAATACTACAGAAACGTTTAGATATAAAATTTTTTAGACCCTTGGGCGCCTGGGTGGCTCAGTGGGTTAAAGCCTCTGCCTTCGGCTCAGGTCATGATCCCAGAGTCCTGGGATTGAGCCCTGCATCAGGCTCTCTGCTCCACAGGGAGCCTGCTTCCTCCTCTCTCTCTGCCTGCCTCTCTGCCTACTTGTGATCTCTGTCTGTCAAATAAACAAATAAAAATTTAAAAAAAAATTCTTTAGACCCTCAAAGAAGTTAAAGAACATACAAAAATCTCTTAAAACAAAGATCAAGAAGAAAAAAAATTTTACCAAATGAAAAATACAAACGAACTGGTAGATTTAAGAGAAAAAAAAAAAGAGAGAGAGAGAGATGGAAACCATAAAATCATTATGGAAATGAAAACAACTTCAGAAGGAATAAGAATTTTAATCAATTCTATAAGCCCGAGTCAACAACAGGGGACTTAGGAAGTGGTCATCAAATACAGATGAGATGAAGAAATGCTTCTGGATGAAGACTTTTACAAAAGGGATGGAGAGCTGCACAACAGCTGTCTCTAAAAAAAAGAAACTTGATATGTTTTAATATATTGAGTGATTCTTTAGTTCCACTAGAGAGGCTGAGGATGAATTCAGAATATGTAGATAAAAAGCCATCCAAATGACAAAAAGGTGAGTGAGGTGTTGTGAGATTACAGGGAACTATCATTTTCTAATTCACACATTTTTGTGAAGTTTGAAAAAGAGAAACCACGAAAAATATGAAATATCTGTCTGAAGAATTCACATGAACTGTCAATGAATGAAAGAAAAGATTCAATTCTAGTATTAAATTCCAAGGGTTTTTTTCATTAGAGAGAGAAGTTATTTTTAGAAGTAAGTAGTTTCCTTTGGGATTTTTCTTGTAGTGCACTGCTTTAGCATTTGTTTAGGATCACAAGTCCTGATCCAAAAAACATGGTTGAATGAAGAAGTCTAAATTATAACTAAGTTCTATGGATGACAAAAATGTGCCCATGGTATTCAAGGTGCTGGTTAGAATATACACAAATACAACTTCACCCATTTTTCAATGTTAACACAGAATATTTCTTACAACACGAAATCTGTGAGGTAAACAGCAATATAACAAAATATTTATTATTGATTATTAAAATTTCTATTTCATACAAGTGAAACTATTTTGACCAATAAGATATACCTGTTTTTCAAGTTTAGTTTGAATGTCTTCTAGCTCTTCATTTCTAATTGTCTCTTGTTGTAACATTTGCTGCTGTTGCTGAAGAGTGTGCTGTAGCATAACATTCTGTTCAGCAGTCTCTTGAAGACTGTGATTTTTTATCTTTAGTTCTTTCTGTAAACAGTATACCTAATAAATATATACATTTCTCATTAAAATGACATTTCAAATAAGAAGTCATAACGTCAAAGCCATCTTCCTTATTATCTTCACTTGTCACGTGGAATGATTGTATTTACGGCTATTGTTTGTTATATGGAAGGTCAGGTTCACTTTTCTGATGGGAGTACATGTTAGAAGGGTCTGCTTATAAGGCTGACTCCTGGCTGGTGTCTGGGAATGTGGCTTTTGAAACATTCCCTAAGTGATGAGATTGTCTTGCCTCGCTATGGCACTGAATCATGCTTTCCTTCTGGGAGTCTATAATTTTGATCCCTGTCCTAGGGGACCAACCCACAATGAAAAACCTGAACTTCGAGTCATAAACAGATTTCTCTGGGCAGAAACGCCGCACATATATTGCCATATTTCACTGCTATAGAAATGAAATGTTTTATCTGACCCCCTCCCAGAAAAGGGAGAGACCCAAAGAAGCCATGGATTTCTCCACACTCTATATAATGACTCTTTATTCCTTACTGAGAATACACTATAGCCATAAAAACACTGCACACATGTTAGGTGCTATTTATTATATTATCATTGCTACTACTGCCTTTTGTAAAATAATATCTCAGTAAGGTATGGGATTATTCATGCTCTAAAAAACATATAAAGGAATGACAGTATCAACTAAGAAACTGTATTCATACTTGCCAAATATTTAGGACTTGAATATGCTGGCCTCCAAATTGGCTTTATAAGATACCTTTACAATTATTTGGAAGTACCTATTAAGAACAAAAAAAATTCCCTTTGTCCTAGTAATCCAAATCCAATAAAACTGCCCAAAGAAATTATTTTAAAAATCATAGTAATAACGCAGCATAATATAATATGTATTTTATATTCTTTATGTGCTCCCAAAAGAAAGGAGAAAGCTTAATAAATGATGATATATCAATCTGATTTAAAATGACACAACCATTTAAAATATTTATTTATTTATTTATTTATTTTTAAAGATTTTATGTATTTGTTTGAGAAAGAATGAGAGAGAAAGAGCATGAGGGGGGAAGGGTCAGAGGGAGAAGCAGACTCCCCACCAAGTAGGGAGCCCAATGCGGGACTTGATCCTGGGATTCCCAGTACTGTGACCTGAGCCGAAGGCAGTTGCTTAACCAACTGAGCTAACCAGGTTCCCTAAAATCTTAACTTAAAAGACAGTAGGAAATATAACATTTTACAAAATGAAATTAAGTGGAAAAAGCCCCCCAGAATTACATTTCGCTAACATAATTATGAAAAATATGCAGGCAAATAGAAAACTGAAAATTTATGTATAAGAAAGTGGATTGTAGGCAAATCTTTAGAAAATATCTTATTGTTGCTTATGTAATTATTTTTAATATGAAGGAAAATAAAAGCCACTCCTTTAAAGCAAAAAATACATTCCCAATAAGTATTCCAAACGGAAGGAATTTTAAACTGCTAAGAAATAGTGGAAGATAACCCTGATTTGGTCCTTTTTTCTAATTATCCAGCAGTTGAACAGTGAGTAGCATCATGTAGGGTTCAGGGGCCAAATATTCTTTGCTCATGATGAGAAGCTCTTAAGTTTTGCATTTTTTCATTATATGCTCACAATGTATACTTGGAGAACCTTAGGCAACTAACCAATTTCTAATTCTATTATTATAATTCTTTTTTTTTATGCCAATCTACTTAATTTTGTCTACATGAAAATAATTTGTTTAGTGCCAACATGTATCAGTATCACCTGTTTTCTCTCTTTTACTTGCTAGCCCCCAAGAAAACTGCAGATAACACTTAGTGCAATCGTTTATTTTATACAGAACTGACTTGCCTCAAGATAAATTCAAATACTATTTTTTCTTTATTGGAACATCCTGTCTTATAACTTACATAGTCAGAGAAAAAGATGGTCAAAATACTAAGATAAGATGAAACAGAAGAAAAAAAAGATAAGCCTTAACTAAAATACCAGGAAACCATACCACATAATAACAATAAAAAATTTATTTCAGCAACCTGGTCACTGGCAAAATAATTTCAATTAAAACTATTGAGTATCAACCTGCATATATTCAATTTAAAGTGGCATTTTATTGTACTACCCTTTAACTTCCACTTGACTTTAAAATATAAGAAATAGATTTTACATTACATTCTCTACTAAGTTATTATGTTCAGAGAATAATTTTCCTAAGGGATTTATCATTTTATAATTAGGGTTAAGAAGAAATTAGAAATTATACTATAAAATCTACTTGACAATTAATTTTATCCAGATTATATCTGAAGGAAAAATACTCTCACAATTATTACAAAAAATAAAATATAACCCAAGGATGCCTGGGTACCCCACTCAGTGGAGCGTCCAACTCGTGGTTTTGGCTTAGGTGGATCGTAAGATTGAGCCCTGAGTTAGGCTCCGTGCTCAGTGACGAGTCTACCTCTCCCTCTCCATCTGCCCTTCCCCCTGCTCATATGCTCTCTTTCTCGCCAATAAAAAATAAAATCTTTAAAATAAATAAATTAATTTAATTAAATATAATCCAGAAAAGTTACTGATATGATATGATGATGCCAACTTCTTGAAATTTAAGTCTATCAATTTGAATAAAAATACCAATAAAATGATTGATTTTATGCAAAAAATGTTTAGGGTTATTTACATCTATTTTGTGTTTATTTTCTCCTATCATGTTAACAATGTAATTCTGCATCATACTTTTATCACTTTTTAAAGCATTTTAATATGGAATTAAAATATTTTCAAAATGATTCAGAACTCTAAAGTTACTATTATTTTAATCATAAATGTACTTACTTCAACATGTGGAAAATAATATTTACCTGAGGCAAAATTTCAGAGGAATATTCATTAGCTTTTTGTTGTAGATAATCAACATTTAGTTTTTACAACGGGTTAACTTCTTACCGGTATGCTCTAGGGTCACCTAATTATTCAGTTAGTAGGTAATTTGGAAATATTTACGGATTCTCAAGATTTTAAAGCATCTTTATAACATCACCTATTACTAAAAGAATGGATGCACTATGAATCAAATCCAATTTCCTAAAACCTAGCTATAAATCATTAAAACCTCACAAGTCTGATCCAAGATAATACAGCTGACTCTTGAACAATGAGTTTGACCTACACAGGTCTACTCATGCAGATTTTTTATAGTACCGAACTGTAAGTGTATTTTCTCTCCCTTATGATTTTCTTAAATCACATTTTCTTTTCTCTAGCTCACTTTATTGTAAGAAAACAGTATATAATACATATAACATAGAAAATATATGTTAATCATCTGTGTTATGTTAAGATGTCTAGTCACCAGTAGGCTATTCGTAGTTAAGTTTTTGGGAAATCCAAGGCTATATAGGGATTTTCAAGTACATGGTGGGGAGGGGGTGGGCAACCCTAACCTCTGGGTTGTTCAAGGGTCAACTCTAATTATATTTACCAGCATTGATATTAGAATTTGCTCTAAAGACAAATAACTCAAAAGTAAATAAATATATAGGGATGGTATTTAAGAAAACAAAATAAATAGTAATTGGATTATTCTGTTTCTTATCAACATATGTGAAAGATAACCTGTTAAGTAAGCCAAATACACACGCATTGAGATAATAATTCAGCAGCAATAAAAAGTGCCAATCTTTCTAATTTATTTACTTATTCCTTAGTACAGTTGTACATACTTGACTACTACTTCTGATTTCTAATTCAGTTTGGAGCCAAGATTTAATTTTTTTTTTTTTCCTTTGGACAGAGACCACAAGTAGGCAGAGAGATAGGTGGGGAGAAGCAGGCTCCCTGCTGAGCAGAAAGCCTGATGTGGGGCTCGATCCCAGAACTCTGGGATCAAGACCGGAGTTGAAGGCAGAGGCTTTAACCCACTGAGCCACCCAGGTGCCCCTGGAGCCTAGGTTTATACTTCCAGTTGTTTTGGAAATAATTCTAAGTTCATTTTAGGTTAATGCTTACTATCCACCCTAGTCTCTGATGCAGTTTCTGAGAACACAAAGTGTAAAGCTCAACAAACTATCTTGTTACAAACACTGCTTGTCTGCAAATTCCATCTCTGGCAAGTCCATTTACACTCAAGTATAGTGAAGGCTAGCAAAGAAATGTTTAAGTAATGTTTGAAGAAGTTCAAGGTAAAATAAAAATATTTTCATCTTAAAAAATCAAAGTATCCATAGTTGAGGTATCTTAAATTCCATATACTATAGTTGAGAAACAAAGATGTTATAATAGCCTTCATGAGAGACATGGAAGGAAGAAGACAGGACCAATAAAATATGAAGATTTTCTTTCTGAATCTCTAAGCTTATATAATTATGTGATTATACCTAAGTCTGGAATGCTAGTCAACTACATATCTGCTTTTAGATCTATGCATGCCTTTCCTTTGCTCTGCTCCAGGTATTGCAGGAAATTCCCTTTTGGATAATAGAAAGATTTAGCCAATGGGAGGGACTGGGAGCAGTTCTCCTCCTCTATAGCCTCAGTTTTAGACAGACAGATTCCTTTGTGGACCTCGCTCCACTAGGCAATCCCGCTTCTGGACTATAATCATAGCATCTCTTCCCGATCTTTCTCTATCCCTGATGATGGTAGTAGGTCCTTGCTTATGATAATCTGAGTTATCTTACCATGCTTTGTTTGCTTCTCCCCTCTTCCAGCACCTGCGTATCTAATTTTCTGCATAAAATTCTCTCCACTTTAAAGATAATAGAAAGGATTCTCTTTTTCTGGTTGGAACTTTCTGATACATTCAAGTCAACTTCACTGGACATTTCTGGGGGACTATTTCTAAACAAGAATTTAAGGTTTAAGGCGTATATTTAATTTTAGAAACAGAATTTATTTTAAATTTATATTATAAATTCTTACAAAGAAATAAAGGAATTCTTCACTGAGGTTAAAAAGGGGGAGAAGCAGGCTCCCTGCTTAGCAGGGAGCCCAATGGAGGGCTTGATCCCAGGATCAAGGATCAATACCTGAGCCCAATGAAGAAGATTAAACCCACTGAGCCACCTATGCTCCCGTTAATGGAAAGGTTTTTTTTATTAGCTACTGATAAAAGATATACTTTTAAAGAATCTTAAAAATAATATCTCAAAAAGAAATCATGTGGAAAATATGCTTTTTTCACAAAAATACTAATTTACCTCTTCAGATTTCTTCTTCAGCTGTTTTTCAAACTTTTCCTTATTTCCTTCTAATTGATTCAAATGCAAGGCAAGTTCTTCCTTACAAATTTCCAGTGCTGAATCTAGTTGTCTGACCTAAGCAGGAGAAAAACAAAAAAAGAAAAATCAACTAATACTGATGAATGCTTATTATATGTTCAATATTTTACAGGTTTATCTCCTAATGTTACCTAACTGCTTCAAAGTGAATACACAGCCCAACTCAGGATACAAAATGCTATTACAGAAAAGATTTATTTAGAAAACTAATTTTTTATTGCAAATTAGGAAATCAGAGGCTGGAGTCCTGAAGAATAAACAGAACATGAACAAGCAAAGAAGGGCATTCCAGGAAGAGGGAGTATATCCAGAGACAAAACAATGTGAAAAGGAATGGTGTGAAGTTGGCAGTTTAGGGTACAAAGAGTATTAATTTATAGGAGATGGGTATTTGGGAGATTAGTTTGGAAAGACAGACTGGGACCAACTGACAAGAACCTGTAGACCAAATGCCCTAAGACATTTACCTAAAATAGCAAGCAACATTTAAGCCAATTTCTTAAGTTCCCTTGATCAAGAAAATAATAAAATGAGTACAAACTAGTGTACGGTACTAATAATCCTATGGTGTGAATATTCTGAATGTGCTGAAGTCACAAAGAAAATGAAAATGTTTTTGTAGCTAGGAAAAAAAAAAACTGAGGGGGCAGCATTTGCTCTGAATCAGTGAAAATATTTTCAGAAAAGCGCAGACTGTAACCTGGTTCAAGAGTTCACATAGCTGCAAAAGCTTTATGCCAACTTACTATTAAAGAGCAAATGAGCAAAGAGCAACACACATTCAGCAAATTTTTTTTCACAAAAATTAGTTCAAGGGCCACAATTTGCACACATGTTCCATATCCCATCTCTCAAAAAGACGTTTGTCTTCTTTCTTAGTGTAATTCTGAACTTCTCAGGCGTGGTTTTCCCCCCTTAATCCAGTAGCATTCTCGTAAATCATCTTGAAGGCATAAAAGAAATCTCAAGATGAAAGAAAGAGAAAAATGCTCCCTCTTGCAGACACTATTCATTCTACATCATGAATTATATTTACAACTCTTATTTCTAAACAGGGAATCTTGACAGTTTTTGAAGATTGTCCCTATAAGCCTGTGAATATAATCATTCAGAGCTAAAAAGTTGGTAATTTTTTAATTATTATCCTTATTAATAGTTACCCTAGTAATTATTTTTAAATTAACATTGGTTTTATAAAGGTATAAATACTTATGAGTTTTCTTTATTTCTTTTACCCCTGAGGGGTTTATTCTTTTTTTTTTTTTTTTTTTTAGATTTTTATTTATTTATTTGACAGAGATCACAAGTAGGCAGAGAGGCAGGCAGGGGGTGTTGGGGAAGCAGGCTCCCCACTAAGCAGAGAACCCAGTGTGGGGCTCAATCCCAGGACCCTGGGATCATGACCTGAGCCAAAGACAGAGGCTTTAACCCACTGAGCCACCCAGGCGCCCCCTGACAAGTTTATTCTTTAGTTTCCTTTCTTAGCCATGAGAATGAGCACTGGTACTTGTATCATCTCCCACACACAGGGAAAAAATAAAATCTGTGCCTGTCAGAATATCACACCTGATAATTAATAAGGTAAAAACTAATTCAGACAAGCTTTATCACTAGATGTTAAAACCACAGGTTATAGGTTGTGGAGGAGCAGTACATTCACATGGCCTGAAAGAATCACTGCACATTTTATTAATTATAAAGGAAAAAAATGTGCCCTTCAAATGGTGAGATCTGGTAGTAATCAACTTAAATAAAGTGCCAATATTGGCAATACCAGTAATGGGGTAGTCTGACATGTGCTTCTTGATGGGATGCAGAATGTGGTGTTCTAGTTGACCTGGACTTTTCAAAAGATTCAGTATCAAGAAGAACAGAAGGAAAGAGTAAGTTCAGGAAAACCTAAAGTGCCAAGTGCAACATGTAATTATAAATAAATCCTATTCTGGAAAAAGAACAAGAACAAGCTGAAGTAGTATTTCTCAAGGTTTTAATGGGCATACAAATCAGCTGGGCACCCTATGGAAATACAGATTCTAATTCAGTAGAAGGGCAAGGATTAGGGTGAGGTAAGACAGGAGACATGGGCTCAAAATTTAAGGAGGCACTCACTCTCAGGGCCATGCCAAACGACAATGCTACATGTATACAACCCCAACAGTAAGCATCTCCCTAAATTTTACACCAGAAGCAATTTACTTCCTTTTTTTAAGATTTTATTTATTATTTGACAGAGAGAGACACACAGAGAGAGGGAAGAAAGGGAAGACAATCAGGGGGAGTGGGAGAAGGAAAAGCACGCTTCCCACTGAGCAGACTCCATCCCAGGATCCTGGTATCATGACCTGAGCAGAAGGCAGACGCTTATCGACTGAGCCATCCAGGCGCCCCCCACTTCCTTCACCTTAATCCCAATTCTGTTCAGTAGGTCTGGGGTACAGCCAAAATTCTGCAAGCCAAACAAGTTTCTAGGTGATGCTGATATTGCTAGTCCACAGACCATACTTTAAGTAGTAACGCTATAAAGAACAATTTTAAATAACTGGAAAAATTCCAGTATGGACTGTGTGTTGAATGATGTCACTGAATTGATTTTTACTTTCTCTGGTGTGTAGAGTGGTATAGTCACCTAGGAGAAGTTTCTGTTCACAGGAGATGCAGGTTTAAATATTAAAGATGTAAAGTCTTATGACATCTGCAATCTTCTCTCAGGGGTCTAACAAAAAGGAAATGTATAAGTATGAGATTGGGTGGGTACGTGCACAAATGGGTATGTGTGTGTAGGTGTGTGTGGGGAGAGATGAAATGAATGTAGCTAGAGTTTAACAGACAGTAAATCTAGGCAGAGGGTTCACAAATGTTCTCTGTCCTATCCTTTCCATTTTTTTGCAGGTTTGGAATTTTTCAAAATAAAATTTAATTAAAATTAATAAATCAATTTTAAAAATAATAAAACCCAGAACACTCACTACTCTGTTGGTTTTATTATTTGAACAAGGAGCTTGAGAGTCTATGGATAAGAGAGTCATTTGGATAAGCATTATTCACCTCATACGAACCAACTATAAATACACGTGTGTATATATGGACAAAAAATGAATGAAATTAAAACAAAGACACTGCTTCATTGAAGCAAAGAACTTCCTCAGGAGTATAGTCTAGGGGTAACCAGGTATAGGCTCTAGTCTACCTATCTTCAACAAAAGCAGCTAAGTTCTTTCACGGTGGTGCACTTATGACTTTCTTTGGGAAAAGAAAAAAATTCAGAGTGGAATATAAAAGCAAAACAAAACCAAAGAAAGTAAGTAAAAAAAAATCTCTAAATCTAACAGGCACCTTTTCAATATTCTATTTAACCACATGTAATATAATTGCTTTAATTTACTGGTTTCTTATTCCCGTTCAAAATTTCGCATCAATCTTCTAGTTCTCAATAGTCATACTTTCATAAGTGATATAACTTTAAACTGATTCTTACAACTCTTCCGCAGATAGAAAATTCAGAATTTTTATGATTTCATTAATTATATTTGTATTTCCTTTGTTAATGGTTGAACTGACTGCATTTTTTAAGAATTTACCAATTGTAAGAATATATTCTTTGATTGGTTATTTTTTAAAAATTCACTTTTTTAAAGTCATAATTTTTTTTTAATATTTTATTTATTTGACAGAGCGAGATCACAAGTAGGCATAGAGGCAAGCAGAGAGAGAGGGGGAGGCAGGCTCCCTGCTGAGCAGAGAGCCCAATGTGGGGCTCGATCCCAGGACCCTGGGATCATGACCTGGGCTGAAGGCAGAGGCTTTAACCTACTGAGCCACCCAGGCGCCCCTAAAGTCATAATTTTTTATGCAAAGAACAAATAAAGGTATGTAGAGGGCACAGCCAAAGTCAAGAAAGGAAGGTGGTAATAACAGAATCAAGAAGAAACTCAATTTCAAACTTCAATTTTGTTGGTACAAATACCCTGTATGTTAGGTTTGGTATAGCTTGAGTCACAGGAATGTTGTTTCTATGTTTCTTCTTCATTTTGGTATTCGCCCCAATAATATAAAACCTTCCTATTAAGGGAATAAAACCCAATGACATAATTTCTTCTTTTACCAATTTTAATACCTGGTTACTAACATATGGAAATAAGCTACTAGATGTGTTAGGCAGCTTAATAAAAAACAGGAGGTAAGTGGCAATATAGATTTTATTTAATGAACTTATTTCATGCCTTTTATAATTATTTTTATAATGATTTTTTTTCATGTTAATGATGTTAGATGTTATTTTTACATGAGGAAATTAACTGACATGGCATTAAATGTTGAAAGTTTTGAAGAATACTATATGAAAGCTATGGATAAATATATAATTGTGTTTAAAGGCATACTTGGTAACAAAATGGATTAAAAACAGAATACTAGGCAAAAATAACACTGGATTTTTAAAATATTCTTTATATTCAAGCCATATATGACAGAAAAAACATTCATGTTTAACAAACAGCATGTTTGGACCTATTTTTAACATTAAAAATGCAAAGGAGAAATATCAAATATATAATAAGTACTTATTAAACTTTGAGTAACTGAGTATGTGTTAAACTATTATAGGTACCTCATTTCATCTCCTCCTCATACTGACCTTCCTCCAGAGTATTACTGTCTCTATTTTACTAATGAAAAACTTAAAGTTCAGAGACTTAAATGAACCAGCCAGGGTTAAAGTTAACTAGCAAGCACTCTGAAATCAGAACTGAAACTCAAGTCAACTCAGCTCCTAAACCCATTCTTTAAACCATGAAGACAGAGTATCCATGAAACTGTATTTTATCTGGAAATTCTGATTTTACCGTTAATTAATCTTATAGGAGAACTGGTATAAAGAAGCAAAACTCAACTGCTTGTAGATTCATCTCCCTTCACTTCTGGGTTTTTTTGTGTGTATTTTTTTTTAAGATTTTACTCATTTATTTGACAGTCAGAAATCACAAGTAGGCAGAGAGGCAGGCAGAGAGAGAGGGGGAAGCAGGCTCCCTGCTGAGCAGGGAGCCCGATGTGGGGCTCGATCCCAGGACCCCGGGACCCCGGGACCCCGGGACCATGACCTGAGCTGAAGGCAGAGGCTTTAACCCACTGAGCCACCGAGGCGCCCCTTCACTTCTTCTGTTAATTCTTTACTGGTAATGTTAATAAGTAGCTACAGTTAAAAAAAAAACATTTTCCATTAAAAAAGAAGCCTTACTTCAGGCAAAAAAAAAAAAAATGAGGTTAGATAATCCACAAAACAGATTATCAACAATCAAATAATTAAGATTATAATTCACAATGAAGAAAATATACTCACAGAAAGTAAGTTCACTGACTCAGGTAAAACCTTTACTTGTGAGTTTTTATCCAAGTAATTTTTGCAACTTACAGAGAAAAGTGTAAAAGCTACAGAATGTCTCTATTAAAAAAAAGTTTTAAAAAATTAGCATACTGGCCTTGATTGTTTCTTCAGATACTTGGTTCTGTAATGTTCGCAAAGCTTCATCTTTCTTCATGTTTTCCTTTTCCATCTCCTAAAAACACATAGATTAGTAGCAAAAATATGAGTACATGTATAAATATTTTAATTTTAGCATTACTAATGGGCTGTTAAGCAACTGATTTAATTAGAATTAAAGGTACGTTATAGAAACACAAGTATTTGTCAGCGTTTAAACAACATTTTCAGGAGCACCTGGTTGGCTCGGTCAATTAAATGTCTGCCTTTGGCTTGGGTTATAATCCTGGGGTCCTTGGATTGAGCCCTGCATTAGGCTCCCTACTCAATGGGAGTCTGCTTCTCCCACTCTCTCCTTACTTGTGCTCTCTGTTGTTATCTCTGTATCTTTCAAATGAATAAATTAAAAAATAAATTAAAAAATGAATAAATAAATATAATAAACAGCACTTTTACAAAGATGATTTTACCCCTTTGCTTTCCGTCAGGAGTCTGTCTAGAGATTCAAGATGATGTTGTTTACATATTATATCTTGCTGCAAAATGGACATAGTCTTTTCTTGTTCTTTAAACTGTTGGTCTTTTTTCTCTAGTTGAGATTCAAGCTAAACATAAAAACACGATTTATTATCTTTCATATTATTTTATAAAAAATCATGAAACATGTTATATACAGAAAAGAGTATAATACTTCCAAGTTAAATTACAACTGAAATTAAATAGACTTTTGCATTGTGCCAAATTTCCTTCAGTTTCTCTCCCTTGAGAGAAGAAATGAAATCACATAGCCAGGTCTTATCGTTCATCAATACAGCTGATTTCCTCCCTCATCAATTGAGCTGACCCTTGACCAGCACAGGTTTGAATTGTACAGGTCCACTTATATGAGGATTTTTTACAGTATAGTGCTGTAAGTGTATTTTTCCTCTTCCTTACAATTTTTTAAATCACATTTTCTTCTCTCTGGCTTACTTTATGGTAAGAATACACTATATAATACATGTAACATACAAAATATATATTAGCTAACTGTTTTATTATCACCAAGGCTTCTGGTCATGAGTAGGCTATTAAGTTTTGGGGAGTCAAAAGTTAGATGTGAATTTTCAACTGTGTAGGAGGACTGTGCCCCTAACTCTTAAGTTGTTCAAAGGTCAAATGTACTATGCTGATATGGTCAGTATTATTCTCGGGCATGCTTCTCACACATGTTTTTTGTGTTTACTACATATGTAGGTCTATGAATGATATGTAATATATTTCTATTTTAAAATTTTACACAGACAATATCAAAACACATGCAAGTTTTAGTGGCTTGATTTTTTTACTCAATATTATTTTAGATATTCATCCCTGGATAGTTATCTATGTATCCATATGTGGATCTAGTTCATTGCTTTTTCTAACAGTACAGTATTCCACTGTAACAACAAACTACAGTTTGTCTTCTCTTCTACTCAAAAACAGTTTAATATTCTATTTTTCACCATCACAACAATGTTAAATACATCCTCTGTGCATGTCTCTTTATGTATTAGAGTTTCTTTAGAATAGATCACCTAGAAGTGGACTTTCTGTTTGTAGGATAAGCACATTTCCAATTTCATTAGGTATTTCTCTTCAAAGTGCATCAAAATTTATGCTTATATTAGAAATGTAGAAGATTCTCACTCCCACAACTTCAACAATAACTGGTGTTATCAAAATTTCAAAATACTTTTGTAAAGACAAAATAGGAAATTACTGATATGTGTAATATGCATATATGTGCATATTATATACAAAAGTGCAAAAATTATGTGATATATATAATACTCACATAAGTATATAATACAAATATGGCAGAACAAATATGGCAAAAATTATGTGATATATATAACACTCACATAAGTATATAATACAAATATGGCAGAACAAATAGAAAGTATTAAAACTAAGGAACTCTGAGGGACACCTGGGTGGCTCAGTGGGTTAAGTCTCTGCCTTTGGCTCAGGTCAGAGTCCTACGATTGAGCCCCGCATCAGGCTCTCTGCTTGGCAGGGAGCCTGCCTCCCCCTCTCTCTCTGCCTGCCTTTCTGCCTACTTGTGACCTCACTCTGTCAAGTAAATAAATAAAGTCTTTAAACAAACAAACAAACAAAACTAAGGAACTCTGGAAACAGTAAAATAATCAAATAACAAATTAGAGGAACAGAACAAATAAAGATGGAAGAAAAGTGAACAGAGCCTGAAGGACCTGCTGGACACCATCCAGTAGACCAAAATGCAGATCATGGGAGGAGAGGAGAGGGAAAAAGGGACACTGAAAATATCTGAAGAAATAATGATTGAAAATGTCAAAATTTGGGGCACCTGGCTGGCTCAGTTGGAAAAGCATGCAACTCTTGATCTCAGGGTCATGAGTTTGAGTCTCATGTTGGGTGTAGAAATTACTTGACTAAAAACTTTAAAAAAAAAAAAAAAAAGAAAGAAAGAAAATTTCTGAATTTAATGAAAGACACTGATAAAAACATCCAAGAATCTCAACTCCAAGAAAGATGAACTTAAAAGGGAACTGCATGAAGACATATTATAATGAAAACTTTCTAAAGACAGGGGTACCTGGGTGGCTCAGTGGGTTAAAGCCTCTGTCTTCAGCTCAGGTCAAGATCCCAGGGTCCTGGGATCAAGCCCCACATCAGGCTCTCTGCTCAGCAGGGAGCCTGCTTCCTCCTCTCTCTGTGCCTGCCTCTCTGCCTACTTGTGCTCTCTGTCTGTCAAATAAATAAAAATCTTAAAAAAAAAAAAAAAACAACTTTCAAAAGACAGAGAAAAAATCTTGAAATCATCAAGAGTTAAATGAGTAATCATACACAAGGATCCACAATAACATTACAAGCAGATTCTCATCAGATACTTTGGATGCCAAAAGACGTGTTGAAATGTCCACCAAGAATCCTACCATCTGGCAAAACTGTCCTTCCAAAGTGAGAAAGCAATTAAGACATTCCCAGATAAATAAATGCTGAGGGGGTTTTGGCCACTAGATATGCCCTACCAGAAATGCTCAAAGGAGATCTACAAAGTGAAATGAAAGGACACCAGACAATAACTCAAAGCCATATGGAGAAATAAAACTCTCAATAAAGATAACTGCAAGGATAATTACCAATCTAGTATTATTCTAACAACGGTTGTAATTACATTTTTTGTTTTCTATAGGATTTAAGAGTCTAATATATTTAATGAAGAAAAAAACCAGTTAGTGTAATTTATTAGTATAAATTTGGTTTGCAATTCCGAATCTTCTTTTCTACATAATTTGAGAGACTAACACATTTGAATGAATTATTAGCTTGTGTTTTAGGGCACACAATGTATAAAGAGATAATTTTGTGACATTAACATTAGAAAGGAGTGAAAATGGAGCTGTAAAAGGAACAATATTTGTATATTAGTGGTTAGGGTGGTACAAATTCAAATTAGAATAATAAAACTTTAGAATATTAAATGTAATACCCATGACAACCACACATAGAGCAATACAATATTCACAAAAGGAATGGAAATGGGAAAATAATTTTAAAATTTCACTACAAAAAAACAAACTAAATTCAAAAGGAGATAATAATGTAGGAAAGGAGGAACAAAAAAAGCTATAAGGCCTATAGAAAACAAACAGCACGATGACAAAAGTCAGTCAATCTGTATCAGTATTTACTTTAAATATAAATGGATTAAACTCTCCAGTCAAAAGATAGAGACTGACAGAAGATAAAACACATGATTCAACTACAGTTGTCCCTTGAACAATGCAGAGATTAGGGTGGTTGACTGCATGTGCAGTTGAAAGTCAGTATATAACTTTTGTCTACACAGAAACTTAACTACTAATAGCTTACTGTTGACCAAAGCCTTACCAATAACATAAACAGATTAACACATATTTTGTATCTTATATGTATCATATTCTTAGAATAAAATAAGCTAGAGGAAAAATATTAATAAAATCATACATTTACAGTACTGCTTTAAAAAAAATCCACAAATAAGTGGACCCATGTAGTTCAAACTCTTGTTGTACAAGGATCAACTGTATATGCTGTCTATAAGAGACTCACTTGAGATCCAAAGACATAAACATGTTGAAAGTGAAAGGATAGAAAAACATATTCTATGCAAATAAATAACCAAAAGAGAGCAGGGGTACCTACACAAATATCAGATAAGACACTTTATATCAAAAAAGTTTTTAAAAGAAAAAGAAGGACATTATTTACTAGAAGGCTCAAAATAATAGTGAGATTTAATAATTATAATGTTTACTCATGTAATGACAGATCATCAAAATATATGAGGCAAAACTGACAAAACTGAAGGGAAAAGTAGACAGTTCTACAAAAATAGTTGGAAACTTCAATACCCCACTCATAATAATTAGAAGACCAGACAGAATATAAGTAAGGAAATAGAGGACTTAACATAATAAATCAACTAGATCTAATAGACATATACAGAACATTCTACCCAACAACAGAATATACATTCTTCTCAAGTGTGAAGGGGACATTTTGCAGGATAGACCATGTTAGGCCACAAATTGAAATTTCAACAAATTTAGAAGTACAGATATCATTCAAAGTATCTTCTCCAACAACAATCAGATGAAATTAGAAATGAATAATGAAAGGAAAATTTAAAAATTCACAAGACTGGGACATTAATTAAACAGATTTTTAAACAATCAATGAATCAAAGAATTCACAAGGGAAATTAGAAGAAATCAGGAGACAAATGAAAACAAAAACACCACTTACCAAAACTTAAGAGACACAGCCAAGTGGAGCTAAGGGGTAATTTACAGCTATAAATGCTTATATTCAAAAACAAAAAAGATCTCAAGTCAATAATTTAACTTCAAAACATAAGGAACTAGAAAAAGAAGAACAAACCAAACCCAAAGTCAGTTGAGAGAAGGAAAGAATAAAGATTACAGTAAAAGTCAACAAAATGGAGGACAGAAAACAAAGTGTATCAATGAAATGAAAAGTTAGCTCTTAGAAAAAACAAAACAAAACTGATAAATCTTTAGCTAAGTAGATTAAAAAAACAGAGAAGGCAAATTACCAAAATCAGAATTGAAAGTGGGGACAGTACTGCCAATTATACAGAAACAAAAAACGTCATAAGGGAGTACTATGAATAACTGTATGCCCACAAACTGAATAATCTAAATGAAATGGACACATTCCTATAAATCAAAACCTACAAAGACTATATAATGAAGAAATAGATCATCTGAATAATGACCTAAAACTAGTAAGAGGTTCAATCAGTAATCAAAAGCTCCCAACAAAGAAAAGCCTTCAACCTGATAGATTCACTAGTGAATTCTACCAAACATTTAAAGAAAACTAATGTTCAACTTCAGCCACATGACAACTTCTTTCAAGATATGTCTCCAAAGGCAAAGAAAACAAAAGCGAAAATGAACTTCTGGGACTTCATCAAGATCAAAAGCTTCTGCACAGCAAAGGAAACAGTCAACAAAACAAAGAGGTAACCCATGGAATGGGAGAAAATATTCACAAATCACAGTACAGATAAAGGGTTGATATCCAATATCTATAAAGAAGTCCTCAAACACAACACACACAAAACAGATAATCACATCAAAAAATGGGCAGAAGGCATTAACAGACACTTCTCCAAAGAAGACATACAAATGGCTAACAGACACATGAAAAAATGTTCATCATCACTAGCCCAGCGAGATTCAAATCAAAACCACATTGAGATACCACCTTACACCAGTTAGAATGACCAAAATTAACAAGACAGTAAACAACAAGTGCTGGAGAGGATGTGGAGAAAGGGGAACCCTCTTCGACTGCTGGTGGGAATGCAAGTTGGTGCAGCTACCTTGGAAAACAGTGTGGAGATTCCTTAAGAAATTAAATATAAAGCTACCCTATGACCCTGCAATTGTTTACTATTGCGTACTTACCCCAAAGATAAATATGTAGTGAAAAGAAGGGCCATTTGTACCCCAATGTTCATAGCAGCAATGGCCACAGTCACCAAACTGTGGAAAGAACCAAGATGCCCTTCAACAGACGAATGGACAAAGAAGATATGGTCCATATACACAATGGAGTATTATGCCTCCATCAGAAAGGATGAATAACCAACTTTTGTATCAACATGGATGGGACTGAAGAGATTATGCTGAGTGAAATAAGTCAAGCAGTCTGTTGCTCAGACTGGGTAATGTTATTGCTCTATATTTCAAGCTCATATTTTTACACACAAACACACACACACACACACACCACCCCCAATGGAGTATTATCCAGCCACAAAAAAGAAAAACATAGTATCTTACTCTTTCAATCTGCTTTTCCATTTCTTTATGCTGTTCAAGATGAATTTTCTTGGCCTTTTCAAAAGCTAAACAAATTTTCTCATGTTCTGTATTGATATTGGTTTCTAGACTTCTTATCTTTTCATTCTTTTCCTAGACATACAAATACACTTTAAAAGAATACAACTGACAACTAGTTTTACATAAAAGTACATAAGTAAAGCATTAAATTTGTCATACTCTATTCTTTGAAGAATCACAGTAGTTAATATGTAAAACTTCAAAAATATTTAAACAGTTACTGAAAAGACAAAATAGTTATTTAAAAAAACTATTTGTGGAGCATAACAAATAGCATGGAGGACAAGGGGGGTTAGAGAGGAGAAGGGAGTTGGGGGAAATTGGAAGGGGAGGTGAACCATGAGAGACTATGGACTCTGAAAAACAATCTGAGGGCTTTGAAACGGCGGGGGGTGGGAGGTTGGGGGAACCAGGTGGTGGGTATTAGAGAGGGCACGGATTGCATAGAGCACTGGGTGTGGTGCAAAAATAATGAATACTGTTATGCTGGAAAAAAAAACTATCAAAATAAAAAGATTTAACTATTTCAAAGTACTGAAAAGCATATCAAAGAAGTATACCATTTCCTTCAAAATTCTACTATAATAAAAATGAGAAATTACAGATAACAATTTACCATATAAGCCTATAAACTTAAAGAAGCAAAAAAATGAATCATCAGAAAAATTTACTAGAGTTTATAGTTTCCTATACAACAATGATACTAAAACAAGCACACTATCACAAATCAAGTGCCTTAAAGTCACAGTGAATTTGTAGCCAAACAGTAATTTTTACCATAAGCTCCTGTTCTAGCTCTGCATTTTTTGCAGCAATAGAGGAATAAGCAACTATTTTTTCTTCCAGCTGTTTCTCGAGAGTTAAAAGTTGAGAACATTTCTTTGTCATCTGAAAACACATTGAAATAAATAAAAATAAATTAAATGAATAAATTATTATTTCTTAAAAATTACTTTTAAAGATAAGTGACAATCTAAAAGAAAAATAGTGAAGGGGAGACCAGATATATGACAGATTGTCCCATCTTTTTCTTAAGTGTGGGGTAAAGATTTTAAAATGAGAAATCAGACACTTTAAAAGTACTCCTATCAAAAAAAGTATTCCTACAGACAGCATCAGCTTCAGTCTAAAGTGTGAATATAACATATACACATGTGGTTCTGGTCTATAATTGCCTAAGAAGGCATCCTTATTCTGTCCTCAATAGAAATGAAGATCAAATACTCACAAACACGCATTATGCAATTTTCAAAATGTAATCCAAACATATCTGCATCAGAATCATATGCACTTGTTCACAAATGGAGATTTCTAAGCATTACTCCATACCAGAATCATTAGAACAGTACCCAAAATCTGCACATTTAACAGGCATCCCAGCTCATTCTGCTGTTAGCTAACATTCAAAATCATCTATTATCACTCTTTTTCGTCTAATTACATAATCCAAATTCTTGACTTGTTGAATGTTTATTAACCATATTAACTTATACTTGGAAGAAATAATAGACTGCCATACATTAGAAGTTCTACCATATTTGATACCTGCTAGCCACTAGAGAGTAATTTCTTACTTTTAACATAGGTTAAAACCCAAAGGTTTCCAAATATGATTTTAAAAGATTTTATAACTGATATATAAGTCTGGACTTACACATCCAACTTTGACACAACTTTACAGGACCTTTTTTCTTGTCTCCACAGTTAGTACATACAAACAGCTAATTCAGGCTTACTTCACTTTCCAGTTTGCTCGAGTTTGAAGCTTTCTCCAGCAGCTCCTCTTGTATCAGCTGAAACTGACTAGTTCTGTGGGCCATGTTAACCTTCAAATCAGAATTCTCAGCTTCTATTTGCATCAACTTAGCACGCAGTTCTTCTATTCCAGAAGCGAGTCTTTGTCTTTCTCTTTCATACTGCTTATTCACAGTATATTGATTTTGGTCTTTTATTCTTTCTGCTAACAAACATAGAAGGAAAATTGTTCTGTATAAAACTTAAAGAATAGGGGTGCCTGGGTGTCTCAGTCTGTTAAGCATCTGCCTTTGGCTGGGTCATGATTCCAAGGTCCTGGGATCAAGCCCTGTGTCAGGCTCCCTGCTTGGTGGATAGCCTGCTTCTCCCTCTGCCCCTCCTTGCACTCTCTCACTCATTTGCTCTCGCTCTATCCCAAATAAAGTCTTTTTTTAAAAAATCTTAAAAATCTTTTAAAAACAAACTTAAATAAAAACCTATTAAATGTTGAAAGATCTAGTTATAAACAAAGTTTAATTTCTCATCTAAAAAATACTAAAGGGAATGGAGAAGGAGACATACATTAAGGAAAATATAATGAAAGAACATAGTAAGTAAGGTACTTTCCATATTTAAGTACATAAAAGTAGGAATAAATTCTTCTGAATCACTCACTTTTCTAGACTATTCCTTTATAACAGAAAGAGTCCTTCTCTCACTCTAAAAGTATCCCCCCCCCTTTTTGGATAGAAAACATTGTTTTTAAAAAATCATTGTTTTATAAAAAAAGCTGTGCTGTTTCCTTAAACTGAAGTTGACCATAAAGTTTCTCTGGATAACCTGGAATCATTAAGAATATTTTGATATAGTGGCACCTGGATGGCACAGTTGGTTAAGCATCTGACTCCTACTCGGGTCATGATCTCAGGGTCCTGGGACAGAGCCCTGAAATCAGGCTCCCTGCTCAGCAAGGGAGTCTGCTTCTCCCTTTCCCTTCTGACCTTTCCCCCACTTGTGCTTTTTCTCTCTCTCTCATGTTCTCTCTCACTCTCAAATAAATAAATAATCTTTTTCAAAAAAAGAGTATTTTTGAGGCACCTGGGTGGCTCAGTGGGTTAAAGCCTCTGCCTTCAGCTCAGGTCATGATCCCAGGTCCTGGGATCAAGCCCTGCATCAGGCTCCCTGCTTAACAGGGAGCCTGCTTTCTCCTCTCTCTCTGCCTGCCTCTCTGCCTACCTGTAATCTCTGTCTGTCAAATAAATAAAATCTTTAAAAAAAAAAAGTGTTTCTTTAAAAAAAAAAAAAGAGCATTTTCATGTACTGTACACAGATGCAAGTTCAAAAACTGAAGAACGGAATTCTTCCTAGTCTAAACTAGCTCATAAGAATTCAGTGATGCTTTTTGAAACTACTGAGGGTTAGCAAAAATAGTTGTTCAAACACATCCTTTCTCTACTACACACATATAAACCTACTCGCATCCAAAAGTGACTGAGTTTTCAGGAGTGCCTTAAAGAGACATCATCTATATGGCATGAAAACACACATAGGTATGGAAATGTGTAGAGATGTATTATGCTTTCAAGGGTTGCTTAAGCAGCCATCTCCTACCAATTCTCCATGTTCCTAATAGTTCACATTCTAGGCTATCTATCTATCATTAGCTCTATACTCTTTGATGTAAGAGAATTTATAACATATTTATTAACACCTCTAATAACTAGCATGCACTCTGCTAATAATCTCATTACTCATTCCTATTCTCTCTAATCACTTAGCTATCTAATTTTCTCTGCTGTCATTTTTCCTGCCACCAGTCAATTATACTTGAAGATAGACCATGATAAGTTAAAGATACATAAGTTAACCACTAGGGCAACCATTAAGAAAATAAAGAGGGGGGGCGACTGGGTGGCTCAGTGGGTTAAGCCGCTGCCTTCAGCTCGGGTCATGATCTCAGGGTCCTGGGATCGAGCCCCATATCAGGCTCTCTGCTCAGCGGGGAGCCCCTGCTTCCTCCTCTCTCTCTGCCTGCTTCTCTGCCTACTTGTAATCTCTCTCTGTCAAATAAACAAATAAAAATCTTTAAAAAAAAAAAGAAAAGAAAAGAAAAGAAAAGAAAGAGGTATAGTTAGCTAATCAATAGTGGAGACAAGAATGGAATACTAAAATATAACTGATCCAAAAGAAAGCAGGAAAGAGGAATAAATGCCATTAAAATAAATACCAAACAAACACCAAGAAGACAGTTTTTCTCTCCCTCTCCCTTTGCCCCCCCACAAGGGGGCAAAAGTACTATTATTTAAATAAATATAAAGGTACTTGATGTAAATTTTACTTACAATAAAGTGCAGCCATTAAAAATATAAAGTTCGATACATTTGGTCAAATGTTTGTTTTTTTCATAGGCTTCATCTTTGTAACTATCAGCACAATCAAGACATCTAAAATTTCCATCAGAAACAAATGGCCAACAGACAGACATATGAGAAGTGTTCAACATCACTAAGTATCAGGGAAATGCAAATCAAAACTTCAGTAAGATATCACCTCATACCTGCCAGAACAGCTAAAATAAAAAACACATTTGGAAAACAATATGGAAGTTCCTTAAGAAACCAAAAACAGAGGGCGCCTGGGTGGCTCAGTGGGTTAAAGCCTCTGCCTTTGGCTCAGGTCATGATCTCAGGACCCTGGGATCGTGGGTGCTCTGCTCAGCAGGGAGCCTGTCTGCCCCCTACTGCTTCCCTCTCTGCCTACTTGTGATCTCTGTCTGTCAAATAAATAAATAAATTCTTTAAAAGAAAAATAAGCAGAATTATTATATGATTTAGTAATTTTACTACTGAGTGTATACCCAAAGAAAATGAAAACACTAACTCAAAAAGATATATGCACCCCTATATTTATTCCATTATTATTTACAATAGCCAAGATATGGAAGCAACCTAAGTGTCCACCGATAAATGAATGGATAAAGAAGATAGGGTGTGGGTGTGTATAAAATGGAATATTACATTTCAGTAATATCAACCATAAAAGTAGTATCAGCCATAAAAAATAAAAAATAACAAGATTTTGCCATTTGCTACATAAATGGACCTGGAGGATATAATGCTAACTGAAATAAGTCAGAGAAAGACAAATACTGTTTGATTTCATTCACATGTGGAATTTAAGAAACAAATGAACAAAGAAAAAAACACAAAAATACACTCATATATGGAGAACAAATTGGTTGTTGCCAGAGGGTGGGGAAAGAGTTAAACAGATAAAAGGGATTAAGAATACACTTATCATGATGAATGCTGAGTAATGTATAGAAATGTTGAATTACTATATTGTATACCTGAAGCTAACATAACACGCTATGTTAATTATACTTTAATTAAAAAAAAAAAAAACTAGAAAAACATATCCGCAGGATCCCTTGTACTCCTTCTCAGTTTCCTTTGGGTTTTTTTTTTTTTTTTAAAGATTTTATTTATTTATTTGACAGAGAGAGAGAGAGGGAGAGCAAGCACAGGCAGACAGAGTGGCAGGCAGAGTCAGAGGGAGAAGCAGGCTCCCTGCAAGCAAGAAGCCCGATGTGGGACTCGATCCCAGGACGCTGGGATCATGACCTGAGCCGAAGGCAGCTGCTTAACCAACTGAGCCACCCAGGCGTCCCTCCTTTGGGTTTAATTGTCCTTAATTTTTCCTACAGTGAAAGCTTAGATTATAGATTTTAAACATTTCTTCTTTTCTAATCTAAGTGTTTTAAGGTATAAAATTATCTTTAGGCAATGCTATAGCTAACACTAATTTTTATATGTTGTATTTTCATTTTATTTACTTCAAAATATCCTATATCTTTTGTGTGTGTTTATTTCCAAATATTTAGAATTTTCTGGCGAATTTTTGGTTATTAGTAGTGGACATTAGGTTGTATGAATGAACCTGATTTCAGTTTTTTTTTTTTAATTTCAGTTTTTTAAAATGTTTTGAGACTGCATTTATTAGCCAGCATATGGAGTATCGTGATGAATATTTTAAATACATTTGAGAAAATTGTATATTCTGGTGATTACTGTATAGAGTGAATGTCAATCATATTAAACTTCTTTATAGTACTTAAGTCTTCTTTCCTCTTAATGATTTTTTAAAAAGATTTTATTTATTTATTTGACAGAGAGAGATCACAAGTAGGCAGACCAGCAGGCAGAGAGAGGGGGAAGCAGGCTCCTTGCTGAGCAGAGAGCCTGATGTGGGACTTGATCCCAGGACCCTGAGATCATGACCCGAGCATAAGGCAGCGGCCCAACCCACTGAGCGACCCAGGCGCCCCCTCCTGATGATTTTCTGTGTACTTGTTCTCTCAATTACTGAGAAAGTACTTTTGAAATCTTCAGATATATATGTGGATTTGTTAATTTATCCTTCTAGTTCTGTCAGCCTCAACTCTGATTTGTCCAAAATTAATATAGTTATTCCAGCTATTTTTTTATTGATACATAATTGACATATAACACTATATTAGTTTCAGGTGTATGACATAATGATTTGGTATATGTATGTATTTTGAAATGATTACTACAATGTCTATTTAATATGCATTATCACATATAGTTACAAATTTTAGGGAGGGATTACAGCTTTTAAGATCTTCTCTCCCACATAAACAATGAATCCTGGAACACTGCATCAAAAACGAATGACTAACATAACACAATAAAGAAAAAGAAAGATATTCTCTCCCAACAATTTTTATACATATAATACAGTATTAGTAACTATAGTCATCATGCTATATATTACATCTCTAGGACTTGTTTATATTATAACTGAAAGTTTGTACCTTTTGACCACATTTACCCATTTTCCCCATCCCCAAGTCCTGCCTCTGGCAAACACCAGTTTCTCCTCTATGAGTTTGTTTTGTTGTTTTGACATTTCATACATTAGCGAGATCATGCAGTATTTCTTTCTCTGCCTGACTTCTTGTTTAACCTCATGTCCTCAAGGTTCATCCATGTTGTCACAAGTGGCAGGGTGTCTTTTTTAAGGCTGAATAATATTTCAGTGTGTATGCGTACATTATATACATATATATAGTATAGGAGTGCAGACATCTTTTCAAGATAGTGATTTCAGGGGGTTGGCAGGATAGAGTAACCAGATGATGGGTATTAAGGAAGGCACATGTTGTGATGAGCACTGTGTGTTATATGAAACTAATGAATCCTTGAACACTACATCAAAAACTAATGATGTATTATATGATGGCTAACTGAACATAATAAAAAGAAAAGATAATGATTTCAGATGTCAGATAAATACTCCAAACTGGAATTACTACAACATATGGTAGTCCTATTTTTAATTTTTTGAGGAACTTCCATCCTGTTTTCCAAAGCAACTGTACAATATACGTGATCACCAACAGGGCACAAGGGTTCCCTTTTCTTCACATCCTCACCAATGTTTATTTCTTGCCTTTTTGATGATAGCCATTCTGAAAGATGGGGGGTGATATGTCATTGTGGCTTTGATTGCATTGCCCTGATGATTAGTGCTGTTGAGCATCTTTTCATGTGTTTGTTTACCATGTGGATGTCTTCTTTGGAAGAATGTCTATGTAGATCCTCTGCCTATTAAAAATATATATATATATTTTATTTATTTGAGAGAAAGAGAGAGCTAGGGCAGGAGCAGAGGGTGAGGACAAGCGGACTTTACACTGAGTGCCAAACCCAACCTGGGGCTTGATTACATGACCCTGAGATCAAGACTGAGTTGAAATCAAGAGTCAGGGCGCCTGGGTGGCTCAGTGGGTTAAGCCGCTGCCTTCGGCTCAGGTCATGATCTCAGGGTCCTGGGATCGAGTCCCGCATCGGGCTCTCTGCTCAGCAGGGAGCCTGCTTCCCTCTCTCTCTCTCTCTCTGCCTGCCTCTCCATCTACGTGTGATTTCTCTCTGTCAAATAAATAAATAAAATCTTTAAAAAAAAAAAAAAGAAATCAAGAGTCAGATACTCAAATGACTAAGCCAGGTGCCCCGCCTCTGCCCATTTTTTTAAATTAAATTTTTTTGTATTGAGTTGTAGGAATTTTTATGTATGGATATTAACGCCTTATCAGATATGATTTACAAATGCTTTCTCCCACTTTATAGGTTGTCTTTTCTTTTGCTGGAGAGAAACTTTTTAGTTTGATATAGTCCCACTTATTTTTACTTTCTTGCTTTTGGTTTTGGTCTTAAGTCCAAAAGAAAATCATCATCATCGAGACTGATATCTAGGAGATTTTTTCTTACATTTTCTTCTAGTTTCATGGTTTCAGGTTTTATATTCGTCCATAATCCATTTTGAGTTGATTTTTGTCTGTAAGATAGTAGTCTACTTTCATTCTTTTCCATTTGGCTATTCAGTTTTCCTGACAGTGTTTATTGAAAAAGCTATCCTTATCCTATCGAATGTTCTTATCTCCTTTGTTGTAAATTAATTGACTCCTCATGCACAGGTTTTGTGGTCTCTATGCTGTTCCATTGATCTATGTCTGTTTTTAATGTCAATACCACACTGTTTTAAATATTATAGCTTTGTAATATAGTTTGAAATTAGGAAATGTGATGCCTCCAGCTTTGTTTTACTTTTTCAAAATTACTTTGGCTATTGGGTCTTTTGTGGTCCCATACAAATTTTAGGATTGTTCTACTGTTCTATAAAAAATGCCATTGGAGGGCACCTGAGTGGGTCAGTCAGTAAAGCATCTGCCTTCAGCCCAGGTCATGATCCCAGGGTCCTGAGATTGAGTCCTGCATCGGGATCCCTACTCAGTGGGGAGTCTGCTTCTCCTTCTCTCTTTGCCTCTCCCCTCTGCTTGTGTGTGCTCTTTCTTGCTCAGATAAATAAATCTTAAAAAAAAGAAAGAAAGAAAGAAATATATCTTTGTATTTAAAAAAAAAAAAAAAAAAGGCAGGGCACCTGTGTGGCTCAGAGGGTTAAGCCTCTGTCTTCGGCTCAGGTCATGATCTCAGGGTCCTGAGATCGAGCTCCACATTGGGCTCTCTGCTCAGCGGGGAGCCTGCTTCCCCCTCTCTCTACATGCCTCTCTGCCTACTTGTGATCTCTCTCTCTCAAATAAATAAAATCTTTAAAAAAAAATAATAAAAATTAAAAAAAAATTTTTTTTAAAAGCCACTGGAAAGGAGCTAGAAAAAGAACAACAAACAAAGCCTAAAGTCAGGAGAAGGGAAATAAAGATTAGAGCAGAAATAAATGATATAGAAACAAACAAAAAAAGAAACCCAGAATAGATCAATGAAACCAGGAACTGGTTCTTTGAAAGAATAAAACTGATAAACCCTGAGTCAGATTTATCAAAACGAAAAGAGAGGGGAACCTGGGTGGCTCTGTCAGTTAAGCATCTGCCTTTGGCTCAGATCATGATGTTGGGGTCCTAGGATTGAGCCCTGCATTAGGCTCCCTGCTTAGCGGGGAGTCTGCTTCATGCTCTCCCTCTGCCCCTACCCTGCTCATGCTTTCACTCACTCTGTCTCTCTCAAATTAATAAATAAAAAAATCTTTAAAAAAAGAGAGAGAGAGAGAAAGGCCTCAGATAGATAAAATCATGAATGAGGAGAGATCAGACCAACCCAAACTAGTACTAACAGATTATCGATAATAGAAACTAAACTTTTGATAATCCATTTCTCTAAAAAATTATCATAAAAGACTTAGAATTAAGGGGCACCTTGGTCATTCAGTCAGTTAAATGTCTGCCTCAGGTAATGATCCCAGGGTCCCTGCTCAGCGGGGAGCCTGATTCTCCCTCTGCCCCTCCCCATGCTCATGCGTATGCTTCCCCCTCCCCCAAAATAAATAAAATCTTTAAAAAAAAAAAAAGACCTAGAATTTAAAAATTCAATTTAATACACTCACCTAATTGACTACCTCCTAGTTTTACTGGTTCTGTCTCTAAACTATTTAATTTGCCACTTTCTTGTTTGTCATTACAAGCAATAACACTCTTAGATAACTGATTTGCAGCCAGGTTTGCCTGAAGCTTTTGAATTTCTGCCTCCTTTATTGCAAGCTTAATCCTGGAACAAAATAAAATACACCAAAAATTATTAGAAAGATCCTATATAAATATCTCATATCATTTTTACCTCAAGTTAGCAAAATTTTAAAACTCTGGTATTTGTTAACTATTGGGCAGAATGTAGAAATTCTTACATACCATTGATTGGAATCTAAACTGGTCAGCTATTTTAAAAACTTGATAGTACCTAGTAAAACTAAAAATATACACACACCATGAGCCAGCAATTTCACTTTTGGAGAAACTGGCATATTGTAAAAGGAAACATGTAAATGTATGTAATTTGGAGCACTGTTTATAATGGAAGAAAAGTAGAAACAAGGTTGCTATCAATAAATAGTGATAGATACAGTTATAGGATAGACTCCTATATAGTTAGCTACTAAAACTAACCATACTAATCCACCCATTGATTAGTCACTCTAACTACCTACCGCAACATTTATAAATTTAAAAAATAATGCTGAGTGAAAAAGCAAAATTACAAACAATATAAGCACATAGTATATTTTCCATGTATGGATGTAAACATATACAAAATGGACTGAAGAATATACACCCAATTCAGGATGGTGGACACTTGGGAGGAGAATGAGACTAGTGGGAAGAAATATCCCATAATGTTTTTACTTAAACACATTTGAAAAAAAAATCACAGAATGTTACGAAGAATCAATTATTAGTTGTGGAAACACAGATATTTGTTATAATACTTGCAGAACATTTCTGTACATTTTTCATCTTCTCAAAGATTAAATTAATTTAACTACCAATTTTAAAAAAACACTGTATTTGCTGCAACTTCAGCATCTGAAAACCATACCTCAATTCTGAAATCACCATTTTATTTGCCTCACAGCAGCCAATGTAATTGTCTTCCTTGTTTGAGAAACTACTCATCTGGTGTTTAGAAAGAGATGATTTAAAACCAAACATTTCTCTTTTTAACTGCAAATTTAAAAACAAACACATGTAAACTTACAACATCGATGATGCAACTGTTTTATTATTCAGAACTCCAATTTTTAAAAATTATGTGAATTAATAGAAATAACCTAAGGTCGAACAATAGGATAAATGTATAAATACATTATGAAATGTTAAGATAGCAGGAAAAACACAAGAGTTAAAATAAATCTGCATTATATAAATCATCTGGAGACATCATATAACACAACATTAAGTGAAAAACAACAGAGGCACATGTAGTATTTTCCAAAAATATATTAGTAATATATGTTTTTCTAGAGCATTCTCATTGTGGCAACATTTAAAATACAGACAAGAACGATACACATGAGTTTCGGAATAGTGCCTACCTCTGTGGACAGATTGAAAGGACTGGGATCTAACACGGTACATAAAGAGGCTTTATTTATCTGTAAAATTTTATTCTAAAAAAATCTGAAGTGGATATCACACTATATTACTCAGATATAGCAAGTGGTATGTGCTTTTCTATATGTTTGAACAATAGAGAATTTTTTAAATTAGTTGTGAAAGGGGGTAAGATAAGCACTTAATGACTACTACCTTCAAATTATAACCAAACCAAGCTTCCTAGAAATGAAAAAAATTCACAATTCCAAACCATGTTATTCCTAGCATTGCATGAAACACAGGATCAAACATATATTACCAAACCAACTTCAGAATCATATAGAAAGTAATTCATGATATTGAGTCAAATGAGAATATCAGTTTAAAATGAATGTTATTGGGGCACCTGGGTGGCTCAGTGGGTTAAGCCGCTGCCTTCGGCTCGGGTCATGATCTCAGGGTCCTGGGATTGAGTCCCGCATTGGGCTCTCTGCTCAGCAGGGAGCCTGCTTCCCTCTCTCTCTCTCTCTCTCTCTCTGCCTGCCTCTCTGCCTACTTGTGATCTCTCTCTGTCAAATAAATAAATAAAATTTTTAAAAAATAAATAAATAAATAAAATGAATGTTATTGGGTTCCTGGGTGGCTCAGTCAGTTAAGCATCTGTCTTCGGCTCAGGTCATGAACCCAGGGTTCTGGGGTGAAGACTTGCATCGGGCTCCCTGCTCAGCAGGGAGCCTGCTTCTCCTTCTCCCTCTGTTCCTATCCCCAATTATTCTCTCTCTCCCTTTCAAATAAATAAAATCTTTTTAAAAAATTAAAAAATGAATGTAATCTGCATCTAATTACTGTCAAATTTCAAAAGTAAACAGTACATTAAAAACCTAAGCAAAAAAACCAGGATCCTAGGAAAGCAGATATAGCAGAGGTCTGGGAACCAAGAATTATGCATTCTAGTTTTAATTCTGCTACGAACTAGTTGTAAAAGTTACTTATTTCCTTGGCGCTACATTTCTTCAGCAGTAAAATGACAGTGTTGAATCAAACGATTTCTAAGGCCCCTTTCAGCTTACTAATTCCATGGTAGTTTAAAATTGATAAGAATCTACCACCCACTCAAATATATTTGAAACCATCCATGAGATATTTATCTACGCTCTTTTCCTGATCTCACCCTTATCGTACAGGTATCAATAATGGGTTTCTGATACAGTTATATTTACTTTCTTCCTAATCTCACTTATATATATGGTCATATATATAACTGAAAGAGAAATGGTGGTCAGCTGCTATCATAAAAACATTTTAATGTTCTGTGCATTCTAGTAAGTACATGAAAAGCCACACAACATTATTAGTCATTAGAAAAATGCAAATTAAAACTACAATGTGATACCACTTTATACGCATTAAGATGGCTATAATCTAAAAGAGAGATAATAAAAGATGTTGGCTAGGATGCAGAAAAGCAGGAATAATATTACATTCCTGGTGAGAACCTAAAATGGTACAGCTACTGTGGAAAACAGTTAACATAACTTTACCATATGACAAAGAAAGTCCACTCCTACATAACTATCTACTCAAGAGAAATGAAAAGTATGTCCACAAAAACAGTTGTATGCAAATGTTCACAGTAGCATTGTTCTTAATAGTCCAAAAGTGGAAGCAATCCAAATGTCCATCTAATGGTGAATAGATAAATAAAATGTGGTATATCCATACAATGGACTAATATTCAACAATAAAAGGAAATGAAGTACTGATATACGTCACAATGGATGATCCCCCCAAATTTTCAGAATGCAAGAAACCATATATTGTATAATTTTATTTATATGAAATGCTCAGAAAAGACAAATCTCTAGAGACAAGAAAGTAGATTAGTGGTTCGCTAGGGGTGGGTGTGGGTACAGGGACTAATTATAAATAAGCACAAAGATCTTTTGAGGATGATAACAATGTTTGAAAACTAGATCGTGGTATTGTTCCAAAACTTGCAAGGTTACTAAAAATAACTGAACGGTACAATTAAAATTAGTGAATTCTATGCTATGTCACTGTTACTTAAATGAAGCTATTTAGTTGTTGTTGTTGTTGTTGTTAATTTTATTTTTTTATAAACATATAATGTATTTTTATCCCCAGGGGTACAGGTCTGTGAATTTACGTTTACACACTAAATGAAGCTATTTTTAAAAAATCCTGTGTCAGGGCGCCTGGGTGGCTCAATCAGTTAAGTTGCTGCCTTCAGCTCAGGTCATAATTCCAGGGACCTGGGATGAAGCCCCACGTCAGGTTCCCTGCTCGGTGGAAAGCCTACTTCTCCCTCTCCCTCTGCCTGCTGCTCTGCCTACTTGTGCTTTCTGTCCAAAAAAAAAAAAATCCTGTGTTGTTCTTACATATGGCACCTCAGAGACTAAGACAGGTGGAAGAGTAGAAAGGTTAAGTGTAGAAAAAGAAAAGGGATTAGACAGAGGAGAAATTCATGATTGAAAGTACAGATATGTAAAAATACGTACATACATACATATATGTATACTAACAGAGCAACCACAAGATGATGACTTCTCATAAAGCAGTTCAGTAAAATTTTCTTTTTCACCCATACTTACTGGCAACTGGGACATAACTTTTTCCAAACTTCTCAGTTCCACCCTTGAACTTTCTATTTCTTGTTGACACAAATCTAGTCGCTCATTCTGTGCTACAACACGGACCTTTAATTCTCGGTTTTCATTCATTAGAGAAAATTTTTCTCTAAGTACTTCTTCTTTGTCCTCTAATTCACTCTCTAGTTTCAGAATACTTTGCCTAGATTCAGTCAGTTGTGCCATAACTTCTGAATTTTTCACTGCCATGAGCCTTAATTTTTCTTTTCCATTGTTATTTTCTTCTTTTAACTGCCTATGAAGAAACAAGCATAAAAATGAGAATAAAATATACCCTATTTTCAGTAGTCATATTTAATCTCACTTTTAAAATATTTTTAAAGCTTTAATTCTAGAACAGTAACACCAGCTCACCTTTACTGAGTGCCTACTTTCTGCACGCCAGGCACCCACAACTTTATGTGGGCAGCACTATTATCATTCTCTGCTTACAGATAAGGAAACCAAGCTATAGAAAGGTTATGAAACTTTGCCAGTGCTCACAGTAAATAGGAGGGCAGGATAATTCCATTATCTTCAAAGCATTTCTGCTCCCTTTTGAAAAGTGTAAGACAGGAGATCTAACTCAAAATCCTAATTCAACATATTGCAACATCAAGAAAGTTTTAAATTTTTTTTTAAAGATTTTATTTATTTATTTGATAGAGAGAGATCACAAGTAGATGGAGAGGCAGGCAGAGAGAGAGAAAGAGATGGAAGCAGACTCCCTGCTGAGCAGAGAGCCCGATGCAGGACTCGATCCCAGGACCCTGAGATCATGACCTGAGCCTAAGGCAGCGGCTTAACCCAATGAGCCACCCAGGCGCCCAAGAAAGTTTTAAATTATATAAGGAAAAATCATGAACTATTAGCCATAACTCTAAGAAACACCATAACTCTAAGAAACAGTAATCAACCATTAACTGAATACTAAACAGTATTATATTCAAATATATATGCCCACACACATCCACATACACCTATAAAAACATGTCAAACATTAGACCAATCTAATCTTTAGAACTGCTGGTGAATGGATTAATGGATATAAAATGTGGTACATCCATACAGCAGAATAATATTCAACAATAAAAAATTAAATACTGAAATACATCACAATGCATTCATAGTCTCCTATTTCACATTTTTAATGTCTCTGAAATGAGAAGTCTGGACTAAGTAATTCATCATGATTTGAAAAACACATATTTTACTAACAAGCTAATGTCACTCTACAAGGACAGTATGTGTGTGTTCATTTTCTTTAAATATAAGTAAAGCAAATATGTTGATCATATTACTCTGTATTTACAAGTATATTAATATCAACATATTTTATTGGTTAAGAATCCTAACGTTAGCACCCGAATGTTTATAGCAGCAATGTCCACAATACACAAACTATGGAAAAAACCTAGATGTCCATCAACAGATGAATGGATAAAGAAGATGTGGTATATAAATACAATGGAATATTATACAGCCATCAAAAGAAATGAAATCTTGCCATTTGTGATGACGTGGATGGAACTAGAGGGTATCATGCTTAGCGAAATAAGGCAATCAGAGAAAGACAACTATCATATGATTTCCTTATATGAGGAAGTGGAGATGCAACGTGGGGGGTTTGGGGGGATAGGAAAAGAATAAATGAAATAAGATCAGGAGGGAGACAAACCATAAGAGACTCTTAATCTCACAAAACAAAGGTTGCCGGGGGGAGGGAGGTCAGGAGAGGGTGATGGGGTTATGGATATTGGGGAGGGTATGTGCTATGGTGAGTGCAGTGAAGTGTGTAAAACTGGTGATTCATAGACCTGTACCCCTGGGGCTAGTAATACATTATATGTTTATAAAAAAATATTTAAAAATTATTTAATTAAATAAAAAGTATCCTAACGTTACCTAGAAAACAATTTCAGTCACGAAACCTATCTTTCTATGCAATTTAAGGTCATAATTACAATATACAGATATTCTATCTTATAATGTTTCAGTTCTTTCTTCATTTCCACACAAAAATCCTTTTTCCACAACAGGATACTGTACCTTAATTTCTCTTTCAGAATTTCAAGGTCACTTTTATATAGACCACACTTTTCCTGTAGCCTTTTATTTTCTTTTTCACAGCTAATTAGATTTTTCTCTAATATTTCTTCTTCAACTTGAACCTAAAACAATAATTCATTTTAAGTGGACATACTACTGTGGTCATAAATTTTAGGTGTTCCAAAATAAAAAATAGTGATTTCAGGAATAAAAATGAGAGTACAATTCATATTCAACTTGTTTAAGGCCCTGGTCTTATAGTGAAAGGAGCAAAGTAAACTTCCTCAGCAATAACAAAGGGCAGGGAGGGGGACTCGACCATCTGTCCAGAAATGGTTAAGGCCTGTGAAAGAGGGGCAATGGTACTACCATCTGAAAGCAAGTGTTCTGGCCTCATAGGCCACAGGCAAGCAACTCATATAGGGATGCTACATCAAGTTAGTAAAGGCAAACTATACTGCAAATATTCCAGAGAAATAATTCTTGAAATTTTAGCCACTGAATACTCCCAGTGAAATCAAATCTAAAACAGGTAAAAGTAAAGCGCCCAGGGGGTGCCTGGGTGGCCTCAGTTAAGCATCTGCCTTTAGTTCAGGTCATGATCCCAGGATCCTGAGATCCAGCCCCACGTCCAGCTGCCTGCTCAGCGGTAATCTGCTTCTCCATTTGCCCCTCCCCACTGCTCATTCTCTCAATCTCTTTCTCTCTCTCTCAAAGACAGAAATAAAATCTTAAAAATAAAAAGTCAAGCACCCAGGTTGGAGTGGTGGGAGAAGAGGGCTCAAGAGATCTGCCTCCACTTTCTGTTACATCTACATTACTACAGGGCTCTGCTGACCACGGTTTGAAACTGAGAATCCTAAGGAGAAGTGTGAAAAAGCATCTTGTGTTTTTCCTCTCTTTCCTGTATAAAGTCCTCCCTCTCCCTGAGGATATTCCCCCATAGTGAGTATTCTACCTCCTTCATATTACCTTATAAAAAATCCCTTCTATGCTATTTCATTCCCATGGGGATCTTCTCCAAGGCTTTCAAAACAGTGACCAGATTAATTTACACTTTAGACAAGTACTTAATAAGATCCTGATTTTTAAATTTTTTTTTTCATTGAAATATAGTTGGGCGCCTGTGTGGCTCAGTGGGTTGGGTCTCTGCCTTTGGCTCAGGTCATGATCCCAGTGTCCTGGGATGGAGTCCCACATCGGGCTCTCTGCTCAGTGGGGAACTTGCTCCCCCACCCACCCCTCTCTCTCTGCCTACTTGTGATTTTTGTCTGTCAAATAAATAAATAAAATCTTAAAAAAAAAAAAAAAAGAAATACAGTTGACACACAATGTTACATTAGTTTCAGATATCTAACACAGTGATTCTCCAACTCTATGCATTATGCTATGCTCACCACAAGTGTAGTTCCCATCTGACACCACGCAACACTATTACAATACCATTGACTCTATTTCCTATACTGTACCTTTCATCCCTGTGACTTATGCATTCCCTAACTGGAAGCCTGTACCTCCTACGGGTATAGCCATTTTGCCCTCCCCCACCCTCCTTCCCTTTCTGTGAACCATCAGTTTGTGTTCTTTATTTATAGGTCTGATACTGCTTTTTGTTCATTTTTTTTAGATTCCATATATAAGTGAAATCATATGGTATCTGTCCTTATTAAATTTTTATTTTTTCTAATTTTTAAAAAAGATTTTATTTATTCATATAAGAGAAAGAAAGAGAGTAAAGAGAGAGCACAAAAGCAGGGTGGGGGTAGAGGGAGAAGTAGACCCCCTGCAGTGGGGAGCCTGATGCCGGGCTCCATCCCAGGACCCTGAGATCATGACCTGAGCTAACCAACTGAGCCACCCAGGCACCCCTCTTATTAAATTCTTTTTTAAAGATTTTATTTATTTATGGGACGCCTGGGTGGCTTGCTTGGTTGGGCAGCTGCCTTCGGCTCAAGTCATGATCCCAGCGTCCTGGGATCGAGTCCCACATCAGGCTCCTTGCTCCGCGGGGAGCCTGCTTCTCCCTCTGACTCTGCCTGCCATTCTGTCTGCCTGTGCTCGCTTTCGCTCGCTCTCTCTCTGTCAAATAAATAAATAAAATCTTTAAAAAAAAATAAAATAAAGATTTTATTTATTTATTTGACAGAGAGAGAGAGAGCAAGCACAAGTAGGCAGAACAGCAGTCAGAGGGAGAAGGAGAAGCAGGTCCCCCACTGAGCAAGGAGCCTGATGTGGGGCTTTATCCCAAGATCCTGGGATCGTGACCTGAGCCGAAGGCAGATGCTTAACCAACTCAGCCACCCAAACACCCCCTTATTAAAATTTTATTATTTCTTCTGTCTACCTTTCTTTGAACAGAATCATTAACTTCCTCTGTTTTAATTATTAAATCAAAATGAAATTCTCTCACATTAGTATCTATTGACCAGACCTCCCTTCTGAGCTCAACATTTGAATATTCAGCATGTGGACTTCCTCCAAACAGGTTTTATAATCCCTGTGGTATTACTTGAAAATATTAAATGAATGTAATAAAGTCACTATACTACTATGCAGAATCTGTTCAAGGAATATTCCTTGAGAAGTTTTTTGCTCATTAAAAGAAGATTATGAACACCAGCCTTAACCACTATTTATAAATTCTTTATTCCAACAATTTTATTATGAGGTCATAAAAATTATTCCCTGCTTTAGTTGTAAGCAAACATATTCTATTTATGTCTGTGTTTATATTTAGATATAGACAGTAACACAAACACTGAATTGGCACATCTGCTTCTTACCTTTTCCAGTTTTTCTGCCACTTTTTCTTTATAATGTTGGAAAGCTTTACTTAACTCTTCAGCATTATATAGTGCTTCATTCCTTTGTCGTTCAGCTCTAAAATTTAAAAAGGGATGATTAATAAAATCAAAGAATGTTCTACATTTGACTAGTGAAACTCCAAAGTAACCTATACTTTATTGTAAGGAAAAATTAGAAATGAGCAGTACTAAAAAAGAATAGCAGGCTTAAGCTGCAAAATGAAGAATAGAGACTAAAAAATTTCCTCACTATTATCAATATGAAAAATAAAGTACATTAACTTTGAAACATATATACATTCCTATGTGTTGGCAATTTTTTTTCTTTATCTGGAAAAGATTATGGGAAGTGGCTTAGGCTGTACAAATTCTCAAAGATCAGCTATTACAAAACCAGTCCACTGTCTAGTATATTAAAAATACTCAATAAATCCTATGACCTTTGCAGAGGGCAAGTAAATTTTCAAGAAGGTATTTTCAAAAGACATATCTAAAAGATATAAAAATCTGAATAACAACATCCAACCACCACAAAGCCCTGCCTTAGTTAACCCTGATCTTTCCTCATACTTTTCACATCGAACTGAGACTACTGGGCTGAAATATAATCAGTATCATACCCACGCCTAAACGTTTTTCTATTATCTAAACTTCTTCTCTGTAAAGTCCAGACCTTAGCCTAAAGATTTTATAAAGCAAGGGGATGCATGGCAGGGAGGAAATGGGGACACCACAGTGAGATCAGAGGGTTTGCATGTACCTGAGAACTAACCTTTAATTAGGTCTTGTGGCCTACCTGTGCATGGAAAGGGGAAAGACTATGTTATTTCTAACAGATTCCTGGGAGGCCAAAGCAAGCCGCCCCCATCACTACCTTGATTGGCATTTCTAAGGTATATATGTTAATCTCAAGGGGCCCAGAACGCGTAGCCCCAAGAGAGGTAATCCAGTGAACATGAACAAGATGGAGGGCCAAAAACAGTCAGGACTGTCAGCACTCCTACAAGCACAAAGCAGGGATCTTATTTAATTATTAAAAATCAATAATGAATTTTCCCAGCAACATTTTATGAACTTTTTGTTTTTTAAATTGCAAACAGGTACCCCTTAATGCAGATTAACCAATTTTGATATTTTGCCACAACTGCTTTTGTCTCTCACCTGAGATGTTTTTGTAGTGAACTGCATTCTAGAGAAATTAGTAACCTTCACCCTTAAATACTTTAGTATGTATCCTAAGAAAACACACATTGCCTCATATAACCACAACTATCAAATTCAAGAAATTTAAAATTGTTACAATACTATTATCTAACATATAATTCATGTGTAAGTTTTATTGGTTATTCTAATGTTCTTTATAGATCTTTTTTTTTCTTCTGATCTAGGATCACATACCGCTTTTAGTTATTTTCTATCTTTAGTTTCTTTAATCTAGAATAGCTCAGCTTTTTTTAAGTCTTTCATGATACCGACAATTTTTTTACAATAATAGTTTGAATTTATTGAACATATATTATGTGCCACAGAGAGCTTTAGCTGCTTTATATACCTAATCAAATGGTCACAACTCTCAATTGGCCATTATCCTTATTTTATCTGTAACTAGTACCTAAAAAGACTAAACAGTATGCTCAAGGCACGCCCTCACACATACTAAGTAGTAAACACAATGTATGAATCTGAGAAGCAGGTGGGCCCTTGCTCTCAACCACCAGGGTACACGGACTACTGACACAAAATTAAATGTCAAATAAGGTGCACAAAAAACCACATGATTTTAGACTCATGCTATGCGAGTATTTCTTTTTTCTTATATAGGGAAATATGAACATTCTCTGTTTAATAAGTAGAAAAAAACCTTCCTCTCTCTCTCTCTCTCTCTCTCTCTCACACACACACACACACACACACACACACACACACACACAGAGGTTACTCAAAGGTCTATAATGACAACACCATTGAAGAGTCACACAAGATGAGATCTTCAACTGCCAGAAGCTGGTGGACAATTCTATGTTTACTGTGAAGCCCTGGATTCAATGATTCTACCTTCTTTTACTTCCTAATGTGATCAAGTATAAAGTTAAATGACCTATGACCAAAGCTGGCATAAATATGCAGCAGCCACTCAAGCTATCTGGAAGTAGATTATCACTACAACATGTTTTTCTCATCCTACTTCCCTCTCTTTTCACAACCACCTACTATTTCTCAAGCTTTGTGCCTCACCAATGAGAGAAACACATCAGACCAGGGTTCTCTCACATTCTCTAGACAGCTGATGTGTCCCAAGTGAGAAATCCAGTAATCATTGAATGCATGCTGCTAAACATCTGCTTAGCTTTGCCTGTTTCCTCATGAGTAGTAGATGCAGGCTATTCATTCTTGGGAGCACACTACATAAGTGACATTATACTCTTTCCACTCTACCACATATGAAATACACAATTTCAGTCTGTCCAGCACCTTAACTTACTGATTCTTCGAATCTTTCCCCTGATTTGTAATGCCACCTGTTACATACCAAGTTTCCCTTGTGTGTCTGTTTGCTAAAGAGGGTCTGTTCTATACAATCAATTTTTTTTGGGGGGGGGGGGATAGGATATTCCTATACCAACAACACATTAATTTAATTCATATAACTTGAGAAGTCCTGGTATCTACAGGCATGTCCTCCACTTTGGTCTACAGCTTCAAAACTGTCTCCCTTATTCTTAGACCTTTGTTCTTACATATGATATTCAGGGTCAGTTCAATACGGTTTACCAAAAATCTTTTAGGATACTGATTGAAATTGTATTAAATGTATCAATTATTTTGGGAAAAACTGACAATTTTATATTAGGCTCCCTTCCAGAAAAAAATAGTATATATAGCTTTATTTTAGTATGTGCTGTCAAAACAATCTCTGATATATACTTCATTAGTTAGGTCTTTCTTAAAATTTTCAGTAACATTTTATAACTTTCTCTATCAGATTAAGTATGTCCTTCTATTCTGACATTTTGATATGTGGGGCCTTACGGATCCTAGGAAGACTGGCCCTCCCAGGGTTAGCCAATTCTTAAAGATAGGAAATTACTCACCTGGAAGTTTACCTTTCATAAATGAACTAATCAACCCCAGAGCCAGTTCCTCACTCCAGTCTTTGGCTCTTACACTCATGGCCAATAATCCCCTGTCCTAATTACCTCAGGACCAGGTACTAGACAACTCAGGACAGTCTTACACTCAGTCCATTGAGATTATTTATACTACCAAACCTAAACCTGCTGACCCTGCCTTAACTGCTCCTTCTCAGACACCATAATAACATCTCCTGTTCATATTTTTCTCCCAACTCTCTCTGCCTCCTGACAAACCCTGATGCTTCCCCCCAATGGCCCCCTGCATAACCTGCATATCAGAATTCCAAGGGCTCCACAACTTTGCCAAAACTTGATATTGTGGGCCATAATGGGCCTGTTTCCTTTTGTCATCACCATTGTTTTCTTTGGTTTACTTTCTTGTAGGCAAATTTTTAACTATTGATTCAATACCTATAATGGCTATATATTCACGTTTTCAATTTATTCTTAAATTCTGTTAAATTATATTTTGTTAAAAAGTCATTTATTCGGTCTAAGTTTTCATATTTATCATACTACAATGGTTCATAGTATTTGGTCTTATTTCTTAAATCATAGCTAAATCTGTAATTTAGAAGTTCCTTTTCAATCCCAGTATTGCTTTTGTGCCTTGTCTCCTTGATTAATCTTATCTGGTACCCATTAGTTCGGTCATTATGAAAAGAACCAGATTTAGGTTTTTGTGATTCTATTGTTTTCTATTCCACCATTTCATCTTTTATTATTACAATACTTCTATTTTTATTTTTCTTGTGATGCTCTTTTTTCTACTGTTCTTTTTTTGACTATATAAATTGGATGTTTTAACTCATTCATTCTCACTCATATATTAATTTAACATACACATAGGAGGCTAAAAATTTTCCTCTAAGAATTTATTTGGCTATACGGATGTAGTGAAAAGAAGGGGTACATGCACCTCCAGTGTTCATAACAGCAATGTCCACGATAGACAAACTGTGGAGGGAGCCAAGATGCCCTTCAACAGATGAATGGATAAAGATGTGGTTTGCATATACAACGGACTATTACTCAGCCATTAGAAAGGCTGAATACCCATCATTTGCATTGACATGGATAGAACTGGAGGGGATTACGCTGAGTGAAATAAGTCAAGCAGAGAAAGGCAATTATCATATGATTTCACTCATCTGTGGAACATAAGGAATAGTGCAGGGGATCATAAGGGAAGGGAGGGAAAAGTGAATGGAAAGAAATCAGAGAGGGAGACAAACCATGAGAGGCTTTGGATCCAGGAACCAAACTAAGGGTTATAGAAGGGAGAGTATGGGTATTAAGGAGGGCATGTGTGATGATGAGCACTGGGTGTGTGTGTGTTATACACAACTAATGAAACATTGACCACTACATCAAATGTACTATATGCTGGCTAACTGAATGTAATAATAATAATAATAAAAGAGAATCTTTGGCTGCAGCCCATGAGCTGTGATATTTTTTTATATCACTCCTCTTCAAGAGCTTTCTAATCTTTATCTAATTTCTTCAATGCTCCATAAGTATCAAGAAGGCCGGCTTTAAATTTCCAAACATACATGATTTGGGGGGATTACATTCTAATTTAATTGTACAACAGTCTGAGAAAGCAATATATAAAACATATCAATCTTTTGGTGTTTGTTGAAACTCACACTTTTGCCACAGTGAGGTGAGAGATTATAAATATTCTAGAAGTGCTTAAAAGAATGTGAACTTTCAAACTGTTGGGTATAGGTTTCCATATATACACATGAGATCAAGATTGTTAATTGTCATTGAACTCTTCAACTTCTAGCTTTCTTGTTACTCACCTAACAATTCCTAGTAATGTGTAAAAATGTTCCCTATATGATTACAGATTTGTTCATTTTATTTGAAATTTTACTATTAGATTCACACAAGTTCAGAATCTTTAGGGCTTCTGCTTAAGGGTTATTTAAACATTATATATGAGCCTTTTTTGGTTTGTTTGTTTGTTTGTTTTTTGAGAGGGGGAGAGAGGTTTGGGGCGGGGAGAGGAGCAGAGGGAGAGGGGGAGAAAGAATCTTAAGCAGGCTCCACACCCAGCACAGAGCCTGACATAGGCCTGGATCTCACAACCATGAGGTCATGACCTGAACAGAAATCAAGAGTCAGACAGTTAACCAACTGAGCCACCCAGGCACCCCTATAAGAGTAATTTTAACTCTAGTAATGCTTGTTGAACTTAAATCTATTTTGTGGGATATTAATATAGCTATATCTACTTTGTTTTAGTGACTATTTGCCTAAAATATTTCTTCTAATTCTTTTGCTTTCAATTTTTCTGTGTCCTTATATTTTGGGTATGTCTCTTATAAACAGCATAAAGCTAAACAATCTTTTCCTTTATACTAGTTTTCTAACCCATTATGATTATGATTAATCTTCAAGTCTTTGCAAAGATTCCAATTTTAGAATGCCAACATCCATTCTAGATGGATGGAGTTTCAAAAAGCTCTCAAAAATTTCAATATCATATCTCTACCTAAAAATATCAATTGCCTATATGTGCTCTCCAGATTAAAACACAAACACTTTGGCCTAACAATTTCTTGCCTCATTTCCTACTATATCTATCCATTTATAAGTACAAAAAACTCCCTACTATTCTTAGCAGTGATGCTTTCATACTTCCATGCCTTGTCCAGAATGTATGAAAACAAAGTCAACACCCTTCCATAAAAATTATCTCTTATTTAAGTTTTACAGAGATAACCAGTCACTCTTCCTCTGTACTTTTTCTTAGCTATATTATGAAGCTAGTCTTTGTGTATTATCATTTCACTATTTCAAATAACCATATACAAAATGTTTATCTGAATAAGTAAAAATTTATCTGAGTATGTCTTAATTTCAGAATGTTTAACCCCAAAGTTTACACTTAAAATAGCCACATTTGTTAGTGTTTATTAAGAGGCACCTTACATTTCTTTTTCTCATTTAATCTTCACAAAGATATACTATCATCTTGATTTAACAGATGAACAAACTAAAGCTCAAGAAGGTCAAACAGTTTGCCCAAGATAACAGAGCCACTGAGAAATAAAATCTGGTTGACTCCAAAACCTAAATATTTCCACAAAGTAATAGTGCCATCCAAATATATACTGAAACTTGAACTATACTAACCAAATACTGTGGGAAAATGTTCTTCCAAGCTTACTTTAAGGAAAAATGACTTAAAGATTTCAAGTGGTTTTTAGAAGTTTAATTGCACATGCAAACAAATATTTAACTTATCTCTGACAACTTTTCAAAAAATACTTTCTTAAAAAAAAACTTTCTTCAAAACCTTATTTTATCATGGTATACCTTTTTTGAAAATAAAAAATTTTTTGCATTCCCACCAACAGTGTAAGAGGGTTCCCCTTTCTCCACAACTTTGCCAACTGATGCAGTCACTCTGGAAACTGTATGGAGGTGCCTCAAAAAGTTAAAAATAGAGGCTCATGGGTGGCTCAGTCAGTTAAGCGTCTGAGTCATGATCTCACCTCAGGTCTAGATCTCAGGGTTGTGAATTCAAGCTCCGTGCTGGGCTCCACACTAGGCATGGAGTCTACTTTAAATAAAAAAAGAAGTTAAAAAATAGAACTTTCCTACGATCCAGGAATTGCACTACTAGCTATTTACCCAAAGGATACAAAAATACTGATTTGAAGAGATACGTGCACCCCAATGTTTTGACTATCGACAATAGTCAAATAATGGGAAAAGCCCAAATGTCCATCAATTGATAAATGGATAAAGAAGATGCAGTATGTATATACAATGGAATATTTTTCAGTCATCAAAAAGAATGAAATCTTGCCACTTGCAATGACATGGACGGAGTTAGACAGTATTACTTCAGACGAAATAAGTCAGTCACAAAAAGACAAATACCATATGATTTCATTCATATGTGGCATTTAAGCAACAAAACAGATGAACATGGATGGGTGGGGGACAAACCATAAAACAGACTCATAACTACTGAGAACAAACTGAGGGTTGATGGAGGGGAGGTGGGTAGGGGATGGGTTAAATAGGTGATGGGTATTTAGGGGGACACTTGTGATGAGCAATGGGTATTGTATTTAAGTCATGAATCACTAAATTCTACACCTGAAGCTAGTATTACACTGTATGTTAACTAACCGGAATTTAAATAAAAACTCGAAAAAGAAAAAAAAAGCTTTTTAAAGATTTTATTATTTTTTTTTTTATTTGAGAGTGTGTGCAAGCATGTGAGTGGGGAAGGGACAGAGGGATAGAGAGAATCTCAAGCAGGCCCCTCCTGAGCATGGAACTGAACAAGGGTCTTGATCGCATTACCCTGAGATCATGACCTGACCTGAAATCAAGAGTCAGATGTCTAAGTGACTAAGCCACCCAGGAGCCCCAAGAAAAAAAAAATTTTTTTGAAGATCAAAATGCAGATTATCACTTTACCCTGTGTAAAACTGCTACAATTATATAATGATATTAGAAAATATTATTAACCTTAAAAAATTTAAATCCTATCTGTTTACAAGTTAATTGACATTAAGAGTTAACGGTTCCTTAGTCAATGCTACTTACAAAACTTTATCTTAACATGTGTTTTATATAAAATAAATACTTCTGCATTACTTATGTGTTCCTAAAGGAAGACCCAACTACACTTCCTCATGAATTTTATGTAGTTCATAAAACTTAATTTCAGAAATAAGTAAATATCAATATACTGACTATCATTATTAGGTTTCTAATCCCAATCCAGAATGCCAGTAATATGAAGTTTTTAATAGAAAAAGAAAAAACAATTAATAGACAAAAAGAACATTAAATTATCCTACCACCAGGTTACTTAAATTTTTTCACTTTAAAAATTAGCTATGATTTTATGGGGTGCCTGGGTGGCTCAGTGGGTTAAGTCTCTGCCTCCAGCTCAGGTCATGATCTCAGGGTGCTGGGATCAAGCCCCGTACTGGGCTCTCTGCTCAGCAGGGTAGTCTGCTCCCCCCTCCTTCTGCCTGCTTCCCTCACAACTTGTGATCTCTCTCTGTATGTCAAATAGATAGATAAAAATCTTAAAAAAAAAAAAATTAGCTATGATTTTAAATAGGTAATATATTCTTTTTCCTTCTTTAAAAACAATTTGTTTTAAAATTTGCTTTGAAAACACATACCTCTTTCCTTGTTTACTTTGTTCAAGTAAGTCCACCTTTAACTTTATACACTCTTCTTGGGACTTCTGCAAACTCTGCTCCTTTTCAATCACCATTTTCTGGCTCTGCTCTAACTTATCTTCAGCCTCCCTATTAAATAAAGGATATATATATTTTTTAAAGATTTATTTACTGAGAGACAGTGTGTACATGCATGTGTGTGCAAGTGGGGGGATGGGCAGAGGGAGAGAACCTTCATGCAGACTCCCTGCAGAGCCAGACGGGGGTGGGGGTGGTGTTCATCTCACCACCCATGAGGTCATGAACTGAGCAGAAACCAAGAGCCCAATGCTCAACTAACTGAGCCACCCAGACATCCCAATAAAATTTTTTAAAAGGCTATTAAAGAGATTATTCCACGTATGCAAGAATAGCTCAATACTAAGAATTCTATCATTTTAAATCACTGAGGTAAGAGAAACCATTATTTAATAAGAGATAGACAAAATTCATCATCTGTCTACTAAGAATCTTTATAAGGAATGAAATAATACATATATCTGAAAAAACAGCTTATATCCTATTTCATAGTCAGATACTAGAAGCATAACTATATAGTCCAGAAACTAGATAAGAATGACTATTATCACCACTATATTCAATGATTTCTCGAACAGCTACAAAAAGAATAATGAAAAGGAGTAAGTATAAATTTTGAAAAGACAATATTTTCTTTCTTTTGCTGATACTATCATTAGCTGCCTGGAAAATCCAGGAGACTCAAAATGATAAATTATTAGAATAAAAGATTATGACAAATAGTTCTAATTACAAAAATGATAAATTATTACAAATGATAAATTAGAATAAAAGATTATGACAAATAGTTCTAATTACAAAATTATTATACAAAAAGCAATAGCCTTCCTATATACCATCAATGAACAGAACATGAACAAACTCACAACAACCAAAAATACAAAATACCTAGGAATAAAATGAAAATAACATGTAATACAAAGAAATTACAAGACTGATGGTAATGAAAAATTACTTTAGGGTACATGAGAATGACCTGCAGGATTTATTCAAACACGGATTGCTGGGTCTCATCTCTTAGAATTTGTAATTCAGTAAATCTGAGACAGAACCTGAAATCTACAATTTTTAAGAAAGATTTATTTATTTATTTATTTATTTATTTATTTATTTATTCTAGAGAGAGGAAGATGGGGGAGAGGGAGAGAGAATCTCAAGCAGAGATTCTGACACAAGGCTCAAACTAACAACCAAGATCACAACCGAGCCAAACCAAGAGTCAGATGACTGTGCCAGCCAGGTGCCCCTGAGACCTACAATTTTAATAAGTTCCTAGAAGATGCTAATATTGCTGGTCCCAGAACTACACTTTGAGAATCATCAAAATGAAGTAATGGGCTATTTAGTACACATACAGCTCTCATTTTATTCAAAGCAGAAGAAGGGGATAAATTATAAGGTGCCTGATTCCTTCTATTTTATTTCTTGACCTCCCACTGAAGCACCAGTATGTACTACTGCATGAGGCAAGAAACGAACGAGTTCATCTTCAATAAAAGCATGTAAATAAGCATCTTAGCTAAGATTTAGTCTTTTTTAGCCCCCTTAAACATCACGCATCCTGGAGCCAAGAGGAGGTATGGTGGATTGTAGAACAGATTCCTTAAGTTCTAAGACAGTCTACAGGACACTACAGATTTATTGGGGTACAGATTTCACAAGATATACCAAAAAGCAGAAGAAATAAAAATTTTAAATCCTTAAAAAAGTATACTTACCTCAAAACTTTATCTTGGGCTGAAACTTCTGCTTCTAAATTTATAATCTGTTCTTCTAAGATTGGCACGCTGGCTGCCTGTTGTTGAACAGATTCAAGCATAGAAACCTAAAACAACAACAAAATAAGTTTTAGAGCACTTCGTGTCAGAAGATAAATTAATCTAATTGGTACTTTGTTTCTTTTTCTGACTGATGAGGGTGTCCAATATAACTCCCTAATCACTGGTCAATGTGAAGCTCACCCTATCTATTCTTAATATTCCAAGATAACTGATTAGCTATTTGGGGTTGGGGGTGGAGAATCTCTACTGACAACATCCAAGAAGATAAATTTCACATAAATCAGAAAATTAAATATAAAAGATCAAATCATAAAAAAGTAAACAAAAAAATACCTATTGAATCTTTTTACAATTTAAGACCTTATTTTAGGATACATGCTTACTAGAGAAAACCTAGAAAATACAGAAAAGCATAGGTCCAGGAAAGAAAACCTGGAGTACAGCTCAAAATCTCTGTCGGTAAGTCAACACTCCTTTTCCCATTCCTAAAACACCAACAATCAAATGATGGCCTATCAAGAAGAGAGAGAAAACTTATTACCTGGGGAAACTGAACAGGAAAAGTTTAGAACTCTGGGCAACTATGTATAATGATGAACAGGGATGAAGTATTTATAAATAAACAAATTGATTAATATAAAATGGTCAGTTTCCAACTACTTACTTGATCTGATTTAGGGCTATCCCACAGGTGGGAAATTAAAGGATTCTTTGCTGGAGAAATTCAACAGCTCCAAAGGAAAAGACTTCACATACTGACACTGGATGATAGAGCTAAGGTATCTCCCTACAAAAGAGCCATCTCCCCAGATATCACCAACATATAAAGCTCAGTGGGTAACAAACTTCACCTTCATACACAGAGCTTCTAAACAGAATTTAAGTGCCTTTCTCTTAAATATAAATACCTAAAACACTAACATCTGCAAAAACATTTCTAACCTATAAGTCAGAGGCCAAAACAAAGAGGCAACTGGCAGCAAGCAAGGCAAGTATGCACACACACACACACACACACACACACACACACATCATTAAATCTGCAGAAAGCTAAGTGAGGATGCATCAGGATATTATCCAATACAAAGCAAAGAATTAGAGAATCTGGAAAATGAAAAAATATGACAGCTAAAATATGATTCAACACAGGTAGATGATAGTTTTGAGAAATCTCTTTAAAAGTATCACAGGGGGTGCCTGGGTGGCTCAGTGGGTTAAAGCCTCTGCCATGATCCCACGGTCCTGGGATCGAGCCCCACGTCAGGCTCTCTGCTCAGCAGGGAGCCTGCTTCCTCCTCTCTCTCTCTGCCTGCTTCTCTGCCTACTTGTGATCTCTGTCTAATAAATAAATAAATTAAATATTTTTTTAAAAAAAAAGTATCACAGGAAGACAAGCAGATAGAAAACATGAGGGGAAAAAACTTAATAAATTATAAGGTTGAAAGAGTTAGAGGGCCAGTAGAGGTGATCACCTAAGAGGAAAAACAGAAGAAAACAGAGGGAAGAATATTACTGAAGAGATTGCATAAGAAAAATTTCCAGGACTAAAGAACACAAGATTTCAGCCTGAAAGGGTCCTCACTAAACAAAAGGTCTACTGAAAGACATGTCATTCTGAAATTCTGAAACACCAAGGAAAGAGGGAAGAGCCTTAAAACTAACATAATGTGCTCGCTTCAGCAGCACATATACTTAAAACTACCATAAAAGGAAAAACAATGGAAAAATTACATGCTAAGAAAACTGATTCACAACGGCATTGGACTTTTCAGAGAAGCAGCAAAAGATAGAAGACAAGTAAGCAATGTCCTAGAAATCCTGAGGCAAAATAATTTTCAACCTAAAATCAAATGTAGGGGAGAAATTAGGACATTTCAGACATGCAAGGGGGGTTTACTAGAAAAATATGTTCCACTTAAAGAAAGACTAAACCAAGAAAAGAAGAAGACACAGGATCCAGGGACAGTAGATCCAACCTAGAATATCAAAGACGAGTCTCAGGAGAGCAGTCGGACAGCAGGCCTGAGGGGCAATAAGCTGCCCAGAGCAGGATGCCTGGCTCCAAAAGTGTAACAAACATTGGGAAAGATAAATTATGAATATACTGGTTGACACAATGAGGAATTTCAGCGCAAGATTTCCAATAGTGGTATATATGCAACAGCAAAAGCTAAGACCTGCCCTAGGAAAGGGAGTCTCCCTAAAAAATATTTTGTTAGGCAATGTAGAAAATGTAGAAAATGCTGACATGGTAAGTAAAATATAAAATATAATATAAAACATAAATATATATATTATATATAAAATATCAAATAAAATATAAATAATTGTAAATTATTTATAACTATAAATAATTCTCCTATTACATACAATAAATAACCACTGGTATGTCTACATACTAAAAGAAAGGAACAAAATGCTATGTTTTGGTTTGGTAGTTATTAGTAAAGTTCTCTTAATATCCCTTTGCCTTTAAATAATTAAGCTTCTATGACTTAAAAAAAAATCTATAGTTGGTAGGAAAGTTAAAACCATTAATAAACAAAAACGGTGAACAAGGGGAGCCTGGGTGGCTCAGTGGGTTAAAGCCTCTGCCTTCAGCTCAGGTCATGATCCCAGGGTTCTGGGATCAAGCCCAGCATCAGGCTCTCTGCTCTTATTTGTCTGTCAAATAAATAAATAAAATCTTTTAAAAAAAAAAAAAGTGAACAAATTACATAGCAAACAAACATAGTGAAAGGTAACCTTGTGAGAAATCAAGAAAAACAAAATACTTTCCCTCAAAAAAATAAAATGTAAAAAAAAAAAAAAAAAACCTCAGTATAATACTGAATGCAGAGTACAATAAATCTTGAAAAAAAATTTTCCCTGTAATTTGGTTATTCTAAAATTCTATCCTAGAAATAATCCCAAATACAAAAAAGTTTCTTGTTCATTGGAGTATTTTTTTTCTTCTTAGGCTGGAATTATCTCCAATAGCACTTTTTGTTTAAAATATACAAAAGAGCTGGCTCAGTCAGGTAAGTGTCTGTCTTGGGCTCAGGTCTTGATCCCAGGATCCTGGGATCGAACCCTGCATTGGGCTCCCTGCTCAGCAGACAGCCTGCTTTTCCCTCTCCCTCTGCCTGCCACTCTGCCTACCAGTGCTCTCTATCTCTCTGTCAAATAAATAAATAAAAATCTTTGAAAAGTAAAAATAAAATTAAATTTAAAAATTAAAAAAAAATAAAACACACAAAAGAAAAATTAGGATCTCCCATAACCCTACTACTTAAAACAATACAAATATAAAAGGAAACAGTGAAAGCCTCGCCGGAGACAAGACATTCCAATCCCTCTCAAAATTATCAACAATATGGAGTGGAGTCTTTCTATTCTTATATATGTTATATATACCTATATACATAGACACAAACATATAGACACATTTGCTCTTTTAATAAAAAGCAAAACTGGGATCACCCTGCCTATGTGTGTTGCTCTGTAATGTTCCTCTACCACTCAATATTTTAGGTAACAGTTTTTGAATGCTTTAAGCAGATTCTAGGTGCCTTTTCATGTATTATTAACTTTGGATCTTAGAATTGATTTATTTAACCTCAAAAAAAAAGCTTTGTAGCAATCCCTTACATGGATATATTGTAATTTACCATCCCTCTATTATTGGACATTTTGGTTTCTAATTTTTTGTATAATTACAATCATACAGCAAAAAATAGGAAACCATTAGGGGCGCCTGGCTGGCTGTCTGTAGAGCATGAAACTCTTCAACTTGGAGTCATGAGGTCAAGTCCCACTTTGGGTGTAGAGACTACTTAAAAAAAAAATAGCCACTTAAAAGGAGAATTATTAATTAAATTATGGCATAATCACATAAGGAAACAAAGCTATGATTAAAAAAATGATCAGGGGAGAAGCCAAGTAAATATATTAGAAAATGCTTGGACTATCCATCAGAAAATGCTCAGGATTGCCTGGGTGGCTGGGAAGTTTAAGCCTCTGCCTTTGGCTCAGGTCATGATCTCAGGGTCGTGGGACTGAGACCCGCATTGGGCTCTCGGCTCAGCGGGGAGCCTGCTTCCCCCTCTCTCTCAGCAGACTTGTGATCTCTCTTGCGATGTCAAATAAATAAATAAAATCTTGAAAAAAGGAAATGCTCAGACTACGCACGAAGTTAAAAAACACAGGAAAAATGAAAACTATTCAAACAGTCTGGATTCAACTATGTAATAAGCCAATAAAGTAGTTTCTCATTGGTGGAAACTGGGTGATCTTTCTCCCCTTTTCTATTTTCAAAGTTTCAACAATGGAATGTATTAGTTTAAAAAGGAAGATAAATAAGCTATATTTTCTCTATAAAAAGAAAACCACATGAATTGGTAATCTTAAGATTTTAAGAAGCTCTGACTTATGTAAATACAATCTCTCCTAAATCATTTGCAGATATTAAACTCATGTAAATTAGACTCCAACATTCCATGTTGATCCTATATTATCATTATAAAATTTATTATATGTAACACATTAAGCCAATACATGGACTATTTTTCCAATTCTAAATCTTAAAATGATTCAAAGTACTTTCCATTGCCATAGTCACCACTTCAAAAAACATACTTTTGCTCTTGACTGTGTTAATTCAAAGTGGACAGATTCCATTTTAGTCATTAAAGAATGATTCTGTGAGACCAAACAAGCATTCTGTTGCCTGAGTTTGTTAAGTTTCTCTCGAAGATTTCTGATCTCCTGATCCATGGGGGCAGATGAAAAAGACATCTGAAAAATTAAAAAGAGCAATCTATTTTGGATTCTTTCATTAAGCCTTTTAGGTAATGGAAAATGATGAACAACTGTCAGTAAAATGACTAACTCAGAAAATGAGTTCAGATGTTTAGTGAGTGCTGGTGAGGCTGTGTGGGACAATCAGCTCTCTCCTCCACGGCTGGTGAATATGGACATAAGTAAGCATAGCTTAAAAAACAATGGTACAATTTGGGAAAGTTCTTGGTATTATCCAGTAAAGTTGAAGATGCTAACACTCAACAATATTAGTCCTGGGTATAAACCTAAAACTTTTACACCTGTAAATATAAGAATTATTCATACCTACCTTGTCCATAAGAGATAATGGAAAGAATCCAAATGACAAAAAGGATAATAAATCAACAAAATGGATCAACAAAATGGATAATAAACAAATTCTTTATACACATTTTTGTTATACATCTGAATATATATTTTATAATAAATTCTTTTTATTTTCATGAGGGTTGAGGTTTTTAAGACATGATTTCATTATTAAAAAAGTAATATGCAATTCAAGTCAAAACTATATAAAAAGTATATGCAGAAGCCTCATTCCCATTTTTAGTAGGTAAGTAACCATTTAACAAGTGGTTTTTTTAAGGATTTTAATTATTTGAGTGTGAGAGAGGGGGAGAGAGCAAGCACAAGCAGTGGGAGAGGAAGAGAGGGATGGGGGAGAAGCAGAGCTCAACAGGAGGCTCATGAGGCTCCATCCTAGGACTCTGAGATCATGACCTGAGTGGAAGTCGGATGTTTAACTAACAGAGCCACCCAAACACCCCTTTAATTTTCTTATTTATAAATTTTTGTATAACACCAATCATACAGAAAAAACATTAGGGAACTGAGGCACCTAGGTGGCTTGAGTGACTGAGTGTCTGCCTATGGCTCAGGTCATGATCTCAGGGTCTTGGGATTGAGACCCGCACTGGGCTCCCTGCTCAGCAGGAACTCTGCCCCTCTCCCTACTCATGCTTTCTCTATCTCAAGTAAAAAATAAAATCCTAAAAAAATAATAATAATAATAATGGGGAACTGCCTATATAGGAAAGCTAGGTTAGGTCTTAAACACAGTCTTCTCATGTTTCCACCTTCATCTGCAAGCAATACAAATTACCCACCCTCACAGTGAGTTATGCAAAAAGTAGCATTCTATATACGTCATTTTGTACCTTGCATTTTTTTAAATATATCCTGCCAATCTCTCCATAATCAAGATAGTTAGAAACTCCTTTCATCTCCCCACCTGAGCTGCAGTTTCACTGCATGTTTATTCAACCAATCCCCTGTGATAGGCACTTGAGGTATTTCTAATCTGTTATGACAAAGTCTCCTTTTGTACTTATGCAGGCATACCTGTCATGTACCTTTCTACAAGTGGGATTCTCAAGTCAAGGGTAAGAGCATGTGTGATTTGGGGAAACATTACCAAATGCCCCTCCATAAGGGACTGTATCATTCTGCACTGCTACCAGCAATGTATGAGAATGTCTATCTCCTCCTAATATTACCAGCAAAATATAGTGTCAAATATCTGATAGGTATGAACTGGTACCTAAGTATAGTTTCACTGTGAATTTCTCTTATTATGAATGAGACTGAACACCCTTTTATTTGTTTGAAGACCATTTTAATTTCCTGTTTCATACATGTCTTCTGTTCATTTTTCTATTGGGTTGTTCATCTTCTTCCTAGAAGCTCTTTCCATGTTAAAGAGATTAGCTCTCTGTCTTTAATAGGCATCATCAATACTTTCCCCTCCAATTTGTCATTAGTCTTTTGATTTTGTTTAGGGTAAAACACAATGATTTCAATTAAAGCATATATGTAGCAAAAATGATCAGCAATTTGATTTAGAATATAGATCAAATTTCATAGAATTACACAGTCTTTGAAGACATGGAATTTGAATTTATTTTCTAACTTGCAGGCTCACAAAGCTTCATAAGCAGCTTTCTTAGGAAAAGAAAACCTCTCAACTGTTAGCTTCCTAAAATGGGAAGAGCACATTTTTATGAAAGAAGATTACGATGTGCATATGCAAACAAATGCATGCGTGTGTGCTGGCAGTGAGATAATAGAGAACAGGAAAAAGAGATGGGAAAGGGAGATTGAAGGGTTGAATAAGGAAAAAAGGTAAACACAAGGAGGTAGATAATAGGACTGAAGAAAAAAAAAAGACAGAAGGAAAAAGTTCCAGACCAGTAAAGATGTCTAAGATCATGCACAAAATTTAGGGATAATGAAAAGAGAACAGTGCTACACTATCATATAGCACATGACCCACGCTAAATATACTAAATATATTTTAACCACTTGGCTAAGATCAAGTGTAGTATCTGTTCTTATCAGTTTAATAAATAACTGATTTCCTATTATGTAGAGTGCCAAAAATCACAGGGGTTACCATTTACTTGGGAAAACAAAACATTTAATTGCAAAAAAGTAATAAATATAGAAGTCTAAAAATACAATAATACACCACAGCAACTACTTTCCTGTTAGGACCTAACAAGAACCATAATATTTAAATTCAAGAGTCTTAAGCACAATGGTAAAAGACTATGGAAAGCATAAACAGATATTTAAAGAAAAAACTCAAAGAAAAGGTATTTTAAGTAAACAGGTCTGAAACTAAAGTTACTTTTAAGTAGACAGGTCTAAAAACAATAACCTTATCTCTTGGCTTTTTTGGAAAATCAGTACTGCCAGTGGGCATTTTACAAACTTTTTTATAAGGTATGTGATTCAAAAGTCCAAGCTGGTGAGGCTGAGAAAGATCTTCCAGAATGAGTTTTTCAGGTCTTAAGAGATTAGGAGCGTAATCGGAATTTTCACTTGGACTAACACTAGAGAAAAAAGAAAAATCCATTTTAGTTCCTAATTTAAGTATTCACTCCAAATTTCTATACATTAAATAAGAAAACAGAAAGAAAAGCACGTGAAGTTGTGATGGAAATCACATCAGTTATGAACTTAGAGCAATCTCAACTAAAATTCTTAATAAATTGTAATGAGTTTTAACAAACAATCTGTGTAGTTTAGAGACTCTACGCTAGAATTACTTAAGATTCAAAAAGTAGTCATAATAATAAAAGATTAATTAAGCCCAAAACATATTTTATACTCTGAGTCCTAATATAGTACAGGTGTTTACTTAATGTATAAACACTTCTCTAACACTTCTATTTTCTTTCCTAAACCAAGAATTACATTAAAGACTATAGATTATTTCCTATTCTATTCTATTAAAACACAATATATAATAATAAACTTCATACATTTTACTTTCATAAATTAAAGTCATATTCTGAAGTGCATATGTGATTTTACTTACGTACCTGGATAACTCTTCCCCTAAACTCTGTAAACTCCATTCTGTTATCTTCAGTTCATGTCTTAAGGAAGCAACATTTGCAAGCAAACTTTCTTCTTCATTGTCTTTATTACAGTACTCTGATGAACTAGATTCCATTTCTTAAAAAAAGAAGTGTATTTCTTGTACCTTGCCAGAAAGAATCTGTGGTGTCAAAATACTCTCACATTAATAGAATTCAACTCATTATTTTTCTATTTATCTCAAATGTTGTGCAATCTTTCATGGTAATTAAAAAAAAAAACAAAAAACAAAAAAAAACAGTTACAATGAGTTTCTCCGCAGTGTAAAGCCAAGGAAATAGAAAGTTCAATAGTACCCCTTTCTTAAGCACATTTAATCTTTCTAACAATAGTGCACATTAAACACTGTTATTCTATGTTAAAGTTAAAACAAACTAAAAATAAGGTAAAATAAATAATTTGCTTAAGGTCACATAAACTGTAAATGGTGGCAACAAGATCTGAACCTAAGTCATCAGGATCCAAAGACCTTTTAATTATATCATACTGTAATTTCTAACTCATAGATCAATTTCAAGATGAGGTGTTTGAACCTATAAAATCAAGTTACAATCTCTGGAAATCTGACAAAATTGGTATCATTATAGTCATTCATATTTTCTTAATGGCAATTTATTACCAAATAAAGGTTATCTCCTTCTCCCATTCACAATGGTTATAAAACTAAAAAAACAAAGACATTCGCATCACAATCATAGAGATCAAAATCGCATTTGGCAAGTTAACTCAGAAATACATGAAGAAAAGTTTTTCTTTCTTCAACTGGTGAGTATCTCTAGAGTTGTGAATACTCTACTAAATAACCTTTACCCATAAAAATCGTGATAAAAGGCCACATTTTATTATTAACAATTAACACATACAATCATTATGTATTAAAGTACATATTAATATAATAAAAACTAAGGCTTTAAAATCTCTACTACTGTAGATCTTTCTACATCTTAAAACTACATTCTTCCTTCAGATCCCATTTACCTTTGTCATTGTAGCACCTCTTTTTCATCACCCTTCTAGAATTCTGACCACATCTCAAGCTCCAAAAGGTTAGGAGTCTTATGTATTATGTTGAGAACTGTAAGGCACTTACAGGTCAGTATGTTCAGTGAATAAATGAAGATTGCTGAATTGCCCTTCCCTCCCTTCACCCAGCTAAAATAGAATAGCAAATTTATTCCCCACGCAAAATTTCTCAGATGTAAGAAGGAAGATTAAAAAGAAAACTCTCACCTTTTTGGAAGAAACTGTGGCAGGAAATTAAATGAGATGCTATGTAAGAGCTAAGAAAAAGTTTCTTTTCTCCCTTTTCGTTTGCACAAATTTGCTTCTGCCTAGGTGAGAAGATTCTCCCATACAAAAGTCAATGGGTCAGGTGCCCATACTGCTTTATCTTTTCAACATCATCTATGGGATGGTGAAGGAAAAAAGGGTAGTACAGACAAGCTGGATAAATTCCAAAATGTCATTCGATACTAAGTTTAAACTAAATCAGGTTTTACATCCAACATCTTCTATGTATCTTTTTTTTTTAACATTTTATTTATTTGACAGAGATCACAAGTAGGCAGAGCAGCAGGCAGAGAGAGAGGGGGAAGCAGGCTCCCTGCTGAGCAGAGGAGCTCGATCCCAGGACCCTGAGATCATGACCTGAGCCCAAGGCAGAGGCTTAACCCACTGAACCACCCAGGCGCCCCTCTTCTATGTATCTTAATGTAACAATTCCCTAAAACTTCTTAAGTACCAATGAATACATTTGCTTTTAATTTTTTTTTCCTGCTGAGCCATTTACTTTCAGATGAACACTTTTCTTCCCTTCAACTTATAGTAGGCTATAAAAGTCTATTTTCACTGCCTTTACATATGTGGAAAAGGGCATCATGCTACCTACAGGCCCTGATCAGATCCTCTGCTGGTCCTAATAACGCGTCGGTAGCTCTACGCTCACGCACACCCGTCAACACTGAAAAACAGGTGTTTTTTATAAACCTTGTACGTAAAGGATGGGCTGTAGTCGAAAAAAGATTCCTCGTTTGGGAAGGGGGTTATAGATTTATGGCGTATGGTCCGGTTACCAAGAACTCTCAATTTGACAGCACTGATCCTACGTTCATCTGAAAGAAGCGGATTAAAACAGAACATCTTCCTCCGATTTCTCATGTAAAATAAAAGCCTGCAGAGCAACGTCCGCAGCAAGGGTGAAGACTCGAAGCGCGTCCGAGGGTGCCCCCCAGGTAGGCCTGTTTTCACCCTCCAAGGAGCAGTCACTCACCACCCAAGTCGTAGTTGGGAGGTAGACCCACCTGACAACAGCGCGCGCCGCGCTCTCGTCCGCGTTCGGAAGCCTCGTACCCTCTCCCGAGGTCAGGGCGTGTAAGCATCAAACACTCCACGCGGGGAACGAGGGAACACCGCTGCACCGAGTTCGAACCGCCGCGGGAGCCGTTGGGGACGCGCCTACCCGGCCGCAGCCCCGCCCCCCGCGCAGGCTCAGCGTGTGGCGACGCAAAGGGGTGGGGCCTGTCTGGGCTCGTGGTCTGCGAGCGCGTCCAAGCCCGCTCGCCCGGAACTACATTTCCCACAATTACCCCAAAGACTCCCATTGGTGTGAGGGGAGCCAGGGGAATCTGCCGCCCGCGTGTGAGGCGGAGCGCGCTCACGCCGGGCCTGAGGGGGGCTGACACGGAGAAGGGTGCGGAAAAGACTGGTGGCCCCGCCCCTCGGTCCCTACCCTTCGGAGGCCGGCGTTTCCCGCTCTGAGGGATCTTGTGCGGCCGCCGCGGCCGCCACCTGGGGTTTTTTCAGGCGCGGGGTTTCCCTGCCAGCCACAAGGAGTCCAGGGAGGAAAAACGGAGCCTAGGTGCCAATAACCCATACCTCCCGCGTCTCTTCAGCCCGAGATCGCCCCGGCAGGGATGGGCGACAAGATCTGGCTACCCTGCCCGGTGCTCCTCCTGGCCACTGTCTTCTCAGTGCTGCTGCCGGGGGCGGCCGGCTTCACGCCCTCCTTAGACAGCGACTTCACGTTTACCCTTCCGGCCGGCCAAAAGGAGTGTTTCTACCAGCCCATGCCCCTGAAGGCCTCTCTGGAGATTGAGTACCAAGTAAGTGCGGAGGGTGAGCCAGCCTCCTTCCTTTATCCCAGCTACACCGCGTCTTCGCCTCGCACCCGCTGGGAAACTTCTTGTGGACTCCCGGGGGTAGTGAAGAGGCAAGGGCCGCCGGGGTAGCCGGCCCGCTCCGCGCAGGCGCGCGAGGCTTGGCTCTCCTGGGGCCGGGGACCCAGAAGTTAGGCGGGACCTGGAATTGACTACCCTCCCTCTCCCCTTTCCTCCAGTCGGAAAGAGGCCAGCGCTGGTGATCTTGGTGGTGTTCCCTTTTGTTTCATAATTCGCCCATCGCCTTGCTAACCGGCACATGCTCCGGTATTGGGAATTTCGCAATACAGGACTGATAACACGTTCTCCTTCATCATTGGAGGAGATGATGACACTTGGTTTGCTTTCCCCACCACGCTCACCCAATTCCGGCATTATAAATCTTCCCCGTCATTGCTTCATTTAAGGATTTTTGAATTGTGAACTTGTGATTATCACTAAATCCGATTTTGGAATATTTTGAAAGGAGCTCTTGATGTATTTAATGGGGTACCCTTCCTTCTCAGTTACATATTTTTAAATCAAGCAATATTTAATTGTATATTAAAACTTTATGACTTTTAATTCATCATTGTAAGCATTTCCCCCATATCATTGATTTCTTTTTAGTGTCTTCATAATATTATGTAGGGATTTGCCTTAATTTATGAGTCATTGTGATAGTGGGTAATTTCTTAGAAGAAATCTTGTTAGTTCCACACAGCTAATTTTGATGTTTCTGGGTAGCACTAAGAAAAAAACAAACAGAACAGGATGCATTGGTGTGGTTCCCCTTTTAATTTTTTCACAGATTACTTAATTTATAATAAGTTTTTTTAGGTTGATGCAAAAGAATTTTTTCAACAATTACTGTCGTGTATAGAGTTAAGTAAGTTATGTAGAATTTTCATCGGAAGGAAACTTAGAATTAATTTATAGGTATTTAAGGAAAGCAATAGCGCAGTGTCTGAAGTCATATAGTAGGCAAAATTGGGGCTAGAACGCAACATTTATTGATTTCCAGTGTAGTTCTAAAGTTCATTTACCATGTGCCAGTAATTGGCAGGTGGGAGGACAGGATGGGAGGAGTATGGCTAAGATGGCCAACTATTACACGGACAAAAAAAAGCATCCATTTTTTAAGGATCTAATTATTTAAGGGATACTGTGCTAATAAACAGCTAATTTCAATAAAGTATCGTTAAGTGCTCCTAGAGGACAGCCACTTCTCTGGTGTTTCACAAAAAGATTCCTGGAGAAAATAAATTTGAATCCTGAAAGATGCTTAAGTGAGATAAGAATGCAAGGAAGGAGGGGCATTTCAGGAAAAGGAATAAAACACGAATAGTTACAAAAATGCATAGTGTGTTTTGTTGGTGGACAGTATGTGGACACTACAAGTGCTGAGTTTTTATTAGACCTAAAGACTGTAAAGTCTAAGGTGAGAGTAGAAATAAAATAGACTGGAGAGGGACGCCTGGGTGGCTCAGTTGGTTAAGCGGCTGCCTTCGGCTCGGGTCATGATCCCAGCATCCTGGGATCGAGTCCCACATCGGGCTCCTTGCTCGGCAGGGAGCCTGCTTCTCCCTCTGCCTCTGCCTGCCTCTCTGTCTGCCTGTGCTTGCTCGCTCTCTCTCTCTCTCTATCACTGACAAATAAATAAATAAATAATCTTAATAAAAAATAGACTGGAGAGGTCAGGAGGCTGGATCAGGGATCATGAATCTTAGCCTCGTGTGCCATGCTGAGTGGCTTTGCCCTTGTTCTGTACAAGGGCCATCGAAGATATAAGCAGCATGGTAACAGAAATGTTTTCCAGATACATCACTGGGTACAATGTGGAAAAAGAGGGCAAAATTAGAGGAAAGGAAACCCAACTGGGGGTTAGTGAAATAATCCATGTAAGAAACAATTTGTATTATTTGAAAATTCCTTAATGTTTATCCAGGTGTTAGTATTAGGGAGGAATTGTATATGAACTACTGACCTCTTAGGATTATAAGACCTGTAGAGATAAAATACTTGGGTTGAAATCCTAACTCTGTCACTTACTACCTATGTAATTGGAACACGTTACTTAACCTCTTGCTTGTAGAATAGAGATAATAGTAATTACCTCATAGAGTTGATTTGAAAAAATGAATTAGTAAGTGTTCATAGACCATCCCTGACACTAGTAAATAGGCAGTGAATGTTGATTTTAATACATTTATGTTTCTAGAGTTATACAGCTGGCTTAGTTTAACTTTATGCTCTGCATCTTTAGTCACTCTTAAAGGGACTGATACCCCGAAGTAATCCCCCTAAACAACTTGTTTTGATTGAAGAAAGAAGTAAAATGATTTAATGTCTGTAGTCCTAGACAAGGTTGAGGGGTTTGTAGGGTAAGAGATAATCTTCAACTTTTTGTTTGCAGTTTCCAACTGCATGATTAATTTTCCAATAACAAGCTACTGCTTTTTTGTCTTCGTTTTTAAAATGTCAGGGAACAGACATTCTGGACATTGCCCTTGGGTTACTGTGACATACTGAAAATTTTTAACATTTGTTACTTTTCAGCTTTAGGACACTTTTAGAATAATTAACAGGCCCCACATTATATTAAATTCTTGAAAATTTTAAATATCAATACATAAATCTTATGAATAAACTAGATCATTCAGTCAACTTTTTAAAAATCATTCCTAAGTGCATAATTTGTTGGAGCACTATGCTAAGTGCTGCAGATATAATGGTGAGTAAAAATATAGTCCATGTTCTCATACAATCTAGTACTGAAGAAGACAGTAATCAGACTTTACAAATAAATGTAAAATTATAACTCTAATAAGTGCTATGAAGGTATGTTATGAGAAGGTTTAATAGGAGGACTTAATTGCATCTGGGAATTGAGAGAAGACATTCCAGAAGTAGAGTTCAGATCTGTAGAAAAATCAGTCTTATTAGGCACAAGGGGGTAATTTAAATTGGCATTGATGAAGAAGATAGAAAAAAGCCTTTGAGGAACTGAAAGATTGTTATAATAACAGTACAGACTAGGAAGAGTGGCACTCATCTTCTAGTGAAGTTATAGGTAAGTTTAGTTTCAGATTATGGTGTTCTTTAAATATTTTTATGTTTTAAAATTGTGTTTTATAGGGACACCTGGGTGGCTTGGACCGTTAAGTGTCTGCCTTCAGCTCAGGTCATGATCCCAGGGTCCTGGGATCGAGTCCCACATCAGGTTCCCAGCTCAGTGGAGAGCCTGCTTCCTGCTTCTCCTTCTTCCTCTGCCCCTCCACCTGTTTGTGTTTTCTCTTTCTCAAATAAATAAATAATATCTTTTTTTAAAATTGTGTTTTATAGATTTTTAAGTTATCTTCTGTGTTCTTATTGTTTTTAACAATTTCATTAAGCCTGACAGTCACTACCAATAGTATCTTTTAAACCCTGTTTTACTGAAATCTTTGTTTTGTTAGATCTTTTTTTTTTTTTTTTAAAGATTTTATTTATTTATTTGACAGAGAGAGAGAGACAGAAAGAGAGGGAACACAAGCAGGGAGAGTGCGAGAGGAAGAAGCAGGCTCTGCTGAGCCGGGAGCCCAATGTGGGGCTCAATCCCAGGACCCTGGGATCATGACCTGAGTTGAAGGCAGACGCTTAACGACTGAGCCACCCAGGTGCCCTTTTGTTAGATCTCTTATATTCTGATGTAATACGTATCTTTTTTGGTTTTTTAGAGGATACCTTTGAGTAATTCTTTTAAAATGCTTTGAGTCCTTGGACAAACTTTTTGCTTTCACTTTAATATAATTTTCTTTTACTTGGGATCATTGAAGGCATGGCTGTATTGTTTTTTTGCATCTAGTATTATATGTAAGAATTCTGATGCCAATCCCAATACTTGTTTTGCAATTCTCTACTACCTATCACTGGAAGTTTCTAGGTTGTTCTTTTTTTTTTTTTTAATATTTTATTTATTCATTTGACACAGAGAGATCACAAGTAGGCAGAGAGGCAGGCAGAGAGAGAGAGAGAGGAGGAAGCAGGCTCCCCGCGGAGCAGAGAACCCGATGCGGGACTCGATCCCAGGACTCTGAGATCATGACCTGAGCCGAAGGCAGCGGCTTAACCCACTGAGCCACCCAGGCGCCCTAGGTTGTTCTTTTTAAATCTTTTGGGAAAGTCAGTAGGATTTTATCTTTCATATCTATTAGCACCTTCCAGAAAAGATTTTTATCTTTTGAAGTAAGAATTTTTGTTCTCTTATTTGATGATTTCCTCCCTTCATTTCTCTTGAGTCTCTTCTTTGAAATGCTTGTTAGATATCTGAAATCTTTAGCTCGGTCCTTCACAAAGGGTTTTACCATTTTTCTCATACTTTTCACCTGTACTTTTTTACCTTGTCCTGAGAATTCCTTGGTTCCTTCCAGTTCTCTGATTTTTAGTCTCTATCCATATTCATTCTGCTGTCATTACATTGGTTAAGGCTTTATTTTGGCAACAGCGTTTTTTATCTTGTTTGTTTCATACCAGTAACCTCATTTTTATGGATTACATATTCTTAAATTTCTCTGAGGATATATATATGAAGAAACATTTGAATTCTGTTTATATTAACTATTTTTTCAGAATTGTAGTAAAACCAGTAACATGAAAAAGAGGGCATTGATTTCAACAAATGTGTTTCTCTAGTCTGTTTCAGTGAGAATTTTGAGATTGATAACTATTGGTAGCTGGACATATCCTTTGCTCAGTGAACTATCTTCCAGAAATTCCTTACTCTTCATGTCTGTTAACAATCTTCCTAGATTTCCAGTGTTGTTATTTATATCATTATATATTTTCTTCATTTTATTGGGATTTGAAGATGAAAGAGAATTATGTATTTAGCTAGCTATTTGAAACTACTTCTGTTGATAAGTAAGTAGAGCACAAGAACAGGTAATTTTTTTTATATCATTCCATTGGAGGGAGACAAACCATAAGCAACTCTTAATCTCAGGAAACAAACTGAGGGTTGCTGGAGGGGAGAGAAGTGGGAGGGATGGGGTGGCTGGGCGATGGACATGCTATGGTGAGTGCTGTGAGTTGTGTAAGACTGATGATTCACAGACCTGTATCCCTGAAGCAAATAATACATTATATGTTTAAAAAGAAAAAAAAAGCCACCAAGAAAAAGAAAATGGGAGTGTTAAATAAGAAAAAGAGTAGTTATCAGAAAAAAACTGCTGAGTTCAACTTTTGACCTTGCCTTCATTGACTGTATCTACCTTGAGAAAAGTGTTTCTCTCTGCCTCTTTTTTCCCCCGTTTGTTCTGTTGTTTGGTTCTTTTGTTTTACTGAGAACATTAATAAGATCTATCTCTTAGAGTTGCTGTGAGGAAATTAACCCAGATAAAGCACTTAAAACAGTGTGTGGCATACACTTGTTAATTGTTAGCTATTATCATCATTTTGGGATTGTAAAGGAACAGACTCTGTTCACTGACCAGTAAGCATATAGCCTACTTGAAATATTCAGTTCATATTGGGGGAATAATAAGTGAATGCACTGAAGAAGTCAGCTGGAGTCAGATCATGGAAGGTTTGAGTTCTTGGTTAAGAAATAGCTAATTATTATTTTATTGAAGAGAAAACAAACTCAGGAAAGTTACACAGCTTGCTCTAAATTGCCTAAGTAAAAAAGGTTTACCATTTGAACTCCCTTTTGTGTTTCCTTCCACTCTACAGGGCTTCTCAATCAAGGCACCATTTTAGGAACATTATTACAGTAATAGTTATAAGACCTAAAGTTAGGTGATGGCAACAGAATTGGTAAGAAAGCTCCAAAATGAATGGAATTGCATTGGATGATCTTTGTGCTCCTTTCTAGGCCTTACATGCATCGTTGACTTTCTTTACCTAAGTTTAGAAAGAAAATCTTCTCATTAAAAAAAAAAAATCTTTCATCATGTGATTTACTTTATATATTTTTTATTTTCAGAATTTATAATGTGTGTTCTTTTCTTTTGTGCTTTTCTACAGGTTTTAGATGGAGCAGGATTAGATATTGACTTCCATCTTGCCTCTCCAGAAGGAAGAACCTTAGTTTTTGAACAAAGAAAATCAGATGGAGTTCACACGTAAGTGATCTCTTAGTTGAGTTCCTTAGGCTAAGTAATGCCAGTGCTATCTGCAGGGCAGGGAAATTTAGCACTTTTAATCCATACATCAGTATTAAATGATTCCATATGAACATTTCAAACAGTCCTAGATAGTGGTCTATCATAAACTAAAATGTCTTTCATTGACTTTTTCCTCTTTTTTTAGATATTTTGTATTGATCCCCAATTTTTTCTTTGCTTTGATTAAATAACATGAGTATGCACTAGGTATTACATTCAGTCTGTTGGGGCATTTTAAGCCTGTCTTTCTGACTAGCACAACCTTTCCATCTTAAGTTACTATTCCAGGTATGTACCCTATAGTTTGAGCTGCTGGCTATATCATCTTTGCCCACTATTTCCTTTCTTAAAAAAACAAGTACAGTCCATCTTTGTGTGTATGTTTTATGTGTGTATGCATGTAAAAGTTGGGGTTTTTCTCACTCAAACCTCATTCTTTTTAGATAATTGGAAGATGTGATAGTAAAAGGTATGACCATAGGAAACCAGAAAGAAAGAAAATAACTTATTGTAAGCTTAGAGTTTGACAAAAGGCTATATATGCTCTCTTAATCTCACTTCTCTTTTTTGTATCTCAGTGGTGTGTTTCCCTGTTCATTCTATCATTTTACTGTAGCACTTTGTTTCCTTATTGCATTAAAACTTCCTGTGAGTTTACAGGAAGAAGAAAAGCAAATACAATCTAATATTTGCTATAAACTAGGCTTTGCATTTTATATGCTTCAGATTAATCATTCCAACCCTCCAAGGGAGATTATTTGATTCCTCAATTCCCATTTTACAGACAAGGAGGCTCAGAGAAGTTAAGTAAGTCTGAAGGGATACACATTTATTAAGAGGAGGAAGCAGGATGGATCAGAATTTTTGCTTTCTACCATATGATAACTTAGAACATCTCTGGCACATAGCACTGTGTAAGTACTAGCTATTATAGTTACTGGTCTTTAACCAGCATACTTGCCATGTAATTGATAGTAAATACTAAATATATGTATGAGTGAATGAGGAGGAAAATATCCCAACTATGATACTCTTTTCAGAGTGCTTTATTTTTATTTAATTTTTAAATTTTTTATATTTTTTAATTTTTAAAGGTTTTTCTATTTAAAACATTTTTAAATTTCTTATCTTTTATTAAAGTGCTTGTTTAAAATGACATTTTACCTCTGCAGAGGTCAGAAAAAAAATTTGTATAAATTATTAATAAGTAAAATAGAGAAACAGATTTAAAAAGTCAGTTTTGATTGATATATTTTGAACTTTGCTTTCTCTGATAGTTATATGAACAGAAACTAAAAATATAGCTCATCGTTAAATGTCAGAATCTAGAAAATCTAGAATTTGTCATTTTTTTCCCTCCAATTTTGTCTTTTCCTTTAGAGATAAATTAACTGTTAGTGGGAAAAGGCACCTTATTACTTTCCTGCATAAAATTACCTCTCATTAAACCAGTGGGGGATAGAAGAATTAGTTTGTAAGAGTAAATGTTAACATTAACATTTATTGAATTCTTTCAATGTGCCAAGCTATTGTTCTAAGCACTTTATATTTATTTTTTTATTCTCTCCACAGTCCTGTGAGGTACATGATTTATCATGTTATCAATAAAGAAATTGAGGCATAGAGCGCTAAAGTAGGTTAATGAAAGTTACACAGCTAGTGAACAGCAGAGCCAGGATTTAAAACCAGGCTGTCCAACTCACTCTTAATCACTACACCCAATTTACAAATCTACTTTCTAAAAAATCAGATTTAAATAAAATTTTATCGGGGCACCTTGGAGGCTCAGTGGGTTAAAGCTTCTGCCTTTAGCTCAGGTCATGATCCCAGGGTCCTGGGATCGAGCACCACATCGGGCTCTCTGCTCAGCAGGGAGCTGCTTCCTTTCCTCTCCCTCTGCCTGCCTCTCTGCCTACTTGTGATCTCTGTCTTTCAAATAAACAAATAAAATCTTACAAATAAATAAATAAATAAATAAAATTTTATCTTTAGCTATTAACTTTTTAAAGGCCGGTTATAAAGTATCTCTGTTATGGCACTGAAATTTTTTTTTTTTAAATCCTTAAAACAAATACTGTCTTTTCAGAAGGCAGGATTAGTAAAAATGTCTCCAAACAGAACTATAAACAGCTTAAGTAATATCTATTGGCTGGCACGTCCAGGAATGAGAAGTCTGTTTGTGTGTTTGTGTGTTTATATTTTTCTAGACATTACTATACTATACTATAACATTAACATTACTATAACTCTTAACCAGAATTTATCCGTTCTGGACTACTGCTTCTACTTGAAGGGAAAATTAACTCTGCTGTTTTTATTTGGATAAAATTTTGTATCATTTATAGTATTTAAGTTCCTTCCTACTAAAAGCAGTCAACACAGATTTAGAAAGAGATTAGTATAGGAATGACTATGAAGTAGTAAAACATCTGTTTTCTTTCCCATACACATGCTGAAGTTCATCCATGTGTCAGTGCTTCTCAGACTTTCTTCTTTTTTACTCTTCTCCCATGCAACCTTTCTAGACTTTTCTGTCTCATAACTTGGCCATGAAATTTTAAAACCAGTTTTTGTACTGTTTGTTTATCTGTACTTTACATGCAAAAAGAGTAAGTACAAAGCTTGTCCTTTTTATCCAGTGCAGGGTTAAGAATGGCTAAATAAAGTTCAGTTAAATAAAATTAAACAAAACTAAGAGTTAAATTTAAAAGTGATTAAAATTGAACTTTACACAAAAGTCATAACATTTTTTTTCCTTTTAAAATTGTTCCCCACTGTATTCGCCAGTATATTCTTCAAGCTTCTTCCAAAGGTTAAATACATCCTCAAGACAAAGGTTTGTCATGACTGAGGAGATTGCAAGGAATGCAGACAGGCTCTGAGCAGTACTATAGAAAAGAAAGATCAATTAACATGAGTCAGAAAACCAAGCTTCGTCTATGCCTATGACAGGCTGTGTGATCATAGGCAAGTATTTTAATTTATGTGAACCTTATTTTACTTACCTTGAAAAGGTCAGTTATGCCTACTTGCAAATATGATGGTAAAAGAATTTTAAAAGAATTAAAATAGTGTATAAATTATAAAGGGGTATATAAGTATTGGCTATTTTTTATTTATAGTATATATGTTAAGATTCAGTCAAATTGCTGAGTACTTCTCTCTCATGCTTACAGTAAATAAGTTGGATATAGGGGTAGAAAAGAAGTGGAGATTGAGTTAAAGTATCAAATGTTGTAGGCCAATTATTTTGAATGTGAAGCTAATGAGACCAAGATACAAGTTTAACTTAGATGTGAGTGGCATTTATTCTGAAAGCTAATACCACTAAGAGTAGATCTCCATTTATTGGCCACTGATCCTTAATCTTTGTGAACCTATGTTATAAAGATGTTCTTAATCTGTAGGAGGCCTGGAAGAAAGCATTTAGAACAATCCATCACTTTTGAAAACAAAAATCAGTTTAGAAAGTAATCTCAATTAAAGGGGAGGTTTGTGGTCATATTTGCATATGAATTGAACTCATGATAAATTACTCCTAATATATAGAAATATTAAAGATCATTGTGAGGTATCACGTATCTATGTTTTTAATCCTATCCTTTTCCAGAAACTAGGTCAAGATCTTTTACCATAACTTCCTGAGTAAATGCCAAGCACATCTAAGTTACAACCATATATATAAAATAAATATATATTTCCATATATATTTCCAGGTTGCCTCTTTCCCAAGATATTTTAAATTATCTTTCAATACTAAGGAAGTCTTTTTATCAGCAAACTATCCAATTACTACTATAAACTATGTTATTTCTTACCTATAGTAGTTTTTCCTTTGATCCCAAATAGGAAGTACAGATAACTGAACACATGTACTTTTTTTAATACAGGGTAGAGACTGAAGATGGTGACTACATGTTCTGCTTTGATAATACATTCAGCACTATTTCTGAGAAGGTGATTTTCTTTGAATTAATCCTGGATAATATGGGAGAACAGGAGCAAGAACAAGAGGACTGGAAGAAATATATTACTGGCACAGACATGTTGGACATGAAATTGGAAGACATCCTGGTCAGTATGGCCTTTTAATAAATAAAAATTATCCAGAAATCTGTGTGATAGGCACTGAAATAAGCATTTTCTCTGCATTATCTCATGTAATCTTTACTTAACTCTATGAGGATTATTTATCTTCATCTTTTCAAAGAGGAAATTTTGGTTTAGGGGAGATTAAGTAATGTTTGTCACATAACCAGAGAGGGGGAAACTAGAATTTGAAGACTCTTCTTAACTATAAACACCCTTAGTGTTCACAAACAGAAGAATGTAATGATCTATAGCATAATTGCAGAGAAAAAAGTTGAGCAATTTGTAAACACTTAAGGTGTTCTAGGCATTTTTCCCACAGCATAATTTTTATAACATGAAATTTCTTATTAATTGATTAATTTGGGAACACTGTTTATATCACTCAGACCAGACCTAGCAGTTACCAGAAACTAGGACTACATTCAAGAGTAAAACCTTTTAGAATATGGCTTCTTTGTTTGAATTTCTCTACCATTTACATGCATAATGAAATGTGCATGTGTAAGAATCTACTTGTTAATAGTACTGGTGATAGGGGGAAAAGGTCACTACCCTTCAGCCACAGGTAGATATAATCAAATGATAGAATGTACTGAGTGATATTTGTAAATAGTGTATATAGCTGTATTGTAGAAATTCCTGCAGGAGAAATAACATGGTCATTGCAAATTAAAACTGTGTAAACCCTAATAGTCTTATAACCTGGATTTTTAAAAATAACATATTTTGATCATTTGAGGTTTTTTTAGGAAAGCAGCTGTCAAATAGCAGAAGAGATATTACTTGTATGTAGATCAGTTAGCTTAAGAAGTCAGAAAATTAGCCAGTCATGTATGTGTAATTGCTTAGTGACTAAGCCCTCAGAGCCTTGGTTTCCTCACCTGCAAAATGGGGATAGGGTGGTGAGGATGAAATAAGAAATGATGTGTGTCTAAGTGCTTTTAAACAGTGTATCGCATAATGAATATTAGTTTTCTTAACTTTTCCACTGGTGTTACTATGAATGCAAACTGAAAGGATTAAGTTTGATAGGTATAAATTTTTACAACGATATTTTTTTTATCTCAACATAATTTCCCATGTATATATCTTTTAAATTTCAATCTTATTAACTTACTCTTCCATTTTAAATTTATTTTGCCAACAAAACTAAAACACTAGTACTTATCTTATTAGTACTTTACTGGATTCTCAAGAGATTTAATTCATTCACATGGTTAAACAAAATGACAAGTTCAGACTCAAATATGGCTTAAATACTAACAGACCTTTTTCTTTTTTTTTAAAGAAAAATGTCTTTCAGGAGCTTTATTTCCCAAAATTTTGTATAACAGCAAACTTTGATAAATAATTTTGTATTTGGTTATCATTGCTGTAATATTGAAAAGAACTCTGCATGATCTTTTTATCTGGGGATATGAATAACTTATTTTTCTAGAAAATATTTATATTACTAGGTAATTTGCTTTACAGAAATGCCCAAATGATATTATACTTTGTAGTTTTGTAGGTTTAGCAGAAAGTCTGGAATTCTGAGTATAGTTTTTTGCTTAAATAAGGATTTTAAGCAAAATGACTATCCAGGAAAATCTGTTTCTAGTATTTTCTTATTTTTCCCATAAATACATTGACCCCTGCACAATGCACAGTTGAACTGTGCAGGTCTACTTATGCACAGATTTTTTTCAGTAGATATATTTTCTCTTATGATTTTCTTAGTAACATTTTAATTTCGCTAGCTTACTTTATTGTAGGAATACAGTATGTAATGTATATAATATATGTAACAGGAGATGTGCCGATTGTTTACGTAAGGCTTCTGGTCAACAGTACCCTATTGGTAAAGGTTTTCGGGAATCAAAGGTTTTATGTAATTTTTAACTCTGCAGGGCAGTGGTCTCTCTAACCATGTTTTTCAAGGGTCAGCTGTACTTTGACATCATTTCAAATCTCAACTTAATTTTAACTTACATTCATAAAGCCCTTTTATAGTTTTTAAATCACTTCCCTCACCAGAACTCTACTATAAAAATAGGTTTTTCAGAAGATGTGCAACTTAAAGTGCATCTTGATAAGCTTGTTTTACAAACGTAATCTTGGAGCATTTTTGTATTAAAAAATAATACTTTGGGATGTATAATATGTATATAAAAATTGGAAGGTTTTCTAATTTTTATTATTTTCTGAGATGAAAACATTGGGTATTTTGCTAGATGCTAAATTGGACAAGACTTACATTCAAAGAAACTACTATAAACACTGTATTATATAAAGATATCTAAAAGCTGGGTTTTTGTTTTTTTTTAAACTAGTCTTTTTCTTATGGTTGTGAGGGCTAAGAAATAGTATATATAAAATTCCTGGCACTTTGCTACTGAAATATCTTTTCACATTATTTTCAATTTATATTAGCTTTGCTCCTCTGTTAAGTAACTATGTGTAAACAATAATTTAAAGATATCAGGAGAACTGTTACATAAACTTACCGATGTTTAGGTAAGCTAAGGTAGTACCTGTCCCTTAATTAAAATTGTTTGGATCTAAAACTACTATGAGTGTCAGGGTACTGTGACTCACATGTTTAAAATAACTTAAAATTACTGAGCATTCCTTTATAGTAAAATTATTTTATTTATCTCCAGGAATCCATCAACAGTATCAAGGCCAGACTAAGCAAAAGTGGTCATATCCAGACTCTGCTTAGAGCATTTGAAGCTCGTGATCGAAACATACAAGAAAGCAACTTCGATAGAGTCAATTTCTGGTCTATGGTTAACTTAGTGGTAATGGTGGTAGTGTCAGCCATTCAAGTTTACATGCTAAAGAGTCTATTTGAAGATAAGAGGAAAAGTAGAACTTAAAACTTTAAACTAGAGTACTTAATACTGAAAAAAAAAAAAGGCGGCAGAGAAATGCAATACACTGTTATAATCAAGACCATTAATAGTCTTTTTAAAAAATGTTTTCAGGCATTACCACAAGTGTGAAACGAGTATAATTTTAAAGTGAAAGGAGTTTTCACTTTCATCTGTCAAGTAATCTTACTGCTTCACTTGTACTTAAGTGTATAGCAGAAATATTTCAGAATGTAGGTATAATTGAATGAAGCCATATTAATCAGCATTTTCCTGAGTTTGAAAAAAATTTGCAAATGTCATAGGTGATTTAAATAAATGAACTTTTGGGCTAAATGCAACACCAAACATTGTTTTTAAAAGACTGTCTTATCTAGAAGTTTCTTTGTACATGTGGCAATTACAAATTAGAAGTTTTCAGTATATTGAAGTTTCTTTGTAAATGTAGCAATTGTAAATTAAATGTATAATTTTTCAGTATATTAAATTATAAATCATCTGAGAATTACCTAATCATGGATTGGATATATCTTTAGAAAACAAAAACTCAACTTTTCTTTTTATATATGTATCTCTCCTATAATGTAAACAGAAGCATAGCTGTGAAAAACAGATTTGTGAGATTTTTTTATAACCAAATATATTTGAATTTAAATATTAGCAAAAGTATTATATACTTAGCTTATATTCCCCAAGGCCAACATCTTGATAATTCTTAAAAATGCTCAGTCATTATGAAAATTGGAACAAATTTTCTCTTTGAAATGAAGTAGCTAAAGGCTGCTCAGTCTCCATAAGGACACATTTTGTCTAGTCCTTAACTAAGATCTAGAATTTTGAAACTAAATGTGAGGGAAGATAATTTTATTTTTATATTATCAACAGTGTTATGTTAGTTTTAACATGACTACTGACTTGGATAATACATTATTATCAACAGTTGTGAAGGAAATATTGCTTGAAAATCTAGGCCTTAAATAAATATCTCCTTTTCTAAGTTCTCAAAATCAACAACAATCAAGAAGAATTTAGGTAAGCTTGAGAACATCTGATCAAAATTAAGTTCACTTTATTCAAACCATTTCAGATCATAAATTATTCAATATTTGTTTTTCTAATAAATCCTTACATATTTTTTTTAATTCACTAAAATAAACTCTAAGTATCTGGAATCTGATTGATTAATCATAAAGACCCAATCCTAGTATCAATCATGAGACTAAATCCCAGATAACTGAAGAAACTATACTTGGCTAGGGTTTTATTTTTCTACAGTTGTTTTATTCTGTTTTGAATTGTCTTTTATAAGTATTCAGGTACATTTTATGAAACAAACCCTACTGTAAGGTTTAGCACTGGGTACATACAATTGTTATAACTTTCATTAAATGAACTTTCTGATCACTTTATTTATTGGCATTCAAGTAAGGATTTGAAAGCCCACAGAATCCCAAATTTAAAGTCAGTATGTGAATAACTATGTAAATCTCTGCCATCCTTGCTTATTGCAATCTGTGGAGCTTTACTCAAATACTAGTAATTTAGCTACATCATGAATTAAATAGAATTTTTAGGTTATACCCATTTGTAATATTGAGACAAATAGGCGTTAGAAACAATCAACTTAAAAATTTGAGTATAGAACCTCTCTGTACATTACTACTGCTGGAATTCTTAATAAGCAGTGATCTTCAGAGACTGGTTTTGGTTGTTAATTTACAGTCAGAATGGTACAAAAGAGATTTATTGCCCTCCTTTTTACACCCTTGGGAGGATGAAAAGGTTAGCTATATCTCTGCTATGAAGCTTTTTAAAAATGAGGTAAATGCCATATACAATTGATTACCTTAACTGGCCAAGAAAATGTTTTAAGTGTCCAGGAGTAGTGCCTACAATACATGCAAAACAAGGGCCAACAATCACTTATGAAGAGACCTCCTTGTACCCCTTCTGTTAAACTTATAATGAGAAGCAACCTTACCATACTATAATAAAACAGTACAGATAGAAACTACTGCATCTCTTCTATAAAACTGTGATTAAGAATTCTACCTCTGGCTGGTTACTGTACTGTACTGATTCCTTGTCTAACAATGCATTTGTTAAATTATCTACGATGATTTGTGCCACTGATTTAAACCTATGATTCAGTGTAGCTTTGCGCAGTGGCAGTATCGTAGCCAATGAGGTTTATCCGAGGCGCGATTATTGCTAATTAAACCTATGATTCAGTGTAATGTCTTATCTTATAATGGCCTTATCTGGAAACAAAGAACTTAGGAATATTGAGGACAATTTTATTTTTATAGGCACAAAATGAAGAGTGGGTTTAAGAAGGATGTTACTTGTATTAACCAAAAAAATATAATTAGCAAAGAATTAAATATTTCTAAAGGCATATAGCTTATCTGCTTTATGGTTTTTTAAATGTCAATATTGAGTTTTGAAATTAAAATTAAGCAACTTACCACTTAATGTCTGAGTTTGTCTTCAGTTTTTAGTTAAACTCTTAAAAATACAATATTTAAGGCCTAGAGTTTATTCTTATTTGCATTTGGGTCATTAATGGTGTGTCATTCTTTCATGTGAATGTCAAGGTTAGAAGGTAAGTGAATGTCAAGGTATAGAAGGTAATTAAGTGGTTGAAGTAGCATGGAAATAAATTATAAATTGAAATGTAATTTTATGTTAAGTATGTTTACTCTTCTTCAGTATTGTTATTATGTCTTAAAATTAACAAAAATTGAGTACCTACAATTGTAAGCCTCCCCAAATAATTCTTTAAACTTTTAAAAGATTCAGCATGTAATAACTTCATCTTCATGCACAATCAATGTTTATAAAATTGATTTATAGTTGTGAATAGCCATATTAAATGAGCAGTGAATACCGTTCTGAATTAATAAAAATTACAAAGAAAATCTTATGAACCAGTTATTGTAAATGTTGTCTAATCCTTAAAACCTTCATTGATCTCATTTTAGCCATATGTGGCTCTCCCCTACATTTGAAAACCCATAGTTCTCTTCTGTTTGTTATTGTACCTTGCACTGAAGTTCTGTTAACATGTGTTTTAATCATCTGTTGCCCAAACATGCATTGTAACTATTAGGTGCTCAAAATAAAGAAGCAGGAAAGGAAAAAAAAGGGCAAAGGTCACCTCCGAAAGTTTGGAATACTGGCAAATCAAAATTCATTTGAGCCTATTTCTTTGTCTATAGAAACACTTTAAGATAGCATCTTAAAACTTGGTCAAAATCACATTTAAGAGAGTCCAGTGCTTGGTGGAGGTTGGTTATTGGTCATTTCCTTCATACCATCCAGACAACACACTCTTCCCCTATAATGATAGAATTCCTTAGGCACCTTTCTGCTTCTGCACTCCCATCACTTCCAGGTATCTGGGCTTCTGAAAGGTTTGTCATTAAAAACTAGAGCTATGTTACACTTCATTTCTCTCTGGGAAATTCTCTCTTTTATCTGAAAGAAAATGGCAAGCAGGGAAAAATCTGGAGGTCTTCAATGACCATAAGTCAAAAGCAAAATGAACAGAGAATCAGTTATCCTTCACTGAAATGAACTCCCTTCTATATAAAGAGACTACTCCCCAGTCCTGGAAGTTTTTAAGTGGCGGTAATTATCAAATGTCAGATGGTTTATTTTTAGATTGGATATCAGGTGGGAGGAGGGACTAATAAACCTAACCTTTCTACTCTTCAATTCTAAAAGGACTAGTAATGCTATTTGTAGGAGAAAGCTGAAAGAAAAGGCCACAGCTTAAAAAGACACATTTAAGAGTTCCATTTTGCTGGATTCTTCATGCTCAAAACCAAATAGGAAACAAAAACCAAAATACCATTGACAATCAATAAATATCCAAATGTCCAATAATAAATACCCAAATAAGTAGAGAAATATACCACTAATGTACCATGGATAGAAGACCAATTCTTCCTAAATCTATAAATTTAACATAATTCCTACCAAAATCCAGCAAGATTTTTAAAAAGATTTATTTATTTTAAAGATTTTATTTGAGAGAAAGAGAGAATGAGAGAGAGAGCATGAGAAGGGGGAGGGATCAGAAGGAGAAGCAGACTCCCTGCTGAGCAGGGAGCCCGATGTGGGACTTGATCCTCCATGTGGGACTTGATCCCCGGACTCCAGGATCATAACCTGAGCTGAAGGCAGTCGCTTAACCAACTGAGCCATCCAGTCGCCCTAAGACTGATTTATTTTAAAGAAAGGGCAGAAGGAGAGGAGAGAATCCCAAGCAGACTTCCCACTGAACACAGAGGCTGCTGCAGGGCTTGATCTCAGGACTCTGAGAGATCATGACCTGAGTCAAAAATCAGAGTGGGACGCTTAACTGACTGAGCTACCCAGGCATCCCCAGCAAGATTTTCTTATAGACTGATAACAAGCATACTCTAAAATGTGTATGGGAAGGCAAAAGACAAAGAACAGGACAAAAGGACTAAGACAATTTTTAAAAAGAATAAAATGAACAGTAATCAACACTGTGTGATACTGGTGGAGGAAAAGACATATAATGGAACAGGGATTCCAGAAATACACTGAACAAGTCCAACTGATTTTTTACCTAAGTGCAAAAGCAACAGAGAAAAGACGGCATCTGGGTGGTTAAGGCCGTTAAGTGTCTGCCTTTAGCTCAGGTCATCTCTGGGGATTCTGGGCTCGAGCTCCCACATTGGGCTCTCAGCTTCTCCCTCCCTCTCTTTCTCTCCCTGTGCCCCTCCCCATTGCTCATTTCTCTCTCAAATAAAATGTTGAAAAGAAAAAAAAAAAGGCAGTCTTTTAAATAGTGCTATAGCAATTGGAATAAACAGGTTAAAAAATTAACTTAAATCTAAGAAAACTGCAAAGCTTTTCAAAAAAAACAAAACTAAAAATCTTCAGGACCTAGGAGGACTAGGGCTAGACAAAATCTTCACACTTGACAATAAATGCCTGATGCATAAAAAGAAAAACTGATAAACTAGAACTCATAAGAAGTAAAAACTTTTGCACCACCAAACATGCTGTTATGGGCTTGGAAAGAGCAAGCTATAAAAAAGGAGAAAATATATGCAAACTATCTATCTGAAAAAAGGACTAGATTATACAATTGACTATGTACAGTTCAAACTCATGTTCACAGGTGAACTGCATAAAGAATTCTCACAGCAGAAAAATCATTTATAAAATGGGTAAATATAAAGAAATATGTGGAGCATGTGAAAAGTTGTTCGACATTATTAGCTATTAAGGAAATTCAAGTTGAAACCATAAAGAAGGGCACCTGGGTGGCTGTCAGTTAAACGTCTGCCTTCAGCTCAGGTCATAATCACAGAGGCCCCCATGGGGGCCTGCTAGAGGGGGAGTCTGCTTCTCCCTCTACCCTTCATCTTGCTCCTGTGCACTCTGTGCACACTTATGCACTCTCTCAAATAAATAAAATCTTTTTTAAAAAATAAAAATAAAACCATAATGAAGTATCACTATCCAAATGGGTAGTGTCCAGAGGTTATACTAAAATGAAATGGCTATCAGAACACTATCATGGCAAAACCGCATCTATTTCCAATGATGCAGAATCAGCATTCAGTGAATCTCAACAGAGAAGCTATCCTTTACTTTTTTAAATGCTGACTTTTCAGTGGACAATCCGGGTATATAGGTATATAATGAAAATCTTGAACCTTGAACACAGAATGATTGATTCCTTCACCCTTTTAAAAGTAACAGTCTTTTTGCTGTAAAGGATCATGGAAGTAAGGCAGATACGACTGAGAAGCACTTATTGAATATAATACAAGCCACTGTAAAAAATGCCCAAAGGACATAAATTTAAAAACATGTGCTGGCAAATACTACTCCATTATCCCTTGGACATACAGCAAAGGAGAAAAGGATGAACAAAGACCAGTTTGTTTAGACAGGGAACCAAGAAAAGTTTAGAAAACACTATGCAAATGGCCCATATAGAAGAATATTTCCTTTTTGGCACTCAAGGGACGATCAAGATGCAATACTTTTATAACCTCAAAGCATCTAGTAAAAGTTGCAATTATCACAATATTCTAGGGAAAAATTTATATTTTAGAAGAAAAATTAGAGCATTACTATGTCTAGTACTTTTAACACAAAAGCCAAGAATCTCCCCTTCAAGAGTTAACAGAAACTGGGGAGAAAGACGTGTTTAAGACTCATCACTCATTTTTCTAAGTCAGCTTTGTCATTCATTGCTCCAGGAATTTAGCCAGATCCCTCAAACCCAGGTGGTATCCTTCTTAGTGCTCTCTCTACACCTGTTTCAAAGCACTGACCACAATGTATCAAAGTTAATGTATACAAACCCTCTACTAGACTCTATGAAGGTAGAGATTCTATGTCTATTCTATCCACCACATCCAGCACAAGTTCTAAAACACACTACTTGTTAGTGCAAAGATAAGGCCCACCATTTATTAAGTGAAATGTGAAGTTTCAAAACATGATCTTTAATAAAATAAATCTAAAAGTCTAAGGGTATATTTTTATACCATTATCTCTGGACTGCAGAATGGAAGATTTTCAGAGTTTTGTGTTGTACAAACTTTTTACTAAAATATTTTTATATCACAGTTAGAAAATACTAAAGCTTCTCCTTTTAGGGAGAAAAAAAAGTTGATAAAAGATTTCCTCCCTTATTTTTCTTATCTACCACATCCAATGCCCTTTTCTCCTAAATCATACCTTCATCCTTTTAGGATTGCTTCACTAATTCTCCCTTTTGATGCCTCAGCTGAGAAACAGTTTGGGGTTAGGCAGATAAGCAGTATGTTAGAAACAGCACACTTTCTTCCAAGTCAGGCTTAGATATGGAAAAGGAGTACTTTTCACCCCAGGTGAGAATAATTTCTGTAACAGGAAAATTCAGAATTGGACACTATTGCAAATTACTTATAAAAGGGATGAATTACTTGTAAATCATAGTATTTATTTAGTTTTCAAGGCTCCCTATTACTGGGCTATAGCAAAATGCTTGTCATTTTCTAAACCTAAATTTATACTTCTCAATACCAAAGATAAAATACTGTAATTTTTCAGTGAAGTCAGATTCAGTAATTATTTAAAATATTTTAATGTTTTTTAGTGTTAGCCAAGAAAACCACCTGACACTTTACTATCACTATGAAAGTTTATAAATATTTTAAGTATTACTGTTTTTTCTTTCCAGGTTAGTCTTTTCCTCATTCATTTAAAAAATCAAACTATTTGCACATTATTTTCAATATTCTTTACAGAAATTATTTCCAATTATGATTTTTATTACAACCTTTTTATGCAACACCACTTTGGAGCACAAAATGGACTTCTGAATCCATAACAGGGTCCACCTAGAAAGCCCCACAAAGTATTTTCTTGGAAATGCCTCCCAGTGCTTTTGCTTCAGAATAAATCACAAGTTTCCTATGATTAATATAGGCATTACTTGCCATTGTTCAGCTAACACCATAAATCTGCTCTAATTATTTCTCTATGATAGCCCCTAACACAGAAAGCTCTCTCTTATTTTTTACTGAAAATTTTCTATAGACCTGCCACAGCACTACCATGAAGAAACTTACTCAAATGTTAGGTCTTTGTTTAATGAATGGTGATGAGCAAAAATTTTTTTTTAAGATTTTATTTGACAGAGAGAGATCACAAGGAGGCAGAGAGGCAGGCTGAGAGAGAGGAGGAAGCAGGCTCCCTCCCTGCTGAGCAGAGAGGCCGATGCAGGGCTGGATCCCAGGACTCTGAGATCATGACCCGAGCTAAAGGCAGCGGCTTAACCCACTGAGCCACCCAGGCGCCCCTATGATGAGCAAAACTTTAATAATAAAGAAAATAGACTTCTGGGAAATGCCCAGTAACATGGTCCTAAGTCCATCCACTTCTTTGTTGCTTGTATTACTTTCAAACATGAACTTTTTATTCCAACCAAGGCTATCTTCCTTCTTTACTGTTCTCTAAGTGGGGCTGCTCCTTTTCTGTTCCATTTAGTATCACTAGCTTCCCAGGTTCTCAAAACTTAAGACCCCTTACATGCTCAGTCATCAAGTACTGTTAACTCAGCTCCCTAATCATTCTTCTATTTCTAGCATTCCTGCTGCTTCTACTACTTCAAATTTAGCTACATGTAAATCTAGGTTTGGCACTCACCGCTTCCCTCTAACTGATCCTACATACCAGTGCCAAAGTAATCTCAACACACTATATAGCATGGCAGTCTCATCACAGCAGGCCCATCAGAATCCTGATCTTTTCCAGCCTCGCCCACATCACATCCTAACTCTTTTGTGTAGACTTAATCACCTGGCTTCCTCCTCAGGCACTCTGTAATGCCCTATCATGTTCCCTTCTTCTCCACAGTTTCGTATCATTTGTGTTCCAATTTAAACTCCTTCATTAAGTCTTCCCTAATAATTCCTTTCTCTCAAATGTTCTCCACAGCCAGCACCCCCCCTCCCCCGGAAAAGAGTAACCTCTCCCTTCTTAAATCCTCTTTCCACTCTGAACCCTTAAAATAGCTGAACATACACATTCTTATCTTCCTAGCAAAGAGAACACCAACAGATACTCTTTCGCATTTTCCTCCTAGTAATCTCTTGGAATATAGCAGACACCAAAATACCAAGTGGGATGTTCAGTCTCAACTCCAGGCCTATTCTTACTCTGCTCCTTCTTTTTGAACCTAGCTTTTCTCTCCCTTAGCCTGTAAACCCACCCTTCAAGGTACAACCTAACAAATACTGCAGTCAAAAACAATCCCATTTCTCTGGTGATATATATAGCACCTATTTGGATATCTGTAGTAATGTTTTCCAATGTTGTTTAATTCTGTTTATGACCTCCCCAAACTGTGCCATTCTCTACACCTCTTAAACTCCCCCTTAACCGGGGCGCCTGGGTGGTTCAGTGGGTTAAGCCGCTGCCTTCAGCTCGGGTCATGATCTCAGGGTCCTAGAATCGAGTCCCGCATCGGGCTCTCTGCTCAGCAGTGAGCCTGCTTCCCTCTCACTCTCTGTCAGCCTCTCTGCCTACTTGTGATCTGTCAAATAAATAAATAAAATCTAAAAAAAAAAAAAAAACAAAAAACTCCCCCTTAAACAACATCCATCTCTGAACTTATTTATACCGTTTGTTATCCTATCCTATTTTTGCCACTCAAAAGCTGATCCTCCTTCAAAGCCAAATCCAGCTGGGCACGGTGGCGCACCTGTAGTCCCAGCTACTCGGGAGGCTGAGGCAGGAGGATCGCTTGAGCCCAGGAGTTCTGGGCTGTAGTGCGCTATGCCGATGGGGTGTCCACACTAAGTTTGGCATCAATATGGTGACCTCCCGGGAGCGGGGGGGACCACCAGGTTGCCTAAGGAGGGGTGAACCGGCCCAGGTCGGAAACGGAGCAGGTCAAAGACATCCAAATGACATTCTGTTCAGTCTTTCTCTAATTTCTCTCCAGGTTCCTATGGAACTTCGACAAATACAGTACTCAACCACATTTCAACTTAAATTTAGCTGTATTTATGTCTGTGCCCCCTTAAGAATTCAGACCAGGACTCCTAATATTTCATCTGTCTTCACAGCAACTTAAAGGTATTCCAAGAATGACTTGCATTTGAATAAATAACAGCAAAAAATGGTTTGAAACACCATTTTTCAGAACTAAAACATACAAAAAAAAAAATCCTGTAATAATACTTAAGTGAGTTGAACTCGGCCTCCCCCTTCCCCAGCCAATGTCCAAGTCCTAACTCAAATACCTGTGAATGGACCTTATTTAGAAATAGGATCTTTGCAGATATAATTAAGTTACCGATCTTGAGATGATATCATCCTGGCTTTAGGGTGGGCCCTTAACTCATTGACTACTATCTTTATAAAGGAGAGAGAGATCTGACAGAGGGTAAAGCTATAAAATTGGAGGCAGGAAATGGAGTGATGGGTCTACAGCCTAGGATCGCTGGCTGCTACCAGAAGGAATCAACCTTGACACCACCTTGACTTCAGACTTCTAGACTCTAGAACTGTGAGAGATAAACTGCTGTTGTTTTATGCTACTAAGTTTGTGGTAAATTATTAAGGAAGCCCTAGGAAACGGTAACACCTGAGTAGAACGGCATTTTAAATACCCAGAAAAATAAACTTTGTTTTTATTTTCAAAGATAAGAATAATAATAAGAATCTTAGGAAATAGAGGAGTTTTATTTTACTAAAACTGTATTTTACCTAAATTTATGAGATCAATTTTATTTCTAAATTAGTGGCTTATCTTAAACTGAGTTCAGTGCAACCTCTCAATATAAAATGTCCTCTGTTAAGGATACAGTTTTAAAAGTTTTAAAATCAAAGTTATATATGCTGTAATAAAAAAAAAAGTCATGCTATTTCTAAAGCAAATAATGATGATGAATAGATAAAGTTCTATTTTATCATTGTATTTTCACTGCAGTATAAATCTTAATGTTCTTAGTAGTGAAGGTTCATATTTCCAACCTAATTTAGTATTAAGTATGGATCAATATTTTGTTTATTCTCGATTAAAAAAATTTAACCCTTCCCTTTTAACCCTTACGCCATGTTTCTAAGCTATCCTACTTTTGCTTTAAGTCAGTGTGCTTAAGGAATACAAAATTAATTTTACAAGCCTAAACCAACTCTAAAGCCCTCAGATTCCAAATATATGTATGATTGTGTATTTTGCTAATTTTGCTTATTTAAGACACTGACATCTTCCATTAGTAGATAAAATCTATTATAATAACACTGCTGACAGCATATATATATTTTGTCTAGGAAGGGCCCTAAAATAAATGTAAATTGTATTTTAAAGAGCATGAGCCTTGGGGCGCCTGGGTGGCTCAGTGGGTTAAGTCGCTGCCTTCGGCTCAGGTCATGATCTCAGGGTCCTGGGATCAAGCCCCACATGGGGCTTTCTGCTCAGCAGGTAGCCTGCTTCCCTTCCTCTCTCTCTGCCCGCCTCTCTGCCTACTTGTGATCTCTCACTGTCAAATAAATAAATAAAATATTTTAAAAAAAAAAGAGCATGAGCCTTTATATTAAGTACTACTAAGTACAAACTTAGTTTTAAAATATTTTCTAACTTTTGAAAATCATTTCAAAAATAATTTTTTTTAAAAATCAAGAGTTTTGTTCTAGTGAAACATTTTAAATTATACCTTCAACATAAAAAAAGAAACAAGTACAGGTCACTTAAAATTCCGCCCATTTTTCTGACTTTAGCCAAGTTCATAAAACAAACCAAATTTAGTCTTTGTGTCCACAGATCCTGTCCTCATGCTTTAATAAAAATGCTTTTTTGCACCAAAAACAAACAAAAAATAAATTTGGTAAACATTAGTTTACATGAATTTGGTAAAGCAACTATTTTCTTAGACATTACAATCCTCTGAAGCTTGACATTTAACTGCAGTCAATTTCAGCATGTGAAGTACTAAAATTAAATTACTAGTATCAATTCTTGCACTCATTTAACCTATAAAGCCATGAAAATTAATTATTGCTGATTGAAATGCCATCTCTTCTCTGTTGCTTTAAAAACTACCTTAAGTATGTGCATGTAATAAAGCCATGTCATTTTGCTACTATATGCCAAGTCCACATTAGACAAGATACTATGTTCTTTTCCATAATGTAGAGATGGCATAAGCCATTGAATCTAACACCTTACTGGAGGAGAAAAGCCACCTGGCTCAACTATGAGCCATGGAGGTACAGTTTTGGTTACTATGATCCTGTTTATCACAAATCTCTTCCAGGATCCAAGAGAGGATTTATAACTGGTTCAATGATATATTTTTTTAAAAGATTTTATTTATTTGACAAAGAGATCACAAGTAGGCAAAGCAGCAGGCAGAGGGAGAGGGGGAAGGAGACTCCCTGCTAAGCAGAGAGCCCAACATGGAGCTTGATCCCATGATTCTGAGACCATGACCTGAGCCGAAGGCAGAGGCTTAATCCACCCAGGCACCCCATAATGATATTTTTTGTATTGCAATTTTGCTTTTATCTTATTCTACTTACTAGTTAATAGAAAACAATGGTGCTATGTTTTCCAAGAAGTTTTTGCTATCTTAAGGTAATCTGAAAATCGATTAGAGAGGCACAAAACAATCAACCTACTCTAGACTACATTACAGTCTTATTTCACCTACTCAGCTTTCAGATTTCTAAAAATCTCAACCACTTACACATTATAAATAGGAAGCAAGTAAAACAAAATGAGAAATTCTTTTGAGTAATGACTATTTAAAAAGCCAGCTACTGGGGCGCCTGGGTGGCTCAGTGGGTTAAAGCCTCTGCCTTCGGCTCAGATCATGATCCTGGGGTCCTGGGATCAAGTCCCACATCTGGCTCTCTTCTCAGCAGGGAGCCTGCTTCCCTTCCTCTCTCTCTGCCTGCCTCTCTGCCTACTTGTGATCTCTGTCTGTCAAATAAATGAATAAAATCTTAAAAAAAAAAAAAAAAGCCAGCTACTTTTTCAAAGAAAATCATTCTTGAAAACTCACTGAAAGAAAAAAAACAGAACTTGGGTAAAAGTGAAGTTTAAAATTCTATTTATGGGGTTATCTTTTTGTTCCAGAAAACCCTGCTTAATTTTTTTCCATTCTACAGCAAATTAATGTTTAGAAGCTAGGTGGGAGAAGGCCACTCAATGCACTGTGAATAAATGTAGTTTATTAACACGGGCACTGCCACAGATGATAGATGTAAAGCTAACAAGCATAATATAAAAGCACCACCTAGCCTAAGACTGATTCCCCTACCCACATCCAGATCACTCAGAGTACCACCATACTATAGCAACATAAAATAAATAAATGTTCACAATCTCTCAGTAATTAGGAAAAGGTAAACATGCTAAAGACAGTGTTTTAAACACATGAAGCACTTAATACTTCTAGAAGAATCTTCAATAAAATGGCATTTTAAATATTTCTGGTCTCATTTAATGGTTTAAAATTGCTTAAAGGGGGCACCTGGGTGGCTCATTTGTTTAAGCATCTGCCTTCGGCTCTGGTCATGATCCCAAGGGTCCTGGGATCCAGCCAGCTCTCCCTGCCTCTCCCCATTTGTGCTCTCTGTCAAATAAAGAAATATCTTAAAAAAGAAAAACAAAAGTTGTTTAAAGAACAAACTATAGCTTATAAAGAGGTATCAAGAATTAGTTTCTGATGACAAAATTCTTCATTGGAAACTTTACATCCAAAGATAAAAATAACACAGAAAGTCTAAAATGCCAGGTTATGCAAATTTATAATACAAAGAAAAAAACAGACCTCTTATAGATCTGCTCTTGGATTCTGTTAGAGATTTGGTAATAAAAGAATACAGGAACCAAACTGCCTCCACAAATCTAAAATGAGCTAATAGACCTTCTTTTCCAAAACCCTCTTCAATATGCTTCATCCTCAAGGAAAAGTTTAACTTCACAGATATCTAAGCCAGCTTTATATATTTTGCAAAGGCGACCCAAATTCTCACAAAATCTTGTTTTTAAGATTTTAACTTATTTGAGAGAGAGGGAGAGAGTGTAAGTGAGTATGGGGGCGGGGGGCAGGCAGAGAGGGAGAGAGAATCTCAAGGAGACTCCACACTTAGTGCAGAGCCTGACACAGGGCTCAATCTCAAGCTTGATGTCATAACCCTGAAATCCTGACCTGAGCTGAAATTGAATCAGATGCTTAACCAACTGAGCCACCTAGGCACCCCATAAAATCTTGTTTTCGTCTCAAATTCTGTATAGGCAAAATTCCCTTACATTCCACTAACAGTATTAAAGATAAATATGCATGAGGTCAATTAACAACCAAAACAATATTAATCATAATCCTTCATTAATTTATACTAGATGCTATTAATATTTAACTTAAATTTACAACCCCATTTTGAGTAATTTATTTAATTTAATGTACTTTATTTACTTAAATTGTTACGGATCTAAAAGTACATACGCAAATTACTAATTTATAGAAACACTATAATTATTATGTAATTAAATTAAAAAGACTTTCCAAACATCTGAAAAACTTGATTTCTTAAAGAATTGTTTTTAGTGCATAAACAATTTTAGAACATAAAAAAAATTAAATTAAATTTAAAAAAAAAGAACTGTTTTAGGTCAGCTTACTTTTAACTTCCGCTTAATACGACAAACTTAATTAGCTGCTAGATATTATTCATTGAGATATTGTCAACATTTCTTTTCAGCACTTGACATAATGATGGGTTGAATAAACATGGTAGAACTCAAATGTAAGCTACTTTTTTTTTTTAATTCCCAAGCCTAGGCTACACACAAAAGCACTAAGGATCAAACATAAACATCCACAAGGGAGACAGCAGAAGCTAACAGGCATTGCAGACTACTCACACTGTGACTTCAAGATGAACAGAGCCCTCCAAATTTTAAAAGTTATCTGCCATAGTTTTGTAGTACAGATCTTGCATATACTTTGTTCCATGAACTCAATGTCAGTGCTACTCCTGTGATATGTAAGAAAACTCAATGAAAGTAATCAAATACTAAGAATAAGATTTTTGTTGCATAGGGGCGCCTGGGTAGCTCAGTGGGTTAAAGCCTCTGCCTTCAGCTCAGGTCATGATCCCAGGGTCACAAGATCGAGCCCGAGCCCCGAATCGGGCTCTCTGCTCAGTGGGGAACCTGCTTCCCTCCCTCTCCACCTGCCTTTCTGCCTACTTGTGATCTCCGTCTTTCAAATAAATAAATAAAATCTTAAAAAAAAAAAATATTTTCATTGCATAGAGTTGAGTTTCAGAGGGCCACAAACCATTATCTAAGACTTTTTCTGCCTTCTGCCCCCCATGAACCAATCTGTGTCTGTTCTGAGATTGTATCACCCTCACTGTGAAAGCATGGAAAGAAAAAAGATAAAAGACTGTATCTTTTGGTAAATACAAGGAACAAAAATTAGACTAATGATTTTGAATGATACGTTTTTGTTTTATACAGTAAGTACATTTTATCATCTATGAAGGTTTTGTTCATTTGTTTATTTGTTTAAATCCAGTGGAATTTTCTTGAATGAGATATCACATTCCTTGAAGATGCCGCAAAAGTGAGGAATTACTATTACTAAGCATACAGTTTTAATACTCATCATCTCTAACAAAGAGAAAATGCCAGGGGAGCAAGCAAAGAGGGATTTTATTGTGGAGAAGTGAGGGAAGAAAAATAGAGTGAGCTAGTTTATTTGCAGTCATAAGTCATAAATCTGATTTTAAACATAAAGACAGTATAATATTTTAATCTAGATATTGCTCTAAGACATTTTGATGTAACTTAAAAATTACAAATATTGTACTTACTCCCATTCTCTTTGCTGATATTCAGAGAGCCAATCAGTTTGCTTTCATAGCTTCTCCTGTATCTAAACTTTTATCAGTCTGACATCTGGTTTCTTAACTGCTACTAATTAGAAAAGAATCCATGACCAGATAAAATTCTTACTTTACATTTAACTGTCAAGTTTTTATTTTCCTGAGGAAAGAAGATGACTGCCACAGAAGAAACCAAAGGAGACTTTTGGGAATGGATATTTGTAGAAGTACTCAAATATAATAATTTAAAGAGGAAAACTTACCCACATTACACAGGGCATTTTTTTAAAAACTATTTCCCAAAGTTGCATCTTCCTTTGCCATCATATCCTCATTCGAACAACTCTAGAACCACATTATATAACAAACGGTCTGCTAGAACTATGCAAGTCAGAGAATGCTCCAACCAAAACTTAATAGTACCTGGCAGAAACTCAACCAAGTAGTTCAGAAGAATTAGTTTTACCTCTAAGCTGGTAAAAGAAATCTTCTGAATATATACACAATAGAAACCAAACTTTTACAGTTGGACATAACTTGCAAAATGTAAGGGGAGAGGTACCCTCAAATCACACATCAGTGAGCACTAATTTGTTAAATATTTAGTAACAAAAGATGACTAGGCAAGATCGGACTTCATCACTCCTACATGAGAATTTATAAAATAACTCTGATAATCTCATATTCTGATCTAGTCAGATCATATAAGAATCCATACTTATCATTTATTATCAGGATATTTATGAAAATGTATTTGTTTTGAATAAAAATGTAATTAAGAAGAGTAAGGCATACTATTTTTACATCTTCTCCTTCTATAGTCTAGGGGCAAAGCTCTTAAGGAAAAAAACCCAAAATACTTTGATGTGAACCTGACACCTTCTATATAAGCAAAAAGGAAAAAACATAGTTGAAAAGTCCGAATTTTTTTGAATTTGGGGGACAAGGTAGATAGAGGGAGATATACTGTCTTCCAAGTAGGAAGTGTACAAGCTGACTAAACATTATTTTTTAGAGGATCATTTTAGATGAACATACAATAATTATTAAGATTATTTGGGGGACAAGTGGAAAATGAGAGCCAAGTTTTATAAAGATTAATTCAAGTGAACATATTTACAATGGAATTGGAAAATCCTTAGCTCCTTGGCTAAATTAAAGCAGTCATTTACTGCATTAGTGTGTATTTTCAAGCAAATACAGAAGCAAAACTCATTAGCTCTTTAAAAAATACACACATTTAATGTTGGTCTGTTTTAATTCTAAGTAAAGCAATTCCAAAAATACAAACTGAACATCAGAGCCATGTGGAACCACCATGATAAAATAAAACAGACATTCACAATAATTACGTCTAAAGACAGTTCAGCTTAATAAATCATCTTCCAGGTATACTAAAGAAAGAATTACTAAAATACTGCTGGTGTTCAGTTAGAATTAAAGGACTTTGGGGAAAATGAAATAATATGATACAGGTGGAGTGAATAAGGTTACACGGGATTTACATTTTCCATTACCCCTAGATATAAACAAACATTCAAAATCAACACAAACTCTGTGTGTTATTCAAAATATTGCAGCTGCAGGAAAGGCAACGTTAAATTAATAGCTAGGGGAAAATCAAGTTTTGGTGGAGGTAAACAGAAGTGACAGTTTTTAATTTGCACTTTTGTAAAGCTCATTTATACCTGGCCAACCAGGAACCAAATGCAGGACAATGAAGTTCTCTGCTTCTTTTGGCTATAATGTGACAAGGAAAGGTCATCTTTTGAAGATGTTTAAAGAAATAAAGCAACTTTCTTTATAAACAGTCAAATAATCAATCAATGGAATAAATAAGTACTAACCCACATTTTTACCGCTCTGTAACCACTACACTTTACATATTTTTCATTTTGGCGGCAAATTCCCCAATTTTTAGGCAAAATCCACCAATCACTTTTAAGAGTAAAATGAATAGCCACCAAAATAAGAATATTCTTCTGTTTACTCTTTGGCTAAAAAAGAAAACAAACAAACAAAACAAAACAAAAAGAAACAGAAGACAACTCTAACACTGGTGATAAAAGAAACTGGTTTTTTACATGTAAAATAAAGTTATCAATTTAAATCTTGGTACATTTTATAAAAACAAGAGGTAATGTTGTAATAAAACAGTAGTAGCCTTGTCAGGCACCATACTGTTTGTTAACCCTGTGCAATAAAATACTTTGTTCATACTACACTTATTCAACATGACTAACATTTACTACAGACATTTCAGGAATCTTCACGGGACTCCTATAGACTTACTGTTAAAACTGAGAGACATTTACAATCAAATGTGCCATGAAAACTTGAAAACGTTACTTCTAGTAGGAGATAATGTTCATATTATTTGAACTGGTTTTAGGTACTGAACAGCTGAGTTACAAGGACTGAAAGTGAAAAGCATTCTAAAAGCCCATGAACACTGTTGTTCACACCCTTCTTCAGAACACACTAAACTTTAAACTTGTCTGACACATTTCTCTTCATACATAGCAAGCAACAGCACCCAATAAAAGCCTGAGAAGAAATGCTGCTGTGTAAATACTGCAACTATTCCTGAAAAAAGAATTATGGGATATATACTCCAAAGCTGCCCATTCCCATAATTTGTATTGCATAGGTCACATAATCACACACATATATATACACACCTGTGTATATATATGCACATGCAAAGAATATATTAAGACGACAATGAAGTCTAGTCACAGAGCAATTTACAGGCTCAATATATTTTTTACACTTTGCTTGAAAGAAAATTTCAATATTTTACAGTCTTTTAGTAGGCATTATATACACTGCACTTTATGAAATCTGAAAGGTATTGAAATAAATTTTTTCCAACATTTTGGCAACAAAACAGACAACGTTTCTCCAAATACTTGTGCTATATCTATCTACATGATCTGTTTGATCTGATAACCACTAATCACAAAAACTGACTCAATGGAATAATTAGAAAAATTATCTAACACCATGCATGGATCTGAATCATTTTTAATATCCTATCCTAGAAACATTCTACAAATCTTAAGATTTAAAAAATTAAGTCTCTGTTCTGATTTTTAAAAGATATCTTTTTATGACAATATCCATAACATTGACAGGTACATGTTAAGGCTAGTATCATCTCCTTTTGTGAATTTTTTTTTTTTTTTTTTTTTTTTTTTTTTTTTTTTTTTAAGAAAGATAGTAAAAGCCAGACTCCTTTATCCTTTAGGGCTTTGAACTGTACCTACAGAAAATGAGAGTGCAGTGAACATAATGTTCAGTCCTACAGTCAGGATGCAGTTGCTCCTTCCCATTCCACAAGATACTGCACCTTTCCATCAAGTGTCACCCGACGAGCCAATACTCGGTATTTTTCACCACATGCTATTCTACCTGCAGCACCAAAATAACTGGTAATGGAGTTTTTTAGATGATTGAGTTGCAACTCCTGATCTGCTAAGTTATTCAAAATCTCTGTGTTGAGTTCATCAAATTGGTAATCTTCTTTGCCTTCATCATCTTTTACAATTTCTGAGTTCTGAGTCTGGAGTGCTCTTCTTGGAAGACGACCCCTTCTCCTCCGTAAATGTGGTATTGCAGCAGGCCAAGATCTTCCTGTACGAGTTCTTTTTCTGGAGTCAGATAATCTATGGAACAAGAAAGGTCATTAACTGTCTACTGAGTTTATAAAGCTTATCTTGCCCAAACAATATATTCTCAGATTTTTTTTCTATCACTCTACTGTAAGTATATACCCTTGCTGACATAAAAATCAGCCAAACCAAAACAATACATGCTATTTTTATAAATGGATTATCACTCGCCTTCGTTAGATTCCATCACCTTCTTGGGGCTGACCTTTGAAGAGCTTTTCTTCCTTAACAATGTACTATTAAGCTTAAAAGAATCAGAGGAAGTTTTTAATTACGAGGCCAATGAGACATATTCTTACCAAGAAGAGGCCTATTCATATTAGTCAGAAATCGTCAACAGTCTTATCATTAAAAAGAAGACAGTTCATTCACTCATTCAATGCAGTAAATACTTAATAAGCACCTACTTTATATACAACATTGTTCCATGTGCTTAAAAAAGATGGTAGAACTAGAATAAATGTTCTCTTATTACCAGTTCTAGGGCTAGTGAAGTAATGTAATGAACTGGAATAAATATAAACTAGAAATCAGGGTACCCTGAATCTAGCTCTATGATATTGGCCAAATTCAAATCTCATATCCTCTGTCTTCTCTTCTGTGAAGAGGTCAAGTTGGGGGGTAGAACTAGATCATCTCTGAGGTCCTTTTTGACTCAGAAATTCAATGATTTTATAACCTTATAACAAGGGGAGAATATAGCCTAATAGCTAAATTCAAATTTACATTTAATTTGAATAGCTAAATTGAATAGCTAAATTCAAAAATTACAATCACACTGCTCAACTCAACATCCCAGCTCTCTTATGCTTGTTAATAAACATGCTAGTCTGGGCATGTTTCTTAAAACTCTCTCAAGTTCTAGTTTCTTCATCTTTAAAATGGAAGTAATAAGACCTACAACTCAAAAGATTGTTTTAAGAATTAAATAAGACAAGGTATAAAGGAAGATTAGCAAAGTGCTTGGATAAGAGGCCAAAACAGTTCACATTATTCTACACAATTCATTAAAAAATAAGTTACATTTTAAGCTCTTTAATACTCTGACTTTTGTATGATTTACATGAGCAGTTTCTAAATTGTGGACAAAAATTAAACTAAGGGAAGTATAAAAACTTGCAAACTATCTTCTCATAACTGACTTATCTTTAATAGAGGTATCCTTCTAAAAAATCAGGTTAACTAAAATATTTGAGAAGTCTGCTACTGATAGAAATCCTGAGTTTAAGAGCTTTTTAGTAACAAAAGGATGTGCATGTCTGATTGGGATATTTAAAAAAAGAAAAGTCTTCCTAAAGCAAGGCATACCTAAATATTATAAGTATAAAAAGGTCTCGGGGAAAAGAATATAACCTATAAACACCATTATACCTCTTTTCTGTGTACACAGCAAAATGACCTGATAAATATTAACAACCTAAGGAATCTACATATAGATTGCTTCTTAAACACTCAAAGGCATACTTGTATCACTTTCAAATGCTAAGAATGTATTTAATCATTACAAAGAAAAAATTATCTAGAAGAAAATTAGTAAGGAATAAGAATATAAAATATCTACCCATAATGCCTGGAAATGCTAGACGAGGTAGTTTCTTTTGCACTGGAAGCACCCGTGAAATCCACATCTGAGGTATTAGATGTATGTGCAGTTCCCTCAGTTCTCCTGAGACAAAAAAATTTAAATGGTATAACGACTATATTACATAACAATAGAAATACTCATTTTCCCCCAAAAGAAAATTCCTAGGATAGGAAAAAATAACTTTCTATTTACCCTATAGAAGAAGGTAAATCCAAGGTAGGATTCTCTGAAATTGATTCCTTATCCTGGAAAATAAAAAATAACATTTAAAGCATGATTCTGAAGAAACTGGAAAAGATACTCATTTTTCAATTAATTTCAAGCTTCTTTCCTCTCTGAGAACATATATTAACACATCCTCTTACCAAAGGTGGCTCAGCAGTTTTCTGAATCATTTTTCTTGTATATGGACCAGGTGGACGACCTACAGATTTTTTCTTTCCTTTTTTTTCTATGCCATTGCTTACTTCCCTGAAACATAAAACCATTATGTATTTAATCTCTGCATAAAGAAAATAAAAAGACAATGTATAATATACACCCTACTTACATAATAATTAGGTTATACTTTTTTTATATTAATGGTAATATAAAAAATTAAAGTTGAATCTACAAGTTTAGTCAAGTGCATAGATAATACATTTCAATTTAAATATACATTTCTTGAGAAATATTTATGTATGAAAGGTTTAAGAAAAAGTGTTCTCTTTACTACAATTCTGAAAAATATATAGCATCTTAAAGTTAAAAAGCAAAAACAAAAGCAGACTACTATACTGGATGGAAGATTTCTTAGTTTAGGTTGTTACTATGTGGGTATTTGGGAAATCTTTCAAGAATTTATTACTAAAAGTGATTACAAATTTAATAGTTACCCATGTGGAACCAGGAAGTATCTATATTAAAATATTTTAGTTATAGACACAGGTTGCCTTTTGAAATGAGTATCTATCTATCTATCTATCTATCTCCTTGAATGATGTTTATCAGAGAATGAAGCCCAGGGTGGCAGAGTATAGAGGAAGGAATTCATCATATCAGGCAGGGAGTCATTCAAAAGACACAATCAGAAAGCTCTAGAAAACCATTTTTGAGACATGAAAGTAAATGTCCACCATTAGGAAGGGGGAAAAAGCAATAGTCAAGGACATCTCTAATTAACAGAAAGGAAAAAAAGAAAGGACAAATATCAACATACAGAACATCTACTTCATTTATTCAACAAACATTATCTACCATAGAAAAGGGGTATCAGATAATAGGAATACAAAGATCTTCCCTGTGCTAAGGGGTTCACAGTATAGTTAGAAGTTGACAAAGGTGTATACAAGCAGGCTAATAATTCAGTGCTATAAGAAAGTCACCCAGGAAAAATTAATTAAAAAACATGGAAAAGGAGGAATACTACTATATAATAGGCTAGAAAGAGGTAAATGGAGAAAACTAGAAAACAACTACTCAGACACCAAACTAAAGTTGGGAAAGTACAAGGAAGGAGAAAGTTGGGGAACTAGAGGAAAAAAGCTTAACTAGAACTATAATCAAAACTCTCAAGGATAAGGTAGATGGGGTATACATTTTTTTTTTTGAAAGATAATCAACATTTATAGAGGACTCTTGGACTAAAGAAAGTACTCTCAGATTAAAAGTACCAATGCATATATAGGACCCAGAAGGAATAAACAATGCCTTTAACGAAAGCTGAACCATTTCCTGGTGGCATCAAATGAAAACCTGATAGCTAACATAGATGGAGTATCTTATTAATATGACAGGAATGAGAAAATTTGTGTAAACCTTTTTTCTAATTCATAAAATGGGCAACTGATAGCAAAGGGTTAATGATAAAATCTGAAAGTGCTAAGAATAAGTATGCTTTCCTTTAGGGAAAAAAAACTTGAAAGCAGTATCTACTTTATTACAAACTCAAATGGATATGAAACACTGTAATTTACCTTTTCTTACTCTCCAAGATGACTATCTCATACCTTTTATTTGCTCCTTAAATTTCTCTCTCTGCACAATCCTCTCAGCCATTCTTCACACCTCAGTATTTCTTTGAGAAAATAGAAGCTACTAAGCAGTAACTTCAGTCATCTTCTAAATCTCTAACAGAACTAGCATCTGTAGCCATTTTTACCCAATTTCAACAAAAGGGTGTAAGTCCTATCAAAAAGTCCTATCAAAAACATATTTATGTTCTAAATCCCTTCCCTTTTAGTTTCTCAAGGACTTTAAGATATCTTCAATTACCTTCCCTCTCTCTTCTCCACTGGATCATTCCTACCAATATATAAAGATAGCTTCCAATTAATTTTCCATCTATTAAAAAGCCATCACTTGAGTACTTCCTTCCCCTCTTCAGCTTCCATTTGTCTACCTCTCTTCACAATAAAACTACTTTGGAGTGCTGTTGACACATGCCCTCCCTTTCTACTTTCTCCCTTCTCATTCAGATTTCTTAAAGATTTCCTTTCCTATTTTCCACTTTTCCTTTATTATCATCATTATTTTGAATCTGCCTATGCCCCTTTTATTAGTAGAAAAAGCCCAGTTTTGACATGTTAATTGAGTAGTGCTGGATTCAATCATACCTTAACCCACTTCAATCTGACTTCTATTCTTTCCTCTCCAAAACAAAACAAAACAAAACAAAACAGAACAAAACAAAACAAAAACCCCTGTTTTTGTCAAGGTCACTAATAACAGAATACTATCTTTGGCAATAAACATTTTTCTCTCATCTTAAATCCACTTCTCAGCAGCATTCAATACTGTTTAATACATTAATCGTTCTTGAAACACTTCCCTTTCTCTTGGTTTTCAAAAACACCAAACTTTCTCGGCTTCCTCCTATCTCACTGATCATTCTTTTTAGTCTCTCTTGTTTATTTCACCTCTTCCAAATCTCCAAATGATAACAGGGCATTATTCGGGGCCACAGTAACTCCCTCCCCACCCCAGCTATTGCTTCCTAGGTAATTTCATTCATTTTCATGGCCTTATAAATCAGCTTCCAAATTTGTATCATGTGCCCTGACCTCTCAGGAACTCCTGACTTAAAGACCCAGAAGTCTATATCTAACATCATCATCACTTAGATATCCCTTGTAAAAATCTCAAATTCAATTAGTATGAGACAGAAGAATGCTTCACTCACCTTGCCAAATCTGCTCTTGCAGGGCTTGATAACAGATAATCACCACCCACCAGTTACTCAAGCCAGAAATCGGAGCATTATATAACTTCTTCACTCCTCCGTTTTATTCATAAATTTAATTCATTAGTAAAGTCAATAAATTCTGCCTCCAACAGAGATCTTAAATCTATTTTCTCTCCATTTGACTGATAGCACTACTCAGACAATCTTTCACCTACACAGCTGCAGCAGTCTTCGTTTCCTTTGCTTCTATTCTTACCTCTATACCTATCCATTCTCCAAAGAGCATACAAAGACGTCTTTTTAAAGGATAATTCAGTCTGCTTACATCTTTAAATAGCTCCTCATCATTAAAAACAATCCGAACTCGAGACCTACAGGACTCTACAAGATCAAGCCCCACCCAACTTTCCAACACCTGATGCTGCTCTCTAGCCCTCATTCATCCCCTACTAGTCTGTGAGTTCCTAAAACATGCCTCACAGCCTTCATACTTATTATTTCCACCACCTGCAGTACTCTTCCCTTTGTTCTGCACATTGTTTGTCTCATTCTTTGAATTTCAGCTTAAGTATCATCTTAAATAGGCTCTCCTTAAGCTTCCTTCTTTAAAAGTAGACTGCTTTACCTATATCCATCCCAGAACAATCTAAACCCATATGCTATGTCCAAGATGGCCTAACATGACCTGTAATTGTTTTGTTTATCACCTTTCCTTCCCACTATACTATTAATACCATCAGGGCAAAAACAAAGTCTGTCTTGTTATTATATCTCCAGCACTTACATAATAAGATGCTTGATAAATGGAATGAATGGACGGATGGATGGATGGATGGATGGATGAGAAATGAACAAACAAATATACAGGCCAGTACTTAAACTGTCTGCTAACAAAATCAACAGGACTTATTCCTGGAAAGCCTAAGATCTAAAATAAATAAATAAACATCTAAATTAAATTAACTCTTTGTACCTTGTCTAAGCAAGAAATTATAAACAGGAAAACAAATCAAGGTAACTACCACTTGTACTTTCAAATATACTAATGAGACTAAATAACACATTTTTAGTTACAAATAAGCTAAAGAGAAAAACTAAGCCACAGATCACTTTTACCTTGAATCAGATATAGGTTTGGATGCCTTTCTGCCTTTAATTTTAAATTCATGGGATGTTCCTTCAGGTTCTTTCTCTGCTTTGAAAGCCACATTTGGTGGCACAGGAGGAACACGAATTCGCAACCCAAACAAATGCTTCTTCTTCTTTATTTCTTTCCCAGACATAAACCTAAATTTTTAAAAAAATTAACTAAAAATTTAAAAACTGAACACATATACATGGCAGACCCTAACTCATAACTTTCAGATGTAAAGCCTTTATACATGAAAGTCCACCCAATACTACAAAAACTCATTCTTTCTCTTTGCTTTCCTTTCCTTGATTCTTATCTGCTCCAGAGCCACTCCATAGTAGGATATAATGGAGGAGTAAGGCGGGAGGGAAAGAATCAGAAGAGAAGAGCACATGTCCACTTCTAACTTTTTAAAGGAAGAAGAGTAAAGCATGGTCTTTTTTTAGTCCTAAAATGTGCTTTTCCATATTTCAGTGTCATCTGTTTAAAAGATTTCAAGAAAGGTTTAGGAAAAGAAGAATTCTATTTCAGAGTGGATCTGTGAGGGGAGAAACCTAGTCAGAAAGTAACAGCTGTTAAGAGTGGAAAAGGGGACCCAGTATGAGAGGTTCAAAAAATAAAAGGAGTCTCCAGTATGTCAGTTCCAGAATTGGAAATAACATGGAGCAGGGAAAAGTTATTTCCGTCTGGGTTTAGGTCTCTGAAAAATGTGTTTCATGACTGTTTCCCAAAGTCCTCAGGCTCCCTACTCCAAAACACCTCACCTACCTTCGTTCTACTAGGCCCTGCCTAACCTGAGGAACCACACACCAAATTGCTTGGAATATTCTTCCACTGTTACGCAGGTTTGAGAAATGGGAGCTAATATTTCTATCATAATAGGAATAGATATATTATTTCTGGTACCCTAAATTGGACTACAGAATTCACATCCCGTAAAGTACTTTTTACCAGTACAGTAACTGCTCAGGCACTTTATGGCTTTTTTAACTGGCCTAAGTATCTAGCTAGGCACTAGTATTATAACATTTTTAAGGAGGGAATGTTGTCCAGTTCAAAAGAAGCAACTTGTTAGAAACAAAAATTTTATAAAATAACTCAATGGCTGGTTACAGCCAGCACGAACACTTAAAAATTTTTTTTTCCTATTGCAATTTTTAAGTGTTTTTTTAAAATGTAGACTTTTTTTTAAAAAAGGAAAGCCCATACAAGAATATATCAAACAATAACCAATTATCAAAAATTTAGTACTAATACTACTTTTCTCTAACTGTTGACAATAACTAATCTTAAAATCTTAGAAGATCTCATAATCATTTTAAAACCAATATGCTCTACAGTATTTTCCACTATCGTTTAACATTTTCCCACCAGCTAAGATTTTATTTTCAGGAGACTGCATTATAAAAACAAGTCATCACTGAATATGTTTTTCAACTGAATAGGCCAAATTCCTAAGATATTGGTATGTCTGCCTCTCAATCACCATTCCCAGAGGATTGCTTTTCCCTTCTCCAACCCTTGAGAATCACTGTTTACTCGGACTAAAAAACAGGACATTAAAAAGTTTAAAATGGTTTGTACTAGTTCTAAACACCAATCCCACAAACCTTAAACAATGCCATTATTCCTTATACTTACTAAATGTCTCCCTCATAGGGATACACAAAATAAATCAACTTACATGGTCTTGTAATCATTTAATGCCTCCAGAACATGCTCATATCTTTCAGATTTTGGTGTGTCTGCCAGCTGTGAAGTATCAAGAAACAATTTAACGCACTATAATTTCATCAATTAGTAATATACAGGTGCTAGACAGAGGCAATGTGATGCAGAAGAAAAGTGTACTGACTAGTATACTGTCAGAAGATCTAAATTCTAATTCCAGGTCCTCACTGACTAGCTGCATGATCTAAGGCCATTTAACCTCTTAAGATTTGTTTCTTATCTATAAAAAGGGGAGTAAAAATCCTCCCCTAATTACTTCACTAGTAATTATGTGAATCAAATGATATGGCTGAAAGAACTGTAAACCGGAAAATGTTACAAGAATGGAATTTTCTTAGTTATTAAATTTAATTCTATGATCTGAGAAAATAAAATATTAGAATGACTTTAATATTAACCATATATTGGATCTAATAGATATTATTAGGGAGGAGTATAAAAAGTAATGAAAACATAAAATTTTATTTACCAATAATCTCCATAACTTTGAAAAATTCTGTGAAACTGGCGGGGAGGGGTTGTTTTCAGAAAAGTTACAGATACTAGCCAGCCCTAAAACTCAAAGTGTCTCAGTAATATTTTATCATCAAAAATCATTTAAAAATCTATTCAATTCTAGAAAGTGTTTTTTGATTTCAAAAGGCTTCTTCAAGAGTCATTTCTGCCTCTTCTTCTAAGTTTAAAGACTAGGGCCCAATAGCAAAAAAATTCTAAATTCTTATAAAAGGACCATTCTCAGTTAAAATCACAAAAACTTAAAAAAATAAATAAATCTAGAATATCATAGCTGACTTCCAAGAGTACCACCAGTATGTTTTTTATCAATTTATCAAAGCTCAGAATTGCTTCAAGAAGAGTAAACAAATCTGTCAGAATGTTAGAGATAGAAGAAATTTACAGAGTCATCTACTCCAACTCTCTTTATTTTATAGATTAGTTAACAGATATAAAAGTTAAATGAAATGCTCAAATTCAATGGCTGGTTAGTGAAAGAGCTAAAATTCTAAACCCAAGTGACAATAAGTCCATCCATTCAACATTCACTAACAGCCCATACTGTGCTAATGCACTGGGTGCTTTTAGAAAATAAAAGAAATAGGACAGTCTGGTGCTCATGCCTCTATACCCTATTACTTCCTCCTACTGTAATTTCTGCAGTGTTCAATGAAAGAGAATTTCTATTAAAAAAGAAATAACACAACAGACATTAAAGCCTGAAGGACACTTGCAGTGTCCATGTAATTCAAGGTTCCATCAACACTGCAGTCCCTTTTATAGTACTGATAGGTGTTCAACCTTGGTTTAAATACTAGCAATGATGAAAGATGATGAGACACCCACTGAGGAAGCCCATTTCACAGGTGGACAAATCTTCCTTCCTGGAACTCTTCTAGTCCTCTCTTACAAGACAGTTCTTCAAATATTTGATAGGAGCTATCATGTCTAAGTATAAGATGCCTAAGTTTAAGAGTAGGTTGAAAGTTTTTAGCAAACACATTGGCTAATTTCATCTCTTCCTCATCCCCACCTCCTCACCTGAACTCTAAAATCTTATCAGATAAACTGATGAAATCAAGTATTCGCTATCATACACTGCTTCTTCTGAACTGGCTGGATGTGTATTTAAGCCTAAGAGCAGAACTTATTTGTAACTATTGTTAATTTGTTTTGTTTTCAGGTCAGTGTTTGAGATAATCTTTTCTCTTGATTCTGTCATCCTTCTTAAAATTAGACACAAAGACAGAATCCTGTGGCTCTCCATTAGAATCTCCCTCAAGAGTATTTCCAAGCCATTGAATGCTTCTGTTTCTATTATTCAACTGGCTACATATCCATTTTTTACTTTTAATTTTAACCAGTTCAAATTTTAGTACCTAATATGGAATTGAGTTACACTATGTTTATACTATACCTATAGCATTTGACTTACCAGTGTGACTAACCATATAAAAGGGGGGGGATATTTAATATGATTTATTCTAATAAAAGTGTTTTTCCTTATAGCTTTTTAAATCTTCACAAACCACACATCTGGAAAATGTAATCTACAATCTTGCTGAAAATCAACAACAAAACTATTTCTCAAACCTATTCCTCTTTTACTTTTTGAAAAGCACAATGAACTCTTTCTTTTGGTACTTGCTCTCTATGGTTTCTCAGATATTTTATCTGTAAGTTCCTTCAGCACTCCAAAACTACTTTCCATAGAACTATATATATTTCAACTTGCATTATGGGGCCAAGGGATCCCTTTCTGCATTTTGAAGACCCAAAGTACAGACATTATAGTTTAAATCAAATAATCTGTATTAAAACAGCACCATATTCTAAGTCTACCATCTGATCATGAGGTTTATAATACTGCTAACATAATATCTATTTTCGTTTCTCCCACCACAGACACTAATCTCACATTATGCTTTGACTCTCAGGGTTGTAAATTTCTATATAGATATAAATGCTATTAGGTATAGTTATAGCTCTTCCTTTCAATAAAATATACCTTTGAATTACCAATATTGAATTCCATGCTGCCTAGCCTTAAGTATGCAAAACAGGGTTAAATAATTTATTTGCTAACCTATACAGCTGTATAATAATACAAAACACTCAAAGCCTCAAGTATTGTTGTTAATCATATTTCTTATAATTTTCATTTTAAAATATTATACCACCTCTATTATACAATTTTTTTTCTCTAGCCAAAACATCGTACCTGCTATAGTATTTCATTTAAGTTTATGACTTTCTCCCTACATCCTTCAAAAGGTAGCACTCAATATACTACTCTGCTATGAATCTTTGGGGGCTGAAATTTAAGATTACCATTAACAGAAAAGTAGGCTGCCTTTATAAAACTAGGATTTCAGATCACATTAGAAATTAAGGACACACACACACACAAAAAAAAGAAATTAAGGACAAATAATAATAATTAGATTCTGAAGTATGAATATTTCTTTTTAACTCTCAAAACCAACCTGGTACAACAGTTATTTCCTCATTCTAAATAAAAACCCTTAAGCAACCTTTATTTGGATCTCAAATATTGCATTATATATTTTTACAATCTCAAAAAAAAAATTACAAAACAACAGTTTCTCAAATTGCTCATTCAGTCTATATAAGGCACAAAGTCTCAAAGATGTAAAAGAAAGAAAACAAAAATCGCATAAGAAAACAGGATATAGACCTATCATTATGTTCCAGTATGTTCTAAGTTTCAACCGCTCTTCACAATCCTGAAATAACCAACTAAGAAAAGAAATATACATAAATGGTAAATTTGCCTTCAAATATTTTTGAAACTTGTTATAAAAGAAGTCATAGCATTTCCTTTATATCAAAAAAAAAAGCATAAAACACTAAAAGGATACCACTGATTCAATTAAGATTGCTCTAAGTAATTAGAAATTGAAGTAAGTATTTACAGGACTTCCAAAATAATATAGAAATACTATTAAATTTTGGCCAGTGTTATCACATATTAAATTAAGTCCTAATTCAGCTCAGAAAATAAATGTAAGTACCTCCCTGTGATTAGTGTGTCCATATATATTCCTAAACAAAAAGCCATAAAACTCTCAATCAACTTCTCAAGTCATCACAAGATTTTTTTCCTTTATCCACATGGAGGAAAAAAACTCCACATTTAAGAGAGAGTTAAATCACAACCATTTTTTTTGTTTGTTTCATTCTGAGAAGAACCTTCTAGACCAAGTGTCTATGTCATATAATCGATTGTATTTATAGTAAGAACCAGTGTTCAAATGACAATACACTTAACATGCAGTATTTCCCATATTTTTTAAGTAATTAAACCTATCTTATAAAAAGATTTTTTAACACAAAAGTCTTTATAAACAAAAAGAAAGTTTCGTAAAACTAAATCTGGATTAGTGACAAAACTCAATTTGCAATTCAATTTCAGTTAACCAAAGATACACTACTTTAATGATCTGGAATAATCCAATATTTGTATTATTTTTGTTTCTATTATCACAAACATTTAAAACTAAACTAAGTTACATTAGTTAATTAATTACATATAAATGTTACAAATAAATGTTGAGGCAGGCATAAATTTTATAGTCTCTATTATTAAATCGTACTCTCAAAATCAATCATGACATTATAAAGATTTAAAAGATTAATAGAGAGAGTTAAAAGCTGAACTTTCATCTCTAAATATTTGAGGATGGAACGACTAATCTAAGTCTGAACATTGTGGTTTGTTTTTTTTTTAATGCAGGGAAAAAGCAATGGGAAATGATTAGAAAGTCACTTGTTCTGAAAATATACTTGATGGCTCCAAAAAATGGAAACATTCCCCAGAAAAGTAAACTTTTCCATTGTAAAGTTTTATTAGAGTATAATGTTCTTAATTTTTAAATTTAAAAAATTTCCTTATTGGCAAAGAATAAGAAATTGAATTGAATGCATCGTCTTATTTCTAAGACATCACATAAGCTACAGAAAATGAAAACATGTATCTACTAATAAATTTTTTATATGTATCAGAAGTACAGCTAGAACCAAAATACCTGAGATTCATAAACTGAATTAATTTCTTAGACTAACTGTCTAGACTAATAGTCTAATTGTGATTTTTGTTTTCTATTTTCAGCATCTTAAATAAAACCTAAGTATAATTTTCCATTTTAATAAAAGAAAGCATTTGACATAAAGTAAGAGTTTTTATATGTGTGCCCACTGTCTACAACGAAGTAATTACTACAGAATTTAATCATGTGAAACATAAAATGTACTAAGAATAGAGATGTATCTGCATATGAAGTGCTGAAGGAATCATGGTTAGAAACAAAGTACTTTAAAAGTATTCATTAAAGTATTAAATATTAAAGATGACTATAATGAACCTTATAGCCACTAGTGCCTTATACTTACTTTTTTCTTTTATTACCAATCATTATTATTACTATTACTATTATTACTAATCATTACTATTAAAATTTATCAACTCTGCAAGACACTGGTTTTCTCTCAAATTTCATCTGGAAAAAACATATAACAGAAAAGAATGTTGTGCTCCAACTTCTAACACTCAAAACATCTTAGCTCAATTAATTTTAATAATATCTTTTACTTAAAAAAATCAAAGTATCCTGCAAGTGTTTGTTTTATAATCTGCACAACTGACCTACCACAAACTAGCTTTTAAATGTGCATTATGTTCTCCCCGATGCCCCATAAAACCCCCAAAACAACTCAAAACACCCTGATATACTATTTGACATGAACCATTTATAAACTGCCCCATGTCTAAAAGCTACAAAAGTAAAAATTCTTCCTAAACTTCTTTAGTTTACACAACTTTTACCTCTTCCAAAAGTAATGTGACTAAAATTCACACATCTGATTCCACATATTATAAAACAAAATTTTTATTTAAGCTAAGAGTAGTTAGGGGTGCCAGGGTGGCTCAGCCCCTTAAGCATCTGACTCTTCAGGTTATGATCTCAGGTTTGTGAGACAAAGCCCCAGGGTCAGGATCCATGCTGGGTGTGGAGCATGCTTAAGATTCTCCTTCTCCCTTTGCCCCACCCCAGCACTCCCACCTTCTCTAAATGAAAAACAAAACAAAACAAAAAATAAAACATTAAGCTAAGAGCAGTTAATATCTAGATTTTAATAATTCAAAATAAATCCTTAAAACAGGTTAACCACTAAAGTTTCTTCTTTGTGCTTGTCCACTGTTTCAAAATCTTCTTCAAAGAACATGCATTAACTTTTATATTGCTTTTTTTTTAAAGACTCTGTAAACCAGCATAAGTGGTTAGACTTCCCAAATGAAAAGCAAAATGAGATGTCAGAATGAGGGGGATAATCTCCAGTTAGAATAGCTTTACTCCCTAACACATTACTCTAACACTATTACTGGGTGCCCCCCATTCCTGGAAGTAAAAGATTATATACAAGGGAGTACCAACAAGAGAGGAAGGAAGAGTGTTGGTTTTATCTCCTAAATCTATAGAAACTTAGAAAAACAGGAGGAGGAAACATAAGATACACAATAAGAATTTCACTAAGGACCCTCCTATCTTTAACTATAATGATTCTCACTTCAGAAAATCAAATAATTTACTTCCTCCTACATTTTTCCAAGTCAACAGGCAATAAACAGGAGGAGAGGGCTGGCCCTGATAGATGTTTAACTTATACATTTATCTTAGTTGTTTTTAACAGAAACAAAACAAAAATTGACATCAAGTAGCTAATAAAGTTAGCTCTAAGACCACTTACCTCTCCAGGATGCAATCTATCCCAGTTTTCATTAATGTATGTCATAAGCTCAAGTTCAGAATCAAAGTATTTCTTCTTGTGAATAACACTTAGGTTGTAAAGGCATAGGTGTGCTATATCTACCCTGGAATCCAAAAATAATCACAATATACAAAAGCAATGTTTTTAGTTATTACGAAATCACATTTTAAAAAATAAAAACAGCAATTAAAAAATCCAAATTGAAGTATATAGGTAAGCAGAGGGTCAACAGCATAAGTTATAATCACAATGTAATAAATTACATATGAAAATAATTGGCAAACATTAACTAAATACTTGCTTATACTGAGTAGTAAACATAAACTAAAAGGAATTTGAGTAATTTCTTAAGATGCATTCAAAGAGGAAGTAACTATATTAGAAAAAATAACTCATAATAAAAATATCTACATTTCACTTATATATAAGCCATAGAACAGCTCATATTTTAACAGACTTTATCTGAGTCATGAGTTAAATCTTATCTTTTCCTAAAATACATAAAACATTTAATAAAAATTTCTAAGTACTGGGGCACCTGGGTGGCTCAGTAGTTAAGCATCTGCTTTCAGCTCAGGTCATGATCCCAGGGTCTTGGGATGGAGCCTCATATCAGGCCCCCTGCTCAGCAGGGAGTCTGCTTCTTCCTCTCCCACTCCCCTTACTTATAGTCCTTCTCTCGCTGTCTCTCTCCCTCTCTATCAAATAAATAAATAAAATCTTTAAAAAGAAAACAAAATTAAAAAAAATTTCTAAGTACTTACTATAAGCATTTTATCAGAAATCTCTCAAAATTCATCACACTTCCCATACCCAAGAATTACACTAAAGCAGAAACCAGCATATTTCGTATAAGACCTCTCTCTTCTGCCGTATGCTATTCTGAAGGCCAAAAGAATTAAAAACATGAATAAGAATTTTGAAAATCTAAAAGGTATGTGAAGCTACGTTCTATGCATTAGAAAATAAATGGCCTTATTATTTCAGCAATTAAACTAGATAATCTTTACTGAAATGACATCAGGTTTAAGGATAAGTAAAAGAAAGCCAAGCATAAAGAAAAGCAAATTTTTATTTAAACCAAGGTAACATATTCAGAAACATTTCATCCTGTAGGTTTAAGAATATGGCCCTTTATTGTTCCTTAACAGAAATGTCTATACTTACCACTGTAATGGTAGACGTTTGAGGTATTCTGGTCCAGAACTGCAGACAGAGCAAATAAATGTATAAAACCTAAGGAAAAAAGAAAAGTTGCATACTGAGTAATCAAAGCTAAACATAAATTATTCAACAATTAAAGCTAATATTCAGCAAGTACATATCCTACAAAAGATAAGCGATACACAAAGCAAAATATAATCTGAATTATGACACTGTGATTTAAAGTTTTTCAGTTAACGACAAATAATGAAATAGTTCATATATGGGGGGGGCAAAAGCACTTTTTTTTACCCATTAGACATTCAGAGCTCACACACAGGTTCATACACAGGTATAGTTTACTAATGTCTTGTGTATACCATGAGCTGTGATGGCAGCCCCCATATACAGTGTTATACTCAATGCTTTAAACAATCTGGTAACATAAAAGAAAATAAGCTTCTCTTCCTAAATTCTGAAAGACAGTAAGCAGCATAAGCCAACATTAAAACCCAGGTTTTTTATGCCAAGTTCAGTGCTATTTTATTTTTCTTCCTAGAGCTCTCTGCTATTCCAAATAGCAGGAGGAGGGTGTAAATTTTGTATCAAGGTTCTGTAGCCTTTTCCAATTTTCTGTCACAGGATCCCTTTGAGGTTTTTAAAAGGAAGGTACCAATGGGAATAGTTTAGAGTATTGTGGGGCAATAGGGGCAAATACAATCACTGATCAAATACTTAAAACTATTATGGAATAACACCTAAAACCACAAAAATTATGTGTATTTTAAAATTATGTATAATTTAATGAAGTCTATCATTTCAGTATTTTCCCTCTAAAGTGACTCCTTCACAAATTATTTGTAATTATATTTAGAAATCTGAAACTGTAAACATAACTGCAGTATAAAAGCAAAAAAAAAAAAAAAAGTATCAATTGGTCAAGTTCATGTGGCCTTCTTACCTATCTCCAAATAGCATTGGCTTTTGCAGGCATTGCACACAAGCCTCATGAAACCACTGCTTACATTTGCAGCATTGTAACATCTTTAAATACCAGCTATAAGAAAAAAAGATTAAAATTACTACTTTTCCAGGTAAAGTTTTAAAAACAAAGCAAAACAAAATCTAGTGGCATTATACAAAATATAGTCATGATTAACCATAACATTTCTGCTATATTTAACACAAAAATTTTTCTTTCCCAAAAGGCTACTGGTGATTCCACCCCTCCTTTCTAATCCACAAGAATTTATAAAGCCTGGTTCCTAGACTAGTGAAGAATCTGTGCCAAAGAACAAACCCAGGATTTTTTTTTTCACACTGACTCTCCACATCTCCTAAGGGAGATTAGTTCAGAGGTACTGACGTGCACAGCTGTTTGCCCAATATACCCAATAGTCACAGGCAGCTCTGCATTGTCACAGTGTTTCCATTATTCCTTTCCAGTATAATGAAAAGCAATGTAAAATAACACCTTTATATATAAATTTGGTTAACATAATTATAAATCTAATCAAAGACTTTACCAGATATAAAGCCTTTGTGACAGGTTTTGTTATTTTTCAGATAGCTGAAGAAGCTAAAACTGAATCTCTATCTAGGGATATCCTCTCTTTTCAGCTGGTATGTGGTTTTGATGTAATGTCCTTACTGGCCACCCAAATAATGCCTTTTCTTCCAATAATTATTTTGCTCAAAAAGTCAGTCCCCAATTAACCATAAGCCACATACAGTCAAAGGAATGAAGACTGATATTAAGTAAGGTTATTATTCATTCATCAGAAGACTAAAAAATGCTAATTATGTTCCAGATAGGTAGCTAGGTCCTCTACTAAAGTCAGAGTGGCTAACAATATCAAACACAGTTCACATGGTCATGGGACTTCAAGAACAATGAATGATCCACTTCATAAAATGTCTATGATGGCTTCCACCTATATTGAGTAATACTTTAAACCAAATGCTAGGTATAAATGAATAAAGGAAAAGATCATTCTCTATGTTTATTCACTGTATCTCTATTTTATAAGTGATTAAAGAAACTAGACAAATGTTTCTTAAATCTGCAGGTGACCAAAAACTAAGAATTGTTATGAAAAGGTTAAATCACAAATTAAAAATTCCATTAAGAATTAGAGATTAGGAAGAATGAAGAGCTAAAAACTCATTCATCTATACATTCATTTATTTATGTTTCATCAAGAACTCATGTCCCAGTCATGGTAAACTTTTACAGACATTTCCTGTAATGCATTTGAACAGATAATATGTTAATGATAATGACTGTCCCTTAATGACTTTTAATGACAATGACTAACCCAGGATTCTCCTCAACAGTACACTTGCTGGGGTGCCTGAGTAGCGTCTGATTTTGGCTCAGGTCATGATCTCGGGGTCCTTGGATTGAGCCTGGAGTCTGGCTCCCCACTCGTTTGTCCCTCTCCTTTTGCCCCTCCCCCAGTTTATGCTCTCACTTTCTCTCTCTCAAATAAATAAAATCTTTAAAAAATAAATAAATAGCACTTGTCTTAAGAGAAGCAGAGTCTGAGAGGAAGGACACAAGAAACCAATAATTACAATTAAAGAGTAAAATATGATTCACTACCATTTTTTTAAATGTAGTACAAATACATGATGCACAACTTGGCTTAATATGAGCTTACACTCACACACAAAAAAAGAGGAATTAGAGGTATTAGTTGACCACCACAGACCTAAACTGAACAACAAAAAAAGTAAGAAGACAACCCAAAAGAAGTAGTAAACAGAATCTTCCCTTGTAATAACAGAAGCATAACGTTCTGAACTCTAATAGCTCAATTATATTCTGTGAGATTATTCTTGGAATTTTCTAACTTTCTAATAAGCATTTTCTAATCATAACACCGTATTTCAAGAGTAACTTTCAAAACCTGGAGAGCAACAAAGACAGAGGTGAGAAGTCATGTCACAAAGAATGTTTGATGATAATGGAGATTTTAACCTGGAAAAAAGACAGTGTTAGTATGAGCCATGGGAGGGAGAAATATGATTGCTGGATTGAAATACTTTTAAGAGTTACCTTATAAGAGAGATAAGATATATCTGTTTAGTTCCAAAGAGCAGAACAAAGACCAGTGATCAGAAGTTAAAGGTAAATTTCTAAACATTCTTAGTTAAAACTCTTGATTCATTTATTTAGCTAACATCTAATGATACAGATGCTATGACCTCTAATTTTCTCCTTAATCTATTGACACTTTCATTCATTTACAATTCATTATCATTTCCATATCACAATCAATAACAAAAATAAAAAAGATAATATAAACAAAAATCACTTAAAGGGCATGAAATAACTATTTACTTACTCTCCAGGGCCTCCACAATAGCAATAACATTGCTGGACATTGGTTTTATGACCTGCATCCCATTCAAGGTCTGCCACACTATAGGGTAATGTCTGCTTCATGACTTGCAATGCTTTGGCATTTGGTCCTTTCTTAAGCGCACCACCCCTCTATATTAGAGGGAAAAAGTTATTTGAACGAATGAAGAATAAAATCTTAAATACAGTTCCTTAACATAAAATGCTTCTGAAACTTCTGAAGAAACTTCCATTCTAAGTTTCTTACCATATCACAAACTGTTTGACTACTAATAATCTTTATTTATTTTGTTGTCTTTCAAATTATTGCCCCAATTCCAAGACCACTCACTATCAGAAAATAAGTGCAAGGATAGCTGCAAGTCACTTAAGCGCCATTAGTCAAACAATAAGCCTCACCTCTTTCTACCCAGCATTGATTGCTCATTTCAGTCACATAAACTTTCAACGTACACAATCATTACGTTGAGAGTGCCTTACAAATTCCATTTAGGGCTTTAGCCCAAAACACTTAAAAGATACCTTTGTTGTTGTTGCAAAAACACACTGTCGACAGAGCCATTTTTCATCTGAATCAATCACACTGGAATCAATATGAGGTGTGTGACACAACTGATGATACCCTTAATATCAAAAAAAGCATAAAGCAAATTCTATTTTATTAATAAATACTGCAACACAATTTCAAGAAGGCATTTTTAGTACTCTTCTCCTACATTAATATATTTACAACTGATGAATAAATTTATGATAACAGCTTCAAGTTATCGATGTAAAATACTTTTAATCATTAATCTTCAACAGGAGCGTTAAGTATATAATAAAACTTTTCCACAAGATTAAAAGAAATCAATGTTTACCTTGGCCACACTTATCACATATAACCATTTCATTGGGAGCTTCTGAATACTCTTCTTGACATATTGTACAGACCATTTCCCCACTTCCAGTGGCTCCTAAAATATTTAAAATATACATTAAAAGACAGTCATGATAAAGAAGTATTTCATATAAAAAACTACTTTTTGACTCTGTGGATAGCCTGTCTTGGCAATGTTTATTCACTCTGTATCATAATGATTCCTTCTCAAGGCAAAGTACTATCCACAAAATGCTATCTCTATGCAACCTGTGTCCCTCCCACCTTTAACTTAACATACCTAACTACCTACATTGATAATTTAACCTGCTTTTACAGCAGATGGCATAATTTAACCAGTTCTCAGGCAAGATCCTTTATTCACTTCTAACACTCATACTCCCCTGGGGGACAAGGAAATGTGATGTTTTGTAAACACTAGAATTACTCTCCAGAATACACATCTATCTACCTATATACACGTGTTCACTCATCCTACACTATCTACTATCATGAGACTGAAGAAAAAGGGCCAAGAAGATATGTCAATGACTTCTTTCTCTCTGGATTCAGCACACTTCTCTTTAATTACTGACATGAAAGAAGCTGAACTCCAATTATTTAATCTCAAGCTTCAGAAATCTGGAAATATGGTGTCCAATAAAGTATCCTAACAAAATCTCAGGCAACAGAAGTGGTTTTTTTACCTTAATAGGTAAATCTATACTTATTAATTAATAATAATACTTATTAATAATAATAGGTAAAATAATTGTATCTTAATAGGTAAATTAAAATTATATTTTTACCTTAATAGGTAAATTATTTCCTCATTAGGCATTTTTATTCTAGTAACAATTTTATTCCACAAAATTTAGAATATGATTTCAATACTCTAACATCATTATTTCCAATATTCTCTTCTCCTCAATTTCATAGTTAAACTACATGGTATATTCATATGCCAATAATAATTAAAATGTACCATTCTGTGCTATTAGCCAAATATCGTTAAGCTCTTGACATATATTATTTTTTTTAGTTCTACAGGCATCTTATTATTAGATAGAGGAACTGTGGCTCAGAAAGATAAAGTAATTAGCCCAAGGATGCTCAGAAAGTATCAAGGCTAGGATCCAAATCCAGACATGCCAGAGTCCATATTCTCTCCAATTTGAGATTCTTCCTTTCATCAATATTTTAGAATATTTTTTTCTACCAAAAGTACTGCTCACACTGCTATTTTCAAAATTATAGTTTCCTTTTTTTAGTTTTATTTATTTATTTACTTGACAGAATATCACAAGTAGATAGAGCAGCAGGCAGAGAGAGGAGGAAGCAGGTTCCCCGCTGAGCAGAGAGCTTGATGTGAGGCTCACTCCCAGGACCCCGAGATCATGACCTGAGCTGAAGGCAGAGGCTTAACCCACTGAGCCACCCAGGCACCCCCAAAATTATAATTTCTAACAGCTGTATAATATTCTATCCAGTAGAAATAACCAAATTTACTTTATTACACCTCTACTCTTACATAAGTTACAAAATTTTTGGTTTGTTCACTTTTTTAAAAAATATTTACATATTTGTCAGAGAGAGAGAGAACACAAGCAGGCAGAGTGGCAGGCAGAGGAGGAGAGAGAAGCAGGCTCCCTGCCCAGTAAGGAGCCCAACGTGGGCAGGACTCAATCCCAGAACCCTGGGATCACGACCTGAGTCAAAAGCAGCAGCTTAACCAACTGAGCCACCCAGGCATCCCTGTTTGTTCACTTTTTGCATCTTTCCTTGTTTATTGTCCTCTCTCCCTACTTCTCCCAGGTTTTGTTTACTTCCTTGTACACTTGGAAGGAAACAGCCTCCATAGGTTCTGAGTTTATGGCTCTGGTCAGGAGAGCAACCTGACTGAGCCTGACACCTCTCACTTCAAATCAGCATTTCCCTGAAAAAGGACCAATGGCCCCAGGTTTTATCTTAATACATATCAAGTTTTTTGTTGTTGTTAAAGTAAAACTACAGTAAATGTTTTCCACTAGCATTTTCACTTTTGAATTTTTTTTTTTAAAGATTTTATTTATTTATTTATTTGACAGACAGAGATCACAAGCAGGCAGACAGGCAGGCAGAACTGACTATGCAGTATCAATTAAAGAATATAAAACATTAATGCAACCATTAAATATCCAAAACAAAACTATTTTCACAGAAACCATATTAGGTGTTAAAATTTAAAATCCTTGGGGTGCCTGGGTGGTTCAGTGGGTTAAAGCCTCTGCCCTCAGATCAGGTCATGATCTCAGGGTCCTGAGATCAAGACCCACATATGGCTCTCTAATCAGCAGGGAGCCTGCTACCCGCCCCCCGCCTCTCCCTGCCTGCTTCTCTGCCTACTTGTGATCTCTGTCTCTGTCAAATAAATAAATAAAATCTTTTAAAAAAATTTTTTAAATCCTTTTAAATGTATTTGTTTTAACCTATCTCCCTTTTGTAATGCACATTTCTTTGACTACTAACATAACTCTCTCCACATTTTTCCTTATTTACATTAACTTTTAAAAATAATCTTATTAGGACACCTAGGTAGCTCAGTCAGTTAAGCGTCTGCCTTTGGCTCAGGTCATGAACTCAGAGTCCTGGGGTCAAGCCCACACTGGGCTCCTGCTCAGTGGAGAGCCTGCTTTTCCCTCTGCCTGCCACTCCCCCTTCTTTGTGCTCTCTCTCTGACAAATAAAATTTTTAAAAATTATCTTATTAGATGGATGAAATTAGTCCAATTTATTAAGTCATTACAATATGTATCTATTATTAGCAGGCTTCTTATAGTAAGAAAATTACTAAAGCTACACTCCACACTGAAATCTGCCATAATGCAGTATTCAGTTTCACTTCCTCATTCTAAAGCAACTCCAATTACATGTGCGCTATTTTCTGGGTACTAGAAAGAGTTAAACAGTGGCGCAGTCAGTTCAGTTTAGGACTCTTGGTTTCGGTTCAGGTCATAATCTCAGGATAGTGGGACTGAGTTCTGCACAGGGCTCTGTGCTCAGTACAGACTCCACTTGAGCTTCTCTCTCGCTTTTCCTCTGCCCCTTTCCCCCATGCATGTGACTCTCTCTCTCTCTCTCTCCCTCTCTCAAATAAATAAATAAATAAATAAATAAATCTTAAAGAATAAAAGAGTTAAATAGCCAAGGAGCAATTCTTTTTTCTTTTCAGTTCTAGGACAATAAAAAACGACAGTGAGCAAAAACAGTCACAGACCTCTAAACTGAAATATTGGGTAGAACACACATTGAACACTGTCCTTCACTTTCACAACTTTAAAAAAATATATTTATTTATTTGAGAGAGAGAGAGAAAGAGAGAACGATAAAGTGAAAGAGAGCATGAGAGGGGAGAAGGTCAGAGGGAGAAGCAGACTCCCCTCAGGGCTGGGAGCCTGATGCGGGACTCGATCCCAGGACTCCGGGATCATGACCTGAGCCAAAGGCAGTTGCTTAACCAACTGAGCCACCCAAGTGCCCACACTTCCACAACTTTCCATATGTACTACAGGCTTTCTTCTTCCTGTCTGAAAGGAAGGAATGGATAGAGGGAGGAGGGAGGGAAGGAAACAAATATATCTATAATCTGCAAGAACCCTGAAAAGTTGAGACTCATAACTAATAGGGGAACAGAAGCAGTGTAACATGTTTCAGTTCTACCACAAAGAAAGATCCAAGTTTAAAAAACTAATAATAATTCATACATTAATTCTGTATGCAGGGTAACAAGATCTGCTCAATACAACTACTGTTAGAGATCTCCTAATCTTTCTCCTATCCCTCTTCTCACTGACTTCTCAATTTCAGATTTAAAACATAATTTCAGAACTTTAAACTGATCAATCCCAAGAACTATAAAGTTTCTCCTGAAAAACATATTACTAGAGTAAGAGCTATCAAGTTCCCCACTTAAGCCCCAATTACCAACTATGTACATGGTAATTAGATCATTCTAATATTCTTTAACCAAAACTTCCTTATTCTTTAAAAAATTTAAGAATGAAATCAAGAAATTAAAAAAATTTAAGAATGAAATAAAAAATTAAGAATGAAATCAAGAAACAGAACACAGTAGTAACCTACCACAGAATTCCACTTGGGATTCAAATTAAAAACCCAATCACCAAATACTTTAGAAAGGTATCCACCCTTTAGAGAAAGAAAATTTGTATCTCCTTGATATGATATGAAACACAGGTCTTAGCACAGGCCTCTTAACTCAATTAATAAGTAGGGCTTTGGTGTGCAGCTAAAATACTCAAATTTTTAGTACTCGTAATAATAAATCACTTTTCACAAGAAAAATACCTGGGAACAACACCCTTATTTAGCAGATTCAAAGGGTATACAGTAATCACAGAAATTATTACAGTAATGAAAAAGAGAAAGCATTACAAAAAACATACCTATAACCAAACCAAGGCATACCTATATTCACTTTTACTTGCACCCAAATACAGCCTCATTTTCCCATCCAAATTTAAAACCCCTTATTAGATTGTCATTTCAAATCATTCTTATTAATGAATACTTCTAGTATCCTAAACCTGTTTAATATGTCCTAATATCCCCCAAATCATCTGGCAAATAGTATGTTCTCAATAAATACTAGCTCTCTACATTACTTTTACTAATATAAGCAAGTAACAGTTAAGTTGAAGCCCAAAGTGTTACTCATATTAGTGGCTAAAGATTTTTCTTCAAAATTATTAGATGGGCCCTAAAAATAGTTCATAGATGTACACCACTGACGCATCTGTTCCTTAGTCTACCTCTAATCTAACTAAGAATAATTCCTGTTCTTCTAGGGTTTATAACAGATTATAACTCCTTGAGGACTATGAAGCACACATATCCTCAAAAGTGATTCTGAGTTACCTTAATATACTGTACTCAATAAAAAAACACTAGAAAGTGACAGACTAAAAAGAAAATCAAATTTTAGTGTAAATCATGTTCAAGAGAAATAGTAGCACCTGCCTGTTTGAATGTCCTTCCAGAGAACCCAGGATTTAGAACTGTCTTCAAATATGATGAAGCAGCTCTGTTTCAATATGTTTATCTGAAATACAGAGGAATATTTATGGTGATTTTTTTGTAAGTTAAAAACGTGAAGTTAAACTCAGAATTATTAAAAATTTACTGCAAAAAAACAACAAAAAATATATAAAGGTAAAACTTGCCTTTTTGATAGTTCCAAGATAAAACAAGCCATCTGACCATCTAGCTAGGACATCCTGACCCTCTTCAAATTTACATGCTGGCTTTTTGACTTTATGTCCATCCTGTAAAGACAGCTTGGTCAAGGATGTTGGGGTCTTTTGGTTTCGACGTAAAGGAGACCGCTTGTGGACCAGTGAATTACCTGCCCCTGTAGAGTCTCTGATTAGGAATAAAAGACCATATATAAGATTAATTTACTGAAAGAGCTTATTTATACACCAATGATATGTTTTATATATTAATCAAAAACTTTGATTTATTAAAAAAACCTTAAATTGGAAGAAAATTTAATACTCTATGGAATAAGTAACTTCAAAGAAAATGATAGTTGTTCTCAAAATTCATTCAATGCCTAGGCCCTTACTGAGACAAGGATTCAGCAATCACTCTAAGATCCTACATTCAGGGTACAGATCTAAGCTAAAGCAGGTAAGCCATAGTCATCAGCAAAGGATGCCTTAAATCTCATGACTGGGTTACATGGCACAATTTCATAAGCACATGAAAAGAATAAAAATAATTATGCCACACATAGTGAAAACACACTAACCAGTGACTTTGGGGTAGGTGGGTAAATTCAACTCATTGGAAGAGTAGTCATGACCTCCTTAAGTGAACCACCACTGAATTAAGTCGTTTATTGATGGGAATGTGTCCCAAGTCCCTAAAATATAAAGACTAGGAGTTTAATAAAATTAAGAAACACCATTTGTACAAAATCATACTCAAATGAGAGGTATAACATCATTTATATTTTTTAAGCAAAAGACCCCAAAATTATGTATTCCAAAATTATATTATTATTCATATATTAGTAATTCCATAAAGAGCATAGCATAACCACAGCATTACTACCACCAACTTTTTCTCAAAGGTAACAAAGCACTGTTTGTTTGGTTTCATTTTCTTAACATAAGATGCTTTACTAATTAAGCATACAGCAATGTATAAAACTAGACAGACAATAATTCAAAAGTAGATAGTATAAAAGTTAAGTAAAAATAAAATATGTGGGAGAGAAAAAAAACTGTTTCAATACCTAGGAATTGGGACTACCTAATTTCAATACCTAAGAATACACAAATTCTAGGAAATTCTATCATGAGCTTCAACATGAATAAACCTTTAAGATATTAGGCTAAGCAAAAGAAACCAGACCAAAAAAAGAATAAATATTGTATAATCCCACTTACATGACATAACCAGAGTATCAAACTCATAGACACACAGAGCAGAATGGTGGCTGCCTAGGGCCAGGAGGAGGTCGGTATGCAGAGTTAGTGTTTAAGTGGTAGTAGAGTTTCAGTTTGAAAGACACACTACATTTTTTTCTCTTCAAGTTTCTATTTACATTCCAGTTAAAAAATAAAATAAAATAAATTTTAATTAGTTAACATACAGTATAATGTTAGTTTCAGGTGTGGAATTTAGTGCTTCATCACATACATATAATAGCCACTTACAAAAAGTGCCCTCCTTAATTCCTATCATCTATTTAACCCACCCCCACCCACCTCCTCTCTAGCAATGAAAGACATTTTAAAGATATCCAAAGGAATAATGATTGGTATCTTTCCAAAGTTGCTAAAAACCATTAATCTACACACCCAAGAAGCTCAACAAACTCCAAGTAGGACAAATGGCAAAGTGACTTATATGCAGAAATACCACAGTAAAAATGCTGAAAGAAAGAAAAATAACTCATTATGTACAAGGAAACCCCAAGAAGATTAACTTCTCATCGGAAACAATGAAGGCCAAAAGGCAGCAAGATCCTACATTCAAAGTGCTAAAAGAAAAAACTGTCAACCTTATACCCAGCAAAACTGTCAACCTTATACCCAGCAAAACTGTCAATCTTATACCCAGCAAAACTGCCTTTCAAAAATGAAAGCAAAATAATTAATCTAGGATAAACAAAACTGAGAGAATTTGTTGCTAGCAAAGCCACCTTATAAGAAATACTAAAGGAAATTCTTAATAAGGTTGAAAGCCAGTAAGCCAACAGAAATATAAATCAACACACACACACACACACACACAACAGTGGTAAAGGTAATTAAGTAATTATAAAAAACAGTATAAATGCATACTTCTAATAACTCAAATATATGGAACAGTATGTGTATAACTGAATTATAAGGCCTATAACATAAATGGTAATAACATCACAAAGGAGGTGGTGGGAACAAAATTGTATTAAAGTAAAGAGATGATACCAGATCATTACATCAACCCACAGGAACAAATGAAGAAAACCAAAAATGGGAAGTAAGAAAGTAAATGTAAGTGAAGTATGTCACTTCAAGGAACTATCTGGCAAATACCCATCTTAGTCACTGTTTCAAGTAAAAATGGTATTCCATGAAAAAGCTGTTACTAAAAACAATGACATAAATATCCTATCTATACTTCCTATTTCATCACACATAACATTATTAAAACTCAGGGGTGCCTGGATGGCTCAGTCAGTTAAGCAACTGTCCAGGCTCCCTGCTCAGGAGGAGGCTGTGTCTTCCTCTGCCCCTCCCCCTGCTCATGCTCTCTTCCTCAAATAAAAAAATAAAAATTTTTAAAAATATATAAACTCAAAATTAGGTAAAAACAATTTTCACTGTTTCATCAGGAATGTTCTACATGAAAGAGGGTTCTCTGTGTATGCATGCATTTGGTGGGTTTTGGGTTTGTTTGTTTTTTTACTATGAGTGCTCAACAATGAAGAATACTGCCTTGTTTCACGCTAAGGTGCACAGCAGTTTGACCAAACATCATTTTCATGCAATCTGTACAGACATCGACACAATGAGAAAGGCAAATAACATCTAAGTATTATGAAAATAATTCTGAGCTTTCAGACTCCTACAAGGATTCATGGATCACACTGTGGGAACCATGCTCTAGGAGAACATATGTTGCCATGTATCTAAATAAAGGGAATGTGTCTGCCATGGACAGCTGTAATGAAAAGGCATTTAGTAGGATCAGGGGTTAAAAGTCTGACAAGATGAGTGCTAGAGAGAAGTAAAAATGGAGAATGAATCTACCACTGACTTTACCAACAGGAGTGTTCAATGCCAGGCTAAGAACCTTCTTTCTCCAGAGATGAAATCAATTTAATGCCTTCATCACAACATTAAAATTATTCTATCAGCAAGCACTTTCTGGAAAACTATAAATTCAGGGGCCACTTGAGGGATTTTGCTTTCCTTAAAGAAACTAACCAAAACTGAGCAACATAATTAATTATAGGTGAAAAATGACTTCAAAAGAATTGCCAAGGTGGCTACTGACCTAGAACCTTCCAAATCTAGACCAGAAAATATACAAAAATCAAAACTGAAAACATTCCTAAATTGGTTTTGTATGCTATGCTATTGCTTCAACAAATTCTTTTTCATGACAGCCTCCCATCTTACTCTCTTAAAATGTTGTAAGTATCTTTGAGAAAAAAGAGAAAACTAAAATTCTGTGCTCCCTGTTCCCTTTCACCAATCCTATTTCTTTCCTCCCATTCACAGCCAAACCTTTGGAGGAAATTTATACACTCTTAACTCTATTACTATAGTCTTTCCCATTTACTCTTCAGCCCACAGCAACACACATCACCATTCCCTCACCCAAACACTCCATCAAAAACAGGGATTATGTCTGACTTACTCTTTTTTCTTTTTTAATTAACATACAATATATTATTTGCCTCAGGGGTATAGGTCTGTGAATCATCAGTCTTACACAATTCACAGCACTCACCAGAGCACATACCCTCCCCAATGTCCATTACCCAGCCATCCTATCCCGCCGCCCTACTTCCCAGACATCTGTCTTACTCTTATTCACAGCTGTATCCTCAATGCTCTGCATAGGGCATGATACATAAAAGGCAGAATGGTTTTATGTAACTTATAAACTTCAAGCTCAATTCAAGAAAAATCTATATTTAAAGAGTTAAATTATTTCTAAAAATGACTGCATGCACAAATAGTCTGTTTTGTTCTGAATAAACAATAGACTCTAATTCACATACAACAAATACTAACAATCTTTATTCACATAAACATGAAGAATATAAATCATATATAAAACTGCATTAACGGGTATTTATAAACAGTATTATCCTTTTAAAAATTTCTGTCCAAAGAAGCTTTACAAAAAAATAAAGCAAATGACCCATAATAGCATAACTCAAACATAACCAAGATAAACACTGTATATTTATCCCCTTCCAAGGTAATTTCTCCCATTACTGTCACTGATTACTTCCCTCCTCTCTAGAATGTGACCTTTATTAGAAGCCAAATTAGCTTTTCCAATTTTAGAATTTATTATTTCCCTTCTGATTAAAGGTAAACATAAGATAGTAAAATAATACAGAAAGAGTGAAAAGTGAAAATTCCCCATCATACTTTCTCCCACAAAAGAACTGTTAATCTCCTGACTTTTCTTTTGTATATACCACATACACAAACATAACTCACATAAAATGTTCTAATTTAAAGAGTGGAATATTACATATACTGTTCTCTAACTTCCTCATATAATAATGTATCTTGGACAATGTAATATCCATCTACACAAGTATAAAACAAAAGTATGTAAGATAATCCTTTCTTCAAATGCAAAGCTACTTTCCAACTACTACCCAACTGAGGAACATTTAGTATGTTTCCATTCTTTTACTATTACAACCAAAAAAAGCTCATCCTTTTCCATTTTATTTCTTTTTTTTTTTTTTAAGTATTCCTGGTACTACATGAGATAAATTCATAAAGAATAATTACTATAACAAAAAATATAGACATTTTTCCTTTTTGCTGTAGAAAATTACAACATGCAAAAGCAAACTAAACAAGTATTAAAAAACCATCAGGTATTCACCAACCAGTTTCAATTACCATTTCATAGCTAATACTACTTCAACACCCCATTCCCCAACCTACATTATATATATATTTTAACTGACAATGTCAAATCAATCTCCAAAAAAGTAGCTTCACTGACACTACCTGAACAGCACCTGAAGGCCTAATACTTCACCAGCAGTATTTACCCTTTTATTATTTGACAGACAACACACACACACACACACACACACACACACTACATTTCTATCTACAGTTCTATTATTATTAGAGGTTTTTTCCTTTGTTAATTTGTATGTCTTCTGATCTCTGCCTTTTTTTTTAAACTAAAATGTTCATCTTTTTTATAATGACTTAAGAGCACTTTATATATTATGAATAAGAACACTTTGTTACACATGTTAGAAATACTTTTCCCAGCTCATACTCTATAAAAGTGCCATGACAAAGATTTTTGATAGGGGGATCAGTACTTGGTGTTCAGTTATCTCTCATCTTGTATCCAGGCTGCCTTGCCTATTTACGAAGCCATACCAGAAAAAATTTAAACGGAAAACCGAAAGAAATAAAGGAGTTGGTTTGCATGCCCTTTTCTTAAACTGTGTACTCCTAATTGCCATTGTTAGGTTACGTAAGGTGCTCGTGGTCTTCCCAACGCCCATTAAATCTCCAGTCCATGCCTTTTCATTTTACATGATGTTAACAGTGTCTTCTCCCAAATGGAGTTAAAGTTAAATTTCACTCTATTTGGCAGATAATCTTTAGTGTATAAATACAGGGCAGTTCCAATTAACTGAAGCAGGATTTTTTGAGGTCAAATGTTTTATTAAATTTGTAAAACAAAACTAAACTAAACTAAAAATCCATAGAATAGTTAAGTCGACTTCTAAAAGAAAGAACAAAGAAAGAGAGAAAGATTCAACCTACCAAATACTGTGACATATTCCAGAGAAAAACTGTTCTGTACAGGTAAGGAACAGACAATAAGATTATTACAACAGAATAGGTATCTCCAAAACAATTTCATTTAAGGGAAGTAGATATATAATAAAAGTAACAACACAAAACAGTACAGAAAGGACATATCATTTAGTAAACAGTACTGGGGAAAATGATTCACTTAAATAGAGGAGAAGCTATACTCTTAATTCACAATTCACAAAAAGGTGCATTACAGATGGATTAAAGACAAATATAAACGTAAAACTTCAAGCATAACTAGAAAATATAGCATATTGCTATGACAACTGATGAACTATTGAACTCTACATCTGAAACTAGTGATATATACTCTATGCTGGCTAATTGAATTTTTAAAAAAGGAAAATGCTTTTTAAACAGAAAAAAAAGAATTATTGTTATGATCTTGGAAGCAGAACATACATACAACATGGAAAGATGCTGCAAATGTGTTGTTGAAAGCAAAACGAAATTTATCGCACAATTATCATTTATGCAAATTGAAACCATGCATATATAATACCATATATTTTACCATGACATATATTAAATATTTTCAAGTAGTAAGTGAGAGTAGGAGATCTGACTGAGAACTGGGGAAACTGGACATGTCCTGACCAGAGAATTGTGATGCTGTAGTGTACTTCTTTCTGTTGCTAAGATCTGACTCAATTATATCAGCTCCTCATACTATACAATACAGATTAACAAAGTAGCAGAAGTCAAATCCTATTTCCAGAATGGTCACAACGCTTTTACTATTCCACAACATACACATAAAGAATACTTCTATCTATCTATCTATTGATCTATATACAATTCTATCCATAATACTACTACTTAGAGAAGCACTTTTTTCTTCACTGCTACTGATGTCCATCTTGAGAGAGACTGCCTGGAAAAAGTTTCCTCCCTTGAAACCAAATGGAAGACCAGGAGTTCAACTAGCTACTTTCTTGGTTTACTACTCCTACAATAAATAAGACACTAATTCAAGAACTTGGGAATTAGATGCATAATTCAAATAGTATGTGGTCTTTTTTCTTCCCCAATTTAATACCCCAGCTAACAAGAAAACTATCCGAATATTATACGGGAGACCACAGACTGATTTCATGTCTGCAACAATCTCTGAGAACTATTATGAGACCAATATTAAAAAACAGGGGTTAAGGACTTGATATAGTTTAATTTCTCAATAAGCAGCAGAGGAAATAGGAAGAAATTCAACTCACTTTCAGGTTAATTATTTTTCTTTCAATAAATATTTAATGAGTATCTGTTCCAGGCCTAGTGAATAAGAGAGTCAAGGTCCCTATCTTCAGCGCCCAAGATTTTGACAGGAAAGACTCAGCTAGACCTTCCTTCTTAAGGCTCCTTTCCTGATTCAACCCCATCCACCAACTTAAGGTTAGATGCTCTCTTGGTATATGCTAGTTCTCCCACTAACATACTTCCAACACTCTGTTCCATTTGCCTACTTACTTATCTTCATCTACTCCCCACTCTCCAAATACTTTGTATTCTGAGGGGAAAATGACTGTCCCATTTTATGGGACCACTTCTTCCCTAGAACCTAGTGTAGTGCCCAGAATGTACTGGTAACACAATAACTAATCAGTAAATTACCAGTAGTAGCTGGTAATTTAATTAAAGGCAATCTCTAAAGAGCCAAATGCCACTGCCCCAACATAGGACTCATCACCCCAGTGGGAACTTTCATCCCTCTGCTCCTGAGTTCCCTCCCCAATCAGCCATGACTGATCCACCACAACCATGTCTCTAGTACCCCTGCCACTACTCTTCAACCCATGAAGTTCCACTTGGCAGCAAAGGAACTAAAAGGAAAAAAACCTAGTCTCACTTTGCACTGCCACCTCCCCCCACCCCAACAGGAGCACTCCTCTCACTCTAACTCACCCCAATCCAAAAAATCAAATGAGTATGCAATCGCAGGAAATGACAGGCACTGCTGTGATAGAGAAGAAAATACCTATTCTGCTGCTATCTTAAACTTTTATCTGCCACAGGTTCCAAGCAATCTCATCTCTTAAAAAGCAAAAGCTGCCATCTATCCCAGGCTCTTTCCCACAACTTCTTCCCTTCTCTTGGAAAAGCAGTACATGTGTGGGTGAATCACATGTGAACAATAAATGTAACCTAACAACAGAGCCACTTTAGGGAAAATCTTTCACAAAGATATAGTTAAATTCACGTGGCCATGGAAGGCCAAGGTAGGGCCTAGGTACAAGCAGAAGGCAATCTACTGAAGCTTGGGCCCCCATTAAAGCTATGGGGAAAGAATTCTCTTCTTTCTCTTAAGGAAGGCACAAGTAAAATGAAGCTTGGGGCTGGCAGAATTCTTTCTGGTTGAGGGTTCCTTGAAAGTAGAACATCAAAGGGGACCAGGGTCAGACCAAGAGAACAGAAATCATAAAGCAGGCAGCTTAATGACTGGCTCTACTCTAATCCTTAGTTTTAGAAATTATAAAAACATAACAATGCATACTTTTAAAAAATTTCAAGTAGATAGATAGGTTTAAAACAAAATGCAGTCGCTGCCCACCCAACTCTTCCCACATTTCAATACTGCTCTCCAGAGGCTGATGCTTTCTCAACTCTTTTCAGCTATTTATTCTGGGAGGCACTTCCACAGTTCTAAATAATATGCATGTGCTTATATTTCTCTTTTTAACTGATTTATTTCACATATGACTTATTATAAAAAAAATCATAACAACTCCCACCTCTATAATCTTACTTAACTAATTTCATTAAATCAGTAATGTGCTTTAAATAATCCAAACTGTAAATATTAATCACTGCAAAACTAAATGGCACACTCTCATTAAACAACCTTTCTTTTTTTTTTTTTAAAGATTTTATTTATTTATCAGAGAGAGAGAGGGGAGAGAGCAAGCACAGGCAGACAGAATGGCAGGCAGAGGCAGAGGGAGAAGCAGGCTCCCCGCCGAGCAAGGAGCCCGATGTGGGACTCGATCCCAAGACGCTGGGATCATGACCTGAGCCGAAGGCAGCTGCTTAACCAACTGAGCCACCCAGGCGTCCCTAAACAACCTTTCTTATTCACTTTTTATTTTTCCTGGAATTGCTTATTCTGAGCCTTTATGTATCTAAACTTACCTTAGTCCTAAACTCACAATGGACTGTTTTCTGGATACTTTCCCTAAGTAGTTTGATGATATTCCCATTTATCCCATTTAACACTCAGCATTGATGATGAAAAATCTGGTACTTGAGTAGAGGTATTTACTAAGAAATGAATAAGCCACAAAGATAAAAGGTACAGAATAGGGAATACAGTCAGTGATATTATAATAGGAGTATACAGTGAGTGACAGCTACACTTGTGGTGAGCAGAGCATAATGTAGAGTTGTGGAATCACTGCTGTATACCCAAAACTATTATATAGTGTGTCAACTGTAGGTCAATAAAAAACACCATAAAAATCATAAAATAAAATCAGAAACAAAAAAAGAAGACATTAAAACTCATACCACAGATACAGAGGATTACTATAAACAATTATAAACCAATAAACTGGACAACCTAAAAGAAATAAATGCCTAGAAACATACAACCTACCAAAACTGAATCACGAAGAAACAGAAAATCTAAATATACGAATTACCAGTAAGGAGATTAAATCAGTAATCAAAAAAGAGCCAAAAAACAGAAGTCCAAAACCAGACATCTTCACTGGTCAATCTTATATTCAAAGAAAAATCTCAAACTTTTCCAAAAAAAAAAAAGAGAAAAGACAACACTTCCAACTCATTTACAAGGTCAATTACCCTGATACTAAAACCAGACAGGGACGTCACAACAAAGAAAATTATAGGATAATATTCTTTTTTTTGTTTTAAGATTTTATTTATTTATTTGACAGACAGAGATCACAAGTAGGCAGAGAAGCAGGCAGAGAGAGAGGGGGAAGCAGGCTCCCTGCTGAGCAGAGAGCCCAATTCGGGGCTCGATCCCAGGACCCTGGGATCATGACCTGAGCCGAAGGCAGAGGCTTTAACCCACTGAGCCACCTAAGCGCCCCACAGGATAATATTCTTGATGAACACTGATAAAACATTCCTTAACAAAATACTAGTAAACTGAATTTAATAATACATTAAAAGAATCATACACCAAGATTATGTGGGTTTTATTTCACAGATACAGGATGCTTCAACAACCACAAAAATCAATGTGATACACCACAGTAACAAAAAGAGGACAAAATCATATAAAACAACAGATACAGAAAAAGCATTTGACAAAAGTCAACATTTATAATAAAACTCTCACAAAGTGAGTACAGAAGGAACACACCTACCTTAACATAATAAAGACCATATATGACAAACATCATACTCAGCAGTATGAAAGAGAGAAAACTTTTTCTCTAAGATCAGGAATAAGACAAGGATGCCATCTTTCACCTATCTTCTTCAACACAGTATTGGAAGCAATAACTGCAGCAATTAGGCCAAAGAAAGAAATGGCATCGAAATTAGAAAGGAAGAAGTAAACATGGCACCATTTGCAGATGACATATTATACACAGAAAATCCCTAGGATTCCAACAAAAAACTGTTAGGACTAATAAATGAAATCAGTAAAGGTGCAGGAGACAAAGTTAATATATGAAAATCTGCTGTATTTCTATACACTAACAACAAACTATCAGAAAGAAAAATTAACAATTCTTTACAACTGCCCCCCCTAAGAAAAATCCTAGGAATAAATTTAATCAAAGAGGTGAAATACCTTACACTATAAAAACTGTAAGACATCAATGAAGGCAAGTGAAAAAGACAGAAATAAATAAAGACAGTTCATACACATAGAACAGAAGAATACTGTTAGAATATCCATACTACCCAAAGCAATCTACATACACATTCAATACAATCCCTATCAAAATTCCAATAGCATTTTTCACATAAAAAGAACAATCCTAAAACATGTTTGGAACCACAAAAACCCAAATAGCCAAAGCAATCTTAAGAAAAAGAACAGGAGCGCTTGGGTGGCTCAGTGGGTTAAAGCCTCTGCCTTTGGCTCAGGTCTCGATCCCAGGGTTCTGGTATCAAGCCACACGTCAGGCTCTCTGCTCAGTAGGGAGCCTGCTTCCCCACCCCCCACCCCACCCCCGCCTGCCTCTCTGCCTACTTATGATCTCTGTCTGTCAAATAGATGAATAAAATCTTAAAAAAATATATAAAGTTAAAAAAAAAAGAAAAGAAAAAAGAAGAACAAAGTTGGAGACATTACACTTTCTGACTTCAAACTTTATTACAAAACCATAGTAATCAAAACAGTATAGTACTAGTATAAAAAGAGACACATATGTCAATGAACAGAACAGAGCTCAGAAATAAACCCACATATATTTGGTCAACTAATTTAAGACAAAGGAATCAAGAATATATCATGGGGGAAAGACGGTCTCTTCAATAAATGGTACTGGAAAAACCGGAGAGCCCCATAAAAAAAAAGGATTTGGACCACTATCTTATACCATTCACAAAAATTAACTTAAAAATGGGTTAAATATATGAACATAAGAAACCATGAAACTTCTAGAAGAAAAAATAGGAAGTAAGCTCCTTGATATCACTCTTAGTGATAATTTTTTTGGATTTGACACCAAAAGCAAAGGCAACAAAAGCAAAAATAAACAAGTAGATCTATATCAAAACTAGGCTCTGCACAGCAAGGAAACCATCAACAAAAAGAAAAGGCAACTACCGAATGGGAGAAAATATTTTCAAATCACGTATTTGATAAAGGGTTAATAGCGAAAATATGAGGGTGCCTGGATGGCTCAGTAGGTTAAACAACTGCCTTCAGCAGATTCATGATTCCCAGGATCCTGGGATCCTGGATCCTCGGGCTCTCTGCTCAGCAGGGAGCCGATTTCTTACTGTCTCTCTGCCCTTCTCCCCAGCTCATCCTCTCTCTCTTGCTCTGCTCTCTCAAATAAATAAAATCTTTTTTAAAAATCTTAAAAATTCATACAACTCGGGGCACCTGGGTGGCTCAGTGGGTTAAAGCCTCTGCCTTCGGCTCAGGTCATGATCCCAGGGTCCTGGGATCGAGCCCTGAATCGGGCTCTCTGCTCAGCAGGGAGCCTGCTTCCCCCCTCTCTCTGCCTGCCTCTCTGCCTACTTGTGATCTCTCTCTGTCAAATAAATAAATAAAATCTTGAAAAAAAATTCATACAACTCAGTAACAACAAAAAGAAGATCTTGATTAAGAAATGAGGAGAAAGGGGCGCCTGGGTGGCTCAGTTGATTAAGCAACTGCCTTTGGCTCAGGTCATGATCCTGGAGTCCAGGGATGAGTCACACATCAGGCTCCCTACTCAGCAGAGTCTGCTTCTTCCTCTGACCTTCTCCCATCTCACTCACTCTCTCTCTCATTCTCTCTCAAAATACATAAATAAGATCTTTAAAAATAAAAACAAAACAACAACATAAAGGAAATGAGAAGATCTGAACTGACATTTCTCCAACAATATACAGACAGCCAACAGGTAGATAAAAAGACGCTCGACATCACTAATAATCAGAAATGCAAATCAAAACCACAATGAGATACCACCTTACACCTATCAAAATGGCTATTATCAAAAAGACAAGAAATAACAAGCACTGGTAAGGATGTGAGAAAGGCAAATTTTGTGTACTGCTGCTGGGAATTTAAATTGGTGCAACCACTATGGAAAACAGTATGGAGGTTCCTCGAAAAATTAAAAATAGAACTACCATACGGAGCACCTGGGTGGCTCAGTTGGTTAAGCATCTGCCTTCAGCTAGGTCATGATCCATGGTCCTGGGATCAAGCCCCTTGTTGGACTACCTGGCGCAAGGCCGGGTGGGCAGGGGGGATGATGGATGCTGCTGCTTCTCCCTCTCCCACTGGCACTCCCCCACTGCTGATGTTCTTTTGTTGCCAAATAAATAAAGTCTTAAAAAAAAAAAATACAATCCAGCAATTCCACTTCTGAATATTCATCTAAAGAAAACAGAAACACTAACGACAGATACATATATCCCCATGTTCATTGCAGCATTATTTATAATAACCAAGACATAGAAACAACGTAGGTGTCCTTCAATGGAAAAAGACAATTTAATGTGTTTGTGTGTGTGCAGACACACACACACACACACACACACACACACACACACACAGAGGAATATTATTTAGCCATTAAAAAAGAACAATCTTGCTACCTGTGACAACATGGATGGACTTTGAGGGCATTACACCAGGTGAAGTAAGTCAGACAGAAAAAGACAAATACCATATAATCTCAACTATATGTGGAAGCTAATAAAACTACAACAATAAAAAAAACCAAAGCTCATAAAGAAAACAGAGCAGTGGTTGCCAGAGACAAGGAACAGGAATGGGTTAAATGGGTGAAAGAAAAAATACACACTTATAAAATAAGTAAGTCACAGGGATATAATGTACACCATGGTGACTATAGTTAGTAATACTGTACTGCATACTTGAAAGTTGCTAAGAATAAGTCGTAAAAGCTCTCTATCACAAGGGAATAAATATTTTAACTATGTATGGTGATAGATGGTAACTAAAATCATGGTGGTGATTATTTTGCAATTTATACAAATATCTAATCACGATACTGTATACCTGAAACTAAATAATGTTATATGTCAATTATAACTCAATTTTAAAAATGAAAAAAAAAGGGGGAAGGGGCACTGTAGTAAATACAGGGTCACACCAGGGATTGAAATAAGAAAAATCCTAGATGTCATTTTTATTTCATCCGTTGGATATAAAACCTGGAGCACAGATCCCAGGGGGAAAAGAAAGAAAAGAAAAAAAAAGAATTAAAGTTAATAAATTAAGTATCCATCTCATGTTGAAGGGAGCAGGAGGAGAGAAGTAAAAGGGAAAAAAAATCAATGAAAGAAAAGCATACAACAGAGAAAACCAATGGCACTAAATCTTGGTCTACTGAAAAAACTGATAAAACTGGCAAATATCTGGGGGAGATTAATCAGGAAATCTAGGAAGTAGCTGGATAAAAAGATGCACAGCTCAGAAAGAAAATCAGGTTTGGAAGTAAAGACTTGAAGTCAGAAAAATAGTGAAGGTATTTGAAGCCCTGGATAGAAATAAGAAGAGAAACGGGATGAGAACTTTACTACAATAAAAGAGCAAAGTGAAGATTCTCTGCTCCTTCTCATGCTAAAACAAACAGAAAAAAAAAAAACTTAAAACAAAAACATACTCAAAACAAAACAACAACAACAAAAAAACCAACAACACACTCCATCTTCAATCATACTAAAGTATACATGAAACTCCAAACCACAATATAGGAAAATGGAAAGCAGCTGAAAGAATAATAAACACTAGTAAAATGGGGAAGATTAAACTTAAGCACGCAGCAGAAAAGAATGTTAAGAAGCAACCCACTTGTCCCACAGAGCCCCAAAAGACTAAAGAATTGGCAGCACCAGACTGAAGACAGAGGTCAGGTGAGCTCGAAGAATAGAGTAATACGTGGAAGTCTGTATAAAAGGACTGTTGGATCCCTAGTCACATCTTCTATTTGTACTATCTGTATATTGTATCAGGAGATGAAAAGTTTATTCATTCAAAGACAAATCAAGGGAAACAAACACAAAGTACAGAGAGGAGAATAGGTGAAGTGCCCACTGAAAATGGGGAAGGTTTTCTTTATATATTCAAGTTTTAAAAATCATTTTTCAGAGGTGCCTGGGTGGTTCAGTGGGTTAAAGCCTCTGCCTTTGGCTCAGGTCATGATCCCAGGGTCCTGGGATTGAGCCCGCATTGGGCTCTCTGCTCAGCAGAGAGCCTGCTTCCTTCTCTCTCCCTGTCTCTCTCTCTCTCTCTCTACCTGCCTCTCTGCCTACTTGTGATCTCTGTCAAATAAATAAATCTTTTAAAAAAATCATTTTTCAACACCTAATGAATAAACGGATCTAGGTATTGAGTACCAGTGGCTTCTAAAAGCACAAGAGAAAGAACTACTGAATGCTTCTTGGGAGAACATACCACATCTATGAAGTAGTCATGTCAAAAAAAAAAAAAAAAAAGCAAGAAATCTGGAATAAGCTTCTACATCTAGCCACCAATTTATAGAAAATGCAGAGAAATGATGTTCAATTGCACAACGGGGATGTAATCGGCAAAATCCAAGCTGGGAAATTTATATGTCAAATGACTGGTTTCAGGGTGCCTGGGTGGCTCAGTGGGTTAAACCCTCTGCCTTCGGCTTGGGTCATGATCCCAGGGTCTTGGGATCGAGCCCCGCATCGGGCTCTCTGCTCGGGAGCCTGCTTCCTCCTCTCTCTTTCAACCTGCTTCTCTGCCTACTTGTAGATCTCTGTCTGTCAAATAAATAGATAAAATCTTAAAAAAAAAAAAAAATGACTGGTTTCTTCCACAAATAATCTCCCCCCAAAAATGGGTGGGAGGTAAGTAACAAAGATTTAAAACATGTATTTTTAAAGGATGCTCAACATCCCTAATCAGGGAAATGCAAATCAAAATCACAATGAGATATAACCTTAACATCTGTTAAAAATGGCTAAAATTATTTACAAAAAACCCAGCAACACAAGAAATAACAACTGTTGGGGAGAATGTGGAGAAAAGGAGCCCTCATGAGCTACTGGTAGGAACATAAACTGGTACACCACTGTGGAAACAGTATGGCTGTTCCTCAAAAAATTAAAAATAGAAATACCATATGATCCAGTAATTCCACTACTGAGTATTTACTCAAAGAAAACACTAATTCAAAGATTTATGTGTCCCTATGTTCACTGAAGCATCATTTATAATAGCAAGATACAGAAGCAACCCATGTCCATCAATAAATGAATCAATAAAAATGTGAAACACACACACAGCCATAAAAATGTCAATACTGTGCCATCTGAGACAACATGCATGGATCTCCAGGGATTTTGCTAAACGAAATAAGTCAGAAAGAAAAAGACAAATACCGTATGATTTCACTTATAAGAGAGGAGGGACGTGGAGCAGAGGGGAGGGTAAGGGAGGAGGAGGACAAAAGGACGGAAGAAGGTAGGGAAGGGACTCAGTTGGTTAAGCCTATGACTCTTGATTTTGGGCTCAGGTCATGATCTCAGCAGTGTGAGACTGAGTCCCACCTCCAGCTCCATGCTGGGTGTGAAGCCTACTTAAGATTCTCCCTCTTTCAGGAAACCTGGGTGACTCAGTTGGTTAAACATCTGACTCTTGGTCTTGGCTCAGTTCATGATCTCAGGATCCTGAGATCGAGCCCCACATCCGGCTCTGTGCTCAGCAAGGAGTCTGCTAACGATTCTCTCCCTCTCCCTACGCCCCAAAAGAGGGGAAAAAAAAAAAAAAAAAAGAATGAGACCTATTGATACAGAGAAAAAAACTGATAGTTCCCAGAGGGGAAGAGTGGGGGCTGGGCAAAATGGGTGAAGGGAAGTAGGAGATACAGGCTTTCAGTTATGGAATAAATAAGTCATGGTACAGCATAAGGACTACAGTCAATGATACTGTAATTGCAATATATTGGGACAGACAGTAGCTACACTTGTGGTAAACATACCATAATGTACAAACTTATGGAATCACAAGTCTATGAAAATTTATCACCCAAACACACTCTCTTTGGGCCTTAATAGAAGATTCCAAAGAGAGGCGGTAAACCAAAAAGGCAGACGTGAGAGGCACCTGAGTGGCTCAGCTGGTTAAACATCTGCCTTCGGCTCAGGTCATGATCTTGGGGTCCTGGGCTGGAGCCCCGTGTTGAGCTCTCAGTGGGGAGTCTGCTTCTCCCTCTGTGCTCTCCGTCACCCCCACCAAATAAATAAATAAAATCTCTTAAAAGAAAAAAAAAAAAAAGGCAGACCTGAGATGCAAAGGAATCAATATGGGGAGATACAAAGGAATTCCCAGGGTGACTGTGAAGTCAAGCCCCAAGACTAAATCGTGCAGTTAAGTCCAGAGAGCAAGTACAGATTAGAGAAGAGATCCAGAAGAGCTCCAAGGGAATATCTCTAAGAAAAATAAATGTAACTGATAAATTACAGGACAGATAGTGTGGAAAAGCACACTCAAGACATTTTACAGAACAGTGGAAAGATGTGTGAAGATTTCAGTGTTCAAAGAAAACTAAGCACATTCTATTTTTTAATGAGGCAAATTTTAAATCCAGTTGTGGAAGAAATGTAATCCCAGAAATAATAGCTAAAAACAACTAAAAAATGTTTAGCATGGTTCTAAGAATTCTGCATGCAATAATTCATTTAACCCTAACCCATTACTTTGCCATATCAATATTCTATCAATTTATCAATGTTTATATAATCACACAAAGGAAATTTTTTATATAAGCATATTAAAAAACTTGAAGAGGCTATCAGAGAAATTCCTCATCTAATATTACTGAAAAAAAGTCCAAAATTGATGAATCAAACAATGCAATGCTTACTTAAAAATACAAAGAAACAGGGGTGCCTGGGTGGCTCAGTGGGTTAAGCCTCTGCATTCAGCTTGGGTCATGATCCCAGGGCCCTAGCATAGAGCATCGGGCTCTCGGCTCAGTGGGGAGCCTGCTTCCCCCTCTCTCTACCTGCCTCTCTGTGATCTCTTGTGATCTCTCTGTCAAATAAATAAACAAAAATCTTTTTTAAAAAACTCAAAAAATACAAAGAAACAGCAGAGAGTTAAAAAGCTGGTGCCTCGGAGCGCCTGGGTGGCTCAGTGGGTTAAAGCCTCTGCCTTCGGCTCGGGTCATGATCCCAGGGTCCTGGGATCGAGCCCCCCATCGGGCTCTCTGCTTGGCAGGGAGCCTGCTTCCTCCTCTCTCTCTCTCTGCCTGCCTCTCTGCCTACTTGTGATCTCTGTCAAATAAATAAATAAAATTTAAAAAAAAAAAAAAAAAAAGAAGCTGGTGCCTCTGAGAAAAATAGAGGGAACATATTAAAAAACCCGTATCTTTTTAGAATTTCGTAACTAGAGCGTGATGTTTCACACTCTTAGAAAGTAATATATATTTTTTTAAGTAGTTAGAAAGTAATATTTTAATCTAAAAAAAAATTTACTTACTAAGTGAAATGGCGTTCCAATACTGAGTAAACTAGGGGGCTTTTTCACATAACTACCTGGGAAGCTTTGATATGTTAAAACAAACTATAGTTTTTCCCTAACATTAGGCCACAAGAACGCCCTACTACCTCCCCCTCAATCAGCTCAAGAAACCAGTTTTATGGCAGTGGTTTTCAAATTTAATCAAGTCCATAAATCTGTGTCAATCTATAGCAACATAAGGAAAAACAAAGACAATATACTGAGTTAAATTAATCCATAATAAGCTGTTCAGCATTCTGAGCACACCCTTCTTACACTCTTAATACCTTTTCTTTAGTGAAACAAAGGTAGTTAAGCAGTAGTTTTTAAAAACATTCTTAATTTCCAAAATAAAAAGCTGGTAACCCTATGTCAGTACACTATCTCCACTCTGCCAAAGACAATTTTGGTTCATGAAAATCAAGTCAGAGAAACTGTGGAAAACTCTTATTGGAATGACAGGCAAAAAAAATCCTCTGATGGAAGAAGTCACCACAAAAATAAATAAGATAATTCAGAGAAAAGAGTATCATTTAAAAAACAAAACAAAACATGGAACAACCACTAAGAAAACTAAGAAAAAGGAGGTAGTAAAGGTGCCTGGGTGGCTCAGTCAGGTAAGCATCTGCCTTCGGCTCAGGTCATGATCCCAGGGTCTTGGGATTCTGGGATCCAGCCCTGCATGAGGCTCCCAGTTCGGTAGGAAGGCTGCTTCTCCCTCTCCCACTCCTTGTGCTTGTGTTCCCTCTCCCGCTGTATCTCTGTCAAATAAATAAATAAGATCTTTTTAAAAAAAAAAAAAAAAAAAAAAGGAGGCAGTAGTATGTACCTAAGAGGTTAAGTAAAATAAGTAATATAAACTGCTTAATGAAGTTAACAACTCCAAAGTCATCTGGGACCAAAGGGTTTAGAAGCAAAGACTAATAGGATGAGTTTAGCTTACATTTTCTAAAATTTTGGCTCATTAAGGATCTCAAAGGAGGTTTGTGGGGTGGGAAATATTTGAACATTAATAAAAGCTGTTGCTACAAAAACAAAGAAATCGCTGAAACTAAAGGAAAAATAACCTAACCATAAACATTCATAATCTAAGAAACCTACTCTCTTCCTTCCGTACACTGATGATTAGTTCAGAATCTTCTGTGTAACAAGTATAATAAAAGCTGAATCAAACAATATTTTAGAAATGTGTAACTTAAATGACTTCATGTACATTTGACTGCATTTCAAATTACAACTGAAAGAAAATATTTTGCTTATCACTAGATCTCTAAAACTTTTCTTAGTGTCTGCCACAAAGTAGGTACTTAGTAATTATTTCTTGAATAAATTAGTGAAAGCCTATATTTAACAATATACATACCAGTCAGTAAGTCCTTCATCCATCAAGCAAATATGAATGCACATATTCTACTATGAATCCTATGAGTGCATATATTCTACTAAACACAGCTCCAGATTTGTTCATGTATTTACATGTAGAAATCAAAAGTCAAAAAGTCTTTTAAAATTGTACTTAATTTCATCTCACTTGAAAATTGAAACTAAAAGTAGAGGCAATCCAGCAGTCTCCACGTAGACCTCAAGTTCAGCCTGAGACCTCTAGAATTAAAAATAGTTTAGCCACCTAATAGGTCAGGCAATGACAAAGATGTTTACACTTTCAATGAGTGTGGCTTTAGCTCTCTTCATGAAATTATAGAAAATATATCTAAATAACTTAAAGTCTATGATAAAATTTCAGCTTTAGAGAACATTTCTGTATATTTAGACTTTCGCAACAAGTATACAGTATTTTTGTGATCACAAAAATTTTTAATATATAAGACTGTAACTTTTTAAAAAGATTTTATTTGTTTATTTGAGAGATCAAGAGAGCATGAGCAGGGGTCAGGGGAAGGGGGGAAAGAGAAACAGACTCCCCACTGAGCAGGGAGCCCACCATGGGTCTCCATCCCAGGACCTTGGTCATGACCTAAGCCAAAGGCATACACTTAACCAACCAAGCCACCCAGGCGTCTCAGAAAATATTTTAACTTGTAAAAAATTACAAATGATACTGTTAGATATAACATATCAAGTATTTTCAGAATGGCACAGAAATACCACTCAGATACAATATCAGATTTCAGGAATGTACTGGATTAAAAAGATAACTGGTTAAGCCTATTCAACACAAATCCACAGTCATCTGAACTATTTGTGCAAATAGAAAACAAAACCTCTCCACAATGAGAATTTAGAACTAGCTAATGATATCAGTTTGCAGATTCCTGACGATATATTAGTTGTGAGATGACCAGTTATCTTGTATATGTGATGGATAGCAGGTAACTACAGATTTAAAACACCAAAACCAACAATGCCAATAATATACATAAAAACATAGATAACTGCAAATATTCAAATCTACAACCGGTCAGGTTGATTACAATACATGAATGAAACTACACTAACAAATCAGGAGAAAATGAACTGAATGGAAAGTGCAAAATTTTAATTATAATCCTGCAGAATTTGGTCCTCAGATCAGGGAGGAAGAAATAATAAAACTGAGGTATCCTTACTTGAGGTCACTAACTCTGCCCCAGAGTTTAACGTTCCAATTCCTAGAAGTATGAACTGGATCTTGGATATCAGAGCAAACAAATTAAAAGTGCTTGAAAATAACATCACCTTACTACATAGTGTTTAACTTTCTCAAGAGTGTTCACAACTCATTTTCTCCTAATAACAAAGTCAGAAGACAGGAAGAGAGAAGATTATTCCCCTTAACCAAAAAGAAACATGTAACTCAGAAGTAGAATCACTCTCTTGAAGTTCTAAAAATGTCAGATAATGCCTGATTACAACCCCAAACTCTTGACTCAATATATGTGGTAAACTCTAGCAAGCCACACTGTCTCTTAGACAAAGCTATTATCGGTATTTGTCATTTGGGATCCCGATTATGAACTGGTCATAAAAAACAATGGCAAAGCCAAAAATATTGTCAGACTTAACAACTGGTGAAATGAGATTCATTGCCATTATCAAGACTCTTGCCCATAGCATATTTAGCCACAAGGCTTTTACTGGCCTAATTTAAGTCTACCAGTAATGAAAGTCATTTCTAGAGATGATTCAACTCGGTTAAGTTTCCTAGGATAGAACTAGCTGCCTGCCCCTTATTTTGACACAAAAACTCAAGGACATCTGTCTGCAGTTTATTTTTCCAAAGCTCTGCACTTAAGAGCTGCATGCAGATAAATACAAAAGGACCTTATAAATAGTTCAAACAACAAAACTAAAACATTCTAAAATATTTACTATGCTGGACATGGATGGAGCTAGAGAGTATAATACTAAGCAAAGTCAGTCAGAGAAAGACAAACACCATATGATTTTACTCAATTGTGAAATTTAAGAAACAAACAAATGAGCAAAGGAAGAAAGAGAGAGAGAAAGAGAGACAAACCAAGAAAAGAGACTCTTAATTATAGAGAACTGATGGTTACCAGAGGGGAGAGGGGAGGTGGGTAGGAGGATGGGTTAAATAGGTGATGGGAATTAAAAAGGTGATGGAGATTAAAGAGTGCACTTGTCATGATGAGCACTAGGTGATACATGAAATTAATGACTCACTATATTGTACAGCTGAAACTAATATAATACTGTATGTTAACAATCCTGAAATTAAAACAAAAACTTAATTAAATTTTTTAATTAAAAATAAATTTTCCATAATGAATTTTTTAAAAGATATTTACTAGGCTAAAAAGGCTACAAATACAGCATCACAAGTTTTGCAGCTAATGTAAAATATATCTTGGCATCTTAAGATCTAGCCATACAGGACTTTTTTCAATTCTTCAAAAACCAAGATCTTTCCCACCCTGACATCCATAGATACCGTGCCTACTATCAAAACTTCCTTCCCCACTCCTGCATTCTTTGCATGCTGTTAAGTAATGCATTCTAAGTAACTCTTCTAAATAACTCTTTTAAAGTAGCTGAACTCTACAGTATTCTCTGTATAGCTGAGAGAACTCTTGTTCTTTAAAATCATAACCTGTAACTACATTTTTCTCCACTCTTTATTTTGAAAACTGCCAAATATAATCAGAAAAAAAGTAACCATCAATATACTCACCGAGATTCAGCAATTAATATTACACAATTCTCTCACTCCCATACACACACACACATTTTTTGCTGATTCATCTGAAAGTTGCATACATAATGACACTTCACCTATAAATACCAGCATGTACCCCTGAATGAATGACAAATCCCATACAGCCCCAAGACTATTATCAAACCCAGAAAATTTAACATTAATAATACTGCCTAATTTAACATTAATATTACTGCCTACAGTCCAAATACTCCATTTGACACAAAAATGTTCTTTAAAGCTTTTTTCAAAATCTAGGATCCAGTCAAAATTCACCCAAGTATTTTGTCATGTCTTTTCTCTTTCCTTTAATCTAAACTGTATCCTTGTTTCATTTTAACAGGGTATTTTTTTAAACCAACTGTCTTCTGACTTCTAAGCTGAATGGTTACATGCTACACATTCTGGATTTGTCTTATTGTTTCCTCATGATTAAAGTCAGGTTAAACAGTTTTAGCAAAAACAAGAAACTGATGATGCTGTGTGTTTACTTGTTCTGTGTGTGGGTTTGTGTGACCCCTTCAAAATCCTGCTTACCCCACAAAGGCAGAGTAAATGGCTATGTTGTTCAACAATGTATTTCTAGCATCTAAGACAATGTCCCACATAGGAAGTCCTCAATAATATTTGCTGAACAAATAAGAAAACGAATTCTCCATAGCATATAGTACCAATATTCAAGAGTGGAAACCAACAGATATTTGTTGATGTTAATTTATGTTTAACAGGTAATGCTGTTAGGATCCAAAACTGTATTATGAGAACATTTTGAAATTTAGTATAAGTCTATTTTCAGCAACAGGTAAATGCTCTTGTTTGTTTTGTTTCAAGTTTTTATTTAAATTTTAGTTAGTTAACATAACAGTATATTAGTTTCTAGAATTTAGTGATTAATCACGTACAAGTAACACCCAGTGCTCATCACAGCAAGTGCCCCATCTTCCTTCCCTCCAGCAACCCTCAGTTTGTTCTCTATAGCTAAGAATCTGTTTTATGGTTCACCTCTCTCATTTTTTTTTCTCCAATGTTCATCTGTTTTGTTTCCTAAACTCCTCATATGAGTGAAATCATGTGGTATTTGTCTTTCACTGACTGACTTATTTTGCTTAACAAAATACACTCCAGCTCCATTCACATCATTGCATATGGCAAGATTTCATTCTTTCTTATGGCTAAGTAATATTCCATTGTCTGTGTGTGTGTACAAACACATACAACACCACCTCTTCTTTATCCATTCATCAGGTGATGGACATTTGGGCTCTTTCCATGATTTGGCTATTACTGATGCTACTATAAACATCAGGGTCCATGTGTCCCTTCAAATCAGTGTTTTTGTATCCTCTGAGTAAATACCTAGTAGTGCACTTGCTGGATCTTCAAGTAGTTCTATTTTTAGCTTTTTGAGGAACCTCCATACTGTTCCAGAGTGGCTGCATCAGTTTACATTCCTACCAGGAGTATAAAAGGGTTCCCCCTTTCTCTCCACTCTTGCCAATATCTGTTGTTTCCTACAGTGTTAATTTTAGCCATTCTGACAGGAGTGAGGTGGTATTTCATTGTAGTTTTGATTTGTATTTCCCAGATGATGAATGATGTTGAGCATCTTTTCACGTGTCTGTAAGCCATCCATAGTCCTTCTTTGGAAAAATGTCTATTCATGTCTCCTGCCCATTTCTTAACTGGATTATTTGTTTTTTAGGTATTGAGTTCGGTAAGTTCTCTATAGATTTTTGAATACTGACCCTTCATTAGATATATCATTTGCAAATATCTTGTTCCATTCCAAAGGTTGCCCTTTAATTTTGCTGACCGTTTTCCAGTAGGTAAGTGCTCTTAACCAGAGGTGCATAAAATGCTATCTACCTACTAATGGAGAATTTGTGCAGATTGCTATCAAAAAGTCCTCAGAAAGTCAACAGAGGGGTTCAAGCACATAAAAGATTAATGTTGAGGACAGGAGGGAATGACACTCTCTTCTCAATGAAAATTGGTTTATTTAGTTCCTATATGTTTAGAGCACCTTGGTATTAGAAAACTAATTCTAAAGGGAAAAAAAGAAACAAAAATCTCTCTCAGGAATAGTTAAGTGGTACATGTGCTGGCCACTCAGAGATCTGAAAGTTCAAAATTATTAAGATCTGGTCTCCTGGCCTCTGGGAACTTGAAATCAGGAGAAAGTTGACACATATTTTTCAAAAAGCTTAGGGGCTATACTGAGACATACATGCGAAGTTATTAATGCACAACAAAAATTATTTTCTTTTAAAAAATCACTTTTGTTACGTACAAACCTTCAAGAACAGGAACATGGTAGAAGGTCTATTGGTCATGCAACTTCTTCACTCAAAGGCAGAGGTTTATTTCAGAGAAAACAGAGCTACAAACATGAAATTCCTCAACTTATCCTTCCCCTAAACCTATCCAAAAGAGCACTTACCTAATTCACTTCTGTGAAGAAGACATACCTCTTTTCTTCATTATTAGAGAGTAATCTCACTTTATCAATTACCTGCTTTATTTTAAATCTTAATTTTGCATGATGTAAATATGCCATAACCAAAGTCAAATTAAAAACAAAAACAGTTCTTACAAATTATTCCTACAATTTTCTCCTTATTTCACCAATAAAATTTTAAAAATACATTCCACTTAACCATTACAAATTGACTGTCCTGATTACTTTTAACAATTACATCAAAGACCTCCAAATGACCAAATACCAGACAATGCTCTAATTTCAGTTCTCACCATACTCCATCTTTGTGTAATAACTGATGGTCATGACCTTTTTCTTTAAATTCATTTTCTCTGGTTCCTGAGAATTTTATCACCTATAAAGTGACTCTTCTGCCTCCCTTCTGATGTCTCCATACTGACTCTTCCTCCCCTGCCAACCCTTTAACATTGGGAGTGGTCTTCCCTTCTTTTGTCCTACATGTTCTGCTTGTCTTAATGTTCTCCTAATGCCTCACTTAATTTTTTTAAAAAGACATTATTTATTTGGGGGGGCGGGGAGAGCATGTGAGACAGACCATGAGCAGGGAAGAGGGAGAAGCAGACTCCCCAATGAGCAGGGAGCCTATTCAGGACTCAATCCTAGGACGCTACCTTACTTCACTTAATTTTTATCTGTTAACAACTTCTACATCTCCAGCCCCATCCTGTCTCACAAGCTTCAGACTCTTACTGCCAATTTCCCACTAGACATCTCAACCTGGATTCCCCAAGAACCTTTACCTTAACAAAACTGACATCTTCTTCAAATTCCTCCTCTTTCTCCAGTTAATGCCTCTACTAAGTTAATGCCATTATTGTCTCATGAGTTCTTAATCTAAAAACTATTATTTGATTCTTCCCTCTTCCTGACCCTCCAAATATTCACCAAGTCCTAAGTATTCCTTAAAGATCACCTCTCAAAAATCCCTACAACCACTACCTTATTTCAGGATTTCAGGTCATTATCAGCTCAGCTCTTGCCTGCACTACTACCATATACTTCCCTAACTGATCTTTCTGCTACCAACCCATGCACTTTCAGTCTGCAGTATAGAAAACCTGCTTTAATCACTCGTTCACCTAAACAGCTCCAACTGTTGGTCCTACTGCCCAGATAAGTCATTAACTAAAGGACAATTTTCACATTTTAACTCTATGAAATGTAGATCTGTGTTATAACTGGTGAAATAGTCACCAACTAGCCAGGCAGTATGAGTAAAGTACTCCTCATTGCCAATACATACGAATACACTAAGAGCATCAGCATCAAAACATAGAGAAATGGTGTTCACAGCCAATGGGGAGGAAATACTAAAGAAAATACTGAGGCATCCTTTATCCATACAGACACCAAATGGTTTTGGGGTGCGGTACACAGTAAATCAGACATGTTCAGCTGGTTTCCCAAACTGAGAATCAAGAATAGACCTGTTTGAGTTAAAGAAAAATCTGCAGTATAGCCCAGCACCAATTTTTATATAATTACTTCAATTCTCATATAGATTTGCTTAAGAAATACTGTTACCAATACTCAAGACGAAACCAAATTGACACTGTGAGGAAGCTGTGCTACAAAATTGAAAAAATGATTCAGAATCCACACACACCATAAACCCTACTAGAATAAACCAGATCAACAAAGTTGCAGAATACAAGATTAATATGCAACAATCAAATGCATTTCTACATGCTACCAATGCATAATCTGAATGAAATTAAGGAAAAAGTTTCATTTGCAATAGCACCAAAAAAGAACAAAATACTTAGGAATAAATCTGACAACAAAAAAATGTAAGGCTTGGGGCTCCTGGGATCAAGCTCCATATCGGGCTCTCTGCTCAGCGGAGAGCCTGCTTCCCCCACCCCACCTCTCTGCCTGCCTCTCCGCATACTTGTAATCTCTGTCTGTAAATAAATAATAATTAAAAAAAAAAAAGTAAGGCTTGTACAATGAAAACTACACAACAAAGAAAGCAATTAAATAAAACCTACATAATTGGAAAGAAATTATCCCATGTTTCTGGATGTTAACATTCTTAAGATGGCAATTATTTCCCAAGTCCATCTACAGATTCATTACAATATCTACCAAAACCCCAGCTGCACCTGTTCTGCAAAAATTGACAGACTGCTCCTAATATTCATATAGAAGAACAAGAAACCCAGAATACCCAAATAATACTGAAAAAGAAGAAAACCAAAGGACTCGTACGTCCCCATTTTAAAAGTTAATACAAAGTAACAGTAATCAAGACATTATTATGCAAGCATAAGGACACATAAGTGGAATAAAATTCATAATCTGAAAACAAATCCTTACATTTATGTAAGGTCTTTGAAAAGACTGTCAAAACAGTACAATGGGAAAGAAGAGTCTTTTTAACAAATGGTTCAGGGAAATTGGCATTTGCACCTAAAAAAAAAAAAAAGGAAGCTGGACACCTACTTCACACCACATACAAAAATTAACTCCAGGGGCGCCTGGGTGGCTCAGTGGGTTAAAGCCTCTGCCTTCGGCTCAGGTCATGGTGTCAGGGTCCTGGGATGGAGACCCACATCATGCTCTCTGCTCAGCAGGGAGACTGCTTCATCCTCTCTCCCTGCCTGCCTCTAGGCCTGCCTGAAATCTCTGTCTATAAAATAAATATTTTTTTAAAAATTAACTAAAAATGGGGCAAAGATTAAATTTAAGAGCTAAAATTATATAATTCTTTTTTAAAATATTTTATTTATTTGAGAGACAGAGTGAGCGAGAGAGCGCACAAATTGGAGGGAGAGGCAGAGAAGAGAGGGAAAAGCAGGCTCCCCACTAAGCAGGGAGCCCAATGCAGGGCTCAATGACCCCAGCCGTAGGCAGACACTCAACCAACTGAGCCACCCAGGCACCCCTAAAATTACGTAATTCTTGGAAAAAAACATAGGAGTAAATCTGTGTTACCCTGTGTTAGGCAACATTTTCTTAGATATAACATCAAAAGCGTAAGCCCCACATCCGCATCCAGCTCCCTGCTCAGCAGGGAGCCTGCCTCTCCTTCCCCCTCTGCTTGGTGCTCCCCAGGCTTTTGCTCTCTGTCAAATAAATAAATAAAACCTTTAAAAAAAAAAAAAAAGCAAAGCATAACAAAAAAAAAGGACAAATTAGACTTCATCAAAATTAAAGCCTTCTGTGCATCACAAGACATCATCAAATGAAAGAACTTGAAGAACAGGAGAAAAAAGTTGCAAACCACACATCTGATAAGGGACTTCTATCCAAACCACATAAACAATGCTTACAACTCAACAATGAAAACATAAATAATCCAATTTTTTAAATGGGCAAAGCACCTAAATAGACCATTCTCCAAAGGTATAAAAAAGGCCAATAACTACATGGAAAAGGTGCTCAACATCACTAGTCATCAGGATAATGCAAACCAAATCCACAATGAGATACAACTGCACACCCACTAGAATGCTTATAACCAAAAGACAGACAAGTACTGGTAAGGATGTAGAGAAACTAGAACCCTCAGAGCTGCTGGTGAGACTGCAAAAAGGTGTAGGCTCTTTGGAAAACAGTTTGGCAGTTTTTGAAATGTTAAATACAGAGGTGTCACCTGACCCAGCAGTTCCACTCCTAGATATGTACCCAAGAGAAATGAACCACATATCCACACAAATCCAGTAATGAACATTCGCTGCAAATAAAAAAGTATTAACTGCAAAAAGTGGAAACAACCAATGCCCAACAACTAATAAATAGATTAACAAAATGAAATATATATCCATACAAAGAAACATATTTTGGCCTTAAAAAGGAATGATACATGCTATAACATGGATGTATCTGAAAACATTATGCTAGGTGAAAGAAGCCAGACACAAAAGGCCACATATTATATGGTTCCATTTACATGAAATGTCCAGGATAGGCAAAATATAAACACAGAAGATTGGTTAGAGGTTGCCAGGGGTAGTGGGAGGGAATAATGGAAAAGTGACTGCTAATGGTTAGATTTTCATTTTGGGCTGATGAAAATGTCCTGAAATTAGATAATGGTGATGGTTGCACAACCCTGTGAATATACTAAAAAAAAAAAAAAAAAAATCAGTAAATTTTACCTTAAAAGGGCACAAACAAGTGAGCTATATAAATGATAGATTAATTACCTCAATAAAGTCATTGACAAAGTATACAGTTAATGTATGTAAATTTTACCTTAAAAAGCTTTTTAAAATAACAAAAACAACGGAGAGGAGTGGTGAGTGCATAGAGATACAGATGAAACAAGCATGGATACAAAAAAGTTTATACTATTCTGTTCCCTTAGTACATGACTTCTAAATTTTCCTTAATAAAAAGTTTAACTGATATATTAAAAAAAACAAGTAATTGTTTAAAAATAACAATGTAGGGGCGCCTTGGTGGCTCAGTGGGTTAAGCCTCTGCCTTCGGCTCAGGTCATGATCTCAGGGTCCTGGGACTGAGCCCCGCATTGGGCTCTCTACTCGGCAAGGAGCCTGCTTCCCCCTCTCTCTCTGCCTGCCTCTTTGCCTACTTGTGATCTCTGTCAAATAAACAAATAAAATCTTTAAAAAAAAAATGTAAACTAACTTTCTTAACATCGATCTTTGCTGTTGTTTGACAAAGGAAACAGAATCATATATTAAAAGATCAGAGAAGGGGCACCTGGATGGCTCAGTCATTTAAGCCTCTGACTTGGCTCAGGTCATTATCAGGGTCCTGGTAGGGAGCCCTGAGCTGGGCTCTGTGCTCAGTGGAGAGTCTGCTTCTTCCTCTCCCTCTGTCACATCTCCCCCCACATCCCCCCATCACATCTTCCCTCCACCATGCTCACTTGCAAGTAAATAAATAAAATCTTTAAAAAAATTAAAAAAAGATCAGAGAAGTTGCTACCTTCTTCATTCTTTTGTAGAGATATGACAGAAAACTAGGTGTGAGGCACAAATGAAGAATACTTTACCTTAAAAATGTACAAAAAGAATTTCAATTCTTAGTTCCAAGATAGTTCCTTACCCTTGGGTTCCTGTGGTTTCCATGATTATTAGATGTGACAATTTTTTTTTTTTAATTTGACAAAGGGAGAAAGATCACCAAGTACACAGAGAGGCTGGCGGGGGTGGGGGGGTGGGGTCGATCCCAGGTCCCTGAGATCATGAACTGAGCCAAAGGCAGAGGAGTAACCTACTAAGCCAACCAGGCACCCCTAGATGTGACAATTCTTAATAAATAAATGCAGTAACCCAATACTATGCTGTCTAATACAGCAGCCACTAGCTACATATGGCCATTTAAAATTTAGTTCTAATTAGTTGAATTATAAATCTAGTTCTCAGTCACACCAGCTATATGTCTAGTATTCAACATCCACATGCGGCTTTGGCTACCACAGTGGATAGATGAGATACAGTACACTGCCATCAGTGCAGAAAATTCTATTGAAAAGCACTACACCAATACATAAAAAATACCCACACAGAAATTTATACATTTTTTTTAAGATTTTATTTATTTATTTGACAGATCACAAGTAGGAAGAGAGGCAGGGAGAGAGAGAGGAGAAAACAGGCTCCCCACTGAGCAGAGAGCCTGATGCAGGGCTCGATTCCAGGACCCTGAGATCATGACCTGAACTGAAGGCAGAGGCTTTAACTTGAGCCACCCAGGTGCCCCAGAAATTTATACATTCTAATTTAGGGTTGTTATACTGCATTTTAATGCAATAAACCCTGAAAAACAAGGAAAACAAAGCATAAAAATATCAACCAAAGAATACTATTCATGAAGTCCAGACTAATTAAAACAGTTCAATTTTACTTCCAGAACCACCCAGCTACAGATATTGGCTATGACAACAACTCAGGTGCATATTTCCCTATCTGTTAAAATAGATTATTACTATATCACCAGTTTCCTAAAGCCAGATATAAAGATTATGCTGAAATAAGAATAAAGCAAATTACCCTTTCAGTCAAGGATCTAATGAAAGGTGTATTTATAAATCAACAACATCAAAAAATTTATGACCCACACCAAAATACACAGAATAAAATCGCTTTCCAAACTGAGCTTTGCAGCAACCAGCATAATTAAAAACATCACTAAATATATTTTGTTTCATCCAGAAAAAAGTTTAACTGGATGACTTCTACACTTCTAGTTCTAAAATTGTGTATTTCATCCTGATAGGTAGGTACAGATTTCCGTTAATGCCATTAACATGAATATGCAGCATCAGGAAACAGGTGCACTCTTAATTCAAATATTTTAGAATATTTTTAGCACTTAAAAAAATACCTGAAGGTGAGCAAACTTAAAATGTGAATTCGAATATGCTTTTATATTTAGGAACCTAAAAAAACAAAAACCATTTCACCTTGTATTCCCTATCAAGCTATAACTGCAAATGTCTGGAGTGTCAATAACATTCTAAATATCAAGAATGAAATGTTCTATATTAAGAAATTTAAAATCAACTCCTTCCCTGCCAAAATTACTGGGCACCTAAAGCTGTGAGTCAAAATGGCTCCATGTAAAGCATTTTCAAGCCTTTGAAAAGGTCACTTAAAAATATAAGTACATTTTACTTTACCCTTATAAAATACTTTCAGATTCAGTCTTTGCAATCTACTGCCCAAAACAAAACAACACAAAAAAGGAATTCTCAAGAGAAAATGAAAACATGGAAATTGAAACCAGCGTGTAAGCAACCTATACAGAAGGGTCGCATGGAATCAATGCTGCAGGAGAAAGTTACTATCGCAGCATCTGAAGTCAAATTAATTCAGGCACTATTTACATATTTCTAGTTCTGTACTGACCTCATACGGTATTTTCTGACGTTATACACAGACAGGCCTAGCTAGGTCTGCATATTTTTATTTGTAAATGGGTCTAACTTTAACGTAAGTTAAATGTTTTAAAGAATAGAATAACATTCCATATCCCTTTTCCATTGTTCACTAACCCTCACTGTTCGTCAGATCACCCCGATAAATCCATCTGTTCCCTCCAGTTGCTTCCAAAAAAAGAAAAAAAAAAAATCTAGCAACCAAAGACACCAGATTGTAAAACACACACTCAGAGTTAAGAGTTCTGGCACTACCAAAATATGTTAAGAAATCTTGGCAAATCAGTTAAAATCCCTTGAACCGTAATTACCTCAGTTGTAAAAATGAATAATACATATCTACATCCGAGGAGGGATGAGTTAGATTTCATTGTCCGCTCCAAATACTAGGTGTCTCTCTGCCACCTCACATTTTCCCTCCCCTTTCACCCCTTTAAAGCTTTCAGGGTTTGCTTCCAGGCTCAACTTAGTATTTCCCCTACCCAAGTACTCCATCCTGCCCTTCTACTCAGCCCCTTACTCCAATTCCATACAATTCCACCACCCTCGGGTTCCAAGCTGCTACTTCCCTTTGCGCCCCCTAAGGTCCCAGGCAGCACCTTCATTCAGCTCCCCACGTCTCCCTCAGTCCGCATTTCCTAACGGCTCCTCCCCTCGGTTCCCCACCCCCTCATCACCAGGTTCATCCTGCCCCTCCAACCGTCTCCCGCCCCCAGGTTCCTTCCTGCCCCTCCAAACACAGCTTCCCCGTCTCAACGTTTCATCTTGGTCCTCCAACCGACTTCCCCAATGCCTTGCTCGCTCCCTATTTTATCCAACACCTAAATGACCACACCATTCTATCCATCCTTTTCAACATATACATAAATGCAAGGGACCCACATACACACACTGGAGATCCCACCCCCACTTCGATCCTCCATCTTTCCCTTTTATACTTGCTTCCTTTCTTCCTTCTCCCCCCCACCCCCACCTCCTCCGGAAGAGCGTGGTTCCCAGGCCAAGGTCTCTCACCTCATTCGGTCACTTCAGTGGTGCCAACCGCTTCATACAGGAAAAAACAACCAATCACGTCCCCTTGGGCGCTTCCCCTGCGAGTCCAAGCACTTACTGGGCACCCGCCCCACCGGGCACCCCGCACATGCACACGCGCAAACCGAGGTCCTGGGGACGAGGGTTGAGAGCAGAGTGAGCCTTCTTACACCGGCCTCAAACACAGCCCACTTCTTTACAGCCCTTCGCCATTTTGGTTTCCCGCGGACCGCCGGTGCATTCTGGGTGCGCGGAGCGACTCTGGTGCCGAATGGCAGCTCTCCAGGGCAGCGAGTGGGCGGGGACTGTGCAGCAAGCGCGGAAGAACACGGCGCTCTGCGTCCCTGGCCGAAGCTGAACAAAGAAGGACTCTTTCACGTAGCGGTGGGAGTAAGTCCTTCCGCCGCCGGCGCTAACACAATAGTGATCGCTGCGTTCCTGTCCGTATGCTGTGTTACTGCTGTTTCTCTTGTAAAGGAAAGTGTCGTGTCCAGTCTGCGTTGTGCATTTTTTATTTCCGGAAAAATGCAGCAGTGCGCTCTATATCTGGTCTTGCCGACTTACTTTCATTATCTTAGATAAAACACGTTTCTTCTGTCTTTACCTGGAGGCCTGCTGTTCGAATTTCCTTCACCGAGGAGACCCTGGATGTCAGAATTAAATTTTGCTCTGCAATTATAGTCCAGTCCCAAATTCCTTATCAGGAGCGCCTTGCGTAGAAGATTTTCGGAATTTTTTTTTCCTTGACGGTGAAAGTTTTTCTGTGTACCTGCTTTGCAATCATTCCTAATTGTGATGAAATCTGAGAATAATACCTTGCAAAGTGATTTATTTTAGGAATACAAAACTTTTCTCATATTAGGGCAAACCCTTAGCCTGCCAATATTCTGCTGCCGACCGGAAGTCCATGTGACAAACTGGAAAGGCATGCTTAGTTATACAACCCAACTCCTCCTAGTAGCCACCTGGGGTACCTTTGTTCATAATTTTGTCAAAATATATATTTTTAATTTTAAGATTATTTTATGTTTTTGTCTCATTATATAACAGGTATAATTAATACAAGGATAAATTAATACAGGTTTCTTTTCTCTCAGAAGAAGTACATCTTGGGCCTAAACTCACTTTGCTCACATTTCAAAAACGATTCTCCCGCCCATAATCTCAGGATTTGGCAAATAAATATTTGTTCTATCCAAACCATTCAACATTTTAAATATTTTAGTCATACTTTCTACTCCTTTGCTTCTCCTAATAATTCTAATCAAATTTAAGTCTGTCTGAATACAGCGTCTGCTACCTTTCAAGTTTCACTTTCTCTGAATTCTATTATAAAGTAGTTTCTCATAAATTCCTCTTCCAAGCCCTTAACACTTTTGGTTGAGAAGAGTTTTGACTTAAAAAAAGTAGATACAGTTCACAAATGAATAAAGATATTACACAAATGGATATATTTGCTGTGCAGCAAAGCCTAATCATAGAACATAAGTTCTGGAGAACATTTGGTCTAAGTTCTCAGTGTTTCTCTCAAGGGGTCATCAAGCCACAACTTAAACATCTTCAGTAGTTCAGTTGCTCAGAGTAATTTCAATTTCATCAATCCTAGTAATTAGAAAATTCTTCCGTCTATAAATGTATAATCTGCCTTTTTTTTAATATTTTTATTTATTTATTTGACAGAGATCACAAGTAGGCAGAGAGGCAGGCAGTGAGAAAGGAAGGGAAGCAGGCTCCCCTCTGAGAAGAGATACGCACGCACCCACCCACCCCACCCCATGCAGGGCTGGATCCCAGGACCCTGGGATCATGACCTGAGCGGAAGGCAGAGGCTTTAACCCACTGAGCCACCCAGGTGCCCCTATTAATCTGCTTTCTTTTTTTTTTTAAGATTTTTTATTTATTTATTTGACAGAGAGAAATTACAAGTACACTGAGAGGCAGGCAGAGAGAGAGAGAGAGAAAAGTAAGCAGGCTCCCTGCTGAGCAGAGAGCCCGATGCGGGACTCGATCTCAGGACCCTGAGATCATGACCTGAGCAGAAGGCAGCGGCTTAACGCACTGAGCCACCCAGGCGCCCTTAATCTGCTTTCTTATGTTTCCCATTTACTGGTCTAACTTTTGGCTTCTTTAGCCACAGAAAAGTATTCTAATCCCTTATACATTACAGAAGCAATGATGCCTATTTAAAAAAAAAAAAAAGAAAGAAAAAAAAAGCTTGTCGTTTTTCTAAAGTGCATCAATTTAATTTAAGGAAACCAGGTGCTCAGGGTATTGAAGTCACTGACGGAGTCATGGTATAATGTAAAGAGTATCCATAACTGAGGGCTTAGAAATTTCAACTACGCAACATGCAATAGATTAGGACTATACATAGATGTGGGTATTATCTAGGTGTATCGGTGGGACAAGGTGAGCCTAGGATCCTCTTCTGCCATCTTCCAGACTTCTGCCAGAAGTCTTGGAGTAGGACTTCAAAAAGAAATAAGTGTCAAGTGTCTCAGAAATAAAAGCAAAGAAACTCTAGTCAGAGCAAACGGTACTCTTTACTGTTGTTATTTATTTATATCATAGTTGTTAGGACTGTTCTGGTTCTCCTCTCTTCCAGACATAGTACAATTACACTTCTTATATCCTTGAAGGTAGGCATGGCCATGTATCTCATTTTTACCAATAAAATGGGAGGAGAGGGATGTGTATCATTTCCCAGGAAAAGCTTTAAGGGACAGAGGCACATTCCCTTTCCCTCTGTTGTGGTGATAATGGAATCATGTATTAAAATAGAACATCTGTCACTTCAGGTCCCTAAATGACAACAATAAGCAGAAACTAGAGTTGTGCAACCACCAGCACAGTAAGTTTTAAAACATTTCTACCACCCAAAAAATATCTATTTTTCCCATTTGTAATCAGTCACTGTTCCTATTCCCAATCCCAGACAATGTTATGTATCTCCGCAGGTTTGTCTTTCTAGCCTTTTTATATAAATGGACTCCTACAATATATAGTCTATTGATCTGGCTTGTTTCACTCATCACAACGTTTTGAGGTCCATCACTGTTATACCACATGTCTGTAGTTCTTCCTTTTGTATTGCTGAATAGTATTCCATTGCATGAATGTAATATATTTTGCTTTATCCTTTCACCAGTTGATGCACATTTCAATTATTTCCAATTTTTGGCTATTATCAGTAATGCTGCTGTGAAACTTTGTGTACAAGTCTTTGTGTAGATGCTTGTTTTTTTTTTTTTTCTTGGATAGTCTCCTAGAAATGGAATTGTTATGTTGTATGATGTGTTTAACTTTTTGAGATAACATGTAAGCAATGCATGAGGGTTTCAACTTCTCCATATCCTCATCAATACTTGGTATTATCTGTCTTATTTAAATTGAAGGTTAAGTTATTTAACTTTCTACCATGACCTAACTGTACTATCTTCAACCTAGCAAAACCATTCCCAGTCAAATGTATGATTATCCTACCTCTTGGAAGATTCCTTTCAGACTCTCTCTCATCTTTTGCTAATAGAACTCAGAGTCCCCCTTCTCTCTCTCTCTCCCTCCCTCCTTTACTCCATAAATACTGAATGAATGTCATCTTGTTTTTTGGTTATGTTTCTATTTATACAAAGAATTAAAGAACTATTGTCTCCAGTGGGAGTGAACTGGTTTCTCATTGTGGTTTCAGTTTTTATTTCCCTAATAGCTAACGATATTTAGCATCTTTTCATGTGCTCATTAGCTGGCTATTCTTATATCTTTGGTAAAGCACACACTCAAATCTCTTACCCATTTTTTAACTGGACTGTTTGTCCAGTTATTATCAAGTTATAAGCTTTTTACATATCTTGGATACAAGTCCTTTACCAGATACATGATTTGCAAATATTTGTTTCCACTCCATGGCTGGTCTTTTCATTTTCTTAATGGTGTTTTTGAAGCTCAAAAGTTTTGTATTTATCAAAAGATAAGTCCAATTTATCTTTTTTTAAATGCCATAAGCTTTAGATGTTACATCTTAGAACTCTCTGTCTGACCCAAGATCACAAACATTTTCTATTGTGTTTTTTCTAGAAGTTTTATAGGTTTGCTCTTACATAGTTTATGATTCATTTGAGTTACCTTTTGTGTACACTATGAGGTATGGGTCTCTAGTAATCTTTTTTGCATATACATACTCAATTGGAGGAAATAAAATTTTATTGTAATAAGCCACTGCAACTTGAAATGGTCTGCCATCCAGCATATTTTATGTGTACCATTTATTATGAATGATACAACATAGATATGTTAATATGGAACAGAACTCAGTAATGATATTAAATCTCTACCATAATCAGAACCAAAAATTAAAAATATGAAAATTTGAGTGGAGTATTCAAACATTAAATAATTCTCAATATTTAACATTGAAAAGTCACAGGGAAATTAAAAAATACTTCATTTACAAACCTAAAACCTCCCAATTATGACCTATTACCCTCTCATGGAAAACGGCTAGAAGACCTTTAACATGGTCCATTGTGCTGAGGTAAAAATGCAAATCATCAGACAAATCAGAAAGGTCAAAGAAAGACATGCTGTGTCCTTCTAGTTGGCTTTCATAAGTCTAGAAAGGAACTAGAACTGAAAAAGGAAAAAAAAAATGATTCCATAATAACCAAAGGACTTGTTAAAAATCCCTTTTCTTTTTTATCCAAAGCTTAAACATCCATATATAACAAGAACAACTGCTTTTTAAACAGCTATTTGTTGTAAAAAGTGTCTATAGTTGACCCTTAAACAACACAAGAGTGAGTGACACCGACCCCACCCCCACCCGGCAGAGTTGAAAATCCATTGTATAACTTTCAGTCCTAAAACACTTAACTACTGTGCTAACTTTGGCAGCACATATACCAAACACTTAACAACTAACTGCTTACTGCTGACTGGAAACCTTACCAATAACAGAAACAGTTGATCAACACATATTTTATATGTTATGTGTAGTGTATACTATGTTGTTACAACAAAGTAAGCTAAAGAAAATAAAATGTTACTAAGGAAATCATTTGAAGGGGGGGTGGTGTCTGGGTGGTTCAGTTGGTTAAGTGTCTGTCTTTGACTCAGGTCATGATCCTGGGGTCCCGGGATCAAGCCCTGCATCCAGTTCCCTGCTCGGCAGGAAGCCTGCTTCTCCTTCTCCCTCTGCCTGCCTCTCTGCCTACTTGTGCTCTCTCTTTATCTCTCTGTCAAATAAGTAAATAAAATCGTTTTTAAAAAGAAGAGAAAGAGGGGCGCCTGGGTGGCTCAGTTGGTTGGACGACTGCCTTCAGCTGAGGTCATGATCCTGGAGTCCCGGGGTCGAGTCCCACATCAGGCTCCCAGCTCCATGGGGAGTCTGCTTCTCCCTCTGACCTTCTCCTCACCCATGCTCTCTCTCATTGTCCCTCTCTCAAATAAATAAATAAAATCTTTAAAAAAGAGAGAGAGAAAGAAAGAATAAATAAGTCATTAGAGACATCAGGGTGGCTCAGTCACTTAAGCTTCTGCCTTTGGCTCAGGTCATAATCTCCACGTCCTGGGATAGAACCCCGTGTGGCCCTTCCAGCTCATCAGAGAGACTGCTTTTCTCTCTCTTCCTCTGTCCCTCCCCAATTGTTCTCTCTCTATTTCTCTCAAGTAAACAAATAAAATCTTTTAAAAAAAAATGGTAAGAGATGGGACACCTGGGTGGCTCAGTAGGTTAAGCATCCAACTCTTGGTCTCGACTCAGGTCATGACCTCACGGTCATGAGATCTAGGCTCAGTGGAGAGTCTTCTCAAATTCCTCTCCCTCTCCCTCTCCTTCTGTCCCTACCCTCACTGCCCATTTTTTTTTTCTCTCTCTCTCTCAGTAAATAAAAAAGAAAAAGAGAATCCTAAGACACATACATTTAAAGTACTTTGTTGTATTTATTTTAAAAATCTGCATGTAAGTGTTTCTGTATAGTCCAAACCTGTGTGTTCAAGGGTCAAATATATAGAAAATTTAGATCCCTCATATAATACACCTTAAAATACAGTATGCCATTATCAATTTATTGACTGTCATTTCCAAATTCACTCATTTATTGCTTTGTGAAAATGGATATGGGCCCTTTAAATATTTTTCCTTCAGCGGCTGGCAGACCATTAAGCATTGTCAGAGAAGAGTGCTGAAGAGACCATGCGTTAGAGCAGTTTCCCCTTCTGGTTCTAAAGTGCACTCCCGGGGTACCTGAGTGGCTCAGTCAGTTAAGCGTCTGCCTTTGTTCAGCTCAGGTCATGAATCCAGGGTCCTGGGATCGAGTCCCACATCGGGCTCCCTGCTCAGTGAAGAGCATACTTCTCCCTCTCCATCTGCTCCTCCCTGCCCTACTCGTGCTCTCTCTCTCAAATAAATAAACAAAAATCTTAAAAAAATTAATAACGTGCACTTTCAGCAGGCAGTGTGCACAGCTTCCCCAGAGCTGGGATCCTGTAGTACATGCACCTTCCCCAGGCTTGTCAAATCATCTTTGCTCTACCCCAGCCCCAGAAGAATTTGGATGTGCTGCCAGCAGGTGATATTTGTGCTGTCTTGGCAGTCAGAAATTTCAGGTGAGTGATTGAAAAGTGTGTGTACAGTCAAAACAAATTACCCAAGAGTCAAAAGAGCTAGGTTCCAATTCCCACTTCCACATCCCTACTTATTACACCAGCTTTGGAAGATTAAAATTTGAGAGAGGGGAGATGAGGGAGAAAGACAGAGAGAGAGAGAATTATATCCAATAGTAAGAAAGATAAGCTATCTTGTCTATCTTTACACTGCCATTTTGCTGAGCATTCAGAGACATGGACAAGGTAAGAGAGACAACATGAAATGAGAGACAGGGAAACAGAAGTAGGAATCCCAGGGGACTGAAGACCTCCGTTGCCAGTCAACCTTTGTCACTTTATTAGCTGAGTGATCTTAGGCAATCACTAAACTTTCCCAGTCTGACTTTTTTGGTGGGCTCAATGGAGGGGGGGGGGGGCGTTAAGAATATCAACATTAAATCTTTATCAAACAGAATAAATGAAATAGTATGTGTAAAGTGATTTTTTCCCTTATAGCAATTATTACATGTTTGACTCCTCTGGTTCAACTTCAAGTTCTTTGAGGGTTGGATGACACCATTCCTCTTTATTTCCCTGTTCCTGGAAACACCTGGACCACAGAGTAACCCTAACAATACATAAATTTTAATGGACATTTATAACAATAAATAATTTATAATACTAAATAAATGGACATTTATTGAATAATGTTAAATATGTTCTTCTTAATGTGGAGAACTACTCTGTATACGGTCAGGACCAGATACAAGAAGCAATAATACATATCCACAAAGTAGATTGGAAGGCTTAAGGGTCTAGAGATAATGATATTAAAAAGCAATTAAGGTACAACATAAATCTATAAAAAAAAGTGAGAAAGTGTGATATAACCTAAGAATGAGAACAAACTTAGTGGAACCTAACATGAAGAATATAAATAAGGATAGAAAGATGGATGGGTCTTATTGTGAGAGACTCCATATGACAAGTGATATACTCGTTAAGACTTTTTTGATTTGCAAAGGTTATGTCCGCCACCTGAACAAGCTTTGGAAGGGCAGAACCCCTTGCCTTGGTCTCGCCTGGAAACAGAAACTAGAAAGGTATCGGGATCTTCCATCTCAATCTCTCTCAGTCTCTCCCTTTCCCCACGTCTCCCTCTTCTGTTTCTACTTTCTTCTTCCTCTCCCACTCTACCTCTCCTGTTTTTACTCCTCTTGGAATGGTGTTTTCATTTTCTTCCTCTGCAGATGGTCTTCTCTTTTTAGTAGGAAAAAGGCTCTCAGCAAAGCTACATATTACTATAGTAACCGGTTAAGAAAAGGAAATTCTCTCCCTCTACCTCTTTTCCCCATTCCTAATCCCCACCTTTAGAGTTCTAGGAAGGAAGGAAGGTAGGAAGGAAGGAAAGGAGATGAGAGGAGAGGGGAGGCGATGTGAGAAGTGGGGAGGGGATGTGAAGAAAGGGAAGAGGAGAGGAGAGGGAAAGGGTTGGAAGAGGGGAGGGGAGGGAAACGGGGAGGGTAGGAAAGGAGAGCCCATGAAAGCATTTCAATAGGCTAGGCTTGGATCACATGCCAAACCTGTACCAGATGTTACAGATAAAAAGATGAGCTATTATGTTCAGCAAAAATTAGATCAGCTCCCATCCCTGCAGCCAAAGAAGTGAAGTTTTCTATCAGCAGCTACCACAAGAAGCACATATTTGGAGTGGAAGAAACGGTGTTTCCCCCAAAAAGGGGGTTGCTACGCTGGGCTGCCACTTTAAATCTAATATTATGCAATGAATTTGTACTACCATTGATAACAACAGTGATAATAATGTTAATAATAATATTTACTGAATGTTTGGCCTTTGCCAAGATGTATGAAAAGTACTTTACAAATGTTATTTAATTTAATTTTCCCAACTACCCTAAGAAAAAGCTATTAATTCCTATTTTACAGATAAAGCAACAAAGACACAGAAAGGATAAAAAGAAATTATCCAAAGTCACACACAGTAAGTGCAGATTTAAATCCAGTTTTGTTTTACTTTGGAACCACTCTTTAACCGCTATCCTATAGAGAAACAGAAGAACCATCAGAGGCTTTAAGATAAATCTATCCTTCAGAAATCTCTCTCTAATGTGGTGTGGAAATTGGATTCAAGATGGAAAGTACTGTAAATAAAGAGGTCACTGCAACTGTCCAGTTGAGTAATGGGCAAATGCCTGGATAGAAAAAAGAAGGCACTCCCAAGACAGAAGAAGATACTAACAAAACTTGGCAATTATTGGAAGACATATGTGAAAGAATGAATTGATTTAAGAATATTTCTGAGAATAAAAAAAGAAAATTTCTGAGGTTTGTGGCTTGAGTGAAATGGAAGATGATGACTGTGTTTCTTTGTTTCTTCTTCCCTCTCAGTCCTTTTTTCCCCTACTTCATCTTAACATAAAGTGGCAGATGTTGAAGTTAACCAAGACAAATAATAAAATATTGAAACAATTTAAAGAAAAAACTAATGAAATAAGTTCTGAAGAAGTTGAATTTAAGTTGTCCATGGAATATTAAAACAAGTATGTCCAGTGGACAGCTGGAAATGCATTTGGAGTTCAAAAAAGGAGGGGGCTGGTATAAGATGGAAAACTACACACCTAATCAACCCTTAGTACTCCAATCCAATCTGCTTCATTAGCATTCTTCCCTGACTCTTCTATGCCAGGAATAAGAGGTTGGCACAATTAGTAATTATAATTAAAGCAGAATAAAATCTTAAGTAATAAAATTTAATTTTACAAAATTTGTGTATTAAACTGGAATACCTGCAGGATGGCTGATAGGAAGACAAAAATGAACAGTGCTTATGGATTTTGTTTTATCATTGTCATCAGTTAATAAATGCAGAGTTGGGCTACCTGGCTGGCTTAGTCAGTAGAGTGTGTGGCTCTTGATCTTAGGGTTGTAAGTTTGAGCCCCATATTGAGTGTAGAGATTACTAAAAGACAAAATCTTTACAATGATAATAATAATAATACATGTTTAGTTTATGGTTATCTCTAAGTGGTAAGATTCTTTTTCTTCTTTGTGCTTGTCCCTATTTCCTAATTTCCCTGCTCCTCTAATAATTAAAATGTTATTTAAAACTCATACAGGGGGGCACCTGGGTGGCTCAGGGGGTTAAGCCTCTGCCTTCGGCTCAGGTCATGATCTCAGGGTCCTGGGATTGGGCCTGCATGGGGCTCTCTGCTCAGCAGGAATCCTGCTTCCTCCTCTCTCTCTGCCTTCCTCTCTGCCTACTTGTGACCTCTCTTTCTCTCTCTAATAAAAATAAATTTAAAAAAAAGAAAGAAAAAATAAAAAATATTAAATAAAAAAAAATAAAACTCATACAGGGCAGCAATATAGACTTTTGGTTATATAACCCATGAGAAAATTTAGATGCTGCCGGAGGCTTTTGAAAGCTCCAAGGCTGTCAAAACCTGGGCTCCTTGGGGAGCTCTCCAGGGTACTGGACTGCTTCTCCTGAAATTCTGGCCAGTGAAACAGATCTTTGTGTTTCTCTTCTGATTTACTTGCCCTTTGTCTACACTAAATCCTGCCCTTCTGATTAACTGGCTATCTTAACTATGTCCTAACCAGCAACTTAGTTCTCTAAGTGAGTTTCCAACAGGCTTTAACTGTTAATTATATACTGATGCCTACAAAATCTATAGAGTCAGTAATTTTCTTCCCACCCAAATTCATCTGTTCCATTTCTACTACCATTAGCTCCACTAATTTGTTTAACAAATTCTGTTGAGTATAAACAGATATGGAAAATGCAAAAATATAAAACTTTCAGAAGATGACCTAGGAGAAAATCTATGTGGCTCAGGTTTGGCAATTCATTTTTAGATTCAACACTAAAACCATGTTCCATGAATTAAAAACACTGGTAAGTTGAACTTTATGAAAAATATTTGTACCTTGTGAACAACACCATTTAGATAGTGGGGAAAAAAAGCCAAGGATTGGGAAAAAATATTTGCAAAAATACATATCCAGAATTCAGTAAAGTTGCAGGATAGAAAATTAATATACAGAAATCTGTTCCCTTTTTGTATACCAATAATGAAGTAGCAGAAAGAGAAATTAAGAAAACAATCTCATTTACTATTGCACCAAAAAGAATAAAATACCTATGAATAAACTTAATCAAAGAGGTGAAAGACCTTATACTCTGAAAACTACAAAATACTAATGAATGAAAATGAAGATAACATGAACAAATGGAAAGATATATCATGTTCATGGATTAGAAAATTAATATTGTTAAAATGTCCATACTACTCAAAGCAATGTACAAATTCAATGTGATCCCTATCAAAATACCAACAGCACTTTTCACCAAACTAGAACAAATAACCCTAAAATTTGTATGGCACCATGAAAGACATCAAAAATCAAAGCAATCTGGAGAAAGAAGAACAGAACTAGAAGTATCATAATCCTGGATTTCAAGATATACTACAAAGCTATAGCAATCAAAACAGTATGGTACCAGAAAATAAAAAAAATAAAAAACAAACAAATAAACAAGACACATAGATCTATATAACAGGATAGAGATCCCAGAAACAAACCTATGCAGAGACAGTCAATTAGTCTATGACGAGGGAGGCAAAAATATACAATGCAGAAAACACAGTTTCTGGGGCGCCTGGGTAGCTCAGTGGGTTAAGCCTCTGCCTTGGGCTCAGGTCATGATCCCAGAGTCCTGGGATCGAGCCCCGCATCAGGCTCTCTGCTCAGCAGGGAGCCTGCTTCCCCCTTGCTCTCTCTGTGCTGCTCTGCCTACTTGTGATCTCTCTCTCTGTGTCAAAGAAATGAACAAAATCTTAAAAAAAAAAAAAAAACCAAACAGGAAAATTTCATTAAAAAAAAAAGAAAACACAGTTTTTTCAGTAAATAACATTGCAAAACTGGGCAGCTACATTCAAAAGAATGAAACTAGACCACTTTCTTATTTTCATACACAAAAATAAACTCAAAATGGATTAAAGACCTAAGTGTGAAACCTGAAACTATAAAATTCTTAAAAGAAGGAACGCCTGGGTGGCTCAGTTGGTTGAACGACTGCCTTCGGCTCAGGTCATGATCCCGGAGTCCCGGGATCTAGTCCCCCATCGGGCTCCCAGCTCCATAGGGAGTCTGCTTCTCCCTCTGACCTTCTCCTCGCTCATGCTCTATCTCACTGTCTCTCTCTCTCTCAAATAAATAAATAAAATCTTTTAAAAAAAGTTCCTAAAAGAAAAAGTAGTAATCTCCTGGACTTTAGTCTTAGCAACATATTTATGGGTGTGTCTGTCCAGATAAGGGAAACAAAAGAAAAAATAAACTATTGGGGTGACATCAAAATGAGACGTTTTTCCAATGGCAAGGTAACCATTCACCAAATGAAAATACAACCTACTGAATGGGAGAAAATAATTGCAAATGATATATCTGATAAGGTGTTGATATCCACAAAACATAAAGAACTTATGCAACTCAACACCGAGAAAACCCAAATCATCTGATTAAAAATTGACAGAGGACCTGAATAGGCATGTTTCCAAGGAAGACATATAGTTGACCAACAGATACATGAAAAGATCCTCAACATTGCTAATCATCAGGGAAATGCAAATCAAAGCCACAAGATAACACTTCACACCAGTAAGAATGGCTAATAACAAAAGACAAGAAGTAACAAGTGTTGACAAGAATGTGGAAAAAGAGAACCCTCATGCATTGTTGGTAGAAGTGTAAATTGGTGCACCCACTGTGGAAAACAGTGTGGAGGTTCCAAAATTAGAAATAGATATACCATATTATCTAATAATTCCACTACTGCATATTTACTCAAAGAAAATGAAAACTCTAATTCGAAAAGATTTATGTTTACTGCAACATTATTTACAATATTTACAATAGTCAAGATATGGAAGCAAACTAAGTGTTTATTGACAGATGAATGTGTAAAGAAGATGTGGTGTAAATACATACGCATGCATGTGCATGCACTGGAATGTTAATTAGCCATAACAAAGAATGAGATGTGTCATTTTGACAACATGGGTGGTCTCAGAGGGTATTATGCCAAGTGAAATAAGTCAATGCAGAAAAGCAAATACCATGTGATTTCATTTATATGTGGAATCTAGAACAAACAACAAGCAAAAACAGAAACAGACTCATAAATATAGAGAACAAAGTGGTAGTTACCAGAGGAAAGGTGTATGGGGGGATGGGTAAGATATATGAAGGGGATTAAGAGATATAAACATCCAATTGTAATATAAATAAGTCACAGAGATGAAAAGTACAGCATAAGTAATACAGTGAATAATATTTTATTGTTGTAGAGTGACAGATGGTAACTATATTTACCATGGTAAGCTTTGCATAATATATAGAATTGTTGAACCCATATGTTGTACACCTGAAGTTAATATAACATTGTATTTCAACTACCCCTAAATAATAAAATCTTTTTAAAACTTAAATTATGATGCTTAGAAATATATAAATCTTATAAATAGATAATGTCATTTATGTCTAAAAATGTTTCTCTTCTGTAATCCATGTGCTTTCCCTTTACTCTTTTTACAATTATTGAGGGGCAATTTAACAAACTTTCTAAAATGAGTTTTCAAACAATCTATTTTAGTTGCAATTTCATTGTTGGTACCTATTTTACCTTGGCTGTGATTAAAATTTCTAAAACAATATAAACTATAAAGATTTCCCAAATTACATGCTCATATTTCTTAGATTCTCTATAATCCCAAGAAGTTCTGGTTTTAAATTATTCAGTTTTGTTTTTGAATCTTCAATACTTGAAAAAAATTTTAATAGGCTATACCATATTATGATTTAAAAGAAACAGTGGAATGTAAATGGGAAGGGTGACCATGGATATCAGTCAGTAGTTATAGCTGATATATTTGGGGAAGTCTAGGTCTAACTTTTTAAAATTGAATTCAGTAGTCTCAATTGATTTTATTGAGAATATTTTGGTAAGTGAATGATGGTAATTTCTACCTAGATCTCATTCTTACATTCTCAAGCTTTCACTTTGATATGCAGTGAACTTAGTGTGGTGGATGAGTATATTAGATTTCACAAAAATGTGAAAATTAGTGGGCTGAATTTTGTTTTAGAGCACCAATTATTGTGGTATTTACTTCTGTTTGAATCAACTATAGTGTCTAATGTCAAAACAAGACATTGGATCCAGGAGCTCTTATGGTAGAAATTATCCACATGCAGATGGTGACAAGAGTGACCAATTACACTCTGGATGTATAAATACCATAAGTATATATGAGAGTTGTGAATGGAATAAGGATTCTCACAGTATTAATTCACTTTCAGCAAGCCGTGCAAATAAAGGGAGGGTAACACAATCTGTTCTATACATTTTAAAATTTTAATTGCTGTAACATGAGAAACGGTTTCTTAAAGGTAGAAACCCTCAACTGCATTTAGACCACAAAAGTCCATCAGTTTCCAGTTATAGGCTTCCATCCATCCAAAATATCTGGTATTCTTATGGACAATAGTCTCACTGTTCAACTTAATAGAATTTTGTATACTTGGAAGTAAAGTGCTTTTAAGTCATGACATGACATTAGCTTTGGCCTTAAAATTAAGCCTTTTATTAAAAAGGCCTTCTGCCTTTTCTTTCTAAGGACTTCTGTGAAAGATTTCTGTTGTTAACATATATTTCTTTTTTTTAAAGGATTTTATTTATTTATTTGACAGAGAGAGAGATCACAAGTAGGCAGAGAGGCAGGCAGGGAGAAGGGAGGAAGCAGGCTCCCTACTGAGCAGAGAGCCCTATGCAGGACTCAATCCCAGGACCCTGAGACCATGATCTGAGCCAAAGGCAAAGGCTTAACCCACTGAGCCTCCCAGGAGCCCCTATATTTTAATTTCATTAAAATATCACATTCAATTTTTCTCCAGTATCTTCACAAAAACAGCAAGAAAGTTTTTGTACCAGCCAATAATTTTCTCTAACACGTATTCTTTCCAATTACAAAGTGTTGGTGCTATTTCTGGAAAAATATAGAAAAATACAAAGCATAAAATAAAATAAAAATTATTCTCTATCCACATAGACATAGACACCATAAACACTTTGGTATTCATAGTTCCATATAAAAGGGAGAAAGAAATATGATATTCCTTGTTCATTTAAATTGGAAGTAGGAAATGCTAGAAGTGTGGCTAGTTAGATTTGTGAATATTTTCTTTTCTTTTTTTTAAGATTTTTATTTATTTTGAGAGAGAGAGAGGGAGAGAGAGAGAGAACGAGAGAGAGAGCGCACAAGCCAGGGAGAGGGGCAGAGGGAGAAGCAGGCTCCCGATGCTGGGCTCGATCCCAGGATCATGACCTGAGCTGAAGGCAGATGCTTAACGACTGAGCCACCCAGGTACCCCTGAATATTTTCTTTTCTAATACCTATTGTGGAGATAATGAAGAATAACTATATGATGCCAGAATAGGATATATCTGTAATTCCCATTCTGATGAAAATTTCAAAAAAAAATGTTTACATAAGACTAATTATAAAATATCACCATAAAGAAGAATAACAGATGAATAAACTCATTGTCAAGATGTATCTCTAAAGTGAAGATCATCAAGAAGTACAATTAAAAAAACCCATAGAGTTTAGCAATCAATGTAAACTGTGGACTTTAGTAAATAATAATGTATCAAGGTTGGTTCATCAATTTTAACAAATGTGCCACACCAATGCAAGATGTTTATAACAGGGGAATCTAAGGGGTGGGAGAAAGGAGTATATGGAAATTCTCTGTACTTTCTATTCAGTCTTTTGTCAATTTAAAACTGCCCTAAAAAAATAAATTTCACCAATTTTTTTTTAATGAAAAAAGAAGTAAAACAAAATAGTAAGAATCTGGGGCGCCTGGGTGGCTCAGTGGGTTAAAGTCTCTGCCTTTGGCTCAGGTTGTGATCCCAGGGTCCTGGGATTGAGCCCCGTGTCGGGCTCTCTGCTTGGCAGCAAGCCTGTTTCCTTCTTTCTCTCTGTATGCCTCTCTGCCTACTTGTGATCTCTGTCTGTCAAATAAATAAATAAAATCTTTAAAAAAAATAGTAAGAATCTGCAAACCTCAATACTTTTCTGAGGGATTTTTCACCTGCATGTTTGCTAGTTCTTCTTTGTTGGCGGAGCTCTTTACTAGTAACCATGACACCCCTTCCTCAGTCCTCTTCCTTTTTATTCTCCAGTCTATTCTTCCTCAACTAGTTCATCCACTTCCAAGACTTCAACTGTTACTTATCATCTATCGCTTATCGCTTAGATCCTTCCTTTCTTCCACTGAAAGTACACACTCACCCTGGGTTCCCATCTTGGATCTACCTTGACCATTTCCTGTCCTACTTCCACTTTCCATTTCAGGCACATCAGATGAATAATCTGTCTTTTTACTTACCAATCTGCCTGAATGTCCTTGTCCTTCCTTTCATCTTTCCCTGTCTTAGTCATTCTTTAAGCAAATGTCCTAGAGCAAATGTCACTAGTTTTGTGAAGATACTCCTGACTCAACTGCTGCATTAAGTCAGCATTTGCTTATAATCACAATTGGGGTTTTAAAAAAGGAAAAAAAAAATCACACAGTCTGGTTCATATTGTCATTAGTTGTGTGTATTTTGCTTACTTCGTTCACCAATCTGTGACATTCTGGGAGGTAGAGTAAATGTATTACTCAATTTTGCATTGTCCTGTTACTGGAATTAAGTACTGGGTTGTTCTATAACTACGGTACTAGGAACATAAACAATAATAAAAATTTCAGTTCATGACAATCAAGCTTGAGCTGACTTGAACTTTTTGTTAAGATACCCTTCTGCTTTCACAAAATACCTGTTGAACTGACTGAAGACATTGATGGTGTTTGTTGTCTGCAAGAAACAGTCCTGAAATATTAAAATTTACATTTTCATTTCTTTCTAGTTCATTAACAAGCATCCACCTTAAAATGCAATAAAAAATAATTTATAAAATAGAGAATTATACTTTAAAAAGCCTATTGAAGTGAACAAAGACTGATAATATAGTTTTTAAATATCATCAAGAGAAATTGAGTCTCAAATAATCCAGAATAAGTAAAGTTGGGGATTTCATTAGCGTTTTTCTAGAACTTTTCATGGGAAGGGTATCTGGATAAATCAAAATGAATATTTCACACAAATCAAAACTACAGTGGGATATCACCTCATACCAGTCAGAATGGTTAAAATTAACCACGAGAGGTGTTGGCCAGAATGCAGAGAAAGGGGAACCCTCCTACACTGTTGGTGGGAATGCAAGCTGATGCAGTCACTCTGGAAAACAGTACGGAGGTTCCTCAGAAAGTGAAAATAGAGCTGCTCTACAAACCAGCAACTGCACTACTGGATACTTACCTTAAAAGATACAAATATAGTGATCCAAAGGAGCACTGCGCACCTGAATGTTTCTATCAACAATGTCCACAATAGTAGCTAAACTATGGAAAGAGCCAGATGTCCATCAACAGATGAATGGATAAAGAAGATGTGATATATATATATATATATACAATGGAATATTTTTTTTTAAAGATTTTATTTATTTATTTGACAGAGAGAGATCACAAGTAGGCAGAGAGGCAGGCAGAGAGAGAGAGAGGGAAGCAGGCTCTCTGCTGAGCAGGGAGCCCGATGCGGGACTCGATCCCAGGACCCTGAGATCATGACCTGAGCCGAAGGCAGCGGCTTAACCCACTGAGCCACCCAGGCGCCCTATACAATGGAATATTATGCAGCCATCAAAACCCTTGAAATCTTTCCATTTGCAACAACATGGATGGAACTAGAGGGTATTATGCTAAACAAAATAAGTCAATCAGAGAAAGACAATTATCATATGATTGCACTAATATGATGAATATTTGAGAAATAAGACAGAGGATCATAGGGGAAGGAAGGGAAAAATGAAACAAGATGAAACCAAAGAGGGACACAAACCAGAAGAGACTCTTAATCTCAGGAATCAAACTGAGGGTTGCTGGAGGGGAGGGGGTTCGGAGGGATAGGGTGGCTGGGTGATGGACTCTGGGGAGGGTATGTGCTATGATGAGTGTTGTGAATTGTGTAAGACTGATGAATCACAGACCTGTACCACTGAAACAAATAATACATTATATATTAATTTTAAAAATTTAGAAAATGAGTATTTCACTTGGCATGAAAGCTAGTCTTCTGTGAAACATCAAATTTCAGGGATATGAGGACATGGGTATATTTTGGGTTTTGGTTTTTCAAAAGAACAAGACTTTCATCATACCCTGAGTGTCTGGTCACTAACACGCAGACAAATATAACTGAACATGCTGCACTGAAAGTCAGCATGACTTTGGGACTAGAAGACTAACACTTCATCATAGCTAACTAGCATATTTGGAGGTAGAGAGAGAGAGTGTGACAACAAACACAGAGTACAAAACCAATTGCTTAAAATGCAAGTAGATGTTAATTGAGGAGGGCTGAAGTAGAGCTTCAAGATTAGCATGAGATACAGAGATATGAAAATACAGAATATGATCAGGAGCAAACATAAATCCCTGTCCCCCTTTCTTCTTCCTTTCTTCTAATAAGGCACTAACTTAGTGTTTATTATGTGTGTGTTAGCTTCTGGAGATAGAAAAAGCAAAAAGCCTTTATGAATCCTACCCTCAGAGTTAAGTGAAGGAAAAAGTAAAACAATTTCAGTACAAAATAAATGCCGTAACAAAATAAGAACAAAATAATGTGAAGAGGACAAGCCTTTAAATTTGCATCGGAAGAGAATAGGAAGAAGGTGAAACTAGTGTTGGGTGAGGATGCGGGGGAAGATTCTATGTCCAACGAGATAAAAATGTGAGAGTGACAGGTGGCAACCATGCTGTACCCCACTAATGGAGGTCTAACTAGAACAAGGAGTTTGTGCTGGGATAAGAGAATATGAATTTAGAAATTCAGGCAAGCAAAGGAAAGTGACTTGGGAGCAAGAGCCTGGGAGAATTTAACTTTTTCTTAACTTTTTTCCTTAATTTTTAAACTCTTTTTTTTAAAAAGATTTTATTTATTTATTTGACAGAGAGAAATCACAAGTAGATGGAGAGGCAGGCAGAGAGAGAGAGGGAAGCAGGCTCCCTGCTGAGCAGAGAGCCCGATGCGGGACTCGATCCCAGGACCCTGAGATCATGACCTGAGCCGAAGGCAGCGGCTCAACCCACTGAGCCACCCAGGCGCCCCTAAACTCTTTCTTAACATTTTTAAAAACTTTTCCTTAATCTGTTGCCATTGTGAAAATGGACATTTCCCTGTGCACATGGTGAGCTCCTTCCATCCTTCAAAGACCAGTTCAAATGTTCTGGTGTTCATCCCACTGGTGCCAAGCTCCTTCTTGTTTCACTTTACTCCCATTTCCATGTTTCATTTGCTCAGACTGTGACTTATTTAGATACTGATTTATTTGTTTCTTCCTTTTAGTCTGGACTTCTTGAAAAGGAATGACTATGTCTTTTCCTTCCACTCTTATTACAGAGGAGGCTCCCAAGACAAACAAGATGATGAATTAACAATTAGGAGATCAGCATTTGTTTCCTTCTTTTTTTATTAATAGAATTCCTTTTTTGCCTTTTAAATGAAATGCTTTTTCATTAGAATTAGTCTATATATACCCTTAGAAAAGCAGAAAAACCCAGCATGGATTGTTTGTTACATGTTTCTTTCTTGTAAGTTTTATTTTTTTTCCTTCCCTACTTCTATAACTGCAGATAACCTGGAAATCTTATTCAAGGGTATTCTGGAGATCATCTTTCCTTAGTTCCCACCCACTCTACTCATTTCTAAAGTTTGAAGGCGTCTTCAGGCTTATTCTTACTCTTAAAACATAGAGGTACTTTTTAATTCAGACTGATGTCCTAGCCTTCTTTTCATTTGGACTATTTACAAGTCAACCATGATTTATTTTAACGGCAAACATTAGCTGCAACAGAAAGACACAATCCAATAAAGTCCCTATAATGGTTTTTACCAAAGATTAAGTCCTTTCTTCCCTGTCTTCCACAGACAAATGCACCTGGCAGCTTCAGAAACTAGGTTTCCCTGGTATTTATCAGCATGTCTGTCTTTTTCTGCTTATTTTAGGGAAAAGGTGCTCTGCTTAACAGCGCTGGGAGACAGTAGTGTTGTGAAAGTGATCAACGCTGATTCCAAATGTTGGAGCCAGTCTTCCAATGAGAACTCTCTGTCCAGGTCTGACTGTACTCTACATATTAAAGTGTTTTAGTGCTAAGAACTTTTAAAATATTGTAATTCCTTTGAAATTAATGATCCAAGCATGACACGTACTTGATTTATGCTTGCTTACCACACTGCAGACCACCTAAAGTCAGGCACTGTCAACTATAATACCTTGGGCAGGGTAAAATTGAGTGAGTATTTCTTGAATTAAGTTAATGGAAACCAGGACTGGCTACATAATGTGCAGAGCCCAAGGTGGAGGGAGTGAAAATACTGGGTCCCCTTGTTCCAAAAGCAGGAGAAAAGTACCATAACAAGTACTAAAATATAGTGTTTGTGGCAGAATTATTTGTAAGAGCCATATTAAAGAAATATAATATATACAAACAACACAAATGTCCATCAACTGACAGATGGATAAAAAAACAGTATATTCATATTCGGTATATTATTTGGCCACAAATAGGAATAAGGCACAGATAAATGCTACAATGTGAATGAAACTTGAAAGCAATATGCTAAGTAAAGGAAGAAGTCAGTCACTGAAAGGCCATATATAATATGATTCCATTCACATGACATATCCAGAAGAGGGAAATCTATAGAGATAAAAAGAGACCAGTGATTGCACAGGGCTGAACAGGGGAGAGGGATTTGCTGGGGAAAGGGGGTAGGTGTTCTTTCTGAAGAGATGAAGATGTCTTAAAATTGACTGTGGTGATGTTGTACTTAACCTGTGAATATATCAAAAACCAATGAATGGTACACTTCTAACAGGTGAATTGTATGATACATGAACTATACCTTAGTAAAGCTGTTTTTAAAAAGTGCTGAAATATAAAGTTTTTCCTTTCTTCTGAAGTCTCTTTCTGGACTTGCAGTGATGCTGTTTATTTGATATTTTACGTCATTCTAAAATTTAAAACTATACAATTTTAAATTATTAGCATGGATTTCAATGTTCACTTTTGTATTATGCACTGCCAGTTTTATTTTTTTTAAGAGATTTTATTTATTTATTTGAGAGAGAGTGAGCGAGAGAGAGAGCATGAGGCGGGTGGAGGGGCATGGGGAGAGAGAGAAGCAGACTCCCAGCTGAGCAGGGAGCCCGGGTCCTGGGATCATGACCTGAGCCAGTCCTGACCTGAGCCAAAGGCGCACAGACACTTCATTGACTGAGCCACCCCGGCACACATGATACCAGTTTTAAATGTAAATACAAGAACATTTAACTCATGCAGAATTACCAAAATCACATAATTCATATATCGTAGTTCATACATATGCATGTATTTTTTTTAAGATTTTATTTACTTATTTGTCAGAGAGAGAGAGAGAGAAAGCAAGCAAGCAGAGAAAGCAGCAGGCAGAGGGAGAAGGAGGCTCCCCACTGAGCAAGAAGCCCAATGCAAGGCTCAATCCCAGGACCCAGGGACCATGACCTGAGCTGAAGGCAGGTGCTAACCTACTGAGCCACTAAGACTTCCTGCATGTATTTTGTTCTTACCAGAACAATGGAAACACTGTATAAAACAAACTCAACTGTTTTTATTTCTCTTATACAATGCACACATTATATCTGCACTATCTTCAGCTTACTGCTAAGTGAGAAAGAAGTGAAAGGAAAAGAACCACAGGTTGCTCTCTTTCTCTTTCCTTCTTTGTCATCATTTTCAGCATAAGTGCTTGGCTAAGACAGGTAATTGACATGAGTATGGAAGGATAGGATAGGATTTCGGAGTCATTTGTGTTTCTTAGGATGACATTGCTTGCTTCCTGATTCAGAGCAAGTTCTGGTTTGAATTGAAAAAATGGCCTCTCAGGGCCCCACTTAGTTTCAGATGTAACATGCTTACCTGGTGCTTGCTTTGCATCTCGCTGAACTCCCAGGCTTTGTGGGTCTCCACCAGAATTCTGTGTTCATGGGGCAAATCTAAAAAATTATGTGCAAACTCAACAGCAAAGAGTCGAGGACACATTTATCTCTACCCGTGCCACGTTGTCCCACCAGACTTCACTTATAAGATATAAGTTCAAAGTTCAAAGATAAAATAATTAAACCTCTCCAGATGGAGACACCAGAGCATTAAACCAAGTGGGGGGCACTTCTGGGCATGAGCCCTAAGTGACTGCACAGGTTGCATGTCCACCAAGCCAACTCTGATTAAGAAATACTTTATTTCTAAATGATTTTAGATACATCTATGGATAAGCAATGCATCTGAGGGCAGAAAACTTCCTGAGTTCTAGCCTTTTCTTCCAGCTGAGTGGCTTTGAGCCAATGATGTTTTAATCTGCAAGCTCTCAGAATTTAATTGGATGTTTTCTCATCTCCTTTGTACTCTCTTGACCTAAAAGATCTAGAAGAGTGAATCACTGAGTCCTTTTTCTCAGCTCCTCCAGATTCAGTTTAAAGAAATGTTTGGTAAAAATATATGCCACAATTACATAGATATCTAAGTATGAATCTGAGTGGGAACAGATTGCCCTGCACAAAAGGTTTTAACACCCAAGAGGACTGTGGTTGACTGAGGGAGGGGGTCAACCACAGCAAGGGAGGGGGTGAGAAGTTGGATGCTGTGGGGAGCATGGTTTTGGTGCATTTGAGTACATACCAGGTTCACTGGGGTGCGCAGCAAACCAGGAGAGGTCTAAGGGAAAAAAAGCTCATCAGCCCCCAACTATCTCCAGAATAAATGAATTGAAAAAGTAAGTTGTAAATTACAATTGCAGTTGCCCAATGATAAATATTAAATAGATTTTTATTCACAGGTAATTTAATGGCCTTGATAAGTAAAGGTCATCTATACAAACTGCCTAATAGAAATATCCGAGTTCTTTATTTATTTAGATTTTATTTAAATTCTATTTAGTTAACATATAGTGTAATACTGGCTTCAGGAGTAGAATTTAGTGATTCCTCACTTACATACAACACCCAGTGCTCATCATAACAAGGGCCCTCCTTAATACCCATCACCCACTTAACCCAACCCCCATCTACCTCCCTCCATCACTTCTCAGTTTGTTCTCTATCACTAAAAGTCACTTATGGTTTACTAGTAATTCAAAAATTTTAAATAGTTACATTACATTCAATTTAATCTTATTAACATTATATTTCAGTGCTTTGAAGATTTTTAAAACATTTTCTAGTAAGACTAAATATATTTAATACCCTAGTAAATGTATCCAACAATATAAAAAGCACAAAACAGATTTGTAGATTTCTAATGTTGTACTACAAAGTGCATGACCACATGCAGTATATCCTGGCAAAGTGGTGGAAAAGGGAAAAGACGACTGTCGTTGAGTTCTAGTAATAAGTAAATAAGTAAGTAAGTAAATACATACATACATACATACAGAAATAGAGATGACCTGTATTATGTCTACCAGCAATACTGCAGACAAAATATATGAAAAAAATTTTCAGACTAACTCAGGAGGAAGATGATAATGGCTGGGACTCTTATAATACACCTCAAAGCCTATGGGAGAGCCAACCCATAGTTGACTGTGTAGTCTGCGCATATTGGGGCTTGTTTTTTTTTTTTTAAAGATTTTATTTATTCATTTGTCAGACAGAGATTACAGGTAGGCAGAGTGGCAGGCAGAGAGAGAAGGGGGGAAGCAGGCTCCCCACTGAGCAGAGAACCTAACGTGGGGCTCGATCCCAGGACCCTGAGGTCATGACCTGAGCTGAAGGCAGAGGCTTTAACCCACTGAGTCACCCAGGTGCAAGTAAGGGTCTTTTAAATGAAGATTTTAGAATTGAAGAGCTCTAAGTGCTTGGAAGATTGAATTCCCAGAACATTGTACTTATAGTGCGTGTGGTGTTTGATTATCAGTATATACTATTTTCTGACCAAATACAAGTCCAGATTTTATTTACTTAGTTTCTAGATTAAGACTTCCAAACTCCTCACTATATAATCAAAAACATATTTCTGTTTAAGAAAAAGCTTGTTTTCATCTTGTCAAATAAATAAATAAATTTATTATTTCTCTAGATGCCTGCCCTTTTAAGGTTATAAAGTTCACTTTTGTTGCCTTCCTGTGTCACAAGCCCTGCTATCAGAACAGCATACTTAAAAAAAAAAAAAAACTGCATGATGCGAGTGTAAATTTTATCCCTGTGCAGATGGTTGATACACTACCTTTTGGAGAAGGGATGTGGAGGTAGGAGAAACACAATCCCAGACCGATTTTCACAGCATTGTTCAAGTATAGAACAGTCAGAGAGCCCACCTGCAATCTTCTACATTAAGAATACTCTTGCATGAAAATAAATAAAAAATAATTTTCTTGCTTGCAAAGATGCATCAGCCTAGCCTGATGCATTTAGCTGTTATTATTTTTTAAATATTTTATTTATTTATTTGACAGAGAGTGAGAGACCACCAGCGGAGAGAGGGGCAGAGGGAGAGGGAGAAGCAGGCTCCCCACTGAGCAGAGAGTCCAATGTGGGACTCAATCCAAGGGCCCTGAGATCATGACCTGAGCCAAACGCAGATGATTAACCAACTGAACCATCCAGGAGCCCCAAGAGTCACATGCTTTTCTGACTGAGCCAGCCGGGTACCCATAGATCATGATTTTAAAGGGGTCTTTTTTTAAAGCATAACTTCACTCAAGTCTAATATTTACAGAAGACAAATATATTCAATAGATGAAAATACAATGGCTTTGGTGAAGGTGAGAAGTAAACAAAGACACTTCCACACACATGTAGGTCTGTCCAGAGCTCAGTGAGAGCACTACTGAACCAGGTTACGAATACTAGCTAATTTCTATGGGACTCACTCTGTGCTAGTCACTGTGCTAAGAACTCTGTATTATCTCCTATAATCATCACTATACTTTCTATGAGAAAGAATCCCTTATTAGCTCCATTTTAAGGATAAAGAAACTAAAAGTCAACACTGTTATTAATTGTTAAGTTAATTACTGGTCACACGGTCGTAAATCATGGAGCTGAGCCTTGACACCAGATTCCCTGACTCCAAAGCTGGGGCTTTTAACTGCCATGGTATTTGGCCTCCTAGGAAAGCAGGTATGCAGCAGATGTCAAACACTGGGCAGTACAGGGAGGTGAGAGGAACAAGAGTGGCCACACCCCATCCAGCCAGAGTACACTGGACTGATCTATATCTGCTTTCCTATCTCTTACCTCCATCTCATTTCTCCTCTGCCTGTCCTCCTTTCCCACCTACTCGTTTGTGGCTTCTTGTAGGCGGCAGCATCCCTTGATCAGATCTGGCACCTTGTGGTTAAACACAGGCTTCCCCCTAGGATGTTCCTGTTTCTTCTCTGATTGGATCTGACACTTACTTCTGCTTTCTAGGAGCCCAGACATCTGTTTTCAGTTTTATGATACCCCAGGTGTGGCCACCAAAATGCCAGATGTGGGGCAACTGTTGGCCTGGGAAAACTAAGAGAGCGAACATCAAACGTATTCTCTTTCTTTTACTTAGAACGAAAACACAAGTTGCTTACGTTTTGAGGTGAGATCAAGTGCTCTGGTTCCCACACTCACACGTGAACATCTTTCCTAAAAACTCACGACCTTGGACAAAAATATTTCAACATTGCTTTGAAAAGGAAAAAGTTATTTATTTGACACCAGCATGTAGTCACTAAAGAAATACTTGGCAAGAAATGTGAGAAGCTTCACTGTTTATCTTGCTCTCTCTCTCTCCTGCTTCCTTTCTCCCTCCCTCTCTCCCTCTCTCCTGCCTAGTATATACCTCAAAAGCAGTAGGCAATTAATATTTGTATAGAATTGAATGGATAGAAAGAATCTTTCTGTAACAATCAACAAAAATGCTTATAAAGAAAAACAATTGGTCTTCAATGAGAATTAGAAAAAGTATATCACTCTGACCCTTGCAAAGTTCTCTTAATAATATGATCCAAAGGAACTATTGGGAGCAAAGAATCTGGGTTGCTGCAGGACACTGGCCTCGGCCCTTATCACTTCAGCCGCCTAGAACAGGGGCCTGCAGGGACCTGAGGAGTCAAGATGCCCAACGGCACCTGTATCCATCTCACCCTTACCCCACTATCCCTCATAAATCTCTGTCAAGGGGTAGTGCTCCCTGGAGCTTCTTCAGCCCCTGTGTCTACCATGATCTTAAATATTCCTGTAATTCCCTAGGCGCAGGGAAGTGCCTGCCTCTCTGGACAGACTTTAGAGTAGGGAGGCACTGCCCATTTGCTTGCCAAAGCCCTAGCTTTGATACTTTCTGTTGGGCTTTCAGTTGCAATATCAGTAATGTCTCTAGAGCTGGGGGCTAGGTAAGAGAAAGATGCAAGAACTGGGCAGTTGGGGATCAAAATATCACCTTGATTTCTGATAAAGGCTGGTTTGGAGTACGTGGTTTAGCAACAGAACTGGACAGACTGCCCTACCCACTCACAGACAGTTGTATAAAATTCACAGCATAGAGGAACAGCCCAGAATGTATGTTCTATGCATGAGGGCAGATTTCAAAGAGAATCAAGGAAGGAGCGTGCTCATCTTCTTCAAAACCTACCCAGTGAGGTAATTCTCTCCACCCTCATGGGGTGGTGTGGAAAGAGAAAAGATCCAAGGTGAAAATATACTCAGTCCCCTGGCTGCAGCCCATGGAATATAGAAAGTCAGGAATATAGAAAGAAAAGGACTGGAAGATTGGAGGCAAGTAAGAGAAGCATGTGGAAGGTCATAGAGGGTAGGCACTGAGTGTGAGGATTTTTGTATCATCTGTTATTGCTGGCCGGAAGCATCCAACAGAAGTAACGAATAGAGCAAACAAGATTTCTCAGCTTATTGATGTTACCCAAAGATTGCCATTATCAGCCATGGAAGAGGCACAATTGGAGAAGCACGAGCAGACTAGCTATCGGAGCAGAGATGGAAGCTCTGTATTGGCCCTAAAGCATGGATTTCCACTTGTTAGGGCCAGCCCAGCTGTTGCTGCCTCGGAATGTGAGTAACATAGACCAGCAGTGGAGTCCACACATGGAACTGTCTGCAAAGAGACCAGCTTAAGTGTCTTTTCTATCCAGTGGTTTATCCTCACATCCTCAACAGTATTTATTCCAAGTATGGGTTTGCCTTTCCTACTCACAGATCCACAACAACAGCACCATTTTCTGGAGGCATCCAGGAAGCCTGACCCACAGACATGAAGTCCCACTCAACATAGCTTCTGACCAGGGAATCCATTTCATAGGGAAGAAGAAGTGGGAATGGGTCCATGACTCCATTTTCTGTTTGAATGGTACGGTCAGAAAATAGTTGAGGTTTTTCATTTGGCAGTACCTGAGTAGACATTGGAGGGTGGTTAACAATTTTTTTTCTTATATGCCATTTCGGACTGAATTGTGTCACCTGCAAAAATCATATGTTGAAATCCTAAGCCCCAAGGACACTTGGGTGGTTCAGTTGGTTAAGCCTCTGGCTTTGACTCAGCTCATGATCCCAGGGTCCTGGGATCGAGTCCCACATCCAGCTCTCTGCCCAGCGGGGAGCCTGCCTCTCCTTCTCCCTCCACCTGTTGCTCCCCCTGCTTATTCTCTCTGACAGAGAAATGAATAAAATCTTAAAAAAAGAAAAGAAATCCTAAGTCCCAGGAAGAAAGTTGTTTGTTTTTAAAAAAAAAAAAAAAGATTTTATTTATTTGATATAGAGAGAGAGATCACAAGTAGATAGAGAGGAGGAAGCAGGCTCCCCGCTGAGCAGAGAGCCCAATTCGGGGGTCAATCCTAGGACCCTGAGATCATGACCTGAGCTGAAGGCAGAGGCTTAACCCACTGATCCACCCAGGCGCCCCGGAAGAAAGTTTTAAAGAGGTAATTTAAGTAAAAGGAGGACATTAGGAGAGAGGACAGCCATCTATAAGCCAAGAAGACAGGTCCCAGAATGAAATCAACTCTGCTAGCCCATTGATGTGGTGCTTCCAGCCTCTAGTACTACGAGAAAGTTAACTTCTATTGGTTAAGCCATCCCAGTCTATGTATTTATCATAGCAGCACTAACAAACTAATCCATACGCTGTTTATAATAACTAACATTTGTAGTGGTTATAAAACACTTGCAGTTACATATCTTATTTGAATCCCATAACAACTCTGACATGGCTCTAAGTTTCAATTAGGAAATTGAAGCCACAGCATTTCCTAAGATCACAGAGTAAGTGACAAAATTAGGTCTTGAACCTCAGAATGCTGAGTCCTTGTCCTCCTTATCAAGTGGGACGTTCTCTCTTGAAAACCCATCAGTGGCCATATTCCTTACTTAGAATGGTATACTCAGTCCTTCCCCTTCCAGCATGCCCCCGCTTTCCCACTCTGGGCACCACCATTCACCTCCCTTCGGCCTCATGCTTTATCAATACAAGATCCTCTCTCTGCGTTCAACACACCTTGTTCTCTCATGCCATTGTGTGAACTGTTTCTCCAGCTGGGACACCTTTGATGCTTTCTCAACTTGACAGATTACAACACATTCTTCAAAACCCAGCCCAAATATCACCTCTCTGTGAACCTCCTCCACATGGCTTTCTCTTATGCGTGCTCCCATGTTTTACATACCCATAATTACACTTACCTCATGAGCCTGGGAAGCAAATTAGAGTGAAAAGGGCCAGAGTTTTGAAGCCAGGCTAACATAGGGTCAACTTCTGACTCTGTCATGTTTCATTCCATCAAATAGCTTTTATTGAGTATACATTACAAGCAAGGCATTGAGCCATGTTCTAGGAGTACGAAGATGACAAAGCTGTGTGCGCCCTGAAAAAAATTCAATCTTAATATAATCTAGTTGATTCAGACAAGCAATAAGTTAAAATTTAGAGGGACAAGTGTACTGCTAGAGATATGTCCAGGGAGCACTGGACAAGGCATTGACCCTTTTCTAGGTCAAGGAAGACTTTTTGAAGGACAATCAGAAATTAGATGAAGGCAGGGAAGAAAATTCCAGGCAGAGGAATTTAATAGACCGAGTGAGAGACCAGCAAGCTAATTCTCTAAGCCTTGGTGTCTTCATCTGCCAATGGAGAGATATGCACCGACCTCATAGGGTTGGTGGAAGGATTAAATGATACATCATATTAAATCAATGAGTAAAGTGCCTGACTTTGAGTAAGTGCTCAAAATATTCAGGCAGTTATTTTGTTGGGGTTATTTCAGCTTCTGTCTCTCCTGCTTGACCATGTAAATTTTTTGAGGGTTGGGAACAGTCTTGTTCATCCTTGTGTCTTTAACTTCTGACACTGTACTTGGCACATAGTGAGCATTCAGTATATATTTGTTGAATAAGCTTATGAGTTAATGAAGGACTGAGCAGGTGTTTCAGGATCTCATCTATTCTAAGACAGAAGTAAGCAGTTTAAGAAAGGAACCAAAAAGCCATAGCAGCCCTTTACAAATCTTCAAACTTCTCATAATTTTTCATTTTTCAGTTAATAGAATAGCATCCTTCTTGTGATTTATATCTCCTGACTTATAGAAATTATCAAAAATTCTGCCTTAAAAAAACTCAAAGAACAGCAGACCTAGGATAAGTCCATTTTGATATAAAAAAGAGGAGTAATAAGTATAAGTATAAATCCATGGGGCTCCTGGTTGACCCAGTCAATAGAGCATGCAACTCTTGATCTTGGAGTTGAAAGTTCAAGCCCAATATTGGGTTTAGCGATTACTTAAAATAAAGTCTTCTTAAAAAAGTAAGTCCAAATTCCCTGATCTTATTCCTTTGACAGTATGTAACACTTTATTATGGAGGATTAAAACATATTTTTCACTGAGAAGTTGGTCAGCGATAGAAAGTTGGGAGACCAATGTCTCAGGAACTCTTTCTTTCTCCTTGACAAGTTCTAAAGGGTTCTTGGGGACATGGTGAAAAACACTGTTTTAATAAATTTTATAAATGCCATGTGTGTAAATAGAAGCTTGTAGGTCTTCGTTACAATCATTCATTTTAGCACCAAAAAAATGTTAAGATAAATAGACATCATTCTCCAAGGTCAGATTCTCTTGGAACAATCCCAAGCTATTAACTGTAAGTGTAATTAAATTGTAATCAAAGCACATTTTAAACAAGCTAACAAATCTTTGTCCAGTCAAGCATTCCTAGAGGAGATCTTGTACTTCTGCATTAATCTTAAAGGGACACCATCTGAATGTGTACTCTGAATTTTTGCCCCAAATTACCAAATCCAGATTCTACTTTCCATTATTCAATCTATTTTCTTCAGTTGGTGTGCAGATTCTGCCAAGCAGGTGGTCTGTAGCTTGCAACAGACAACACTTACCAGCTGTTAAATTTACACATTGCTGTAATTTAAGTGTTTAATTGCTCTCAGTGCACTCAATTTACAGCTCATAAACCCCTCCCAAATGGCCCCCAAACCTCTCTGCCTGTGATGGATTCAAAGTTAAATGAACCATAGCATCCCTTGGTGGGAAAATGAAATATCTGATTAATCTTATGCTCTTTAAATGTTTCTAATTACTTGTCAGAAAAAAATAATATATATGAGTGTTTTCTCTAAGTTAGTTATGGAGAGAAGTCAAAGGTTAGCTTCAGTAACTGCCAGGTCTTCTACTAGTCCCTCAACAAACATCCTTGCTCTTTGAAACTGAAACATAAAGATGGTAACCGACGTAATGTCTAGGATGGTATCTTGACGTAATGCCTAGAATGACCAGGGAGGATCATAGGAATAACAAACACTTTGTGGGCAATGGCTACATCATTGCAAACTGTTCTTGTGTCAATGGCATCTAAGGAAGGTCAAGAATACAGGTGCTGTTTCACAGTCTGGTGCCAGAGTCTTTCCTACTCTCCACCTGCTCTCTTGCCTGGGAAACTGAATACTGACTTTGAGAGACCTCATCATATTTAACCTTAATGTTTTATGTATGAGGATACAAGGCTACAGAAAGTCCAAGTGGTTTGCCTAGCTAGTGAGTGACGAAGGGCAGGACTGAAGCCTCAGGTCTTTGCCGCCTTAGGCAGTTATCTTGGTCATTTGACCACCCAGCCTCTTTCGTCCCCCAATTATCTGCCATCAATGGCAGCAAGGAGAGAGGACAGAACAAAAATAAATAAGTAAACCTTTTGAAAACCTTGCATAAGATACAGAAATGGATTTTTTTTTCAACCAACAATACCCAGGTGTTTCCGGCTTTAAGCCAAATCACATATGAAAATAGAGATTTATATACTAGGTGAAATTACAGAGTGCTTCTTGACTTAATTGAAAAGGATTCACTATTGGATTGCCTTAAAATCTGGCTTCCCTACTGAATTTTAAAGTGGCTTGTGCTGGCCTCAAGAACACATCTATTATGTAAAATAAGGTATTTATGCATTCAAACCAATTAGCAAGTGGTGTTTATAAAGTACCTAACTGTGCCAGGTGCTATATAATTTTTAAAAAGTACCATATAAGCCATCTTCCCTACTGACAAAGGGTTTGCATCTTCATTGTGGACACAAGACAAGCAAATGAAAGAACCTGAGGGACGCCTGGGTGACTCAGTCGGTTAAGCATCTGTCTTCTTCGGCTCAGGTTATGATCCTGGGGTTCTGGGATGGAGCCCCATGTCAGGGCTCTGCTCCTACCCCCTCTCATGCTCTCTCTCACTCCCTCTCTCTCTTTCAGATAAATAAGTAAAATCTTCAAAAAAAAAAAAAAAACCTGAAAATTAAACAGTATATAATAAAGTTAAAATGTACAGTATGGAAAATTTGTAGGATTGGATAATAAAAAATAAAGTGAAAAAGCTTTATAACACTTAAACAATCTCTGTACTAAATATATTTGTATTTCTATTTATGGGTTATCACATAGAAACAGGTTAAAAAGCACTGTAGAGAAACTAGAACCAGTCATTTGGCAGGTTTGTAAGAGTTTTGACGCCCCCTAGTGGTCACTCATAACAGTATTGAAAGTCTGAATTTACTGTTAAGGAGCAATTTTTGACTCCTGAAAACAATGGGGGAGACTTTAATTTTTTTAAAGATTTTATTTATTTATTCGACAGAGAGAGCGATCACAAGTAGGCAGAGAAGCAGGCAGAGGGAGAGGGGGGGGAAGCAGGCCCCCTGCTGAGCAGAGAGCTTGAGGCGGGACTCCATCCCAGGACCCTGAGATCATGACCTGAGCCCTCCAGTGTTCTGAATTTTGGGCATTGTAATAGGTATGTATTTCCTTGTTGTTTTATTTTCGTATCACTGATGATATAAAATGTAGAACACCTTCCCATGTTTATTTGCCATCTGCATATCTTCTTTGGTCAGAGTTTTAGATTTACAGAAAAATTGAGAACATAGTCCGTAGAATTGCCATACACACCACACCCAATTTCTCCTATTATTATCATATTATATGTGTATTGCAAATTTGTTGCAATCTATGAACCAACACTGATACACTATTATTAACTAGAGTTCATAGTTTATTCAGAATTCTTTAGTTCTTATCTAATGTCCTTTTACTACCCTAAGATCTCATTCAGGATATCACATTACATTTAGTTCATAGGTCTCTTAAGCTGCTTTTGACTATGACGATTTTCAAACTTCCCTTGCTTCTGATGCCCTTGGCGATTTTGAAGAGGATTGGTCAAATATTTTTTAGAATGTCCTTGGAGTTTTTTCTCATGATGAGATTGGAGTTATGAGATTTGGGAAGGAAGATCACAGAGGCAAAGAACTATTTTCATCACATCATATCAAGGCCGTATGATATCATCATGATTTATGACTGTTGGTGTTGACATTGATCAGATGTAGTTTTTGTCAGGTTTCTGGCTGATGTAGATTTTGTCAGGTTTCTCCACTGTATGGTTATTCTGTTTTCCTCCCTTTCCTCAATCTTTGAAGGGAAGTCATTACGTAAAGCCCTCAGATAGGGAGTAGGGATGTATGCTACCTCTCATTGAGGACAGAGAGTCTTCAGCATGGACAATTTATCTCTTTTTTCCTTCATTTATTAATTTATCCAATCACTTATTTATATCAGTATTGACTCATAAATATTTATTTTATACTTTAGATTATTATCTAATATCACTTTCATCTATCTACTTCTTTATTTGCCCAAAATGTTCCACCATTTGTCACTGGAAACTGTTTCAAAAAGTTGGTTCCTCTGCCAACTTTTTAAAATCACATCCTTGGGGCGCCTGGGTGGCCCAGAGGGTTAAGCCTCTGCCTTCCGCTCAGGTCATGGTCTCAGGGTCCTGGGATCGAGCCCCGCATCGGGCTCTCTGCTTGGTAGGGAACCTGCTTCCCCCTCTCTCTCTGTCTGCCTCTCTGCCTACTTGTGATCTCTCTCTCTCTCTGTGTCAAATAAATAAATAAAATCTTTTTTAAAAAAAAATAAATAAATAAAATCACATCCTTATTTTCTGGCACTAAAACATGCTCCAGGCTCACCTTGTCTAGTTCCTGCTCTAGTCTTCAATCAATCATCTCTCCAAAGATCCCTAGTTCCTTTTATTGGAGAATGATATTAGAAATCAAGATCTGGGTGTTAGGTGTGTTTGGGGTAGTAGTGTCATTTCTTCTAGGACCACTCTGTTAACAGATCAAAGAAATATATGTTTGTATAGTAATCAGTTATATATACAAATCTATAAATATTCCTATATGAAACCATATTCGTCTATGTTAGCTAAACCTGAGCTCCTAGTAATGTCTCCAACTGTAATCCATTACCACATGGATTATTCTAGCCTCCTGCTCCTGCTCATCTATAACTTCTCACTCCAGAAATGAGATACTTGGCTCCCACCATCTGCCATTCCTTTACTCCCTTTACTCAATTGTCTAGTTCCAGTATACATGTATAGTGGTATCAGAATTGCTATCCCATTCCCCCAAGTAAAACACCTTTATCAACTAGAGTTTTTTTAAGCAGTTTCTTTTACTTTCAGTCTTACAGATTCCACTCATTTCCCGTTTTACATTTCCCCCCACCTCCTCCAGTGAGGTTGTTACATACTATTGTTAACACAGTTGGGGTCTTCATCATGGTCTGCTTCTTTTCCTGGAGTTCTCTGACCTCCTAAATGATTTTATGTTAATTTTCATACATTAAGCTTCACTCTTTGTGTCATACAGTTCTACAGGATTTGATAAATGCATAATATCACATTACCTACCATCACGTGTCCTACAGGGGCGCCTAGGTGGCTCAGTCAGTTAAGCATCTGTCTTCAGCTCAAATCCTGATCCCCATGTCCTGGGATAGAGCCCTGCATCAGGCTCCCTGTTTCTTTTCCCTCTATTTCTGCCCCTTCCCCTCCTCCCTGTTCATGCTCTTTCTCTCTCAAATAAATAAACAAATAATCTTTTAAAAAATGAAAAAAAAAAGTATCCTACAGAAGATTTTCACCTCTCTGAATGTCACCTGTGTTTCACTTCCCCATCCCTCCATCCTGAAGCCCCAACAACAACTGTTTGTATTGTCTCTATAGATCTGCCTTCTCCAGAATGTCCTATAACTGGAGTCATACGATGTGTAACCATTTTATTTCAAAAATTTTTAAAAGCTTTTATTTATTTATTTATTTATTTGAGAGAAAGAGAGAGTTTGGGGAAGAATTGGGGAGGGGAGGGAGAGAGACAAGCAGACTCCCCCGTTCTGAGAGTGGAGCCTAATGCAGGGCTGAATCTCATGACCCTGAGATCATGACCTGAATCAAAACCAAGAGTCGGTGGCTTAACTGACTGAGCCATCCAGGTGACCTGTGTGTAACCATTTTAGACTGGCTTCTTTCCTTTAGCAATATGCATTTAAAATTCCTCCATGTCTTTTTGTGGCTTGGTAGCTTCTTTCTCTTTATCTATGAATAATATCCCATTGGCTACAAGTACATTTATCTGTCAAGCAATGTTTTAATAACTGAAAATGAAGAAATAAAGAAAAATTTATTCTTACCCTAGAGAAGCCCACTGCCATTGGGGCTGGGCTGGTGACCCACAAATAAATTACAGCATGGTAGGAACTATGTTACATGGATAAGCAAAGTGCTGTAGGTACCCGTGGGAGAAAGTGGGTGTCTACAGGGAATGCAATGAGGTGTGGGCATAATGAAAAGTTGGCATTTTTCTTGGGTCTTGAAGAAAAAGTAGGCCTGTGAGGGGGAGATGGGAGAAGGAAGATGACTGGTGAAAAGAACCTGTCAACAAATATTGCAAGAAGATGAGAGAGATTATCTTAGGTCCTGGGTAACAAGTGCATTTTCCTAATCTGCATGGGTGAACCCAGAGTTAGATTTGCAGATCAGGAGGAAGGGTTTTGTGGTGTCCCTTCCCTTGGATAATAGCAATAACAATGGCTCTGACTTCATAAGCACCTACTACCACATGCCAGGCTCAGTGGTAGGCACTTTACACATATTTTTTTCCCCTCACAGGACTGGACTGGTGTGTGTCTAGCACACATGTATGTAAAGATATGGAAGGTCTTCTTTCCATTGAAAGCTGATCCCACTGATAATGACTGCTATTAAAGTGTGTGCTGGTGACCTTATAGACATTGTCTTACATATGTAAAGAGAAACTTCCCTTTGATGTCTCTCCTTCTTTAGGCCCCTTTAAAAAAGCCATCCCATCAGCAACTACTGCATTCCTTGGGAGTGCCCACCTCCTCCAGGCATCAGGCCTCCAGATCAACTCATTTTCTTCTTTACCTCTAAGATTTTATATTTACCTAAGCAATTCCAGAAATGAGTGATAGTAAGAACTGGGATTAGAACTGGAGGACACCAAGCTTTTCTTTGAAGAACGTAACAAAACAAGGTCAACTTTCTCTGGAATCTGCCCCATGTAAGTTTCCTTAAGAAAGTCCAACCAGATCTTTTGAATGGTATTTGGGCTGCCTGCTTCTTACTCAGAGAGTTCAGAACTGAACCTTTCCCCCTCATGTTGACTCTACAATATGTGGCAAGGTCTTGAGATTGGGCCAACACTCCATGGAGGCCATCAGAACAGCACTGTTCTCGAACAGAGTTCTCTAGGGCAAAGAACTATAAAAATGTGGCAATGGGAAGAGTAAGAGCTGCCTCAGTTCCAACTCTGTTTGATCATCATGACTTTTGGCACTGGAAGATGACATATCAATTTGTACCAAAAAGCAAATTACCAGTCTGGGATAATCTTTGATGAAGGCTTGGCAATCATGTTGAGGCTGCAGATCCTTTATATATTTCAGCCAATGCAATCCGCCAGGGAATGTGTGCTGAGTGACACATCACACAGATAAAAATAAAGCAGCAGTTAATTTGACACCCACAACTAGATGACAAAAATGGAACCTACAAAGTGACTCAAAATTTATATTATTTCCAACACTTTAAATACTGGTGATTGGGTCTCTTGTATTCATTTCCTGTGATGCAAACTTTTCTAAACACGAAGCTTAAATTTGTTGTAGAATAAAATTTTGAGATCTGAGGAATTATAAATTCACAACTGTGCAAATATAAACATGTGTCCTTATTCACATTTGGATAGTTAGCATTCAGTTTGTAGTCCTTATAAATGATTCAGTATTATAATCACACCTTTCTGTTTAGGTAAAAAGTTATTTTAGTCAAGTTAAACTAGAGGAGGTGGTGTAATTTTCTGCTTCAACCAATTCTATTCTTCAACCAATTCTTCTACTCAACTGAAGCAACCCAAAGGCAGGTATGTGTTTTACAAGTACTTGTACCCTCCATGCAGCAAGGCTTCCAGTTGTCCTCCAAAATCATGGTACCCCCTGCCCCCCAGTTTTTAAAAAAGTTTTTATTTAAATTTCAATAAGTAAACATACAGTGTTATATTAGTCTCAGGTGTACAATATGGTGATTCGACACAACACCCAGTGCTCATCACAAGTGCACTCCTTAATTCCCATCCCCATCTCTCCCATCCCCCGCCCCACCTCCCCTCCAGTAACCATCACTTGGTTCTCTATGGTTAAAAGTCTATTTCTTGGTTTGCTTCTCTCTCTCTCTCCCATTTTTTTTCTCCCTTTGCTCATTTGTTTTGTTTATTAACTTCCACATATGAGTGAATCATATGGTATTCGTCTTCCTCTGACTGACTTATTTCGCTTAACATAATACTCCCTAGTTCCATCTGTGTCATTGCAAGTGGCAAGATTTCATTCTCTTTTATGGATAAATAATATTCACATATATATATATGTGTGTGTGTGTGTGTGTATACATACATATATACATATGTATATGTATATATGATCTTCTTTGTTCATTCGCCAATTGATGGACACTTGTCCCGACCTCCAGTTTTTAAGTGGGTCACATGGTCACTTAGAAAAAGACCACATTTCCTCAGCCTGCCTTACAGATAGGTGTGGCCTGATAATTAAGTTCAGACAAATTATATGTAAGAATAAGTGTCATATAGCAGTCCCCAGGGACCTCCCCTACTTTAGCTTTCTTCTCCATTCCTGCCTTCTTCCTCCTGGCTAGATGGTAAGTGGCTAACTTGGACCATGAAGTGATCTTAGAACAGAGGCCAGGCCTGGCAGAACAAGTTGGCCTGCCTCACTCTAGACTTTTATGTGGGACAAACTTCTATCTTGCTCAAGCCACTGTCACTAGCAACTGAACATAATTCTAACTGATGAACCTTGAAATTTCTAGCATTCCCTGGCACATCACTACCGAGGCAGAAGATATAGTAAAAAAAGTTTATTGCATAAATGCTGCAAATTTCAGGGTTTACATTGTTTTTGTTAACCCAGAAATTCCTGGGCTGAAATAGGAGAACAGTGAGGTCATCTCAAGGTCAAAGGGAAATGAGATCAAGGAACTCAAGCAACCAGGAAAGTAGCCCATGTCAGACAAATAGGCAAGAAACAGTCAAAGCTAAGTCTCCGTAAAAGAAAACATGACTCAGTCAGGGGGACTTGGACATTACAGGAGTTTGCAAATATCTCTAGACTGGAGGATAATGAACAAGTAGCTCAGGATCTGTGTCAGAGGTTCTCAACTGGGAAAATTTTGCTCTTTAGGGGACACTGGCAATATTTGGAGACATTGTGGGCTGTCACAACAGGTTGGGGGAGGAATGGAACTGTGGGTGTCTAGTGCATAGAGGTCGTGGTTGCTGCTGGAAATCCTACCATGCACAGGACAGCCCCCATAACAGAGAATCATCCAGCCCCAAATGTCAATAGAGCTGAGGTGAAGAAATCCCAGTCTATCTGACTATAGCTGTAGAGGTTAGACCCCCAGCTCCAGCTCCTCTTGGAGTTCAGGCCAGAGGTCAAATGGATCATTTAGCCAGCCTGGATAACAGCTTGGAAATAGACAATCCAGACTTTCTTGTTCAGCATCATTAAGCAGACTTTGTGCCCAAGCTGAATTCCTGCAAATTGCTCCTGGAATACTGAATAGCTTATACTTTGAAGTTCCTTCCACAACACAGATAATTGTGCCCTACCTAAGGCTGAGACTGTGACATGCTCACAAGCCACGAAGAAGAGTGTGGAATATAAAGCAGGTATGTATGGAAGTTATAAATCTCTTCCCATTCCAAATGTGGGGAGAGAAATAAAACTGACAAGCAGCTTTCCCCTTTGGGTCTTAAATGTGGTGTCTTAAATGTGGGAATGAGCCCACATTCCCAAGGCCAGAACTCGTGCAAGAGACCCATGCCAGAGTGGCTGAGAGGGCAGATCTATTCTTGATTCTGCAGTTGATTTGCTATTTGAACTGAAATAACCCTCTGACTTTTCCAGGTGTCAGTTTTCCTTATAGTGTGAAAGTCAAAATTATCATTAGCTGGAGGGGAGGCCTGAGGGAAAGAGAGAGGAAGAGCAAGTTGATTGAACTGCTCTGGCTGTTAGGTGCTCTCTGCATAAATCAGCTCACTTCAACCTCAGAATACCCAGTTGGCTCTAGGGTGACAATACTGTGGAAATAAAGTCATATTTATATTCCTGCATCTGTGTTCACGTACATACATCTGTTTTTCATATTAATTGGATTATAATAATTACTTTTGCGTCTCAGAAATTTATTTGCCCAATTGCATTAAATATTAATTGAATGCTTATTATACACAAAGCACTGTTCTTGGTGTTCTACGGTTCCTGCCCACAAAAGGCTTTCATTCCAGTGGTGAAGCAGACATTCACACAATAAATTATAATACAAGGGAGAAAGCCATAATGCCATAAAAGAGACATAAACAAAGTGTTATGGGCCCATAGAGAGTGGAATAATCAATTTCATTGGAAGAAGTGGATTCTGCTGTTCATTATTTTGTTTAAAACATATCATCACACCTCTGATACATGTCAGGCTGTCTGCTAAATTGTTATAGACATTCAAAGATGAGAGAGACCAAAGAGCTTAGCTGGGTGGCTAAGAGATGTATACTGGAAGTAACATTTGAGCAACATTATGTTAAAAGTTGTTCATAGTCCTTCCAAAAATCAGATAGGTGAGTGGGGGGAAAGGGGCGGGGTAATCCAGGCAAAGGGAAAGCATGAGCAACAACTCGTGGCACCAAATCCACTTCCACATAGCTCCCGATCACTACCTAAATCCCAATTCCCACCCGTAACCACACCTGTTAACACCTTAAGTTAGGAGCCGGCCTCTCCCTAAATCTTCTCTGTAATGTAAATCCTCCACGAGGAGTTTTTTCCTTTTAATGGATGTGCAATATTTCTTCCATTAGCAATTTTCCATGCAATTTCTGCTTGGAAACTATTAAAGTGATACAATAAACACCCTTATACATGTGTCTCTGCATACTTGTGTGAATGTGTCTAAAGCTTTAATGGGCTAAATGGACTACAGTTTTAAACTGGGGTTGTAATAAACTAATTTCAAGGACAAGTCACCAATTGACAGGGATCTCAGAGTCCTGGAGAGATGAAGTTTGTATGAGAGAGCATTGAGCCTCCAAGAGAAAAAGGCAGGAAGAGAAAATGGATGTCTCTCAAGACAAACTTCACCTGCTTCATAATCTTGCATGAAGACAACTCTGTCTATAAACTCATACTGTGGTTTGCTAAGTGGGTCTATACCCCTTTTAATATTCTGATTCAAGGAGACTTATTTCTATGTGGGCATGCTGAGCATTACACCAGCATGCACTAATAGAGGAGCAGAAGTGGCAACAAAAAAAATTTTTTTTTAAGATTTAATTTATTTATTTACAAGTCAGGCAGAGAGGGGAGGAAGCAGGCTCCCTGCCGAGCAGAGAGCCCAATGCGGGGCTCGATCCCAGGACCCTGAGATCATGACCTGAGCTGAAGGCAGAGGCTTAACCCACTGAGCCACCCAGGTGCCCCTAAATATTTAAGATAAAATTGGGAGCAACTTAACATTGACAAAATTATATCCATTAGCTTTTTTTCCCTGTGATTTTAAAAGATAAGCCCTGTTCAGTTTTAGCTTTTGAAGATCAGTGCTTTGAGAACTCTAGGTCTGATGTAATCATCAGAACCCATGTGGAGATCCAGATCCTGTTACTCCTGTGGTCCTAGTTTGCTAAAGGATGCGGTGAGGCTGCTAGCGCAGAGGTGAGAGGAGGGCAAGGAAGCCACCCCTGCTCTTAAATCCTGCCAGGAAAGTCAACAAATGATTCAATCTTTAAAAAAAAAAAAAATTAGACATAATTCACATACCATAAAATTCACCAAAGAATATACAATTCAGTGGCTTTCTGGTATATTTACAAGGTTGTACAACCACTGCTACTATCTAATTCCAGAAAATTTTTATATCCCCGAAAGAAACCTCATATCCATTGCCAGTCTCTGTCCATCTCCCCTCCCACAGCTTCTAATCTACTTTAAGTCACTATGGTTTGGCCTATAGTGGACATTTCATATAACTGGAATCATACAATATGTGGTTTTATGTGACTAGTTTCTTCCAGCTGCCATAATGTTTTCATTATTGCTAAGAGGTTTTACTAAAATAAACTGATGGAAAGAATAGCTTAAGCACTTTTTCCCCTGCAACCCCAAAGTCAGATTCTTGCAGTTTCTAGGCCCAGGATTATTTCTTTTAAAAAATCATTTCTTTTTGAATATAGTGCAAGTATTCTGAAAATCTATGGAGAGGAAAGATGTGAGTATGATCTCGTGCCACGTCTCTACTTTCCAGAGTCATTTTAGATTCAGAACTGATTCCATATTATTTCTAACTAGCACAGTGATTCAGTTCTTTGAAAGAATAGAATTTTAATGTCTCTTTCTATTAATAGCTTGCATTTTAATGCTTCATAGATTAGATAAGTTTTAGGATCCAGAAAATCTATGGTAAATCTTATTTGATCATGAAATTTTTTGCTGGATCCAGTGAATATTCTCCACACCTCTTTTTAGCATTCAGAATTTTAGCAATCACGTGATTGATCTTGATTGAGTTGCAGAATCAGCCAGGGCAGGGACATATGTCTGCTTTCTTCATTGCTGTGTATTTCCCCAGTTTCTAGCACAATAGGTAGGTAGCCTAAGAAGTGCTCCATAAATGTCTATTGAATAAGTAAATGGATATGAAGCATTTAAGAAATTCTTACTCGTGTATTGTCTAATTTAAGATTTGGTCTAATTTCTCTCCAGGTGAGAGTTTCTAACAACATACACCACAAAGCGCCAGGAAATGGGAAAAATGGGACACCAACCTGATCAGACCTGGGTTCCAGGCTTACTCGGGGTGGGGAAGGGGGTTTTAGGTGGGTGTATTAGGACTTAGGTGGGAGCAGATTTGCTAAGAAAAGGGAGTTCTGTTATCAAAAGAATATGAGACAGAGAACTGGGGGAAAAAAGCAACGGCTGTCTGCATGGTAGTGCATGAACTCATCATAAACTACTCAATCACATTACATATTCCCAGAAAGAAAGCTTAAAATGAAAGGAGAAACTGCTCGGTATTCCAGCAAGGGGTGGAGGGAAGTTAGAGGAAGAGAAGGGAGGCAGAATGAGTGAGGCATAGACAGGTAGGGATGGAGAGGGAGCTTGGCAGCAGGACAGGCTGCAAAGCTAGGATTTTCTTCTCAGTGTGGTAGAGGTGACATGGCCCATTTATGCATTCAAAGATCATTCTGGCAGTCCTGTGGAGAATGAACATGGAGAGGTGGCGAGAGGGGAAGTCCGGAAACCAGTTAGGAGTTTATTGCCAACGAGGCAAGTGATGCTGATGGCCGGGACTAGGCTGGTAGCAGGCAAGGTAGCAAGATGTTAGATTACCCAGACACTAAGTGACTGCATATGCAAACAAACAACTTCAGTTGGTTTTCATGCTACAAAGGAGACGAATAAGGCAACTTGGTCTGTCTGTGGGATGGGAGAGCAAACAGGTGAAGTTTCTTCGAGCAAGTGACATTCAAGTTGGGACTGGAAAGATAAGTGAAGAGAAGGAAAGTTTCTAGACCAAGAATGTAGGTGGGAAGGCTTTGAGCCAGGAAGAGCACGGCTCATTCCAGGAACCAAAAGGCCGCTAGTGTGGCTGGAGCTGAGAGTGAGAGGAGCCATTACATGAGATGAAGCTGGTGGGGTCAGCAGGAACCAGATCTTGTAGGGTCTTCTAAGCCTTATACGCCTTGTAAGACTGTACACCTAAAAGCAAAGGAAGCCACAGCGGGATTTTAAGCCTAAAGGGGATGTATTGGTTTCCTCTGTTAGCGTATATTTATTAAACCTCATCAACATGACCATCACCTACATGGTTAGATTCACAGCTTAGAAAGAGTACTTTAACTGCAGTATAGGAAGTGAGTAAGAGGAATTAAGAGTGAGTGCAGAGGACCGAGTGGTGGACTTGTGAAGCAGGTAGTAGAAGATGGCTGTGTTTGTACCAAGCAGGTGGCAGTGGTCATAGAAGGTGGTGGATGGTGTGGGCATTGGCCGGTTGGGGGAGCAAGGAGGTAGGAGAGGCTCAGGGACTGGGCACTGCACAATAGACATTGGCAGATGGGGTTTAGCAAAGAGTTGGGACTTGTATTAAGTTTCAAGGAACACCTAGTTAGTCCCCAGCTTCTTATCTGATAGCATCTTAGAATGTCTTTAAAGGACTGAGATCAAATTTGCAAAATGATTAGCAGGAAATAGATGGCATTCTTAACTTGGAGTGCTTCTAAGTGAGCTTATTTACAAAGGGTTGCTTACAAAGATGTGGGCAGGGTGTAGAAGCATCACAAAGGATTACCTTATGCCCCAAATAAATATGGTAAGTTTCCAGAACCAAGCTGGAGAAAGTCCTATAGAAAAGGTTTCTTTGACCTGTGATCTTCAGTCAAGGAATTCACAGGGAAGAAGCCAGGGGAGTGGAAATTCTCCCTGACTGGCTTTCTTCCCTGTCGTTAGTCCAATTGCCTTGGATCCCCATTGGTCAGCCCAACCAGAAGTTTGGAGAATCCCTGGTGGATTCAGGTCAGCCTCTAGATGTTAGTGCAGCGTGAGGGGTGAAGGGAAGACCTGGAGGGGCAAACAGAAGTCCATGCTGGAATCCAGTTCCTCAAATTACCAACTCAAATTCTCACCTCTTCGCCTGCACTGAAATAGGATTTCAAACATTTAAATTGGGAAACAAAAATAGAGGAAGAAAAATGTGCTCAACTGTTGGAGGAGGTCCCTCCACTCACCCTTATCTATTACTCAGGATGTTTAGTTGTAAAATCTGATGAAAATTCCCTTTTGGGATCTGCGGCTTTTGCTAATCTTTCAGCAAGCTCTTCAAAAACACAGTTTGGGAAGTAAAGAATTTTATGGTGAAAGTTCAAAGGAATTCGGTTTGCATCCTGCACAAGTGTGAGTTGTTTTCTGCAACCTAGGCAACTCCCTGGAGCTTAAACACACCAGAAGCAAAGAGTGCTGGCCAGATGACAAAATTATTTTGCCACATCATGGATCTGATCAACCCAGGCTTTCTGCCTTTGTTTTCCCTATTACCCAAGTTACAGCAAATTCATTTTTCTAAGCACATTGTCTTTTTAAATCCATGACAAATCACGGAAAAGTCATCCATTACTTCAAATTCAGTTGGTCAGCACATTTTCCATCCATGACTAGTAAAACAGGTTAGCCAGGTATCCTATTTCTTTACCCTCTAAAATGTTATGATCCTGGAACAGGCTTTTAATATTTTTCTTAATGGCTCCAGTTTCCACCGCAAGTTAACAATGATTATTTGTGGTCTGACAGTTCCCTTGGCATTACACCAAAAACAGAAGCAAGAAAGCACGTTCTCCGCCAGAGAGGCTTAACATCCAAGCCAGACATTCAGCTGTGAATCCAAATTTCCTTCTCTTCTATACTTCTTCTCTCTCTCGGGTAAAAAAATGTCATCTGGCAGGTTCTTTGGTTTCACAGTTCCAGGAAGCTATTTGAGCCCAGCAATTTCCAAAAATGTCACAGCATTTTCAAGTCAGTATAAATGTCAATCTGTTTTCTTAAGTAGAAGATATGTGTCCAAGTTAAAAGAAAGGAAATTTTTTTTTTTTCTCGATTTAGAAAGTTGGTTATCAAACATTGTCTTGGGGCGGAACTGCAGCCTGAGACTAGTAATGTAGACGGGTCAATAGCAAGTTGAGAGGTGCACACGGCAGACTGGAAGGCTGTCCCTCTTTCCTGCCGCCCCTCCCCCACCCTGCCCCTTCCAGACCAGCCCCACCCATAACAGCCCTCCAGCTAAGAAAGGAGAGAACAGTAGGGATGGGAGGGCCAGGGGAAGGCTATGTGAGGAATTCAGGATAGCTTTGTGTCTGAACACTTTCACTAAAAGCTCGGTAACAACAAAAATGTTTTAATTAAAAACCTCAGAAATGAAAGGAAACTTAATTTTACCTTTTAGGTTTAAAATTTAAGACCAGGGGACCAGAATTCTAGTTAACAAAAATAATTAATTTTAAAAGTCCAGTGCTAACCAAGGATCACTTAAGGGCAAGATGTGATTGAGAAAGACACCTCATCAGACCCCGGTAACCACCATTTTACTCTCAGCTTTTATGAGTTCAATCTTCTTTTAGATTCCACACATAAGTGAGAGTATACAGTATTTGTCTTTCTCTGTCTGGCTTATTTCACTTAGCATTATGTCCTCCAGGTTTATCTTGATAGGACCTTATTCTCTGCCCATACACCCATCTCTAACCTGTTAAAAACCAATCTCCACACTCCCAGAGTCTTCCAGTTTCTGAGCTGACCTCGGAAATCTACATCACCCTAACTTCTGTTGACCTGGTTTATAATTAATCATTCCTTGCTTTGCATTGGCCTCTAATATTTGTGGGCATTTGAATAAACATTTTTTGCTGACTAATTCCCCAGTTTAATAAGTGATCCCTGTCTTTTTCTGAACAGCAAGTCTAGTAGAATAGCCCAGGCCTCAAAGTTAGGCAGATCAGAGTTTGGGTCTCAAACTGCCAACTTTCCATCTGTGTGATTTCGGTTAAGTTACTTAATTACGCTGAACTTAAATTTCCTCATTTGACAAATATGGACCCTGGGGCCATTGTTAGAACTATTTGAGACTTCATATGTAAAAAAGCACAGTGTCCGGCAGATAAATACTTTTCATTCTCCTTTCTTTTCAACCCATCCAGTAGGGAAAAAGTGAAGAAAGAAGATACGGCTTTATGGGTATCTAAAGTTCTACTTAATATCCCACCAAAGAGAGAAATGGGCTTCTCTGGGCTTATGAACAATCCAATGACTAAAATTCCTGGCAACAGATGAGTCTCCTAATATTTCAATCCCAAGATTTAGAATTGTGAGAAAAGAAGTGGTATTTGCAATGTCAATGGCATTATTCAACACTCTTTGGATATTTCAGTTAAATCTCAGCAGTGATTTTTTTGCAGTAGGCCTTCCCTTTTTTTGCTTGGCAAACAATCCTGGCCTAATTTTTAGAAAGGGAGGGGGACAGGAAAAGGAAAACTCTGAATATTAATCAGTTTCCATGCTTATAAATAGTAAACAGAATTAAAACTGCCTGATAAAATCAATCTATTAAAAATTCTCTTTCATAAAAGCCCCTCCCCCCAAAATTCTAAAAAGGCAGTAACAACAAAAAAGTGTTTGGCATAATGTGCCTCTCAAGAAATCTTCATTTTTCCAAGCAAGAAGGGTGATGGCAGAACAACAATGGATAATTAATCAGAATAAACATGGTTGAGAAAAAGCTATTTGAGAAAGGAAAAACCAGGAAGCAAAGGGAAACCCAGGAAAAGGTTAAGTAATAAATAATAAAAATGATCAAGGGACTGACATTAAAAATATAAGTGGCCATCATCAATGAGTCCCGACTCAGGAAAAACAATGATTTCAGCTGTGGAGATAATCCCATGATCTACAGATAGATCTGCTGAGTGATGGGCACCTGGGAAGATGGGGAAAGTGTGTGCTTTAAACAGGCACCTTGACAAACTAGCATCTTTCTAGCTTTCTTATGCGGAATTTTATTCCAGGCACAGGACCTAGAAGTCACTCGGCTAAGCTTGCTAATATCCTTGTATCCATCTGGATCCTTCCAGAATGTCTGAGATTTGCAGTAACTAGGCCAATATGCACCTCCTCCCATCCACAGAAATCCCAGGGCTCTTCTTAAGCCCTTATTTCTGCCCCCCATCTTGGAATATAAAAAGTGGCTAAGCAAGTAAAACATGCAAGAGTCTAGCCAGCTCATCATACAGCTGGGTGAAGAAATTATGCAAAATCTGAATCTATCTGTGATTGCCTCACAGAGGGTCATGGATTTTGGTTTGCCTCAGGCTTTCTCCACCCAAACTGATTTTAATCCACAACGTAATTCTCAAAGCAGCCAGCCTAACCTCCCCGAATCTGCTGGGCTAAGAAGGTCAGGACTGGCCTGTTCCAGATTACGGCAGAGGACATTGGCCCTCCCAGTTTGGGCCTGTGCCCTCAGGACTGACCTAAAACTAAATCACTCACCAAAATATTTGCTTTTTCACAGTACTGAAGACCAAAGGCAGGAAAGATTAGATAATCATGTCAGTAATAATTGAAGCTTGCTTCCCTCCCTGTTCTGTCTGTTCTTACTTCTTTATCAGGCAACATTAAATGGTGAGGCCGAGAATGGGAGTGTACCAGAGGAGAGCAGGGCAGGAGGCAGTTGGGAAAAGGGATACTATAACCATTAAATCCCTTCCTTGCTCCTTATCTCTTTCCTCTGAATATATCTTCTCCATTCCTCCAGAAAAATCTAGGTCCTGTCTGCCCAAGCATCTAGGTTTCAAACGGTTCGCTCTTTCTCTCCTGTGAGCCCATCAAGGCTTAAAAATGGGCTTAAATGCTCCTCAGCTGAGAACCACCCTAAATCCCACAATGACACTCTCAACATGAGACTCTTAGAAGCCTTAATGAAAAGAAACAAGATCACCCTTCCACATCCCATCTTGTTGGATCTCCTGGCTTTTCCGTCCATAATTATACTGGCCCTGTAGGAGAGATTTCTACTCTAAGCTGTATGTAAAAGGCAAGGTCCTGCTTTCCCACCTCATTCTTGCTATCTCATTTCCCAGGAGCAGGCTCACCACTAATTTGGGATAGATTACCTTGAATAACACAACTCTGCTTAGAATTTAAGACCAGTTAAGAACAGTGAGGCCCATAAACACAGCCTTTGTGTGTGTGTGTGTGTGTAAAAAATTGTCTTGGATCAGAAACAATGTTGTATTGTATGCCATACTGGTGGATGAAGCATAAACTAGGAACATGTGTAATATTTATGGAAGATATATGGTAGGCAAGAAAGATTATCCAGAATACATTTCTATCCCAATGAGGACAAATTACCCAGTTCCTTCATCATAGAATAGAAGGGACAAGAGCAATATAATAAATCTGCCACCAGGTGGCAGTCTCTTCTAGCCAAGAGTAGTACAGAATTTAGGGATCAAGGAAGGTGGCACTGAGGGCAAAAGGTCAGGTTGACGTTCAGGAGTGGCAGTAGCCAGATCAACCTTGTTAAAGGGAGCCTTATATTAAGTTCATGAATAATTTTCATCCCTGATACCATGAGCCTACTGTGCAAGTACTGAATGTTTGGGAAAAGAATCTGAAAGTTACAAAATGAATAATCTTGTCGACCCAATTATTCAGATCATCTTTGATGGGTATTCACAAACGACACAAATATTCTTGTATTCTTGTATCATTCCAAGATATGCATTTACATACATCTTCCCTAACCCTCCAACTACCAATCCCCTGATTTTCTGTTCTTTCCTCCAAGTTTCTGAGCATGTGACCAAATCCTTAACCACTGTCCTTGAATTTATATGGATCTACATTTCAGTTCATCTCTCTCCTTCTTGGCAAACTGACCATGTACTGGCCAAAGTTATGCCCACTGGGAGGATTTCCATTCCTCATTGTCTTTTCATGACATACCTAATTTGGACTGCTAGAGTGATTTTGATTTGTAACCTCATATTGTGGAAAGCCATCTGTAATCCAGGCTTGAATTTCTTCTTCCTTTGTCAATTGTTCATAGAGAATTTTCCATAAGGATATAGGTGTGGGTTGAGTGACAGATACCTGCTCATGCAGCTTACCTTGGATCTCAGAAATTATTTAAATCAAAGAAGAAGAAGAAGAAGAAGAAGAAGAAGAAGAAGAAGAAGAAGAAGAAGAAGAAGAAGAAGAAGTTGTTATTTAAAACCAATTTTACATATGCCATTTCCCCTTGAGGATAAAATGCTCAGCTTACCAAATTTATGGTTTGGTAGTGCAGACAGCTCCCAATTAAGATGAGCAACTCACTTCATGCTGGGTGTCCTGAGGTCTGGTAGAAGTGGCTAGAGACCCTGGTAAGACATACAAATCCCAGAGTTGGGAGGAAAACCTTATGTAGATTCAGAGACAATCTACTTCAGTGTAGTTTTTAGGAGTCTAGTGGTTCAGGCTTGCCAGACTAATCTCTCCAAAGGGAAAGACAAATTGTAGCATCTTTCACCCCTACCATAAAGAAAGAAGAAAAGAGCCCCTGGATCTCTTTGGGTTCTGGAAACAAACATATTCCACACTTAGGAATATTGCTCCTGCCCACATACTGAGTGACATGGAAAGCTGTCAGCTTTGAGGGGCCTTGCAGCAAGAAAGAGCACTCCGCCAGGTCTAAAAGGTGGTGCAATCAGCACTGCCTCTTGTGTCATACAATCCGGCAGGCTCTACAGTGATGGAGGTGTCAGTGGTAGCAAAAAATGCAGTAAGGGACCTAAGAGAACTCTGGTGGGAGAATCAGAAGGCTGGCGCCTGAAATTATGGAGAAAGTTTATGCTATCCACAGCAGAGAATTGGTACTCCAGGTGCCCCTGAAGTACCAATTATACATCTTTTGAAAAAAAGTTCTTGGCAAGTTATAGAGGACAAGTTACTTTGGTAGAAGCAGAATGCTTGACTATGGAGCATCAAATGACCTACGCACTCAGAACGTCCCATTATAAACTACATCCTATCAGTTCTTCATAAGGTTGGACTAGTATATCCAGAATCAAGTCCAAGCAGGACTTGAAGGCTTAAGTCAGTTGTATGAACAAATAGGTCAGACCTTGATGTCACTTATCACAGTTGCATGAACTCCCTTCCTATGCCTTGTACTATGGCCTTGAAAAGGGTCTCACATGACAAGTCAAAATGGAGAGAAAAGCCAAAGATTGCCTTATAGTTGGGTCAACTCATTAAGTGTGTACAGACTGAAATGGATTAGCCATTTCAAAATGGGTTATAGCTGTATTCAGAAGTGGTCCTAGAAGACAATGAAGAGGAAAATCCTTCTAAAGGACAAAACTAGGAACAGTGTCTGGTCATCTGCTTTGGTGGAAAGAAAAATGACCTGAGTTAAGAATGCATATTAATTCCTGGGTCATTGGTAATGGTTTGGTTGTCTAATTGGAGGCCTGGAATGAAAAGAACTGGAAGACCAGAAACAAAGAGGGCTGTGTAGAGGAATGTGTGTAGAAATGTGGGAGTAGGTACAAAGTGTGAAGGGTGTTGTATTTCATTTATTTTTAAAAGATTTTTATTTATTTATTTGACAAAGAGAGATCACAAGTAGGCAGAGATGCAGGCAGAGAGAGAGAGAGGAGGAGGAAACAGGGTCCCTGTTGAGCAGAAAGCCCGATGCGGGGCTCGATCCCAGGACCCTGAGATCATGACCTGAGCCAAAGGTAGAGGCCTTAACCCACTGAGCCACCCAGGCACCCCTATTGTATTTCATTTTAACACCCACCAGAAAGCACCTACCAGATGCCAAACAACAGAGTAGGCAAAATGGCTCAGCCAGTTGATACTAACCAGACTGCCTTACCAGCAATCTCTGAATTGACATGATGGACATATAAATGGAATGTGGTAGAGTTGGAGGCTACATATGAGCCCAACAGCAGGGACTCGTGTTTTTAGCAAGGCCAATCTAGTCACCCCTGTCTCTGAACATCTTGTCAGCAACAGAGACCAACATTATGCCTACAATGTAACATTATTTTTTCAAGGAAATCATCCTGGACATTGAAACTGTCCTGGTTTTGGTTTTTTGTTTGTTTGTTTTTGAAAGAAGAAGAGCTTGGTGGAGGTGGGGGGCAGAGGGAGAGGGAGAAGCAGACTCCCACTGAACAGGGAGCCCAATGTGGGGCTCCATCCCAGGACCCCGAGATCATGACCTGAGCTGAAGGTAGATACTTAACTGTCTGAGGCACTGAGGCGATCGGGATCCTATTCTGAAAGAGCTAATGGTTCACTCTTATAAGGATAATATGTATTCAAGGTGTGAGTTTGCCTTTCCTAAGAGAGCCTGAGCCAGGATCTTATGAAATGCTGGAATCCCACACAGGATAATATTCAATCAGGCAGTCTGCTTTTGAGCAAAGGTACAGGAACAGACCTATGAATATATGGGTCCAATTGATCTCATCATATACCATACCATCAAGATGCAGCCAGGCTCAAAAAATGCCTAAATGGCTACTGAAATACCAACTTTTTTTTCTTTAAGATTTTATTTATTTATTTGACATAGAAAGACAAAGCAAGAGAGGGAGCACAAGCAGGGGGAATGGGAGAGGGAGAAGCAGGCTTCCAGATGAGCAGGGAGCCTGATGTGGAGCTCAATCCCAGGACCCCAGGATCATGACCCGAGCTGAAGGCAGACACTTAATGACTGAGCCACCTGGGTGCCCTTAAGTACCAAGTTTTGTCAGCCCACTTGTCTATTTTTTTAATCTGTCAGAGTAACATACCAAAAATGCTAATAGTGATTATTTCTATATGGTAATTTTTATTTTCTTATTTTTGTTTTCCTGTATTTTTAAAAATTTCTTAATGTGTTGCTATTAAATTAGAGGGGAAAAGGTAAAGAAAACTTTTCTTGCTTCAGAAAATAGCTCTAACTTCTGAGCTCTAGTATCTTTGCCTTTTCTCTCTTGAACTTTCTAAAATCTGTGTGGCTCTTTTATCATGATAAAAACTTTCTGGTGCTTTCAAACCACTCCTCTATAACCACTTACCACAGAAATCTGCATCACTGAAACATTTGTCTCCTATCATCCTGGACTCTCTGAATCTGTCATTCTTTTTCTTTTTCTTTCTTTCCTTGTTTTTTTGGTCATTTTTTTCTATCACTGTTCTGAGTGCTTCGTATAGAATCTGGCAAAGGCATTTACCTGGTACCTTCTGAGTTCTAGAAGCCTACTAATATTTACCTCAAGTCCTAGAAAGTCCTGTTCCACAGTGAATCTGTTGCACAGATAACAATAATTTCTTGTTACAAAAAACAAAATTAGCAGTTAAAGCAATATTTATTATCTCACACAGTTTCCAAAGTTCAGCTCTTGAACAGCTTAGCCAGGTGGATCTGGTTAAAATCTCTTATGATGTTGCTTGCAGTCAATATGTCATCTGGGGCTACCGTCATCTCAAGCTTCAAACGAAGTCCAGGATCTGCTTCCAAAATGACTCACTCACATGGCTGTTGGCTCCCTTCCTCACTGCGTGTACCTTTCCTCACAACATGAAAGCTGGTTTCCTCCAGAATAAGTAATCCAAGAGAGACTAACCTAGACAGAAGCTGCAGTTGCTGTGTCTTTTATAGTCCAGTCTTGGAATTAACATGTCAATTATATCATATTCATTTTGTTAGACGCAATTCTAGCCATAGTTAAGGCAGGCAAAGACTCTTGTAGAGGAGGGTAGCAATGAATTTACAGACACATTTTAAAACCAAAGAATCTAACGTTGGAAAGACTTCCAGATGTAGCACAGTCTACCTATCCCGTTAGTTTCCTCTGAATCTTAAGGCTATCTCCAAGAAATGATGCCAAATTACTGAGTTCAAACCTGTGGGGTATTCAGAAGCCTACATACCATATACACTTACTGTCTTCTTGGTCTGTGGAAGCCATCACTTGCTCCTTCTCTTAAGCACATGTGGATAACCCTGAGGGGTCATTAGATCCTTGAAATTTAAAAAAGCACTCTTAGATTGCCAATCATGCGGTTATTTTCCTCAAGTCCAGAAATGTGTTGAACTTTAAGGCCACAAAATGCAAAGAAAAGCCATAGAATATAAAAACTGTAGGCTTTTCACTCAGGAAGAACCTCTAATTTTATTCTAATTTTCTTCAAAGAAATAAATGTTAAACAAAAAGTCAGTCTACAGAAGTATTCAACAGTAATGTATGAAATGGGATGTTTGGAATCTGTAGGCCTAAAAAGTATGGAAGGAAAGATTTGGGTTCAGTGATCAATAAATTTTGATAAAGAGCTGATTACTATTAACTATATCTCACTTCTGTTTCCAGGCATCATTGGATACATGACATAGATTTTTTTTCTTCTGCCAAAAACAATGACAAAAAAGCCCAGAAAAAATGCTTTTGAAATTTAAAAAATTACCTTAAGAAACCAGAAAAAGAAGAGCAAATTAAGCCTAGCATAAACAGAAAGGAAATAGTGAAGATAAAATACAAATAAATAAAATAGAAAATAATAGAGAAAAATCAATGAAACCAAAAGCTGATTCTTTAAGACAATCAATAAAATTGATAGATTAATCTGTAGCCAGAATGGTCAAGAAAAAAAAGAGAGAATATGCAAATTTCTAATATCAAGTAACCAATATTAAGTGACATCATTAAAGATTCTATAGCTAATAAGAAGGTAATAAGGAGATATTATGAATAATGTTGTACCTATAAATTCAACAGCTTAGATGAAATGGACAAATTCCTTGAAGAATACAGACTACTAAAATTTACTCAAGAAGAAAAAAGTAACCTGAATAGCCCTGTATCTTTTATTTTTTTTAATATTTTATTTATTTATTTGACAGAGAGAGAGATCACAAGTAGGCAGAAAGGCAGGGAGAGAGAAAGGGGGAAGCAGGCTCCGTGCTGAGCAGAGAGCCCGATGCGGGCCTCGATCCCAGGACCCTGGGATCATGATCTGAGCCCAAGGCAGATGTTTAACCCAATGAGCCACCTAGGCACCCCAGCCCTGTATCTTTTAAAGAATTAAATTTGTACTTAAAAACTTTCCTACAGGGACACCTGGGTAGCTCAGTCGGTTAAGTGTTTGCTTTCAGCTCAGGTCATGAACCCAGAGTGCTGGGATCGAGTCTGGCATTGGACTCCCTGTTCACTGGGGAGTCTGCTTCTTCCTCTGCCTGCTGCTCTTCCTCTCTCTCTCTCTGACAAATAAATAAATAAAATCATTAAAAAAAAAAAAAAAAAAAGCACCTTCCTACAAAGAAAACTCCAGGCCCAGATTGCTTCACTGGCAAATTATATAACTAATATAGGAAAGGAAGGAGGAAATAATACCAATAAACTCTCTCAGAAAATTGAAAAGTAGGGAATTTTCCCCAACTCATTCTATAAGACTAGTAGTATCCTGATGCCAAAACTAGACAAAGACATAGCAAGAAAAGAAAACTTTGAACAAATGTCCTTTGTGAACACAGTGCAAAAATTCTAAAAATATCTTTACCAAGTCAAATCCAGCAATAAATGGGATAATACATTATAGCCAAATTGGATTCATCCCAGAATACAGGGTGGTTTAACATTTGAAAAATTGATAAATGTAATTTATCAAGTTAATGAACAGACAAAGAAAAGCTATAAGATCACCATAATATATGGAGGAAAAACACTGAACAAAATCCAGCATCCATTGCCAATAAAAACTCTCAGCAAACTGAGATTAGAAAGGAACTTCCTCAACTTGACAATGGCATGTATCAAAAACCTATAGGGGCACCTGGCTGGTGCAGTTGGTTAAGTGTCTGGCTCTTGGTTTCAGCTCAGATCATGATCTCAGGATCAGGAGATGAAGCCCTGTGTTGGGCTCTGTGCAGAATCTACTCGGGTCCTCTCTCCCTCTTCTTCTGCCCCTCTTGCTCATACTCTCTCTCTCTGAAATGAATAAATACATCTTTAAAACAAAACACAAAAACCTATAGCTAACATCAAAGTTAATAGTGAAAGATAGAATGCTTTCCACCTAAGATTAGAAACAAGCCAATGATTTTCATTCTCACCACTTCTATTCAACATTGTTGAATAGCTAGAGCAACAGGCCAAAGAAGAGAAACAAAACACATCAGGATCAGAAAGGATATAGTTCACAGATGAAATGATTATGTATAAAATCTGATAGAATCTCTAAAAATCTACAAGAATAAATGAGTTTACAAAATATTAATTAATCTACAAAAATCTATTGTATTCCTCTGTTTCCAACAAAAAATTGGAATCAAAATTTAAAATGTCATTTGCAATAGTATAAGAAATATAAAATACTTCAGGTTTAATCTGACATAAGACGTAAAAAACCTGTACATTGAAAACTATAAAATGCTATTGAAAGAAATGAAACTCTAAATAAATGAGAGCTATACCTTGTACATGAGTCAGAAGACTAAATATTGTTAAGATGTCACTTCCCCCGTTTGTTCTCTAGATTCAATGTAATTCTTTTTTTTTAGTTTACTTATATTTTATTTTATTTTTTTATTATGTTTAATTAGCTAGAATACAGAACATCATTAGTTTTTTGATGTTGTGTCCAATGATTCATTCGTTTTCAATGAAAATCCCAGTCAGCTTTTTCATAGAAATTGACAAGCTGTCCCTAAAATTCATGTGGAAATGCAAACATACTTTAACAGTCAAAATGATTTTGAAAAAAAGATGAATAAATGCAGAGGGTAAACACCACCTGATTTCAAGACTTATTATATAGTGATGCCATTTAAGACTGTGTGATATTTGTGTAAAGATACACAAATAGATCAATTCAATGGAGACTTTCAGAAAAAGACCCACATATTATGGAAAACTGATTTTCAACAAATGTACAAAGTAAATTCAGTGAAATAAGGACAGTCTTTTCAACAAATGGTGTTGGAACAACAGTATATACAGATACAAAACAATAAACTTAAATTCATACCTCATACTATATCCCAAAAGTAACTCAAAATGTAAATATCTAAAAATATAACAGATCTGAAAAAACAATGTAAAATGTCTTTGATTTTAACTTAGGTAGAGATTTCTCAGATATAATAACAAAAGCATAATCCATAAAAGAAAATTGAAAAATTGGACTTCATCAAAATTAAAAACTTTTGCTCTTGAAAAGATATTATTTAGGAAATTAAAAGGCAAGCCACCAACTAGGAGAACTCAATAAGAAGACAAACAATCCAATAAAAAGTGAGCAAAAGATTTGAATATCTTCACCAAAGAAGATATATGGACAGCAAGTAAGCACACGAAAAAATGCCCAATATTATTAGTCATTAGGGAAATGCAAATTAAACCCACAACGATATACCACTATAATAAGAAAATAGACCATCTGAAGTATTGGCAATGATGTGGAGAAACGGACACTTCATACTCTGCCCTTGGAAATATAAGACAATATCCTAAGTCTGGAAGTCTTTTATAAAGTTAAATATACACTATTACATGATCCAGCCAGACTGCTAAGTCTCTACCCAAGAGGAAAGTCAACATATGCTTATACAAATACTTGTACATGAGTGTTCATAGCAGATTTATTTGTAATAGCCCCAAATTGGAAGCAACCCAAATGTCAATTAATGGGTAAGTGGATAAACAAATTGTGATATAGTCATACAACAGTGTACTATTCAGAATAGGACACAAAGAACTATGGATACATACATCAGCATGAATGAATATCAAAATAATTATGGTAAGTGAAAGAATTCAGGCCAAAATAAAATAAAATAAAAAGATGAATACATACCATATTATTAAAACTGAAGACAATGAAAACTGGCCTGTGGTGACAGACTAGATTAGTGGTTCCCTGGTCAAGGAGTACCTTGGGAGGGGTACAGGGGTACATGAAAACTTGTAGAGGCAATGAATACATTGCCTATCTTGACTGTGGTGGTTGCTTCATAGGTATATACATACATCAAAACTTACCAAATTGTACCTTTAAGTATATGCAGTTTACTGTATATCAATTATACCTTGATAAAAGTATTTAAAAATGGTAAAAATGATAGTTTAGCAAGGACTTGAAGGAAGTTAGTCTTGTGGATAGCAAATGTGAGGTTTTTAAAAATTATCATACGAATCTTTGCAGTGGACATTTAATCCCCGCCCCCCTGCCCAAGCAAATTTCCCTTCTTCTGGTAAAACAGCACCTTCTTCATCAGTGTTAATTTTGGTTGGAAGTGACAGTAAATGCAAAATATTAGGAGCTAAAACAAGCTAGAGTTTTGCTTTCTCTTTCCAAAAATTTGGAAAGCTCTGGAGTGGCTCCATGATAACCAGGGATCCAGATTCCTGCTTGTAATTTGTTGCTACAGCTTCCATTTCATGACTCTGGCTATTCCGGTCCAACCAAAACACTTCTATTCCAAGTAGCAGGAAGGAAGAAAGAAGCATGCCTCTCTTATTAAGGACTCTTCCTAGAAGTTGCATATACTCTTTGGTTTAGATCCCACTGGCTAGGAGTTAGTTACACACAGTCAGGGAGAATGAAGAAATGCTATCTTCATTCTGAGCTCCATGTGCCCAGATAAAAGCCAGAGATAAAAGGAGAACAAGGAGAATCATAAGGGAAGGGAGGGAAAAGTGAAACAAGATGAAGCCAGAGAGGGACACAAACCATAAGAGACTCTTAATCTTAGGAAACAAACTGAGGGTTGCTGGGGGGTTGTGGGGTAGGGATGGGGTGGCTATGTTATGGACATTGGGAAGGGTATGTGCTATGGTGAGTGCTGTGAATTGTGTAAGACTGATGATTCACAGACCTGTACCCCTGGGGCAAATAATACATTATATGTTAATAATAAATAAATCATATACATCTAAAAAAAAAAAGGAGAACAAGGATTTTGAGAGATATCTAATTAGTCTTTGCCATATCCACTCCTTTTTTGGAAATTCCTCCTCTTCTTTTACAAAGCATGTGGTTCTAGTGAGGGGTAGCAGTCATCTTAACATCTCGTTGGTCACAGAGATGGATGGACGCATGATCTCAGCTAGGCCATGGGAGATGGGAACTTGGGAGGGCCCGGAATTTATAGGACCATCTTCAAGAAAGCCAGTATGCAGAGGACAGTGAAGACTGAACAAAAGGTTCTGAAGATGTTCCAGTCCCTGCTGCAGCCACACTTGAGGCCCACTTAAGCTACACTGCTTACCCTTCATTTATGTTACCCGAGGCAATATACCTTCTACAGCCTATTAACCAAAGAGAACCCTAATGAACCAGTTTTAGCCCTTGAAAAGCCTTCTAAAGGGTCAGTTTCACTAAGGAATTAATCCTACCTTTGAAGTTATTCACATAAGAAATATAAATAATCAGAAAACACAAAAAAACGCATAATTTCAAAAATGTCACTTCTAATTATGGAAACAATTATTAAAGTAGAAGGAGGATACTTTTTCATTTGCTTAGCAGATTGACAAAGTTTCAATAGTTCCTTAATATCTGAACAAACAGATATTTTAATATACTTCTGTGAGGGACGCCTGGGTGGCTCAGTTGGTTAAGCAGCTGCCTTCGGCTCAGGTCATGATCCCAGGGTCTTGGGATCGAGTCCCACATCGGGCTCCTTGCTCGGCAGGGAGCCTGCTTCTCCCTCTGCCTCTGCCTGCCTCTCTGTCTGCCTGTGCTCGCTCGCGCTCTATCCCTCTGTCTCTGAAAAATAAATAAAATCTTTAAAAAAAAAAAAATTAAAAAAAAAATATACTTCTGTGAAAGTATAAATTGGTACTATACTTGTGGAGAAAATTTTCCAATATCAACTACAATTTCAAATGCATGTCCTTTGACCAGCAACTGCTGGAAATGGTATGCCAGGAAACTCTGCAAAAGGATATTCATTAAAGTGTTATTTCAATGAATGAAAGTTGGAGTCCAAGCAAAATATTTTTATAAAGTGTTATTTATTTATTTATTTATTTGAGAGAGAGAGAGAGAGAGAGAGCAAGCATGCGAGCATGTGCAGGGGTAGGGGCAGAGGGAAAGGAAGAGAGAGAATCTCAAGTTGACTCTGCACTGAGCATGGAGCCCAACCAGGTCTTGATATAATGACCCTGAGATCATGACCTGAGCCAAAATCAAGAGTCTGACTGTTAACCAACTGAGTCACCCAGGTGTCCCTAAAACATTTATTAAATTAAAAAGTTTCAATACATTATGGTGCATTTATATGATGGTACATTTTAAAATAATTTTATAACAAGGTCTTTTAAAACTATGGCCTTATCGTATATATATATAAAACTATTATAAAGAAAGGATGAATTTAAGTGGTAGCATGTAGATAATAAACTTATAAATAAAAAGCAAATTACAGTGTATAAAATAGAATCTCATGTATTTAAAAATACACTTGTACAGCTTTTCAAAATTTGATTTCGAAATTTGATTTCAAAATTTGATTTCTTGTCTCTCTGACTAGGACCTTATTTTCATTTTTTTAAAAGATCACAATGAGACAAAAATCAAAGGACACTGAGAGAGAGAGTTGTAAAAGAGCTTTTGTTTTGTTTTATTGCAAGTGAGGAGTGTGTGTATATGTCTGTGTGTCTGTGCATGTGTATGATGCTTTGTAATTTTGAGCAAGCAATACCCTGATAACAGCCATGCTATCCTTGCCCAAGGTGGGCACCAGCCTTCACCTTGCCTGAAGGTGGGCTTACTTAGTGATCTGAATGGGATTGGGCCCCAGAGTGAGTTCTTCTCACTAGCCAATGAGGGTCAACAACAGGAGGGATGTCCTCTCCCTCTGCCAAACCTCTGCCAAACCCCTGCCAAAACAAACAAGTGAATGTTCCAAAACAGGAAGATGTTCTGACGATTTCTATTAATTTCCTCAGGGCAGAAGTTATGAACCCATGGTAATGGTCAGTCCTGGCCTCTTACTCGAGACTCTGAGGGGTGACAGGTTTCTCCTTAGTCTTTTGTAGAAATATAAAATACAAGCATTGCTTGTTACACTAAGAAGCTTAAAGCAGGGTTTTTAGGAGTGCTTCATAAATTTTCCTTTATTGCAGATATGAGTCTTGTCTTCTTGGAAAGACCACACAGATTTTGGTGTACCTTGCTTAAGAATAAGAGACAACAGTTACAACCTGTTCATCTTACCTGCTTTCCATGAAAAAGAGAGAGAAAATCATCATATAACAGCATTAGGGAATTCGGGATGCCTTCTACCTCCCTCAGGGATTTTCTTAAGATTATACATAGACAAAGGTCTGGCAGGAGACACAAGAAAGCATCCCTGGTTACCCAGGGGCAGTGAGGATAAAGAGGATAAGGGTAGGAAGGCTTTCTGTGTCTTTTGAATATTTCACAAGTATTTCACAATACTTTTGTAATTAAAACTCTTTAAAAATTTTTTCTGATGCAAATTAATGCTGTATGCCATTAGGTGTGGGTATTAAAATGGATCCAAAAAGACAATCTGAGGAAAACCTTGGCCCTGAATTTTCCAGTCTACCTCCATGCAAATTTTGGTAGCCTCTACTTTGGCATACTGATTAGATGTTTTCATTTCATAAAGGAATCAGTTCTACGTTGATTATGCTTAATTACACCATAGAACTTCCACACTTCAGATTCTTCTCAGAAAATAAAATCTTGAATTACCTGGTGTTGAATTGTTAACAAAAGTTTGGTTGTAAAAACCATGTTCAGGGAGAATGGCCTAAAATGGAAATGGACCCCTTCTCTAGACATTCTGAATTTTGTCAGATTTGGAGACAGATCTTGGAGAGATTTTTGGGGGCCACATTGTCTCAACATTCCTCTCCCTCACGACATGGCCCTTTTGACCTACATTTTATCATTTTGCCTTGAGTGTACACTTAGAGGTGTTTTAAGAAACAACTACATTACCTCCATCATTGTACATACTGTAGTATTGTTACTGAGAAATTGTCTATACATCACAACAATGCAGAAAAAGCTGTGTTTCTTTCTGAGCATCTTGTCCTGTTTTATCTTACTGTATTTATACTGTCAATATTGTGGTATCTTTGCCTTCCCTTGGCCACTAGGAAACACATAAATATGTGTGCTTCCCAGTGCCTATACAGAAGTTCACGGATGATTTGAGTGCCTGGATATTATATACTATACTATATTGTATATTATATTACATTAATCTAAACTCTAGGTATTATATTTTTCTACCATTTAACTTTCCCTTTGACCCCTTTCCTCATTTATGTTAATATATTTTTGTTATATTGTATGTATTTCTATAAAGGATTCCAAAGCTCCTCTCCCCTTCTTTTGTTGAATAAAGGGTAGTGAGATTCACTTTCCCTTTGGAACATGTAATATGCTAAACCTCTCATGACTCAAACTTGGATTCCAAAGTCTTCTTTCTACAAGGTTTCTGGTTATAGCATATTAGTGCCAGTGTTCTTGACATCAATGTTAGAGCCTGTTGTCCTAACTGTAGAGTGACCATGAAAGTCACAGACCCTTGTGAAGTCAATATTGTCTAGATCAAACTACTGTGTTTTGGTTAGTGAAAAAAATGTCCTAAGACTTGAGCTCCAGACTCAGTTAATTTATTGCTTTATCTAAATATTTATTTATTACTAGTTTACTATGTCCCAGGCATGCAGTTAAGTTCTGCAGATACAATGGTAAACAAAAAACAGACATGGCCTATGCCCTCAAAGAGTTTACAGTCTAGAAGTGAGAAAAGACACTTACCATATAATTCCACAAATGTCATTACAGGTCATGAACAGGTTTTGGGAGCTTGTGATATGGGATCAGAACCTGTCTTGGGAGTCAGGGAAGACTTATTTGAATTTATATCTGCAGGACAACTATGAGTTTGGGAAGAGGATAAGGAGAGGCAAGAAGCATTTTGGGAAGTGAGAACAGAATGTGCAAATGCCATGTGGCAGGGGAGCATAGTGCAATGGAGGAATTGAAAGAAGAACGCTGTGGCTAAATGCAAACATTTGTGGGACAGTGGTGTTAGCTGAGACTAAGGCAGCAAGAGCAACCTACTAAGCCACTGAACCCTTTTAAATAATAACTAACTGCATAAGCTATGGTAAATGATCCAACTTTTCTAAGCCTGTTTCCTTGGCTGTAGAACACTGATCTTTAAGTGCCTGGTGATGCTGAGCTACATACCAAGTACTGTTAAAGTTACAAGGGGATTTAAGCTAAGCTTTCTCTAGGGGCCAGGATACTGGAAATTTCCATTTACCCAAGAGAAAAGCCTCTATTTTAAAAAAAAGAAAAAGGAAAAAAAAAAGCCCTTGGGTAGGTTCTTTGTTTTTTGTCTTTTAATCAAATTATGCACAGTGAAAGAATAGTCTCACATGTAAATGGTCTTGTGATGGATGGTCAAGGGAGAACAGTGTATGCCCCACCCCCTTCAGGTACCAAAGCTTTTACTTAATGGTTTCATTCATGTCCCCAGAAAACTTCCAATGTGCAAGACACTTTTAGCTATGTTATTTTGTTTAATCCACACAAGAAGCCTATGACTTAAATATCATTTTTAATCTTCCAGAGATGAGAAAACTAGTGACCAGAAAGATTAAGTAACTTATCCAAAAACATATAGCTAGAAAATTATGGAGTTGGAATTCAAACTCAGGTAGTCTGATCCAAGCCCATGAAACTATCACTCACCACACGGACCTCAACAAGACTAGATGTGGTGCAGAGTTGCCTGTCAGACCCTGTAGTGACGATGAGGAGGGAAAGGAAAAATTGGATCCACCAGTTCTCATTCCATGAACCTAAAGTAAAAGAAATCTTATCTTCTGAGGAAATGTCTTCAACTTCTGCTATCAACCCTCATGTGGTAAGGCATGACCAAAAAGTCAGTTATCTGTCAACATAGTTCCCCTGCCTCTTATCTGCACATTATGTGTTCTAAGACCCCTGTGGATACTAGGGATAGTACCAAACCCCATATATACTACGGTTTTTCCTATAACACCCACCTACAAGAAAGTTTAATATACAAATTAGGCACAGTAAGATATTAGCAAAAATAATAAAGTAGAACACTTATAACAATATGCTGTAATGAAAGTTACGTGTTTGTGGTCTCTCTCAAAATATCTTATTGTACTATACTCATCCTACCTCTTAGGATGTTGTGAGATGATGGAATGTCCATGTGATGAGATGAAGTGAGGTGAATGACAGAGGCCCTGTGATGTAGTGTTAGGCTATTGCTGACTTTCTGAGACTATGTCAGAAAAGGATTATCTGTTTCTGGACTGTGGTTGACTGTGGGTAACTGAAACTGTGGGAAGTGAAACCACAAATGACAGGGGGCTAGTTCCCTAGCTTAAAAGAAGGAAATGAAATAGATTAACCCTTCTGTCAATGAAGATAAAAGATTCTGTTTCCCCAGTTGGCCTTGACAGGAAGTGGGTTCTGCAAGACCTGTACTTTATAAAGAGGAGGGAAATGTCACCAGACTTTCCTATCTGTAGAACTTGGCTAGCATTCTGTAAAGAGGGAGAATATAACATGGCACCAGCTGTGAATGCTTCTGTTTTAATAAGAAAACTACCTTTGGAACAAAATCAGACCCACACTGGGATGGAATAGGATGTCTCAGACACGAGTTCTAACTTGGTGTAGGATTATTAAGAAGCAAGCTTTACAGTCCTGCTGAGTCAATGGACAGGATCTATTTTCAGTTCTCAACTTGTCCTGAGATGCTGTAAATCTCTTGCCAAGACTTGAATCAGTGCAGCACCTGTGAGAACCAATTAAGAATGCCACATCACCTAGGAAGAGAGCAACAGAGTGCTGTGAATTCTTATTTGGATAAAAGTGTCCGCAAGTGAAGAAAATTAGCCAGCTATCTAGTCATGCAGGCAAATCTTGTTTTAACAAAAAGAAAAAAGGAGGACCTGCTCTGGTGGGCCCAATTCCATATTCCCTGAGCAACTTTTTTCCTTTTTCCTACTTCTCCAGATAGTACCAAGCTGGATACCATTTGGCAGGAGAATCAAGGTTTCCTTATTGACTTCTTTTGTCTAGGTGGTTGGCTTTGTCATCCAGACCTCTTCCAGAGACTGTGCTCTTACCTCCTGATTACCCTTTTGCTCACTGAGTTCCTAACTATCTTCCTGGCTTTTTGGCATTCCTGGTTTCTTAAAGCATTCTTTTGGGATTTCTGGTCAATTTGGTGTCCTTGCCTGATTTCTGGCACACTCTGAATTCTGCCTGTCTTTGGTTCGTGTGTACTGATTTTTCTATCCTTTGGTTTCTGTGTACTTCTCGACTTCTGTTTTTCCATGCCTGATCGCCCACCACCTAGCAGATATCCACCTCCAACTTCCCTTACCTGTTTGATTTTTTAAAACTTGTTTTTGCAAAGCATCACCATTGTTCACAATTCTAGAACTGACATTTTTAGAGTTTTAGGTGGAACAATCAAGAGGAAATACCCTTTTGGAAAAAGGAAATGCAGGATTGGAGACTGGGATTACTAGCCTCCTTTATATGTGAATCTCAGGAAGGCAATGATAGGGAACATAAAAGAGATCTGGATTCAAAAGAAAGATATTTATTGTTGGTAATATGGGCAATAAAATAATAATTATCTAAGAAGAATTTAAAATAAGAACCCTGAGATATCACTGATTCTTAATAATATTCTTTTTATATCAAGAAAATTTTTTTCCTTTGAACTAAATGTTTTTAGCTTATTACCAAATTTTGAATATATGAATTTAGATATTTTTAAATGGGTAAATATCATTCATAAACACTAACAATAATGTATTTTATGGTGCCAAATTTGAAACTAGTATTTAATTTCAAATCTAATTGAACTATGCTATTTTCATAGGGATATACAGGCTCCTTTTGAAAAGTTTAATTTTAGGGCACCTGGGTGGCTCAGTCGGTTAAGCGTCTGCCTGGGATCAAGTCCTACACGGGGCTCCCTGCTTGATGGGGAGTCTGCTTCTTCCTCTACTCCTCCCGCCCTGCTTAGGCTCTCTCTATCTCTCAAATAAATAAAATCTTTAAAAAAAAAATAAAGGGACAACTCATTCTTCTTGTCCCATCGAAAATTATAAATTAATTACGTGACTCTAGAATTTTATAGTTGGAATTTTCCTTGGAATCATAAAAACAAATTCAGTCATTTCTATATTTTCCAGTATAGTATAACTTTTGTTTTATTTTAAAATGAACCAAACAAAGCAGCAGAAATATGTAGAGAAATATGTAGAGACTCAGATATCCTGTGCCCAAGCATGACCTTGGGCAAATTACCCAACTTCTCCTTACCTGAGAAAGATTTTTAACTGATTCCAGCCCCACAGTCTATGACCCAGGTCAACCAGACCCAGGTGTATTGCTTTCACATTGATAATATCCTAGACTTCAGATCTCTTCATGTGTCCCAACTCTTATAATTAAAACTTTGCCTTGGTCTCTATTCCACAATTAATCTTCCAGTTGCCTGTCCAGTACAGTTATACCTCTAGGTTTGGAGTCCTGCCCTTTACACAGGTCGTGGTTATAGAACCTGACAATCTTCCAGTTACCACCTCTAGTCTGCTGGTCTGAATCCCAGAGAACTATCTCCCTCTGAGCTATTTGATTTTATGTCAACTTGACTCTGTGTCAACTTGACTATGTGTTCGACTACTGCCTTGGGCCGCCCACTGACAGCTGCTTTTATGAACCTTGAAATATTTTGAATACCTGTTAAAATGTCAGTATCCCCAAGTTCCAATCCTATTCCAGTGGGTATGCTCAAGACTGGTTCTCTTCCTTTCTCTGGTATTAGTGGGCCATAACCACCCTGCTCTCAAGATGCCAGATATGCAATTTTACGTGGTATTATCCTATAGCATCAAGAAATTGTGTCTATCAATAAACTGTGTTCATTATAATCTGTTTAATAAGACAGAGACATAGTTCAAAAAGATCTCCATTAGTGTAACAATGGTCACAATTTTTACAAGAGTTGGTACTAGTACAAATTGGTACTAAGGGACTAGTTTTGTTTTCTAAGAAAATTAATTTGTGGGGGTACCTGGGTGGCTCAGTTAGTTAAGTGGGCAGCTTTTGATTTCAGCTCAGGTCATGATATCAAGGTGTGGGATCAAGCCCCACTTTAGGCTCTGTACTCAGCAGGGAGGCTGTTTGATATTCTCTCTCTCCCTCTCCCTCTACTTCTGCCCCTCCCTCACTAAGATAAATAGATAAATCTTAAAGAAAAAGAAAATTAATTTGTGTGGAAAAGTTCATTCCCCCTAAAACTCAAAAATGGATTTTTACCTAAAGCTTTTGGGGAAGATTTGTTGAAGATGTTGGTGCTCCATGAATTTGTCCAATAACAAATTTCACAGGAGTTTATAAATGTATCTATTTATCCAGTTACGCTTTTGAAGTGAAAAACTCCTATTATGGTTTTTTCTATTTAAAAGAAAAGCGATTTCATATGGTTTCCCAGCACAGCACTTTAAGCATTTGTGTATATGTAGTACTTAGTCTGTTTGTGTTATTATGTTAAGAACTTTATAACATACAGTCTAATTAAATTGTCACATAGGTTTATTGACCTACTACTACAGATGAAATTGAGGCATCAAGATTTTAAGTAACTTGCCCAAAGAGGTCACACAGTGAGAAAGCAGCAGAACCAAACAGAATCTGCCTCCTTCAGATAGCTCCTAATCACTACATGGAAACAACAAACACTGAAAAAAATGAGAAAACACACACACACACACACAACTTGGAAAATGATAAGGAATATGCTCCAAGAAGTCTGAACACTTTATTATATCTTCGAATTGGTTGGTTCTGACTAGATTTTACTGGGGGTAATCAGTGAGGAAACATCTGGGTCTCCTAAGATCTCTGCTGTCATCTGAGAGAATTGGATGTTTCCTGGATTTGGATGGTTATTCCTCACTTGAGAGAACTGGGAAATATTTAGGGCTGGTCTTCAGAAGGAAGGACAACACTACAAATCTCCTTAATAAACAGGGTTCTGGCAGTGTGCTACCAGGTCACCTCTTGCTGCAGTCTCTACACAATTTTCCCCTTCTGTAGAGAGCATGGCATATCCTTATACACAAAATAGGGAAACCAGATTGTGGAATGCTATTTGAATATAATGACATTGACATTTATTTTATAGGAGACCCTGAGACTATAGCCAGAGGCTGAAAATATTCTGTCTCAGGACAAGTTGATATCCTGCTGAAGACCACATGCACAATAACAAAATAAACCCTTCAATAACTTCCATGGGACAATTTTTTTTCCTTCCAGCAGCTGTTCAAAGAACAGTTGTTTTCATGATTAATCCAAAGGTGTTCTAAAAAATGCCATCATTGCAGGCAAGTGACAAGTTTTATATGATAATTTTTGACATGCTTGCTATAGTCATCATGAATTCTCAATAGAAGTCTTTCGGTGCCATGTTTTCATTGGGGGAATTTCAATTTCCAGAATTATAGTGTTATGCCTCAAGTCAGACAAATCCTAGCACCAAATTATTATAGGCTGTTCCTTTTCTTAAGGAACTATTCCAAAAAGCCCACAATATTTCTTCAGGGAATGTACCAATAAGAAGAAATAGAATATAGACTGTCATTCATCATTCTGTTTCAGATTCTGAATGATGTTTTTAAGTTAAAAACATCTTTAAAACCTATTCTGTTTTTGTACTTTTTGTCCTCCTGGCAGCCTCATTTATTCATTCATCCTTTCAGCAAATGTTTATGGATTACCTTCTATATGCCAGGTGCTGTGGTAGGTATTAAGGACATAATAATGAATTAGAATTTGCTGTCATTGTAATTGTAATCATTCCTTTAAATTAAATTAAATTAAACATTAAGAAACCAGACACACAAAATGCCTGCTCTACTTCCTATTAAATTTCTTTTGTTCTATACTCCTAACATCATTTTATAATTTTTTGGACACAAGAGATTCATAATATTTGGTGGTGATATCAGCAGACAATTAGAGAATTATTGTATTCTTTCTTTCTTTATTTTTAAAGGATTTTGTTTATTTATTTGACAGAGAGAGATCAGAGAGGCAGGCAGAGAGAGAGGAGGAAGCAGGCTCCCTGCAGAGCAGAGAGCCCGATGCAGGACTCGATCCCAGGACCCTGAGATCATGACCTGAGCTGAAGGCAGAGGCTTAACCCACTGAGTCACCCAAGCGCCCCAGAATTATTGTATTTTTAAAAAATCAATATTCACTTTGCCTTTTCATAGAAAATAAATGAATGCCTTATCTCTCATTTTAGTTTTTTTCCCTCCTTCCTTCCTTCCATCCTTCCTTCTCTCCTTTCTTCCTATTAATTTTTTTTATTTTAATGCCCTGTCATTTTAATCTTATATTCTCATGACTAAGTCACAACAGACCTCGTTTTTCCTGGGGTGTAAATTCAGTCACCACCTTGCCTTCCCGTTCTAGTGGATGGTGATACTGAATTAGTACTCCAGGAAACAGTGAAATAAATACTTTGTCTATTCTGTTCTCTGGGGAATTTCACATAAAACAGGGGTTCTTTTTGAACCTAGATGTCCATCAACAGATGAATGGATCAAGAAGATGTGGTATATATACACAATGGAATACTATGCAGCCATCAAAAGAAATGAAATCTTGCCATTTGCGACAACATGGATGGAACTAGAGCGTATCATGCTTAGCAAAATAAGTCAATCGGAGAAAGACAACTATCATATGATATCCCTGATATGAGGAAGTGGAGATGCAACATGGGGGGTTAAGGGGGGAGGAGAAGAATAAATGAAACAAGATGGGATTGGGAGGGAGACAAACCCTAAGTGACTCTTAATGCCACAAAACAAACTGAGGGGAGGGGGGTCGGGAGAGGGGGGTGGGGTTATGGACATTGGGGAGGGTATGTGCTATGGTGAGTGCTGTGAAGTGTGTAAACCTGGAGATTCACAGACCTGTACCCCTGGGGATAAAAATATATGTTTATAAAAAATAAAAAATTAAAACAAACAAACAGGGGTTCTTTTTTAATTGAATCACTAATTCAAAGCCTAATCTCCTCCCTTCTATTCTCTCCACTAGTCCCTTTCTTGCCCCCTATTTTAAAGCTTCAAAGAAACTTCTGATTGTGTCTCCTTTCCCAAATCACTCACAAGGAGGTTAACTCAGAGGTTACAAATTCAGATGCCTATAGGTAACAGCCTGGAAAGAGACAAAAGTGCTGGGGGCTGAGGCAGAAACATTAGGGAGTGAGGGGGGACTATGGCAAACTAGAGCACGGGCCTGGAAAAGTTTGTCTGTACTCAGAGCAACTCATTGTTGTTGGGTGAATGAAATGCTGAGTTAGCTGATCATCCAATTTTCACAAGAGCCAGAAATCTGCATCTTTATGTAAAATGTTCCTATCTGTAAATGTTGAACCACAAACAAAACATGGGTCCCCCGGACTACCATTTGCAATCTTGGCTCTTATTGGTATTGAATCCAAAAGACTAAAAGCGCAGTAGGTTTTGAAATGTCCTTGAAGAATATGAGTTGAATTTGTGACCCAACCCCACACTCAAGGGAAAAGGAAAAGGAAGAGTTCTTGTCAGGGGTGTGATTTGGTATTATTGGTCTAATATTTTTGGTCTATATTGGTCTATATTTGGTTTATATTTGGTCTAATATATTGGTCTAGATTTTTATTAATCTAATAAGTACATTACTATAGTTTTTAAAAATGTAATAAAGCAATCCATCTTTCATGTAAGATAAGGGAAGATGAAATATATTTTCAACTTAAAATACATATTCAGTTTTGTTTTTATTTATATAAAGGAACACTGGCACTGGAAGAATACATTAAAAATTAATGAGTGATTATCTCTGTAGGGTAGGGATAAGGTAGAAAGCCATGAGTGTAGGAAGACGACTTCTCAATCTATACTTTTTATTTAGTTTTTCTTTTTGAAACAGATGAGAGTATTATATATTCAAAATTCAAATTTTTAAAATGAACATAAATGGCATTAACATGCCAAATTATTTTCATTGTAGGGAAGTATGACAGGTTGAAAAATGAATTAGAATGTGTAAAAATATACAACAGGACAAAATTCTATAAGGGAAATGGAATTATAAAAGTTAAAGAAGAAGAAAAAGGAATAATGTTTCAATTAGGATAGCCAAAGAAAAATTCTTTAATTTAATCTTTAAATGATATCAAACTGCTATGGTATTTATAGTCCACTAACATACTTAAGACGTGATTCTTATTTTTAAATGCCAATATTTACAATGTAGTATTGAAATCGCTTCCTTTACTATTGTTTTATTTTATGATAATAATTTTGGACACTGATATAAAAATGAGAAGGGGATAGATGTATTTTTCAAAGTTCTTTTGAGAGCATATAAACAAAAAAGTTCAAAGATAACTGATCTTGATTTTCCTATACAGATCCCTGAATTACATGGGGGCTGGGGGTGCCAACACCCCCACCATACAGTTGAAAATCTGTGCATAACTTTTTTTTTTTTAAAGATTTTATTTATTTATTTGCCAGAGAGAGAGAGAGGGAGAGCGAGCGAGCACAGGCAGACAGAGAGGCAGGCAGAGGCAGAGGGAGAAGCAGGCTCCCTGCTGAGCAAGGAGCCCGATGTGGGACTCGATCCCAGGACGCTGGGATCATGACCTGAGCCGAAGGCAGCCACCCAACCAACTGAGCCACCCAGGCATCCCTGTGCATAACTTTTGACTCTCCAAAAACTTAATAGCCTACTGTTGACTGAAAACCTTATCGGTTATATGAATAGTCAATTAACACTGAGCCACCCAGATGCCCCTATATACTATATTCTTATAACAAGCTAGAGAAAAGAAACTGTTATTTAGAAAATCATAAGGAAGAGAAAATGCATTTACAATACTGTACTGTAAAAATCTGCATATAAGGGATCTGCAAAGTTCAAACCGATGTTGTTCAGAGGTCACTTCTACTTGAACTATTGGAGTTGCTACTTTGTCCATGGAAGGCCAAAGTTATGTTACATGATGACAAATTAGTACCTCTGGACGGTCTCATATGGATTAGTTTGGGGTTAGCTAGTTTTTACTTAGGAAAACAGAAAACTTTTAAGTTTCATACGAATGAGTGCCAGGTAAGCACGTGAATTTAGGTGTTTGTAATGCAGGACCAGCATACAAGATGAAGAATTTGCAGAGCTAATGTAATGAGAGTGCAAAGGAGGGCCAAATCAAGAGGTAGAAAGTTTCCTACTCAAATTTGTGATTGGCCAACCTGCCTGGGTTCATCTTGGAATACATAAGAAGGATTTAAAACCAAAGTACATTGGGGTGCCTGAGTGGCTCAACGGGTTAAAGCCTCTGCCTTCAGCTCAGGTCATGATCTCAGGGTCGTGGGATCAAGCCCCACATTGGCCTCTCTGCTCAGCAGGGAGTCTGCTTCCTCCTCTCTCCTTCTCTGCCTGCCTCTCTGCCTACTTGCGATCTCTGTCAAATAAATAGACTCTTAAAAACAAAAAGTACAAGTCCAGTGGTATGAGGACTCATCAAACCCACCTATAGTGAAGCTCCTGTTGTGGACCCTGGGAGACTGCCCTGGCCCCACGTTTCCCTCACAGGCTTCTAGAACATGTGATGACAAAAAAGACAATCCAAGTTTGAAATGAAAATTATCTAAACTAATTTTCCCCTTCCAATAAGAAAATACTAATTACATTTAAGCTTTGTTGATTCCAAATAAGAGCTGAGTAAGCATTTCTTCTCATTTGGTTGAACTTTTGTCCTTGTTATTCCTCTTTGTTATATCCCTTACCAGGAAAAATTCCAGACTTCCAGGTCATCCTTTATCTTCTACCTACTGGCCCACCTCAAGGCTCCTCACGTCACCTATTTTGAATCCTTTTCTGACCGCTCCCCAATTTCTGAGATTATTTCATTGTGTCCTCTGGAATTCATGGTTCATCACCAGCAAAATTCTCTGTATTCTCAATCTTTACTCTGAGTATTTCCTTCACATTGCTCTAAAGCAAGCCTGGCTCACCCCCTGCAGATGGAATTGTCCCTGCAGGCTTTCCAGAGACCTCATACTACTGGACGTGGAGGTGGGATAGAAATCCTCCTTGCTGTTCATTGCTTCTTTCAGGCTGTTCTTCCTCTCCCCTTTCTAATTTCTCCCTTTGCCCAGTATTTGTTTTGCTGTTTTTTAACTCATGCCCTCTGATGTCATCACCTTACTCATTGTGGTAGTCACCTACTCACTCATGTACCACTCTGCCTTATTTTTCAAGGACTTCATCTTTTGGCTGCTTGCATCCTCTCTAGCACCTTTCCTAATTCTAAGTCTTGTTTTCAATATATACATAGATAATCCTTACTCTCTCCTTGACTCTCTTCCAAAGACACTGTATTCCTTAGGCACTTGCTACCATTGTTGCATTCTACTCTAGACTTCATCACTTCTCTGTAATCTTGCTTTCATGTATCCCACTTTAATTATTATATTGCTGTATTCACTCTGCAAAAGTAGGATGTATTTCTCTACCTCAAATGTGGTTTGGATGTTGAGACTGATGATGTCACACACATACCAAGAGAGTATGGAAAGTTGTACTGGGCCTGGATGGCTCAGTCAGTGGAGTGCATAGCTCTTGGTTTCAGGATTGTGAGCTTCGGCCCTATGTTGGGTATAGAGATTACTTAAAATTAAATCTTAAAAAAATTTTTATTACTTATAAAAAGGTTTCTGTGGAGAACAGGGTAGGCTCCTAACCTGGTACAAATATGGTATAAAGGAATAAGGAAAGGAGACTGCTTAGGGTTTTATGGGAGTAGGACCAGGGTGAAAGTTCCCTCAAGTAGGCTGGGTCTTGCTTGGTTTATACTTTCCACCAGCACCAAAGGAGTCATCTTATCAGTTTTCCTGGATGTGGGATACTTACAGAGAAGAGGAGAGGTGGGGCTTGAAAGCTATCAGTGAATATTTAAAAAATGGAGTCAGACTCTTTATTATACATCTATCTTTTTCAGCTCATTCCCTTTTATTCTCTGACTCCTACAGTCCCTCAAAAACTTGCAATGCATTGATTCTACAACTTCTTCTCTGTCCTTATTCTCTTCATATTCATTCTTCCCTCATCCTAAACTCCATGGAGAATCATAATCCCTCCCTTACTTACATTTTCAACTTCCTTGCTCTTCTTCCCTTGGTAAAACCTGATTTAAAAGAATTCGAAACCTGTTCTGAGCCCGTGTCTGGTAGCCAATTATTACTGGATGAAAAAAGGCACAATCGCACTAACTTATCTCACTTTAATTCATGACCATGAACTCAAGTGGGCCCTTTATGGCACTTGGTAAGCATATGATTTTTCCCTAGTCCATTCATCTTCCCATTCTCCTAGATAACTACTTCACACCTCTTCTTTCTTCAGGGCTCTGTTACTCTTCTGGACCTCTCTATTGGTGACCTTACTTCCTCTGTCTCTGAGAAAACTGAAATGATCAGAAGAGAATTTCCAGATTCCCACCCCCCCCATCCATCTGCTTCCCTGTACCCATAGAAGAGCCTGTGCTCCTGTCTACAGAAGATCCTTCCACCTGTGTGCTTGATTCCAAACTCTTTCCCAAAGACACTGCCCCAGCAATTCTCTCTTCTTGATCCTGCATTAATTTTTCATCTTCCAGATCTTTTCCAGATCATTCTCATCAAGAGCAAATATTTCTCCCAATTTGTCAGTCTGCTGTTGACTCCACTTCTACCACAAGTTACTGCTTATTTTTCGGCTCCCCTTTGTAAAGAACTTCTCAAAAGAATTATATTAGACATCCTATTCCTTCCTCCCATTTTTTCTTAAACTCACATGGATCAAATTTTCTCCCACTGATCCACTGAAGTGTCACCAATGGCCCCCATGGTATTAAATCCAAAAGTTAGTTCTCAGTCCTTACTCACATATAAGCATTCGCTCCTCCTTGATACACTATCTTCACTCTGCTTCCAGGCACTTCTCTTTTGGTTTTCCTCCTTCACTGGCTGTTCCTTCTCAGTCTCCTTTGCTAGCTTCATTCTTGGTTCTCTCCTATTTGCATTCACTCCTTTGGGGATCTTGTCCAGTCTCATGGCTGTAAATATCATCTAAATGTTAGTATCTCTCAAATATCACTAGCTTGAGCCACTGTCTTTAACCCCAGACTCAAAAATACAACTACCTACTCAAGACCTTCACCTGGATTTATTTTTTTTTAAAGATTTTATTTATTTATTTGAGAGAGAATGAGAGAGACAGAGAGAGCAGAAGATGGGGGAGGGTCAGAGGAAGAAGGAGACTCCCCAGTGAGCGGGAAGCCCAATACAGGACTCCGTCCTGGGGTTTCAGGATCATAACCTGAGCCAAAGGCAGTTTTTGACCAACTGAGCCACCCAGGTGCCCTTCACTTGGATTTCTAATAGGTCTCAAATGCCACATGTCCAAATTGAACCTCTGATCTTTCTCTTCAAACCTACACTACCTGTGGTTCACCTCATCTCCACTGATTTGTTTCCTTTTTTTTATATCCCTTATCAGCTTTATTACCCTATTTTATTTCATTTGTTGTATTCATTACTTATTGCCTGTTGCTCCCACTCCGAAAATGTAATATTCACAAGGATTGACATTACTGTTTTGTTCAGATTTATAACCCAATCAATTAGAACAATGTCCCGGTGCTCGATTAGTATTTACTGGATTAATGAATGAATGAATGAAACAGGTAGCAGCCATTCTCAGCTAACTCAAGAAATTACTGTTCTCTTAATTCAAACTGAAAATCAGTGAAAAATGGATTTATCTGCAAGCAATCACAAACGGCCCGGTTTAAAATCTGTGCCTGTATGTGGGTTGGGGGAGGGGCAGGTGAGAAGTTTATTTTTTTCTTTTTGCTTTTTCCACCCCAAGAAATGCAAAGCACCATTGCGAGGTTTAGTTAAAAACCACAGCGACTGAGTAAAGGTTTGCTTCTGGAGAAAACAGTTCAGAGCAACAGGCCAGGAAGAGTTCTAACTGGCTACCTAAAAAACTGTGCTGGCATCACATGAAAGGTGGTATGCGGGGTGGAAAAAAAAAAAAAAAAGCAAAAACGCGTCTTCCTTCATTACGAGTCTCTCGGATCAATAGCTGTTCTCTCACTAGGGTGGCTCTTTTTTCCCTTATTTGGACTTCACTGTCAAAAGACAGACACCACACCCTTCGCTATGTAGCCTTCCCTGAGTAACTATGCCACGTCCCAGGTCTCCTATCTTCAGGGATACATTTAATTCAGTACTTTTTGTTTGTTTGTTTTTTTAAATGTCAGGGCTTCTGGGTGGGGCCAGGAAAACTCTGATGTTTGGAAACAATACAAACTTAAATTCTGAATTTTTAAAAAAGTACATTATAAAAAAAAAAGTTCAAGGCCATTAAGAAGCGAAATGGCTTTGGGGGACACTCTCAGTTCAGCGGAGAGGAGCCCTGTCCGCGTTCGCTCCGCCACAAGCGCTGAGTCCTAGTCCTCAGGGGCAGCGCGCGAAGGCCTTTCGGGCTGCGGCAGACGCCCCCCGCCCAGGCCGCAGCCGCCGCCGCGCGCGAGGGAGAACGAGCCCGTCTCCACGCTAGGAACCCCAAGCTTCCATTAAATTTCCGTGCAGCCCGCCCAGACACGTCCCGACTGATGGAGCACGGTCCAAAGGGAACATCAGTCGGAACTGGAAGGGTAGCGGCGTTGGCGGGACGCGCGGCGCATGCAGCGCTGGGAGCCGGGAGCCAAGAGCTGGGTCCTCGAGGTCCGAAGGGTCGGCGCTCCAGCCCGCGCAGCACACACCCAGCTCGACCCGCCCCTCCCCGCGTGGAGCGTGCGACACCCGGCCTTCCGCGACGCCCTCAGCCTCCTCCGCACGCCTCCCCTTTAAGCGCGAGGCGCAGTTGGATTTGTGTCGGCCGAGGCAAGGCGCGACTCCCCTTTATGGCGGAGTCGGCAGCCGCGGCTCTGATAGCCGCGGCGGCCGGGCGAGCAGAGCGGGAGGCCGAGCCTCGGGCAGCCGGCCGCCGCCACCGCAGCGGGGCCGGGGGGGAGCGCAGCGCTCGCTGCGGCGGGGGCGGAGGAGTGGGCGGGCCCGGGCGGGCTGGGGGCGGGGAGGAGGGGGAAGGCGGGGAGCCGGGTCGCCAGTGCTCGGGTCCGCCTCTGACTGCGGCGCGGCGGGGCGATGTGTGATTACCATGGCGAGGAGTCTCTGTCCGGGGGCCTGGCTAAGGAAACCCTATTACCTCCAGGTAGGCCGGCGGCGAGCCCGCTGGGCGCCCTCCCCCGCGGTGCGGGACTCGCCTGCCTTCTTCCTCCCTCCCTAGATCGGCGCCCGCCCGAAACCCGCTGCCCCCTGCTGTCCGGTACCTGGCGGCGCGCCCTCCCCGGCCGCCGGGAGCCGCAGACCCTACGGCGGCGCTGCCCGCGCCCCCCATGGCTGCCCGGGCGCCTCTCGCGCTCTGGCCGCTCGGCTCCGGGGCCCGGGTCTCCCCGCCCGGGCTCGCGCTGGCGCCCCTAGTATCCCGAGAGCCCCGAGACGTGACCCGGGTGCGACCCTACGCCCCTAGTAGTTGAGGCTCGGCAGCTTGGGTTCGGGACGTGCGCCGGCTGCTCCCTGGTCTGGAGCTCTCCTGCTCTTCCCCCTCCCCCGTGGGCCCCGCAGGTCGGCTTTTCACGACTCTGTGTCTTCGGTCGGTGGTAGGAGAGGTGGTGTGTCATTCCACCATATTTTAGAAAATTATGGCAATTTGTCACATCAGGGTTTCCCCAGATCCCCGAGAAGCGACGTGCCTAGTGCTGAGCCCCTCGGTTCGATCTTTCCATCGCACTCGTGATTTAAACAGGAGGTAGGACTCGGAAGCCCGAAAGAGGCGAATGGGTGTTTGCTTTCCAGAAGGAAAGGGGACAGTGCCGATCTCAAATACCCCAGAAATGCAAACGTAATTCTCAGTCATGTCATGTGTACTGTTCGCGTGTTAATCTTTCATGATTTCCCGTTCCACGCTCTGTGCGGCTGCCAGTCTATGTCTTCGAACCCTACTACTGCCTTCACGTACTGTTGGTCACCAGGGGGACCTAGTAGGCACCGTGAGTAGCTGAGCGCAAATCCATCACCCCAGTGGAAAAACAACTACAAATCAGTGTCTCGCGTGGGTCGGCAGTGTTGTCTGCCTTCAGAGGACAGTACTTCTTTTACCGCTTACATTAAAAAGCTTAAGGTATTGATAGATGATTTGGGGATGGGAAGTCATGCTCAGTTGGCGCTTTTATAAATTATTTTAAAAGTTGAGGAGAAGCCATCAAGGGGCAAGTAAATCTTTCATTCTTGTTTGGAAATTGCATATGTAAATCGTTACCCTCAGTGAATGATGTACTGCAAATTGGAAGCATGATTTGACAACCTATGATATAGAGACTACAGGAGTAAAGCTGAACGAATGCCCTGAGTAGCAGCTTGTAGCAGCTCCAACAGTAGTAATTACGCTTGAGTACAGTAGAGTAACGCAGTGTAGAATTTAGCCCAGGCCAGATACCTCTTTGTAACCCTCTATGGGAACAAACAACAACAAAAAAAGTCTTACCAGACTCTCTCCCCAAAATAAGTTTATTGGGATATTTAATTTATTTATTTATTTTTTTTTTGCTAAAACTAGGGGTGTGTGTGTGTGTGTGTGTGTGTATATATATATATTTTTTTTTTTTTGATTCTGCGGCAGACTTTATTTTAGAATTTGATTAGTTTGCCTCAAAATGTTCTCCATAAATGTGGCTGTGACGTGTTTTGGCACCGTAACTCAAGAGCTTTCAGATTGGCTGAATTAAGATTAGTTTTACAAACAGTTATATTTCCATTAATCACAAACCTTTGGCAGTTCTGCCTTTCTGAATGTGCACATCATTATCTATTACTAAATTAAGGTAAACTTGGATTTTAACCATTTCAAAAGGATTTAGGAGCACAGTGATATTTTAGTAGGCTACCTCTATATAAAATAATGATTAAATAATATTAATTCTAGTATTATATTTGAGATAAATAAACCTGAAACTTGGGAACTGGTGTCTTAATGTCTTGGTATTAGTATTTATTCCCTTTATGAATTTCTTGTTGTCCCTCATTATACTATTTCGACTTAACCAGTTTAAAAAAAATTACTTAAGTGTCACCTTTTTGTGTTCCCTGTTTTCTAAATGCCTCATCTTCTGGTTTTACAATTTCTCTACTACTAGGCACTTCAACCTTGAAATTGTTTTGGGCAAAGTCAAAACATTTCCAACTGAGATTATCATACAGCTGCTCAAGTTTCTTAGCCACTGAAGATTGAATTAATATATACAGTACTCCCTTTCCTCTTTTATTGTTTTATTTTTCCTGAGACTAAAATTGTGTTCTTTTAGAAACAGCATGAGGCCTAAGAACAGAGCTGATCTTTGTTCATTTGTGCTTCTGTTTTATCATGACCTTGAAAAAGTTTCCTAACTTTTTAGTTCCATATTTTCCATATCATAAAATGGAGATTATAGTTATTAACTGAGTATATCACATGAGCGTAGTGAAGCCAAGCTAGATGAAGTTAAATCTGTTTTTGTGACATTTTTACTAACTTCAAATAGAAAAGCATGTGAATTTAAATGGTAAGTACATATAAGTAAATATGTTGAATTCCTTCATCCAAAGGTTTCTGGCTTTCCCCTCCATTTTATTTATTTATTTTTAAAACATTTTATTTATTTATTTGACAGACAGAGATCACAAGTAGGCAAAGAGAGAGAGGAGGAAGCAGGCTCCCTGCTGAGCAGAGAGCCCAATGTGGGGCTTGATCCCAGGACCCTGGGATCATGACCTGAGCTGAAAGCAGAGGCTTTAACCCACTGAGCCACCCAGGCGCCCCAGTATTTATTGAGCATTTATTGATATTGACCCAGTTTCACAATGACTTATCATATTGACTAAATCATTGACTTAATATTTGTTGGAGGCCTGTCACATGCCAGAAACATTGTGAGGTCATAGCAATTCGAGTACAGCTAAGCAAACATCTTTATGATCCTCATGGAGCTTAAAGTCTAGTTAGAGGCAAACGTTAAATATATGTGCTGCCGAAGCGAGCACAAGGCAAACGTTAAATAATCTCAAAAATGTATAATGACAACAGTAGGTGCAATGAAGGAAAAGAGAAGAAGCAAAAGACTACCTGTGAGTAAGAGAACAGTCTCTTGCTCTTTTAAAACCTTTTACTATAGAAATTTTTATGCATACATAAGGCAGAAAAGAATAATAATCTCTTACCTACCTATCACCTGCCCTCAACAATTATCAGTATTTAGTTTCATTTCTCCTCTCATTGTCCTCCTTGCAACTGAAGTGGGGTTTTTATTGGATTATTTTTAAAATTTTTTAATTCTAGTGTAGTTAACATGCAGTGTTATATTAGTTTCAGGTGTATGGTATAGTGATACAACAATTCTATACATTACTTGGTATTCATCAAGATAAGAGTACTCTTAATCCCCATCACCTATTTCATCCATCCCCCCACATGCCTCCCCTCTGGTAATCATCAGTTTGTTCTCTATAATTAAGAATCTGGTTTTGGATGATCTCTTTTTTTCCTTTGTTCACTTGTTTCTTAAATTCCATATATGGAATTTGTTTTTCTCTGACCAACTTATTTCACTTAGCATTATACTCTCTAGTTCCATCCATGTTGTTGCAAATGGCAAGATGTCATTCCTTTTCATGGCTGAGTTATACACACACACACACACACACACACACACACATATATCTCCCACTTTTTTATCCACTCATCTATTGACAGACAGTTGAGCTGCTTCCATAATTTAGCTATTGTAGATAATGTTGCAGTAAACATAAGGGTATGCTAATCTTTTTGAATTTGTGTTTTCATATTCTTTGGATAAATTACCCAGGAGTGAAATTAATAGATGATAGGGTAATTCTTTTTTAAATTTTTTTATTTAATAAAGTTTTTTCAAAATGTACAGTTGGTAGGATCTGTTCATGCATCTTCACCAGCAGCTGGGGTATCTCCACCCTTGGTATTTCTTGTGTAAATTACTTGAGCTCTGTGCTTTGGAAACAAGTTTCATAAGTTTTTTGCTAAGGAACTCGTGGAGGGCTGCCCTGGCTAGGAACCTTGGATCTTCAGTCTCTCAGAGACAACAGCTGAGGTTATAAGCTTATAGCTGAGAACTTCCTTACAGAGTTTGTCATATCTTGCTTTGTCAAACAAGACCAGGTTATTGAGCTTGCGCTGAACTTTGCCTTTGGATCACTTCTTTTTGGTCTTAGCCCAGGTTTTGTTCACTGGGTCTTTTTCTTTCTTGGTTGACTTTCTGGCATCTTTCTTGTCCTTGGTTGACATTGCAAAGCTCAGAGAACAACAGCCACCCCTGCAGCCTCACTAAAAGACCAAATGCTATTTTTAATTTTTTGAGGAACCTCCATACTGAATTCCGCAGTGGCTGCACCAGTTTGCATCCTATCAACAGTCCCAAGTGGTTTCCTTTTTCTCTACATCCTTACCAACACTTGTTGTTTCTTGAGTTTTCAATTTTAGACATTCTGGCAGATGTGAGGTGATATCACATTGTGGTTTAGAGTTGCATGTCCCTGATGATGAGTGATGGTTAACATCTTTCAATATGTCTGTTGGTCATCTGTTTGTCTTCTTTGGAGAAATATATGTTCATGTCTTTTGCCTATTTTTAAATTGGATTATTTGTTTTTTGGGTGTTGAGTTTTATAAGTTTTTTATGTATTTTAGATACTAACCCTTTATCAAATATGTCGTTTTCACATTCAGTAGGTTGCCTTTTAACTTTATGTATTGTTTCCTTTTCTGTGCAGAAGTTGTTATTTTGATATTGTCCCAAAAGTTTATTTTTGCTTCTGTTTCTCTTGCCTCAGGAGGCATATCCAGAAAAAGTTTGCTACAGCTGATGTCAAAGAAATTACTGCCTGTGCTCTCTTCTGGGATTTTTATGGTTTTAGGTCTCACATTTAGGTCCTTAATCTATTTTAAATTTATTTTTGTGTACAGTGTAAGAAAGTGTTCCAGTTTCATTCTTTTGCATGTTGGTGTCTATTTTTCCCAGAACCATTTGTTGAAGAGGCTTTTTCCTGTTGCCTCCTTTGTTGAAGATTAATTGACCATATAATCATGGTCAATTATTTCTGAGTTCTCTGTTCTGTTTCGTTGACTTATGTGTCTATTTTTGTGCCAGTATCATACTGTTTTGATTACTACAGCTTTGTAGTGTGTCTTGAAATCTGCTATTGTGATACCTCCAGTTTTTTTTTCAAGACTGTTTTGGATATTCAGGGTTTTTGTGGCTTCATACAAATTTCAAGATTATTTGTTCTAGTTCTGTGAAAAATGTTGTTGGTATTTTGTGAGGGTTTGCATTAAGTCTGTAAATGGTTTTGGGTAGTATGGACATTTTAATAATATTCTTCCAACCAGCTAAAGAATTTTGAAACAAATCTCACATATTGCATCATTCCATCCAAATACCTTATTATGCATTTCTAACAGTTAAGGATATTTTTAGACATAAATACAATACAATTATCATATGTAACAAATTTGATAACAGTTCCTTATTTTTCTCTGCCTTCCTTCTGGGTATGCATTACCTTGAGAACACTGATTGAATTTGCTATGGAGTGGGCTTCCTGTGATTCCAGAGGGTCTCTTGGCAAAAACAAAACAAAACAAAACAAAACAAAACAAAAAACTACCCCCTCACCAGCTTGTTCAGGCTGGGGAAAGAGTTCTTCTATGGAAACTAATTCTCATTTTGTGTTTTGGGAGAATGTTTTAGAAAATAAATGTCTGGTTTAAGTAACATTTTCATGTAAATGTATTATTTTAGAATGAGGATGCATTAGTTAACAGGTGTAAAAGATCTTGCTTTGTTTGGGGGATAGGGGATGGAGTGAAGAGTAGGAGGAATTGGATTTCAAAGATGTGGGGGGTGGGGGTGGGGTGGGGGGGTGATGAAGGGCCCAGCAAGAAGAGAGGGAAGTTGCAGAGACCAGCTTTATACAGCTGTAATTTTATTGTTTGTCTTCAACTGGGTAAGGTGAAAAAACAGATATGTCCTGAAGTGTTTAGTCCTCAGGGCATACAAGTTCTTTTCCTCCTACAATTTACAGGGAAAAAATTTTAATCAGTTGACTTCATTATAAAGGATTTTCAAATCCTGGAGTTTTTATTGGTCCAGATAACACTGAGATAATTGATAATGCTTCTAGAAAACTATAGCATTATGCAATTAATGATATTATTTTCAGCTGTAATATGGATTAAATAGGCATTTGTGGGCTAATGTGGGGGCCTAATCACTGCTTAAAGCTTTGTTTATATAGCAGAAGAGATTCTATGGCTCATGAAGAACTGTGTGGTATATCTACATAGTAGAATATTATTCAGCAAAAAAGGAATGAAAGGGCACCTGGGTGGCTCAGTGGGTTAAAGCCTCTGCCTTCAGCTCAGGTCATGATTTCAGGGTCCAGGGATCTAGCCCAGCCCCGCATTAGGCTCTCTGCTCAGCAGGGAGCCTGCTTCCCTTCCTCTCTCTCTGCCTGCCAGTCTGCCTACTTGCAATCTCTGTCTGTCAGATGAATAAATAAAATCTTAAAAAAAAAAATTCTAAAGAGGAATGAAGAACTGATATATACAATAACATGGATGAACCTTGAAAATATTAAATATATGAAGGAAGCCAGCCATAAAATACCATATATTATATAGTTCCATTTATATGAAATGTCCAGAAAAGGCTAATCTATAAAGACAGAAAATGGGTTAGTTGTTGCCTAGGACTGGGAGGGTTGGGGAGAAATAGATATGAGGTTTATTTTGGGGGTAATAGGAATGTTCTAAAACTGAGACTGTTGATGGTTGCACTCTATGAATATACTAAGAACCATCGAATTGCATGCTTTAAATGAATAAAATGTATGGTTTGTGAATCATCTCTCAATAAAGCTGTGGGAGAAAAAAAAAGGAAAGGAAATGAGTTTATCTCATTGATGTAGTCCTTTCCTCTGCCCCTTGTTGCAGATTCCACCAATGCCAGTTTTATGATGCAGGGAATACTTCTTCCAGAGAAGTGGAGCTGGTGTACTGTTTGTCTATGGGGCCTCTGTCAGCCAGGAAAGTTTGTGACCTGCAAACACTTAACTGATCAACAAGCGTCTCATGGCAAGGCATCATTCTCAGAGCGTACTAACTTGGAGTTCCATCCTTTCCAGCCAGTTTGTTGAAACCTTACCCAGAGATAGTACTTCCTGGCCTTGCTAACCATTGTGGCACACTGAATAGAGTCCTCTGTCAAAAATTATAAACTGTGGGTCTGTTAACCAGCTCAGACCATTTTCAGGCAGTGTTTTTTTCCCACACACCATTATGATGATACTACTTGTCACCCGCTGGGTGTTGTGACCCAGAATGACAACTGTGTTGATCTGTTTTTAGCAGTGTGTTTTCTACAAATTAGGATCTGCTTTGTTTAGGGTTTGTTCAAGTCTGAGTGGGACTGATTACACAGCCCTATAATTCCTTGTCTTTAGTTTAGAATACCTTCTTCTTTCTCACTATCGTTAAGTCCTGGAAGAATGAAAGTGAAGACAATTTAGAGCAATTCTCTATATTTAGATTATACACATTTCCATTCTAGTCATTCTGTCTGCATGCCCTGTTGCATTGAAAAAGCTGCTGAAATTCTAATGGAGTTTGAAGTTTGAGACATGTAGGTACTTATAAAGGTTTTCAAGCCCTTTAGATTGCAAAAGTTTTATATTTCTTAAGGCATCTTCTTAAAAATGACTAACAGTTCCAATTATGTGTTCAGTAGACTTGCCCTGAAGGAATGGATGGATAGCATGTTCTTATCAGAGTGTGGGCACTTGTTTAACATTTCTGATACCAGACTCTTTGGTTTTATTTGTACTGTTTCTCAAACATGACTGCTATAGATGGTTTCATTCTTTATGACTTTGTGTGGCTCTTTTGTGGGATTTAGTGCCAGATGGGGTTACTGATCTAGATTAACTGGTAGTAAGTGATGGTGTTGACAAATATGGTACTAAGGGTATTACAGCTTCTTGCCTGTTTTCAGCCTCCAGGATTATTTTAGATCTAAAGATAATTAGAGCAGGTAGTGGTTCCCTCTTCCCCCAAGGCTATAGGTGGTGTGGTTCTCATCATGTTTGTTAGACCTGCCGTTCAGAGCTTAACTTTTGCTTTTGCCTGAAACTAAATCTCTAAAACTATAATTAGCTTCCTGAGACTGATCAGTACATTGAGAGCATATGCATCCCATAATGTCTTAAATTCAAGCATAAAATTATAATGTAGCCATTGATATTACCATTAATTGCTTTTTACCTCTGTTAGGAACTCAAAGAAGTGATGAATTCTCAGACAGACTGCATCATCACCACACTTTCGGGTTGTAGCATACAGTAACAGTGCTGGTTTCTTTATTGTAATCTTTCCAATGCTGCCCTGGTTTTCACTTTGATGTATTATAGAGTTGTTTTGTATTCTCTGGAGAAGTTCTTTCTTTTCTTTTTTCCCTTTCCTTTTCTCTTTTCCTTTTCTTTCTTTCTTTTTTTTGTAGTTAGGTACATTTTAATATTTTCATTTCTTTTTTTTTTTTTTTTTTAAGATTGATTGATTAAAGATAGAGTGAGCGCACATGCAGTGGGGGGTGGAGGGACGGGCAGAGCAAGAGGGAGATAGAGTCCCAAGTCCACTCTGTGCTGAGTGTGGAGCCCAACATGGGGCTGGATCTCTTGACCCTAAGATCAGAGTCAAAACCAAGAACTCAACCAACTACCACCCAGGGGCCCAGGGTTTTAATTTCTTAAAGTTGCTTTGAAACAATGCTGTATCATTCTGTTAAATACCATATTTTTATATCATTTGGTTGAAAGCTAAATGTCTCACATTTTTAAACACATTTGTAGACATTCAAATATTTTGCAAATAATTTTTTAAATTTTAATTTACAAAGTATATGAATTTAGAAAAACTAAGATATTATAATGTAAACATATTAAAAAAAAACTCCCAAAATATTAGTGGATGAATTTTTCTTTAGAAATAAGTAATTCTTTTGTGGGGGGAGTTGACAATATTTCATGAAATTAAATAATTATCTTTTTTAGATGTGATTCTGGTATTGTGGTTATTTTTTTTTTTCGTTTTGTTTTTTTATTGTGACTCTAAACATACAACATAAAATTCATGATCTTACTATTTTTAAGTATGGTACGTTAGTGTTAATTATGCACATCATTGGGGTGCCTGGGTGGCTCAGTTGCTTAAGCAACTGCCTTTAGCTCAGGTCATGGTCCCAGGGTTCTGGGATTGAGCCCTACATTTGGTTCTCCGCCCAGAGGTGAGTCTGCTTATCCCTGTCCTCCCCAAGTCTGCTTGTCTCTGTCCTTCTCCATCATGCTCTCTTTGTTGTTCTGTCTCTCTTTGTCTTTCAAATAAAATTTATATATATATACATATATATATGCACATTGTTGGCAGCAGCTCTCTGGAACTTTTTCATTTTATAAAACTGAAACTCTGTATTTACTAAACAACACCTCCCCATTTTCCCCTCCCTGCCAGCTTGGTAACCGCATTCTACTTCCTGTTTCTATGAGTCTGACTTCTTCAGATACCTCATATAAGTAGAATCATGCAGTATTTGTCTTTTTGTGACTGACTTACTTCACTTAGTGTAATGCCCTCAAGATTCTTCCAACTTGTACCATATGACAAGATTTCCTTCTTTGTAAAGGCTGAATAATATTCTACTATATGTATAGACCACACTTTCCTCATCCATTCCTCAGTCTCTGGACATTAGGTTGCTTCTGCCTCTTGGCTCTTGTGACCAATGCCGCAGTGAACATGGGAATGCTAATGTGTCTTTGAGATCCTGCTTGTAATTATTTTGGACATAGACCCAAAAGCAAGATTGCTAAATCATTGGGTAATTTCTATTTTTAATTTTTTGAGGAAACTCCGCACTATCTTTTTATTGTGTCTACCATTTACATTCCCACCAGCAGTGCGCAAGGACTCTCCTTGCCAGCACTTGTTCTTTTCGTTTTTTGTTGTTGTCGTTGTTTTAATAGTAGCCGTACTAACAGGTATGAGGTGGTATCTCACTGTTGTGTTTTGTTTTGTTTTTTAAGATTTTATTTATTTGGGAGAGAGAGAGAGAACAGAGGGAGAAGCAGATTCTTTGCTGAGCAGAGAACTGCATGCGGGGCTTGATTCTGGGCCTTGAGGTTAGGACCTGAGCTGAAGACAGGTGATTCACTGACTGAGCCACCCAGGTGCACCTCTCATCTGGTTTTGATTTGAATTTCCCTGACAATGAGAGATGTTGAGCATCTTTTCATGTGCTTGTTGGCCATTTTCATGTCTTCTTTGGAAGAAGTTCCTTCTTGATTTGTTGTTTCAGATTGATGTTTTTTCAGTAGGGTTGTGGGTTAATATAAACTCACTTCCCCTTTCTGTCCTAAGAACTGAGTGATCATGTTTGAGGATATTCTTGCAAGAGAGATTTATAATGTGCTGATGACCTTCTGAATTAATTACTGCATCCATTTTAGAGATGCGTGGTGTCAGAGTCTTAGACTTACAGATCCTAGAGCTGGCACAACAAGTTTTACTGCCTGCCCCCCAACTGCTTGAAAATTAGAGCTTCTTATTTATATTGAATTTAAAACCTTGATCAACATGCCAACTTCTGTGCCATTGATTAGATCCAGGTTTTGAATAAAAAGTACTAAAGGGGGGCGCCTGGGTGGCTCAGTGGGTTAAAGCCTCTGCCTTCCGTTCAGGTCATGATCCCGGCATCCTGAGATCGAGCGCCGAGTTGGGCTCTCTGTTCAGCGGGGAGCCTGCTTCCCTTCCTCTCTCTCTGCCTGCCTCTCTGCCTACTTGTGATCTCTGTCAGAAATAAATAAAATCTTTTAAAAAAAAGTGCTAAAGGACTTTTTTGAGATAATGGGGAAATTTAAAAATGGACTACACACGGGATGGTATTGTATCACTGGTAAACTGTGTTATTTAAGAGTGTCCTTATTTTTAGGTGGTATAAACTGAAATATTTAGGGTAAAAAAATACTGCAGTGTCTATAATTTACTTATAAATTACTGAGGAAAATTGTTTATATATACATCATGTATAAAGAGCAGGATGGTTTTTTTTGTTTTTGTTTTTTGTTGTTGTTTGTTTTTTTTTTTTTTTTTTACTTTATTTGAGAGAAAGAAAGAATGAGAGAGAGAAAGCATGAGAAGGGGAAGGGTCACAAGGAGAAGCAGACTCCCCACCGAGCAGGGAGCCTGACGTGGGACATGATCCCGGATCCTGGGACTCCAGGATCATGACCTGAGCCAAAGGCACCCACTCAAACAACTAAGCCACCCAGGCACCCCAAGAGCAGGATGTTCTAACCTCAGCACTATTGACATTTTGGGCTGGATAATTATTTGTTGTGTAGGGCTCTGTTTTGTAGGATGTTTAGTAGCATCCCTGGCCTCTACCCTCTAGATACCAGTAACACCCCCAGTAGTGATGATCAAAATGTCTCCAGACTTTGCCAGATGTTCCTAGTTGAGGATCACTGATACAGAGAAGAAGAAAGCAGGAGAGATAGAGATATTTATGTTATATCTAGAGAGAGTGACAAAACAAGCAAATATAGGACAATGTTAGCAATTGATGGATATAGGTATAAGGGTATTTTTAAAATACTATTCTTTTAAATTCTCTACAGATTTAAAGATTTTCAAAATAAAAGTTTCGGGGAAAATAAATTAGGCTGGATTTCATAATAACCGAGTATTATTGGAAGATGTGTGAATTCTGTCCAAAGTTACATTAAGGGTTGAGAAAATGAGATTTGATAGAGCACATCTGAAGTCAGTAGTTTAAAAAAATGTGTTAGTTTTCCAGTGGCCCTCGAACATAGTACCACAAATTTATCAGCTTTGACCAACACCCATTTGTACCTTTATCTCACATTTCTGTAGGTTAGAAGTCTGGGCCCAGTTTGGCCTAGCTCATTCTCTGCACCAGATTTCAGAGGTTGAAAATCAAGGTGTCACTAGGGTTGAGTTTCTTTTTGGAGCTCTGGGGATGAATTGGTTTCTGTTATCAGAATTCAGTTCCATTCTATTATAGGACTGGGGTGTCCATTTCCTGGCTGGCTCTTGGCTAGGGTGGTTCTCAGCTTCTAGAGGCCACCTACATTCTTTGGTTCATGGCTCCCTTTTCCATCTTAAAAGCTGCAAGAGTGGTAGAGTCCTCTGCATGCTTCACATCTCTCTCGTTTCCTCTCTGCCCTATGCTCTGGTTCTTCTGCCTATCTCTTCTGCTTTTAAGGGCTAATATGATTACATTGGGTATACCCAATGTATACCCAGATAACCAAGGATATTTACTTCAAAGTCAGTTGATGAGTAACCTTAATTCCAGCTGCAAAGTCCCTTTATTGCAGTACCTAGGTTGTTTGAATCAATAACCAGGGGGTAGGAATCTTGAGAAACATTTTTAGAATTCTGCCTACCACAAAAAGAATACAACTGAATTCTGACAACTAAAAAAATCAATTATTTCCTAAAGTATTTTTTTTAAAGATTTTATTTATTTATTTGACAGAGAAAGATCACAAGTAGGCAGAGAGGCAGGCAGAGAGAGAGAGAGGAGGAAGCAGACTCCCTGCCGTGCAGAGAGCCCGATGCGGGACTCGATCCCAGGACCCCGAGATCATGACCTGAGCCGAAGGCAGCGGCTTAACCCACTGAGCCACCCAGGCGCCCTTATTTCCTAAAGTATTCTGCTAGTGTCTTCTCCATTACTATTAGGTTTAAAAATGTTGTCATAGAACAGATTTTATGAGAGTTGTGTAGATTTTATAAGAGAGTTGTATTTTTTTGTTTATTTTTTTTAGTAATCTCTACACCCAACGTGGGACTTGAACTCAATGACACTAAAGTCAAGAGTTGCCTACTCTTCTGACTGAGCCAGCCAGACATCCCAAGAGATTTGTATTTATCGCTCCAATAATTACTATGGGAGGAATCATGGATATTTATTAAAGAAGAAAATGCAAATTGCTGCTGAACATCACATGCAAAAATAATTGTTTTTACAACAGATACTATTCTTAATACTTTTGTACCCCTATACAAATGAAAGTTAAGAGCATGAAAATTGTACCTTATAAACTCTAAGAATGTCTCCTTATTACTATAATTAATTAGAGTCGTTTTTTACCCCTTGAAGAAGACAACACTTGGTTTTGTTGTTAATGTGCCAGCTGACATTCGGGCACACCTTATCCAGCCAAGCCAGAGCCTATTTATGACCCTCGTCTTGTCCTTTGTCCTGAACTTTGTCCTGAACAACTCAGGTTGTTCAGTGTAGTACACATGTGTTTACATGCATTCAAAACTAGTCTGTAACCACTCTAAGACACTGAGCTCTGGTAGCACACACTCCTGTCTCCTTTATTCTCGGCACCAACACCATCTTATCACCGTCTTCCTAATTGAGGCCTTTGCCACTCCCGTGCCTTTCATTCGGCGGATCCCTCTGGCTTCCCTCCCTTCCCTATTCAGTCGCGATGCCACGACCTGTCATTTCAGCTGCTCTTACTGGCTCATTTACTACCTCCTTGTTGCCCTGACCTTTCATTCTTTCCTGATTCTCCTGCCCTTTCCTTTAGTCTCTTCAGTCCTTTGCTCCCTGCTTTCCCCAGGACTCCAGCCTTCTTTGGCTTCTCATCTTGTATAGTCTCTGTGGGTAATTGCAGCTCTTCACTTGGCTTCCAGTACAACCCAAATATTAATGAGTCTCAAGGTGTACCACCAGCCGGAACCTCTCTTCCAGAACTTTAGATCTGTACTTCTACGTGCTTATTTGTTACCTACTTGGAGATGGCACTTCATATTTCTAAAACTTTTTAAATTTAAATTCAGTTAATTAACATAAATGTATTACTGATTTCAGAGGTACAGGACTTTGATTCATCAGTCTTACTGATGAATCCCCAGTGCTTGTTACATCACGTGCCCTCCTCAATGTCCGTCACCCGGTTACCCCATCCCTCTACCCCCCTCCCCTCCAGCAGCCCTGTTTGTTTCCTATGATTAAGAGTCTCTTATGGGGGGCGCCTGGGTGGCTCAGTGGGTTAAGCCGCTGCCTTCGGCTCAGGTCATGATCTCAGAGTCCTGGGATCGAGTCCCGCATCGGGCTCTCTGCTCAGCAGGGAGCCTGCTTCCTCCTCTCTCTCTCTCTGCCTGCCTCTCTGCCTACTTGTGATCTCTCTCTGTCAAATAAATAAATAAAATCTTTAAAAAAAAAAAAAAAAAAAAGAGTTTCTTATGGGGCACTTCTTATTTAGCATGTCCTAAACTAAACTCCACCCCCCTCAAAACTTGCTTCTTTCCCTGTTTCAGTTAGTGATACTCTCCACTTACTCAAGAGCATTTCCTTGATGATTAATAGTGATGAGTACTTTTCATGTACCTATTGGGCATCTGTCTCCTGCTGGTAGGATTCTCTACTTCTTTCTCATTGGCCCCACTATAATAGCCCCCAGAATGGCCTTCCTGCCTCATTATCCCTTTGAGCTCCATCTTCCATGTTGCTTCTAAAGTAATGTTCCCCCAAATGCACATCTGACCTAGTTCGGGAGACTGCAGAGTTCTGAGCATGGCCCTTCATTTCTGGCTCCTTCCCGTCATGCTCTTTCATTCCTGCTGCCACCACCTCATGCACCCTTTGCCCTAATGGTCCTGAAAAACTTCCACCTTACCAACTCACCATGCTCATTTATCAGCCTGTCTACCCTCCCCCACTTTTTCTCCTTTGCCCTAGAATTTCTTTCCCCCATTTCCCTGCATTGCTCTCTACCTGGTTTATTCTCAGTTTTCTACTTCTCCTTCAGGTTTCAATTCCAAAACTAAGTGACCTTTTAGCGATCCATCCTAACCCACACACACTCACACACTATTTGTGTCCACTTCTGTGCCCCAGACTGTTTGTAAGATAGGAGGCACCGACTTCTCTTTCAGCATTTATGATACTGGTTTGTCATCACGGGTTTTATTGGCTTTCTTCTGCCCCAGACTGTGATTTCCATGAGAGCCAAGATGTTAGTTGTCCTTTTCTATCCCCTGTGCCTAGCCCAGAGCAGATGTTCAGTAAACGTTTGTTGAATGAATGAATCAGCGTAAACACTGGTAGGGACAGAGTTTTATGGGGCCGATTAGATTAATTTTAAAAAGACTGATTTATTTTATTATTTTGTTATGGCATTTTTATTACTTATTTTAGATTTTATTTATTTATTTGAGACAAAGAGAGTGAGAGAGAGAAGGCATGAGTGGAGGTGGGGAAGAAAGGGTGACAGCGGTAGAGGGAGAACCAGACTCCCCACTGAGCAGGGAGCCTGATGTGGGGCTTGATTCCAGGACCCTGGGATCATTACCTGAGCCTAAGGCGCACGCTTAACCGAGCCACACAGGCACCACTGGTTTATTTATTTTAGAATGAGAGAGCAAGCTTACATCAGAGGGGGAGGCAGAGAAGCAGACTTCCCACTGAGCATGGAGCCAGAGGCTACAAGCCACACAGATCCCAAGATCATGACCTGAGCTGAAATCAAGAATCCAGCACATAACCGACTGAGCCATCTGTACCCCTAGATAAATTCTTTATACAAAAGAAAACATGTATGCAATAAGTAAAAAAGTACAGCTGAGCTTATGATGCACATGGTAAGTCTGCCCTACTTCTCTGTATCCCCAACTTTACTCCTGAAAGTTAGCATCTTTGAACCTCCTATCTTTTGGGATTTCCTGGTGGCTACATCTCTAACTTCTAGATCTCTGTGTCTAAAAACTGTACACATCCTAGGAAGTGTTTTGTTCTCATATACTTTTTTATATCTTAAAATGTTTATTTTTGTCAGAATAGCTGGTGATTTTCTGTTTCTGGTTCATTACTATAAGTGTTCCCTCTCCATAAAAAATTCATTCAAAATTATTCTGATACACTTTTAATGTCTGTTTTTATGTAAGTCACAAAATATATGTAATATATATTTGTAATATATATATGTGATATATATTTCCATTTAAGTTTATATGGAACATAAATAAGTAAATATACAAATGTCAGGGATTTGGGCTCTAAGATGTTTTCCTGAGAGCATTGTACAATCAAAAAGATTTGGGGCTACTGCTCCAAATAATAGAATTTTATCTGTTCGGTTGTTTTTTTTTTTTGATTGATCAACTTCAGATATTATCTGTAGACTTTCCACTGTAAAAAATGAATGTTTAGCTCACAGTCATCTCATTCTTTCTTCCAGGGTTTGATATAGTAATTGTATTATTAATTTACTTCCTCTGCTGCTTAACTTAGTAACTTTAGATAACCACAACTCTATTTTTCATTTCATCCAGTTAAGACAGTCTTTGTCAACTCACCTACTTTTTAAAAAGGGGGCATTAGAACATGTGCTTCTTTTTCCATCTGTTCTTCTCACTTCCTGTCAGCAACACTTATTTTACATTGTCAAGGTTGATAACTTTTATATTTTGTCCTATTACCAAGGACAACCAAATCTCCATGTAAGTTGAATCTAAAAGATGAAAAACTATAAATAGTATCATACTGCCATGACCTGTTAATTTTTCCAGAAAGGAAAGTTTCCCTTATGAACCTGAGACCCACTGACTGCAGCGTGAAGTTACTTTCTCCTTGTCAGGAAAGCAGGTAGAATTAACAGACAAGGACAAATGCCTCTTGTTATTAAGCAGATTACTGCAAGGCTTTGTCCTTTTCCAGAAGCTAAATCATATTTCTGCCAGTAGGAAAGAGAACATGTGATGTTTGCACATTCCCTATAAAAAGTTCTTTTTGCTTAGAAATCATGCTTGCTTAGTTTTTAATATTCTAATCAAAGAATAAAAATTCAAAGCCTAGCCTTTGGGATCTGTAATGAAGTAACAAGAGTTATAATTTGTGATTACCACAGGCCACAATTTCTTCCCTGAGCAGTCAATATACCTTATTTTTCTGGATCGTTACCTGCTCAGCTATAGGGAGCAGACATTTCTTCTGACATCTGCCCCCAAATCCAAGTAAAGTGAGCTAGTTCTGGAGTGCTGGACCATTTGAATAATGAAAACAACTATCATCTTGAGGGAGAGTAGTACAGGTAGGAACTGGCTATCATTTGGTGCCACATTTATAGAAAATTAGAGTGAAACACTTTTGGCCAGTCTTTCTTTTAGGATCCCGAAATTTATGTCTTGAAGCCCAAGTATCAAAGTTAGTTCTGGCCTAAGATGAAGAGCATCTCTATTTATAGTATCCCCTAAAATATGATTCTATAAATATTTAGTGCAGAGCCAATTTGTGTGCTGGGATTACATTTCTTCCTTCTAGGGCTGGGTTAATGAACCCTGGACTCTCAAGATTCTGTGATCAATAACAACTATATCCTTTTTTCTCATACTCCCTTAACTCCTTATAATCAGGGTACTTGTAAGCTTGTTTCATATTCAAAATGTAGCTTTTTTGTGCCTTTTTATCCCCCCAGGGAGTTTCTAATTGCCTTTCTTTTTCTTGTTCCTCCTCCTCCTCCCCTTCTACTTCTTCAGATATATGTCTTTGACATGGCCTCTCACTTCTTTATTCTCAGTTGTATTTTCTGTTCTGTGGAATCCCCCTTTGTACCCACATGCTTTTCCTAGGCCACTGCACAGCTGTCTTCCAAGGGTTTCCATCTACTCTTCTCCTGGGTAGGAGTCACTGTTCTTAGGATCTTGTGTCTTCCACAGAATCCACTTACACTGTCCTGATTTATTCCATCCTTTTACTGGAATGTATCCTGAAATGAGTTCTTTAAAAGGATATGTAGGAAATAAACTTTCTGAGTCCTGTCTAAAACTGTCTAAGTTGTACCTTCATACTGGTTTGTAGTTGACTTGGGTGTAGCATTCGGAGCTGAAAATAATTTCCTTTAGAAAATGGGAAGACGTAGTTCCATTGTTTTCTAACATCCTCTATTGCTGACAAGAAGCAATTTGTCAGTCCTTTCTGGGTGACCTGCATTCCCTGTTCAGGGTCTCCTTTTTATACTTGTTTTGGAATTCTGTGAGGAAATGTTTAGATGTGGATCTTTTATCCGTTAGTTGTATTGAGCACTCACTGAGCCCTTTTAATCTTAAGACTTGGGTCTTTCTTCAGCTCTGGCAAATTCTATTATTATTGAATAGTTTTCCCCACTCTTTTTTCCTGTTCTTGGGTTGGCTCTTTACATCTCTTATGGTCTCTTTATTATTTCCATTTTTTTTAAATCCATATGCTCTCATTCTGTGCTTCTCAATTTTGTTTTCCAGATCATCTGTTGATTTACTTTCCTTTTCTAATCACTCTTTAAATTCCAAGAATTTTAAATTTAAAGGGTTCTTCCAAGTTCTTTGTTCCTTTTTTGTGGTTTCCTATTATTTTATATGGGTGCAATACCCTCTTGAATCTTTTGATTATAGAAGTTTTTTTTTAATGTTTGTCTTACATCCCTTAAGTATATTTGTTCCCCTCAAGATTCTTTTTCCTGTTAGTTTTTCTGTATGTTTTTCTTAGTAGTTTCTCATGCTGCGCGTTTTCCCCATGTGCCTGGTAGTCCCTGGTTGTCTATTCGTATTTTAGAAAGAAGGACTGAGGAACTGGTGTGGATTTTCTATGCCATTTAAAAAGCTGGTCTCTTTCCCCCTAGACCTGTCACCTGTGTGAATGGCTGACTGAGCCCCAGTGTAGAGCGAGATGACTTGGCTGGCCTGCTTGCTCTAGGCCTGTTCTCAGACCGTGCCTTTGTGCTAGAGGAGTGCTCTACTATGGGTAGACTGTACTCCCACTAGATGCCTTGGCTTTCCCCAGGTCATTTGTTCTTTTAGCGATCTGGCTTTTGGACCGAGGGTTAATGCCAGGCTGCCTGTGATCTGTGTGGGGGTGGGGGAAGCAGATGGGGATGCCAGCCAGCATAGTTTCAAGTACAGACCTTTAATTATTCCCACTGTCTTTAGCCCCACTTTCCCCTTCTCTCCTCCCTTGTACCTGCTGGCTTGGAGCCCAGAGCCATCAGGTGTCCCTGAGCAGTTTGGCTGTCTGGATTCCTTCTAGCATTCCAGCAAGCATTTTGACTTCCAGCTCCTCTTAGTTCAGCTTGTGGCTGTGTATTTCTATGCGTGTCTCCTCCATCACCACAATTCCATCTGCTTTTTGAATTTTAGAAATTTGTTGTATCCTTCATCCACTGGTGAACCCCTTCACTTCTCTTTCCTTTTGTTATTATAGGTTTGTTGCCTCTTTTGTCTCCCTTATTTGCCTGTGGTTTTATAAGCTTTGGGTAGTAAATGTACATCCTCAACCTCCCATCTTGAACTAAAAGTCCTGAATGTTATGAATGTTAAACTGTCTCCCTTATGAATATTTACCTAACCTGTTTAACTTCATAGCTGCAGTGTCTACTTAAGCATTGCACAATTGATAAATTATTTCAGTAATGTAAGGCAAGAGAATTAGAGCAAATAACTTCAGAGAGATAAAGATCTAATGGCACAATTTTTCAGAAAATAGTGTTTAATAGCAACAGTTTATTTTAGTTAAAAAAGAGAAAAGACTGCTCAGTTAAAGATGAGAGTCTTAGAATTAGCTTCAGTTTTGTGCCTGATATCTATAGGCTGTTTTCAACGAGGATGTTTGCTGGTCTGCATTAGATAAGGGCTGAAGTTAAAGCTGTTGCTTAAAGCATAATAATTAAGGCCTTTACATTTACCAAACTACTCACCCCAAGTGCTACCAGATCTCTGCTCTCCTAGAATTCACCGGTTGCTTTGGGAAGTTTTGGGAGTTGTTTTGGCACTGATGGATAAGTAATAAATGAATTTTAAATATAAGCAAAAAAAGCATCGGGCATCTCCGTGGACAATAAATACTTAAAATAGGTGACCTGTTAATGAGCGTCAGGACATCTGTTTGGCCAGCTGGTTGGAGAACCTTGCTGTTGAAGGGTTGGTTATCTGAGATCTGACTAAAGAGCAGGGGACAGCCGGGCAAAAACTGGGATCTGGGCACTACCATCAGACAGCATATCCTTTCCACTACTCAATGCTTCCTACCCTTTGGTTTTGATCGTACTTCTGTCCTGCAAAGATTTTTATATTAATGTAATGAATTGCTTAAACATTTCTTAGCTTTTAAATAGCACTTGGGGTGAATTAAAGGTTCATGAGATAATTTATTCCCCTAGGACAGAGGAGGGATAAACAAGCCTTTTTATTCTGTGATAGCAGAGTAGTTTGGTAAATGTAAAGGCCTTAATTATTATGCTTTAAGCAACAGCTTCATTTGCTTGAGTCTGATTCTCAGCTTTTAAGTGGGGTTCTTCTTTTGATAGATCATGTTGCTATTTCGGTGCCTATCATTTTGCTCTTGCAGTTTCTCTCATCAAAAAGCATTTACTGCTTACTTCCGTGGACTCCCTGTGCTGGTGTTGGTCCTGTGGATGGCAGATGCACCTCCCTTCTTTCTTTAAATTGGGTACACTTTTCAAGGAGTATGGGGCATAGATGGTTGGAGGGAGCCAGTCTGTAGATCTTTAAATTCCCCACGTACTTTTCCTAACATTGTTCTGCCTGAGAATGTGTTTCTGATGGAGGTGCAAGGTCTGCTCTCCTCCTTCTCCTTCACTGTTGCCCTTCTCATACCATTAAGAAAGAAAGGTGTACTGCTCTATATCAGATCTCCCAGAGGTCCCTGGATGTAAAAACCCCAGGGCGCCAAAGGGCAAAATTGAAAAGATTGGTGTCAGTGTGAAGATAGTGGATGACTAAGGGACACCAACTCACATAATGATAGATAAAAGTTCCTTTTGCAATTCAAATAGTCTCCACTTTTTTGCTCTCCCAGAACTGAGAGAAGAACCTAATTGATTTGTTTGCTGATTAAGTAATATACTAATAGGTATATTTTTATGGTATATTACTGTTTTCTTTTTTTAAACATCGTTTAAAAAATTTTAAAGAATTGAGAAATAATTGCTCTAACAAGAATTCCTTTCTCCTCTTCTCATTTATGCGAAACCAGTTTCTCACCATTTAACTTTATGAAAACTAAGAGTAGGGATAGAATTGGTGCCGAACGCTATCATTCTGATGATAAATAATAGTCACTGCATGGAATTGTGAACTAATTGAAGAAGAAAAATCTCACCCATCTCTTTTTTAATTTTTTAACTTAATTTTTTATGAGTTCAGGATTTTATATATTATAATATACCATGTTATAATACCTTTGAGGCTCTATGATAAAAATAACTCAGGGACATATGGAATTGAAACTAATTTGTGTAACTGTCACAAGAAAAAAAAGCATTGCATGTGTTTCTGAAATAAGTATCTTCATTTAATTTCAGAATCTCAAAGCAGCACTGGATATTGGCCTTGTTTTTATTTTTATTATTATTTTTTAAACTAACATGTAATGTATTATTTGCCCCAGCGGTACAGGTCTGTGAATTGTCAGGCTTACACACTTCACAGCAGTCACCATATCACATATCCTCCCCAATGTCTACAACGCAGCCACCCTCTCCACACCTTCCCTCCCCTCAGCAAACCTCAGTTTGTTTTGTGAGATTAAGAGTCTTTTATGGTTTGTCTCCCTCCCAATCCCATCTTCTTTCATTTTTTCCTTCCCTACCCCTCAAGCCTCCCACTCTGGTCTCAAATTCCTCATGTCGGGAGATCATATGATAATTGTCTTTCTTTGATTGACTTATTTCACTTAGCATAATACCCTCTAGTTCCATCCACGTTGTTGCAAATGGCAAGATTTCATTTCTTTTGATGGTTGTATAGCATTCCAGTGTGTGTGTGTGTGTGTGTGTGGTGTGTGTGTGTGTGTGTGTGTGTATATATATATATACACATACCACATCTTCTGTATCCATTCATCTGTTGATGGACATCTAGGTTCTTCCCATAGTTTGGCTATTGTGGACATTGCTGCTATAAACATTTGGGTGCATGTGCCCTTTCTGATCATTACATTTGTATCTTCAGGGTAAATACCCAGTAGTTCAATTACTGGGTCATAGGGCAGCTCTATTTTCAACTTTTTGAGGAACCTCCATGCTATTTTCCAGAGTGGCTGCACCAGCTTGCATTCCCACCAACAGTGTAGGAGGGTTTCCCTTTCCCCGCCAGCATCTGTCGTTTCCTAGCTTGTTAATTTTAGCCATTCTGACTGGTGTGAGGTGGTATTTCATTATGATTTTGATTTGTATTTCCCTGATGCCAAGTAATGTGGAGCACCTTTTCATGTGTCTCTTGGCCATCTGGATGTCTTCTTTGTAGAAATGTCTGTTCATGTCCTCTGCCCATTTCTTGAGTGAATTATTTGTTCTTTGGGTGTTGAGTTTGGTATGTTTTTTATAGATTTTGGATACTACCCATTTACTAATATGTCGTTTGCAAATATCTACTCCAATTCTGTCAGTAGTCTCTTGGTTTTGTTGAGTGTTTCCTTTGCTGTGCAAAAGCTTTGATGTTGATGAAGTCACAGTAGTTCATTTTTGCCCTTGTTTCCCTTGCCTTTGGCAGCATTTCTAGGAAGAAGTTGCTGCATGCTGCCTGTGTTCTCCTCAAGGATTTTGATGGACTCTTGTCTCACATTGAGGTCTTTCATCCATTTTAAGTCTATTTTTGTGTGCATTGTAAGGAAATGGTCCAGTTTCATTTTTCTGCATGTGGCTGTCCAATTTTCCCAACACCATTTTTTGAAGAGACTGTCTTTTTTCCATTGGACATTCTTTCCTGCTTTGTCAAAGATTAGTTGCCCATAGAGCTGAGGGTCTATTTCTGGGCTCTCTATTCGGTTCCATTGATCTATGTGTCTGTTTTTGTGCCAGTACCATGCTGTCTTGATGATTATAGCTTTGTAATAGAGCTTGAATTCTGGAATTGTGATGCCACCAACTTTAACTTTTTCCCTCAACATTCCTCTGGCTATTTGGGGTCTTTTCTGGTTCCATATAAATTTTAGAATTATTTGTTCCATTTCTTTGAAAAAATTGATGGTATTTTGATAGAGATTGTATTATTAAATACATAAGTTGCTTTAGGTAGAATAGACATTTTCAAAATATTTGTTCTTCCAATCCAGGAACATGGAACATTTTTCCATTTCTTTGTGTCTTCCTCAATTTCTTTCATGAGTACTTTATAGTTTTCTGAGTACAGATTTTTTTTTTTTCTGAGTACAGATTCTTTGCCTCTTTGGTAGGTTTATTCCTAGGTATCTTATGGTTTTGGATGCCACTGTAAATGGGATTGACTCTTAATTTCTCTTCCTTCTGTCTTGTTATTGGTGTATAGAAATGCAACTGATTTTTGTGCATTGATTTTATCACTGACACTTTACTGAATTCCTGTAAAAGTTCTAGCAGTTTTGGAGTGGAGTCTTTTGGGTTTTCCACATATAGTATATCATCAGCAAAGAGTGAGAGTTTGACTTCTTTGCCTATTCAGATGCTTTATTTCTTTTTGTTGTCTGATTTCTGAGGCTAAGACTTCTAGTACTATGTTGAATAGCAGTGGTGATAGTGGACATCCTTGCCATGTTCCTCATCTTAGCAGAAAAACTCAGTTTTTCCCCATTGAGAATGATATTGGCTTTGGGTTTTTCACAGATGGCTTTGATGATATTGAGGTATATACCCTCTGTCCCTACACTTTGAAGAATTTTGATGAAGAAAGGATGCTGTACTTTGGCAAATGCTCTTTCAGCATCTATTGAGAGTATCATATGGTTCTTGTTCTTTCTTTTATTAACGTATTGTATTACATTGACTGATTTGTGGATGTTGAACCAACCTTGCAGCCCTGGAATAAATCCCACTTGGTCATGGTGAATAATCCTTTTAATGTGCTGTTGGATCCTATTGTCTAGTATTTGGTAAGAATTTTTGCATCTATGTTTATCAAGGATATTGGTCTGTAAGTTTCTTTTTTGATGGGGTCTTTGTCTGGTTTTGGGATCAAGGTAATTCTGGCCTCCTAAAATGAGTTTTCCTTCAATTTCTATTTTTTGGAACAGTTTCAGGGGAATAGGTATTAATTCTTCTTTAAATGCTTGGTAGAATTCCCCTGGGAAGCCCTCTGGCCCTGGGCTCTTGGTTAGTTGGGAGATTTTTGATGACTGCTTCAGTCTCCTTACTGGTTAGGGGTCTGTTCAGGTTTTCTATTTCTTCCTGATTCAGTTGTGGTAGTTTATATGTCTCTAGGAATGTATCCTTTTCTTCCAGTTGTCAAATTTGCTGGTGTATAGTTGCTCATAATATGTTCTTATAATTGTTTGTATTTCTTTGGTGTTGGTTGTGATCTCTCCTCTTTCATTCATGATTTTATTAATTTGGGTCCTTTTTCTTTTCTTTTTGATAAGTCTGGCCAGGGCTTTATCAATCTTATTAATTCTTTCAAAGAACCAGCTCCTAGTTTGTTGATCTGTTCTACTGTTCTTTTGGTTTCTATTTCATTGTTTTCTGCTCTGATGTTTATTATTTCTCTTCTCCTGCTGGGTTTAGGGTTTCTTTCTTGTTCTTTCTCCAGCTCCTTTAGGTGTAGGGTTAGGTTGTGTACTTGAGACATTTCTTGTTTCTTGAGAAAGGCTTGTATCGCTATCTACTTTCCTCTCAGGATCATCTTGGCTGTGTCCCACAAATTTTGAACAGTTTTGTTTTCATTTTCATTTGTTTCCATGAATTTTTTCAGTTCTTCTTTCATTTCCTGGTTGACCCATTCATTCTTTAGTAGGATGCTCTTTAACCTCCATGTATTTGAGTTCTTTCCAACTTTCCTCTTGTGATTGAGTTCTAGCTTCAGAGCATTGTAGTCTGAAAATATGCAGGGAATGATCCCAGTCTTTTGGTACCAGTTGACACCTGATTTGTGACCCAAGATGTGGTCTATTCTGGAGAATGTTCCATGTGCTCTAGAGAAGAATGTGTATTCTGTTGCTTTGGAGGGAATATTCTGAATATATCTGTGATGTCCATCTTGTCCATTGTGTCATTTAAGGCCTTTATTTCCTTGTTGATCTTTTGCTTGGATGATCTGTCCATTTCAGTGAGGGGGTGTTAAAGTCCCCTATTATTATTGTATTATTGTTGATGTGTTTCTTTGATTTTGTTATTAAATGGTTTATATAGTTGGCTGCTCCCATGTTAGGGGCATAGATATTTAAAATTGTTAGATCTTCTTGTGGGACTGATCCTTTGAGTATGATATAGTGTCCTTCCTCATTTCTTATTATTGTCTTTGGCTTAAAATCTAATTTATCTAATATAAGGATTGCCACCCCAGCTTTCTTTTGATGTCCATTAGCATGGTAGATTATTTTTCACCCCCTCACTTTAAATCTGGAGGTGTCTTTGGGTCTAAAATGAGTTTCTTATAGACAGCATATTGATGGGTTTTGTTTTTTATCCATTCTGATACCCTCTGTCTTTTGATTGGGGCATTTAGCCCATTTACATTCAGGGTAACTATTGAAAGATCTAAATTTAGTGCCATTGTATTGCCTGTAAGGTGACTGTTACTCTGTATTGTCTCTGTTCCTTTCTGGTCTACTACTTTTAGGCTCTCTCTTTGCTTAGAGGACCCCTTTCAATATTTCCTGTAGGGCTGTTTTGGTGTTTGCAAATTCTTTTAATTTTTGTTTGTCCTGGAAGCTTTTTTTTTTTTTAAATCTCTCCTTCTATTTTCAATGATAGCCTAGCTGGATATAGTATTCTTGGCTGCATATTTTTCCTCATTTAGTGTTCTGAATATATCATGCCAGTTCTTTCTGGCCTCCCAGGTCTCTGTGGATAAGTCTGCTGCCAATCTAATGTTTCTACCATTGTATGTTACTGACTTCTTGTCCCAGGCTGCTTTCAGGATTTTCTATTTGTCATGAAAACTAGTAAATTTCACTATTAGACGGTGGAGTGTGGACCTATTTTTATTGATTTTGAGGGGGATTCTCTATGCCTCCTGGATTTTGATGCTTGTTCCCTTTGCCATATTAGGGAAATTCTCTATTATAATTTGCTCTAATATACATTCTGCCCCTCACTCTCTTTCTTCTTCTGGAATCCCAATTATTCCAATATTATTTCATCTTATATTCTTCTCTAATATTATTTCACTTATCTCTCAAATTCTCCCCTCGTGGTCCAGTAGTTTGTCTCTCTTTTACTCAGCTTCTTTATTCCCTGTCATTTGGTCTTCTATATCACTAATTCTCTCTTTTCCCTCATTTATCCTAGCAGTAAGAGCCTCCATTCTCTCTCTCATTAATACCTTTTTTGATTTCAACTTGGTTAGATTTTAGTTCTTTTATTTCTCCAGAAAGGGATTTTATTTCTCCAGACAGGGTTTCTCTAATATCCTCCATGCCTTTTTCAAGCCCAGCTAGCACCTTGAGAATCGTCATTCTGAACTCTAGAACTGACATATTACCAATGTCTGTATTGATTAAGTCCCTAGCCATTGGTACTGCCTCTTGTTCTTTTTTCTGTGGTAGGTTTTTCTGCCTTGTCATTTTATCCAGATAAAAATATATGAATGGCAGAATAAAATACTAAAAGGGTGGCAAAGACTCCAGAAAAATGTACACTAATCAAATCAGAAGAGACCCAAAACCAGGGGGAGAAGAAAGGGAATAAAAAGAAATTAAAAAGAAATAAATATATATTAGACTGGTGAATAGAACAGAGACACCCACTTGATTTTGGGTGTATTTTGGTCTCTTAGAAAAATTACCTCCCAAAATTTTAAAGAAAAAACTTATATGTATACAAAAATAAGGGTAAACATGATGAAAGGATGGAATATGACTATAAAGATGAAAATTAAAACAAAAATTCTAAAAAAGAAATTGATAAGTGGTTAGAAAAAGAAAGAAGAGGAAAAACAAAAAAGGGAGAGAATGTCCTCAGGCTGGAGACTAGACCAAAGCCCTGTGCTAGATTTAGGGTATATTTTGATCTATTAGAAGAAATTGTATCCCAAAATTTTTTTAGAAAAAAAAAACCCTCACGTGTATTCAAAAAATAAGGTTAAATACAATGAAGGATAAATTACGACTGTAATAATGAAAGTTTAGGGGCGCCTGAGTGGCTCAGGTTAAAGCCTCTGCCTTTGGCTCGGGTCATGATCTCAGGGTCCTGGGATCGAGCCCCGCATCGAGCTCTCTGCTCAGCAGGGAGCCTGCTTCCTCCTCTCTCTCTGCCTGCCTCTCTGTCTACTTGTGGTCTCTGTCTATCAAATAAATAAATAAAATCTTTTAAAAAAATAATGAAGGTTTAAAAGGATTTTTTAAAAAAAGTATTGTTAAGATAAACTAGTTAAAAAATGTTGAAAGTGAAAAGAGGAAGAGTTAAAATATTAGAATAAGGAAAAAAATAAAATTTAAAACATTTATTTAACTTTGCAAGACTAAAGGATCATGGGAAGAAAGCCATGAATTACTTCCATGCCTTTGCTTTCCCCTGCTCTGGAGATCCCCTGTTCTCCTTGATCAGTGAGCTTGGACTTGGCTGGATGTTCTTGCTGATCTTCTGGAGGAGGGGCCTGTTGTAGTGATTCTCAAATGTCTTTGCCCAAGGTGGAATTGCACTGCCCTTGCCAGGGCCAGACTAAGAAATCTGCTCGAGTTTGCTCTCGGGGGTTTTTGTTCCCTGAATGCTTTCTGTAGAGCTCTTTTGGAAAGTGGTTGATTTTCTGTTCCTAGAATGGCTGCTCTTCTCTTTGATCTCCTGTTGAGTTTGTAGGTGTTCAAAATGGTTGATCACTATCTAGCTGAACTCCTGCGACTTGATGTCATTTCAGTCTGCTACTCCTCCTCCATTATGCATCTCCCATCTTGGCCTTGTTTTTAAAAAGTTTATTTAAACCCTAAGCTAGCTAAAAACCCTTTCTGATACACAATTGATACAGAAAATGCTTTCCCTCTAATCTCAATTTAACATAAATGGAAAAAGTGAGGGGGGAAATGGAGACAAATTTCTTCAGCAGCATATATGACTAAATCCATCAACCACCTTAAACTAGAATGTCCATTATTGATCCCATTAAGAAGTGCTGTGCAAATAGCAGAAGTTACCCACTTCATAAACAATTTCAGGATCATGATAAGTAAACTATTTTTGAAACACTTCAAAACTTTTAACATTAAACTAGAAGAATCATCTCTTACTTATAAGAAAGAATGGTATAAGAGAAAGTAAGACACTTAAACTGAACTTATTTGTAATCCTCTTTGAACAAAAGAAATGAAAAATAATGGTAAATTAGCTAAGCTCTGTGCTCTAACCAAACTAATTAATTACAGTGATTTTAAGTGGCAACAGCTCACCTGATTGGGTAGTTTGGCAGTTTTGAATACTTTTGCAATGATTTTTCTTAAAGTGCAGACACTAAATGATCTGGTTATACAATGTTCATCTCGTGCATTCTGCATTTCTTTGCCAATCCTGTAGCTAAGGATCTTGTTCCAATCAATCTTAGTCATGTAATTGGCAACTGTCAAGGTAAAGCTTTAAAAGTAGTGTCTGACATCATCTGGTAATTCTCACTGGTAGTGGTCTACTATTCATTTTCTGCAGCTTCTATAATCTTTATAAATTCTTTTGCTGTTTGTGCTTCAGTAGATGCTGTTAGGAAATCTTGTATATCTTTATGACTCACTAACTGAACATTACTATCTTCATAATAATGAACCTGAATTTTTAAGATGCCAACCACCTGAGCCTGAGTGGTTAAAAAAGTGATTGGAAACTTCCGCTTTGACCTCCAGTGATGGTTCCAAAAGTTTTTTCCTTGGAACTGATAGCTTTCTCTGCATGCAACAATGCTTTGCTATCCATCTTTTTTTTTTTTTTTTTGGCCATGTATCAGTGCAGACCCCATTTGGATAATGTTCTTTTGTATACACTCACAGAACAGTTCTACAGAAGTTCTCCATGTTTCAACACATTTTCTCTTTCATATGGTCTTGGATCAGTTGCTTCCTTTCTTAAGTGATCAAATTTGAAAGAGATTCTGTTTTGGGAATCCAAAAACTTTCCATTTCCCAAGTTGCTGTGTTTTGTTATCAATATCTGATCTTTATAACCTTCAATTTTTCTGGAATAAACTGGTCCAAGTTATACTGTGCAAATGCATGAGCTGCTCCTTCCCTAAGAAAATTATCATTATTAAATGGCAGCCAAACATCATTAAACACCTCATTAAACTCTCCAGGAGGGGCATGAATAATGAATTTTGCTGCTCTGTACACCTTCTCCTCATTAGACAACTGCTCTTCCAGATCCGCCATTTTCCTTCTGGCAACAAACCAGGTGGTGGTGGCATGATGGCAGTGACCACCTGACTTCCCCTCACACCCATCTCCTTTATGTAGTTTTCCTTATTATGTTTAAGAATCTTTAAAATCAAAATTTGTAGTATATTTATATTTTAATTGGTTAGTAATAATAATTGTAACGAAAACTCAAATCAGAAAAAATTGGTTTAACACTTGAAGTCTTTTATTACAGAAAATAAAGAGAAATTTATTTTAAATTTATAGACAGATTTTTTGTTGAGGAAAAATGTAGCACTGTCAGTAAAAGACTTTCAAACATAAAATACATTACATTAGAGATAATTTGTATTGGAGGAATCACCTTTTCTCAAGCCTTTGTTAAAGCTTACTATATGGCCTCATTAATCAAGATAGTGTGATACTAGTAGAGAGATAAACACAGATCATTGAAGTAACTTAGGGAACCCAGGAATGGAGGAGTCACATAAAATATGCCTAATTTTTTACAAAGAACCTAAAAGCAATTCAAGAGGAGGAGAAATACCTTTTCAGTGAGTGGTGCTGAAGCAATTAGACATCCATTGGCAAACAAAACAAAACAAAACAAAAAAAACAAACTTTACCGAAATCTTATATAAAAATGAACTCAAAATATATCATAGACATAAATGGAAAACACAAAACTATAAAACTTCTAGAAGAAAGTGAAGAAAATATTTGGGGTCTACAACTAGGCAAAAGATTCTTAGACTTGATACCAAAAACATGATCCATAAAAGGAAAAATTGATAAATTGTATCATCAAAATTAAAATCTTCCACTTTGCATGACCTTGTTAAGAGGATGCAAAGACAGGCTACAGATGGAGAAAAAAAATGTTTGCAAGCCACATATCTGACAAAGAACTAGTATCTAGAATATATAAAGAACTCTCAAAACTGTAAAAGACAATCCAATTAGAAAATGGGAAAAAGACATGCACAGACCTTTTACTGAAGAGGATGCACAGCTGGCAAATAAGCACATGAAAAGATGTTCAACCTCATTAGCCATTAGGGAAATGCAAAATTAAAATTACAACGAGATATCACTGGAATAGCTAAAATAAAAAATATTGAAAACACCAAATGCTGGCAAGGATGCAGAGAAGCCATATCATTTATACATTGATGGTGGAAATATAAAATGATATAGCCACTCTGGAAAACAGTTTGGCAGTTTCTTAAAAAACTAACCATGCAACTACTATATAACCCAGCAGTTAAATCCTTAGGCCTTTATCCCAGACAAATGAAAACTTGTTGCTATAGGCTGAATTGTGCCCTGCCCCCAGTCCATACGTTGAAGTTCTAACCCCCAAATCTGTGTGTATTTGGAGATGTGGCCTTTGGGAGATAATTAGAGTTAGATGATGTCAAAAGGCAGGGCCTTCATGATAGGATGATAAGAGTGATACATTTAAGGTGATATAACAGCTTTACTTTAAAATAGTGATATTTACAATATGTTAGAAATTAATCCTTTCCTACTACTTAAACTTACGGGAAAAAATGTAGATGTCAGTTTCAGAATGTGTGAGGAGATGTAAGGTTTTCAAAATTTTCTTGGGGTTCTGCAAGTAAAAAAGCCATATTTCAATAATGTAGCCATTGATGAAGGGGTTATATTCCAAAATTGTATTTTAAAAGAAATCAGAGTCTGGGGCTCCTGGGTGGCGCAGTAGGTTAAGCATCTGACTGTTGATTTCGGGTCAGGTTGTGGTTTCAGGGTCATGGGATGGAGCTCCGCATTGGGCTCCAGGCTCAGTGTGGAGTCTGCTTGAGATTTCCTCTCCCTTTCCCTCTACCCCTCCTACTCAGGTTCTCTCTTTCTTTCAAATAAATAAATAATTAAAAAAAAAAGAAGTCAAAATCTTAATTGCCAGAGGTAGTTAAAATAAATATTAAAGAACCTGGGAACTGCCAGTTAAGGGTGGGATTAAAAAGGAAGAAGAGTTGTGCTGTGTTTAGATGCTGTCATTGGCCTTTAATGCCTGTTTTTTGAATTAGTACAGGTGTGTTCAGTTGCTGCATTCTAAATAGGCAAGAGAAAAAAGGAAAGTGAGGCAGGGGAGGGTTGTGTTTTTAGCAGTCTGTGTTAGGGAGGGCAGAGGGACAAGGGATATTCATTATCCTAAAATGACTACAACCATTAGATAATGCATGATTTCAGACTTCCTGTTTCTACATCCCAAAAAGAAAAACTCTCTTTATGCTTGATGGTGTCCCAGTCTTAAGTAGGGGGTTAAACCTTCCATATCACCATTAGCTGACTTAATATACACCAGTACTTTGGGCTTAGCTAATGTTATAGTGTAAATTAACTGCAGTCACTTGATAGATGTAAATTAATCTGATTGTTTCCTATTTGGGAGGGGAAAGGGTTATGGAACACAAGGGGGTGTTTGGGAAGGTAGGGAAGCAGAGTTATGCTTTGAAAGCTGCAAATAGAAGCAGAAAGTAAGGTATTATGGTCTTGCTAATGGATTGCTTAAACATGATTTATGAATATTTTGGTTAATATTTTAAAATACTGCTGACTGCTTTATTAAGAAATTTATATCTCTGAGGATTAATTAACCTAAAATAGATCCCATTAAATCAGACTAATTTAAAAGTGGCCCATAGCTTGATCTACCAAATAAATTTGAAAGTCATTATGTTACGTAGACTTCCCTCCCCAAAGGTGATAGAAATTAACCATACAAAATGATAGTATTGAGTTATAGATGTCTTATTTAGCAAATGTTTTTATTGAAGTGATTTTGAACTTAAAGAAAAGTGGTAAGAATCCTAATGTTATAATATATTAAGATGAGTAATATGCTTTAGCGTTTCAAGCCTGTGATTTGCCTTATATGAAGCCCTTTGTCTTTATTAGCCTTATTATTTTCCTTTACTGGTGAGATGATAATGGTGGTTGATAACAAAGTTCTTTCTTACCTCCCTAGTAACAATATTTTCAGTAATAAAAGAGGAATGCTTTAGCTTCCTCCTAAATGTTACAATATCTAAAAATTAATAAACTTTTGAATGGCTTTTAAAAAGCACATTATGGGGGCGCCTGGGTGGCTCAGTGGGTTAAAGCCTCTGCTTTCAGCTCAGGTCATGATCCCGGAGTCCTGGGATCGAGCCCCACATCGGGTTCTCTGCTCAGCGGAGAGCCTGCTTCCCTCTCTCTCTCTGCTTGCCTCTCTGCCTACTTGTGATCTCTGTCAAATAAATAAATAAAATCTTAAAAAAAAATAAAATAAAAAGCACATTATGACCATCTATGTTGTGTGCTTGCCTATTTCAAGAACTTTTTGAATTCAGATTAGTGACATGGCCAGTTTCTCCCTTCAAACTGTCTATTTGTTTATGTTTATGGCTACCTTGGAAAAATCAATGTATTTTTTCTTACTGACATCTGCTACTATACCCATTACATAAAGATTTCTCAAAATTGATAGGCCAGTTATTTTTAAAGTCTGTCATATTGAATATAGAAAGTGTCATGTTGTATGATGATAAATGCTTTAACCAACTACAAAGTCACACAAAATTTCTTTTTCATTTTCAATTAAAAAATGGCATATATATGTTCCCTAATGTGGAAAAGCTTCTTCTAATATATTTTTAGAACTTCAAATAAGAAAACAGTTTACATTTCTACTTGAGGGAACGGCCTAGACAGAATAACACAATGGAGATATAGATGAATGCTCTCTGTGTTTACTAAAGAGAGCTGCGTGCTCTTCCCGTATGTATAAACACTTCCAAGAGGCAGGTAGTAAATGTATGTCTAGGGACATGAAGGGATGCACTTCATCTAAGTGGGTGGGTTATATTCAACGCTGTGTTGATCAGAACAGTATGGTGCTGGCACAAAAATAGATCAATGGAACAGAAGAGAAAACCCAGAAATAAACCCACAATTATAAGATCACTTAATCTTCAACAAAGTAAATTTTTAAAAAGATAAACTAAGGTGGCTCAGTGGATCAAACGTCTGACTCTTGGTTTCAGTTCAGGTCATGATCTCGTGGGTCGATATGAGGCTTGTGTCGCCTCCCCTTTCAGCAGGGAGTCTGCTTGAGATTTTCCTCCTCTCCTCCTTCCTCCACTTGAGCGTGCTTGCGTGTATGCACTCTCTCTCTCAAATGAGTAAATCTTTAAAAAAATAAACTCTTGAGACTACATCAAAGTAAAAAGCTTCTACACAGCGAAAGAAACAATAAAACTAAAAGGCAGCCTGTGGAATTGGAGAAGGTATTTGCAAATGACATATCTGATAAAGAGTTAGTATCCAGAATATATAAAGAACTTATAAAACTCAACAACCGGAAAACAAATAATCTAATTTAAAAATGGACAGAAGACATGAACAGACATTTGTTCGAAAAAGACATTCAGGTGGCCAACAGACACATGAAAAGATGTTCATTATCACTAGACATGGAAAATACAGATCCAAACTACAGGGCGATATCACCTCACACTTGTCAAGATGGCTAAAATCAACAACAAAAGAAAGAACAGGTGTTGGTGAGGACGTGGAGAAAAAGGAAGCCTTTTGCACTTGGAGAATGCAAACTCCTGCAGCCTCTGTGGAAAACAGTATTGAAGTTTTTTAAAAAGTTAAAAATTGAACTACCCTGTGACCCAGCAATCACATTACTTCATATTTACCCACAAAATACAAAAACAGTAATTCAAAGGGATACATGCTTTCCTGTGTTGAATGCAGCATTATATATAATAGCCAAGATATGGAAGCAGCCTAAGTGTCCATGGATGATGAGTGGATAAAGAAGATCATGAGCGCGCGTGCGCACACACACACACACACACACACACTCGCTCTCTCATTCTATCTCTTTCTCTCTCAAATAAATAAATGAAATCTTTTTTAAAAAATAAGCTGTTAAACATTTGTATTCTAGGTCAATTGGTGGCATGGGCTTTCTGTCTTAACACCCAATTTTCGTTTAACAGCCCAGTCCCTCTATGAGTCTTTTTTTTTTTTTTTAAAGATTTTATTTATTTACTTGAGAGAGGGAGAGGGAGAAGCAGACTCCTACTGAGTAGGGAGCCCTATGCCTCGCTTGAACCCAGGATTCCGAGATCACGACCTGAGCCAAAGGCAGATGCTCAACTGACTGAGCCACCTAGGTGCTGCCCCCTCTATGAGTCTTTGTTTAAAAAGTGTGTGTGAGGGGAGCCTGGGTGGCTCAGTGGGTAAATGCCTCTGCCTTCAGCTCAGGTCATGATCCCAGGGTGCTGGGATGGAGCCCTGAATCAGGCTCTCTGCTCAGTGGGGAGCCTGCTTCTTCCTCTCTCTCTGCCTGCCTCTCTGCCTACTTGTGATCTCTGCCTGTCAAATAAATAAATCTTAAAAAAAAAAAAAAAAAAGTGTGTGTGAGGAGTTGGGAGGATGTTCAGTTCATATGTAGCCTTCTAAAGTGATTAAAGCAAAAGCCAAAGAAGATTATCATCACCCTATCCTGTAAAGTCCCCAGTATGACAATGAGGCAGGGATATAATGGTGGTTAAGGACATCAGCTTGGGAGTCAGACTCACCAGGATTTAGGTCCTGACTCTACCACATTTGTGCTGTTTGCCTTTAGACAACATACTCAGCCTGTATTTCCTTAGCTGTAAAATCATGAAGATGATAAAATTGGTTCATGGAGTTAGGAGAATGAAATGAAATAATATATGTAGTGCAACTTGCTTTTATAGCTCATAATAAGAACAATGATAAGGGGAGGGATAGGAAACTCATTGTTTTTCTAATGCCTTTTTAATTTTTTCAAATCAGAAAAGAGCAAATTCCTTACCTTGGACTATTACTAGACCTCTAATTCTGTGAACCTGTGAATTTGCTAAAGGTTAATCTGCAGTAAACAAAATCAGTTTGACTATTAGCCCTTATAGTGTTGATATTTATTCAAGGGCGGCTGATTTTTTTATGTGAAAGGTCAGAACCTTAACACAAAATAACAAAATAACAAGGAAAGGTATTGCTCCTTAACTTTTTACTGAAGTTTAAATGAATACAGAAGAGTGCATATTTGATAAAAAAAAGAAAAATAGGACCTTGGGGCCCCTGGCTGGCTCAGTAGTTAGTTGTCTGCCTTCAGCTCAGGGGCCTGGGATCAAGACCCACTTTGGGCTCCCTGCTTGGTGGGAAGCCTGCTTCTCTCTCTCCTACTCCCCCGCTTATGTTCCTCTCTCTCGCTGTGTCCCCGCCTGTCAGATAAATAATAAAATCTTTAAAAAAAGCCAGGCGCCTGGGTGGCTCAGTTGGTTAAGCATCTGACTCTTGATTTCCGCTCAGACCATGATCTCAAGGTTGTGAGATTGAGCCCCCTGTCAGGCTGGCCTGGAGCCTGCTTGAGATCCTCTCTCCCCATCCCTCTGCTGCTCTCCCTTTAAAAAAAAAAAAAAAAAAAAAAAAAGTTAAAAAAAGAAAGAGAACTTGTCAGCATTCTCAAAGCCCCCTGTATGTTCTGTCAGCCCCACCCCCGTGATGGTGCCCACTGTCCTGACTTCCAGTGGAAGAGATTGTTTTTGTCTGTTACTGTTTTAGTTTATACCTATGGACTCATGCCTTTTGGGTCTGACCTCTTTAGTTTAGCATTATATTTGTGAGCCTCTTCCTTACTGTCACAGGTAGTTAAACCTCTTCACTCTTATTGCTGAGTAGTATTTTATGTGAGCATACTCCAACTTATTTGTCCATTCTACTGTTAATGGCTGTTTGGTTTGCGTCCAGTTTTTAGCTTTTACAAATATTGAAGCTGTGAACTTTTTAGTGCTTGTCTTTTAGCGAATGTTTATAAGCATTTTTGTTGGAGTGGAATGGCTGGGTCATAGATATGCCTACCTTCAATTTTAACAAATAATCACAATCAGTTTTCCAGAAAGATTGTACCAGTTTATACCACCAGCAGTGTATGTGCATTCCTTGCATTGCTCCATATCGTCACCACTGCTTGGTGTTGTAACTCCTCTTCATTTTAGATGTTCTAATGTGTTTAGAATAATATCACATTGTGGTTTTAATTTGCATTTGCCTGATGATTAAGGAAGCTGGACACCTTTTCAGGTTTATTTGCTATTTGGTTAGCCTCTTTTGGAAAGTCACACAAGTTCACATCTTTTGTTCACATTTCTGTTGAGTGGTCTATGTTTTTCTTAGTGATTCACAGAAATTCTCTATGTAAAATCTGTATGAGTCATTTTCAAATATGTTATTTTTAGATCTTCTTCCCCTTTTGTGGGTTGTCATTTTGCTGTATTAATGGTGTCTCTTAATGTACATAAATTCTTAATATAATCATATTTATCAATTTTTTTCTTTTGTGGTTGAAGTTTTTATGTCCTATTTAAGAGGATACAAATACTTCAAATACTCTAAAGTCACAAAGATATGTTTTTCTCTGAGCTTCGTTGTCTTATCTTTCATACTTAGAATTATAGTCCATTAGGGATCAATCTTTGTAAATGATATAATGAGAGGTTAAGACATTCCCCCTCCCCCAACTGATAGTCAGATGACCTTTGCTGAGATTTTTCAAAAAGCAGCATGAATATTTTGGTGATGGTTGGATCTTACACTGCTAGAATGAGTTCCAATCCTAGCCCCAAAACAGAGTGAAGGAGCATTTTAAGACCTGTGTTTCTTTCTGATCTGCTGTTTAAGCTCCAGCACAATAAAGCAGGTAGGGATTTTTATTGAGATTCCCCTAGGCTGAAAGTCATGTACGCTAGGGTTAGATAGAAGTATGATATCCTATAATCATGAAGTAATGCTTGCAAGTTATTCATGATGGGTTAGTCACCAGTAAATGTGCTATAAGGAAGCTGGAGTGATTGGAGAAAGATGTTTATCTGACATTATCTAGCTTTGGACTTTATATGAAAGGTTCCAAAATCTAAGCTCAATAATAATATCACCTTTCATTTATAGAACAGTTTGCTGACTACTTTCATTTAGATCCTTATGGTAACTAGCACTGTAAGATTTTCTTGTTTCTTTTTCTTTTAAAAAATTTATTATTATGTTCAATTAGCCAGCATATAGTATATCATTAGTTTTTTTTATTTTTTAAAGATTTTATTTATTTATTTGGCAGACAGAGATCACAAGTAGGCAGAGAGGCAGGCAGAGAAAGAGGAGGAAGCAGGCTCCCTGCCGAACAGAGAGCCCAACGATGCCAGGCTCGATCCCAGAACCCTGGTACCATGACCTAAGCCAAAGTCAGAGGCTGTAACCCACCGAGCCACTCAGACACCCCTAGTTTTTTTTTTTTTTTTTAAAGAATTTTATTTATTTGACAGAGAGATCGAGAGAGATCACAAGTAGGCAGAGAGAGAGGTGGGGGCGGGGGAAGCAGCCTTCCTGCTGAGAAGAGAGCCCGATGCAGGACTTGATCCCAGGACCCTGAGATCATGACCTGAGCCAAAGGCAGAGGCTTAACCCACTGAGCCACCAGGCGCCCCACATCATTAGTTTTTGAGGTAGTATTCAATGATTCAAGACAGATACTATTGTCCCAGTTTAACAGAGGGAACACCGGGAAATTCAGAAGTTTTTAATTATCCTGGTAAATAATTTGATAAAACTGATAACCCAATATTCTTATTGCTCTGACCCAACCACTTTTACAAGACTGCTCTAGGCAAATTGAAACAGAGGTACAGACGGGCCCAAGATATGATTTATTCTCTCAAAGGGATATAAAGCTTCAGTGTTTAATCAAAACAGAAATATTTTAGGTCTGACGAATGAGCTGGATCTTGGAGGGGTTTCAGTGCATAGAGTTTAATAATCTCACATTTTCCTGTTGTCTTCTCTTTACAGCCATCTGTTGGATTAGCTCTTTACGATGCCTTAATCCCTTTCTCTAGCACCTTATAAATGAATTTGTGTTTGATGTCTCTTAGCAAAGGGATATAGGACCTAAATGCAGTTAAACTAGACATAAAAGCTGGTGAGAATTTAATTTTATAAGTATAACTCAGAGGTCATCAAGTTTGCATGATCCTACTCAGTTGTAAAATCCTGGGCTGGTGGTTTCAGGGATTTTGTTTACACCTTCTAGTTTTCCCTAGAGTAGCTAACAGTAAATTGCATGTAATGAACATCTATAGTCTGTAGAAACTAACAACTGTCTAAGTAAAAAAATGAAGGTAAAAGCTGTTTCTCCTAATGGTAGATGAAAAAAAAAAAAAGATCTAAGTGCCCTGCTTGTTAGAAGTCTTGAACATAAATCCTTCAGGGCCATATATAACTGTATTCAGTACAGCAATAGATTGGGGTTCTTCATATCTGTCAGAAGTGTGTGGTACTTCTGGTAGAGCCAGACTGAATAGCCACTCTGAGCTTTTATGTGCTTCTCTGTTCCTTTTTCAGAAAAACTAGACTTGGGTTTTCAAAACTACTTGGTGAAATGAATGCAGAAAGTGATCTAAATCACCATAAATTCAACTATGTACTACCATTTTCTCCTGATAGTGTTCTTCTCTCTGACTCTATACAGAGCCAGATCTACTGCTTTTTTATAGTGGAGGTATTTTCTGTGTTTTTATTTGTTTAGTTAACTAAGTATGGATCGTTGTGTTTATTTCTTTGCTCTGTTATTTGAATGTTGTAAGGTAATAAGGATTAGATAAAGGTCTTATCATCAAGTTACCAAGAATTGTATTTTAAATGATGGAATTGATGCACCAGGGTGGCTCCATTGGTTATTCGTCCAAGTCTTGGTTTCGGCTCAGGTCATGATCTCAGGGTCCTGGGACTGAGCCCCCCCCCATCACTCTCAGCGGGGCGTCTGCTTTTCTCTCCCTTTGCCTCTCCCTTCTGTGCGTGTGCACATACACACACACACACATTCTCTCTCTAACATAAATAAATAAATCTTTAAATGTTGGAAAAGATGAATTCCTAAGTATAATGATCCCAATCCAACCTGCTTATTTTATAGGTTAAGGAGGAAACAAGGCCCGTATCACACACCTAGTCATTGGCAGAGCTAAGATTTAATTCTTAGCTATGATCCTAATTCCAGTGACCTGACACTTTTAAATATATTGGGCCATAATTTTTAAAGAATATTTCCAAGTTTAAAGATACAGAATTTCTGGGGTACCTGGGTGGCTCAGTGGGTGGGGTGCCTGGGTGGCTCAGTGGGTTAAAGCTTCTGCCTTCGGCTCAGGTGATGATCTCAGGGTTCTGTGATCGAGCCCTGCACTGGGCTCTCTCTGCTTGGCAGGGAGCCTGCTTCCTCCTCTCTCTCTGCCTGCTTCTCTGCCTACTTGTGATCTCTGTCTGTCAAATAAATAAATAAATAATCTTAAAGGAAAAAAAAAAAAGATACAGAATTTCTTAGATGTGTTTTAATAGTTTGGAATCCAGTTCTAGACTCATTTTACTTTGGCAACTCTGGGACTTAAAATTCACAGTCCTTTTTAAAAACTGTACAGGGTCACAAAATAAAAGTGTATTGCCATTTTTAGTAAAATACTGATTGAGGAAATAAAAAGAGTTTAAGGGGCGCCTGGGTGGCTCAGTGGGTTAAGCCTCTGCCTCTGCTCAGGTCATGATCTCAGGGACCTGGGATCAAGGCCCACATCGGGCTCTCTGCTGGGTGGGGAGCCTGCTCCCCCTTCTCTCTCTGCCTACTTGTGTTTTTTCTCTGTCTGTAAAATAAATAAAATATAAATAAATAAAGTTTAATATACAAGTGACACACTCTTTTAAATATTATTTAGAAAATTAGTACTGCTTAATAGAAAGGTGGAAAGGTTGTTAAATTGGGAGTCTCAAGGCCCGTGTTTGGTACTGTTCCCAACTAGTTATGTGACTGTGGGCAAATGACCTACCTTTGCTGCACTTTGGTTTGCTTGTCTGTACAATAAGGAATGAAGGCTAGAATTAAAACTGTCTCTCCGGTAAATAACTCTCATTATTGCAGAATGTGAGAAATTAAGCAGAGCAAGTTTGTTGTCAGAAGTCTTTAGACATGAAAATGATCTGTGCCTCCTATTCTTTATCTTGACACTACTAAGTAACCACAGACCAGCCAGCCAGCAATCAATCTCCATCTGTAGGGCAGCCAGTGTTGTCCATGTATAGAAGTCTGGAGAAGGGCCAGATTTTATTTTTGCCAGAAACACTCTTGGCAAATCTGGGTCCCTAGAGATGTCTGTTTAATTTTGTGGTGCAGTGCATGGTTTAGTGAAAAAGAAAAGGAATGCTGAGCTATTTCATTCTAAATATTCTCAGAGACAGCTTATGTTCTTTGTTTCCATACTATCTGTGTTTCAAGATGTTTCGAGGGTAGAGGTGAGCCAAAATGAAATGGAAAGAGGAAGGCAGGAAAACTTCCACAGTGTATGCTGACTCTGGAAATGATCTTGAATTGTATGAGTGATGTGTGTGTTTACATATATTGAAAACTTCTGATATATGTATGTAATATTAAAATCTTACACATTTGTTATTTGACTTGTGCTAATGTTTTTAAATTAGTCTCCTAGATTTAAATTGCTTATAAAGAACTTTTTCTTTTACTTGTGGCATTTCCCGTAGATATTTCAAAACTATCCCATTATCTTGCCTTCTGGAAATAAAGGTAAAAGTATTTGAGTTTGAATAAATTTTCCACTGATGTTTATTCATTTTTAAAGATCCCAGTTAACAACTAGATAAAATCTACTTGTTTGAGAAAATTTGTAACCAAAAGATAAAGGCTGAAAATTCACTATCAATTTCTTAAAGATTTATTTATTTATTCAATAGGAGTACATCTAGTTGAAGCTGCATTTACAGATCTTCCTCAACTTAATGATGACCGGGTTACATCATGATCAGCCTGTAGTAATTTGATAACACATTTACTACACCTGGCCTCGTAGCTTAGCTTCTCCTGTCTGAAAGGTGCTGAGTGTACTTACATTAGCCTGCAGGTGCTCAGAATCATCTGACAAAAAGCCTATTTTATGATCAGGTGTTGAATATCTCATGTAGTTTAGGGGAATACTGTATTGAAAGTGAAAAACAGATTGGTCATTTGGGTACAGAATGGTTGTCATTGTAACAGTTGTTGACCCTCGTATTTGGGTGTCACAAGAGAGGATAGTACTGAATACTGCTAGCCTGGGAAAAAATCAACATTCACAATTCGAAGTGCAGTTTCTTCTGAATGTATGTCACTTTTGCACCATTGTAAGGTCGCACCAATTGACTTCGGGGACCACCTGCTGTTAAAATGTCATTGTATGTCACCATTGATCATCATCCTTCATTTTCTTAATTTTTTCTGTCTTCCAGATAACTTTAACATCCTTTTCTCCTAACTTGCATATCCACTAGTTAACAAATCCTAATAATTTTATTTTCATGATGTCTCTCAGATTTCACTGTTCATCTTACTGCGTTTGGCCTGTCCTAATCAAGGCCGGGCATAGACTGCTGCAATAACGTCCCATGTAGGTTCCCTGCTGGGAGAGGTATTCCCTCTCAAAGAGTAAGCTCAAATCCAGATCAGTCTTTAAACATCACTTTTAGCAGGCTTTATATCTGTTTAGAAATCTTAAGACTTCTTAATTTAGTTCTCATATAGTATTACATATAGAGGGCATTTAAAGGCCTCTATATGTAATACTTTCTCTTCAAACTGAATTAATTTGCAAATGATGTTTTGAGCATCTTTTTGGAAGATGCTGTGCAAAGGTAAAAATAAATAAAATCTAGCTTCTTGCAGATGTACAATATTAGCATTGATGTTAACATCTCCAAGATTTTTTTTCCATTTAGAAGCTAGTTCTACTTCATTCCATTCTACTTAAACTGTTCTTGGCTAAGTCATTAGTAATCTCCTTATTCCCAGAGTCATCAGGCAGTTTTCCATTGTAATTGTTTACTTTTTTATGCCATTGGGTACTGTTGACCAGGTCTGCTTTTTTGACACTATTTCCTTCTTCAGTTTCTAAATGTAGAAACTCTTCACATTTTCTGTTTCTCTTTGGAACTCTTTTTTTCTGTACTCAAGGAGGGGCTTGAATTCATAGCCCTGAGATCAAGAGTCACATGTTCTACTGGCTGAGCCAGTCAGGAACTGACTGGAACTTTTTTTTCTAAGGAACAAAGTTTTATTTTTTTAATCTTCTTTATTTTAGGTTGTTCTCTATTATTTTCTGTATTCTTCCATCTACCTCTTGGGTTGTTTTTTTCCTTTTTTTTTTTTCCTGTTCTTTTTCTAACTTCTTGAGATGTATGTTTAGCTATTTAATTTTTTTAAAAAATAGACTGCAGGGGCACCTGGGTGGCTAAGTTGGTTGAGAGTCTGACCCTTGATTTCAGCTCAGATCTGGTCCCTAGTTGGGCTCTGTGCTGGGCGTGGAGCCTGCTTAAGAGTCTCTCTCTGTCCCTCTTTCCCTGCTCCTCCCTCCCTAAAACAGACTTTATTTTTATAGCATTTTGGATTCCCTCATAGCAGAATTGATTGGAAAGTAGAGTTCCCATATATACCCGATCCCCCGCCAGATACCCTCTCCCACCACTAAGGTCCTCCACCAGTGTGATGCTTTTATTATATGTTGATGAACCTACACAGATACTTCATAATTACCCAAGGTCTGTAGTTCACATTGGAGTTCATTCTTAGTGTACATTGTGTGTCTTTGGACAAATGCATAATGATATGTACCCACTGTTACAATATCGTATAGAATAGTTACCCTGCCCTGAAAATCCTCTGCTCTATCCATCCATCCTTCTCTCCCACCTTATAATCCTTAGTTACCGTGGTTCTTTTTATTGTCTCTATATTTTACCTTTTTCCAGAATGTCGTATACTTGAAATCAATCAGATTGGCTTCTTTCACTTAATGATAAGCACTTAAGGCCCCTCTGTGGCTTTTCATGGCTTGATAGCTCATCTCTTTTTAAGATTGAACAATATCCATTATCTGACTGTACACAGTTTATTTATCCACTCCTGTAATGAAGGATATCTTGGTTACTTCTAAATTTTGGCAGCTGTGAGTAAAGCTGCTAAAAACATAGTCTGCAGGTTTTTGTGTAGACATGTTTTTAGTGATTTTGGTAAATAACAAGGAGCATGACTGCTGGATTGAACGGTAAGAGTATGTTTCATTTTGTAAGAAACTGCTGAACCATTTTTTCAAAGTGAGTGTACTATTTAGATTCCTATCAGCAATATGAAAGTTCCTATTGAACAATATCCTCGCCAGTTTTTGGTATTATCAGTGTTTTGAATTTTAGTCCATTTGGTAAACACATAATGGTATCCCAATGTTGTTCTAATTTGCAATTCTCTAATGGCATATGGTGTGGAACATCTTTTCATATGTTTATTTGCCATTTGTATATCTTCTCTGGTGAGGTGTCTTCAGATCTTTTGGCTCTATAATTTTTAAACTTCTTTTCTGATCTGTGGTCTTAAGGCTATAGATACCCCTGTTAGTGCTTTAGCTGTTTATTTCTATGATTTGAACCTTTTGAATTTTGTTGAGACAAAATTTATACCTCAGCACTAAAAAAAAGTTCCACGTATGTGTAAAAATAACATATAGGTAGCAATGTGGGGTGAAATATTCTGTATTAAGTCAAGTTTTCAAATCATGTTGTCACATTGTTCAAACCTTTAACAGTCTTACTGAATTTTTGGTCTGCTAATGCTACCAGTTAATGAGAGGTGTTCAGATATCCCACCATAGTTGTGAATTTGTCAATTTCCTATTACAGTTCTGTCATTTTTGCTTTATGTAATTTAAGATTGTATAATTGCAACCTGTTAATCCCCCATTTTTTTTTTTTAAGTTGAACATTCAAAAAAGCTGTGTTCTGTCTGGAATTTAGTTGGAAATCATTCACTGTCCCCAGTCTATGTTCTCTGGGTGAGCTGTTCAGACCTCGAATCTTAGCTCAAGCTCTGTAACCTTCACCAAGATCCCCTAACTCTCTGAGCCTCTGCTGCCTGATGTGTAAAATGGGGATGAATGGTGAAAAACAGATTCTCCCGGCTGGGACTGTTTGGAGGACTAGGTTGTTCATCCAACAAGCATGTATTAAGCACCACCGTGTGCCAGGCACTGGGCTAGGGCGTAAGAGGGAACAAAACGAACATGGTTCTTGTCCTCATGAATCTCAAAGTAGTGGGGGAGACCAGCGATGAGCAAATTAAAAATTATCGCTCAGGGTGCCTGGGTGCTATATTTCATGATGATTTCTCATTTATCATTAGGATGTATCCCTTGAAGTCTGTTTTAGCTGTGTACCAATAAAGTTATTACTGTCACAGGTAGTGCCATCTATAGCCACACCAGCTTTCAGTTTATATTTGATTAGCGTAGTTTTTTCCATTCTTTTACTTTCAGCATTTTTACGTTCTTAAATTTGATGTGAGTCTTATGAATAGCACATCATTGGATTTTTGTTTTGTTTTGTTTTTATCTTTTAGAATCTTTGTCTTTCAACAGGCTGAAAATCTTTGGGTTTTTTTACAGCATTTTGTTGATACACATTTTATGTTGTTACTGATCTGTTTGAGTTTAAATCTGCTATCTTGTTTTGCCTCCCTTAGTTTACGTAATACTACTGTGTTGGTTCTTTTCACACCTTTCTGAGTATTTATTTGCGTGTATGGGGGGGTGCCATTTTCTCTTCACTACTTAAATGCTTATGATTCCCAAGATCTTATTATTTGCCTTTTATTTTTCTTACTCTATTTACTTGTCCTAGGTGGCTTTATTCACACTCATAATTTCCACTACTACTAATTTGCTGAGCTCCAGGCCTCAATATTCAAATGCCTCCTGAACCTCACCAGTTGGAAACCCTGTCACCACCCCAGATTGATCATATCCAAAACCATACTTATCTTCTTTTACTCTAAAACTGGTCCACTTTCTGTATTTCCTGGATTAGTAAATATCACTGCCTTTTCTCTTTCAGTATATCCTCATCTCTTCTCCCTGCATATCCAGTCTCCAGATCTTAGAATCATCTCCTTTCTGCTTCCAAAGCCACTGCCTTATTTTAGGTCTTTATCATAATTTGCCTAGCTCATTACAACAGTCTTCTGAATGGCCCTGCTGCATTTATTCTTACTTTAGTAAATTTTACTTTCCATTGCTTTCAGAATGATCTTAAAGGGTTTAAGCAGAAGAATGTCATTAGATTTGCATCTTAGATATATAACTGAAAATTTCTGGTGAATATGACAGATAGTTATTTAAGTTTAATGGCTATGGCCTTGCATCTCTAGTAGATTCTCTAGAGCAATTAACTTTCAAACCTTTTCAACCATAACCTGCAGTAAAAAAATACATTTTATACTACAACTATAGTACAGACAGACACACATACAGACACACATACTGGAACAAAAGTTTTACTAACAATACTTAATTATCCTGCATTCTGATATTCCTTAGTCTAAGCCATTTCATTTTTTAAAATGCTGGCTCTTGGGTGCCTGGGTAGCTCAGTCAGTTAAGCATCTGCCTTTGATTCAGGTCAGGGTCCTGGGATCGGGTTCCGTGTGGGGCTCCCTGCTCAGCGGAGAGTCTGCTTTTCTCTCTCTCCCTCTGCCCTTCCCGCCACCCCGCCCCAGTTGTACTCTCTCTCTCTCTTTTTTAAAGATTTTATGTATTTATTAGAGAGAGAGAGAGCGCACACGGGAGCATGAGCGGGGTTGGGAGGGGCGCAGAGGAAGAAGCAGATCCCCTGCTGATCAGGGAGCCTAATGCAGGACTCCATCCTGAGACTCCAGGATCACGACCTGAGCTGAGGGCAATTGTTCAACCGAGTCACCCAGGTGCCCCGCTGTCTCTTTCTCTCTTGCTCTCTCTCTCAAATAAATAAAATCTTTTTAAAACTAAGTAAAATAGGGATGCCTGGGTGGCTCAGTTGGTAAAGCCACTGCCTTTGGCTCAGGGTCTTGGGATCGAATCCCACATCCCGCTCCTTGCTCGGCAGGGAGCCTGCTTCTCTCTCCACTTCTGCCTGCTTGTGCGCTCTCTCTCTGTCTCTCTGATAAATAAATAAAATCTTAAAAAAAATAAGTAAAATAAAATGCTGGCCACAGTCCACTAAATACCTCTACTTTGAAAAACTCTGCCCAAGAGAATGTCTCTTTCAATTGATCTTAGATCTTAGATCTTAGATGAAGGAACAAAGGCAATCCAATGGAGAAAGGATAGTCTTTTCAACAAATGGTGCTGAACAACTGGACATCCACATGCAGAAAAGTAAATTTAGACACTGACCTTACACTTTGTACTAAAAATGAACTCAAAATGGAGTGCATAGACCCAAATGTAAAACACGAAACTATAAAGCTATAAAATAACACAGGGAAAAAAATTAGGTGACTTTGTGTTTTGTGATGAGTTTTTAGGTTCAACACCAAAAGCATAGTCTATGAAAGAAAAAGTGATAAGTGGGACTTCATTAAAATTAAAAATTTCTACTCTGCAAAAAACACTTTAAAAATGAAAAGACATGGGGCGCCTGGGTGGCTCAGTGGGTTAAATCCTCTGCCTTCAGTTCAGGTCATGATCTCAGGGTCCTGGGATCGAGCCCCGCATCCGGCTCTCTGCTCAGCAGGAAGCCTGCTTCCCCCCTCTTCTGCCTGCTGTCTGCCTACTTGTGATTTCTCTCTGTCAAATAAATAAATAAAATCTTAAAAAAAAAAAAAAAAAGACAAGCGACAAACTGGAGGAGATAATTGCAAAACACGTATATAGTAGTGGATTAGTATCCAGAATATACAAAAACTCTTAAACTCAACAACAACAACAAAATAATTAAAAGTGGGCAAAAGGCCTAAAGAGACACCTCATTAAAAAAGATATAGAAATGGCAAATAAGCATATGAAAAGATACACTGTATAATAGACCATTAGGAACTTGAAAATTTAAACAATAGTGAGATACCATTTCATATCTATTACAATAGTTAAAATTCAAAATACTGACAATACCAAATGCTGGTAAGAATGAGAAACAATAGGAACTCTCATTCATTGTTTGTAAGAATACAAAATGCTATGGTGACTATGGAAAATAGTTTGATAGTTTCTTACAAAACTAAGCACAGCCCCTTACCATAAGATCCAGCAATCATGCTTTTCAGTATTTACTCAGATAAGTTGGAAATTTATGTCCACACAAAATTCTATACACAGACATTTACAGGAGCTTTATTTATAATTGTTAAAACTTGGGGGGTGGTGCATGGGGGGCTCAGTCAGTTAAGTGTCTGACTCTTGGTTTTGGCTCAGGTCATGATCTCAGGGTTGTGGGATGGAGCTCTGTGCTGGGCTCGCCACTCAGCAGGGAGTCTGCTCGAGTTTTTCTTGCTCTGTCCCTCCCCCAACTTGTGACACACACATGCACACACACAATCTCTCTCTCTCTCTCAAATAAATCTTAAGGTTTAAGATTTTAAAATCTTAAATCTTAAGATTTTAAAATCTTAAAAAAAAAAAACAAACTTGGGCACTATCAAGATGTCCTTCAATAGCTACATAAATGAACAAACTGTAGTACTTGTTAACAATGGAGCATTATTCAGTCATAAAAAGGAATAAGCTATCAAGCTACAAAAAGACATGGAGAAACTTAGGTGCATATTGCTGAGTGAAAGAAGATAGTCCAGAAAAGCTACATACTGCGTGATTCCAACTTATATGACATTCTGGATAAGGCAAAACTATGGAGACAGTAGAAAGAACAGTGGTTATCCAGGCTTGGAGTTGGGGAAGGATAGCTAGGTGGAGCTAATAAGGATTTTAAAGACAGTGAGATTATTTTGTGTGATGGTGGATACATGACATTATGCATTTGTCAAAACTCATACAACTACACAACAGAAAGTGAACCCTAATGTAAATGGGCGTGAGGAGAGAAGGGGTACTATATGGGAACTCTCTGCTCAGTTTTTCTATAAATCTAAAATTGCTCTAAGAAATAAATCTGTTGGGGCTCCTGGGTCGCTCAGTTGGTTAAGCAACTGCCTTCCGCTCAGGTCATGATCCTGGAGTCTGGGATCGAGTCCCACATGAGGCGTTCTGATTGCCAGAGAGTCTGTTTCTCTCACTGTCCTCTCTCTCTCTCTCTCCTCTTAAATAAATAAAATCTTTTTTAAAAAAAGAAAGAAATCTGTTAATTTTTTTTAAAAGCAAAAAGGGTATATCTCTTAATTCATTCAACAGACATTTGTTAAATATCTACAAGATACTAAAGAGTGAAATACTAGAAATATTAAGTTATGGAAGACATATTTCAAAGAGTGTGTTATCAATTAGGGTGATGTTTGCTTTGTCAGAAGTATATATAGTTACAGAACTCAGGGAAGGACCATTTTAGTCTGGGTTGGGGAGGAAGAAGGAGTGACTGGAAAGGCCTATCCAGAGGATAAAAGTTTGTGTGTTAGGGAATGAGCACCTTCAGGAGATAATACTCTGTACAGATAAAATAGTATCTGAAAAGGCACATAGTTAAGAATCAGCATGATGTGAACAGGAAATTACAAAGAATTCTTTTCTTAGTTATGGGAAAGATTGCTTCTGGAGGAATCTGGGTTGTGAAACTAAGGAGGTAGATAATATCGTGACGGTCCTGTGTATTAAATGAGCTAAATAGGGCTTAACAAAACTTTTATTTTTTTATTATGTTCAATTAGTAAACATATACTACAAAATGAGTTTTTGATGTAGTGTTCAACAATTCATTAGTTGCATGTAACACACAGTGCTCGCCGCAACACGTTCCCTCCTTTTTTTTTTTTAATTAATTAATTAATTTATTTTCAGCATAACAGTATTCATTATTTTTTCACCACACCCAGTGCTCCGTGCCCTCTATAATACCCACCACCTGGTACCCCGACCTCCCACCCCCCTGCCACTTCAAACCCCTCAGATTGTTTTTCAGAGTCCATAGTCTCTCATGATTCACCTCCCCTTCCAATTTACCCCAACTCCCTTCTCCTCTCTAACTCCCCATGTCCTCCATGCTTTTTCCTTCATACCCATTACTCTGTTACCTCATGCTTCTGTCCCTCTCCCTTCTGTAATCCTCAGTTTGTTTCCTGGAGTCCAGAGACTCATTGTTTGTCTCCCTCTCTGATTTCTTCCCATTCAGTTTTCCCTTCTTTCCCTTATGGTCCTCTGCATTATTCCTTATATTCTGCATATGAGTGAAACCATATGATAGTTGTCTTTTTCTGCTTGACTTAACTTCACTTAGTATAATACCCTCCAGTTCCATTCATGTTGATGCAAGTGGTAGGTATTCATCCTTTCTGATGGCTGGGTAATATTCCATCATGTATATTAAAGGGAGACCTTCCTACACTTTTGGTGGGAATGTAAGCTGGTACAGCCACTATTAATAAAAATTTTCTTTCTTTCTTTTTATCTTTTTGTAGTTTCAAGTTTTTATTTAAATTCTAGTTAGTTAATATAGTATAATATTAGTCTCAGGAGTAGAATTCAGTAATTCATCACTTACATATAACACCCAGTGTTCATCATTCACAAGTGCATTGCTTACTACCCATCACCCATTTAACCCATCCCCCCACCAACCTCCCCTCTAGCAACTCGCCCTTTGTTCTCTACAGTTAAGAGTCTATTTTATGGTTTGCCTCTCTTTTTCCTCTAGGTTCATCTGTTTCATTTCTTAAATTCCACATATGAGTAAAATCATATCATATGATATTTGTGCTTCTCTAATGACTTATTTCACTTAGCATAATACATTCTAGTTCCATCCACATAGTTGCAAATGGCAAGATTTCATTCTTTTGGCTGAGTAATATTACATCGTGTGTGTGTGTGTGTGTGTGTGTGTGTGTATACCACTTCTTCCTTATCCATTCATCCTTCCTTATCCATTAATTTTTCCTTATCCAAATGTCAGTGGACATTTGGGTTCTTTCAGCTATTGTTGGTAATGCTGCTGTAAAAATTGGGGTAAATGTGTCCCTTCAAATCATTATTTTTGCATCCTTTGGGTAAATACCTAGTAGTGCAATTGCTAGATTGTAGGGGAGTTCTATTTTTAACTACTTCCATACTATTGAGACACCAGTTTGCATTCCTACCAGCAGTGTAAGAGGGTTCCCCTTTCTCTACATCGTTGCCAAAATCTGTTGTTTCCTGTATTGGTAATTTTAGCCATTCTGACCAGTGTAAGGTGGTATCTTATGTATTTCCCTGATGATGAATGATGTTAAGTATCTTTTTGTGTGTCTGTTATCCATCTGGATGTCTTCTTTGGAAAAATGTCTATTCATGTCTTCTGGCCATTTCTTCACTGGATTATTTGTTTTTTGAGCGTTGAGTTTGACAGATTCTTTATAGATTTTGGATACTAACTCTTTATCAGATGTGCCATTTGCAAATATCTTCTCCCATTTTGTAAGTTGCCTTTTAGCTTTGTTGATTATCTCCTTTGCTGTGCAAAAGCCTTTTATGTTAATGAAGTCTCAATAGTTCATTTTTGCTTTTGTTTCCCTTGCCTCTGGAGATATTTCTAGTAAGAACTTGCTACAGCTAATGTCAAAGAGGTTGCTGTCTGTGTTCCCTAGGATTTTGATGGTTACCTGTCTCACATTTAAGTCTTTCATCCATTTTGAATTTATTTTTCTGTATGGTATAAGAAAGTGGCCTAGTTTCATTCTCTTGCATGTTGCTGTCCAGTTTTCCCAACACCATTTGTTGAAGAGACTGTCTTTTTCCCATTGCATATTCTTTCCTGCTTTGTTGAAGATTAATTGACCATATAGATGTGGGTTCATTTCTGGGTTTTCTGTTCCGTTCTACTGATCTATGTGTCAATTTTTGTGCAAGTACCATGGTGTCTTGGTGACTTCAGCTTTGTAATATAACTTGAAGTCTGGACTTGTGATGCCTTTCCTTTTCTTTTTCAAGATTGCTTTGTTTTTTGGGGGTCTTTTGTGGTTCCATACAAATTTTAGGGTTATTTGTTCCAGCTCTGTGAAAAATGCTCTTGGTGTTTTGACAGGGATTACATGAAATGTGTAGATTGCTTCGGCAGTACAGACCTTTTAACAATATTTGTTCTTCTAATCCATGAGCATGGGATGTTTTTCCATTTCTTTGTGTCATCTTCAATTTCTTGCAGATGTGTTATATCATCTTCAATTTCTTTCAGATGTGTTGTATAGTTTTCAGAGTATAGATCTTTTACTTCTTTGGTTCAGTGTATTCCTAAGTATCTTAAGGTTTTTGGTGCAGTTATAAATGGGATTGATTCCTTGATTTCTCTTTCTGCTGCTTCATTATTGGTGTATAGAAATGCAACAGATTTCTGTGTGTTGATTTTGTATCCTGCAACTTTACTGAATTTGTGTATCAGTTCTAGCAGTTATTGGGTGGAGTCTTTCAGGTTTTCTGCATAGAGTATCATGTCATCTGTGAATAGTGAAATTTGGCTTCTTCTTGCTGATTTGGATACCGTTTCTTTCTTTTTATTGTCTGATTGTGGAGGCTAGGACTTCCAGTACTATGTTAAATAACAGTGGTGGGAGTGGATATCCCCATCTTGTTCCTGACTGTAGAGGAAAAGCTCTCAGTTTTTCCCCATTGAGAATGGTATTTGCTGTAGGTCTTTCATACATGGCCTTTATGATGTTGATGTTCCCTGCATTCCTAATTTGTTGAGGTTTTTTATTAAGAGTGGATGCTGTTCTTTGTTAAATACTTTTTCTGCATCTATTGAGAGGATCATATCATTCTTATCCTTGATTTTATTAATATGGTATTTCACATTGATTTGCAAATATTGAAACACGCTTGTACCCCAAGAATAAATTCCACTCAATTGTGGTGAATGATACTTTTAATGTACCATTAGATTTAATTTGCTGGTATTTTGTTGACAACTTTTGCATCAGTGTTCATCAGGGATACTGGCCTGTAATTCTCTTTTTTAGTGGGATCTTTGTCTGGTTTTGGAATCGAGGTAATGCTGGCCTCATATGATGAGTTTGGAGGTTTTCCTTCCATTTCTATTCTTTTGGTTTTGGGGGGGGTTGTTTTGTTTTTTAATTTAAATTCAATTAGCCATCATTCATTTCTACTTTTGGAACAATTTGAGAAAAAAGGTATTAAACTTTATATTTAAATGTTTTGAATTTAAATGTTTTGTAGAATTCCCCTATGAAGCCATCTGGCCCTAGACTTCTATTTGTTGGGAGATTTTTGATTGCTGGTTCAATTTCTTTGCTCGTCAGTGGTTTGTTCAACTTTTCTATTTCTTCCTGTTTCAGTTTTGATAGTTTGTATGTTTTTAGGAATTTATCCATTTCTTTCACATTTTCTGACTTGGTGGCATTTAATTTTTCATAATATTCTCTTATAATGGTTTGTATTTCTGTGGTATTGGTTGTTATATCTCCCCTCTCATTCATAATTTTATTTATTTGGGTCCTTTTCTTTTTGATGAGTTGGCTAGGGGTTTATCAATTCTATTATTAAAGAACCAGCTCCTACTTTCACTGATTAGTTCTATTGTTTTATTTTGTTTAGTTTCTATATCAGCTATTTCTGCTCTAATCATTATTAGATGGCTTCTTCTGATGGCTTTAGGCTTCACTTGTTGTTCTTTTTCTAGATCCTTTAGGCATAAGGTTAGTTTGCATATGTGAGATTTTTCTTGCTTCTTCAGGTAGGCCTGTATTGCTATATATTTCCTTCTTATGACTGCTTTTGCTGGAGGTTTTTGAACATCGTGTTTTCATTTTCATTTGTGTCCATGTATTTTTTAATTTCTTCTTTAATTTCCTGGTCGAACCATTCATTCTTTGGTAGTAACCATTCATTCTTTAATTTCTTGGTTGAACCATTCATTCTTTAACCTACATGCATTTTTGCTCTTTCCACATTTTTTTCTTGTGATCGATTTCCAGTTTCATAGTGTTGTGGTCAGAAAATACGCATGGCATGATCTTTTTCTTTTTGTCCTTGTTGAGGCCTGATTTGTGACCTAGTATGGGATCTATTCTGGAGAATGTTCCATGTGCATTTGAAAGGAATGTGTATTCTGCTATTTGTGTTTTTTTTTTTTTTTTAAGATTTTATTTATTTATTTATTTGACAGACAGAGATCACAAGTAGGCAGAGAGGCAGGCAGAGAGAGAGAGGAAGGGAAGCAGACTCCCTCCTGAGTGGAGAGCCCGATGTGGGGCTCGATCCCAGGACCCTGAGACCATGACCTGAGCTGAAGGCAGAGGCTTAACCCACTGAGCCACCCAGGCGCTCCTACTCTGCTGTTTTAGAATGTAAGGTTCTGAATATATCTGTTAAGCCCATCTGGTCCAGTGTGTCATTCAAAGCCATTGTTTCCTTGTTGATTTTCTGCTTTAATGATCTGTCCATTGATCTAAATGGGGTGTTAAAGTTCCCTACTATTACTGCATTATTATTAATGAGTTCTTTTATGCTTGTTATTGTTTTATATGCCTGGATGCTCCCAAGTTGGGAGCAGAAGTACTTACAATTGTTAGGTTAGATAGACCCCTTCGTTATGATATAGTGCCCTTGTTCACCTCATGTTACAGTCTTTGGTTTAAGTCTAGTTTGTCTGATATAAGTATAGCTACTCTGGCTTTCTTTTGACATCCATTTGCATGATAAATGTTTCTCCATCCCCTCGCTTTCAATCTGCAGGTGTCTTTAGGTCTAAAATGAGTCTCTTATTAGCAGTATATAGATGGGTCTTTTGTTATTGTTGTTCTTTCAGACACCCTATGTCTTTTGATTGGAGCATTTAGTTCATTTACAGAGTAGTTACTGATAGATATGAATTTAGTGCCATTATATTACTTGTTTTGTTTTTGTCTCTGGAGTTTTTTTCTGTTCCTTTCTAGTCTTTGTTGCTTTTGGTCTTTCTTTCCTACTCAGAGAGTCCCCTTTAATATTTCTTGTAGGGCTGTTTTAATGGTCATAAATTGCTTTAGTTTTTATTTGTCTGGGAAACTCTTTATCTCCCCTTCTATTCTTAATGACAGCCTTGCTGGATAGACTATTCTTGGCTGCAGATTTTTTCCATTCAGCATGTTGAATATATCATGCCACTTGCTTTTTCCTGCCAAGTTTTATGTGGATAGATCTGGTGTTGCTAACCTTATCAGTCTCCCTTATAAGTTAGGGACTCCTTTGTCTTGATGCTCTTGTGATTTTTTTTTTCTTTATCTCTATATTTTGCAAATTTAACTGCAGTATGTCTTGGTGTTGACCTGCTTTTGTTGACTATGATGGAAGTTCTCTGTGCCTCCTGGATTTCTATGTCTGTTTCCTTCTCCAGGTTATGGAAGTTTTCAGCTCTAGTTTGCTCAAATAAACCTTCTGCCCCCTTTCCCTGTCTTCTTCTTCTGGAATTCCTAAGATACGAATGTTATTGTGCTTTTTGGAGTTGCTGAGTTTCCAGAGTCTACTTTTGTGATTCAATATTATTCTTCCTCTCTTCTTTTCAGCTTCATTATTTTCCATAATTTTATGATCTATATTACTTATTCATTAGTCTTCTTCTTCCATCCTTGCGGTCATTACACCCAGCTGGTTTTGAATCCCAGTTATTGCATTTTTCAGTTTGGCCTGACTAGTTTTTAGGTCTTTTATCTCTGTGGTGAAGGACTCTTTGGTGTCTTCTATGCTTTTCTCAAGCCTGACTAGTATCCTTATGATTATTGCTTTAAATTTTGGATGAGGTATATTACTTACATCTATTTCAATTAGATCCCTGGCTGTGACCTTTTCTTGTTCTTTCTTTTGGGATAAATTCCTCCATGTTGGCATTTTGTGTACATCTCTGTCTTCTTCTCTGTGTTAGGAAAGCCTATTATGATTCCCGCTCCTGAGAGTAATGGCTTTTTGAAGAAGAGGTCATATACAGTCCAGGGCCTGGCACTTCAGGAAATATCTCTGGTAAATTCTGGGTACACTCTGTTGCTGTGTTTTGGCTCCTCTTTTCCTCAAGTCAGTCCTCTGCAGAGTTTCTCCTTGCCTGCAGTGGTGACTGTTTGGACCTTGGCCAGAGTGTGGCAAGTTTTAACTAGGTGTGCTCTGGTTTGGTTGTTAAATGAGACCTGATGCTATTTCCTTTAGAGGTGAAGCTTTTAGAACTCTGGTCAGTAGACATGGTAAATGCAAGGGTCTCTGTACTGGTCTTCTGGGGGAGGGTCTTGCTCTTTCTCTCTCTATCTGAAGTAAGTAAATAAATCTTTTAAACAATCTAAATTAAAATAAGGTGGCAAAGACAGGCTCATACTCAGGCACACTTGCCTGAGGAAAGCAGCCCCTGCAGAGCACAGCAGACGGGGCTTGGTATAAGTGGTTTACAATGCTACCACTGTTGCTGTGCTGCTTATGAAGTAAGTTTATGCTGAGGGGCAGTGAAGAGAAATGGCACCAGCCCCCTTCCTCATCCCCTGAGGATGCCCACTGCTTTCTGGAAAGCCCTCCCAGAAGAGCGAGCAATCCCCCTCTCCTATGTCCCAGGTGTGTCCCTTAGATTTCTGCCTTCACCCTGTCTGTGTCTGGGCCATCTGCACCTTGGACTGTATCCCAGGTAGCCCAGCTGAGTTTTAAACTCCAGACTTTAGAAACCTGGCATGGTGGAGACCCTCACTGGTCTCTGGGGAAGGGTCTTACTCTTCTGGGACTGAGGCAGGTTTATCCCAGAAGGGCAGTTGCACCAAAGTGCAGCAGTGTGGAGTTTGAAGTAGACCACAGCAAAGAGCCAGTGTCCAGGTTAGGTGCCCTCAGCGGGTATCTCTGTGCCTGTGCTGAGTGGCAGGGGGAGGGAAATGGTGCCTGCTGGGTCTTTTGTCCCCAGAGAAGAAATGCCACATATCCTGCATGGGCTCCACAAAGAGAGAACCATCTCTGCCAGTGCATCCCTCAGATTGTGCCATCACCCCCTGGGCTATGTTCCCTTCTCCACAGAAGCACGGCAGTGCCCTTGGAGCTCCACACCAGCCCTGCCATGACCTATGAAACTTCAGTCTTTGAGCCCAATGGTTGTAAAAACTTATAAAAATCAGCTCCTCTTGTTTTCCCATACTTCAAGGAAGTGTTTTCCTTATGCGATCCCCTGGGTGCTTCTCTTTGTTTCTCTCTGTCTTTCTCTCTCTCCATAATCAGGGCTCTCTCCATTTCACAGCAGCCCTGATCTTTTTCTCCCCCAAACCACATTTCTGCACCTCCCACCTTCCACAATGTGGGCTCCTCTCCCCTAGTTGTGTGGTTTGTTCTTTCAGTCCTTAGTTCAACTTCTTGGATATTCAGAATGATTTGATATTTATCTTGTTGTGTTCAAGGAATGAGGCAAGCCTAGGGATCTCCTACTATGCCATCTCAGCTCCCCTTCCCAGGACTTATAAAACTTTTAGAACAAGTGAATGGGAACATCATTATGCAGATTTAAAGGAAGAAGAACTCTGAATAGTATTTAGTATAAGAACTCTAAGAAATTTTGAAACTTTTCTGTTATCCTTTGTTGGTACAGGCAGACCTGTCCTTATTTTTTTTTTTTTAAGATTTTATTTATTTATTTGACAGACAGAGATCACAAGTAGGCAGAGAGGCAGGCAGAGAGAGAGGAGGAAGCAGGCTCCCTGCCAAGCAGAGAGCCCGATGCGGGGCTCAATCCCAGGACCCTGGGATCATGACCTGAGCCGAAGGCAGAGGCTTTAACCCACTGAGCCACCCAGGCGCCCCAGACCTGTCCTTATTGAACTGAAGCATAAAAGCAAAAGCACAAGAAGGCTTAGATGAGAAGAGGGCAGTAAGGATGGACAGGTATAGGTAAACTGAACATGCAGTAGCGGAATTAAAATATAAATTGGAGACAGTAAAAGGTAGAATTCATACTGAAGTATACTGAAGCAATGATAGTGGAGAACACATCTGAGAAATGTTCTGGGAACATAGGGAAAAATAAAAGATGAAAACTGTGGGAGAGCTGGTAGCTATGGATGATATCAGAAGTCAGAAGGTAAGCCAGTTTTCAGGAGAGAAGATGGTGACTACAGTGTGATCCCTGGATGCATTTTGTTTCATTCATGAAGGTAATAGATATTCCTATGTAGCAGGGTTCAGAACCTTGCCAACAATTCACATAACCTCTTGGGGAAAAAAAATCTAGTCCACTGAAAAACAAATCAAAATGAAGAACTTAAGAACAGAATATATGTTATGAAAGGCTTGGCAGAGTTCCTAAGCAACTACCAGTAAACAGAAGGCCGCACAGGTTTTTAGTACAGTCCTCATCCTACCAAACCACATGGATGGAAGAGAGGACACCGATGAGTCTGAAAGAATGTGTATCTTGTGGTATCTGGATTAACTTAAAAGCAAACAATTTCCTCATGAGTTGTTATTCCCACTGGACAAAATTGTGTAATTGGGCACAAACAATTCATCTGGAAAATCTTCTCCCTCAGGCACTGTTTACCGCAAGAAATTCAAATAAATAACATTACAGTGCAGTAATTAAGAAAAGAAAAGCTTCTCAGAAAAAAAAGATTGAAAGGAAATACTTTAAAGTGTTAAACAAATGATTACTATGAGACCATGATTTTTAATTTTCTTTTATTTTTCAACTTTTAAAATGAGCATGTATTATTTTCAATGAAAAAAAAAACTAAAAATTTGATGAAAATGATATTGCTAAGCAAGAAAAAAAGAGTGTAAAAAATAGTGGATCAAGGAAGAGCCAAAAACAATTAAGATTTCAAGGAATAGTTAAATGAGAGAATGCATATGTTATTCAAAATATGGTATTAGCTAAAACAGTATAAAGGGAAACATTTAAAATATTGACCTTTTTCAACTTCAAAAATTCTTTAATTTTAAAAGCAGACCATAAGGCAAATGTGACATCTTAATATCCTTGTGCAATGTCTTCCAACCTGAGGTAGACAATAAGAGGGCATTCTGATGACCATTGATTGTGGTGGATTTCCAGGTAATTGGAGAGTCAAGGGCTTGAGAACAGAATTCTCTTGCCTTGTACCTTTTTTGTCAGTGATTTGCCTGGGCTTCCTAGCAACCATCCTGTTTCGACGCTTGAAAATGGAGGTAGGATCACATTGTTAGCCACACCCACACCTAACAGGCACCATCATCTCTAGCCCACTGGTCACCCCTGCTTCTCAGATAACTGAAGAGAAATGCAAAACACTGTCTTGCTGTCTTGCTGGCTCTGGATAGTTCCACTTGTTCATTCCCTGCCTGCCAGCACTGGGCAACACAAGATAATTAATGTCAGGCACTTTTGTTGGGAGCCTGTCTGCTCCAGCTGGGGACTGTTAACAGCTCACCTCTTGCTTGTGGACTCCTTGGAGAGTTCTCTGTACATGCTACTTCTGACTCAGGAAATCTTTCCAGACACCTCCCCTGACCTCATCTGTCAGAATCTGGTAGGCCCTTCACTTTTTATCCAGTTCTTGACTACTGCCCAGCCCTAAAGAATTATCTTTCTCTGGACTGTGATCTTACTCCCGAGACATTCTGCCTGAGACTTTACCCCAGAGCTGCTGTCCTACCTGAGTCCAGCTCCTGGGTAGCCAGTCTCCTACCATCCTGAAGGGCCCTTAGAATGGAGCATGTTGTCTTATTTTTTACTCTCTACCGCCAAATTCTCCTAATTAGCAGACTTGTTTTTGCTAGTTTATTTTACTTCAGTTTTTTTTTTTTTTTTTAAGATTTATTTGCTTAATTTAGAGAGAGCACACAAGCAAGAGAAGGGGCAGAAGGAGAGGGAGAGAAAGAATCCTCAAACAGACTCCCCACTGAGTGCAGAGCCTGACATGGGGCTTGATCCCAGGACCCTGAAATCATGACCTGAGCTGAAATCAAGAGTTGAATGCTTAACTGACTGAGCCACCCAGGTGCCCCTTACTTCATTTTTTTTAAAAACAAATATGTTTTCTGTAAATATCCTCTGGACTTGGTTTGATATTCTCATCTTTGCATTCTACTTTCATTCCCTCCTTTTCTGGGAAATCTTTCATAATTCTTCTATCTTGAGTGTGTTTCTGTAGCACTTAGAAATGAAAACAATTGCTTTTCAACACAGTTGTAAACTCTTTGGTGGCTGGAATAGTGTCTCATACTTTTCTTACACATCATAGGACAAAGTAACCTGGGTTTTAAAATAATAATAATAAAGTGTCCATAAGAACAGCAAGTAGATATTTCTCTGGCTTTGCATTAGCCTCCCAATTGTGGAAACTCTGTCTTCCTCCAAACTCTTTTCCAACTAAGTCAGAGTCCCCAGAGATAGCTGGAGTCTGTCTTGGAATACAGTTTTCTGGGTTACTTCATGGGTAGCCATTTCCTCCAGCCTGGGTCTCTGAGTGTTTTTATCTCTGCCATCACATCCCACACCTCTTTGCTTCCTCTTATACTCTGGCTGCTCTGGTAAAGTCTTCTGCCATCCCCATGCTCTATTGCACAATGTCTTTTGAGATCCAGTTCTATTTGGTTCATCATCTGGTCCAGTTGAAGACAAGAGTATTGCCTGCCGCTCCAGCACCAACCTAGGATTCAGTTCCCTTTAGAATGAATGAGTAATTCCCAGGAGGATACTTCAACCATAGAGCAAGTAGTCCCCTTCGCAGACCAACCCATCAACCAAACATATTAACGCATGTCTTGGTCATTTAAGATTGAGCTCAGGGACCATCTTCTTCAGGAAGCCTTTCCCGAATTCCCCCCTTTCCCCACCACTATTATCTCCAGCCACATAACATATGTGTCTTCCTTGTGCCCTCATATGCTAAATGTGTCCTGGATATAGGTTTTGTCATGTTATATGGTAATTATCTTTTTATGAACCTGATTCCTCACCTAAAATACGAGCCCTTTCAGGGAGAAAATTACGTCTCATACATTTTTGAATTCTTAGTGTCTGGCTTAGTTCTTAACACTAAGATCTATAGAGTCTCAAACTGGGTCCTTAATGTGCTTATGTGTACCACAATTGATTTGGCTCAAATAATACATTGTTTTGATTAATGGCAGTTTTTCCTTTAAGAATTTCATGCCAAGGTGTTTTTTTTTTTTTCTTTAAGATTTATGTCAAAACAATTTATCATACATTTGGTGAGTACTGTATGTCCTAAGACCTGCCCTACTCCCTGGAGATATGGAGATGGGTAAGACATGGTTCCTGCTTAGAGGGAGTCACAGAAACTTCCTTGTATCTCCCTCCTTCTATTTCTCCATTCTTTCCTCTCATTCTTCCTTTCCTGGATAAATGTTTACTAAGCCTGGAATTTCGTCTAATGGAATAAATACATGTAGTAGGTTAATTACAATACAGTACACTCAGTGTAACAGTAGAAGTTTGTTCCAGATAAAGAGGTAGAACAGAAGAAAGCCTCATACAGTTTTGGGGGTGGACATGGGGGATTCTGGAGGAGATGGCTTCAGAGTGGGTTATATAAAGAATGGAAAGACAATCCAGATACTCCGGTGGATAAAAGGTACTCTTATGAGAAGAAAGCACATGAAAGGCCTAGAGATGTGAAAAAGCACCATGTGTTCCAGAAACCTTAATACTTTGGTATCTCTGCAGCATAAAATTCAGTAGAATGGGCATGGGATGGGGTGGGCTGAGCTGAGCTAGGAGATGAAGCAAAGGTAATAGGCAATATTTTCAGGGCCAAGGTCTTTAACTTTGAACCACTACTTAGTTAAGAGAATGGTAGAATCCAAAATAGCTGGTGGTATAAATAATCTAAGTGTGAAGCCAGATATTGTTATTTTCCATCCTCTTTCCTCATAGCATTAGGCAAGATTCTGTGATCACCTAGCTACATTTTAATGTTCATTGTATTGGTAGATAAGAATGAAGGGAAGCCATTTCCTGGAGTTCATGGTCTTAACTGAGGTTACAGAATATACCCACACAAACAGTTTAGAGCACTCACCAAGCAATCTACAGACCAGTACAAACTAAAATTATAAAGACAGTATGTAAGCACAATCTTGACATTGGGTTATAGGAATGATTAGGAAAGTGCAGGGTTACAAAGAGGCAACTTGGCAGTTGGTTAAAAAAAAAAAAAAAGGGAGGCAACCTGATTTTTGGCTTAAGAAAAACATTTTCCATCAGAGACAGAAAATGCAAAACTGAGGAATGGACTTGTAAATCAGAAACTTTTAATGTTCTGTAGTCTGTAGTTAAGAACTGGCCTTCTAAGTTAGACCAATAAGCATTCATCTTTGAGCTTTATAGTATAAAGAGGAGAAAAATTTATTTTTTCCTGTATATTTAATATTAATTTTTTTATACTTTTAGATACTCAGTTTCCCTGAGAGATTGTTTATTGCTTATATGACGTGTCTCCCTGTGTTTCTGCCAAGCCCCTCAGTCTAGAGTACCCTGAGATTATCTTAGCCCGCCTTTTCATCTCTTTACTCTCAAAAACGTACCACAGCTTCTGCCTTTTTCCTTGTGGAATGTGTTAACCCAATATCTTCTCCTTGTCCCACTGGTCATCACATCCCACAGCCCTCTACTTGGATATTTTTTCCTTCCATGGACTTTTGTCAGGCTGTAGGGTTTCTATGTGAAGCATCTTAGAACTTCTGATCATTAAATCACATTTCACACTGAGGTAAACTCAAATTTCCCTTTCTTTTTGTATCCTTTATAAGTTATTTAAGTTTGACAATGAACATTTGCTGTTTTTATAACTAAAAAGTAAATGTGATTCCATTTTACAAAATCAAATTCAATAGTAGAGACTTTAGTACCATTTTTATGTCTGTTAACCTGTCTATATCTTCCCACACCCATATACACCACAGTGCAAAATAGTGTTGGAAAACTCATACTAGTTTAGTATGAAACTAAAAAGTATTCATACTGTATAACCCAGAAATGCTCCTGCTGAGGAACAACCTAAGGAAATAATTCAAAAGAAGGGAAGTATAAAAATCTATATACAGCTTGTCTATACACAGAAAAATTGGGGAAAGATGACTTTAAAATCAATGTAAGGGGAAGAGTTAGGAAAATAATGATACATCAACTGGATGAAATATTGCAACACTGAAAATGATTGTTATAAAAAACCATGTTAACAACATAGCATGTTTGCAGTATAAAGAGAAAAGGAAGACAAAATTATATACACACTGATTACAGCTGTGTATAAAATGAATTACATGTGGATGATTAGAGGGGAAAAAAGAATAATGAAAACAGCTGTTGTTCTAGTGTAGAATGATGGGTGAATGGTAAAATTTTATAAACTGTCTCTTCAAATTTTTCCAGTTTTATTTATTGAAAAGTTCCAGATAGTCAATTCAGATTATTCTTGCTCTGGGACTTTTACACCAAAAAGAAGGAAGCATTCTGGAATCTGAACCCTTTCCTCTTTCTATCATTAGTCAAAGAATTAACCCCTAGGAAAGAAGGAAACCTTAACTTCCCTAGGAAGTTATAAAAAAGAACATTCTTGACTGGCTTAGTGGGAAGAGCGTGTGACTTTTGATCTCAGGGTTGTACGTTCAAGCCTCATGAAGCATGTTAGAGATTACTTTAAAAAAAAAAAGAAAGAAAAAAAGAAAATCCTTAAAAAAAAAAAAAAAAAGGAACATTCTCAGGACATACAATACTGGAATGCCCTCCTGGGTTGGGGGAGACTGTAAACTTCATTTTTAAAAATCTTTAAGAAAAATTAGAAAATTGTTGTGGTCGATTCATTTATTCATATTACTAAAGATGGATCAAATCTGATTTTTTCAATGTGATTATTTTTAATAGCCACTTTATTTTTTTTTTTTAATTTTATTTATTTAACAGAGAGAGAGATCACAAGTAGGCAGAGAGGCAGGCAGGGGTGGGCGGGGAAGCAGACTCCTTGCTGAGCAGAGAGCCCGATGTGGGGCTGGGCTAGATCCCAGGACCCTGAGATCATGACCTGAGCGGAAGGCAGAGGCTTAACCCACTGAACCACCCAGGCACCCCCAATAGCCACTTTTTATTAAGATAAAATTCATATACTATAAAACTCACTCTTTTTAAGCATACAGTCAGTGGTGGTTGGTATAATTACAGATTTGTACCACCATCACCATTTTTTAAGCTTTTAATTTTAATTCCAATTAGTAAACGTACAGTATTATATTAGTTTCAGGTTTACAGTATAGTGATTCACCACTTCCATACATCACCCACTGCTCATCAGGACAAGTGCCATCCATAATCCCCATCACCCATTTTACCCATCTCCCACCCACTTCCCCTCTGCTAAGCATCAGTTCTCTATAGTTAAGAGTCTGTTTCTTGATTCCTCTCACTCGCTCACTCTTTTTCCGTTTGCTCATTTGTTATGTTTCTTTAATTCCACATACCAGTGAATTCAAGGGCATTTGTCTTTTTCTGTATGATTTATTTCGCTTAGCATTATACTCTCTAGCTCCGTCCTTGTCATTGCAAATAGCAAGGTTTCATTATTTTTTATGGCTTAATAACATTCTATAGTATATATATATATACATCATCTTTATCTATCCATCAATTGATGGATAATTGGCCTGCTTTCATATCTTGGCTATTGTAAATAATGCTGCTATAAACATAAGAGTGCATGATCCCTTTGGATTAGTGTTTTTTGTATTTTGGGGTAAAAACGAAGTAATTTGACTACTGGATTGTAGGGCAGTACTATTTTTACTTTTTGAAACCTCCATACTGTTTTTTTTCAGAGTGGCTGCATCAGTGTTCATTCCCACCAACAGTGCAAAAGTATTCCTTTTTTGCCACATCCTTGCCAACACATATTGTTCCTTGTGTTGTTGATTTTAGCCATTTTGACAGGTGTGAGGTGGTATCTCATTGTAGTTTTGATTTTCCTTTCCCTGATGGTAACTGATGCTGAGCATCTTTTCATATGTTTGTTGGCCATCTGGATGCCTTCTTTGGAGAAATGTCTATTCATGTCTCTGCCCATTTTTTAATTGGACTATTTAGGGGTTTTGGTGTTGAGTTGTGTGTGTGTGTGTATATATATATATATATATATATATTTTTTTTTTTTTTTTTTAATCAGACTTCATGCCTGATATGGGGCTTGAACTCACGACCCTGAGATCAAGAGTTGCCTGCTCTATAGATTAAGCCAGCCAGCCACCCTGAGTTGAATAAGTTCTTTATATATTTTGGATAGTAACTCTTTACTCTTTGTTGGTTGTTTCCGTCACCATGCAGAAGCTTTTTATTTTGATAAAGTTCCAGTAGTTTATTTTTGCTTTTGTTTCCCTTGCCTCAGGGACCTAGCTAGAAAAAAGTTGCTATGACAGATGTCAGAGAAGTTACTGCCTATGCTGTCTTCTAGGATTTTTATGGTTTCGAATCTCACATTGAGGTCCTTTATCCATTTTTAATTTATTTTTATGTACAGTGTAAGAAAATGGTCCGGTTCATTCTTTTGCTTATAGCTGTCCAGTTTTCCCAACACCATTTGTTGAAGAGACTTTTTTCTGTTGGATGTTCTTTACTGTTTCCTTTTTTTTTTTTTTTTAAGATTTTATTTATTTACTTGACAGACAGAGATCACAAGTAGGCAGAGAGGCAGGCAGAGGGAGAGAGAGAGAGAGGGAAGCAGGCTTCCTGCGGAGCAGGGAGCCCGATGTGGGACTCGATCCCAGGACCCTGAGATCATGACCCGAGCCGAAGGCAGCAGCCCAAACCACTGAGCCACCCAGGCGCCCCTCTTTACTGTTTTCTTAAAGATTAATTGACCTTATGGTTGTGGGTTCATTTCTATTCTCTTCTGCTGATCTGTGTGTCAGTTTTTGTGCCAGTACCAGACTGTTCTGATTACTACAACTTCGTACGTAACTTGCAGTCCAGGATTGTGATGCCACCAGCTTTACTTTCTCTTTTTCAAGATTGCTTTGGCTTTTGGGGATATTTTGCTGTTCCATATAAATTTTAGTATTGTTCTAGTACTGTAAAAAATGCTGTTGCATCATATCTATAGATTGCTTTGGGTTGTATAGGTATTTTAACAGTATTTGTTCTTCCAATCCATGAAGATGGATTGCCTCTCCATTTCCTTGTGTTGTTTTTAATTTCTTTAGTCAGTGTTTTATAATTTTCAGAGTATAAGTCTTTCACCTCCTTTAGGTTTATTCCTAAGTGTCTTATTATTTTTGGTGCATTTGTAAGTGGGATTGGTTTCTTAATTTCTCCTTCTGCTGCTTCATTATTGGTATATAAAAATGCAACATATTTCTGTAGGTTGATTTTGTGTCCTGTGGTTTATTGCATTTGTTTATCAGTTCCAGCAGTTTTTGATAGTCTTCCAGGTTTTCTATATATAGTATCCTGTCATCTGCAAATAGTGAAAGTTTTGCTTCTTCCTTACCGATTTGGATGCCTTTTCTTGATGTTGTCTAATTGCTGTGGCTAGGGCTTATAGTACCATGTTGAATAAAAGCTACTATCACTATTATCTATTTTTAAAACATTTTTTAAAAGCACCCATTAGCAACCACACCCCATTCCTCCCTCCTGCCAGCTGCTGGCAACCACTAATCTTTCTGTTTCTTTGGATTTGCCTGTTGGAGACACTTCATATGAATGGAGTCATTCAATATGTGGCTTTTTTGTCTGACCTCTTTGAGTTAGCATAATGATTTCAAGGTTTATCGATGTTGGAACACATGCCAATACATCGCTTCCTTTTTGTTGTTGACTAATATTCCATTGTATAGGGGCGTCAGGGCGGCTCAGTGGGTTAAAGCCTCTACCTTCGGCTCAGGTCATGATCTCAGGATCCTGGGATTGAGCCCCGCATCAGGCTCTCTGCTCAGCGGGGAGCCTGCTTCCCCCTCTCTCTCTGCCTGCCTCTCTGCCTACTTGTGATCTCTGCCTGTCAAGTAAATAAATAAATAAACCTTTAAAAAAATATATTCCATTGTATAGTATGCAACATTTTGTTTATCCACTCCTTGATTAATGAACATTGGAATTTTTTTTCTTGCTATTGTGAGTAATGCTATTAACATTTGTATACAGATTTTTGTGTGGGCATAGATTTTCAGATTTTGAGGGGCATATAGATAGGAGTGGAATTCCTGGGTCAGATGACAACTCTATGTTTAGGAAAGTGCCAAAGGTTTTTCAAAGTGGCTGTACCATTTGCAGTCTCACCAATAATGTATGAGTGTTCTTTGATGATCTGTTGATATCTCTTCCAGTTCTTTTTTTTTATTTTCAAGAAGCTCTCTGCCCAACATGGTGCTTGAATTCATGACCCTGAGATCAGGAGTCCCATGCTCTACTAACTGAGCCTTCCATTTCTCAAGGCAATAGTTGGCATAGTGAAAATATTGAATAGATGCCAACTATTCTTACTATTCTTGTCATCACTGTTATTAGAGGAGACTGTAAATTGCTTTAAGATCCATTGTAAGTAAAATGAAGTCACCGTATTATTTTCTTCACTAGACTGTGTTTTGGTTCTTTTTATGCTTATTAATTGGTAATGAATGATAAAAAATTTTTCCATAATTATATTTTATAGGGAGAGATTATAAATTTGTGGGGGGCATGTGTATGTAAGTGTGTGTGTGTGTGTGTGTGTGAATTTCTTCCTTTCCCTTCAGTAAACTACTTTGACATGGATCTGAAGTCTGTAAATATTAAGTAAAAATGTGTACTCATGCACATATTGGCATCCACATGTGGACATTCCATTTCAACATCCTGGGTCCCCAGTCCTGCTGCCCTGAAGGTGTGGTAGAAATGGGGCTGCAGATGCTCTGTGGCCTAGCACCAGGCTGTTAGAGCAAAGAATGATGAGGATGAAAAATAGAGACTGGGCCTTAAACATCGCAAACACTGGTCAGAAGTCCAGTGGGTGGGTGTGGTGCATAAACAATGAATTCTGGTACACTGAAAAGAAATTTAAAAAATTAAAAATTTTTTTTTTTTTTAAAAAGAAGTCTAGTGGGGTGTGTGGGTTGTGGGGTTGTGTGCTCACTTTCTTTCTTTTTTTTTTTAAAGATTTTATTTATTTGTGAAAGAGACAAAGAGAGCACAAGCAAGGGGGGAAAGGGCAGAAGGAGAGGGAGAGGGACAAACAGACTCCCCACTGAGCATGGAGCCTGATAGAACCCTGCGGACCCTAAGATCATGACCTGGACCAAAGTCACATATGCTTAACTGACTGAGTCACCCAGGTGCCCCATGTGCTCACCTACTTATGTGTGATCTCTTGTTCCTGTCCTGACCTCCTTTGCCATATTCCTCCTCCCTCACGCCTTTACTGCCTCCCTCAGGCTTCCTGTTCCTGTATCATCTTATTTATTTATTTATTTTAAAAATTTATTTGGGAGAGAGCAAGAACACACATGTGTGTGCTCATGAGTTGGGGGAGGAACAGAGGGAGAGAATCTTCAGACTCCCTGAGTGAGGAGCCCTTGCAGGGCTCCATCTCCTGACCCATGAGATTACGACCTGTGCTGAAACCAAGAGTCAGTTGCTCACCTGACTGAGCCACCCAGGTGCCCCTGCTATTCCTATTTTAATGAAACATTCGAATTCAAGAGCTTCATGTGTATGTAATTGAAGTGTTGATGATACAAACACCTAGTTCAAGCCATTGTTTATTACCTTCATGCTCCCCGCCCCACCACCCCGCCACTGCCACATTTCAAGAGTTTTCTTACCTTTCATGCCAATTAATCCATTCACTTGACACTTATTTATTGATCACCTAGTCGTGTGAGGCACTGTTTTAGGTACCTGTTCATCTCCATTGATTTTTGCTCCTACTTTTTCTACCCTTTCAATCCCTTTCTTTCCCAAATGGGAAGTCAGAAAGACAAATGAAAGAAATTGTAGGATGGAGTATCAGTGTGCATTATATTCTCTGCATATTATAATCATTTCGCTGATTTTCTCTGAGTTCAAAAAATTGTATGTTTTGCTTGAATGTCTCAGAGTTTGTATGACAAGATAACCCATTTGTGTGCACGTTGGATTTAGAGACTTAAGACTTGCCAATTATCTTACTTTTTTTCCAGGATGACAGTGATGATTTGTTCTTTATTTTCTAAGTTTGGCAAAATGAGAAGGAAGTCCTGACAGGAGGAGAAAGAAAGATACCTTCTAGAGGAGATAGTCAGAGAGGGGCAAAATGCAAGCCTCTGACAGCAGTCACTGTGAGAGAAGTAATGGAGGCCTTGGGCTCTATGATATCTTACATACTTATATATGGCATGGTTACATTATATTGCCCTTATTTGTCAGTTCAATAAAGTAGTTTGGTTACAGTTCATGGAACTAGAAGGAATTTTAGAGACTAAATTCTCTTATAAAAAGTACAATATAGAGCATGCACAGTGCTTAGTTTCACCCTAATTGATACAAAGGGACTGAAAATAGGGAGAATAAATTGGGTATTTTTGCTATCTTTATTTACTGACTCAGAATCCATCTTTGTAGTAGTCTCAAAGCAGAAATGTTCTCCAACTAGGGAGACTAATGAATAGACCGGTATTTCCCCATGTTTTTCACATTTGGCATGAAAGAGAATGGTAATTTGTAAAACACTAGGGTAAACAGATAGGGTTACTCGTGACAGGAGGTCACTGGCCTGAGGTTGAGGCAACCAGTATCTTGACCCACCTCTAACCCTAGCTCACACACCAATTGGGGAGGTTGGGAATCAACTGTATAAATCACCATTGTGCTGAGTCAGGATTGAATTTTACCCCCTACTAAGGAGCACACTAGTGATGAGCATTGGGAAATGTATGGAAGTATTGGATCACTATATTGTATACCTGAAACTAATATGATATTGTATGTTAACTAACTGGAATTTAAATAAAAAGTTGAAAAAAAAAAAGAAGTGCACACACACACACACACACACACACCCCACAAGCCATTAAGGGAAGGAAGAAGGAAGGAAGCTTCTTCAAGGGAAGGAGGTTGGGAGGGAAGGAAAAGCAAGCAAGCTGATATGTTTTGGCATGAGCAAGGTGACTGGAAATAATGAGTTAATTAACTCTGTGGCTCCCTATATACACGTATGTTTACATGGTATCATGGCTGGTGATATATCAGGGAAAAAAAGGGCATGTGTTTTATTAAACCTAGCTTCTGACTTGTAGCTATACATGACCACTTGGGTTTTGGAGAAATTTTTAAAGAGGATGTTGGACTCTAGATCTTTGAACTCATCAAGCCTTGGAGGGAAGAGTGTGTGGGACCTGAAGGTTCAAGTAGGTAAAACACGTTTACAGGTGTCTGATATTCTGTAGTATTTTGAAAATGACATTTATATTTTCACGGAATACTTCTTTTCTCTGTCTTTCTCCACTTAGGTCTAAAGGAATTCTTGAGATCAATAAAAAAATGTCCTCTTTAAAAATTCCATGAATGGGGGCACCTGGGTGACTCATTGGCCTTCTGCTCAGGTCATGATCCCGGGGACCTGGGTTTGAGCCCTGATTTGGGTTCCTTGCTTGGTGGGAGCCTGCTTCTCCCTCTCCCAACTTGTGCTCTCTCTCTTGCTATCTCTGTCTCTCTCCCTCAAATAAATAAATAAATATTCCCTGAATGTTTGGCATATACACAAACACACACACATATATACATACACATGTATATAAAACTGTAAAAACACATACTCTAAACTATAAAACTATACTATGGTATAAACTATACTGAACTATAAACAAATGCTATAAAACTGTAAAACACACACATATATAGAAAACTATTATATAAAACTAACCTCCAAGAACCTATCACAACTTAAGAGTTTTAAGTTAAAGTTTGTCCATGTTAATAAGTGCTGGCGAGGGGACAGGAGCCTAAATGTTTTCATCCTAAATCCAGGATGAAATCATAAATATCTTTATATTGATATGTAAAACGTATTTTTAAAACGTATAGGGATTAAAACAAAGTGAAATCAGTGAGTGTACCAAAAGTTGATGAGGCTCTGGAGAAACCAGACCCTCGCACGTTGCTGGAGGGGTGTAAAACAGTAAAGCCACTTGGGGAGAGAGTGTGGCAGTTCTTTTAAAAACTAAACCCAGGGGCACCTGGGTGGCTCAGTGGGTTAAGCTGCTGCCTTTGGCTCAGGTCATGATCTCAGGGTCCTGGGATCGAGTCCCGCGTCGGGCTCTCTGCTCAGCAGGGAGCCTGCTTCCTCCTCTCTCTCTCTCTCTCTGCCTGCCTCTCTGCCTACTTGTGATCTCTGTCTGTCAAATAAAATAAATAAAATCCTTAAAAAAAAATTAAAAAAAAATAAATAAAAACTAAACCCATCACCACCATACGATTTAGCAGTGACACTCTTGGGTGTCTGTCTCTTCCACAGAAATGGAAATTTATTTTCACAAACACCTATATAGGAATGTTGACGGTAGCTTTATCTGTAATCCTCTAAAACTGGAATTGGCCCAGCGGTCCTTCAATAAGTGTGGTTAAACAAACTGGTGTGTACATATGGTGGAATATGACTCAGCAATAAAACAGGAAGGAACGATGGAGACATACAACAGCCTGCAAGACTCCAAGAAAAGATGCTGAGTGAGAAAAGCCAGCCCTGAAAGTTTGCATACTCTGTGAGTCCATTTATATAACTAACCTTCCTCAGACGGTGGAGATGGAGAGCTGATTGTTGGCTGCCAGGGAAAAGGCACAGATGATAAAGGTGGATGTGGTTATAAAAGGGCAGCGTGGGCCTGACCCTTGTGGTGATGAAACTGCTGTGTATGCGGCCGCAGCAGAGGGTATACAAACCTACCACGTGGGGTTCTTCAGTTCTTTAAAAAACAAAACAAAATAGAAATCTAATCGTAAATGACTAAATTATTGGTTCAAGTTTTTAAGAACTATAGCACATTCCTCTTAATAATAATTATTACGTATTACTAATAAATCATGTTATTTTATGAAATCTCGCAACAGAAAGGACCTTGAATGATGCATTCTGCTTCAAGCACTCTTGCCAGTAAAGCAGCTGTTCAATATAATCTCATTTTAGTAAGCCAAAAGGTGTTTCCCCTGAGAAGTTGTTATCTACTTAGCTTTTGTCCATAACTGTTTTCCCCTAAATTTAATATGAATAATCTAGAGGATTTTTAAAATGCATATTCCCAGGTTTCATCACTAAGGATTCTGATTCATTAGGTCAGGCAGTAGATCTTGGCAACCAGCATTTTTAAAAAATGACATCAGCTGATTCTGATTCAAGAGATCAGTGGGCTGCACTTGAGAAATACTGAATTATAATTTTTAGGGTGAATAAATAGGAGTCCTTTAAATTCCTTTGTGGCCTAAAGAATTTGTGGTTAGGTGAGAATTTTAAAAGCAAAGTACTGATAAAATTTTTCAAACACCCACGTTCCGAGAAAAAGAATGTTTAACCACACTGAGTTATGTATTTGCTCTGAATCAACAAGAACTGAACGGAAAGGAACTTGCCCTCAGTTCTTATTCATGATGGAGCGGTCCTGCATCACCACTTGTGATTTATTTGTACAAAGAAGGCAGAGACAACTGCTTTAGTTACCTAGACTGCATAAAGGGAATGCTCTGCCAGGGAGAGGAATGCTGAAGCACTTTGTAGGCTCTGAAAGGAACGTACTCCTTAATTCCTTACTTTTTAAAAAATATATATATATTTAAATAGTCTCTACACCGAACATGGGCCTTGAACTCATGACCCGGAGATCAAGACTCACACACCCTTCCAACTGAGCCAGCCAGTGCCCCTCATTCTTTAGTTTTTGTGTATGAAATTACAACTACAGTAATTGACCCATCTTTGTTTCCTCCTCGAAATCCAAGTGCAAGCATACCCCAGAGACACCCTGGGTTTGATTCCAGGCCAGTGTAATAAAGGGAATGTCGCAATAAAGTGAGTCAAATGAAGTTTTTTGTTTCCCAGTGCATATAAGAGTTATGTTTACACTCTACCATGGTCTATTAAGTGTGCAGTAGCATTATGTCTAAAAAAAATGTGCATGCCTTAGTTGAGAAATACTTTCTTGCTATAAAGTGCTAACCACCATCTGAACGTTCAGCGAGTTGTAATCTCTTCTTGCTGGCAGAGGGCTTTGCCTTATGTTGATGGCTGCTGACTGACCAGGGTGGTGGCTGCTGAAGGTTGGGGTAGCTGTGACATTTTCTTTTTCTTTTCTTTTTTTTTTTTTTTTTTAAAGATTTTATTTATTTATTTGACAGAGATCACAAGTAGGCAGAGAGGCGGACAGAGAGAGAGAGAGAGAGAGAGAGAGAGAGAAGCAGTCCCCCTGCCGAGCAGAGAGCCTGATGCGGGACTTGATCCCAGGACGCCGGGATCATGACCTGAGCAGAAGGCAGAGGCTTAACCCACTGAGCCACCCAGGCGCCCTGACATTTTCTTAAAATAAGGCAACAATGACGTTTACTGCATCAACGGACTTTTCCTTTCACAATTTCTCTGTAGCATGTGATGCTGTTTGATAACATTTTACCTAAAGTAGAACTTCTTTGAAAACTGGAGTTGGTTGATTTATCAACTAAGCGCGTGTCATATTCTAAATTGTCTGTTGTTATTTCAACCATCTTCACAGCATCTTCACCAGGAGTAGAGTCCAGCTCAAGAAACTACTGTTTTGAGACGCCTGGGTGGCTAGTCCTTAAGCGTCTGCCTTCCGCTCAGGTCATGATCCCAGGGGTCTGGGATGGAGCCCCCTGCTGCGCTCCTTGCTCTGCAGGAAGCCTGCTTCTCCCTCTTTCACTCCCCCTGTTTCTGTTCCCTCTCTTGCTGTGTCTCTCTCTGTCAAATAAATAAATAAAATCTTAAAAAAAAAAAAAAAAGAGAAGAAAAGAAACCACTGTCTTTGCTCATCCATAAGAAGCAGCCCCTCGGCTGTGGAAGTTCAGTCAGGAGATCGCAGCCGTCCAGTCACATGTTCAGGCTCCCCTGCTCTTCCAGTCCTCTCGCTGTTTCCACCACATCTGCTGTTCTGCCTCCACTGGAGCCCTGAGCCCACCAAGTCATCCATGAGGCTGGGATCAACTTCTTCCAGACTCCTGTTCATGTTGATATTGTGACCTCTTCCCATGGATCATGAATGTTCTTAATGGCATGTAGAATGGTGAATCCTTTCCAGAAAGTATTCAATGGACTTTGCCCAGGGCCATCAGGGGAATCACTATCTATGGCAACTATAGCCTTATAAAATGTATTTCATATATAATAAGACTTGAAAGTTGACATTATCCCTTGATCCATGCGGGCTGTAGAATGGACGTTGTATAAACAGGCATGAGAACAACCTTCTCCCTGTACATCTCCATCAGAGTTCTTGGAAGACCAAAAGCAGTAATACCTTGAAAAGAAACTTTTTTCCGAGCAATTTTCAACAGTGGGCTTAAAGTATTCAGTAAACCATGTTGTACACAGATCTGCTATCATCCAGGCTTTGTCGTCCCATTTATAGAGTATAGGCAGTGTAAATTTAGCACAATTCCTAGAATTTGCAGATTGATAAATGAGCATTGGCTTCCAACTTCAAGTAGGCAGCTGTATTAACTCCTAATATGAGAATCAGCCTGCCCTTTTGAAGCTCTGAAGCCAGGCACTGACTTTTCCTCTCTAGCTATGAAAGTTCTAGATGGCATCTTTCTCCAGTATAAAGCTGTTTAGTCTATTCTGTTGAATATAGCCACCTTCCTGAGTTTTCTCAGCTAGATGTCCTGGATATGTGGCTTCTATGTCATTACCTGATGCTTCACCTTGCACGTTTATGTTCTACAATTGGCTTCTTACTGAAACATGAACCAAACTCTACTAGTTTCAAACTTTTCTTCTGCAGCTTCCTCACCTCTCTGAGCCTTCACAGAATTGAAGAGAGTTAGGGCCTATTGCCGTGGCTTAGGCTAGTATATAGGAATGTTGTGGCTGGTTCGATTTTCCATCCAGACCACTAACACTTTCTCCATATCAGCAGTAAGTCTGCTTCACTTTCTTAACATTTGTGTGTTCACTGGAATAGCACTTTTAATTTCCTTTAAGAATGTTTCCTTGGCATTCACAATGTGGCTAAGTGTTTGGCACAAGAGGCCAAGCTTTCAGCCTACCTCAGCTTTCGAAATGCCTTCCTCACTAAGCTTAGTCATTCCTGGCTTTTGATGTAAATTGAGAGACTTGTGACTCCTCCCTTCCCTAGAATACTTAAAAGACATCGTAGGGTTATTAACTGGTCTAATTTCAATATTGTTGTGTCTCAGAGAATAAGGAGGCCCCAGGGGAGGGTGAAAGATGAGGTGGGGGTGGTGGAATTGGCTGCTCTGTGAAGCAGTCAAAACACACATTTATTGATTAAGTGTACCATTTTATATGGGAGTGGTTCCCCAGAACAATTACAAAGATCGTTGATCATAGATCGCCATAACAAATATATAATAATTCAAAAGTTTGGAATATCATGAGAATTACCAAAACATGATCCAGAGACACAAAATGAACGAATGCTGTTGGAAGGTGGTGCCGACAGACTTGTTCCACACAAGGTTGCCTCAATCAAACCTTCCATTTGTAAAAAGCACAATATCTGCAAAGTGCAATAAAGTGGAGTGTAATGAGATATGCTTAAAATGATTGTTGTTAACTGAAAAACAGATGCAAAGAAATTGTCCTGTTCTGCATTTTTGGGATGCTCATTTGGCCCCTTGTTGAAACCTTAGTGTCCTCTCCACTATCTGCTCATGCTCTTCTCCTTTTCAAATAAATAAAAAAGAAAGTGAGAAAAGAAAAGAAAAACTCTCTACTTTCTTAAAAAAAAAAAAATTATCTACCTGGTTGTCTTTATTTTTTCATACCCCCCTGCTTTCAGCTCACTGCAGGTCAGACGACCTCTCTCCCATGAAGTTGCTCTTGTCAGGGTCAACACTGACTTCCATGTCACTGAGTCCAGTGAATACTTTTGTCACCTCTCAGCTGCGTTTGCCACTGTTGACTGCTCTCTGCTTCTTGAAATCCTCTTCCCGTGATTTCCATATTACAGCATCCTTCTGGTTTTCTTCCAGCCAGTCTGCTCCTGCATGTTCTGTTACAACTCTTCCTCATTCACCCAGCTGTTAACTAGGGAAGTTTCTCAGGGCTCAGTCCTAAACCCTGTGCTCACTACGAGTTCTTTCTGTAACTGACAGCGCATTGCCATGGGTTTTATTACTTTTCCCATACCTCTGCTGAGCCTTCCCTATGACTCCCTAACCTCTGCCTCTAGCTCTGACCCCCGTTTTCTCAGCCATAGACCTGTACATCCAGCCGCCTTCTAAATATCACTTGCGTGACTCACAGGCATGTTTGTCTCAACATGTGCAAAACTGAACTCATCCTTTTATTCTTCCCATAATATTTCTGTCTTCCAGTGTTCCCAGTTTTAGGAAATGACACCATGATCCAGCCAGAAACCTAGGAGTCCTTGATTCCCCTGTCACCATCATTCACATGTTCATTTAACCGTGAAATCCTGATTATTCTACCTCCTATCTTCCAAACCCTTTTTCTCCCGCCATTTTTCATGACCACAACTCCAGTATAGTTGCTTCCTGATTTCTTTCTTGACTCTGTAAGAGATAGACATTTTTTGGTATTTCAGTACTTGGTATATTTATTTCTTAAATTTTCTTATTGATATCTAATTTACAACAAAATCCTCAGATATTAAGTTGTATCAGCTTTGACAAATGCATTTACCTAATATAACCCTCACCCTTATTAAACAGAGTATTTCTGTCTCCCTAGAAATTTCTCTGGTGATACTTCCCAGTCAGTCACCCATCAAAGTAACCTCTGATCTGGTTTAACTTTATAAAATATATTTTTAAAAGATTTTATTTATTTATTTGACAGAGAGAGAGAGATCACAAGTAGGCAGAGAGAGGGGGAAACAGGCTCCCCACTGAGCAGACAGCCCGATGCGGGGCTCAATCCCAGGACCCCGAGATCATGACCTGAGCCGAAGGCAGAGGTTTTAACCCACTGAGCCACCCAGGTGCCCCTTTAAAAAATATTTTTAAGTGTATTTTTTAAAGAAAAATACTTGACATGGAGCTTAATAGTAAAGATAAAATTTCTACTATTAAGTTCAGTTTAAATAGGGAAGAAAATAATGGCTGATTTTCTATCTATAAACTACCCTATTAAGTATGATTAGAACTATTTTAGACTAACCTTTTAAGTTAACTTATAATTTCAACACTATTTTAACTATACACACACACATACATGTATAAATACAGTAACACACAGGTATATGTAAGTATACTCACACACACACACACACACACACACATTCTTTACAGTTTGGAAATACTTAGAGCTGAGGACATGGGGAAAGTTAGTCCAGAAAAAAATTTAAATTATATCAATATCTATTGAGAATCATTTATATATATATGTACGTAAAGCAGTATAAATCTTGGCTATTTTTATTTATCTTACAAAGAATTCTACATTTTTATTGAGAGAGAATGTCCAAAGGAGCCCCCAAAATTTTAAAAACTTTTAGTATTTACGGGCTATGCAATATCTTTTAATTTCTTTATTATATTATTTTCCCAATTAATTTGTTTAAATCATACCTTTAAACTCCTAGCAACTAAATATGGACATTAGAAAGTTTAAATTATTTTGTCATGTACTTGAATAACAAAGATTTACAGAAGCTAGCAGAGCCAAGAAACTGATCTCTTTTGTTTAGTTATTCACAGGATAGGTACAGTGGAGGCAGCCGAAATGGAAGCTTGTTAGACTGGCCCATCACTGGATGCATTTCTAATTCCAAGGGACCAGCTTTAAAAATAAGAGGTAATTTAGGCTCCTCCATACAGACAACTCAGCCCTTTTTCTTTCACAGCTAGGCTGGTTTGGGGTCATTAGATTCTGGATAGAGACCCAAGGCATAGTGACAAGAGCAAGAGCGCTAGATCTGAACTTACTTGGGAGAAATGACCACCACCAGGCCCCAGGTACTGTGCCTTTTTTCAGTGATCCCCACAATTTTCATTGTGTATTTCTATTGGGGAATTTTTTGAGCACATATCCCTGATATATATATCACTGTATTAATATACTTCTATGAAGAGGAATTTTTAAGTATATTTTTTGTCTGTGATTTTGTTTTCTTTTCACAACATCTGCATTTTATAGATGAAGATGCTAAAGTTCAGGGAAGTTTAGTAACTTGCCCAAGGTCACATAATTTACTGAGTGATATTTGACAAATCCCAAACCATTTGGGGCCTCAGTTATAAAATTATAGATTCCAGCTATGTGATCTGCAAGGCCTCTTCTGGCTCTAAACAACTTGTGCTTCCATGCTATTGCTAAAACTCACCCATTTAAGACATAATCTCTGGCTTAATATTTCTAAGCAGATAAGGCCTTATTATGGTCCATATATTAATAACTAGGAATTTCAGGAATTAGTGGGTTGTGGAAGAGAAACTGAAAGCTTAAATTAGTGTCAAGTTAGGTTGGTCTTTGGTATGATTTTAAAAATCCACTGGGATTTTTGTGTTTATATGTTGCATATTTAAGAGTTTAGTAACAACAGTCACTACAAACATAATTTATTTATAAGCTATCCATTATCCTAAGCACCCTAGGTAATTCTACCACTGTATTTTCATGAGGATTTTTTGGTCATTACTTTTCAGCATTTTCCTGTCTGCCAAAGTATTTTTCTAAGTACTTGTTTTGCAATAAGTAACTGCCAGTGTGTGGGTAGGCCCCTCACTCTCCACAAGACCAGAAAAACATTTTCATATAGAAACTGTCTCAGTACAGTACAGCTCCCTTTATAAGTCAGCTCCTTTTCTTGTAACTGAACATTGCTATGATCAAAATCACTGCCATTTGCGTTTCAAACATCTTCTATAGGCTTTGCTTTGTTTTTGTTTTGTTTTGTTTCAGCTTTCTCTGGAATTGAAAAGAGAAATGGGAAGACAATTTTAGATTAGCACCTGTCTGATAAATTCCTAAATTAGAGATGGCCATCTGGTTTTCATGATTTGTAATATTTTAAAAATAGAATCTTGCCATTCTAAACAGACTTTTAGGCTATTCTAAAATAATACTTAATTGTTTAAAATATTTTATTTATTTAGTTGACAGAGACAGAGTGCATGTACAAGAAGGCAGAGTGGCAGGCAGAAGCAGTCTCCCCGCTGAGCAAGGAGCGAAAGTGGGGCTTGATCCCAGGACCCTGGAATCATGACCTGAGCCGAAGGCAGATACTTAACCAACTGAGCCACCCAGGCGCCCCTAAAGTAGTACTTAATTTGAAAACTGCTTCACCTATCAACATTTCACTATCAAACTGAAAGGGGGATAGGTAGATGGTGATAGGTAGATTGGTGATGTTCATTCCAAGAAGGAATGCTTGTTACCTCTTCTGATACGGACAGTATAAGGTCACATTTCCCATTCATTGGACTCACATAACCTGAAGCTCCATCTTAGATTCCCCTGTGCTTCTAATTATTCTTTAGAATAATTTACTTAGGTCAGGCCTAAGGCATTTAACCACGGTAGCTCTTAGGATACCTGAATTTGTCTGAGGTCATCACTAATTTGGGGGTACTTTAAAATTTGACTAGCTTTTGCCACAACTAATAATAAAGATTCAGAGAGCATATTAAAAGCATCAAGACTGTTGTCAAAGAAATGAAACTGAAACTGTTTAATTTGCCTATAAAATTGGATGTGGGAGAAGGTAAGATAAGTGCATTTGAGAAACAAGTGAATGTTAATTGTTATAAACCTTTTGGAAGGTTTTGGAAGGTATACATGGTAATAGTATGTATCATAAACCTTTAAAACTACATACCCTTTGACCTAGAAGTTTTGCTAACTGAAGTCTCTCCTGAAGAAATAATCAGATACTCCAGCAAATATTTACATATTTAATATTATAGGCAATAGAGTAAAGTACAGGCTCTGAAGCCAGGCTGTCTCCATTTAAGTCCTGGTTATCCTGCCTACTAGTAGTAAAACCTTGCTTTAACCTTGGTATTTTTCTGAGTTTCTTTATCTATAAAAAGAATAGTCCCCCACTCACAGAATTCTTGTAAGGAAAGAACAGTAATCTCCTCCAGTATCCATTAGCTATCACAACAATGCTGCATAATAAATTGCCCCAGAACTCAGTAACTAACGTCTAGTGAACATCTAGTGAATATCAGTGACGTCTGATGAGTCACACATCTGCAGGTCAGCTGGTATTCTGCTTTTCCGGGCTGTGCCCCATACCAGGCCATGGTTGGGGTTCAGGGGAGCTGTGGTATCGCTTCCTCTCCTGGGACCAGTGGCCTACCCAAGACTGGCCTTCTCCTGGCGGTGTCTGAAATATAAGAAGGCAAGTCCAATTATATGCTTTTCTTTGTATGGCCTCTACCAACAAACATTGGCCAAAGCAAGTTACAGGGCCAGGCCCAATATCAGTGAGGCAGGCAAAGTGGGGCAGAGGGAGGGAATGAATATTTGCATCAAGGGTTGACATACTGTTTCTATAAAGAGCCAGATAGTAAATATTTCTGACTTTGCTGGCCATACAGTCTCTGTTGCAGCCATGCAACTGTGCTGTTGAAGCAGGAAAGCAGCTGTAGACAGGAAATCCGTGCAGGGGGTGGCTGTGTTCTCATAAAAAGCGGTTTTTATGAAACCAGGGGGCTGATAGGATTTGGCTCATGGGCCACGGTTTTTTCACCCATAACCAATTTATCACCCTGGGCCATAGAGTTTTTATGGAGATTAGGGAAATTAATGTGTAGAAATTGCTTATAACAGTCCTGGGAGAGTAAGACTAATAAATACTGGTTCTCAGTAATAGTATTGTTATTACTATTATTACAACGCAATGTTGGAAATAACAAAATAACAAAAATAACCATCAATAGAGATAGGGTTAAATAAATAAATTTGTTATACATTCACTTAAATTTCATATGTTTAAAATATAAGGACTAGAGGTGCCTGGGTGGCTCAGTGGGTTAAAGCCTCTGCCTTTGGTTCGGGTCATTGTCTCAGGGTCCTGGGATCGGGCCCTGCATCGGGCTCTCTGCTCAGCCGGGAGCCTGCTTCCCCCTCTCTCTCTGCCTGCCTCTCTGCCTACTTGTGATCTCTGTCAAATAAAAAAATAAAATAAAATATAAAGACTATTTAATGGCTTAGGTACATGTTTGCATTATGTTAAGTGGGAGGAAAAAAGAGAAATGATATTTAACATAAGACCCCAACTTTATTTTTCTTAAAAGATGTGTGTTTTTTGTACATACTAGAAAACAGTTAGGTAAGGAATACACCAAACTGGATCACTTACTTCTTTCTTTCTTTCTTTCTTTCTTTCTTTCTTTCTTTCTTTCTTTCTTTTCAATATATAGTTGATGTGTAACATGGTATCAGTTTTAGGTGTCCAACATAATGATTTAATATATGTATATATTGCAAAATATATATACCTAGCTACAACTTTTTTCTTATGATAAGAACTTTTAATTAATTTCTGGGGCGCCTGGGTGGCTCAATGGGTTAAAGCCTCTGCCTTCGGCTCAGGTCATGATCTCAGGGTCCTGGGATCGAGTCCCACATCGGGCTCTCTGCTCAGCAGGGAGCCTGCTTCCCCCTAGCTCTGCCTGCCTCTCTGCCCACTTGTGATCTCTCTCTCTCTGTGAAATAAATACATAAAATGTTTAAAAAAAAAAAAAAGAACTTTTAATTAATTTTTAAATTTTATTTTAAACTCCAATAGAGTTAACATACCATGTTATATTAGTTTCAAGTGTAAATGTAGTGATTCAGCAATTCCGTACATCTCCCTGTGTTCATCACACCAAGTATAGTCCTTAATCCCCATCTTATGATAAGAACTTTTACAATCTTTTCTTAGCAACTTTCAGATATACAATACAGTGTTATTAACTATATTCACCATGAAGTACCTCCCTACAACTTACTTATAACTGGAATTACATAATTTTTTTACTGTCCATTTTTTTTTCCTATACCAGGCCTATACTGTTTTCTGGTTTTAATGTACTTTGATGACAAAAAAATAGAATCTAGTTCCACTAAGGACTCTTCAAACTCTGATGTGGTTTCTATTTTATATGTCAGTTACATTTTAATTGCTTAACAATTTAGGAGTTTACCCTCAGAGATGTCTGATTAGAATGGACTATGTGAACACTTTCTAAGCTGTTCTATTTTTAACTTCAAGAAAAGTTGTTCTGTGCTAGGGCTCCTAGAAAACTGTGGCAGGATACCAACCAATGGGAAGAGAATCCCCACACCGTCTCTCAGGTCTTAAGAACAGTAGCTCCTTTCAAACCACATTCCCCTAGCAGCCACAGTCCTTTCAGTGATAAAAGGCAGAATGTTGTTGTACAGAGGTGAACAACAACACCCCTTCCCTGGCCACCCCAGTGTTCGAATATACACAAACGCTTTTCTCATGTATCAAAGGGAGGTTAGGTTTCAATAGTTAATTGCCACTGTGCCTAGAAGTCCCATAAAATAAATACTGGGAAGGAAAGCTAGAGAACCCGACAGTTCATCAGTATCACAAAATATTAACTAAAATTGATTTCTTTTAAAGAACGCTTTCCAATAATCAACTTTCATCTAAATTGTAATCAGTTAGCCTCTGGATTCTCGAAAGAATCCAAGATTCTAAACTGTGTTAAAAATTGGATTGTATGGGGCGGCGCCTGTGTGGCTCAGTCAGTTAAGCATCTGCCTTCGGCTCAGGTCATGATCTCAGGCTCCTGGGATTGAGCCCCACATTGGGCTCTTTGCTCTGCTGGGAAATCTGCTTCTCCTTTTGCCTCGGGTCCTCTTCTAGCTCGTGCCTGTGTACGCACTCGTGCACTTTCTCTCTTTCTCTCTTTTTCAAGTGAATAAATAAAATCTTAAAAAAAAAATTGAGTTGTACAACCTTAGAAATACTTATTCCAAATAAACTTTGCTCTAGAATGTGTTTCAGAATCTGAACTTGAAAGGGACTGTGCTTTTTACTCTTCAGGTTTCAGTAAAACCTAGCTAAAATTTATATTTAGTAAGTGAATTGTTAGTGAATTTAAATGCCCAGTAGCATTCCCATGTAAGATTTGTTTGTGACTACTGTATATTTCAGTAAATTCTATACCCAGTAGGCCCAGTAGGCTTACTAAAAGGGGAGAACAGACATCTGATTTTCCCATTCTAGGTGCCAGAATCTTAACTGAAGTAAAAAGGTAATTTGAATCCTATATAGAAATGTATCTATAACCATATGTCCAGTAGTTCTTTAACTTGGGATTTGCATATATAAGCTAAAGATTTGTCAGTAGTTTTTGAGTTCATGATAGGGAATGAGAACTATATTCAGTCACTTTAAATATAAATATATACAACTAAACATACTATTAATGGATTTTAACTGCAATTTTCAATTCTTCCCCACTAAGGAAGAAAGAAGAACCCTTAATCAGATGGTCAAAAAAATTGTCTCTCTTCTGACTTTGGGCTGAGACCTCCATATTGCTTTTCTCCTCACCCATAGACTCTTCTTTCCTGATTCTGCCCTGCAGAGGTAACTAGTCTCCAGAGGTGACCCCTGGGGCTTGGTATTCATTCCCTTTGGAATACCCCTTATATTCAATCTGATCGGGCCCTGTGATACCATGAGAAGTGGGGCAGAAATGAGGCCACTTCCATCTTGGTCTCTGGGAACACTTGCTCTAGGGTTAGTCAGCCATCATGTAAGAGGCCTGACTACCATGAGCTCCAGGCCCTGAAGAAGTCCAGCTGGCCACATGAAGCCATTCCAGCTGAGGACTGGACATATCCAACCACGTCAGTCCTCCTTCACGTGCCTTCAGTCCTAATCACAAATGCAGGAAAAACTTGAAAAAACTGACTAGCTGAGTCAGTCAACCCTCAGAGCCATGAGAGATGTAAATTCTTGCTGTAAGCCACTAAATTATGGGATAATATGTTATAAAGCAATAGAAAATGAGAACACTTGGCTTTCTTAACCCGTCTTTCTGCCTTGGTATGTTGAAGAACCCATGACTGAGTTCATTTGCCGTTGCAAATGCTAATATTCCTTGTGTGTAGAGTGCTAATCGAGGCTACACTTCCTTAACACATGCTTTGTACAATGCTAGCTGTCTTCCTGCTCATAAGGAGCAGTCAGGAGACTTGTAGATCCTTTTGATATATTTTTAAATTGGTGTGCTAAGCACCTATGTATAAATATGTAGAGTTTTTTTTTCTAAGTTAAAAAGTAATATATTCATTATACATAAATCTGTATAACAGAGAAGAAAAATAAAAATCATTCATGATCCCAGCACTCCTGACATTTTGAGATAACTACCCTTGATAACTAATCTGGTTTATTTCCTTGCAGTTTCTGGAGTCTATTGGTGACTTTTTCTCTTTTTTAAAAAGCAGAATTGGGAACATACCATACATGTTGTTTTTGAAAACTGATTTTTTTCACTTACTGTATCACGAATATTTTCCCATACTTTGACACTTCTTTGAAATAGTAATGTACCATTGAAACTAGCTACAGACTTAAGGATCACCCCATGCAATTAATTCCCCAGGTGTTCTTGTGTTTTTGATGCTGTCAGCCCCTAAGATAAAAAATATGAATCAGCATTCAGAGAAAATGTGAAAATTATTCACTTCTTACTGGAATTTTGTTTCTACAAGAAAATCAAAACACAGAATATGTGCATGCAAATAAAACCTTTAGAATTTAGGTCAAGGAACAACTAAGATTCTTCCTGTGAATGTGAAAATTCACCTCTTAGAAAGATGAAAAATGCTAAAACAAAGAAACAAAAAAACCAAACCTCTGACCAGTAGACTAATATTGTTGTATCACAAGGAATTCTCTAAAAGTTTTGTCATAAAAATAAGCATTTTCATGCTCAAGACAAGCTGGGGAGCATGGACATTTTTAGAACCTTTCTTTTCAGTATTTTTAACTTATAAAAACCCAGAGTTTTCCTTGTTTGGAATGACATAAAAGGTTTTGTGTGTGTGTGTGTGTGTGTGTAATGTTTCTTTCAATATCATAGCCGCCTTTTGATGTTTGTGAAAGTTAACACTAGGATAGTTTACATTTGGTACATTTAGACATTTTTTTCTTTTTTTTTTTTCCATTTTATTTTATTTTATTTCTTTTCAGTGTTTCAAAATTCATTGTTTATGCACCACACCCAGTGCTCCAGGCAATACGTGCCCTCCTTAATACCCACCACCAGGCTCACCCATCTCCCCCTCCGATTTCCCCCAACTCACTTCTCTCCATCTCCCAGTGTCCTCTGTGTTATTCCTTATGCTCCACAAGTAAGTGAAACCATGTGATAATTGACTCTCTCTGCTTGACTTATTTCACTCAGCATAATCTTTTCCAGTCCTGTCCATGTTGATAAAAAAGTTGGTATTCATCTTTTCTGATGGAGGCGTAATATTCCATTGTATATATGGACCATATCTTCTTTATCCATTCTTTTCTTTTCTTTTCTTTTTTTAAAAATTTATTTGACAGAGAGAGAGATCACAAGTAGGCAGAGAGGCAGGCAGAGAGAGAGGGGAAAGAAGGCTCCCTGCCGAACACAGGGCCCGATGCAGGGCTTGATCCCAGGACCCTGAGATCATGACCTGAGTTGAAGGCAGAAGCTTAACCCACTGAGACACCCAGGCGCCCCTTCTGTATCCATTCTTCTTAATGGCTTCCCAATAGCCCTCCAGCTAGTAGTGAGATACCCTTTTAATAAAGGTAGAGGATCTGTTTATCTGCATGTGTTGTGGTATACAGTAAATATTTACCCTGTTAAATAGTTTCTTCATATTTCTGTTTATTATAGCTAGCACTATTTTCAAAAGTACTATCACTATAAATAGAATGTATTTAAAGAAAAGGGTAAGAGTTATATCTGGGGAAATTTATCCATAATTTTTACTCTAGTTTTCTCAGCTAGATTAGTCCTAAATATGCAGTAGAAGTTAGCTAGCTACAATGTTGTCAATACAGCAATAAAGGAAAAAATGTTTTAAAGATTATTTTAGAGTAACTGGTAATTGAAAAACTTGAATAAAAAGACAAACACACATCTCAGCTTTTTCTTTAGCATGATGAATGATAAAATGATTATATTTGAGTTTGTGCAAGTCATAACCTTTTCAATTTGTTTTGTTTTCTGATGTTCAAGTCCACTGAATATGTTAACTAAAATATTTGTGGGTAAAAGTAAAAATATGATATTTTTTCCCTACCTCTCAAAATTAAGAATCTGTGTAGGGAATAGCAGTAAATTAAATGGGTCCATGTGCTTTATATGTTTACAGAATATGTTGAGTATGAAAAAGATAAGCAATGGAAGTAGCCTTTAATTTTTATGTGTTGCCTCTTTATACCTGTTTTTAAAACTTAGTGTAAAATTATTAAAATAAGATCAAAGGTGTTCAGATTTCTTTTGAAATAAAAAGTTATCGCAATGAGATCAAACAATATAGAAAAGAAAAATCATCACCATTCTTTAGAGTGGAATTGGTAGAGAAAGTTTGTTTCATTATTTGTAGATTTGCCATTTCTCATGATTTTTCTCTAATATACTACTAATCATTTACTCTAGTCATAAAGAACTGTTTTTAACTGTTATTTTTCCAGGCAGATATTAATTTTTTCTAATTAGTAGTAGTTGGTGCCCTAAGGACTAATTGAATATAAAATAAGAACGTAATACAATTTTGATTCTTTCCATTTTTGGTTTCATTTTATAATGTAACTGTAATGCAAAATTTCTCACTCGTACCACTACTGACATTTGGGTTAGATAACTCCTTGTTGTGGGAGGCTCTCCTGTGCATTGTCAGATATTAACATCATCTCTGGCTTCTACCCACCAAGATAACGTGGCACTCCCCTGTCATGAAACAGTGTCACCAGACATCATTGCCAGGTGTCTCCCAAGGGCCAAAAGTAATTCCAGTTGGGAGTCACTGCCATAGTATATTTACTAAAATTCTTATCAGTTTTTCAGGAGTAAAATTTGAAATAAAGCAATGTACCATTAGTAGCTGGGCACAAAATCAGAACAGAAAAGCGGCTAGGCAGTATTTTGGATAGTTCAGCATAAATAAAAAGATCAGAAGCAGTAAGTTCATTTCTTAATCTAAGACTGGGTTGTCTAGGTAATTGGTACAGAACAGACCACTGGAAACATTTTAGTGATTACCACACAGGGAAATAAAATTAGTTAATAGCCAGAGATGTCATTTGTGGCTGTTTTTCTTCAATCATTATTCTAAAATGTGAAGCAGCAGGATCTGCAGATATTAGAGGACACATGAAGGTCCTTGTAACGATTTTGTGTTACCCCCAAATCGCAGTGATTTTCCATGGAGTGCTGGAATAAAAATACCTTACTCCTTTTGTCATTATGACTACAACAGGTGATGCCCAGTGCCCTGCTGGTAACACTATTAATCTAACTTCCCTTCCAAAATTTTTGGCATTCGGTATCATGACAAGCACTCAGCAGGCAAGCCAGTTCACAGGATGTTTTTCAGTTTAAACATATGCCAGAGAAAATTTTAAAATGTAGCTATTTGAGAGAGAGAGAGAAGCAAAATGATTTCAAATTTTATTAAATTGAATATGCAGGAGAGAGAAATATACAAAAGCCTTAGCTGCCTACATGTGTTAAGCTTCATATGCATTTGAAAGCATTTTACGGTAGCTTTACTAAACATGTATACAAAAACCTGAAGGAAAATTATTGATAGAGGGCAGTTAATATCACGAGACTCCTTGAGGTAGTGTCGAGAAGAAGGTAACCTGGATGCTGGGCAAAACCCTACTCACTAGGTCTGTGTTGTTTTCCTGTTCTCTGTCACATATACCTGCTGTAGAGCAGGGCAGCAAGAGGAAAAAGGAAATAGTATGTCTTCCCTGATTCTTTTTAAAATGAATTGAGCTAATCTTGTTTTAAAGCCCTGCCTCAAGGGGCACCTGGGTGGCTCAGTCAGTTAAGCCTCCGACTCTTGGTTTCAGCTCAGGTCACTATGGAGATCAAGCCTCACATCCATCCCCACATCCCGCTCCTGGCTCAGCATGGAGTCTGCTTGGGATTCTTTCCCTTTTCCTCTCCCTCCCCCTCAGCTCCTCAGCCCCATGCATGGTCTCAAGTTCTTTCTCTCTCTCTCTCTCAAATAAATAAATAAATGAAATCTTAAAAACAAAAACAAAACCCTGCTTCAAAAAAATTCCTATGTTTATGTTAGATTGTAACCTAAGTAAAAGTAAAATCATGCTATGCTGTGGTCCTTCAGGTGACCCTCTGAACTATTGGACCATTGTACGGTAGATATATAATTTGTTCTTGCCACTGGAGATTTTTTTGTTTTGTTTTATTTTAGAGAGAGACAGCTCAAGCGTGAGCATTGGTGGGGGTGGGGGATTGGTGGGAGGGGCAGAGGAAGAGGGAGAGAAAGAAACTTAAGCAGGCTCCATGCCGAGTGCAGAGCCCCACACAGTTTGATCTCAAGACCCTGAGTGGAAATCAAGAATTGGTCGCTTGGGGCTCCTGGGTGGCTCAGTGGGTTAAGCCACTGCCTTCGGCTCGGGTCATGATCTCAGGGTCCTGGGATCGAGTCCCGCATCGGGCTCTCTGCTCAGCAGGGATCCTGCTTCCCTCTCTCTCTCTGCCTGCCTCTCCATCTACTTGTGATTTCCCTCTGTCAAATAAATACATAAAATCTTAAAAAAAAAAAAAAAAAAGAATTGGTCGCTTAACTGACTGAACCACCCAAGCGCCCCAGTAACCGGAGATGGTGGTAAAATGCCTAGCAAAAGGCAATAACAATGATAGAGCAACCAATAAATAGCGGCTGAATGAATGTATGGGAAGGAGGTGTCTTGGTGTCAAAGTATGCCTTATTGTATAATATAAAAAATTTTACATCAGTAGAGAAAAACATACACAAAAGAAGGCATGCCCCCATCACCCATCTTGAAAATTGTCAACTCATGGCCAATCTTGCTTCAAACATACCCCACCTATTTTTCCTTTCTCTGTTGTTTTGAAGCAAATTACAAATATATCACTTTATTTATAAATATTTCAATGTCTGTCTCTAAAATATCAGGGCTCTTTTCTTTAAATACATTATCATGCCTAAAAAATTGAAACAATTTCTTAGTGACATCAGGTGTCCTGTCTTCAAATTTTCAGTTGTCTCATAAATATCTCTTTTTTTAAGTTTTTCATTGGAATCAGGACTCAAAAAAGATCCACAGATTGTGATTATTTTATATATTTATTAAATATTTTTTCATTTTCAGCTTTCTCCATCTTCTCCTTCATTTCTCCCATATCATTTCTGTTGTTGGAAAACTGGGTTGTTTGTTTCGCAATGTTTTCCATAGCCTGGAGTTTGCTGATTTTATCCCAGTAGTGTCACTTACTGAGGTATCACTTGTATTTCCCCATCTTCTGTATTTCCTGTAAACTGGTAGTTGGAGCTGAAGACTTAATCAGATTCAGATTCAGTTTTCTTTTTGCAAGTCCAAGAAGAAGGTGGTGGCCAAATCGCAGTGACAGCATCCTTGGCTTTTTTGTTCAGTGCCATGCAAACGGATTCAGCTAACATTTGTTGGGTCTTTTCCGTGTGCCTCACAATGTGCTTATGTTCTATAGGCTTTCTGTCATCTAATCATATTTAAGCTTCATAATACTGGTACATATCAATTTTTGTCTGATGACTAGACCCCGTTAGTAGGGTCAAGTGATCTTAAATGTCTGTCAAACAAACCCTTCAGTATGCACCCCATTGTCACTTATGTGATTTAATTCAGAATTCTGTACGAATTTTCTTTTACTGGATTTGTCTAGAGCTATACAAAAAGAGCTTGCATTAAAGGGATTTTTTTATATTTTAATACTAAAGCTCGAAGACCTGTCACTTCACTGTGAATTCGTTGTACTCAAGCTTTTTGGTACTGGAATTCACCATCTGTTAATCTCACAAAGACAGATATCTAAATCGCAAAGGGGGCCAACAGAATTCAGTATTTTCCTTTGCACTCATTGTCTTCTGCAGGTGCACTTAGGTCCCTTTCATCTCTCTCTGCTTTCTTTGCATGCTCGCAGGGCTCACAGTATCCTACTGTTACCCAGTGTGAGAAACTGGCTCGTGATTTTAAAAGCAAAAGTAGCTTTTCATTGTTTGTTTACATATCTATAATTTATTCTGTTCACTTAATCTCCATAGCCTCCAAATTTACCATTTATAAAACCAGACCCTTGGAGATCCAGACTCAAAAAATAAATGTCCAATTATCTTGACCAACTGACACTTTCGAAGATTAAACTGTTTGATATGTTGTTGATGGGCGGAGAAAAGACAGTAAGTAACCGGCCCAAGTTGTAATTAGATAGCAGAGAACTGGGAGCACAACAATGCAAAGAGGATCCCATTGTGTAGCTTTCCAAGCTGACATGCAAAGAGAAGGTTATTCTTTATATATCCTATCCCTTCTTTTCCAGTCATTTTTCCTTTAATAGCTGTAACAACATTCCCCTCAAGCTTCCAGAGTACCTATTAGGTGAAGCATTGGGTTGAATGGAAGGAACAGAAAGCCTTGGTGCATAGACCGAGAAATAGGAATGAGCAGTTGGCTTCCCTATGAGACATTAAACAAATAGCCAAATTCTCCGTTCTTATTTCTTTAAAACAAAATTATTTTTATGCTGATTATCCATGAAGAACTTGAAGATTCTTACTGGAGATCGTCTCCTGTAAGCTCGTAGTATGTAGGAATCGTGTCTCTCTTTACCTGCTCTCACAAAGTGCCCGGGGTAGCATGGTACACGTGCTCGTGCTTCCTAAGTAGCTTTCGATGCTGGTGGTATTTGAAAGGTTATACATTTTAAAGAGTATTCTGTTCCCTTTTTCCTTGGCAGGACCAAGGAGCTTCTTTTCTGAAACCAGTGCTGTTTGGACTCTGTGAAAGTACACTTTGTTCTAGGAGAATTGGTGTGTGAAAGCCTAGAATATATATTGAGTTCTTGCAAGAAGGGGAGGGGGGGAATCATGTTCTAGGACAGTGAATGCTGACTTGGTGCTGAATGAATGATTGTTATTTGCTCTTTTGCTCACAGGCTCGCTTTTCATATGTGCGGATGAAATATCTTTTCTTTTCCTGGTTGGCGGTTTTTGTTGGAAGCTGGATTATATATGTGCAGTACTCTACCTATACAGAACTATGCAGAGGGAAGGACTGTAAGAAAATAATAGTAAGTATTCTTGATTTCCTAGTATGTAGAAAAACTATATTAATAATATCTTATATTTACATCTTATATACTTAGTAATAATTGTTTTCAAAAAGTAAAAGTTAATTCGACCTTAGAGTTGTATTGAACTTTGTAGCTTTTTGATGTGGCCAAGTTAGTAGGAGTGTTCCACATCTTGAAAAACCTACATTTCGGAAATCTACATATATAATACTAGATTTGTGTGAGAGCATCCTCACTACAGACAGGGATTTTTTAAAAAATACATATAATAATTTAGTTTACTCATATCAGATGAGTTTTTAAATGTTTCGAGTATGAAACTATTATTTACAGGCAATCTTACTGGAACACATCTTCTGAATAAGGAGTCATTCTCAAATATCAAAAAAGGACCTGAAAAACATAGTATTATATTTAGTATTTATTTTCTGTCCTAATGATTGGACACATCTCAGGAAAATTGCTCTATCAGTCTAAGACCTCTATCAGTCTAAGATTTCTAAGTGATTATTGGTTATACATTTGAGGATCTGTAAATTTAGCTCCTTATTTTCTTCTAATATCTTCTGATATAGATAATATTAAACCATTGCATCTAAGAAATGTATTTTTGATAATGATAATTGTTGGGGTCCCAATTATTATAGTTTATTAAAGATTCTATAGTTATTAAGTAGTTACTCTTCACCTAGGCCATTGGTGCTAGGTATGTGCATATAACTGGGAACAGGCTGTCAGGACCATAGGAACTTAGAGCCCAGGAGGGAAGAAAATGAATACAGTAAGGTAGGATAATGATTATAATAGCAAGTGTTATAGGAACATAAGACAGGGAGACCTGAAGCTTTCCAAAGTTCTAAGGAAATGAATATCAGCTTAACTCTAGGCATTCTCAATTAAGATAAAAAATTATTCCCCAGGAGCATTACAGCCTCATAAGTAGGCAAGGGAGGAATTACTGGTCTAATAAGCAGGGAAATGAATTAGTAAAGATGAGTCCCAAATCAAGTTCAGAGGCGTCAGTCTTATATGTCCATTTCAATTGGCCGTCCCAGATCATTCAGGAATTTTTTTTTTTAAAGATTTATTTATTTTAGAGAGAGAGAGCAAGGATGGGGAGAAGCAGCAGGCAGAGGGAGAAGCCGACTCCCTGCTGAGCAGGGAGGCTGATGCAGTACTGGATCTCAGGACTGCAAGATTTTGACCTGAGCTGAAGGTGGACACTTAACTGACTGAGCCACCCGGGCACCCCCAGATCCTGGAAGGATTTTAAGATAGAAACCTCTGGGCCAGAGACAGTGTACTGCATACTGGTCAGAAACACTTGAAATAATACTATGAAAGTCCCCCAAGCCCATTTTACAAATAAAGAAATATGTACACCTGAAATTAATGTAACATTGTATGTCAACTATGCTTTAATTAAATATATATAATATGTATATATGACTAAGACAGAGAATTTGCTTGTTGATAATGGAGCCAGAATTTGGTCCTAATTCTGCTTCTATATAAAGCTCAGACTCTTTCTGCTAAACTATGTCAGAAAAGACTAACAAGGGGCGCCTGGGTGGCTCAGTGGGTTAAAGCCTCTGCCTTTGGCTCAGGTCATGATCCCAGGGTCCTGGGATCGAGCCCTGCATCGGGCTCTTTGCTCAGCAGGGAGCCTGCTTCCTCCTCTCTTTCTCTGCCTGCCTCTCTGCCTACTTGTAATCTCTTTCAAATAAAATAAATAAAATCTTAAAAAAAAAAAAGAAAAGACTAACAAAATTATAGTTTAATAAACTAGGAAAAAAACCCCACAAAACTCACCTGCTTACCTTCAATTAAGAAGAAAGAAGCAGGAGTTATATAATCAATTATAATAACATAAAATAGGGGTGTTTTGGGTTGCTCAGTGGGTCAAAGCCTCTGCCTTCAGCTCAGGTCATGATCCCAGGGTCCTGGGATCGAGCCCCACATCAGGCTCTCTGCTCAGCGGGGAGCCTGCTTCCCCCTCTCACTCTGTCTGCCTCTCTACCTACTTGTGATCTCTGTCAAATAAATAAATAACATCTTTAAAAAAATAATAATAATAATAACCTAAAATAACCAAAACTATTTGAAATGTCTATTTTCTCTTTTTCGAGGGCATTTTTCTCAAACTAGGTTTCTTGGGACACATTAAAAAGTATCCCATGGATAAAAGCTTTCTGCCATCAGATATATTTGAAAACAGCAGGTTAAACAAAGATAAATAGGTGACTTTACTGAGGACTTCCCAAGATACTTAATATATATTAATATGTACTGTGCATCTCCAGAAAAAGCAAATATATTTGATTAGGAAAAAACTTCATCCCACCACAACTCTCAGGAAGACCTATTAGCATCATCTGGTGATGTTATAAATACTGTAAATAGAGATTAAAATAAAATGAAATAGGTATGCTTTTATTGTGTAGTACTACAATAATATTCAAATTATAAGGCATATGATGGTGAATATTCTGTTACAAATGAGTTATACTTGTGAAGTTATTTTTTATTTTATTATTTTTAATATTTTATTATTGAAATATTTTTCATGATTTTTCCAATAATTTCACTTTATAAGAAATAGAAGCAGAATTCTAGCATAATTTAATAATTCTAACATAATAATAATTCTAACATAATTTAATGGTTATCTTACTAAAATTTGAAAATAATGAAAACATTTTCTGAGCCTAAAACATATCTTTCCCCTGAGGCTGGCTTTAAAAAAATTTTAGTTTCTCTGTATTTGGGATTTATGTTCTTAAAACTTAACTAAAACTGGTAATATTAAGATCAGTAGTACCAAGATAGTACTAATATTTAATAGGAATTTTGTGTTTAGAACTAGAAAGCAAGCAGAAAAAATATTTCTAAAGTATACATTAAAGCTTCAAAGAGCTGACAAGATACCTTGTGAGGAATTACTTGGTCAAGATCTGGGAGAGGATATGGTTTGAGAAAGGTGAGCCTAGATTTGGTGACTTCGTTTGTCTGGGGTATATGATCTAACATAGAGTTTTATGGGGCTAAGAAGATCAAAATCTAGTTCAGGTCCTACCAAGAGTAGGACCTTGGTACACCATGCTGTCAGTTGACACCCTAAAGAGCAGAACCCCAACAGTAAAGGTGAACTAAAGGGACCTCAAAGATGTGAGCTGACTTTTGGAGCCTCTTTTTCCCTCAGGGTTGTTGCTGATACTGGGCATTGAGCAGAGGTCTGAGAAACAGGACTGTATACTGGGAGAGAGCTGCTGTTGGGGACAAGAAATTAGCAAGCTTTTGTAGAAAAGTAAAGGAGCCTAAAGCATACAGCCAGTTACCCTGTTGGGATATTTGCCAAATCCTAGGGTTTTGCAGAATGGGAGGCTAAACATCTCATCAGAAAGCCTTTGAAAAGCAGAGCAGACATTTTGGCAGTCACACAAGATACAGCCTAGAGTTATGAACCTGCCAATGGGGGGACACCCCAGTGAATTCCCAGGCTCTCTATTAAAAACCCTAGAGGGCTATGCTCTTGGAATGGAGATCAGCCAAAAATAGCTTAAGCTTTACCAGAGCTGCAGCCCAGCCTCCATGCAGCACAGTCCCTGGTTGGTGATCAGCTACCATTCTATCTGTCTACTCAAGGGAAGGGAAACACTCTCTGGAGGCACTGTGTGAAAAGCCAGAGGACATGGCAAAAGACAAGGTGACATGATCAAAAACCAAGAGATAAACATGGACGGTAGAATCAGATCCACAGATGATCCAGATATTGGAGTCATCCAAAAAGGATTTAAAAATAACTGTGTTTAAAAAATAAAATAAAATAAAATAAAATAAAATAAAATAAAATAAAATAAAATAAAATAAAATAAAATAAAATGTGTTAGGGTTCAAGTAAATAGGAACAAAGGTAAAGAAATTAAATAAAACAATGGATTTTATTTAATTGAAATTATTGAAAATTAAATTGAAACGTATTAAGAAGAATCAGGAATTTACAATATGGTAGTTCCTTAAAAAGTTAAATAGGGAATTACCATATGATCCAGCAATTGTGCTTCTAAGTATATACCCAGAAGACTTGAAAGCAGGGACTCAAAAGCAAATACTTGCATACCAGTGTTCATAGTAGCATTATTCACAACAGCCAAATGATGGAAACAACTCTAACATCCATTAACAGATGAATGCATTAACAAAATATATGTAATATTACTCAGCCTTTAAAAAGAATGAAATTCTGATGCATTCTACAATATGAATGAACCTCCAAAACACAGTGCTAAATGATATAAGCTGGACGATAAATGACAAATATTGTATAGTTCCATTTATATGAGGTACACATAATAACAATTACATAGAAATTGGGAGAATGGTAAAAGGTGTTAAAATGTTTAAGATTCTTGGGGCACCTGGGTGGCTCAGTGGGTTAAAGCCTCTGCCTTCAGCTCAGGTCATGATCCCGGGGTCCTGGGATCTAGCCCCGCATCGGGCTCTCTGCTCACCGGGGAGCCTGCTTCCCTCTCTCTCTCTGACTGCCTCTCTGCCTACTTGTGATCTCTGTCTGTCAAATAAATAAATAAAATATTTTAAAAAGAGAGAAAAGAAAAAATAAATTAAATGTTTAAGATTTTTTTTTTTTAGATTTCATTTATTTGACAGGGAGATCACCAGTAGGCAGAGAAGCAGGGAGAGAGAGAGAGAGAGAGAGAGAGAGAAGCAGGCTCCCTGCTGAGCAGAGAGCTTGATACGGGACTCGATCCCAGGACCCTGAGATCATGACCTGAGCCGAAGGCAGAGGCTTAACTCACTGAGCCACCCAGGTACCCCCCAGAATGTTTAAGATTCTTATCATATAGCTGAGTAAGGTAAAAGTATCAACCAGTTAATATCAACTAGTCTATTCATATCAAGTAATTAATAAAATGTTCCTCAATTGACTTTAGACTTTGTTGACTGAAATATGCCTATTGTTATTTCTAGGATGTCTTCTGGAATAGATAAAGAATATATCATCTCCAAACTAATAAGGAAAAATGGAATAATAAAAGAATACTCAGTCCTAAAGAAGGCAAGAAAGTAAAGATAAAGGAACATATAAGCAGTAGAAATAAAAATACATAACAAGACAATATGTGTCTCAAATTGAATTCCCTGGGAAACATACTCAGAGACTGAGATTTGCCTGCAGGATATTTATTGGGATGGGCTTTAATATTAATTACTAATTAATATTAATATCTGTGGGGAAGTGAGGAAACAGGATAAACCAGAGAAGTTAAACTGCAGTACAGTGGTAACAAAGACCTCAGTTGATTCTACTGGGACTTTGGAACTGGAGGTAGCCTTGGAAATGTCCAGGCATTTATACCCTATCACTGGCCAGTCATTGGATACAGTTTTCTATCCTCTTCCACCCTCTCTTAAGGAGACATGACTTTAGGTAAAGCTGTATTCTAGGACTGAGGACAAGTCCCAAAGAAAAATTCAGCTGTCAGCTCTTGACTACTTTCATGCCCAACAGCTGAGGAAAAAGAGCCCCAGTTCTAGACAAGATATGGCTGACTTACCTTGGCATTGGCTGTAGTATATTTCTACCCAAATCTGTTGGTAATTACATTAAATGTAAATGGACCAAATGGTTCAGTTAAAAGGCAAAGATTGTCAGATTGTACTAAAATTATTTTATTTTATTTTATTTATTTATTTGACAGAGATCACAAGTAGGCAGAGAGGCAGGCAGAGAGAGAGAGGAGGAAGCAGGCTCCCCACAGGGCAGAGAGCCTGATGTGGGACTCGATGCCAGGACCCTGGGATCACGACCTGAGCCAAAGGCAGAGGCCTTAACCCATTGAGCCACCCAGGCGCCCCTGTACTAAAATTTTTTTAAAAACTGTATTATAGTTACAAGAGACACATTTAAAATATAAAGATGCAAATGGATTGAAAGTAAAAGAATAGGAAAAAATTCATGCAAATTATAAAAAAAGGGGGATGTTTAAAGGAAAAACCAAAGCTATATATATTCATGTAAGGTTTATATTACACAAACTATACCTCCTTTTAAAGTCTAAATCAGCGGTACCTGGGTGATTCAGTAGGTTAAGCCTCTGCCTTTGGCTCAGGTCATGATCTTGGGGTCCTGGGATCAAGCCCCACATCAAATTCCCTGTTCAGAGTCTGCTTTCCCCTCTCTTTCTCTTCCTGCCTCTCTGCCTACTTGTGATTTCTGTTTCTCTCTCAAATAAATAAATAAAATCTGAAAAAAAAAATAAAGTGCAAATTAGCTCTTACTGGTGTGAAATGTAATACTTTTTAAATTTGGTTCTCCTATGTTTTAGTTTTACAGTGTCTGTCTAAGTAATTGTCTGGCCTGAATGTTGGCAATATCCACACATACTTTTTTTGGTTCTGGTAATTCTTGTTATGAAATGTAGATTCTAAACTGATTTTCTTTCTCCGTCTGTATTACTGCATAGACTATTCTCCTATTTAAGTGGACTGAACTGAACCAGAGCATATAATAAGATGGCTGATTTTCAGTTTGGATATAAAAATATAAAACTGCATTATCTCAAAACCACATTTAGCAAAAACGTGCTTGCCAAAGGATTTTTAGTATCCTGTGTATAAACTGAACAGATTTACATCAGAATCCTCAATTTCATCTTTATGAACTAAGGAAGATTGTAAAGAAATACAGAAGATCCCAAAGAGGCCCTACAAATATTTCTTGCTTAAGTTTAACAATGTGGGTTCTTTCCTTTCCTTTGTAAGTTGGCAGTTTGACTTTTAACTTTTTTCTAATTCTTTTTTTTCCTATCTTTAATCATTTAATACTTATTTTTTTTAAAGATTTTATTTATTTATTTGACAGACAGAGATCACAAGTAGGCAGAGAGGCAGGCAGAGAGAGAGAGGAAGGGAAACAGGCTCCCTGCCGAGCAGAGAGCCTGATGTGGGGCTCGATCCCTGAGATCATGACCTGAGCTGAAGGCAGAGGCTTAACCCTCTGAGCCACCCAGGCGCCCCTAATACTTATTTTTAAGATAACTACTATCACATAGCAATGATGTAAGAAATATTTTAGAAGAATTTTAGAAGAAGTATCAGTCAACAAGTATTTTTTGAACACCTACTACACTTCAACATGTCAGTCATTATTCTAGATGCTGGTGATATAATGGTAGGCAAAATATGCAGAGTCCATGTCTTAAGGAGCTTACATTATTTTTTTATTTTTTTAAGATTTTATTTATTTATTTGACAGACAGAGATCACAGGTAGGCAGAGAGACAGACAGAGAGAGAGGGGGAAGCAGGCTTCCTGCTGAGCAGAGAGCCCAGTGCGGGGCTCAATCCCAGGACCCCGGGACCGTGACCTGAGCCAAAGGCAGAGGCTTTAACCCATTGAGGCACCCAGGCACCCCAGGAGCTTAAATTCTTGTAGTGGAATATGTATAATAAAAACAAAAACAAATAAACAAATGACTTCAGGGACTAAGAAGCATAATAACAAAGGATGTAATAATAGCAATATTTTGTAGAAAATGGCTAGGGCATGCTACCTTAACCACAGTGGCTGGGAACGCCTTCCCTGAGAAGATGGCATTTTGAATTTGAACCTGATGGGAAGGAAGCAATTGTATGAATATCTGGAAAAAAGCCTTTAAGGAGAAAGAATAGTGAGTAAATGCCCAAAGAGGGGAGTTAGAGAGGGGAGGTTAGAAAATATGGTTGGTTTCATGAATTTTATAAAAATCTGTTTCATTACTTTAGTCATATCATGTATATTTTAAGATCTTGGATATTGAAGGTACAATTCATCAAGTAAGGAGAACTTCTTGATAATAAGCAGCTCAACCATATTATGTTAGTCTATTGGAAAAATTACTAGGCTGGACTCAAAGCACAAGACTTAACCCTTTCTTGTGATGTACTTCTTGAGTTTGAGTAAGTGACTTCATTTCATTGACTTCTGTTAAGTCCACTGTACATGTAGGGAAACTATCCCTGCTTGCCCCACCTACATCATGGATTTTATGGAGATAAAGGAGAATTGAACCAGTGACGATGGCTTTCTTCACTGAATGATACCTGACATACCTATTGAATATAAAGAAGGTTCTTTGACTTGATTCTATTTGGCCCAGGGCAAGTACCTTAATGTTGATGTCGCTGTAACTATAACATTGTAATTCAGAAATTTCCCTAGAAGATTGCTATGACTGTCCCATTCCGAGCATTACCTCCAAGCTAAATCACTGTGTAGGAGTTAGATGTCATAGGTGATCAACAGAGTGTGATAAGCAGTTCACTTGTGTTTAAGAATCCTGGTCTGTCTTGTCCTACATAGCATTTCTTGTCTGTATACCTCTGTCTCCCCCCCCCCCCATTTGCAGGTGAGGTCATAGCTATTGTGGTGGGTAAGAGCAGAAGCACTGGAATAATGGAACTTCATGTTTGAGCCCTAGCTTTCCATTCCCTAGCTGGATAACTCTGTCTTAGCCTGTGTGAAATGGGGTTAATAATACTGTCTGTCTCACCTGGTAGTTGTGAGGATAAAATGAATTCGTCTACTGAAAGCCTTAACACTATGCTTGACACAAAATAAATGATCAGTGAATCATCATTATTATAATTTTGCCAAGTATATGCCTTTGAGTCTGACCTGAGAAGATAAGACATACACAGAACATTATCTAGACAGTTTAAGTTGTATTAGTCAAGGTTCAAGCCAAGAAGCAGAGCCCATAAGAAGTATATATTAAGAGATTTATTATTTAAGTTTTTATTTACTGTTATTTGTTAACAACATGGATGGACCTCGAAGGCATTATGCTCAGTCAAATAAGTCAGAAAAACAAATATTGTGTGATCTCACTTATATGTGCAATCTAAAAAGTAAAACAACAACAATAACAGGAGAACAAGCTCATAGATACAGAAAACAGATCGGTGTTTGCCAGAGGCATCAGACAGCAGGGGAGACAAAGTGGGTAAAGAGTGTCCAGAGGAACAAACTTCCAGTTATAAAATAAGTAAGTCATGAAGATATAACATATAGCAAGGTGACTACAGTTAACAATACTGTATTGTAGGACAGCCCCTTCAGCTTCCCTCCTCCTTGGGAGCTTTGTACTATCACTTTGCTATCGCAAAGTAAACCTTGCTTTGCTGCCTACCAAAAAAAATTGTTGTACACCTTAGACTAAGATAATGTTATATGTCAGTTATATCGAAAGTTTTAAAAAAGAGATTTACTGCAAGGAGTTGGCTTACCCAGTTATGGGGGCTGGCTAGATGAGGCCAAAATCCATAAGGAGTGCTGTCAAGGATAGGCCAGACCTCTTGGGCATGGGCTGTAGCTGCTGTCCACAGACAGCATTTCTTCTTCTTCATCATGGGAGCCTCAGTAATTCTTTTAAATCCCTTCAACTAATTGAACCAGGCCCACCCAGATTATCTAGGATCATCTCTCATTAAAGTCAGTTGATCATGGGGGCACCTGGGTGGTGCAGTTGGTTAAGCATCTGCCTTTGGCTCAGGTCATGATCTCAGGATTCTGGGATCGAGTCCCGCATCAGGCTCCCTGCTCAGCAAGGAGCTTGCTTCTCCCGCTCCTCTGCCTGCCTCTCCCCCTGCTTGTGTTTTCTCTCTCTCTCTCTCACTCTCTGTCAAATAAATAAATAAAATGCTTACAGAAAAGGTCAATTGATTATGCACTTCAATTATATCTACAGAAACCTTCACAGCAACACCTAGATTATTGTTTGCTTTGTTAACTGAGGACTGAAGCATAGCTAAATTGATACATCCAAAGACCATTGATCAGATTAAAATGGTTTCTTTGTTTATACCAGAAATAGTTGTACTATGCAAATGTAAAAAAAGAAGGCTTCAGTGATCACAGAGATCACTGTGGGTAGAATAGCAGAGAGAGGCTTTATAGAGAACATAGAATTTCTGTAGGCCTTAGAAAATAGAAAGGATTTGGATAGGCTCTCGAGGAGCATCTTTCTCCTTTTAATTACAAACCATGCTTGCTTTAGTGCTTTTGTCATCTTTCATTCCAAAGAGCAATTTGCTGACCAATATTATATATGAGAATTCCCAGGACCATGCAGTAGTAGCCAATGAACCACAGCCTTGGTTGTTGGGCCATTTGGCTGCCCGTAAATAAGCATATCTTCCTCTTTTGTCTTTTTATAGTAAGTTTTAAAAACAAACTTAGAATGTTGATCAAATCAAATATATATTTCATATAAATTATGTGCTATGTGTGAATTGGTCTAATTGAGTAATCAAGTATATTTCTCATAATTTCAACATTGGAAATCACTATAGAACATTAGTATTATTTACCTGAGATGTTTTCTCTAACCAACAGATATAATTTTTATTAAAAGGCATTGTTGTAAGGTTAATGGGCATAAAGCTTGATTTATTTAAGCTTCCAGGAAGCGAGGAGCCAAAACTGGAATTAATTCTATACATCATACATTGATTTATAATTTGAATTTAAGTTTCTTATGTTCAGGTTTTAATAAGAGTATCATATTTCCATAGTCACATCCATTATTTAGAGCTTGATTCCAGTGAAATGCATAATAGCCTTTTAAAAAGTAGGCTTTTGAAACTTGGAGAAGGAAATATGGTGGGGGGAGTGTGTATCCTGGGAAGCCAAGGTTAACTTGTGGAAGTTGTAAGCACTGAGAACAGTGTTCTGCTCTTCTTTGTTTAAAGGCAGCTTTCTCTGAAACTGAGGGCAGCCACCAACTAACCCTAATTAGATGTGCTTGGAAGGATCTATTTTTTCCAGTTTGCTTTTTTCTTTTATCCACCAAGCTAATTATAATACATTGTATAATTCATTGTACATTTTCTCTGATTATAGAAATCACTAATTCACTCATTATTTCAGCAAGTCCTATTTGGTGACTAACCTTATAAAGAAATTTTGCACCATTTGACTGTGTAGTTTGCGGTGTTCTTTAAAAAAGAAAAATAGTTGGGGGAAGGGAGAGAAATTTTTCTTCTATACAATGTTCAGGACAACATTGCTTAGTAGTGATATTTCTGGCATGTTCCCATATGATTGAGAGAGTTTGTTTTGAGGTTCTGTCTGGTAATAATGATGAATCACCCACTGCCATTCTAATGAACCTTTGTATTACATGAGCATATGCTTTATACATTCATTCATGAGAGAGAGAGAGGGAATGGGAGAGGAGTTGAGGAAGAGGGAGAGAGAGCATCTTTAGCAGGCTCTAGGCCCAGCGTGGAGCCAGATGTGGGGCTCCGTCTTATGACCCTGAAATCATGACCTGAGTGGAAATCAACAGTCGGATACTTACCTGACTGAGCCACCCAGGCACCCCTTTTCTTTTTTTGTTTTTTGTTTTGTTTTGTTTTGTTTTGTTTTTTCCTTTAGAGAGAGAGTACATGCTTTAACTTGGAAGCAATAAAAAATGAAAGAGCCCCTAAATTTTATTACAGTCTCTTTTAAGATCTAATTTCTAGAGACAATTGTTTGTTGGTTAAAACAACTAGCTTAATATACACTAAATTTAGCAATATTGGGAACTATGGTTTTAACTAGATAGTAGTACATAATTATTTCATTTAGCTTTGCATTTGCTTAGGGTCAAAATTATTATTTGATTCTAAAGGTTAATTTTGTGTTTTTTTAAAAAAGAAGATTTATTTATTTATTTATTTATTTGACAGAGATCACATGTAGGCAGAGAGGCAGGCAGAGAGAGAGAGGAGGAATCATTTTGGAATCATAGCACCCCTCATTTTGTGCTATTATCTTTTGTCTTTAAAATATGTAGGATGGGGACGCCTGGGTGGCTCAGTTGGTTAAGCAGCTGCCTTCGGCTCGGGTCATGATCCCAGCGTCCTGGGATCGAGTCCCACATCGGGCTCCTTGCTTGGCAGGGAGTCTGCTTCTCCCTCTGCCTCTGCCTGCCATTCTGTCTGCCTGTGTTCACGCTCTCTCTCTCTCTGACAAATAAATAAAAAAAAATAAAAAAAAAAAATAAAATATGTAGGATGAATCCACTTGGAACCTACTATTTTCAGAGTAAAAGCTTAATTTTTTCTTTTTAAGAAAAGTATCGTTTTCTTCTATGCCAATTTGAGTTATTGCCAGTTGCCAATCTCTTCTTGGTGAATTTACAGAAGAATATTTCCTAAACAAGTTTATTTCAAATCTTAACAGACAAGGGCGTCTGGCTCAGTTGGTTAAGCGACTGCCTTCAGCTCAGGTCATGATCCTGGAGTCCCAGGATCAAGTCCCACGTCGGGCTCCCTGCTTGGCAGGGAGTCTGCTTCTCCCTCTGACCTCACCCCTCTCATGCTCTCTCTCTCTCTCTCTCTCTGTCAAATAAATAAATAAATAAAATCTTAAAAAAAAATCTTAAAAACATAAGCCCTTTTTTAAGAATAATGTTAACTGGTTATAGCAGCATTTCTGGTGTCCTGTGTGTGTTATGGGGCACTCTCTTGTATCATGTGATGGTCACTGTAATCCTGAAACACATGGTCTTGTTACTATTAGCATAATTCTGAGAAGCAGTAAAGACACTAAGGGTTAAAGCCAGTTTAGAAGAAACAAACCAACAGTTAAGCATCATGTTATTTTAGTTACGTGCTTACCAGTACTTGCTAGAATGGGCAGATACAGAGATAAGACATGTCCCCACCCTGAAGATGCTTACAGACTAGTAGAGGATATGGAAAAATAAACAAGAAGCTTGTAATTGAGACTGGGAGTAGGGTTGCTAAATTTAGCAAAACAGACAAACACAAAAACAGGATGCCCAGTTAAATTTTATTTTAAAATAAACGGTGAATTTATTTTTTGAATAAGTATATCCTAAGTATTGCCAATAAGCAACTAATAATTTTTCAATATAAGCATGTCCAATGCAATATTTCACGGGGCAGTCCAACTGAGAACATCCCAGAAGACTTTCTGGAAGAGGTTATATCTTAACTGGATTTTGAAGAATAGACCATTATAAGCAGTAGGAGGCATGTGCATAGCTACAGAGATAGGAAAGAATGCTACATTCCAGGAAGCGCCTGGCCAGAGCAGAGAGCCTGAGGAGCAGCTTACGGAGGTCCCTTTTGCACAGTCAAAATCATAAAGCCCACGTATGTCCTGTTAAGGAGTCTGCCTTTTATCCTCAGGGCAGTACAAACAAAATCAACAGAAGTTTTCTTTTCTTTTCTTTCTCTTTGTTTTTATAAAGATATAATTGTTTATTTGAGAGAGAGCACAAGGGGTGAGAGCACAGGTGGGGGTTGGGGGGCGGTGGGGAGGAAGGGGACAGCAGGGAGAGGGAGACTCAGGTTCCCCACTGAGCAATGAGCCCTGTTTGAGGCTCAATCCCAGGACCCTGGTCCCAGGACAGACACTTAACCAACTGAGCCACCCAGGCACCCCTTACGCAGGGAAGCAATTGGTCAGATACAGGTTTCAGAAGAATTTCATCAGTTGTGGAGGGTGGGTAGTTTGGATCGGAGACATCACAGGCAGGGAAACCAGTTTTACGGTTGTTACAGTAATACAGGCACAGAGAAGTCAGGGCTTAAACCATGGCATTGGTGGTGGGAATGGAGGAGAAGAAAAAGTTTCAAGGCTATTAAGGAGAACTTTGATTGCCGGCACTCGGTGACCAGTTGAGGGGAGAGGGGTGATGAGGAAGAAGAAGTTTAAGACAACTCCATGTTTCTTCCCTCAGATACATGGGTGGATGATGGCACCTTTTAATAAGGTAGAGAATAAAGAAAGATTAAGTTTGGATAAGAGGAAATAAATGTCAACAGCAAGCACAGACCACTGTTTCTGGGAGCTCTGCTGGAAATAGTTGGTTTTAGTTTGGTTTAAATTCTTTAAAATTGTGGTAAAATATACATAACATTTATCATCTTGGTTGCTTTTGTTTTTGTTTGTCATTATCTTTTTTTGCTTTATTGATGTGTAATTGACAAAACTGTAAGATTTTTAAGGGTATAATGTGATGATTTGATATAGATTCTGAAAGGATTCCCTCCCTTGAGTTAATTAACACCTCCCTTACTTCACGGATTTACCTTTTGGGGGACATGGGGGTAAAAACATTTAAGTTTTGCTCTCAACAAATTTCATTTATACCATACAGCGTTACCTGCTCTAGTCACCATATTATACATTAGATCCTGATACCTTATTCATCTTCTAACTGAACATTTATACCCTTTTACCAGCCTCTCCCTATTTCCCATACCCCCCAGCACATGGTAACCACTTCTCCGAGTTTGACTTTTTTTTTTTCCCTTAATTCCACATATAAGTGATACCATGCGGTATTTGTCTTTCTCTGTCTGGCTTATTTCACTTAGCATAATGCCCTCCAGGTTCATCCATGTTGTCACAAATGACAGGATTTCCTTCTTTTTTTAAGCTGAATAATATTTCATTGTATGTGTGTGTATGTATATATCTGTGCACACATACCACATTTTCTTTATTCATCATTAGACACTTAGGGTTTGTTTTTTTTTAATGAGTCAAGTTCTTTGTTTTGGGTTTTTTTTTTTTTTTTCCAAATTTCTCTTTAAATAACATCTTTGCCTCACATGGGGCTTGAACTCACCACCCTGAGATCAGGAGTCTCCTGCCTACCCATGGAGCCAGCTAGGTGTCCCCACTTAGGTCGTTTCTGTTATCCTGGCGGCAGTGAGTAGTGCTGCAAAGAACATGAACAGATATCTCCTTGAGATAATGATTTCATTTCCTTTGTATATACACCCAGAAGTGGAATTGCTGGATCATATGGTAGTTCTATTTTTAATTTCATAAAAAACCTCCATACTGTTTCTCACAGTGCATTATAACTAGTTTTAAGCGTCCAGTTCAGTAGTGTTAAGTATATTCGTTGTTGTGCAACCAGTCTCCAGAACTAATTCATCTTGCAAAACCAAAACTCTATACCCATCAAACAAGAACTTCCTATTTCTCCTACCCTTCAACGCATGGCAGCCACCATTCTACTTGTAGTTTCTATGAGAGTGTCTACTTTAGAAACCTTACAAAAAGTGGAATCACACAGTACTTGTCTTTTTGTGACTGGCTTATTTCATTTAGCATAATATCCTTAGGGTTCATCCATATTATGGCATATTTCAGAATTTCCTTATTTTTTAAGGTTGAATAATATTCTGTTGTAAATATATGCCACATTTTTTTTAATCCATCTGTTCATTGATGAACTCTTGGGTTGCTTCTGCCTTTCAGCTGGGAATTTTTTAAAAATTTTCTAAAGATGTTATTTATTCATTTGAGAGAGAGCACGCACAAGTAGGGAAAGTGGGAGAGGGAGAAGCAGGCTCCCTGTTGAGCAAGGAGCCAGATGTGGGGCTAGATCTCAGGACCCTGAGATCATGACCTGAGCCGAAAGCAGACACTTAACCGACTGAGCCACCCAGGAGCCCCTGGAATCTGTTTAAAATTGACCTCATCCAGTTTGGTTATGCATACTCCTTAGATTCTGTTTTGAAAGATAATGGTAGCTACTGAAAATGTTTGATACCAGTGAGTATTAACTGATTATCCCACACAACCTTATTATTAGGTTATAATGAAAATGATTTCTGGCAGACATTTAGGTATTCATTCAGCACATAGTTAATTGTAAGCAGTCAGAAAACCTTCCATATAATCAGTCTGTAAATTTATTAAAGTTCTAATTCTGTCCTTTTAGGTGTTCTGTCAACTTGCATGAAAGATTTACTCAAGGCAGAAGCAATGATACTCCAGAGGCAAGCTTCTATTGCCCTCATAATTAGCATCAGGCAACTAGAAATTCTGAACCAGTGATTCTCAAAATGTGGTGTCTTTGACCAGCAGCATTAGTATTGCTTTGAAACTTGCTCCAAACGCAAAGTTTCAGCCTCTCCTAAAACCAGATGAGTCAGAAACTCTGACAATGGGGTCCATTTGTCTCGGTTTTAACAAGACTTTCAGGAGATCTGAAGCTCCCTACAGTTTGAGGATTTCTGTTGTAAAATAATTAACTCTGAGTACCTCTCCAAAGATAAAGTTTGTAGCTTCAGCTGGTAAAAACCCCCATTATGAAAAGGTAGGGGATATCCCATATTTCAGCCAATCTACATATCTTAAATACCTTCAATTTCACCAATGACGGTCCATTTCTAACATTCACTATGACATTTAACAAGCTACAAATGTCACCAATATGACCCTTATTTACTAATTAACAAAATCCCAGTAATGGATCAATCTTGACTAGGATGTGGACGATAGAAGCATGTGTAGTAGTTGCCTCAGAGCACATACTTCTTTATTACCTGATTAGGACTCTCTAGCCCTATACATTCCTGGACTATAAACACACAAATACCACACTGTGTCTGCTGAAGAATTTTGAAGTACATTAACAACATTATAACAGAAGGGGAGGAGGGAGTGGAGAAGGTTCTTGTGTGTGTGTGCATACGTGTGTGTGTAGGGAGAGGAAGAGTGTGCGATGAGCACAATTAATGGCTGAGAGGAAGAATTCAGGGAAGAGGGAAAAAGAGATGATGATACAGTGAGAGTGCAGAGAATGGTGAAGATTAAAGTAGCTGATGTGAAAAATAAAACAGCTGATGTGGGGAATTGGAGAGGGCGCTAACTGGACTTGAAGAATTTTCAGGCAACCCTACTCTCCTGTTTTTTCCTAAGGAAGAATTGGCAAGAAAATAAATCTTAGAAAATGATTTAAAACCTAGGATTTATACGTCTGTTCATTGTTATTGCTCTTTGAGATACAATTTTCACAGTTCATGAAATTACCCCTTCAGCGCCAATGGGTTTTGTAAAATGTAGCTAAAGAGTGCCATCTTCTGGTACTACCAGGTATGTGCAAACAAAGGCAGGATGTATGATCGAATCCTCATAGCAATAAAATCTCACCACTGGAAAACCTTTAATATTTTCTGCTGAGTATCCTATTGTAAAGTTGAACTTCTTTATAACCTGTGTCTTTCTAGTTAGGAGATCAGATTACTAGCAATGCTTATAGTTTGTGTGTATGGCCTGCCTGAAAAACAAAGCTGTATGTGGCCAACCATACTTTTCATATAAGCATGTGGGAAATTTGCTTTTGGTTAGTGATAGAAGCCACAAGTTGAAGAGCCTGTTCTTTGTGACTACCTCTTTGATGCAGAGTTGGCTTGAAGACTTAGCTCAAAACAGGAATCTGATTCTTGTAGCTGAAAGTCAGACTTGTCTTCACTGCTTAACGATTCACTAATAAGATACTAATTTAGTCCTTTTTAAAAAAATGATTAATGCATTATGGAAAAGTATTAATTTTATTCTTAGTAATGTTTTAAGATCAAAACTATATTTTTAATCATAGTTATTTGATAAGCATTTACTGAACATTTGAAATACTAAACTCTGTTCTGTGTGCTAGAAAGGGGAGGTTCAAAGATGAATATGACCTTGTTTCCACCTTTGAATCACCTTACTTTCCACCAGGAAGGATAACATGAACATAAATGATGTTAGATTTGGGAATATAAGGAAAGAAGAGAGGAACGATGTGGGATCAGGAAGGAAATATATGGCCTCCAGATTATGGATGTGGTGGAAATCTTGACCTTGGGCAGGGTTATGAGTAGAGTGTTCCTCAAGATTCAGGAGCCCCCCCCCCAAAAAAAAAAGAAAAAAAAGATTCAAAAGCCAAAGATTGGGACATTTGAAGCAAATAACCCTTTAAGTCCTAATAGAGTTCATTTATTCATTCATTCGACAAGTACTTTTTAAGCACAACTGATCATGCGTCAGGCAATGTGCAAGTCCCAGGGAGAAAATAAAGGTGGAAGTCCAGTCCCTGCTTTGAGTTGCTTGTGCAGAGGGAATGAATGTGACCAGAGTCCCTTTGTAGGAACACTGTGGATGGGCATCTGACCCAGCCATTATTAAATCTGCTATACGTGCTCCTCTCCAAAATTAAGTAAATCTGTTTCTTTTACCTCAATGGTTAATTAAAACCACAAGCTCTGGAGTCAGACTAACTGGCTTCAGATTCCAGCACCATGACTAACCTGCCCTGCAGATTCTTAACCTCTCTTAACCTCTCTTAACCTCTCATTATCTCAATAAAATGGAGATAATGGTGGGGCGCCTGGGTGGCTCAGTGGGTTAAAGCCTCTGCCTTCAGTTCAGGTCATGATCCCAGTGTCCTGGGATCAAGCCCCGCATCAGGCTCTCTGCTCAGCAGGGAGCCTGCTTTCCCCTCTCTCTGCCTGCCTCTCTGCCTACTTGTGATCTCTCTCTCTGTCAAATAAATAAATAAAATCTTTGAAAAAAAAAAGAGTAGAGTTCAGTGGTTCATAATTTACATATATCACCCAATGATCTTCCTAAATAGTGGCCTCCTTAAGACCCACCACCCATCTATCCTGTTCCTCACCCACCTCCCTCCATCATCCCTGTTTGTTTTCAATAGTTAAGAGTCTCTCATGATTTGTGGCCCTCTCTCTCTTCCTCTCTCCCAAATGTTCAACCGTTTGTTTCTTAAATTCCATGAGTGAAATCATATGGTATTTTTCTCTGATTGATGTATTTCGCTTAGCATAATACACTGTAGCTCCATCCATGTCGTTACAAATGGCAGGATTTCATTCTTTTTAGGGGCTGAATAATACTCCATTACACAGACACACACACACACACACACACTTTATCCCTTCATCAGTCAGTTGACACTTGGACACTTCGCATGGTTTGGGTATTGTTGATAATGCTGCTGTAAGCATCTGTGTGCATGTCCTCCTTCGAATGTGTATTTTTGTATGCTTCGGGTAAATACTAAGTAGTGCAATTGCTCTATAATAGGGTAGCTCCAGTTTTAACTTTTTGGGGAGCCTCCATACTGTTCTTCAGAGTGGCTGCACCAGTTTGCATTCCCACCAACAGTGCAAGAGTGTTCCCCAAGCCTCAGTTAAAGCACTGAAATGAAAGCATTTTAATTATTGGATAATATTTCACTGTATGAACATACTTCACTTTATTCAGTCATCCTCCTGTTAATGACCATTTGTGTTGTTTTACCCATTTTCCACCTAGAAACAGTACTACATTCTGGTTGGCAACCTGAGGTCCTTCCAGACTATACCCTGACCTGCTGTTTTTAGAAAAAAAGATTTTTCATTATGGATTCAATTTTTTAATGTTCACTAGTCTTATTCAGATTTTCTATTTTTTCTTGCATCATTTTCTATTGTTTTTATTTTTCTAGAAGAATTGTTCATTTCAAATGTATTGCCATAGTGTTGTTTATATCATTCACTATATTTTCTTTCCAAATAATCTTTATCTGTGCCTTCTCTTTTTCTCTTGATCAATCTTGTTAAAGGTTTATCTCCTTTGTTTAAGTTTTCAAAGAACTAGTTTTTGGTATTATTGATCTTTTTATTTTTTTATTTCTGCTTTTTTTTCCTTCTACTTCTTTTGGAGGTTTACTCTGTTACTCTTAGGATCTTTTTAAGACTCTTTAGTTGAGTCCTTACTATTTATATTCAGTCAGTTGTTTTTTCATCATTGCATTTGAAGCTGTAAATTTCCCTCTAAGAACTGCTTTAGCTGCATCTCACAAGTGTTAATATGTATATTCCATTTTGATTTCCCCTTTAATCCACAAAATACTTAGGAATGCACTTTTTAATTTCTGAACATGTCTGTATTTATGTTTACATTATTTTTTTGTTGATTTCTTATATCTTTGTGGCCAGAGGATGTGGTCTATGTGATCTAAATTCACTAGAAACTCTAACCTGTAGCTGAAGGAGGTTTCATGCCAGCTCCTGAGTCAGGCCTTGCAACTCCCCCGACCTTTGCCTCACTGAAGACATATGTCAGTGAAATTGCTGGCCATCTGTTACAAGCAGAGATACCAAATGGATGGTTCTGCTTTCCCTAAAAATCAGAGGTTGACCTGGGAAAGAAAGTATTGAGTATCTCCCATGTGGTCCCCCCCAAACTTGAGTCTGAGAACTAGATTGCTCTGTTCCTCCTGTGAAAATGAAACCTCATGTTCTTGGTTACAGCCAGGTCTGCAGGAGAAAGCAGGCATGGTCACAGCTTACCCAGGAACTTCTCTGGTAGTGACAGCTGAACCCAACTTCTGGGTGTTGGCACTTACTTCTTCAGATGGGCAGGGTTCTCCATCTCTACTAAAGCTATCTTCATCCTCACAGCAAAATGTAGAAAGTGTTGGTAGGAGGCCCTTTCAAGAATTGAGTACTTAACAGACTCGACTGTGTTTTGGCCATTTCCTTGGCATCAATGAAAACCTTAAGCCTGCAAGATGAAGGGCTTAAGAAATTATCCACAATCCCTGTCTCATATAAGAGAAGCCCAATGTTGGCCCTCTAATAGGTTGCACAATCCCAAGAACCAGAGCTGGGCAAGACTGATCTGTAAGCAGCATTATGTCATCAGACTGAGGGAACCAAACAGAAAAGGAGAATTCTGGAGAAGAACCATCAAAAGGTAATTGCAAAAACCAAAAGAGCAAGAGATCTAAAGCAAAGATTGGGAGATGAAGGTCAGAGGAATTCTTGCAACTACAGGAACATACCATAACCTTGTATTATTATTTCATATTGGTTAATTCCTTCTTTCTGCTTTCTTTGGATTAATTTTTTTCTAATTTCTTGAATTTTTAATTCATTTGTTTTGTTCTTTGCTGTTTATGAACATAATTGAAATAGTTTTCTTTAAGCAGTTCTTTGATTTTATCATTAATCTTATTTTCAGTTTCTGTTATTGTTATTTCCTAGATACTAACATTTCAATTTGGACTTTCTCTTTGACTTTCAAGAATTAAAAGACCATTTAATATGTATCGATAGATGTTTTGTTAATTCCAAGTTTTATCATATTGGTTTTTTTTTTTAAGATTTTATTTATTTATTTGACACAGAGATCACAAGTAGGCAGAGAGGCAGGCAGAGAGAGAGGAGGAAGCAGGCTCCTTGCTGAGCAGAGCCCAATGCAGGGCTCCATCCCAGGACCCTGAGATCATGACCTGAGCTGAAGGCAGAGGCTTAACCTACTGAGCCACCCAGGCGCCCCTCAAATTTTATCATATTGTGTTTGGAGAATACTGTTTCTGCCATTTCTACTAAGTGGTAATGTATTAAGGCTTTGGTCTAATTTTGTAAAGTGTTCCATGGACATTTGAAAAGTCTATTGTCAAGGCATATAAATCTACCCAATTAGTCAGGTTTTGTAGTTCTTCTACATCCTTTTTTTCATAGACTTTTTGATCTGTCATGGACTAAGAAAAGTGAACTAGGGTCTCCTATTCTAATGCCTTTCTGTTTATTTCTTCTATTTCTTATAGATTTTGCTTAATAAATTTTAATTCTATTTTATTTGCTTTATAGAAACTCATGAATGTAATATCTTTGTTGTGGATTGTATGTTTTAACATTATAAGGAGGGCTTTTTTAAAAACCTTATTTAATGCTTTCTCCACCTCTGACTTCAACCTCTTCTGATGTAAGATTGTCATTTAATTGTATTTTCCTTGCATTTGTTTGATATACCTGTACTGTCCTTTTTTTTTTTTTCAACTTTTTTGACTCTGTTTTTTGAGGATATTTTTCTTTCAGTAGATGAGCTTATCCCACTGACATTTATAGATATAACTTAGTTCTAGAGCACATTTTATGACCTACTTTCCATTTTTAAGGATTCATTTGGTTTGGGCACCTGGGTGGCTCAGTAGTTAAGCATCTGCCTTCTGCTCAGGTCATGATCCTAGGGTCCTGGGATTGAGACCCACATCAGGCTCCCTGCGGAGGAAGCCTGCTTCTCCCTCTCCTGTTCCCCCTGCTTATGTTCCCTCTCCTGCTGTGTCTCTCTCTCAAATAAATAAACAAAATCTTAAAAAAAAAAATAAAAAGATTCATTTGTTTTGTATCTTTCTCTGGATAGTGTGTATTTCCTTATTTTATGCATGTTCCTTCTGGTAATCAGGAAGGTTTGTATTCTGTATTTAGCTCTTCTAGTGTTTAGCTTTTTATGCTGTGGTTTTAAAAAATGTACTTTATCCTGTACGTCTTAAATCGACTTATTATAAGAAGTGACAAAATTATAATTCCTTTCTCATCTCCTTTGCTCCACCTAATTTTATTTTATTTATTTATTTATTTTAAAAGATTTATTTATTTATTTATTTGATAGAGAGAAATCACAAGTAGATGGAGAGGCAGGCAGAGAGAGAGAGAGAGGGAAGCAGGCTCCCTGCCGAGCAGAGAGCCCGATGCGGGACTCGATCCCAGGACCCTGAGATCATGACCTGAGCCGAAGGCAGCGGCTTAACCCACTGAGCCACCCAGGCGCCCCTGCTCCACCTAATTTTAATCAATACATTATTATTATTTGTTCTTCTAGTGATCATTGGTATACTTTTGAATATACTTCTGTCTCTGTTATTTGATTTATAAGGCGTATTATCTTTTGACCTTGAATATTAAAGATAAAGAAATCAATCCTTTTGGCAACTTTCATCTTTTTACATCTTCTCTTCTTGGTTTTTGTTAATTTTACTACTTTTACTGGTGTAGTTTATAATATTAACATTCTGGGATACCTGGGTGGCTCGGTCCATTAAGTGTCTGCCTTCAGCTTAGGTCGTGATCTCAGGGTCCTGGGATGGAGCCCCACATCGAGCTTCCTGCTCAGCAGGGAGCCTGCTTCTCCTCCTACCTGCTGCTCCCCCTGCTTGTGCTTCTCTCTCTGTTTCTCTCTCTCTGACGAAATCTTTTAAAAAAATAATATCAACATTCTCAACAATATACAATAGTTATTATGAGAATGAGCCCCGGAACCAGACTGCCTAGGTTGAAATCTTGGCTTTATCATTTTTTAGGTGTGTGACCTTAAGCAAGTTACTTAATAGATAATTGTTTCCTTGTTTTTACAATGTATATAACAATAGGTTCTACCTCACAGGTTTGTTTTCATGATAATGAAATTATAGCACTAGAACAGTGCCTGACCTATAATAAGCATCTGGTGATTATCAGATATTTTATTAATTATTATGAAGTAGATCCCCAGGGTTGTTTTCATCCCAATCCTACATTTCAGGGGGCTTCCACATTCAGGTTCTCTTGTTCATCTGCTGGTTACCTAAAATCCATTCTCTGGTAGTTCTTTAAGAGACAGTAATGGAGTTCTATTTTCTAATCCTTATATGTTCAAAAACATTTGATGCCTTTTACTTGAAACAAGTTTAGCTATGTAAAATAATAGTACTACTGTTGAGCACTCATTAAAATCACAGGTGATCTGTACTCATTATTATATCATTTTACCTCATATTAATGCTATAATTTTATTATTTATTTATTTATTTATTTATTTTTAAGGAAAGCTCTCTGCCCAACCTGGGCCCCTTCATAATTATGATATAAGTCAAGTATTATCCATATCCCCTTTAAAAATTAACAAATTAGGATCCAGACAAGTCACACTTCCTTTCTTAAAGACTTTGCTGGCATTGCACCATTATCTACCATTGATGTGGCTGTGGAGAAATCTGAGGTCAATCTGATTTATTTCCCTTTTAAGGTGCCTTGATCTTTTTGCCTGAATGCTGGAAAGATTATTTATTTTTGAAGTCTAGTAAAATTCAATGGGATAGGTCACAAGGGTCATTCTATATGTTTTCATGGGACACATTGTGTCCTTTCAATTTACAAAGTGTCTTTTCACTTACATGAAGTTACCTTGAATTATACTTTGAATATTTTTTCACTTTCACTTGTTCTATTCTCCTTCATGTAGACATGCTAGATATCATGTCTTCTGTGTCTATAATTTTGCCTCAAATTATTTTTAGTTCTTTTTAACTTTTGCCATTTTCTCATTTTTCTTAAACTAGCCCTGTTTTAAGTCTGCTGTCATCTTTATCTGCCTTCTTCCCCTGCCCCCACTTATAATGTGGTTTTAATTTCTAGGATTTTTCTCTTTTTCTTCCTTTCTGCTAGCTTATTTTACATTTCCTTCTGATGTCTCAGCATCAATTCTTTTGCTTTGAGGTCTTGTTTTTTAAGCTGTTTCATTAAGTCCTTTGAATTCAGCGCATTATGTTTCGTCTGCTTCATGGCAACATTTTTCTGGAAAATGTCTCTTTATAACATTAACTTTTCATTTCCTTTCCTCCTTTTTCTTGTATACTTGCTGTATAGATCTTATTTTCCTTTGGTTATTACTCATTATCGAATGAAAAGTGTTCTTTCTCGACCAGCTATTTGCAGGAAGCAACTGGAGCAGTGAATTGTGCTAATAGTGAGGCTGCTATGGCCGAGTGTGTGGGTATGTGTGTCGTGTGTGAGAAAGAGAAAAGAGGAGAAACTAGAGACAAAAATACACACACAAATCATGCTTAGCCAGTATTATCTCCCCAGCAGATGTTCATATTATATTCTCCCTCAACCTGTTTCATTAACAGACTGCCTCCAACATAGATAACATTTTTTTTTAATAATTTTTTATTTTTTATAAACATATATTTTTATCCCCAGGGGTACAGGTCTGTGAATCACCAGGTTTACACACTTCACAGCACTCACCATAGCACATACCCTCCCCAGTGTCCATAACCCCACTCCCCCTTCTCCCAATCCCCCTCCCCCCAGCAACCCTCAGTTTGTTTTGTGAGATTAAGAGTCACTTATGGTTTGTCTCCCTCCCAATCCCATCATAGATAACATTTTTAAGGAATTTATCATTCAGCACTGCCTTGTCCTGCTACTTCGGGATGCCAGAGTCCTTGAAAGTTCCCACAGCTTGTGCCCCTTAAACTTTCAATGTAAATCAGGTGATGGTTCTCCTCAGGTGTACTACCTCTTTAGTGCTGTGCCAACATTGAAAACTAAAGTCACAGCAGGTACTTAATCTCAACATACTCTGGACTCGGGTGTGATTTTCACTCAACTTTGTAGGCCATCCTCACTAATTGTGTCTTAGGGTTAACTTGGTACCTTATCAAAGATGGAGTTTGTGTTCATTTTTCTTATTTTCTTGTTTTTCGGTGATCTCAAGGATGACCAGATGACAGAGATAATTTCATTTTGTTATTTGTAAATATTTTGGGAACTTTTTAAAAGATTTTATTTATTTGAGAGAGAGAAAGTGAGAGATACCATGAGTGGAGGGGGAAGGGCAAAGGGAGAGGAAGAAGCAGACTCCCTGCTGAGCAAGGGGTCTGCCGTGGGGCTCAATCCCAGAGCCCTGGAATCATGACCTGGGTCAAAGGCAGACGCTTAACTGACTGAGCCACCCAGGCACCCCAATATTTTAGGGGTTTTAAAAAAGATTTTATTTATTTATTTGACAGAGAGATAGAGAGCACAAGTGAGCAGAGTGGCAGGCAGAGGGAGAGGGAGAAGCAGGGTCTTTGCAGAGCAGGGGTAGCCTGATATGGGACTCAATCCCAGGACTCTGGGATCATGACCTGAGCCAAAGGTAGTGGCTTAACCAACCGAGCAACTCAAATGCCCCTATTTTTGGTTTTTAAACTTTAATTTTTTATCTTAAAACCACAGCCACTTTTTAAAAGAGTGCCTCTAATCTTAGGGAGACCAGGTATCATACCATCTCAGACCATCTTAAGTGGGAAAAATAGCTTTCAAATTCTGTGCACACCCTAGTCCCAGCAAGGTCTTTCATCATCATATAGCTGGTAAGGACAGAGCTTGGATTCAAATTCAGGTCTGTCCAAATCCAGAGCCTGAGTTCTTTTCATCATAGAACTTCATCTTAAAGAATACAGATATCTCCTTACATTGTTTATTGTTTCTTTTTAAAACATTTTTCTATTAACTACTTTTTTGTTTCCTGGTTCTTAGTGTGACAAGTACAAGACTGGAGTTATTGATGGGCCCGCATGTAATAGCCTTTGTGTTACAGAAACTCTTTACTTTGGGAAATGCTTATCCACCAAGCCCAACAATCAGGTATGGACATTACAAATAAGCATTCCAGAATGATAGTGCACTCTAATTTTACCTTAAATGAAGTATTTTTAGAATTCTTGAACCAGAGTGTTAAGAAATTTTATATACTTCAATTTTGTATGCTTTGATTCACTCATCCAACAGATGTTTATTATTAATCCCTTATTCCCAGTATATTCCAGACACTGTTTAGTTATTAGGAATTCAGTGATGATTAAGATAGATAAGATTACTTACCTCGTGGATCTTATATTAATTAATAGTGACTAATTCTAGGGTATGGTATTAGGGAAATGGAAACAGAAGAGTTTTGCCTTTCATCTTTCTGTGTAATGTGACTTAAAAAATGTATTTGTAGCTATAAATGCTTAATTAAGAAACAAGAAAGATCTCAAATCAACAAGCTGACTTTACAATTTAAGGAACTTGAAAAGGAACAAACTAAACCCAAATCTAGCAGAAGGAAATAAATAATACAGTTTACAGCAGAGATAAATAAAATGGAGAATAGAAAAACAATAGAGAAAAATCAATGAAACCAAAAGCTGGTTCTTGGGAAAGACCAACAAAATTGACAAACCTTTAGCTAGATGGTTGAAGAAAAAGAGAGAAGGCTCAAATTATTAAAATCAGGAATGAAGAGGGGACATTACTACTGACTCTACAGAAATAAAAAGGATTACATGAGAGTATTATAAACAACTGTACACCAACAAGTTAGGTAACCTAGACAAAATGGACAAATTCTAGAAACAGAAAACTTAGCAAGAAATAGAAAATCTGAATAGATCTATCACTAGTAAGGAGATTAAATCAGTAATCAAGAGTCTCCCAACAAGACAAGCTGTGAGCCTGTTGCCTTCAGTGGTGAATTCTACCAAACATTTAAGTCCTTCTCAACCCTTTCCAAAAACTGAAAAGGAGGGAATACTTCCTGACTCATTCTGTGAGGCCAGCATTACCGTGATACCAAACCCAGCTAAAGACACTTGAACAAGGAAAGAAATCGATAGACTTTGTGTACATTAATGCAAAATATTCAACAAAATACTACCAAACCAAATTGAGCATATTAAAAAGATCATATACCACAGCCAAATGGGATTTATTACTAGAATGCTGGGATGGTTCAACATACAAAAGTCAATTTAATACACTAGATCAATGGATGAAAGGGGAAAAATCCACAGGATCATCTCAGTTGAAGCAGGAAAAGTATTTACAAAATTCAGTACACTCCTACGATAAAAACACTCAACAAATAGGAATAGAAGGCAAATGCCTCAACATAATAAAATATACATATGAAAAACCCATAGCTAATACCATATTCAGTTGTGAAAATCTGAAAGCTTTTCCTCTAAAATCAGGAACAAGGCAAAGATGCCCACTTTTGCCACTTGTATTCAACATAATACTAGACGTTCTAGCCAAATCAGTTAGACAAGAAAGAGAAAGACAAGAAAAAGGCACCCAAATTAGAAAGGAAAAAATAAAATTATATCTGTTTGAAGATGACATGATCTTTTATGTAGACCATGGGAGGTAGAAAAACATTTTATGGAGGGTAGAAAAACCTTTTATCTATGTAGGGAAAAGTTCTTACAGCTAATAAATGAATTCAGCAAAGTAGCTGGAAACAAAGTCAACACACAAAAATCAGTTGTATCTCTGTATAGTAACAATGAACATTCCACAAAGAAAATTAGGAAAACCATTCCGGGGCATCTGGGAGGCTCAGTCCATTAAGCATCTGCCTTCAGCTCAGATCTTGGTCACAGGGTTCCTGGCATCAAACCCTGCATTGGGTTCCCTGCTCTTGGGGAGCCTGCTTCTCCCTCCCTTCCCTGCTTGTGCTCTCTCTCTGTGTCTCACATACATACCTACATACAATCTAAGAAAAAAAAAGAAATAAAGAAAACCATTCCATTTACGTAGTATCAAAAAGAGTAAAGTACTTAGGAATTAACCGGGGGAAGGACTTGTACAATGAAAGTGTACAATGAAGGTGAAGGACTTGTACAATGAAGACTTCAAAGCATTGCTGAAAGAAATTAAAGCTATAAACAAATGGAGACATATCCCATGTTCATGGATTGGAAGACTTAGTATTGTTAAATGTTAATACCACCCAAATTGATCTACAGATTCAGTGAAATCCTTCTCAAAATTCTGAGGATATCTTTTGCAGAAATAGAAAAACCTGCCCAAAATAGAATCTCAAAGGACACCAAATAGCAAAACAGTCATGAAAAAGTACTATAGAGCTGGAGGACTCAGACTTCCTGATTTCAGAACTTACTACAAAGCTACAGTAATCAAAACAGTATGTACTAGAATGAAGACAGACATACAGATCAATAGAATAGAGAACCCAGAAATAAGCTCTCATGTATTTGGTCAAAAGATTTTTTTTTTTTTTTAAGATTTTATTTATTCAACAGAGAGAGAGAGAGATCACAAGTAGGCTGAGAGCCAGGCAGAGAGAGAGATGAAGCAGGCTCCCTGCCAAGCAGAGAGTCCGATGCGGGGCTTAATTCCAGGACCCCTGAGATCGTGACCTGAGCCGAAGGCAGAGGCTTAACCCGCTGAGTCACCCAGGTGCTCCTGGTCAAATGATTTTTGACAAGAGTGCTAAGACCATTCGATAGAGAAAGGACTGTCTTTTTTTTTTTTTTTTTTAAGATGTTATTTATTTATTTGACAGAGAGAGAGAGAGATCACAAGCAGGCAGAGAGAGGGGGGGGAAGCAGGCTCCCTGCCAAACAGAGAGCCTGATTCAGGGCTCAATCCCAGGACCCTGAGATCATGACCTGAGCCGAAGGCAGAGGCTTAACCCACTGAACCACCCAGGTGCCCCAAGGGCTGTCTTTTCAACAGACCATGCTGGGAAAACTGGATATCCACATGCAAAAGAACAAAGTGGGACCCTTACCTAATACTACATGTAAAAATCAAGTCAAAACAGATCAAAGACTTAAATGTAAGAACTAAAAGCATAAAACTCTTAGAAAAAATATAGGGTAAAATCTTCATGACATTGGATTTAGCAAGGATTTCTTGGCTCTGATCCCAAAGGCAGAAGCAACAAAAGAAGAAGAGACAAATTGTACTTCATGAAAATTTTAAAATTTTGTACATCAAAAGAATATCCAATCTACAGAATGAGAGAAAATATTTGCAAATCATATATCCAATAGAGATTAATATCTAGAATATATAGGGGTGTCTGGGTGGCTCAGTGGGTTAATCCTCTGCCTTCTGCTCAGGTCATGGTCTCGGGGTCCTGGGATAGAGCCTGGATAGAGCCTGCATCAGGCTTTCTGCTCAGCAGGGAGCCTGCTTCCCCCTCTCTCTCTGCTTGCCTCTCTGCCTACTTGTGATCTCTTTCTGTCAAATAAATAAATAAAATCTTTAAAAAATATATCTAGAATATATAGCAAACTCCTGGGGCACCTGGCTGGCTCATTTGGTAAACTCTTGATCACAGGGTCATGAATTTGTGCCCCAATATGTGTAGAGTTTACTAAGAAAAAAAAGAGAGAGAGAACTCTTATAACTCAACAAGAAAACTACCAGATTTTAAAATGTGCAAAGTACTTAAATAGGCATTTCTTAGAAAAAGATACACAAATGGCCAATAAGTATATGAAAAGATGCTCAGCATCACTTGATCATTAGGGAAATACAAATCAAAACCACAGTGAAATACCATTTCATACACGTTAGGCTGGCTACTGTCAAAAAATGGAAATTAACAAGTGTTGACAAGGATGGAGAGAAATTGGAACCCTTTTGCACTGTTGGTGAGAATGTAAAACAGCAAAGCCACTGAAAAAAACAGTTCCTCAAAATATTAAAAATATATTGTTCTTATGATCCAGCAATTTTACTTCTGGGCACATATCTAAAAAAATTGAAAGCAGAGTCTCCAAAAGATATTCTTACACCCAAGTTCAGGTCAGCATTATTCACAATAGCTAAAACATGGAAGCATCCAAGGGTCCATTAGCAGATGAATAGAAATGCAAAATGTGGTATATCCATACAATGGACTATTATTCAGCTTTAAAAAGGAGAAAATTCTGACACATGCAACTGTATGTATCTTGAGAACATAATGTTAAGTGAAATAAGTCAATCACAAAACGACAAATTTTGTATGGTTCCATTTATATGAGATGCTTAGAGAAGTCAAAATTATAAAGATAGAGAGTAAAATGGTGATGCCGGGGGTGGGGAACAGGGAGTTATTATTTAATAGGTATAGAATCTCAATTTTACAAGATGAAGAGTGCTACAAAAGGATAGTGGTGATGGCTGCACAACATTGTAAATGTAATACCATTGAGGTGTACTCTAAAAATGGTTAAGATGGGAAATTCTATGTTTTTAATATTTTATAATAAAAAAATTGGAAAAAGTAAAATTGATCTTGGTCAAAAATATGTTTATTTAGGCATGAATTACTTTTATAATTTAAAAGTTTACAGAAAAAAGCTAAATCTCAATGTTTTGTTACTTGTTTGTGTGTTTTTGTAAGAGGCAGAAAACACTAAAAATACATGGTAAAGTTTTCTGCTCAGCCAAAGGACTAATTTGTCATTCTTTTTTCACGTAGATGTATTTAGGGATTTGGGGTAATCTGCCAGGTGTTGTAAAATGTCAAATGGAACAAGCACTTCATCTTGATTTTGGGACTGAATTGGAACCAAGGAAAGAAATAGTGCTATTTGATAAGCCAACTAGGGGAACTACTGTACAGAAATTCAAAGAAATGGTCTACAGTCTCTTTAAAGTAAGTATATATCTATTCACATGTTGCTAGTGTGAAGTGGTACATTCTTCTGAAAGAGTTAGCAAGACCTCATCCTAAGCCATAAAAATGTTGCTGTTCTTTAACTTATACCCGGGACTCCATCTTGAGGGAAAAATTCAAACAAAATCTGAGGAGGATGCTTACATTAACATTATTTATGCTAGCTAAAAATGTCCAGATATGAAAGGGGAATTAAGTAGATGAGCAGCTGTATAGTTTGTAGGGAAGGCCTAAAATTAGTATACATGTCCTGACTGAAAATTATTTTTTAAAAATTTAAAGAAATATTCATACAAAGATTAAGTATATTAAAGAAAAAATTTATAATATTGGAAACAATCTTTTTTTTTAAAGATTTTATTATTTATTTGACAGATCACAAGTAGGCAGAGAGGCAGGCGGAGGGGGTGGTGTGTGGAAGCAGGCGAGCAGAGAGCCCCATGTGAGATCATGACCTGAGCTGAAGGCAGAGGCTTAACCTACTGAGCCACCCAGGCGCCCCAAGAATCTTTTTATTGGTGTCATATTTTCACTCAAAATCTTACTTTTAAATTTACATTTTCGTACTATTTTATCTTAAGAAACTTCACAGGGACGTATTTTTTAACCACCATTGGAACAATACAATTTGAAGAAAACAGTTGTTAATGTATTGACTACAAAACAGGAGAAAATAATTTTCTCCTGTTTGACCCTTATTATAACTTCAGACATCAGCACATTACACGGCAATTTTGCAAGTAAATGTATGAATAAGACAGAATAATTTGTGTGTTGGGTATCAACAGGGCCCAGGGAGCTATAGGAGCTAGGGTGACCCATTTCTTAAATATACTTAAGTCGGTTTTACAATTATATAAAACATACTTCTAATTAACTCAGTAAGCATCATAAATATTTGGAGATGTATTAAGTTCCTTTATGGAGACTCAGTAACAAGATTATTACTTAGCATGGTAATCCCCATAAAGTTAGTATGTATATTACATATGAGTAATTTTTCAAACCTATATTTGGCTAAATTCTTACCGTTTTAGGCAAAGTTGGGTGACCAAGGAAATCTCTCTGAACTGGTTAATCTCATCTTGACGGTGGCTGATGGAGACAAAGATGGCCAGGTTTCCTTGGGAGAAGCAAAGTCAGCATGGGCACTACTTCAACTAAATGAATTTCTTCTCATGGTGATACTTCAAGATAAAGAACATACCCCCAAATTAATGGGATTCTGTGGTGATCTCTATGTGATGGAAAGTGTTGAATATACCTCTCTTTATGGAATAAGCCTTCCATGGGTCATTGAACTTTTTATTCCATCTGGGTTCAGAAGAAGCATGGATCAGCTGTTCACACCATCATGGCCTAGAAAGGCTAAAATAGCCATAGGACTCCTAGAATTTGTGGAAGATGTTTTCCACGGCCCCTATGGAAATTTCCTAATGTGTGATATTAGTGCCAAAAACCTAGGATATAACGATAAGTATGATTTGAAAATGGTAGACATGAGAAAAATTGTGCCAGAGACAAACCTGAAAGAAATTATAAAGGATCGTCACTGTGAGTCTGATTTGGACTGTGTTTATGGCACTGATTGTCGAACTAGCTGTGATCAGAGTACAATGAAGTGTACTTCGGAAGTGATACAACCCAATTTAGCAAAAGCCTGTCAGTTACTCAAAGACTACCTACTGCGTGGTGCTCCAAGTGAAATTCGTGAGGAACTGGAAAAGCAACTTTATTCTTGTATTGCTCTCAAAGTCACAGCAAATCAAATGGAAATGGAACATTCTTTGATACTAAATAACCTAAAAACATTATTGTGGAAGAAAATTTCCTATACAAATGACTCTTAATTCATTTGGACATTGTGATTATGGAAGAACTGTAAGGAAAAATTTTGAGCATTTAAAAAAAGATGGCTTCTGATTCAAATCCTTGCCAGTTACACAACCCCCTTCCCCCTGGTTTTAAGAGTCATCATCTTGAGATAGATGTTGATTGCTGAAGTAATGGCAGGAGGTATAGGATGAACAGGTCCAAAGATTTCATTTCTGCTGTTGGAAGCCCTGGTAGATTTTCCAGTACCTTCACTGTGTAACTATTTTGACTAATGACCTAAAATAATGCTGTGAAATCCTCATTCCATAAACAGTGAGAGTATTTTGTAGATTTGTTAGCCAAAATACCATTGCTGGAATTATTGTTTGCATTGAAGCTGCTGTTTAAAAAAAAAAAAAAAAAAAAAATTATACATATTTACTGAAGTCTTAGCATGGTAAAGTTTGCACATTAACAGAAATTAAGACTGTAAAGCAGGTAAAATTACTCACTTGTAAACAGATGTTGGGTTAATAGCATGGTTTGTTGTATTTATAGACTTAAACATTTAGACATCAAATGTTAAATGGCTTCAGAATGATCATTAGCCTCTTAAAATTAAAAATTCATCAAAACATGGCAATACTTGGCAATATGTAATTGCAAATTTTAGAGGCTGAAACTGGATGAACTTTCATCATCCTAGATTTGATGGGTCCTTCTTAGTGTCCATGAGCTCTGTCCTTCAAAACTGAGATTCTTAAGGCCATCAACCCAATCCAGATCCATTTATCTGAATTTGAGCTATGGAGAAGTGGGACATTAGGAGCCAGATTCTGAAATTATGGAACTTTCTAGTAACAATTCCATTTTTGAACAGTATTTCCTGTTGGCCAAAGGGCTATTTCTTAAGAGGCATGTAAATTTGTTTCATGTAAACTTGATATGCAAGTTATTATTTGCCCTTTAATGTTATTTTTGTTAAGATCTGGCATGTACCTTTCAACATCTCCATAACCTAGAACACCTCTTTTGAAGACCCAATATATTCTGCTCGAAAGTTTCACCTGATTGAAGTGAATGTTACAGTTATGTGAACTTCACTGAAACAGCTCTCTCTCAAAAATTAAAGCCATTGATTAGCACCAGTTTTGCTTATTTTAAAATTGTTTACTCTGAAGGTACTTTTCCTTCCCACCAGCCATCTGGTTACAATAAATGAATGGAAGAAACATTTCCTAGTGCACAGTTGGTCTCTTGCTTGCCAGACTGTTTCGGGAGGGCTGCATATCATACAACCAGAGGGATAACTCCTGTCAGGGAAAACAAGCCTGAGAAGCAGGTGTGAACTCTGAGTCAGTATGTGAAGTCATACTTGTTTTTCAAAGAAAAAAAAAAAACCTAACTCCTCTCCTTTTGTATTTCAGGTTATTTCCTACAGTTTCATTAATAAGAGTTTAACACAGATAGCTGCTTGATGAATAAGTTTATTACTGCCTTTATCTGAAAAATCTTAATGGAAAATTGTGGTTTGGTTTATTAGCTCTCAGCAGCCCGCTCCTGAGCTCGAAGGAAGCTTGCTTTCTTCTGAGCTACCCGATCCTTCTTTTGGGCAAGAGACATTTTGGGACGATTCCACCTACAAAACAAAGTAAAATAAAGAGATAAATGTAATTTTTAAGTATCACCGCTATAGAGGATAGAAAATAGTTAACTCTGATTGAAAAAGACTGTGATCAGGTCAAACAATCCAAGTTCTAATACACATACTTATTTATGATCTTAATCTAACTTTAAAGATGGAGTAACTGGTAAAAAACAAACAAACAATAAATGTTTAAATGCAGTAATTGGTAGTTATACTGTACTGGGATAGAACAGGTCAGCTCAGTAAGTACCTTCTGAGGCTAATAAAGTTCTATCACCACAATTGCTTTAGCAAACCTGGTTCCCCTCACTTCTGCAACATCATGCAGAGCTAGTGATCGAGTTTGCACTGCACAACTTCAATGAGAGTGTGAATAAGAAGAAACAAGGTAAGGAACTCCTTTTAACCTCTTTCTCTTGAAAAGACAACAGTAAGATGCATACCTCTTCTTTTTAACTTCTTTCTTAGGCTTCTTCTCATAGACTGGGTTCTCTCGTATAGCAGCATGAGCTTTCTTATACATCTCCTCCATCTGAAAGAAAGCAAAGCAAACAGTACTTGGTTTCACTTCACATGCCCTAAACAGTCATATAATGTGCACTGCATTCTACTACTTGTTCTATTTTTATCCCTAAACCAGACTGTCAAAAGGAACTAGGCCAACCCTGGTAGCTCTTTAAATTCTACATGTAACCCACATTTTCTTAAGAAATTACCATTGGCAATGTGAACTGACACTATTCACAAAACTCACACTCAAAAATTTGCATGTATTTCTGATGAATTCAGCTATACTTTGAGTCACTCAAGTTGAGAGCAAATGGGTTTCTGTAAAAACATTTATGTTCATTTAAGTATTATCTGACCTAAATTCTTTTATTCAAGTGAGGATTTGTGCCAAAACAAAGTACTTAATATGGTAAGAGGAAGAGTATACAGGGAAGAGTACAAAGAATTGTTATAAATTCATTTTTGTTCTCCAATATTTCCCAGATTTGTATTTTCCATCAGTATCTGACAGGTCTTCCAATGCTACTCCCAGCACTGCATACCAGGGACCTCTTGTATCTACTGCTACTAGGTGTCTGTGGAAACAGAAGATTTGAACTGCACCAGAAAACCCCCAAACACCATCCAATTAGATCTTAAAGAGAATTTTGTTCTAAAACTCATCAAAAACCAATGCTGAAATTCTCTGAATTATTTCAAGTACCACCTCTAAATAAGGACTATTGATTCTATGGAAGATCAAGTCATGAAGCAGCTATAAAATACCTGAACATTCGCTATCCCAATCTAGTAGCAATTACATGCCCCTAAAGAATAAAGTAATCCAACTCTAAAATCACTCCTTCCACATAAAGAAAATGTGATTACTACATGCATCTGTGTAAAACTTAGCAAATGAAAATAATGCAAACACTGCATGAGACCTAAATCCCTCCTGAAAATTAATTTCTCTACTTCTGCACTCTATTATGGCTTTCCACTGTATTTAACGAATCCATTTGATGATGTCAAATGTAGTCATTTAATAAATCTAAGCAACTCGGTCCATTCCTTCCTAAGAGACAAACAGGATTCACAACCATGTATGTAGACAACAGCACTGAGTTTTAAGTAAAGACCACTTTCCTCTTGGAGACATGTCAGATGTCAGCAGAGGAGTTTAGTAGGCATGCATAAGAGGCCTCCAAAGATCAAACTGATGAGCTAGCCAGGGAAAGTACATCAGCCTAAGAGTGGTCCAGCTGAAATATATCAAATATATAGGAAAGCATGTGAGATTTTGAAGCTTGAGATTTTGAAGTTTTTGAACAAGTTTAACATTACCAGAGCAAGAGATGTCTTAGGAAGAAAAATTATGCAGGCCAGGTAGAATTATAATCACAAGTAAAAGTCCTATTTACCAGAGTGAACAAGGGTAATTAAATAATATATAAGTATGGGTTTCTGAAAACTAACGTGCACTTGCATTTACTAATATAAACTAATGGCATCCTACCCTTTCTTAGCTCAAAAAAACTCAAGTTATGTGTTTATTAGCCCTAGACTGTGCTAAGCATACAAGTAACAGAAAGGGATCTTTTCCAATTACAACTCTTTTTAAAAACAATTTTCACAGGGTGCCTGGATGGCTCAGTTAAGCATCCAACTCTGATTCTGGCTCAGTCATGATCCCAGGGTCCTGAGACTGAGCCCCCCCAACCCATGCTGGATGCCTTCTGCCCCTCCCCCACTATGCACTCACTCACTCAAAAAAATTTTTTTTCATAACCAAAGCAGTGTGAAAATAGAAACTGTACACTAACATAACAGTCATTTAATAGGTAACTATTACTTTATTTACAACTCCATAGTTGTGTACAAGTTTTATAAAAATCAATGCTATTTTTGTGTTCTATGCCTATCTTCCATGACTACGGTGCGTTAATAGTCTTTTTTTTCTTTTTTTTTAAAGATTTTTATGTATTTATTTGACAGAGAGAAATCACAAGTAGATGGAGAGGCAGGCAGAGAGAGAGGGAAGCAGGCTCCCCGCTGAGCAGAGAGCCCGATGCGGGACTCGATCCCAGGACCCCGAGATCATGACCCAAGCTGAAGGCAGCGGCTTAACCCACTGAGCCACCCAGGCGCCCCAATAGTCAGTCTTAAAGATACAACTTTAGGCTGATAAAATTTCCAACATTAAACTCACATTTGCAACATCAAGGAGAACTAGTGATCTAATCTGTACAACTCCCCACATCCACGCTGAGACATTCAGAAATTCCGTAACATAGAACTTATTTGCTAAAAAGAACCTTTCTTCCACATGGCTTCAAAATGAGTTTAGTTAACTAGAATCTTTTATCAGACAGGACAGAGGATTCTAACTATGACCACAGGAATTAAGTCTACAGATTTAGAACAGTCAAATATGTAAAAGCCACCAAAGGCTTCATATTTAGATCCTTGAAGCCTTCAATACCTAAGAAATTCCTAAAAGCATGTTGGTAAGTCTAGTTCTTTATAATTACCCTATCTGACTTTTAACTTACCCTCACTCAATATCCCAAGTTCATCTCATTCCATTTTAAAAACTGTTTATTTATACATATTAACATACTCATGTTCAACTTTTAACGATTAACCCGAAATAAAACTACTAATAAACCCACCAAAATCTAGTAGTAAACCTATAAATTGGGGCAGCCTGGGTGGCTCAGTGGGTTAGGTTTCTGCTTTCGGCTCAGGTCATGGTCTTGGGATAGAGCCCGTACTAAGAGCTCTGCTCAGCAGGAAGCCTGCTCCTCCCACCCCACCGTGTGCCCCTCTGCCTACTTGTAATCTGTCAAGTCTTAAAAAAAAAAAAAAACCTATAAATTAACTAATACAAGCATTTTTAGTTAAAATTTTTACCATGTCTGGAGTTACGTTGTTCTTTATGTATTGAGAGAATTGTTTCTTGTATGCATCTTCGTCTTCTTCCATTAGGTAACGCATATAATCTGCAACATTCTGACCCATGATGTGCTTTCGATGTACTTCTGCATTGAATTCCTTGCTTTCTGAATCATAACCAGGGAATCGTTTGGTACTAAAATAAAATTTTTCATATTTTAGTATCATAAGGATTAAAATCAGTTCACTAACCGGAATTCATTTCAGTAGCTGCCATCAGTCCCGTCTTGAAACAATTAATTGCATCATATGCAACCAAAGGACCAACTACTGACTGCTCAGTTAGTGGGATATCATCATTCAGCAGCTTATCTCTGAATTCCAGGATAGAAGAGAAAATCATGCTACAAGTACACTTAAAGCCATGAAATGTACCAAGTTCCCACCACTAAAACGAGTTCTCCTTATAAACACAAGAAAGGGTTTCAAAACTGCTCCCTCCAAATCCTAGAATTTCTCAGTGCTGCCTCAGGGCATATGGGAATAAGTGATTTTTTGAAGACCACATCTGACAGGTGTCTTGCAAGAGACCTGCAGGCCTCAAAAAAATACACTCCACCATTACAGAAGTTCCAGTTAGGTTACATTTTAAAGGTTACCCTCCCCAACCCCAAAACCTAATATTTTTGTTAAGGATTCACCAACCTCTAAAATATCCCTAAGAAGCTAATTAATCATTTTTAAAGATGCATCTACTCAACAAGAACAAAAACCATTAACTCAAAACCTAGGACTTAACAAATTCAAACCTACTAAACTTCTGAGAATGGTCTATAATCTTGTTTCCAGCTGAGAGCTGTCATAAGCCTTTTCTCAAACTTTTTTTCTAGAGCTGAGAGTTCCCATAAATGAGTAAACCAACTTTCATTCTGAATGAAAAGAAAACACACTGGCGGGGGGGGGGGGGGGGGGGGGTGCGTGGGTGGCTCAGTGGGTTAAAGCCTCTGCCTTCAGCTCAGGTCATGATCCCAGGATCCTGGGATCGAGCCCCACATTGGGCTCTCTGCTCAGCAGGGAGCCTGCTTCCTCCTCTCTCTCTGCTTACTTGTGATCTGTCAAATAAATTTTAAAAATCTTAAAAAAAAAAAAAAAAGAAAAGAAAAGAGAAGAAAATACACTGGGAGGGGAGTGGACTTGAGGTGCTCATTTCTAACCAAAACTAAGCTACAACACAAAAGCTAGTTGTTTCAATCCCTGCTTTCCCACTACTGGCTCCAAAACTTTGAACAAATCCTTTATCTCTGAACCTCAATCTTATTTATAAAACACATTACAATTCCATCCTGCCCTGCCAGGTTCCTTTTGTAGGGTACTAGGACATAGCAGGTACACAAGGTACACAAGGATAGCTACGTACTAATTTAATTGATTCATCCAGTAATCTCCAAAGTCTAACCAGTAAGAAATGGAAATACTGGCAGTCCAAACAATGAAGCCTTGAATACTCTATTACCTGTGAGGGATAGACAAGCCTCCATCCACTGCTCCCTTGAGGGCCCCAAAAACTTTATTTCCAGTAGTAGTTCTGGCAAGCCCTGCATCCAAATAGCAGGTGAAGGCACCAGGTTGACCATCAATGCTTTCCACATTGTACTCATCTCCAGTCACTTCCACTTGGCCTTCATAGATCTTGTCCATGCCAAACCTATTAAGGAGCTATTAACAAAAAAGCCAGTCTAAATATATTCAAATAATTCTAACATTATCAAGTCACAACTTTAGGGGCACATAGGTGGCTCAGTCGTTGAGCATCTGCCTTCAGCTCAGGTCATGATCCCAGAGTCCTGGGATCAAGCCATGCATCAGGATGCCTGCTTAGCAGGGCACCTGCTTTGCTTCTCCCTCTCCCACTCCCCCTGCCTGTGTTCCCTCTCTAATAATAAATAAAATCTTTAAAAAAAAGCCACAACTTTAATGACCTGACACCTAGAAAAATTTTCCTTCAAAATTCACTTAACCCTCTGTACTAATTTACTTTTAAATACTAAGATGCTACAAAACAATCTTCAAATATTCAATTTCACCACCCCTTTGTCTTATAGCTTCTGTATCTTTCCTACATGTCCATACTTATTTATGCATTAATCAATTAAGATGTAACCATATCTATTCAAGAAATTTATTTTCCATATTTCCTCAGTCCTATTTGGCTACAGTAACTCAAGAACCAAGTATTAAATGTTACATGTAATTTGATTAATTTGATTAAAATCTTAGAAGCATCTGGGCATAAGAGAACATCTTTTATGGCTCTACTCTCCAACTACATTAATGTTAATAAGGGTGAATCTTCTGCCAGTACATTTAGCTGTTTCACCAGTGTGACTTACATACAATGTTCCTCTCATGTATGACATTGTTCCCCACTATTACCCAAACTTGTTTACAATCAATGAAGATATAGTCCCTAACAATGATGCATGCTTAACAATTCCAATGCAAAACAAGATCAGTAACTTGAGAAAACAAAAATAAGACAAAATCACATTTCCATCTTCCTGCATATTATAGGAAATGCTGCCACCCAGAGGCAAAGATAGTTAAAACCAAATCCATTACCCATGGCTAACCCCCAACCCAAATTTAAGACATTGTTTCTCAAACTTTAACATGTATATAAATAAACTGGACATCCTATTAAAATACAGATTCCAAGGGTGTAAAGTCTGCATTTTAAATGTACACTGATTGATAGAAGATCTATTCTAAGTGGCAAAGGTCTGCAAAGTCAAGGTATCCACTAACTAGCCAGAAATGGCTATTCAAATTAAGGTAAAAATTCAGTTCCTCAGTAGCATTAGCTGCATTTCATGTGTTCAACACCCACATGTGGCTGGTGGCTATCATTCTTTGGTTTAGATTCACACTGATCTAGACCTACTCAACAATGCAAAAAACAAACAAACAAACAAACAAAAACCAGAAAAATTACCTCCCCAGAGTATTAGAAAATGCACTGCTGTCTCAAATTCTGTATTTATAAAGCTATCCTTCCTGATGACCCCACAAGCAACAGCTCAACAGCAGACACTCCTCAGAAGCCAGAGCTGAGGGTATCTTCCTCATGTATCAACATCTACCTTGCAGACAACTCCAAACAATGAGCTAGGTCCAAAATATACTACTTAAAGATATCTTCTACATACCCTGCGGGCCAGCAGCAGGCCGGTACAATATGCTGCAGCATAATTTGTCAGGCCAACTTTCACACCATACTTTGGGAGTTCATGAGCATAAGCTGCACAAACTATCATATCTCCTTCTATGCGGGCATAAGCAATCTGTAAGAGAAACAACAGGTTAGTCACCCGTGCTTTCAACTGTCTGCTTACTTATTCTAGGTGCCTTCTTTTTCAAAGGACTTAAAAAAAAGTGGGAAACAAATCTGCAACACTTAGAATCTGTTTTTATTAAACCCACTCAAAGAGTTTATGGCTTGGTCAACTACTTCTGTAAATGTATGTCATAATATCGCAAAACAGAGCTAAAATTACCATATAGACTGTAAACATTGAAATGCCTTTGAGTAAGTTAGGGACTATTGTTCCTAATACTACTGAAAACAGACTCTTAGCTGCATCAGCCAATGAATCAAAGAGGCACAGTGAAAAGTCAGAAAGAAATCGGATTATTTCAAGTATCTTCTGAACTACGCATATCGAAGTCCAATGTTTCTGACACTGTTTACTTATCTGAACTCAGGTATGAAGGAACACATTGTCTTCACAACCAAAAAATTAGTCTGCCCAGAAAATAGGTGTGCCTGCCCCCTGCAAAGACTCAAAAAGTCTTAACTGTAAAAATTTCCTCTAGTTGTAAAAGCCCAGAAAATTCATTTCTAGGAGATAACTGCCACTTTGTAGAGGTCTTTTATGTGGGAGAAACCTTCATACCTATTTATCAAAACCTATTTCAAAGAGAAGCAGGGATAAAAACAACCTTAAAAGCCTAATTAAAACTTCACAACTACCTACCTCTTCAATAAGGAGTGGTTATATGGCACATAAGGCTATGTACAGCAGGTCAGGAATTTAGTCCGTGACAATTTCTGTTATTCTACTGGAACTGCAATGTGCAAGAACCTTCTACTTGGCCTCAAATTTATCCTCTTACCCCTATAAAATAGCATAGTAGCCTAGATTTCTCTAATCCTCTTTCTGCCAATTAGAAAACAAGATTAAACTACTTTGGTCAGGATTGTCCTACATGGCTGATTTTCAGTAGAGTATTTTCAAGTACCACCCTCCCCACTCAAGCTCCAACTTCAGACCTACTAAAAGGAAAAGTACTACTCAATGTTTTTAGAATGCCAGGCACTAGGGGGACCTTTTAATCCATACATGTTTTGCTTAAGTACAACTTCTCCAGCAGTGAGTTAAAGAGGTGAGGTTACCACTCATTGCTTGAATTTAGAATACTACTTACCTGACAGATGATATCTCTGTTGGTTACACGAACTATCATCCTGTATTTAGGTGTGTTGTACTTATTTTTATCTTGAATTACCAAGCGTTTCCTGGCATAATAATCAGTTTTACCCTCTGAAAGAAAAAAGTAACTTAAGAAAAGTCTATTCCACTGCAGATTCTTCTAAAATTGTGAACATGAGTAAGTGACCATACCTCGACGTCTTCTAAATTTCACTTGGTATCTCTTGAAGTAAGCCTTATTCTTGACAACTTTCACAAACCCCTTTAAGAAAAAAAGAATGTTATTAAAACTTTGATAAATTGTTTATATTTTTGACATCTGAGTTAACTGCATAACAAAATAACACTTCAGCTTCAAAAGTGAACCCATTCAGCTGTCACTTTTGTGAAGTCCAGTTTCTCAAAACACACGGGGTCAAGAATCACCTTTTCTACTTCTCATCAGTCACTTTTCCAAAGTGCTGGTCTAGATAGCAATCAACCTCTCCTAACGTCAGTCTGTTCTGAACACTCTGTGTCCCAGTTTGGAAACCTAACCTCCAATTTCCCTCCTACTGTTCACGCACGTTTTTCCAAAGCCTAAACCACTTGCCACGAAACTCATCTGGTCAAGAGCATATTTGGCAATTACTTCCGATTAAATCAGCATTGTTTCCCACCTATCAAAGCAACACACCCCATCCCAAAAATCCTTAAAAACTGGTGCAACAGTCTAGAGAAAGAGATAGGAGACAGGAGATAGGAAGCACATACCAACTAAATGAGTTCCCTTCTGGGGCCCCAGAAAAGCCACAGCCTCCAGGCTGACTGCTAGGTTTAAAAGCCACTTTTGAAAGATCCACCAACCCCACACTCTCCCGAAAAAAACCATGGAAACAAGTCAGCGGTGGATGAGTCCGGAGAGCCGCAGCCCATCTCCACTCAGGCATCTCCTCCCCCCACCCCACCCCCAGTGTGAGACCAACTGCATGCAATCCTCCCCACTGCCGGTGCCAGGTCGGACAAGCCGGCATCTTCCCCTAAACTTGTCAACTTAATTCATCCCCCCTCCTCAATCCGCCGCCCTAGCTCCTGATCTTCTCTGTCAACCCCTCCCCCAAAGTTTGCGCGGCCGGCGGCAGCCATTAAGGCCACGCTGGGAGCGGCAACCCTACCACAGCAGAACCCTCAATCCAACGCCATCCATCCCCTGCACCGTGCGAGACGGAACCTACGCTGGCGTTTGGAAAAGGACAAAGCACCCGCATGCAGACGTAGCCCAGACTCCCCAGTATCGACTTACCATCCTGCGGATCAGAGACCGGCGTCCGCGGCTCGCCACAGACCAGCAAGCCCAGCAACACTCGGCTGGGGGAAAAGGCCTCGGCTCATGCGCAGGCGCAGTATGTAGCACTGACGATCACGCGAGCGACGTGTGGAAGAGAGAGCGCGCCAGTTCAAGGCGTGCGTTGCACTGTCCCCTGCTGGCGGGAGGACCGATGCCGGACTTCGCCAGGCGGTAACAGAACTTGAGTGCCACTGAGTCCCCAAAACTCCGGGCTGGTAATCCCCACAGGGATGGGCGGTAAACAGTACCCGGGAGGATTATAAGAGGTTTTCGGTTTCCTGTGCTAATAAGTTGCTTCGTAACAAACATATATGATTTTTGTAAATAGGAAAAAATACTTAAAACTAAATAGAATATATTTGCTGTGAAGCACTTTGGACCCCTCCAGGGTACTACCTCCTGGACTACTCGTCCTGCTCCAGAGCATACAGAATCCCTTCTGGAAGCTTTATCCCAGCCCTTCAAACCAGAGTAAGGGGCCCCTTCTGCCTTCCCACAGTACCTTACAACTTCCTTCAGCCCGCTGTTGCCTGTGAACTCTCTAAGGGTGGGTTCCACCGCCCCAGTTCACCTTGAATCTCCAGCAGCACTCGTGCTGACGTTCTAAGTGCTCGGGGTTTGTTAAATGATAAAAGAACTACTCACCGCTCTGTTTTCTCCTTCCCTTTGCTTCCATCGTGTTTCTTGATCTCTGACAGCTTCTTTCGTTTTCTGTCCCTCCATCACTCTGAGCTAGTCAGAGCTTAACTTTTTTCTAAGTCCTTTCCCCCGCATTCTTTTAAAACTCATTCTAACAAGGGAATGAGCTGACTCATTCTCCACACGCGAACCAATCAACAACCAACCAATCAAACAAACAAAAAGCGGCTCAGGAGAAAGTATGCCCTTACCAAACAGCATTTCAAAGGTGGTCTTTGGACTACTGCATGGGAATCACGTGGGTATTAGCTAAAATGCAGAAATCTGAATATCCCCCACCTCTTACTGAACCAAACTTGTTGGTTTGGAGTCCAGGAATCTGCGTTTTTAATTTGGCCTCAATCTTAATCAGTTCAGGAGGTCTCAGGAAAGCAGAAGACAGAGTGACTGGGTGGCTCAGTCATTAAGCATTTGCCTTTGGCCCAGGTCATGATCCCAGGGTCCTGAGATTGAGCCTCACGTGGGGCCCAGGGGGAAGTGGGCTTCTTCCCTCTACTTCTGTTCTGGCTCTTGCTGTGTCTCTTTCTGTCAAATAAAATCTTTAAAAAAAAAAAAAAAAAAAAAAGGAAAGCAGAAAACAAATCCCGTTTTGCCCAGTAATGGAATATACTGACTCTACCAGGAAAAGAAGATCAATTACCCACACAGCCGTTTAAAATAGTACCATCCTCAGAATGAATATTAACTCTGTACTCCCATCCTTCAAAGATTTAAACTTACTCTTGGGAGATGAGTATGCATATTTTTACTTAGCAGGGAAAATTCATTGCATCAACTGCTCAATGTTAGAGCAGAAAGACAGGTCTGTCATACAGGATGACAAGCTTAAGTGGGTTCCAAAAAACTGCCACTAGAAAAATTAGAGTTATGATGCCAATTTCCTCTAGCTTCAATTTGTAACTTCTTACATAACGGGGAAAATGTACATGGAGTCCACTCTGACCATTATCAACAGAGCTCTCAGGGAGAAATGTTAAAACACTCCTCGTAAGCAAGTGTGGTTCAATCTTTGTTGAGTAACCAACAAAAGTATAAGGAAAGAAGAGGTTGCCTGGGTGGCTTAGTTGATGAAGCGTCTGCCTTCGGCTCAGGTCATGGTCCCAGGGTCCTGCGATCAAGTTCTGTTTTGGGCTCCTTGCTCAGCGGGGAGCCTGCTTCCCCCTCTCTCTGCCTGCCTCTCTGCCTACTTGTGATTTCTCTCTCTGTCAAATAAATAAATAAATAAATAAAAACTTTAAAAAAAAAAAGATCTTTGTTTTGGTGGTTCATTAATTTATTAACCATGAAAGATGCCACATGTCTTTGTCAGATCGTGCTTACCCTGGAGGGTGGAAGCACCAGAAGGAAAGTCTCCCTGGAAATATGACCACCCCTAACTTTTGCATGTTTTAGGGCAAGAGTATGTATGAAGGCCCACATAGAGGCATCTGAATATTTAGAAGTTACTAAGCAACCTAACACATTGTTGAATTAAACATATTTATCCTCCTTATCCTTCTTCCTCTTACTTATAAATCTTTCAACAAAATTAAAAACATATGTATCGATTCCCCTTGGTTGCATTCCGCAGGACGAGGGGGTTGTGGCTAGCATTGGCTGGCTCAGCCAGTGCAGTTGGTGACACTGGGAGCCAGGGAAACTTGTCTAGCACCCTTGAAGAACATAATCTTGTTCAAGTGGTGTAAAAGTTAAAAATCACCAGTGATGGAAAAAGTCAACTTTGTGTGCCTCCTGATATAATGCACTGAGAAGAACACAAAAGTACTTCCTACTAAATCTATGTAATTTGATCTAATTATATAATTTAACTATTCTGATACCTGATGAACCACAAACAAACTCAAGATGAGTGACATTCTACAAAGTAAGTGATCTCTATCTCTCAAAAATGACAAAATCATAATGGATAAGACTAAAGAACTATTCCAGGGGTGCCTGGCTGGCTCAGTCAGTAGAGCATGTGACTCTTGATCTTGGGGTCATGAGTGTTAGCCCTATGTTGGGTATAGAGACTACTTAAAAATAAAATCTTTAAATAACAACAAAAAAGAACTATTCCAGATTGAAAGAGACCAAAGTGACACGACAGTTGAATGCAGTGTGTAATCCTGGATTACATACTGGACAGGAAACGGAAAAGATAAAAAGGAAGACTAATTTCCTTTGTACAAAGGACATTCTCAGAACAATCAATGAAATATGAATAGACTCTGTGGATTAGGGTGCCTGGCTGGCTCAATCAGTGAAGCATCTGCCTTTGCCTCAGGTCATGATCTCAGGATCCTGGAATCAAGTCCCACCTTGGGCTCCCTGCTCAGCGGGGAGCTGGCTTCTCCCTCTGTCCCTCCCCTCTACTCATGCTCTCTCTCTCTCAAATAAATAAAATCTGGGAAAAAAAAAAAAGAATCTGTAGATTAGATGGTAATAATAGATCAATGTTAATTTTACTTTGATAGATATACTATGGTTATGTGTAGCTGTTCTTGTTTTTTAGAAAATATACTCTGAACTATTTTGGAGTAATAGGCGTTATTTCTGTGACTTGCTCTCAACATATGGCTCAGGAAAAAATTACATATGTGTATATTACATATGTGTGTATACACATATACACATATGTATGTGTGTTTGTAAAGAGAAAGAAAATAAGAAAGCAAATGTATTAAAATGTTAACAATGGGGAATCTGGGAAAAGAATATATGGAAATTCTTTGTACTATTTTTAAAACAAATGTGTGATTTTGAAATTATTTCAAAATAAAAAGAAAACATCAATTCTTGCTGGAGTGGGAATTTTTTTTTTTAAGATTTTATTTGTTTATTTGAGAGAGAGACAGTGAAAGAGAGCATGAGAGGCGAGAAGGTCAGAGGGAGAAGCAGTCTCCCCATCGAGCTGGGAGCCTGATGCGGGACTCTATCCCAGGGCTCCGGGACCGTGACCTAAACCGAAGGCAATTGCTTAACCAACTGAGCCACCCAGGTGCCCTGGAGTGGGAAATATTTATTACTATTTGAAATGAAAGTGAATTCAATTTTGTCAAATTCAAATATGTCAAACATATTCAAAATAGGAAATAAATCAGTGATTCTTTCATTGTTCTGATGGTTTCACACCAAAATATGAAAAGATTTCTGGGATGTTACCTATGTATTATAATTTTGAGATAACTATTTACTGCCCTAATCAGCTGGTTCTGTACTCAAATCACCAACTTTAATAATTATGATAAAAAAGCATCCTATGGGGGTGCCTGGGTGGCTCAGTGGGTTAAGCCGCTGCCTTCGGCTCAGGTCATGATCTCAAGGTCCTGGGATCGAGTCCCGCGTCGGGCTCTCTGCTCAGCAGGGAGCCTGCTTCCTGCTCTCTCTCTGCCTGCCTCTCTGCCTACTTGTAATCTCTCTCTGTCAAATAAATAAATAAAATCTTTAAAAAAAAAAAAAAGCATCCTATGTTATTTCAACTTTTTTTCTTTGCAATTGATTTTTGCTTTATTTAAATTTATAGTTATACACTGAAGGATATTGTGCAAATAATATGGACTACTTTATGGTTGGATTCTCTTCATTGATATTAATCCATTAGAAATATTTTAAACTTCTACTTTTATCTAGGAAAAAATAATTATCCTCCCTCAATGAAAGAATAAACTTTAAAAATGTGTAAATCTGTGGTTTTTACAGAACCAAAAGTCAGCAAAATATCAAAGACAACCAAACATAATTATGATTGCCACCATAGTTATGTCTGGATGTTCTATTGATAAGATATTGGTATTTGAATGACTAATAAAACAAAGATATACACAATTAATAAATTATATTTATCCCATTAAAGTTCTTTATCATGGGGCACCTGGATGGCTTAGTCCTTAAGCGTCTACCTTCAGCTCAGATCATAATCACGGGGTCCTGGAATCGAGCCCTGCAACTGGCTCCCTGTTCAGCAGGAAGCCTGCTTCTCCCTCTCCCACCCACTGCTTGTGTTCCCTCTCCGGCTGTCTCTCTCTCTGTCAAATAAATAAATACATTTTTTTTTAAAAAGTTCTTTTTTGTATCTTCATTTCAGCAAAATTTCTACATTGTTACCACTAAGATATTACATCATTTGTGTTCTACAGACAATAAAGCCAAATTGGACAGTCTTTCTTGGGTCATTGAAGTTCTTACTTAATTTTTATTAATTTCAATTAGGAGAAATTTTGTTATGCTGAAGCAATATACTATTTAGATTTGGAAATGAATCATGATTTTTACATATCACATTCCAATAATGTAATGGTGTCATATATGATAAATTATTGTTTTAATAGAATATAATAGACACTAGATATTTTGCCATGTCATATAGCTCACTTTTATTTATTTAATTTTCTTAAAGATTTTATTTATTTGTTTGACAGACAGAGATCACAAGTAGGCAGAGAGGCAGGCAGAGAGAGAGGGGAAGCAGGATTCCCACTGAGCAGGGAGCCCAATGCAGGGCTGGATCCCAGGACTCCAGGATCATGACCTGAGCCAAAGGCAAAGACTTCAACCCACTGAGACACCCAGGTGCCCCTATAACTCACTTTTATTGTGATTTTTACTTTCTTAGGGAGAATTCACATCCACACAGGTTTTGTTATTCTTCTTCCAATATTTCAGTGCTGTGGTGTGATAAAGAACAATAAAAATATTATATTGTTCAGTTTTTTCAAATGTCTTTTCAACCAGAATATACACTGATCTATCAAGGTCAGAAAATAATCTCTATAGAAATTGGTTTCAGGTTTATTTATACATGAATTTTCTTCTTCACAGTCATGCAAATTTTTTTGTTTTCTTCTAATTTCTTTATATTTAATTGGAATGTCACATTTGTTGAATATTTCTCAAGCAGTTATATTCAATTTATAAAAAAGTTGTCTAAAAGTTTAATCCTCTTAAGAATTAGGTCTTTTCGTGGGTGCCTTGGTGGCTCAGTTGGTTAAGCATCTGCCTTCCACTTAGGTCATGATCCTAGGGTCTGGGATGGAGCCCCGCATTGGGCTCCCTGCTTAGCGGGAAACGTGCTTCTCCCTCTCCCACTCCCCCTGCTTGTGTTCCCTCTCTCACTGTGTCTCTCTCTGTCAAATAATAAATTAAAAAAATAATAATAATTAGATGTATTTTTTGAACATCTATATTATTATTAAAAGCAAGGAATACTACGTGTATAACTAGATAGCACAAATTCAAAATTCATTTTTCTTCCACACTCTGATTTGCTCTTTATTCGAGTATCTTCTTTTCTTTCACTTAACTCTTCTACAGCATCTCATGTCTTATCTAAATCAAATCTTTTTAACATGACAAATACCTCTGGAACCAGGAAATGGAACATAAAGGTAAACAAGCAAATGGCGTTTGGGCTCTATTCAGACATGAAACTTTGTTAGAGTAGAATTCGAGGGGTTCCTGTTATCACAAAGAAAGGATTTGAAAAGTTAATTTGTTTTCTTCCTCTTTCCTAAAATTTTTTCTATTACTCAAATCCTCCTGCACTGCAAAGCAGTGTCTATTTCAACTGTCAACAGCAGCACAAACCCAGAACCTTCATGACATTCAGATACAACTGCCTTTTGTTCCAAGGACACAGCACAAGAAAAGTGGAATAGTATTTCCCTGTGGCCTGGAAGGTGTTGATTACCAAGGCAGATGCTTAGGGTTTCTGGTCAGAGGTGAATGTCAAGTCCTACGTGACAGAGGCAGACATAGCCTGGCATTCTTTCATAAATTTGCTTTTTCATAAAATAAATTTACTTCTCTTTGTGTTTTGTGATGTTCAGGATATTATAAAGTGCAGGGCCTGGGCAAGGGCTTGGGTCAGGGCCCCTCTTGCTGGGTCAAAGGCAAGAACTTTAGAAAGCTTCATGCCCACCAAAGATCATTAGGATCTGAAATGTCTGAGCCCCTCCTGTTGTATTTTTCTACTGGAATCATCTCAATGACTCAGACTTGACTGGGGGATTAGTGAGTGGGGATTGATGGGGTCTGTGATCAAAGGAGCGAGACTGATAGAAAGCAAAGGTCAAGCAAAGCTTTATTTCGCGCCAGTACCAAGAATCAAACCGACCAGCCAGGGCCATCCCTAATGGAGAGAGCGACCCCTCCCAGCCTCACAGACTAACTTTTATAGAGCAAAGGCCATGTGGTTGAGCCTGGCCACACACAGGTGGCCAATGAGATTGCAACACACAGAGAAAGTTGCACAGTCATGTTAGGTCACACGCAGGTGTCCAGTTGAATTACAATTTACCCTATAGTAGCTGATTGAACTAGCCTATCACTCTGGTCAGAATTGGCACCCAAAAGGCGGGGTTTACATTCTTTGGTGGTTAGGGAGATAGTAGGTGTGCTTTACTGATTGGATTCCTCCACCAATTGGATTCATCCTTGCATCTGGGCTCTGTTATCTCTGCCTGGGCTGACATGTCCTGGGATCTGGGCTCTTTTATCAGGGACTGGGATGGAGCCCCAAATTGGGCTCCCTGGTTTCCCAGACTTGTTTCTAAGTAAGTTCCTCTGGGGGTGTGGGCAGGGTCAATCTAAGTTCACTGCATAAACAACAAAATGGCTGTTCTACCGAGATGGGGTTGCTCTGCCTAAGTAGGCCCTTACAGGGATAAGGGAGGGGGCAATAGGGTTTGTATATAATACAAATAACAAACATCTATTGAGAACTTACTGTGTGCCAGAGCCTATGCTGAGGATTTCTTACATTATCTCATGTAATCTCAAAACTATTCCAGTAGATAGTATCATTACCCACATTTTATAAATGAAGCAGTGGCTGCCACAGTCAACCAGAGTGGAACAAAGGTGGCTATCATCAGTGTAATTTTCGGATCTGAGCCTGCCTTTAAACTATGCTAAAAGAAGGGGTCTCAATATTCACAAGACTGTATATTTGACTTTAGAACATATTCCAAAGTCTGTTTGTTTGACAAAGATATAAACATTATTTGGCTTAGACTAACAACAATGAATTTTGTTTAGAATAAAAGTGAAACTGCAGCTTGTAAACTGCTTATCTTCTGAACCTGGAAGATTATTAAATTCCAGAAAATGAAGTCTTTTAAAGCCCTGATGAGTATGAACTAGAGACATTAGTCTTGTTCACCAGACAAAGCCCATTGTATTAGAATTAAGAGGGAAACCCTTGAAGCCTAAAGAAGGCAGTCTCAGGAGAAATCTGGGAAGTCCAGTACCACTTTATTAGATGGTTAGCTGATATATGAAAGTCAGAGTATATAATGATTCAGTAATAATTATTTTTTTATTTTTTGGAATGATTCAGTAATATTTAGATGGTTTTCTGTAGACTAGGTTATTATAAGTCATTAAGAAAAAATTAGAAATATCTAGGGATTGCTAAACTTTAGAAATGCTGGTTGAAGGGCAGTTATCCTATATCCTATTTGCCTTAAAAAATATCTTCTTGCCACAGGATTGAAATGAGGTATGAAATAAAGGAGAAGAAGCAGCTGGCTAGGAGTGTTTTAGGTGGTAAGAAACTTACCTGGGAATTAAAATTATTTGTCTACATGATTCCTGGAATCATCATAAATGATAGACTTATTTTGCCTGTTCTTCAAAGCTAACAATATATAACCTAATGACTAACTTCATAAATCCTTTTAAGATTCCACTTGTTAAATGATGCTAGTAATATGTGTCCCTCTTCAGTTACTTTGGGCCCAATGAGAGCCCACCAAGTACTTTGCAAGAAACATCATGAATTATTGTAGCTGATTCTCCCCATAGCACATGACAGTAAAGCCAATTTCTGGATTCTTCCTGTCTCCCAGGTCAACTTCTTTAAGAAAAGATTGCAAACAAAAAAGGTGTAATTATATCTGTTACAGACAACTTCAAAGTGATGGTCATAATGCTCTGAGTCATTCCTGCATTTCTGTATATGGTCAGCATCTCAGAGAGTCTGTGCTTAAAGGCACAGTGTCTTGAAAGGCACTTGGTACTGACATCATAGTCATTAAATGAGTGTTTGAATACAGAGAACTACTCTCTCTTTCCTCCTCTAGTGGAGGAAACAAAACAAACACCCAAGATGCATTTGCTATAGAGCAGAGAATACCACAAACCTTAGAGTCATACTTAAAAAAAAAAAAAAAATTAGAGAGAAAGAGAGCACACACAAGCAGGGGAAGTGGCAGGCAGAGGGAGAAGCAGACTCCCTCCTGAGCAAGGAGCCCGGTGCGGGACTGGATCCCAGGACCTTAGGATGATGACCGGAGCCTAAGGTAGCCATTTAATCAGCTGAGCCCTCCAGGCATCCCATTTTAGAGTCATACTTGATGCCACTCTTTTACTCAAGTTCCAAGTACATGGCTGCACTTTAGATATACACATAAAATAATACAACTACTTGTGTCCTAGTCCAAGCTACATTATCTATTACCTGGATAATTGCATTAACCTCTTAATAGGTCTCTCTGCTTCAAATTTTGTACGCCTATAACCTATTCTCCACACTGACTTTTTAAAAATAAAAGTCAGAATATGTCACAACAGACTCACAACATTTCCCATTTTCAGGGAAATGCAAATAGAAACTACAACGAGCTATCACTTCACACCTGACAGAATAGCTAACATCAAAAACATAAGAAACAAGAGTTGGCAAGTATGTGGAGAAAAAGGAACCCATGCACTGTTTGTGGGAATGCAAATTGGGGTAGCCACTGTGGAAAACAGTATGGAGGTTCCTCAAAAAATAAAAATAGAACTACTCTATGATCTAGGAATCACAGTATTGGGTATTCACCCCCAAAATGCAAAAACCCTGATTCAAAGGGATACGTGCACTCCTATGTTTATTGCAGCATTGTTACAATAGCTAAGTTATGGGACCAGCCCAAATGTCCTTTGGTAGATGACTTAATAAAGAAGATGTGATAGAATATCATTTAGCCATATAGAAGAAAGATCTTGCCATTTGCAGTGACATGGATGGATCTAGAGAGGATAATGCTAAGTGAAATAAATCCATTAGAAAAAGACAAATACCATATGATCTCACTCGTTTGGAACTTAAAAAACAAAACAAACAAACACAGGTAAAAAGAGAGAGAGACAAACCAAGAAGCAGATTCTTATCTGTAGAAAACAAACCAATGGTTACCAGCAAGGAGGTGGATAGGAGGGTGGGAGGAAGAGGAGATGGGGATAAAAGGGTACATTTCTCATGATGAAAAACAGAAAAGAAAAGAAAAAGGAATATGTCACCTTTGTCCTCAAACCCTTCCAATGACCAAAGTCCTCACCACAGCCGATGAAGCCCTATATGCTCTGCCTTTCCCTCATGTTTCTCTGACTTCATCTCTACTCTTTCCACCCCTTTCTTATTTGACTCCAACATACTGGCCTCTAAGCCGCTCCTTTCCTCAGAGCCTTTGCACTAACAATTCCCTTTGCCTTGACTCTATATCCCCCAGATACTCATTTGGTGTGCTGCCTTCCTTCTTCCATTTACTTCTTTCTCTATTCAATTGACTTATTATTTTTTTATAAAGGTCTATCTAAATTAAAACTCTCCATTACTCTCTATTTCCCATTTCCTATTTTTTTCTCCACAGCATTTATTACCACCTACCAATTATAAATCTGTTTATTTGTTTATCATCTGTCCTTCCTACTACATGAAGGGAGAAAAGAGACATTATTTGTTGCGATCACTGCTGTATTCTCAGCATGAAGAACAGAGCTTGTCATGAAATAACACTGAGTAAATGAAATGGTATGATATTATGTTAGGCTCACTATAACCTCTGATCATTTATTCTAATTATTCCATATATATATACCAATTGGTATGTAATAATCTACCTCAAAACATAGAGGTCTATGTTTTGCTTGTGAATCTATAATTTGGGCAGAATTCAGTTTGGAAGTCTTATTTTGGCTCCCTTTGGCAACCGCTAAAGCAGCTTAGCTGGAATTGGAAGGATACATATTCAAAATGGCTCATTCACACAGCTGGTAAGTTGGAACTCAGTATTAGCTAGCAGCTTGGTTCCTCTCCATGTGGGCTCTCTGTGACTTCTTGGGCTACTTCGCAGAATGATGGCCAAGTTCTAAGACTGAGTGTTCTAAGAGAACAAAGTAGAAGTACATGGCATAGTTTGATTTCTCTAGTACCCTACTAGTCAAGGCAGTCACCAAGGCCTATCCAAGAGGAAAAGAGACATGGATTTCGCCTCTTAATGGGGAAGTAGCATGGCTCTACAAGCACAGGCAGAATGGGTGATGTTATTGTAGCTATCTTTTAAAAATATAATCTGGGGACTTCTGGGTGGCTCAGTGGGTTAAGCCTCTGCCTTCAGCTCAGGTCATGATCTCAGGGCCCTGGGATCGAGCCCCACATCGGGTTCCCTGCTCAGCGGGGAGTCTGCTTTCTCTCTCTCTGCCTGCCTCTCTGCCTACTTGTGATCTCTCTCTCTGTCAAATAAATAAATAAAATATTAAAAATAAATAAATAAATAAAATATAATCTGCTGTGCTAATTAAAGCCAGTCTTTGAGAAATTGTAAAATAATTATAACAACAAAAACATTGGTATGTACGGAACGGTCCTATATAATAGCTGCACTTTTCTTGGGCTCATGTTAAAAAGTTATGCTTAAAAAAAAAATCCATTTCTCTCTGGACGTTATTTCTGGTGCTGCCTCCTGTGGCTCTTCTCCAGCTTTGATAAAAACCCTTTCAAATGGACTTCCACTAGGTCTGAATTCTTGCTCTTTTCTCCTCCGTTATTAGTTATATTAAATAAAAATTAAAATATCAATAAAAAGGCCAGTAAGTGTATTTTGACCACACATCAAAAGTGTTCTAATTCTTTTTTTTTTTTTTAAGATTTTATTTATTTATTTGACAGAGAGGGAACACAAGCAGGGGGAGTGGGAAAGAGAAGCAGGCTTCCCACCCAACAGGGAGCTTGATGTGGGCGGGGCTCAATCCCAGGATTTTGGGATTATGAGCCGAGATGAAGGCAGACGCTTAACAACGGAGCCACCCAGGTGCCCCTAATTCTTAACTGACTTCTTTTTCAAATATTCCTCCTTCTGTGCAGCTGAACAGACTTGGGTTAAAATCATGGCTTCTGAAAATACTGCCTGAACAACCTTTCTGAACTACTTGTTTGCAGTCTTTGCCAGTTTTTCTATTGGCTTGTTAGTGTCTTCCCCTGTTGATCTGTAAGTGTTCTTTATGTAATAAGGACATTATTTCTTTCCCTCCTGGGTTGTTGTTCACTTTTCAATTTTATGTGAATTATTTGTTGACGTATGTAAGTTTACAGCTGATTATGGTTAGTTTGGCATTGCTTGCAGTGCCTCTATGAACCAGAAGGAGTGCAATCAGAAAGCTGTCAGACCATAAAACTGTATTTCAAGAAACAATAGGCAAATAGGAAAATGAACAAATTACCAACTCTTCTACGTCCAACTGTACCTGAAGAAGAGGGCAGCTACTGGCTACTGGCCCCCAAATTGTGAGATATATGAGGAGAATAGAGATGAAAGGCTGGGAGAAGCTAGTCAAGATTCCTTCTGTTACAGAAGGGCAGGAGCAAGTGTGTGTGTGTGTGTGTGTGTGTGTGTGTGTTTCAGGGGATGGGGTGAATGCCTCAGGAAGAGAAGGTGGTTAATGATAGACTCAGTAGGTGTCAGTAAATGACTTTACAATTCAAAGTGCTATTCTCTTAAAACCAGGAATTAGAACAAGACTTTATGGACATTATACAGGTCATACTCACATACATCTGTGAGTTTGGTCTTAAAATATGAAACAATCTCTACGTGTGCCACAACTGTCTTTTGTATTTCTATCTTCTTCTTTTTTTCTTTTTTTAAAGATTTTATTTATTTATTTGACGGATCAGAAGTAGGCAGAGAGGCAGGCAGAGAGAGAGGAGGAAGCAGGCTCCCCACTGAGCAGAGAGCCGGATGTGGGGCTCGATCCTAGGACCCTGAGATCATGACCTGAGCCAAAGGCAGAGACTTTAACCGACTGAGCCACCCAGGTGCCCCATGTATTTCAATCTTCTATAACACAAGGATGGACATTCTTTCTTTAGCATGGAATTGATATTTCCTGGCCCCACTGTCTCCTAATTTTTGCCCCTCTCTTTAAGGCATTAACACCTGCTACCAGGGTTTGGTTAAGGCAAAGACAAACTCAGGGTGGGATGCCCTTTTAAGACTTTCTGAGGCTCAGTAGCTGTGAATTGTATATTTTGAGGACTTTAAGGGACTGAATCAATTTTGAGATGGCTTCAAGTTTGAAACCAACAAACCAGAAACACCCTTTTGGGCCCCAGACTCAGGGAGCATCAAAGAGGGAGAATGAGGTTTAGCATGCACAAAGAGGGAGAATGAGGTTTAGCATGCACAAAATCTTCATTAGCACCACAGTAATTCATATAGACATTTAGTATTTTCTCAGTTTTTCTAGTACCATGTAAACGCAGCTTCAAGATCTTTTCCCCCACCCTACCTTCCCCACCCAGAAAGCTTTCTGTCCCATGCCCCTGCTATGTAGAAATCCTAAAGCCATTGCTAGTTCATTATCTGCAGTGACCCACAACATTTGGCTTCCTGTCTTGGCTTGATGGTTACAGTCTTATCTTTAGTTTTTGAGTAACGTAACTGAGAGCCTTTTGAACTTTGCCCAACTTTAAGTCTCAATGTTTACATTGGAATAACAGGTTCTGATCAGCATTAGTATGAGCACAAGTAGGTATAGTGTTAACTTCTCTACTAAACTGGAATGTTTGTCTTTATTTTACTGTATGTACTTTTTTTGGTTGTTTAATTATGGCAGTGATCATTAAAACATTAAATCATAGATAAAGTAAAGGCCCAGGTAAAAAAAATTTCTAAAATGGTTCTTTACTTAAAACCAATCAATTTATAATAACTTTCTGACAACCAAGAGTGTAAAATTAATATGACTTTCTAGATGACAGACTTTTTACATTTTGTTGTTACCATTACATGACATATTTGTTAGAGAATCAGAAAATAAACTATTTTGCTCAAAACAAACTCAGTTTTGTTTTTTGTTTTCTTTTTCTATGAGAGACTATATACTTTTTCTTTTCTCTCTCACTCTACTGGAGTTCCTCTCATGTAGAGCTCAGTATTTACTGGAGGAAATACTTGTTAAAGATGCTGGTGAAGGGTGAGACCTAAAGACATGTTCAAACAGCAAGCTTGCTAAATTGCTATGCAGAAAGCCAGGTGAAGAATTTGGTTTTTTGTTTTGTTTTGTTTTGCTTTGTTTTTGAGGAGTGGGGTGGATAAGAGAGAGGGGGAGGAAGACAGAGGAAAGTGAAGCCATTGCCCTGGCTTTCTATGGGTTGACCCCTCTACATGGCTCCACATATCTTCAGTGAAGGCTACCAAAATTCACAAGAAGTTGTTGGAAGTGAATTTCTTGTGACAACTCATGAAGGGCTAAGTTCTGGGAAAGTATTAAAGAAAGAGGAACAAAAACAAAAACAGCAAGCACCAAAATATGAGCCAAAGACAGAGATGACTATGGAATCATAACCCACTGGGAATTAACAGAAATCCTGATTAAGACATTGGATTTTATAGATCTCAGGAATGGAGGGATTGAGCTCTCTGAGGGTCAAGGAAGTTTCCCTGTTGAATCTGAAATAATCCCCAAAGATAGTTATTTGGGGAAGGTAGGTCATTACCTGACACAAATCTTCAAGCCTGACAGTTCAAATTAAAAGGAAGGAAAACAATTGCTTAACTTTGTAATTTGGAAATTTTAAACCCATGTAATAAGAATAGCTTTTTATGTATTACCTTAAAGAATCTACTGGTTCTGTTTTTTAACACTCCCTCTCCCATCCCCCAAATTTTGCAGAAATATATCTTATTTTATTTTTTTAAAAGATTTTATTTATTTATTTCACAAACAGAGATCACAAGTAGTCAGAGAGGTGGCAGAGAAAGAGAGATAGGGGGAAGCAGACTCCCCGCTGAGCAGAGAGCCCAATGCAGGGCTTGATCCCAAGACCCTAGGATCATGACCTGAGCCAAAGGCAGAGTCTTTAGCCCACTGAGCCACTCAGGTGCCCCAATATATCTTACTTTAAAGTAGGTAAGCAGGAATACCTGGCTGACTCAGTTGATAGTGTGACTCTTGACCTCAGAATTGTGAGTTTGAGCCCTACACTGGATGTAGAGTTTATTTGAAGAAAATAAAATCTAAAATAAGTAAATAAATAAATAAACCTAACCAAAGAGGTAAAGGATCTGTGCTAAAGAAACTACAGATCACTCATAAAAGGTATTGAGGAAGACACAAAATGGAAAAACATTCCATGCTCATGGAATGGAAGAACAAATATTGTTAAAATGTCTATACTACCTAGAGCAATCTACACATTCAATGCAATCCCTGTCAAAATATTATCAACTTTTTTCACAGAACTGGAACAAATAATCTTAAAATTTGTAACAGAAAAGACCCCAAATAGCCAAAAGAATGTTGAAAAAGAAAACCGAAGCTGGCAGCATCACAACACCGGACTTCAAGCTCTACTACAAAGCTGTAATTAACAAGACAGTTTGGTACTGGCACAAAAACAGACACATAGATCAGTGGAACATAATAGAGAAACCAGAAACAGACCCTTAGCTCTGTGGTCAACTAATCTTCAACAAAGCAGGAAAGAATATCCAATGGAAAAAAGATAGTCTCTTCAACAAATGGTGTTGGGAAAATTGGACAGCCACATACAGAAGAATAAAACTGGACCATTTTCTTACACCACACACAAGTATAAATTCAAAATGGATGAACAACCTAAACGTAAGACAAAAATTTATCAAAATCCTTGAGGTGAACACAGGCAGCAACCTCTTTGATCTTGGCTGTAGCAACTACTTGGCTGTAGTACTTGTTTTTGTAGCAAAAACAAGTGTCTAGTTTTACTGGAGGCAAGGAAACAAAAGCAAAAATGAACTACTGGGATTTCATCAAGATAAAAATCTCTTGCACAGCAAAGGAAATAGTCAACAAAAGTAAAAGGCAATATGGAATGGGAGAAGATATTTGCAAATGTCTTTTTTTTTTTAAGGTTTTATTTGTTTATTTGTCAGAGAGAGAGAGAGAGAGAGCACAAGCAGAGGGAACAGCAGGCAGAGGGAGCAGCAGGTTCCCCACTGAGCAAGGAACCTGATACAGGACTCAATCCCAGGACCCTGGAATCATGACCTAAGCGGAAGGCAGAGGCTTAACTGACCGAGTCACTCAGATGTCCCTGATATTTGCAAATGTCTTATCAGATAAAGGGCTAGTATCCAAAATCTATAAGGAAATTCTCAAACTCAACACCTAAAAAGCAAATAGTCCAGTCAAGAAATGGGCAGGGCCACCTGGGTGGCTCAGTCGGTTAAACCTCTGCCTTTGGCTTGGGTCATGATCCCAGGATCCTGGGATTGAGCCCCGAGTCAGGTTCTCTGCTCAGCAGGGAGCCTGCTTCCCCCTCTCTTTCTGCCTGCCTCTCTGCCTACTTGTGATCTCTGTCTGTTAAATAAATAAATAAAATTTTAAAAGAAAGAAAGAAAGAAATGGGCAGAAGACATGAACAGACATTTCTCCAAAGAAGACATTCAAATGGCCAACAGACACATGAAAAATGCTCAATATCACTTGGCACCAGGGGAATTGAAACCAAAACCACAATGAGATACTACCTCACACCAGTCAGAAGAGCTAAAATTAACAACTCAAAACAACAGATGTTGGTGGGGATTCAGAGAAAAGGGAACCCTCTTACACTTTTGGTGGGAATGCAAGCTGGTGCAGCTACTCTGGAAAACAGTATGGAGGTTCCTCAAAAAGTTAAAAATAGAGCTACCCTATGACCCAGGAACTGCACTACTAGGTATTTATCCAAAGGTACAAACAGTGATTCAAAGGGACACCTGCATCCCAATGTTTAGAGCAGCAAGGTCCACGATAGCCAAACCATGGGAAGAGCCCAAGCATCCATTAACAGATGAATGGATAAAGAAGAACTGGTATATGTAGTATATTTTATATATATAAAATATATGTATTGTATGTATTTATTATATATTATATATACAATGAAATATTACTCAGACATCAAAAAGAATGAAATCCTACTATTTGCAACAATGTGGTTGGAATTGGAGGGTGTTATGCTAAGTGAAATAAGTCAGAGAAAGACAAATACCATATGAGTTCACTCATACATGAAATTAAAAAAAAAAGAAAACATGAATAAAGGGGAATGGAGGAAAAGAAAGTAAGATGAAAATAGAGGGGCATCGGGACACCTGGGTGGCTCAGTCGGTTAAGAGTCTGTATTCAGCTTAGGTCATGATCCCAGAATCCTGGGATCGAGTTCCTCATTGGCCTCCTCCTTGCCCAGTGGGGGGCCTGCTTTTTCCTCTGCCACTCCCTTTGCTTGTGTGCTCTCTCTGTCTCTGACAAATAAACTCGTAAAGAAAAAAAAAAGAAAGAAAATAGGGAGGCAAACCATAAGAAACACTGGACTCAAGGAAACAAACAGGGCTGCTGGCGGGGGGATAGGGTAATTGGATGATGGGATTTAAGGAGGGCACTTTGATGTAATGAGCACTGGGCATTATAAGCAACTGATGAATCACTAAATTCTACCCCAGTAACTAATAATACAGTATATGTTAACTAAATTAAATTTAAATAAAGAATTTAAAAAATAAAGTATGTAACTATTAGAAAATGGGATGGAAGACTAAAATTTTGATGTACCTAAGAATTAATTTTGATAAATCTCCCCAGATTTAAAAAAAAAAAAAAACCTCCCCAGATTTATGTTGAAAACTTTTTTTTTTAACGTATGAAAATTCATTTGTGTAGCTTTCATGATCTATTCTTTTGCATCATGTTCTCCGGGATTGATGTTTAGCTGTTCTTGTTAAGTCCTGGGTTTTAGAGTAAGCCGTTTCTCAATTTTGACATGGCTTCTCCACTCACTACCTCTCTGAACCTTAAATTCTTTATCTGGAAAATGACAGTAATAATAGTACCTACCTCCTGGAGGACTGAAAGGGTTAGAGAAATATTCTCTGTTCTTTATTTAATAGTTCTGGGTTTTTTTTTTAAGATTTTATTTATTTATTTATTTGACAGAGAGAGATCACAAGTAGGCAGAGGGACAGGCAGAGAGAGAGGGGAAGCGGACTCCCAGCTGAGCAGAGAGCCCAACTCAGGACTCGATCCCAGGACCCTGAGATCATGACCTGAGCCAAAGGCAGAGGCTTAACCCACTGAGCCACCCAGGCACCCTCTTATTAATAGTTATCGATGGAAAAACACATATGCCTAATTTTTAGACTGATACTTCATCATCTTCTTGGTTTTCAGGTTTATCTCCTGAAATGAATATGGGGAAAGTGTTAGGGTCTAAACACAAAGGGAGTTTCTATTGAGTAGGGCTAGACATAAACAAAGCAGGCAAGTGGTAAAAAGGATTCTTCACAAGGACTGCAACTGAAGGCTCCATAGCTATCAAATGCCTCCTCTACTGATGGGTAATATTCCATGATCAGAATTCTAACTGCTTAGGTAAAGATTTTGCTCATATCTAAAAACAAACACTGCTGGGAAACATAACTCCGGAGTGAATAATTCTTACATACTTTTTTCCAAAAAAGAGGGGTTTTGAATGAGATTATTATGAAGGAGAAAATATGGAGGGCAATGGACTTCTGATAATCATAAAAAGAGAAAACAATTAGAATATTGAGAAGAGAGTGTTCCAAAGACAAATGAAAAGATTTAGTGATTAAAATATCAGAGAATCTATCTGCAAAATCCTGATATTGTAGCAGATTATGAATCTGGGCAGTGTTAGATGAGCTGACACAGAGAGGGGAAGCTTCGGTCTGTGGGTGTGGTTAGGCTTGCCTACCTGCCTCTCTTAGCTGGCTTACCCGCACTGTTGGAATTATCTGGCTAACTTCTCTGCAAATTCATGTGGTCTTGGAAACTGAAGGTTAGAACTGAGGCTCGCAGTGAGTGTGGTGGCCCACTCAGACTTGTGGGGCCTTAGATGTAGTTTCCATGATTTCACTGGAGACTTGGGGACTGAGCAAGCACAGGAGATCTGCTGGAGACCAAAGGGATTTTCTAAATCATGGGCTTGTCAGGAGTTAGGCTTAGGTTTGAGTCCTGACTCTGGCTTACTCATTGTGTGACTTTAGCAAATTGCCTAACCGCTCTAAACCTCAGTTTTTTTTATCTGTAAAAGAAAGATTAACAATACCTCGCGGAGTTGTGACTATTAAATAATACAGTTCACAAAGCAGATGAACAAACAAAGAAACAAAGAGACAAACAAAAAACCCAAATTCTTAAATACAGAGAATAAACTGTGGTTGCCAAAGGGAAGATGGTTGGGGGGAATGGGTGAAATAGATAAGGGAGATAAAGAGGTACAAACTTATAGTTATAAAATAAGTAAGTCAGAGATGAAGAGTACAGCATAGGGAATATAGTCAATATTATAATAACATTACTTGGTGACAGATGGTGACTACAGTTATCTAGGAGAGCCATGAGTAATGACAGAATTGTCGAATCATTATGCTGTACACATGAAACTAACAAAACACTGTATGTTAATTATACTCCAATAAAAAATATATGTAAGTTCATGTAAAGTGCTTAGCATTATACTTGGCACATAATAAATACAATATAGCTATTTTCGTAATTAATTTTATGATGGGGGTATGATGGTTTATCTTATGTGTCGACATGGCTAGGCTATGGTATCCAAATATTTAAACAAATGCTGACGTAGGTCTTGCTGTGACAGTATTTTGTAGATGTGGTTAACATCTATAGTTGGTTGGCTTTAAGTAAAGAAGACTACCATTGATAATGTGAGTAGGCCTCATCTAATCAGTTGGACACCTTAAGAGCAAAAACTGAGGGACACCTGGGTGGCTCAGTTGGTTAAAGGTCTGCCTTTGGGGGCGCCTGGATGGCTCAGTGGGTTGGGGCCTCTGCCTTCGGCTCGGGTCATGATCCCAGGTTCCTGGGGTGGAGCCCCATGTCGGGCTCTCTGCTCAGCCGGGAGCCTGCTTCCCCCTCTCTCTGCTTGCCTCTCTGCCTACTTGTGATCTCTGTCTGTCAAATAAATAAATAAAATCTTAAAAAAAAAAAAAAAGGCCTACCTTTGGCTTAGGTCATGATCCCAGGGTCCTGGGATCAAGTCCTACATCAGGCTCCCCACTCCACAGGGAGCCTGCTTCTTCCTCTGCCTGCTGCTTCCCCTGCTTCTTGTCTCCCTCTCCCTCTGTCAAACAATAAATAAAATCTTAAAAAAAAAAAAAGAAAGAAAGAAAGAAAGAAAATTTTAAAAAAGAGCAAAAACTGAGGCTTCTTGGAGAAGAAATTCTGCCTTGAGTATGCAGCATAACATCCTGCTTGAGTTTTTCGTCTGCCAGCCTGCCCTACAAATTTTGGGTTCAAGACTGCAACATCGACTCCTTTCTTTTTTTTTTTTTAAGATTTTATTTATTTATTTGACAGACAGAGATCACAAGTAGGCAGAGAGAGAGAGAGAGGGAAGCAGGCTCCCTGCTGAGCAGAGAGCCCGATGCGGGACTCGATTCCACGACCCTGAGATCATGACCTGAGCCGAAGGCAGCGACTTAACCCACTGAGCCACCCAGGCGCCCTCGACTCCTTTCTGAATCTCCAGCCGCCCGTCTGCCTACCCATGTCAGCCTAGCCAATCCCCCCAATCACATAAGCCAACTCCTTAAAATAAAGGAAGTGTGTGTGTGTGTGTGTGTGTGTGTGTGTGTGTGTCTCCTATTGGTCCTGTTTCTCTGGAGAACGCTGACTGATACAGTTAGTGTAATATATGTATTTAGTATAGTTTGGCCATAGAGCAACACAAGAATTTCAGAAAATCCACTAGATACAGTGGAAGAAGGAAAGAGGGCAAGAGAAGTTCTAACAAAACTGAGATCCTCTATACACCTTACTACACCCAGTTAAAACTTCCACACGAAGTGGGAGTCCCTCAACTAGTGTGTAACCCAAAATATTTACATAAAGCTTGTCCTGGTCCCTCTGGAGAACTTTTGAACTTTCACTTCACTATTACTGAGGATCTTCTCCCAGTGTGAGTTGCTTGCTCTATCATGCCCCTTCCACTGTGGCCCTCTGGGTTCACCGGAAGGAACTATCAGACTTGCCTCTGTTTTTATAGTTCAGGGACTTTACAGTTAGACTGAAGACTGAATGACGCTGTTTAAGAATCAGGTGCCCCAATGGCTCAGTTGGTTAAGTGCCTTAAGTGTAACTCTTAATCTCAGGTCTCAGTTTCACGGTTGTGAGTTCAAACCCTGCGTTGGACTCCATGCTGGGTATGGAGACTACTTAAGAAAAAAAGAGAGCGAGAGAGAGAGAATCACTGAAGGTAGTCTGGCCCTCCCAAACTCCTATTTCTGAGTGGCTCTGGACACAAAATGGCAACAAAATGCCTGGGAACAAAATTCTCTTCCAACACCTAAGGATTCCAAGGATGGATTCTTTCCTGGTTTATGTCATGTACTAGCTGTTAAATGTTTCCAAAATGAATACAGATATAACATAGTGATTGGGATCAGAGTTGGAATTTGTTTTTTAGGGTCCCAAAGGGCGCCAAACTGTTAATTAAACCTCAAATAAACTATTTGCTGTACCTGGGCGATGAAGCAGTTACTTCAGATTTTGCTTAGACATTACTCATATTGATGGTTCAGGTTTTAAAAATCCAACTTAGATGACTTAAAAACCACTTGTTTCACACATTGCTTAAGATTACTTAAAAATCAAGATGTTATTGAGCTTTGGAAGCCATTTGAACAAACGGAAACCTAAGAGGCAGCCTACCAGTGTGGAATGTCTTGAGGAGAAACATTTTTTTTTTTTTGCATTATAAATATTAAATGCATTTGGGAAGCTGGGTGGCTCAGTGGGTTAAAGCCTCTGTCTTCGGCTTAGGTCATGATCCCAGGGTCCTGGGATCGAGCCCCGCATCAGGCTCTCTGCTCAGCGGGAGTCAACTTCCCTCTCCCTCTCTGCCTGCCTCTCTGCCTACTTGTGATCTCTCTCCGTCAAATAAATATTAAATGCATAGTTGATTAAATATGGCCAGTTTAACTCCCTTAAGTTTCTTGTACCATGGGTCACATTCTAACCTATCACCAGCATTTTTTTTTTCCCTCTTTCTGTTCTGCCATTAAGTTTTACCTTCCTGAAATTCCAGTTTTATCAGATCGTGATTAATAATGAGCTTCTTCTGGGGTGCCTGGCTGGCTCAGTCAGGAGAGCATGCAACTGTTGATCTCAGGGTTGTGAGTTCAAAACCCACTTTGGATATAGAGACTATTTTTAAAAATATAACTAAACTTAAAAACAAAATAATGGGCTTCTCTGATTTAAACACAAGTACATAGGGGTACGTAGGTGGTACAGTTGTCTAAGTGTCCAACTCTTGGTTTCAGCTCAGGTCCTGATCTCAGGGTTCTTAGATTGAGGAGTACATGGGGCTCTCTGCTCAGCATGCAGCCTGCTTAAATTTCTCTCTTCCTCTGTCTCTGCCCCTCCCCACTACACTCTCTCTCCCTCTCTAAAATACATGAACAAATCTTACAAAAAATTCAAGAAAATAATCAGTAGTATCTACTTATATTTTCTAATTAAAATTCAATGAAAATTTCTTCCCATTTAGAAATTGTTTCCAAAAATGGAGCAAGAAGATCATTATAATGCCAGTGGATAGGAGCTAAGGAAGCCACTTCATACACAGTTTTATTGAGGGTAACTTACTGAAGGGAGGAGGGGGCAGAGAGATCAGGCAGACAATCATGCAGGTACTGTGCAGCTACTCTGCTCAAAGTCTGGAACTTAATCCACAGATTTTATAGAGGAAGTGATGTGCAGAGGTCATTGTGGTGAGGTCAAGGGTTTAACATTTAACAGACCTCGTGCACCATCTGAGGGCCAGAGGGGAAAGAAGGGAAAAGACAAAGTTATCTCTGCTAGTTATCTAAGCAACTTTAGGGAAGATCAGAACAAGTCTTCCTTCATTCCATTCAGGGCATACATCCACCTTCAAGGGGCCTGGAACACGTAGTCCCGAGGGAGAGCATTGCGTGGACATGAACAAGATGGAGGGCCAAAGATGGAGTAGCATTGTCGGCACTTCTGGGCTAGAACTCTGTTTCATCCTATTTTCCATGAAAGAAATAATTTGAGGAAGAATGGAGATGTAAAATTGTTGAAAATTATAGTTCATTTGATCAAAATCTGAGTTTTGATCTCATTTATGTTGCTACCCACTCTGTATCTACATCCAGGTTATTCAACAGCTCTTTTTCATTCAACAGGTAAAACATACAACCATGCCAAATGCCCTCATTTTAATTCATGACTGTGAACTCAAGTAGGTTATCGATGATGCCTGGTAGTCATACTATATTTATCTATTGAATTCATTTTTTCACTCTCCTGGACAACTCTTTCATACCTTTTCTTGTCTCCTTAAACTGCCAATATTTTTTCCACCCTCACTCTCAGATGATGACATTTCTTATTTCACGAGGAAATAAGCACAACCGGGAAAGAATGTCCACAAATTTTCATGAGCCATGCTTCTCCATGCTTTCTATCTTTTAACGGTGGGTGCGCTGTCCAGGATTTTGTTTGAGGCTAATTCTTCCCCTCTGGCACTAGACTCCATTCCTTCTCACCTATGCTGTGATGTTGACCCCAGATTTCTCCCTCTTCTCCACTGCACTCTCAGTTTGCCTTTTCTGAGAAATCTTTCCCATCGGCATTCAAACACAATGGTATTAATAACAAGGAAAAAATACTTTCTCAATTACTCCTCCATTTTTCACCTTTCCTTTATACCAAAACCATTCCAAAGTTTTGTCTGTTTTTCTGATTCTACTTTGTTTCCTTAATTTTTTCTTGGACCCACTTCAGTCAGACTTTTGCCTACACTGTTCCAGCTTATTATCAGCAATGAGTTCTCTGTTGCTAAATCCTCTGGTCATTTCTCTTGACCCATCAATAGCAACTGACTCAGTATGCTTGAAACACTTTTTTTTTTTTCCCTCTTGGCTTCCCAGACACTGTGCTGTCCTGGCTTCCCTTCCACTTTACCAGCTGCTCTTTCTCAGTCTCTCTCATTAGTTCCTCTTCTGCCCAACCTTTAATTTTCCCCTAGCAAAGAGTTGGTCATTGATCCTCTCCTCTTTTTCATTTATACTCACTCCCTTAATTCAATTTCATAGCTTTAAAAGTATCAGTAAGGGGGCGCCTGGGTGGCTCAGTGGGTTAAGCCTCTGCCTTCGGCTCAGGTCATGGTCTCAGGGTCCTGGGATCGAGCCCCGCATCAGGCTCTCTGCTCGTCAGGGAGCCTGTATCTCCCTCTCTCTCTGCCAGCCTCTCTGCCTACTTGTGATCTCTGTCTGTCAAATAAATAAATAAAATCTTAAAAAAAAAAAAAGTATCAGTAAGTCTGATTTCATTTTTAAAAACAAACAAACGTTAAGTATTCATACACTCAGAAATAAGACAGAAAGGAAATAGGCCAAAAAAACCAATGGTGGGGGTGCCTGGATGGCTCAGTGGGTTAAAGCCTCTTCCTTCAGCTCAGGTCATGATCTCAGGGTCCTGGGATGGAGCCCCGCATCGGACTCTCTGCTCGGCGGGGAGAAACTTTTTTTTTTTTTTTTTTTTTTTTGCATTATAAATATTAAATGCATTGGGGTAGCTGGGTAGCTCAGTGGGTTAAAGCCTCTGCCTTCGGCTCAGGTCATGATCCCAGGGTCCTGGGATCGAGCCCCGCATCAGGCTCTCTGCTCAGCGGGAGCCTGTTTCCCTCTCCCTCTCTGCCTGCCTCTCTGCCTACTTGTGATCTCTCTCCATCAAATAAATATTAAATGCATAGGTGATTAAATATGGCCAATTTAACTCCCTTAAGTTTCTTGTACCATGGGTCACATTCTAACCTACCACCAGCATATCTATGTGTATATCTATCCTCTCTCTCTGACTACTGTGATCTCTCTGTCTCTGTCAAATAAATAAATAAAATCTTTAAAAAGAAAAAAACATGATGGATATCATTTGATCATGAGATTACAAGTGTTTTTAATCTTTGCTTTTCTGTAATCACATTTTACCACAATTAATGTGTAATGTTTCTGTATCAGGTAAAAAAAAAGTATTCATGGCTGGAGGGATACAGACTTACCAATAAACTCTATTATTATTTTTTAATTGTATTTTGGAATTATTGTTATTATTATTTAAAGGTTTTGTTTTTAAGTAATCTCTACACACAATGTGCTCAAAGTCACAACCCCAAGATCATGCTCTACCGACTGAGCCAGCCAGGTGCCCTATCCAATAAACATTAAAACAGTCTTCTCCTACCCAAAGCATAGGAAATTTTTGAAAATAATGAGAAGCACGCATATTTGAAGCAATCTCTTGGGCTGCCTGGGTGGTTCAGTAGTTTAGCACCTGCCTTCAGCTTAGGTCATGATCCTAGGTTTCTGGGATAGAGTCCCGCATTGGGCTCCCTGCTCAGCAGGAAGCCTGCTTCTCCCTCTCTCACTCCCCCTGCTTGTGTTCACTCTCTCACAGTCTCTCTCTCTGTCAAATAAATACATAAAATCTTAAAAAAAAAAAAAGCAGCAATGTCTTATGGGTGGGAGAGAAGAAGCCTTGGACATCAAAATTATGCCAACTGACTTGCATTATCCAGGAGGGGACCTAATTATATTTATAAGTGCTGAATGATTGAGAGGGACATTCTCCTGGGGAAGGACAATGAGAAGGTTGAAAGGCTCAAGGATTCCATCCTATCAAGGATCTTAGGCTCTGGAATTTTCTTTGAAGTAGAATAAAAATTCACTGAATGCTTTTCTGTTCCCTAAAATTAGAATTTCAATAGCATTCTTATTTACAAAATCAGAGTTTTTCTTTAAAAAATTTTATTATTTTATTATATATTTATTAAATATATTTATTATGTTTTGTATTATATAAAATATAATTATATTATATTATATATTTATTTATTTTATATAAAATATTATATTATTTATTATATATGATATAATAAAAAATCTGTGTGATGAAATTCAGTGATTAAAACAACAGACTTGAACCTGGAACTTCACTTGATTACTAAACGTTACCAGTACTTTTGCACATATTTGTGCCACTCCTTTCCTGTCTTGTTCACCAGCCTGTCTCCCCAGAGAAAAAGAACACTAACCTAAATTTATCATTTCCATATCTATTTTAATAATGGATATTATTATATTATAATAATAATTAATAATATAATAATATTATATTATTGTGTATGCATATTTTCTTAAACAATGTATTATTTAGTTCTTTCTGGAACTTCCTAAAAATAACACCATACCTTATCATGCTTTCTATAAGTTTCTTCTGTAACTCAATATCATGTTTCTAAGGTTCATTCACATTGTTGTATGGAGCTGTAATTTGCATTGTTACATAATATCCTATGTGTTAACATTCCATACACATTCACTTATCAGGGGATATTTGGTCTGTTTTCAGTTTTTTCTGTTACTAACAATGCTACTATGAACTTTCTCAAACCTGTCTCCCAATACAAATGTGTACAAGTTATTCTAGCCAATAGCTTTTGTGCTTTTTTTCACTGCAACCCAAGTAATGAGTACATTTTACTCAGTAATTCAGTATACCTGTATGGCACACATGGTTCGCTATTCCTATGCTTCCATGCTGTAGAGTTATGTGCTGAGAGTTGCCTCTCAGAAGCACTGAGAAGTTTATATTCAAATACTGAGATCTCTGGGGATTAAAATTGATTTCTCTTTTTATCTTTAAGATAAATAAATAGAATTTTTGTTGTTGACTTCTAATTTAACTGCATTTTGTTTAGAGAAAATATTCCATATAATTCCAATTGTTTGAAACTTACTGAGTCATGCCTTATTGACTGAAAAGTGGTCAGGTTTTAGAAATGTGGTCCATGTGTGCTTGAGATGATGAGTATTCTCAAATTATTGGATATAAGTTTCTTTTTGTTTTTTTAAGATTTTATTTATTTATTTGACAGAGAGAAATCACAAGCAGATGGAGAGGCAGGCAGAGAGAGAGGAAGGGAAGCAGGCTCCTTGCTGAGCAGAGAGCCCGATGCGGGACTCGATCCCAGGACCCTGAGATCATGACCTGAGCCGAAGGCAGCGGCTTAACCCACTGAGCCACCCAGGCGCCCTTGGATATAAGTTTCTATCTTTAGGTAATAAATCAAGGTTCTTAATTACTTTGTTTAAATAGAGATATACACATATTTTTAAAGATTTATTTATTTGAGAGAGTGTTTGTGTGGTGTACGGAGTTGGGGGAGAAGCAGAAGGTGAAGGAGAAGGAATCTCCAGCAGACTCCCCACTGAGTTTGGAGCCCATCATGGGACTTGATCTGTGAACCTCAAAATCATGACCTGAGCCAAAATCAAGAGCCACTCACCCAACTGACTGAACCACCCATGCACCCCTGTTTAAGTATATTTTTAAGATTTTATTTATTTATTTGAGAGAGAGAGCAGGGGGAGGGGCAGAAGGAGAGGGAGAGCAAGGATCTCTAGGAGACTTCATGCTGAGCTTGGAACCTGATGTGGGGCTTGATCTTACAACCCTGAGATCATGACCTGAGCTGAAACCAAGAGTCAGATGCTTAACTGACTGAGCCACCGAGGAACCCCTAAGTGTATCTTTAAAAATACTTAAAAGTGAAATGAATTTGCTTTAGAGTATAATTTTATTGAGATAATTGCATAAGCAATTGTAAGAAATGATACAGAGAAATCTCTTCTATGTTTGCCCAGTTTCTCATAATAATAACATTTTGCAATTCTGTAGTATATCACAACCAGGTTACTAATATTGATAATTTGTCTTTTTCTATCACTTTAAGCCTTTCCATGTTCTTATTTTTCAGGTGTATCTCTTGCAAATAGTTTATCTCAGATTTTATTTCTATTTTGTAATCCAATCTATAACAGGCTAGTTCAACACATTTACATTTACTAAATTAGTAACACTTTTACTCATTTTCAATTTCTATTTTTTCTTTTTATTTTCTCATATGCTATTTTTCTTCTTTGTCGCCTTTTGTTTTTTACATTAAGGTTTTAAAAAATTGTTGTTAACTTGTATATTACCATATTCCACTTCTCCCCTTTACTAGCATGGAAATAGCATAGTCTATTTCTGTTCTTTCAAGGATCACCCTTAAAGCATTCTTAACAATATCCAAAGTTAATATCTTCTTTCCATAACAACATAACGAACTTTGAATCCTTTACTCTGGTCATCCCAACCTAAATGCTACTATTATTATTAATATATAGTTTCATCCTTTTCTTAATCCTCCAAATTAGCATTAAACAAATATTTCTTTAGATCTAACTACATATTTACCTATATCTTTGCTCATTAATTCATCTCCCACCTCCCAGCAAAGGATTATTTTTCATCTCTTTTGATTTGAGACCAGCAGCATTGGCATCACCTGGTAATTACGAGAAATGCAGACTCTTAGGCTCTCTGTGTAGATTTACTCAGTCTACAATATCTGTATTTTATGAAAATCCCTTGGTGATTTGTATACATATGAAAGTTTGAGAAGCACTGCCCCCAAAGAATTCCCTTTAGAAATTCATGGAATTCTTGTTCACTACAATCTGCCTGACATATCACTTACTTTGTGAAAACTTCTTTGACCACCATGGTATTATTCAAGACTCTTGATTGAGTATGACAGAAACCCAACTCCAGCCACCTCCCCACCACCTCTCCTTGCTCCTCCCTTAGTCTTCCCTGTCATAGTAGATGGCAACTCTAAACTTTTAGTTGCCCAGCCCCCAATTCCCAGCGTCAACTTTGATTTCTCTCTCTTTATCCCATAGCCAATCTGAAGGGGAATTATGTTGGCTGAAAATATATCCACATTTGCTCACTTCTCATCCTCTTGCTCTTCCCACTCCAGTCCATGCCATCATCATATCTCAATAGCTTCTGACTGGTCACCCCATTTCTACCTTTCCTTGATTTGATTCCTTGATTTCCTTGAGTTGATTCATTGTACAGGAGCCAGATGATGCTTTTAAACAGAAAACATGAGTCAGATCATGTCACTCTGCTTATTTGTCCCAGTTAGAGTAAAAGATGGCCAGTTAAGCCGTTATGTTGTCTGGTTCTGCTCTCTTCCTGATTTCATATCCTAGAATTTTCTATTTGGTTCATGCCATTCTAACCACACCACTAGCCTCCTTGTCATTCCTTGGCTTCACTAGGCACATTCCTCCCTCAAAGCTTTTGTACTTGCTTTTTTCTCTGCCTGGGATGTTTGTTGCCAGATGGCTTGCTCTCTAACCACCTTCTTTATGAGGTCTTCCCTGAGTATCCTCCTTAACATAACCCTTCTCCTCATTCCCTTTCCCCTTCCCTGTTTCAGTTTTCTCCATACACTTACACCAACTCATACACATTTTTTATTGCTATTTATGTGTTCAATTTATCATTTCAACTAAGTCAAATCAAGATCCTTTTTCTTCATTCTCCATTCTTCTCTTCCAAGATGATCTAAATTCCTAAGAAGCTTTCTTTCCTTTTTTTTTATTGTAGAAAAATAGACATAACATGAAGTTTGCCATTTTAGCCATTTTTCAGCATATAATTCAGAGACATTGAATACCTTCCTAATATGGTATAATGATCATGATTATCTAGTTCCAAAACCCTTTCATCACCCCAGCCAGAAATTTTGTGTCCATTTAGCAGTAACTCCTTACTTACCCCTTCCCTGGGCTCTACTACACTCCAGTCTACCTTCTGTCTCTATGAATGACTATTCTAGATACCTCATACCGGCGGAATCATACAACAGTTATTCTTTTATGTCTGGCTTACTTCATTTAGCATAATATTTTCAAGGCTCTTCTGCATTTTAGCATGTATCCATATTTTATCCCCTTTTATGGCTGAATAATATTCAACTGTATGGATATATCATTTTTGGTTTGGTGTCTAGGGTTGTTTTACCTTTTGGCTATTATAAAAAGTACTGCTGTGAACATTGGTGTTTCTGTTTGAGTTCCTGTTTCGAATTCCTTTAAGTGGCTTGGAGTAGAATTGTAGGGTCATACGGTAATTTTAGGTATAACTTTTGGAGGAACTGCCAACTCCTTTCCCCAGTGGCATCAGTTTTTACATTCCCACCAGCAATGCACTAGGACTCCAATTTTTTACACATCCTTGCCAACATTTGTGATTTTTTTGCTTGTTTCATAATGGCAATCACAGTGGGTATAATGTGACATTTCATTATGGTTTTGATTTGCCTTTTCCTAATGATTGATAACATTGTGTATCCTTTCAAGTGCTTAGTATACCTTCTTGAGAGAAATGTCTATTTAAGTTTTTTACCTATTTTTTAATTGGCTTATTTTTGTTTTTGTTGATTTGTAACAATTCTTTATATAATCTAGGTATTGATCCTTTATCAGAAATATAATTTGAAAATATTTCTCCTATTCCATGGATTATTTTTAACTCTTTTGATAGTCTCTTTTGATGTACAAACATCTAAAAATTTTAAAAAGATTTTATTTATTTATTTATTTGGCAGAGAGAGACACAGTGAGAGAGGGAACACAACTTGAGGGAGTGGGAGAGGGAGAAGCAGGCCTTTTGTGGAGCAGGGAGCCCAATTCGGGGCTTGATCCTAGGATCCCAGGATCATGACCTGAGCTGAAGGCAGATGCTTAATGGCTGAGTCACCCAGAAACCCTGCAAACATTTTAAATTTTGATTATGTCCAATTTATGTGTATTTTCTTTTGTTCTTTATGTTTTTGGTGTCATACTCAAAAATCATTGCCAAATTCAATGTTACAAAGATTTTTCCCTATTTTTAAAATAAGAGTTTAATAGTTTCAGCTCCTGAGTTTAAGTCTTTGATATTTTGGATTAATTTTTCAATGTGGTATAAGGTGAGGATCCAACTTTATTTTTTTGCATATAGATATTCAGTTTTCCTACTACATATTTTTTACTTATAGTACATATCTATTTATTGTCTGCTTATTCCCACTATAATTTAAGCTCCATCATGTAGGGTTTATGTTTGTTTTTGTCACTGATAGGCTGATTATCTATTGCTATTCTATTTATTGCTATTTGTGGTTAAAAAAAAACCCCACCCCAAAATTTAGTGCCATAAAACAACATTTTTATAATAAAATAAATTTTTATAATTTATAAAATAACATTTTATAATAAATAAACATTTATTATCTCTTAAAATTTTTCTTCTTCTTTTTTTTTAAGATTTTATTTTTAACTAATCTCTACATCCAATGTGGGGTTCAAACTCACAACCCTGAGATTAAAAGTCCCATGCTCCACCAACTGAGCCAGCCAGTGTCCCTCTCTTACAGTTTCTATGAGTTAGGAATTTGGGAACAGCTTTCTGACTGGTGCTGGCTTAGGGTTTCACATGAGATTCAGACATATGTCCTTTGAAGATGTTTTCTGGGGTGGCTGAACAATCCACTTCCACTGTGGCTCAGTGAGTAGCCATCAGGTTTGTCTTCGGTGCTATGAAATTTTTTCTTCAAAGAGTTCCACACACATGGTGGCTGGCTTTCCCCAAAGCTTTCATTCTAAGAGAACAAGGTAAAAACTCCAGTGTCCTGATAAACTAGCCTCCGAGGTTGTACTCTGTCTCTTTTGCGCTATTTTATTGGTTACACAGACCAGCCCTCATTCAACATGCAAGGGTCTGTACAAGCGCATGAAGAACAGGCAGCAAAAATCACTGGGCCAAAGTAGAGGATGGCTATCAAATGTACCTAGAATAGCGCCTGTCAAAATGACCAGGTTTTTTTTTTTTTTTTAAGTTTTTATTTATTTATTTGACAGAGAGAGACACAGTGAGAGAGAGAGGGAACACAAGCAGGGGGAGTGGGAGAAGGAGAGGCAGAACTCCCGCAGAGCAGGGAGCCTGATATGGGGCTCTATCCCAGGACCCTGGGATCATGACCTGAGCTGAAGGCAGATGCTCAACAACTGAGCCACCCAGGCCCCCAAAATAACTAGCTTTAATAAGTATTATATAATATATATGAGGCTTGGGAAAAGCAGGACTGACTGTAATCAGGGATTCTAATATCTTCAGGATGTTCTCCATCTCATTTTTGTTTTTCTGACTATAGTCTGGGTCTTTGTGTTCATACCTTTAGAGCTTCATAATGAGAAGGCAAAGAAAGGGACTTTACTTGTGCAGGTCTGGTTTGAAAAACCCCAGGGCACAACTCTCTCAGGCCTACCCACTTAACGCAGTCAGTGTGGTCTTGGGGTAATATGATTGATTTAGCTTGTGTCAGGTACCTACACCTATTAATAGAACATGGAAGGGGGTGTAAGCAAATAAAAATAGTACAACTCCTTGGACAGGGTTAGATACTCCCCATTTTGTATGTTTCCACCATAACATATCTCCATATGATAGAATATATCATTATTGTCTATTTATTTGTTATGTCTCTTTTCTACATCAGACTATATGTTTTTACATTAGAGCCTGAACACCGGTACTACATTTTTGTAACTCTAAACAATATAGGCTTTGTAGTGAAGAGAGACTTATCTTGCATTTTTGCTTTTCTTTTTATTGTCATTGTGACTTTGGATCAGTCTTAGTTTCCTCATCTTGTGAATGGGCCTAATGATGGCTGCCTCACTTGAAAGTTATTGCTGACATGTTGTAGTAAGTGAGAGTTTTAGTTATAGTTCCTCTTCTTAGGAAAGTACTTGACACAGCTGTAGATACTTAGTATGTTTGTGGTGAATGAATGAATGAATGAGAGTAAATAAATGAAACATTCCTAGTGACTTGCTTGGGATTCACTTGTAAATGAAGATCATAATAGGATTATGGTGAAGATTAAGTTAGAGGATAGATGAAAAGTGCTTCAAAGCCCAACTCATGGTAAGACTTCTAAAAAATAAGCTATCATTATTAGAGAGGCAATCTTCTAAAATTAACATATCTTATTGGATCTCTTTCGAGAGAATGGGAGAATAACGGAGAATAGAATATGTCCATTTAGCTATTTCTCACAACACATCACTTGCTTCTGTATTTCACAGTAAAATCTCAATTAATAGTCCTGAGTAATACAAATGCAATATCCATTAATAGGACACAATAGCCTGCAGTATTCCAAGAGCCAAAGAGTTAAAAAAAAAAAAAAAACCCAAAAGGTAAATTCTACCAGATTAAGAACATTGTCTAGTGTTGAATTCTAGGAGCTGAAACTACTTAATATTTGGCAGCTTCTAGCCCATGCCTCAGAATCAACACCCCAAATACAACAGTTTATAGACAGCTGTCATTCTGAGACAAGTCAAGTCATTTAAGGAAGGAGGGAGAAAGGAAGAAAGGACGGAGGGAAGGTGGGGAGGAAAGGAGAAAGGGAGGAAAGGTGAAAAAAAAAAACCAAAACCCAAAATCGATTAGTTTCTCAAAAGACCAAAAAGTGTTGGTTACTGCATTTCTGGTCCCCCACATTCCCAGCTTCCCTTGAAGGTCCTACCTAACAAATCTATAAGATGGAACCGAAAGGGTGTTAAATGGGTGGATCCTAGTGGCGATGCCATTGTAAACACTCCCTGTGAGTCAGCTACAAATTCAATTCAAATCCCCAGGCTCCACATCTTCTCTGCTTATGGTTACCACCAAAATGACAGCTGCCTTTAGAAATGCTAATGGGAAACAGGTAACTGCCGACAATGTTTGATTTTATATCAAAACATATAAAAATGTAAGCACTGGAACAGGAAATATTTTGCTACTGAGCTAGGGTTTATATACTTTGCTTAGTCTTCGAAACACAGGAACAGCTTGTTAACACTTCCTCAGTTTTATTTTAAGAATGTTATTGTATTATGGCCATTTGAGGGATTAACAAGAATTTATGGAACATTAGGTTTAATTTCACACCATAGGAAAGGTATTTTAGTAACTGACTTTTTGTAATTCAATACTGTTTCTTTACCTTGCTGTAATTGGCTACTGGTTATCTTTTTTGAGGGTACCTTCTCAGAGGAGACCTGAGGAATCCATAAGACCTTCAAATTTCTCATGTGGAGAGAAAGGACAGCTGAGAAAATGACTGGGTCACCATGGGATTCATTCACAAATTCCATCTGGTAGCAATGTTGAAGGTTGTGTGGTCTTTCAGTGATGACTTCAGCAACCATTGCTTCCCTGTTGTTAGGGGAGCACAGTTCATAAAAAAAGCTAAATTAGGGGCACCTGGTTGGCTCAGTAGGTTTAAGCCTCTGCCTTGGGCTCAGGTCATGCATGATCTCAGGGTCCTGGGATCGAGCCCGGCATCTTGGCTCTCTGCTCAGCGGGGAATCTGCTTCTGTCTCTGCCTGCCTCTCTGCCTACTTGTGATCTCTCTGTCAAATAAATAAATAAATAAATAAAATCTTAAAAATTATTCCAAACTTTTGAGCCAGAGAGCTGGTTCTTTTACCACAGCTGTGGCAGATATAATCTCTACCTATGCACAAAGAGCCAAGAGACGGCAATAGAATTGTGCGCTTCTTAACGATGTTCTTTCCTAAGATAACAAGTCTAGCAAACAAATGAAATGTGTTAGATATGAGGTTAAAGCCATTCTTATAACCTCATTACACTAAGAAGCCACAACTTTGGTGTTTCATTGAATTTGGATTCATGTTGTGGAAAGCAATAAGCCAAGTGAAATAGGACTTCCCTATTTCATCATGAGCCTTTATTTTTCGAAAGCAAGATATTTTGAACATTAGCTGGGAGTCTCAATGGAGTGTTGCTTCTCGTTTTTCTAGAACAGTGCTGCCAGGAGAACTTTCTGAGAGATGGAAATGTTCTATATCTGTGCTGTCCAAGATAGTAGCCAGTAGCCACATATGGCTACTACTGAGCTCTTGAAATGTGTGACTGCAAAGGGGAAACTGAAATTTTAATTTAAGTTGAAATGTAAACAATCACATGAGCTTAGTGGCTGCTGTTTGGGACAGTGCAGTCCTAGAATGTAACTGAGATGCCCTGGTTCTCTAAGGAAACCCCAAATGCCAGATGCCCAGGGTGAGGGTGGGTGTTGTTCACAAATGGGGTTGACTCCACTGGTGACTTCCTCTTTCGTGTTCTGGGTAGCTTTTGCCTCTCAGGAGAATACCTCTTTTGCTTTTTATTTCTGTGAGCAATGACTCATATGGTGACTTATAAAACACCTTTGGCAGTTGAGAGCATGGTGTTCTGAGATTTAACCCTTGCCAGGTTTAGAGAGAACAGAGTTCAGGTCCTCTCCTGTACGGTTGATACAAATCAATGCCAAGGGGGTACAGCATTAGAACATAGAAAACTTTTGAATTGCTAACCAAATTTCCCTCTAATTTAACTTTCTCCAAGCAGGGTGCCACTGCCCACTGCACCCATGCTTCCTCTTTTGAAGTTTCAGAGTGTGAACAGTGGAGAGGTGAAGAGCTGGAGCAGAGGTGGTGTTGGTGTGAAATTCACATGGTAGAATTTCGCTTACGCAAGTGTTCAAGCTCTTTGAGAGATCAGAATTAGCTATTTCTCTGTTGGATTGAGCTATTTCAGTGAAAAGTTCAAGTGTAAGCTCTTTCATCAAATAAATTGAGTGAGAAAAGGAAAGGAGTAAACCAGGGAGATTATTAGAGGGTCAGAGCTAATGGTATAAGCTTCTCTCCTCAGGCCATTTAAGATAAAATATCTCAGACATTTAACACAGCAGTGGTTATTTAGGTTATTTGGAATGTGTGTGTGTACATTATATATATATGTATATATATACATATACTCACACACATATATATACACATATATAAAAATAGGAAGTAGAGATCTTGTATACTTACATATACATGTATGTACATCGTGTGTGTGTGTGTGTGTGTGTGTGTATAGGACAAGAGCTGACTGAAGTCAGAAGGATGAAAGTTGGAGAAGCTCTCCAGGCACTGAGGAAAACATATGCACAAGCTCTGTGGAGGGAAGAAGATTCGAAGGATCAGAAGAGGCCACTATGGCTGGAAGAGAGACAGCAGGATGGAAGAGACAGCAGTAGTTTGAGAAGTGAGAAGAGGTGGAGAGAAGTGATGCGCAAGGCTCCTGACCATGTAGGGCTTGGGTAGTTAAGGGTTTTGTCTAAGAGAATGGGAAGCTAGTGATTGGTTTACCTAGAAGTGACAGGGTCACATAGCCTTCTGTGTGGTGAAGAGATGAGAGGGGAACTAGGGCACATATGGGTAAGCCTTTGAGAAGAGTAGGTTAGGCACTCCTTCACCCTCACCCATGTAGCTTGGACTAGGGTGGTGATGGAGGAGATACAAGAGAATAGATTCAAGGAAAATTTCAGAGCTAAAATCAACAGGATTTGCTGATAGATGTACTATATAGAGGGAAAAGTAGATTTTCAAGCTATCTTTTAAGTTTCTTATACAAAATGTGTTCCATTTCAATAAATTGTTGATTGAAGTTAACTTTAAATAACGGCCTGACCTAAAAGTTACGAAAAATTTTGCCTCATAAAATTTCAAGATTTCAAAGTTTTTTAGCTAGATGGAGGGCATGGCTCTACTTCCTCTATTTTAGTATTTCCTAAGCCTGTTTTTAAAAACATGTGGAGTTTTTCTTTTTCTGAAATGCTTACTACAGTGGAATCCCTTCCGGAGACTGCAAATTAATATCAGAAAATAACCACGGGCTATCTAGTGTCTAGGCAAACAATTTGGAGGTTAATTTTTGTGTGTGTGTGTGCTGATAATTACTGTCATTTTGTAATTTATAAATGTATAATGAAAGTAATTTATACTATCTTCATTATTTTTCTTCCCCGTTTTTCTTGGAGTTGGACCGGAATTAGTAGATAGTTTCTGTCCCAAACTAAGTACTTCTAAGAATTTCTTCGTTGGTATTGGATGGTTGCCCGGCTGGACCTCATACGTTTGTGCCTATGCTCTGCCCCCTGTCGGGCTCTGCACAAACCCAGTGCGTCGAGACGACTGAAGGTAGAGGGATTTGCAATCACAAGTGCTATTTGCACCTTGATTATTGTTTTTGAGAGTGACCTAGGTCACCTGTCGGGGAGCTTGGAAGGCCTTTCGGAAGCCTGCGCGTCGGCGTCGCGTGCCCGCGGCCTGGGAGGCCCGTGGGCGACGCGGTAGCTCGAGGCCCTCAGCTCCGAACTAGGGGTCTTCCCGGGCCCCTGAAGGGGTGTGTCCTGAGCAGCTTTTCCATGCCAGGGGCGGTCCAAGAGACTGGGGAAGTGTGCAATTTGTAAGGCCGAGGGCTGGCGCTTTGAAAGAGAGGCGGAGGAGGGAGCGGGATTTCCCCGCCCCCGATCCCCACGGCCCAATCCCTTCGGCTTCTCCTTTTCTCCACCGGCCGCCCGGCCCCTAACCTGCTCGAACCCATTATGCGGTAGAGGCGGCCGGTCTCTTTAAGGCCCTGCCGCGCCTGCGCCTTGGGCTTTCCTGACGCGGCGGGCCGGACCCTGGAGGAGCCAGCGGGCGGGCAGGGTAGGGGTCGGGTAGTAGTTAAAGCAGTCGCGGCGCCCGGAGGCGTGCGTGAGGGTCGGTGGCGACTCTGAGCTCTCGAGTGAGCGCGGTGCTCCGGAGCGGGCGGAGAGGACGGCCCGCGGAGCCGGAGCGGGGCCGAGGCGCTGAGACGCGGCGGCGAGGCTGCCGGCTGGATGGGAAGTTAATGTTTACGGCGGAGTCCACCCAACGTTTCCAAGGTGAGCGGCGCCGCGCCAGGCCGGGCGGGCCGGGAGGCCAGACGAGCTGCGAGCTCGGGTTCTGCGGGGCGCACGACGGGGCCGGGGCGCGGCGAGTGGGGCCGCCACCAAACTTGCGGCACGAGCGGGGCGGGCGTGCCCGGCCCCGCTGGGGCCTAAGTTCCCTGAGGCCGCGGCGGCCCGGGACCCTCCTCCCGTGGGCGCTGGGGAGGAAACTCGCCAGCGGGTCTTCCAGGAGAGTCCCCGGGAGGTGGAGAGACCGGGCAGCTTCGGGGTAGTTCCTCACTAATCCTGTGTTGGGTGGGGGGAGATACTGACCTTTCACCCCCACCCTGGAGGCCAGAAGATCGTTCTCTTTGGGTGTCCTGATGGAGTGAGACCGCCCGCACCCCTTACTTGCGAAGTTGGCGTCTTGATTTGGCCTCCGGGATTCTCCGCAGGGCCGCGCTCCAGGCAGGTGATGGGCTAGCCAGGTGTGCTAGGTGACTCCCAAGGATGCACTTGGAGAGCGTTTGTAACCATCGCTGAATCACCTTATGACTAGCGGGGCAAGCCTCAAATTAACCGCAGAATTTCCGGTCGATTGGAGTGTGGTGCTGGTGTTTGCTTTAGAATTGCCGTGATTTCTTTGTGTCTGTCTGTTTTGGGGCATCTTAGATCAAGCCGGTTGTCATCCCTTCACCGAAGAGTTAACCAAAACTTTTGCAATGGTACCTTTGCTTTTCTCCTATCCGTTGCTGTTAGAGGTGACTTTGAAAAGCATTTTCTTGCAAAGATAATCTTTTCTTTGGTTTACAGTGTAGAACAATAAACCCCTTTCTTCTGTGAAAGAAATCCAGTGCTTCTTGAAGTTCAAGAAAAACTGTGGGTTGGTAGTTTTTACCTTTGTTCTGGACTGATACGTGTTAGTGCCCCCCCCCCTTTCTTTCTTTTTTGGTTTTTAATTTTATTAGTAAACTTTCTTGAGTTTACCCGAGGCTTTTCTGTTCTAAAGTGCTGGCCCAAGGTCTCTGAGAACTTTGTGTCAAGGAAACTTAGAAAACTTATTGAATATACAGAAAAAGTGCACAATCCTGAGTGCAGGTAAAGAATTTTTACCGTCACAGATAAAGAAACAGAATATTTCTAGGTTGGGATTTATACCTAGGGGTGGAATTGTTGGTTTGTGAGATATGTGAATGACAAAACTTTAGTATTAGTTACTGTTGAACATTTTCCAAAGTGATTGAGCTAATTAGCAGGGAATGATAATTCAATTACTCCACATTCTTGCTGATGCTTGTTGGTTGGAAACATTTTTGCTATTCTGGTTGAGGTGCAGTAATATATTGGTGTGGTTTTATTTTGCATTTTCCTGATGATTGTAGTTTTATCTTTTATTGGCCATTTATGTATCTTCTTTTGTGAGATGTCTGTCTTATTTTTTTATTTACGGTTTTATGAATAAGAGTTCTTTCTGGAAGGTATGCACACACATACCTCTATCTATAAACTATACATAATTTATCTTATTCCACTCTGTCTTTTCACTCTTTTAATGTTTTTTTATTTTAATATTTTATTTATTTATTTGACAGAGATCACAAGTAGGCAGAGAGGCAGGCAGAGAGAGAGAGAGAGAGAAGGAAGCAGGCTCCCCACGGAGCAGAGAGCCTGATGCGGGACTTGATCCCAGGACTCTGAGACCATGACCATAACCCACTGAGCCACCCAGGTGCCCCCTTTTTTGAAGGATGAACAACTTTAATTTTAATGAAATATATTTACTGTTTTTCTTTATGAGTACTGCTTTTTGTGGCCTATTTAAGACATTTTGCCTAGCCTAGGAATATGAAGATATTTTTGTGTGTTTCTTACAGAAGTTTTATTTTGTTTTACTTTCCACATTTAATATGTACAATTTACAGTAAATTTCAGATGGATTGTAAGGGGTCAATATTCACTTTTAACCAGGTGGATATCTTTTTGACCCAGCACCATTTTTGGAAAATGCCAGACTTGTCCTTCTGCACTATGTGGCACTTTCATAAATCAGATGACTGTTTAAGTGTGGCTCTATTTCTGGATACTCTATTCTGTTTTATTGGTCTATTTGTTATCCTTGCACCAGTATCATTGTATTAATTAATGTAACTGTATAATAAACTTTGATATGTGATAGTATAAGGCCTCCAACTTTGTTTTTTGATACTGGGCAGTTCTTGGCTCTTAGCATTTCTGTATACATTTCAGAATCTTCTTGTCAATTTCAACAAATTTTGGAAATTGGAATTGAATCTATACATATATCGATTTGGAGAGTATCTTAATATTGGGTTTTCCAGTTTATGAGCATGGCATATACCTGTATTTATTTAAGGCCTTTTAAAATTTCAATAATTTGTAGTTTTCTGTGTAAAAGTTTTGGACATCTTTTATTTATTCTTAGGTATTTGAAATTTTTTGGTGTTATTGTGAATGATACTTTAAAATATTTGTGGCCAGTATGTAGAAGTGCAGTCGATCCATGTGTTTAATCTTCATTCAGGACCTAATCCAAATTATACCTTGTATGTTCTACTTTTCCAAGTTGGTTCTTTCTTTCTTTCTTTCTTTCTTTCTTTCTTTCTTTTTTTTTTTGGTGTGGTGTCTAGGACCAATTAAGGAGTTATAGAGTGTTTAGTATATTGACAATGTCTGTGTTGGGCCATTGCTGATACAAAGCTGATTAAAATGCAGCTCCTGCCCTTAAGGGGTTTAGAGTCTAGGAAGGATAAGTGGAAATCCAAAAAGAGACCTTTATCCTCCACTGTAAGTGCTATTATGAAAATTGGTTTGGCAGCATACAAAAAGGACATTTAAATCAAACTGGGCAGGGGTGGGAGTCGGGAAGGTAATCGACTGGCTCCCACTGTCCTGAGGGCTGAGCAGAGGATGTAGCTGTGGGTAGGTAGGGGCTGCTATTCACTATAAGTGCTTCTGCTTAACTCTTTGGCTTTCTGCCTTAGCCTCACTCCACTCTTTGGAGTCTGGAGTCTCTCCATGTCAGTGTTTCTAGGGAATAAATTTATGAGATGGTATAAATGAAGGAAATATAGATGGATGCAGACTTTACATTACTAACCTGCTCTTCAGCCCCACATCTCTCTCCCACTGACCACATACCATCTAGAGACTCCCAGCTCTTGAGCCTTCCTGGGGTTGTGTGATTGAGGCATATCAGCTACTTGACCATATTCCTTATGCAGGCCTGTAAGTTTGGCTTCATCTCCTCTACCCAATTAACATGTTCTTCTCTTTCTCATTTCATGGATGCCATATCTTATCTGTCTGAGAATGTTAAAGATAATTTCTTTAAGCTTTCTTTTCCTTGCATAGTTCGTTTCCTCTAAGTTACTTTTTTTCTGTTTGGTGTAGCCTCAGCAATTAAGGCCCTCCTCAGAGTTTTGATAATCCGTGGTTGGTTGTTTATGAGTGAGAGTGGGCATCTAAAAGTTGATAGGAAGCCCTGAGTTTGTAGATTGGGTTAATTGACTTTCAGTTTTACTCTAGAATCTGCATAGAACAGTGGTTCTCAATTTTGGTTGCACATTAAAATCACATGGTCCCGGAGGGGGGGCTTTAAAAATTCTATGTTGTGTGCTCGTGTGCTCGGGCGGGCGTGCTTGCACACACACACACACACACACACACACACACACACACACTGCTAAACCAAACAGAGCAGAATCTCTGAGGGTAGGACCCAGGTAGCAATATTTTTTAAGCAATTAGGTAAGATTGCATTGCAGTTTGATTTTTGTCATGTGTACACCTGTGTTACCAGCACAGGATACAAATTATTGTGAAAACCTTAGAAAATTGTTTATATCCCTTTGTTTTTGTCTTCCCCACTCCCTGCCCAGAGGCAACCACTATTCTGATTTCTATCTCCATAGATTAACATCAGTAGGTGATTCCCTTGTGTGGCCAAGATTGAAGCCATTGGTTTGGGTGGACTGTTTGAAGCTATTCCAGTGTCTCTGACTTTTTGGTCTGGTGGGATTTCCCCGTGAGTCTCTTCCAATTTTTGCTTGGAGGATAGAGGTTTGGTTGCCAGTGATCTGAGAAGTCAAGAAGGAGGGCTGAATAATGAACTGTACAACATTTAGTATATAAGGTCACATAATTTGCCTCTTTTTCTTGGGATACCTGTGTCTTCTACCATGTATGGTTTATCCTTTTGAGAGAATAAATCTCCCATCAGCCGCTGCATTGAGGAAGGGCCACTTAGTAGCTTAGAGGAGAAATGGGGTCTAGGTTTCTAACTGTTCACAGCTTTCACCTGAACCTTTCTTACTTTACTGTCCCCTCTTTGTTCTGGCATCCCTGAGCCTTTTGAGGATTGTATGGTATAAATTGGGCTTGTTCTAAGTTGCCAGCACTGCTGGTTTATAATTTGGCTGTCTTTGACAAAATCAGTTACCACTCCTCCATCTTTTCAGCTTCCAAAATTTTATTGCCATCATCTCTTCCTCCATTCTCCTGTCCTTGTGGTTTATGAGCTAAAAACAGAACACAACAACAGCATTTTCTTTATCCTTGTTTTAGTAGAGTTTTGGGGAGGGAAGAAAATTAGTTGTATATGTTCAATCTGCCAGCGTAACCTGGAAGTCCATCATCTGCTTTTCTTTATCCAAAAATGTGTTGCCATCTGCTGTTCACTGTTGTATCCTACTTGGAGGGTTATATCTTTTAAATCTTTTTGTTTTCTCTTAGGCTAAAGTTATACAGTTTAAAGTATTTCCCTTTAAATTATGTCCATCCTTTTCTGTGCTAAAATGTTCTTTTTCATAAGAAATTTGTGGTGTGTGTTTGTTTTCTGTAATGTCCTTATTTGGCAACGTAAAAAGCTGCTCTTCAAATTAATTTTTGACAAGTTTTGTGAAATACAAAAGTCTGCTTAATATTGCCCACAATTCCCAGTGGCCTTTTTGCTCCTCCACCAATTATTTTCCTTTTGTTTGCATATAAAATTAAAATATAAATAAAAGATAACATTATCAGTTATTACTATCTATCTTGGTGATTTGCTAGTCCTTCCTCTTGGAAACATGGAGGTTAATTAATGTTTTGTAGATAGAACCTCTTGACTGTGGCCCCATATGTGTTTGCTCAGAAAGGATCATCCCATTTCTCATTATTTAAGATTGCCTGGTGTTGTATTTGTTGCATTAACAGCTCTTATTTTAATAGTGTCTGTACTTGAAGAGAGCTTTCCCCTGCCTGTGCAGTTTGCAGTTTATCCCTTAAGTGGCCAAAGATAATGTGGGTTTAGTGCTTGTTAATTGTTCTTTGTACTAATCCAGCCCTCACAGTTGTACTCTGAAAAATGTTCCCTGAAGCTGGTCAAACTGGCTATTATCTGGGTCTTCATTGTTGGTTTTGTTATTCATTGTCTTGTGGGTTCATGATTAGGACTCTCTTCTTGAGGAACTGATGGTTCCTGTGTTCTTGGAAGGGACCTTGATGAGAGATAGGAACAGAGCTGGCTTTATTAGCAATCATTGCTCTTTTTTGTTTTTCATAGGAAAGTGCAAGCACTGATGTAAAAGTGAAGATGGGGATTTTGTCTAACTTTGAGTTGGTGTTTAAATGATTAATAGCTGGGGCGCCTGGGTGGCTCAGTGGGTTAAAGCCTCTGCCTTCTGCTCAGGTCATGATTCCAGAGCCCTGGGATCGAGCCCCACATCCGTCTTTCTGCTCCATGGGGAGCCTGCTTCCTCCTCTATCTCCGCCTGCCTCTCTGCCTACTTGTGATCTCTGTCTGTCAAATAAATAAATAAAATCTTAAAAAAAAAAAGATTAATAGCTGTCTTTTTTGGCCTGGTACAGATCTTTTATTATGTCAGAAATGAATCCAGCATTCTCATAGATTATGGTAGTAGGTTTATTAGATTAATGTTAATAGATACTGGATAAAAGCAAACTTTCAATGAACAATTGTGTAATATGATGTTTAAATGAGTTACATGAGAGAAAGAAGAAAAATTTATTATCTTCAGGTGTACCAGAAACCAGAATAGTTTAGAAGACACGCTGGTGAGAAGATAGAGCTTTAAGTAAATTGAAAATGAATTTTAGGGAGTAAGCCCATGAGAAGTCTTATGCCTTTGAATATTTATCTGAACAGATGAGCACAGAGTTAAATATTTTACTGCCTTTCTGAAAATGTGGAGAAGCTGCTTTTCTAATGTCAGATGAGCAAGGTTTATAAAGGTTGTCAAGCATGATAGTACATTTCTTTTTTTTTTTTTTTTAAAGATTTTATTTATTTATTTGACAGAGAGAGATCACAGGTAGGTAGAGAGGCTGGCAGAGAGAGAGAGAGGGAAGCGGGCTCCCTGCTGAGCAGAGAGCCCGATGTGGGACTTGATCCCAGGACTCTGAGATCATGACCTGAGCCGAAGGCAGCGGCTTAACCCACTGAGCCATCCAGGTGCACATGATAGTACATTTCAATGTAACGTACAGGATTGGAAAAATGAATCAGTAAGTGATCTAGAATTTTAAAGAAGTTACAAAATTATCAATAAGCCATTAAGAACCACCAAAGATAACACATATTGAGCATTTCCTATGTGTCAAACATAATGATTGGTATTGGGAAGGTAATGGTAATCCATTCTACATAGATAAAATCCTTGCTCCCACAAAATTTACAAACTATGGGAAGACACAGTTGATGTATTGTGTCTGAGTGAGGTGTAAAAAAAAAAAGGTAATTAAGTGATTAATTTGTCTTAAATCTATAACTAGTAAGGGAAAATGCTAAGTGAAGTAGGTTTTAAATCTTAATATTAGCTTTAAAAGTTTTTGGGGTAGGGCGCCTGGGTGGCTCAGTGGGTTAAGCCGCTGCCTTTGGCTCAGGTCATGATCTCAGGGTCCTGGGATCGAGTCCCGCATCGGGCTCTCTGCTCAGCAGGGAGCCTGCTTCCTCCTCTCTCTCTGCCTGCCTCTATGTCTACTTGTGTTCTCTGTCAAGTAAACAAATAAAATCTTTAAAAAAAAAAAACAAAAAAGTTTTTGGGGTAAATTTATATATAGTGAAATGCATAGAGCTTACCTATACAATGCAGTGAGTTTTTTGATAAATGTATATGCCTTCGTGACCGCCCCCTGCCCCCACCCTCGTAATCCCTCAGGATTCTTTTATGTTCTTGAACTTCACATAAAAATAGAATAAATTAATGTGTGTTCTTTTCTGTCTGGCTTCTTTTGTTCAACATAATATTTCTGAAATTTAGCTGTTTTAACAGTTTGATTTTAGCTGATTTAACAGTTTTTGTACATACCAGTCGTTTGTTCTTTTTAGTTGGTGTGTATTCCATTGTATTACTATAACATAGTTAAACCATTCTCCCATTTGGCTATTATGAATAAAGGTGTCATGAATGCTTGATTACTGGTCTCTTTATAGACATCTATTTTAATTTCTCTTGGATAAATAACTAGGGGTGAAATTACTGGGTCATGGGGCACATATATGTTTAACTTTAGAAGAAATTGCCATACAGTTTTCACAAGTGGTTATGTCATTCTACAATCCAATAAGCAGTTTGTGAAAGGTGTACTTAAGTGACAAATCAGAATTGAGCTTCAGAAAGATTATTCTAGTACAGTGAAGCACAGGACTTAAGATAGGGAAAACACACAGTAAAGTAATATAGTTGAAAATTAAAAGTCTTCCTGTTTCAAGAAATTGATAGGGTAGGAGAGAATCTTAGGGATTCTAGAGCTATGGTCTGTGGGGTGAGGATAAGAGAGGAATCACATGACCCCCATGTATCTGTCATAGGCTGCTAAATATCAGTGTGGCAATCATTAATAGAGGGAATACAGTTGAAGGGTAGATTTTGGAGGGAAAAGAGGGCAATAATTCTGTTTCGTTTGTAAGTAGTAATTGGGGGTAGAAGGAGGTAGATGAGATAGCTCTGGATGTGTGTGTAGTGAGGAGAGACCCAGGTTGGAATAGGAATTTTGGGAGCCTTTGACATTAGAGAAATGAGCTGATGAAGAGGAGTCTGCAAAAGAACAGAAGGAATAGCCAGTACAGAAGGAAATACAAATCAGGAAGCTGATTTAACAAACAATATAAAGCAGGAAACTGATTTAACAGAAACTATAAGTTAGGAAACTGATTTAACAGAAGTTGAGGACTTTGAAGAAGGAGAAAAGGGCTTGACTGTTGTTACTGTGAGGAAAAAATAAGTATAGCCTTTTTGGAGGTTAATTTTATATATATATATATATATATATATATATATGAATTTTATATATATATAATATATATATATCTGTTAAAATTTAAAATATCACATTTGTTGTGGGTTTTTTTGTTTGTTTGTTTGTTTTTGGAGAGAGTGCATGTGTGCCCATGCATGGTGGGGTTGGAGGGTGGCAGTGAGGGTGGGGAGGAGGAGGGGTAGTGAGGGGGAGGGGGAGAGAAGGAATATCAAGCAGACTCCCTGCCGAGTGTGGAGCCTGATAAAGGCCGAAATCAAGAGTCAAATACTTAACTCACTGAGCCACCCAGGTACCCTACATTTCTTCTTCTTCTTCTTTTTTTTTTAAGCAACCTTTACACCTAATGTGGAGCTCTAACTCACAACCCCGAGATCAAGAACTGCACATTCTACCGAATGAACCAGCCAGGCATTATGAAATTTCACATTTCTTGATCTTATAGGTGTGCTTTATGGATTAACTCCTAGAGAAAAACAAATGTGGAAGATGTGTTTCAGAGGTATTCATGGCACCTAGTATATAATAATAAAAAGTTGAAAACAACCTAAATAGCCATCAATAAAGGGTTTCTATAAAAAATGATAATTTTTATGATAGAATGTTATACAACTAATATAATATGGTTTGTATATATGTTATTTTCCTATTGCTGCTGTAAAAAATTAACAGATTTAGCAGCTTAAAACAACAAATTAGTCTCTTACAGTAATGGAGGCCAGAAGTCTGAAGTGTTTCACTGGGCTAAAGTCAAGGTATTAGCAGGGCTGTTTTTAAGGATAGAATCTGTTTCTTGCTTTTTCCAGCTGTTAGAATTGCATTCCTTGTATTCCCTGCTTTGCATTCTGTGGCCCCTTCCTCCATTTTCTAAGTCAACAGTTTAGTATCTTCACATGTGTCCAATCCAGATAATCCAGATAACCTTCTCATCACAAAATCCTTAACTTAATCCACCAAGCCTCTTTTGCCATTTAAGGTAACATTTGTAGGTTCTGGGTATTATGATGAAGAGCTCTCCAGGAGGCCATTAATCAAGCTACTAAATAGGAACAAGGATAGAAGATCAAGGTGCATTAAAAAAAATTCTCAAAGAAAAATATGTATAGTATAATCTAAATTTTTGTTAAGTTAAAAAATACATACATTCTTATATGCTAGTATGTGGTTTTTTTTTTTTGAGAAAAGAAATCATGATGAAGATAGACTATACTGCTAACAGGCAGTCTTTGAGAATAGGATTACAGAATATTTAAACTTTTCATTTTTTTCTGTGATATTTCAATTCTTAATTAACAAGTATTTTCTAATCAGAAAAATCACAATAAAAGGATAGAGTATTATACTGGGTCACATGTTCCAGAGAGATAAACAAAGAGGCTCTTAGGGAGCAACTTTGGTAAGAGTGGTTTCAGTAAAATGGTAGGGTGGAAGCCAGATTGCAGTGAAAAAAGTGGGAGGTGAGAAAGGGAAGAATGAAAAGCTAAACATCTTTCCAGTTGCTTAATTATGAGGGATGGCAGGATGCTGTGAGACATTAGAGGGATAAATAAGATCCAGTGAGATTTGTAAATATCACAGAGCAGCATGTTTGAAAGTTGAGAGCTTAAACTGGGAGGGAGAGAGAGATTGCCTGAATTCCAGGGTAATTGGAAGAGCCTGAGGTCTGAGTTGATGAAGCAGAAGACCCACTTGCTTATGGCAGGTGAGACTTAGGTGTGGCTATGCATAGTAGTTAAGTTTATAATATTTTAGTTTTATTCAGTGTTATCAGATTTTAAAAAAATCCTACATGCTTCTTTGTCATCTTCTGAAAGTCTAAGGTTATTGTGTAACTATGTAAATTTAGTCCTACTAATACACCCTCATTGTTTTGGCTTGTCCCCAAAACTTCTGTTTGTTTCTGTAGCCTAGCATATGAGTTTCAGAGAGTAACTTTAGTTTTCTAGGTGCAATATTTTGGGATTTTTTTCTGTTATTGAAACTATTGCATTAAAAAAATCTGCTTATATAAGCTTGTATCAATTTTCTGTTGACTGTAGAATGTTACAACAGGAAAGCATTGGAGATAACATTCACTTCAACCTTTTTTCAAATTCCTAACAAGGAAAAAGAGCTTAAATAACTTTGGAGGTACTTAAGTAACTTGTAGAGGCCACATGTATCTTATAAATAGAGCCTGGTACTTTTACCTAGCTAAGATGCTGAGGACCTTTTTAAAAATTATTATTTCATTGATACTATATTTGTGCCAGGATTTCCTGATTTTTATATGTATTTTTCTATCCAGTTTTGATTGACATATTCCCCCTCATAATTTGATCACTCTTCCTTTATTAATATCAGTGTAATTAAATAATTAACATGACTAGCATTAAAGTAAAAGTTTTAGGACTTGGCTGTGATCTGTGTATTAACCCATTTGGAGAATTATTTTGAAGATTCTTATTGCCATTTTAGGATTTTTCAGAATGGTGGTAATTCATTTTTATTTCACATTGGGTATGGAGTGACAGCGCTTAACACACTTTTTTTTTTCATTAAGCATACTCATTTTTATAAAGATATTATTTACATATTTGACAGAGGTCAAGAGGGCACAGGCAGGGGGAAGGGCAGGGGGAGAGGGAGAAGTAGGCTCCCCACTGATTAGGGTCCATGACCCCAACCCTGACATAGGACTCGTTCACAGGACCTGGGATCATGATCTGAGCTGAAGGTAGACTCTCCCCTCCCCCCCCCAGTAATTATCATTTATCATGATCTTATTTATGACTACCACATTCTACAAGAAAGAAACAACGAACCATAAATTGAAAGGAACAAACATACTGATGGTAAAATGTTCATTCATCTTTGGCACTTGGCGTATATAACACTTCATCATTGTGTTGCTCATCAAACCTATTCTGAATCTATTTTTTTTAAAACCAAATATGAGTGTTTAAAGTTTAACTAAGCTTTGCTACCTAGGTGAGGGATCTAGGAACCATTATAGGTTCCTAGTGTGTTTTGAGGAGTAAAATGTAGATGCAGCTGGAAAGTACTGCAGGAGGGCACAAAGTTTTATTTCAGACATGAGCCAATAAAGTTGAACTATATAATTATGTTTAAAAGCAAGAAAACCATTCTGTGGTCTATGAAAGCTTATATGTCCAAGTAATAAAAGTAGAACTGGAAGTTTCTATGGTCTCTCATGGTTCACCTCCCCTTCCAATGTCCCTCAACTCCCTTCTCCTCTCCATCTCCCCATATTCTCCATGTTATTTGTTATGCTCCACAAGTAAGTGAAACCATATGATAATTGACTCTCTCTGCTTGACTTATTTCACTCAGCATAATCTCTTCTAGTCCTGTCCATGTTGCTACAAAAGTTGGGTATTCAAACTTTCTGATGGAGGCATAATACTCCATAGTGTATATGGACCACATCTTCCTTATCCATTCGTCTGTTGAAGGGCATCTTGGTTCTTTCCACAGTTTGGCGACCGTGGCCATTGCTGGTATAAACATTGGGGTACAGATGGCCCTTCTTTTTACTACATCTGTATTTTTGGGATAAATACCCAGTATTGCAATTGTAGGGTCATACGGAAGCTCTATTTTTAATTTCTTGAGGAATCTCCACACTGTTCTCTAAAGTGACTGCACCAACTTGCATTCCCACCAACAGTGTAAGAGGGTTTCCCTTTCTCCACATCCTCTCCAACACATGTTGTTTCCTGTCATTAACACACTTTTTTTAAAAGAGAGAGTGGGAGTACATGAGCAGGTGAGGGGAGGACAAAGTGGGTGTGGAGAGAGAATCTCAGGTTCCACGCCCATTGTGGAGCCCACACAGGGCTCAGCCTCACAACTCTGAGACCATGATCTGAGCTGAAATCGAGAGTCAGACACTAACCAACTGAACCACCCCTTAACGTACTTCTTGACACAGTGCTTGTATACTGTGTATACTAAATAAAAAATTCATATAATATATGATATATTTTAGGAGGTACTTGTTCTGAATTTGTGGTTTTTTCAGACTTCATTGAAACATAGGAAAACTGGTATTTTAGTACATACTCTTGCCAGGAAAAAGTTGTGTGTGCGGATATATCTTTTTTTTTTTTTTTTTTTTAATAGGTTTGTGTTTGTTACAATGGAAGGTTGAGGTCAGGGAACAGACTAAGTTCCTTACCCATGAACTTCAGCACCTCAGCTATAGCAATTTTATTTTATTTTATTTTATTTTTTTTTTTAAGATTTTTTTTTTAATTTATTATTTATTTGACAGAGATCAGAAGTAGGCAGAGAGGCAGGCAGAAAGAGAGAGGAAGGGAAGCAGGCTCCCTGCTGAGCAGAGAGCCCAATACGGGGCTTGATCCCAGGACCCTGGGATCATGACCTGAGCTGAAGGCAGAGGCTTTAACCCACTGAGCCACCAGGTGCCCTAGCTATAGCAATTTTAGATGCAGCTCTGAGGATCCAATTTTAGTTAGCTAGTACTCTTACTCAGTGTACTTTAGACAGCATCCTCTTCTCCCAGTCTTAATACAAAAGTATTTTTGAGGAAATTATATTAGTAATATGGTAGTACAATAAAATATTTTACAGAATAATAATTTCCCCTTCTGTTAAGAAAAGCAGCCTTAGTTTTTGTTGAGAATCTAGTACAATTCGTTTTTGTTGTTGTTGTTAAAGATTTTATTTACTTATATATTTGACATTTATATATTTATATTTATGTATTTATTTATATATTTGACACAGAGAGAAAGAGATCACAAGAAGGCAGAGAGGCAGGCAGGGGATGGGGGGAAGCAGGCTTCCTGCTAAGCCGAGTCCCAGGACCCTGAGATCATGACCTGAGCGGAAGGCAGAGGTTTAACCCACTGGGCCACCCAGGTGACCCGAGAATCTAGTACAATTCTGTATTATAAATGATTTCATTGTAAGAGTTGATGACTGGAAAAAAAATGTGGCATGATGTAGTAAACAAGCCTTTTGCTTTGTCATTTTCATTGTTACTTAACCTATGTTGGTCTGTTTCTTTACCAGAAAATGTGTAGATCAGATCTACAGATCTGATCTTCCTTATATATTATACCTTCCACATAAATTCCATTTGTCCTCGGGGCGCCTGGGTGGCTCAGTGGGTTAAGCCACTGCCTTCGGCTCAGGTCATGATCTCAGGGTCCTGCGATCGAGCCCTGTGTCGGGCTCTCTGCTCAGTGGGGAGCCTGCTTCTCCCTCTCTCTCTGTCTGCCTCTCTGCCTGCTTGTGATCTCTCTGTCAAAAAAAAAAAAAAAAAATTCCATTTGTCCTTTTGGCATTTTTTTAGTTTTCCTTTAATAACATCACAATTACAAAATAACAGCTGCTATTTATATTGAACATAAAACCCATGCCAGCTACTGCTCCAAGTTCTTTACATCTGTTATTTGCATTTCTCATGCCCATGCACAGTAAATATATAAGAAAGATCTGTCTGATAGCAAGATTAGTTTCAGTTTTATATTCAATTTTGAATTACCAAAATAGCTAGGTGGATTACTAAAACTACCTATAAGATCATTTCCTAATATGTTAGTGTGATTAATGATAATGTCTACCTAATAATTGTTGTTTGATATATTGTGTGTGCTTAAAAATACTACCTTATTCTTTGGATGGTTAGGATTGGCATAGTAGGAGAGATTCTAGGTTTGTGTAATATCTTTTATGGATTATTTGCTGAAGTGTATAGCATTAAATAAGACTTCATTTTTTTGGCATGAACAAAACTTAATTCAGATCTATAACTCATGGTAATTTTTGTTATTTGATCAAGATGGTTTAAAGGGGCACTATTTCTTAAGAAATAAGTGTAACTTAGTAATATATGAATTTATAAACAAAAGATGTTTTAATACGGGGCAGTAGTTGAAATGGCCAGTAAAAATACTTCATTAAATTTTGTTTTAAAGATTTTAATTTATTTATTTGACAGAGAGAGATCACAAGTAGGCAGAGAGGCAGGCAGAGAGGAAGGGAAGCAGGCTCCCTGCTGAGCAGAGAGCCCTCAGGGCTCTATCCCAGGACCCTGAGATCGTGACCTGAGCTGAAGGCAGAGGTTTAACCCACTGAGCCATCCAGGTGCCCCTAAATTTTTGAATATAAGTAAACTTGTATAGCTCTTAGTTTTTAAACGCTAAATGAAGCTAATTCCTCAGGGTAATTGCATGCTGTTATCTAGTGCAGTTTCGGATACTTTAAACGTTTAAAATGCTCTGAAAAACAATCTGAGGGTTTTGAAGGGACGGGGGGTGGGAGGTTGGGGTACCAGGTGGTGGGTATTATAGAGGGCACGGATTGCATGGAGCACGGGGTGTGGTGCAAAAATAATGAATACTGTTATGCTGGAAATAAAAAAAAAAATAAAAAAATAAATTTAAAATTAAATAAAAACAATGAAGACAAAAAAAAAAATGCTAAAATTGAGTGGTTTTGTGTTTGTAACAATGGAACTACTTCATTCACTTGAAATGTTCCAGTCACATCATCTATATCAGCAATACTCAGATGTTTCGAATGGGTTGGAAGAATGTGTGTATGCGTGTGTGGTAACTTTAAATGTAGCTTAAGGTATTTCTGAGTTGTCTCTGTACAGTAGAATTAAGGAGATTTAACTAGAGAGCAGTGCATGTGGTACCCTTTAGTAAAGTCCTTTAACAGTGACTATAAATACAGATTTGCAACTACTAAACCATGAACTCATATAGTTGGAACATTAAATATAAAACATTAGCAGTAACCAGCCATTTTATATTTAGAAGATTTTTTGAAAAAAACTTAAGTCTGGTAAACAGGTTAGTTGGACTTGGTAGCCTTGGTAAAATTCCACTTCTTCTATTTTCTGTTCATTTTCTTCTTTTTTCTTTAGACACTATTGCCGTAGTTTACAAAATGGGAAGGTTTTCTTTTGTCTGAAGTATTAAAGTCAGGTAAATGTCAAATGTTTCTCCAGGTCTGTCATGCAGATCTGTCCAGTTAATATAAAAAATTAAAGAAGAGGTTTTATTGATATTTTTGATACTTTTTATGCTAGTATTACATGGATTAAAAAACGAGGGGCACCTGGGTGGCTCAGTGGGTTAAAGCCTCTGCCTTCAGCTCTGGTCATGATCCCAGGGTTCTGGGATAGAGCCCTGAGGGCTCTCTGCTCAGCAGGGAGCCTGCTTCCCTTCCCCTCTCTCTCTGCCTACTTGTGATCTGTCTGTCAAATAAATAAATAAAATCTTAAAAAGAAAACGATTACATACAGTCTATAATAGGGTATTTACAAAGAAGGTAGGAGTTTTCATGTTTTATATGAACAATTTCATTTTCAAATACTATTTCCATCTCAGTATTTTAGTTAACTTCTTAAATTGGTAATCATATTGGCTTTGTGTAGGCTCTGTTCTGTCAAAATCCTTAGGCTCATGACATGTTCAGATGTACTAGTTTATTACCTTTTATATTCTATAGTTAGTTTTAGCTCACTTTCCTATCAGTGATTTATACTCGTCAAGATATTTTTGTTTGGGGACCAAATGGTTAGTATCCTGGCTCCATCATTTATTAGCTAATGGATCTTGGACAAGTTGTTTAACTTCCACAAGCATCAGTAAAATCTGTAGTAGGGTGATTGTGAGGATTGAATAAGCTAATGGATGTAAATCTTCTCACAGTGCTTGGTACATAGTAAAGTATATAGTAGATGATGGTGGTGGCAGCAGTAGTGAGTAGTATATCATTGTATACAAATTTCACTTTTTCGAAATTTAGCTCTAGAGGTAGGAGGGATTAGAGAGAGATGGAAATGTACCGTATGCCCACAGAAAATAAATTAACTTGGAAATTTGTCATGTAGACATTTAAAGGAAGGAGACTTGTTAGCAGTGTTGCTCTTATTTCCTGTTTTTTTTCCCCTTTCGCTGTAATATCTGCCTTATTTTTTGATTCCTGTTGAAACTAGTGCTCTATATCTTCCCTTCTTCCATCTCTCTTTAACAGCTGCTAACTTACATAAATGAAGGACATAGTTTGATATTCTTTGTGGAGATTACAGGCTATGTTTTAAAATCTGTGCCCTATATTTATTGATAATACTCAAAATGTGCAAGACATTGCTATTTATAATATTTATTCCTATGTTTAAAGAATTGGAACAGTACTTTCTTTTTATGACATCTGATTTTTATTTTTTTAAAGATTTTATTTTAGGGATACCTCAGTGCCTCAGTTGGTTAAGCATCTGCCTTCAGCTCAGGTCATGATCCTAGGGTCTTGGGATTGAGTCCAGCACTGTGTGTGTGTGTGGGGGGGTCCTTGCTCAGCATGGAACCCACTTCTCCCTCTGTCTGCTGCTCTCCCTACTTGTGCTCTCTCTCTCTGACAAATAAATGAAAAAAAAAATCTTAAAAAAATAAAGATTTAATTTTATTTATTTTAGAGAGAGAGAGAGAACGCAAGCGGGGGAAAGGGTGGAGGGAAGGGGAGAGAGAACTCCAAGCAAACTCTGTACTGAGCATGGAGCCCTACATGGGGCTTGATCTGAGGACCCCCAGATCATGACCTGAGCCAAAATCAAGACTCAGATGTTTAACTGACTGAGCCACCCAGGTGCCCCGGAACAATACTTTCTTATAACCTGCTTAAAAAATTGATGATGTGTATTACATTTGTACCAGCCTCAAATCCTACTGGAACAAGGTTGGGTATAAATAATTTTTTTTCTTTTCACACATTTATTCAGTTGACTATCAAGTTTTTCATGGGCTCAGAATTTCCAGAACTTTGAAGAATGAAGAGAAGTAACAATGTATACAGGTAAAAGTTAATGATTTTTTATGTTTACATTGACATAGACTATTTTGAAATTTGAGCAAACATTTTAGAATGTACTTCTAAGTTGGACACTTTGCTGTTTATTTTGGAAGCAAATAAGAAAAGACTTCCCTGGATCCATTTGGCATTATAAACACTTATATGAAAACCTACTAAAAAAGCATGGTACTAGAAGTTGGGGAGCTCTGTGATTTGTAATGCTGTATAAGCAGGGTTGTAGTTTAAGTAATGATCCCAGGAATACAATATCCCTGTCATTTACCTACCTGCCGGTTTCCCTGTTAATTTATGGACTTCTATGAAACTTAAGGTGAAACTTGAGATGCTTGAATTTATCAATTTCAGACTGGAAGTATAGTAGATAATATAAGATGTAGGTGGAAGAGCTTGGCTATCTATAGATTTGTCCTTCTCTTTGGTCAGATCAGGTTTTAATTTTGATGTATTTTCTCTTTCCCCCACATCTTACCATCACATAATGAAGCCAATTTACAACAGTTCTTTTTACTTAGTTCATCGTATCCAATTATCAAGAAAAATTACAAGATATACTAAAAGACAAAAAGGCAGTTTGAAGAGCTAGAGCAAGCATCAAATCTAGACTTAGGTATGGCAGGGATATTGGAATTATCAGACCAAGAAATAATTTAGAATAACTGATGGAAATGCTAAAGGCTCTACATGGATAAAGTAGACAGCATATAAGAAAAGATAAGGAATGTTAGAGAAATTCTAAGAACCAAAAAGAAATGCTAGAGATCAAAGACATTGTAATATATTTTTTAAAAGATTTTATTTTTTTATTTGACAGACGTAGATTGCAAGTAGGCAGAGAGGTAGGCAAAGAGAGAGGAGGGGGAAGCAGGCTCCCCATGGAGCAGAGAGCCTGATGCAGGGCCAGATCCCAGGACCCCGGGATCATGACCTGAGCCGAAGGCAGAGACTTTAACCCACTGATCCACCCAGGTGCCCCATATATTGTAATATTGTAACAGAAAAAGATTATAACCATTTGGTGGAGTTATCAGTAGACTGGACTACTAATGGCTGAGGAAAGAATCTCTGAGTGTGAGAATATCAATAGAAACTGCTAAAACTGGAAAGAGGAAAAAAAAAGGTGGAAAAAACAGAATATTCAATAACTCTGGGACAACTACAAAAGGTGTAGCATATGCATAATGACACAAAGCCTATTTTATAATAAAGTTTTGAATATTTTGTGTAATTTATTGAATACTGTAGTGAAAGTGAAAAACAGAACAGTTGTATGGGTGTCGAATGGTTTTAAGTGTATCAGTTGTTGTTACTTACTCTTATGACTGTGCATATGACGGGCAGCTCTTGCTCACTGCCACTGCTCACAAGAGCATTTGTACCACATGTTGGTAGCCTGGGAAAAGATCAGAATTTGAAATTCAAGATACAGTTTCAACTGAATGTCTATCGTTTTCACACCATCAGAAAGTTGAAAAATTGTAAGTCAAGCCATTGTAAGTAAGGGACTGTTTGTATCGTAGAGTTACAGGAAAAAATGTTAACACATAAAGTCAACTGATTTCCTACGTATATAGGAATGAACAAGTGGAATTTGAAGTTGAAACCACAATACCACTTATAATAATATCGCAAAAAATGAAATACCTATATATAAATCTAATGAAATTTGTTCAAGGCATGATGTAAATCTAATGAAATAGGTACAAGGTCTACATGAGGAAAACTATAGAACTCTGGTGAATGAAATCAAAGTCCATATTTATAAATAGGAATACTCAATATATAAAAAAAAAGTCAGTTCTTCCCAACTATGTAGATTCAATACAGTCCCAGTCAAAATCCCAGCTAATTATTTTGTGGCTATTGACAGACTGATTCAAAAAAATATATGTTTATAAAAAATAAAAAATTAAAAAAAAATAATAATAAATAAAAGATTGTAAAAATACAAAAAAAAAAACATATGGAGAGGCAGAAGACTCAGAATAATCAGCACAGTTTTGAAGGAGAAGAAGAAAGGTGGAAGGCTGATACTACTTGACTTCAAGATACGTTCTTAAGCTACAGTAATCAAGACAATAGGATTTGGTGAAAGAATAGGCAAATGGATCAATGGAACAGAGTAGAAAGCCCAGAAATAGACCCATATAAATATAGTCAGCTGATTTTCAACAAAGGAGCAAAGGCAGTACAGTGGCTAAGACTGTCTTTTCAACAAATGGTACTGGAGCAATTAGGCTTCCACATGCATAAAAATGAATCTAAGTTTAGACTTTACATCCTTCACAAAAATTAATTCAAAATGGATCCAACACAAAAATGTAAAATGCAAAACTATAAAACTCCTAGGAGATAACAGTGGAAAATCTAGGTGACATTAGGTTAGTAATGACTTACTAGATGCAACATCAAAGACATTTGTAAAAGAATTGATACTTAGACTACACTAAAATTAAAAGTTTCTCTCAAGCTGCAGACTGGGAGAAAATATTTTCAGAAGACGTATCTGATAGCATACTGTTATCCAAAATATTCAGAGAACTTTTAAAACTCAACATTGAGAACACAACATGATTTAAAAATAGACCAAAGATCTTAACAGATACCTCACCAAAGAAGATCTACAGATGGCAAATAAGCACATGAAAATGTGTCATGAGGGAAATGCAGATTAAACAATGATGAGATACCAATCTCATCTCAATGATGAGACACCACTATACTCCTAGTGGAATGAATGGCTAAAATCTAGAACACTGAAAACACCAAATGCTGGTAAGGCTGTAGGGCCACAGCAACTCTCATTGATCATTGGTGGGAATGCAAAATGCTACACCCAGTTTGGAATACAGTTTGGCAATTTCTTATAAAACTAAATTCTGAAGTTTATATGACTGTAGTTCAGAAGTCCTGCTACTTGGTGTTTACCTAAAGGATTTGAAAGACTATGTCCACACTAAAACCTGCTTTATTCCTACTTGCTGAAACTTGAACTCAAGATACCTTTCAGCAATTGAATGGATAGATAAACTGGTACATCAGGACAATGGAATAATATTCAATGCTAAGACAGAATGAGCCATCAAGCCGTGAAAAGACATGGAGGATACTTAAATTCTCCATTCCTTCCTCTACTTTTTTTTTTTTTTTTTTAAAGTAGGCTCCACACCGAGTACGGAGCCCAGTGTAGGGCTTGAACTCACAGCCCTGAGATCAGGAGTCAGATGCTTAACTGAGCCACCCAGGATCCCCTTATATGCTTATTTCTAAGTGATAGAAGCTAGTCTGAAAAGGTTAGTCTGAAAAGGTTACACACAAGGTGATTCCATTTATGATATTCTGAAAAAGGTGAAACTATGGAGACAGTGAAAAGATAAGTGGTTGCCAGGATTTGGGGGGAGTGGGGCAAAACAGAGCACAGAAGGATTTTTAGGGCAGTACAGCTACTCTCTGTGGTACTATGATGAGGAATACTTGTCATTACACATTTGTCCAAAACTATAGAATGTACAGCACAAGAGTGTACCCTAATGTAAATGATGGACTTCGGGTGATAATGGTATGTCATTCATTAGTTTCATCAGTGGTAGCAAATACTCTATCTGGTGGGGTATATTGGTATTGAAGGCTATGTATGTGTGAGGGCAGAGGGATTTGGGAAATCTCTGTACCTTCTGCTCAGTTTTGGTGTGAACCTAAAACTATTCTAAAAAATAAAGTCTATTTAACACAAAACCAAAACAACCACAGAAATTACCAAAGTATAGGCATACCTCATTTTATTGTGCTTTGCTTCATTGTGTTTGCAGGTACTGTTTTTTTTACGAATGGAAGGTTTGTGGTAACTGTGGCTAAGCAAGTCTGTTGGCACCATTTTGTCTAACAGCATTTGCTTATTACTTTGTGTATCTGTCACATTTTGGTGATTGTCACAATATTTCAAACCTTTTCATTATTATTTGTCATGGTGATCTGTGATTAGTGATACAACTTGCTGAAATTTCAGAGGGTGAGCATTTTTTAGCAACAAAATATTTTTTAATTAGGTATGTGCACTGTTTTCTCAGACATGCTTTTACACACTTAATAGACTACAGTTACAGTGTAAACAACTTTTATATGCTCTGGGAAACCAAAAAATTCATTTGACTCTTTATTGCTATATTCACTTTATTGCCCTGGTCTGGAACTGAACCCAGAATATCTCTGAGGTATGCCTGTAGAGGATAGTAATAAATTTTGAGAATGGAGGTCTTTATTTTTTTAAAGATTTTATTTATTTATTTGACAGACAGATCACAAGTAGGCAGAGAGGCAGGCAGAGAGGAGAAGCAGGCTCCCCGCTGAGCAGAGAGCCTGATGGCAGGGCTTGATCCCAGGACTCTGGGACCATGACCTGAGCTGAAGGCAGAGGCTTAACCCACTAAGCCATCCAGGTGCCCCGAGAATGGAGGTCTTTAAAACACAAGAGGAAAGTTTTCTCTCTCTGCTTTTATTTCCTTTGCTTAATTTTTATTCTCTTGAGGTGGTTGTAAGTAGTTTGGTATATAGCCTATCAAAAAATGGAATTATACAGCATATCCTATTCTTCACCAATAACTGATTGGTCTTCCATCATATTGGGAATTTCATTTTTTTTTTTTTTAAATGGCTGCATTCTGTTGTATGGTGGTGTCCTAATTTATTTGCTCATTCTTTGATGGACATTGGGGTTATCATCGGAACTATTAGAAATAGTTCTGTGATTAGTTTTAGTACATATATCCTTGTTTATTTGGGTAAATAATTCTTTTGGACAGATTCCTGAGTTAGCTTATGTACATGTAAATTTTGTTATATATACTTCCAAATAGTCCTTCAAAACAGCTCTACTAATATATATGCTCAAAGTAATACGTTTGAAAACACTCTTCTACTTTATGCAGAGCATTGATTTTTGATTTTTTTTTTGTAATGAAGTATTCAAACTCAGAAGGTATAAAGAAAAATGTAATAAATGCCATATTCCCATCACCCACCTTAACAAAGAAAACAAATGCAATTACAAATGCACTTGTAACCATGGTGCCTCCTCTCTTTCCAAACATAACGTTTTTACACTCATGAATATGTATGTATTTATAAACAATACAATATGTAGCCATAATATATTGCATAAGATACTTAGCATGGTTCCTGATAACCCCAGCTCCTGATTTACATTCTGTGTAGTTTCCTTCTGCACTAAATAGAACTGATTTATGGAATCATTAGGTTATTGCAAAAATGAGTATGACTTAAAATGCAAGGTCATATAAGTTATTACATCTGTTTTGCTCATTTGTTCTGGTGGAAGCCAGCTGCCACATTGTGAGGATACTTACCAACTTTCTAGAGAGGTTTCTCATGTGAGGAACTGAAGCCTTCTGCCAATAACCATGTGCAGGAGACATCTTGAAACAGATCTTCCAGCCCTATTAAAACCTTCAGAGATGATAGCACTGGCCAAGATCTTGTCTGCAACGTTAGGATAGGTCCTGAGTAGCATCACTCAGTTAAACTATAGCTTAATTCCTGACTTGCAGAAACTGTGAGATGATAAATACTTGGTATATTAAGCTACTAGGTTAGATTACAGATGAAAGAAAGAGAGAAATATATAGGTAGATGTGGGACACTTCGTCCCATCCTTGTGAATTATTTTCAAGGGAGACCAGGAGAATGAGTATATGGTACTTTTTAGACTTACATGGGAAATCCCAGAACACTAATGGGGATTCAGATATTGTGTGGCCAGAAAGACTTATAGTACAGTTGACCCTTGAACAACATGGGGCCTAGGGAGTGCTGAACCCCTGCACTGTTGAAAATCCATGTATTACTTTTGACTCCCCCAAAACTTAACTACTGATAGCCTACTGTTGACCGGAAACCTTACTGATAACATAAACAGTTGATTAACATTTTCTGTTATGTATATTATATACTACATAAAGTAATCTGGAGAAAAGATGGTTTTAAGAACATCATAAGGAAAAGAAAATACATTTATAGTACTGTATTATAAAAAGTCTGTGTAAAGTAGACGTATACAGTTCAAACCCAAGTTGTTCAAGGGTTCACTGTAAATGGATTTTAGAGTGCATAGGTAGTGTGAGAGTTAGCATTCCTAGCCCCTGTGTTGTTCAAGGGTCAACTGTATATACTTTTCTGTGGCATTTGTCATATTGAAATTGTTTCCATGTTTTTCTCCTCATACTCCATTAGTGGTGAGCAACTTGAGGATAGAACAAGACAGGAACCATGTGTCTTACTCATCATCCCACTCAATGCCTGGCTCTGTACTTACCCTTATTAAGTATTTGTTGAGTGAAATTGATAGAGTTGAATTGGAAGTGAAGAACCGAGAGGGAATATTAAATCCCTGAAGCTGAGGTAGCCAGATTTTTGAGTCATTGTCAGATAGCATGTAAGGTCACCTTGTTTCTTCTGAAGAATAGTCATGGTTAGCTTCTGAACTACTACTTCTACTTTGGCTGTAGGAATTTGGCACTGATTTTGAAGTCATAATATTTGGCTACTTTTTTTTTTTTTTTTTTTTTAAAGAAAGGAAGAGAGGGTGTTGGAGCAACAGAGGGAGAAGGAGAGAGAATCTTAAGGAGGCTCCATGCAGAGCCCTATGCACAGCTCAATATCACAATCCTAAGATCATGATCTGAGCCAAAATCAAGAGTCTGTGCCTTAAACAGCTGATGAAGCCAGGCACTCCAGTATTTGAATTTAATATGCTATTATTCTTTGGAGCTTGGGTTCGAGAATGTTATCTGTAGATGTTAATTTTAGACTCCTAGGCATATTAACTGAAGTTAAATTTTTTCTTTTCATTTTTCAAAATACAAAAGAATTATTAAGAGACCTATAGGCCTTTTAATTGAGGACTTTGCTGGTATATGTACAGGAGGCATTACTTACCTACATCCTAATGGATTATTTTCATTTTTGAACTATGGAAGAATAATATATTACCAGCAGAGGGTATTATATCTAATTTTAGAATACCTGGGTTAGTCTTACTTTTAGCATTAGTAAGTGTGAGCCTCTCCGAACTTGTTTCTATTTGGAAAAATTCTTGATTCTGTTCCATCAACTATAGCACCCCCTGCCAAATAACAACAGAATGCTAGTCTCTCCAGTCACAGGAGTGGCCCCACTGGAGCCCAAGTCAGCCCAACCCCACTTGAGCACAAGTCAGGGTGGATTACACTCATGATTTTTCTTTTTCCTTCATTCTTTACATTCACTTAACCAAAAAGTTAATTTGTGTTGACTTCCATGATATCTTGCGTGCATCTGTTTTCTTTGTCTGCATCTATTTTCTTTGTCTCTCCTGCCCCCACAATAGCCTAAACCTTAATTATATCTCACCCATACTTCTGTAATAGTTTTCTCGCTGGTCTCCCTACTTCTGTTTTTTCCTCTGTGATTTGTTGTTTAAAAAGGAGAGTACTCTTTTTTTTTCTTTGTATTTATTTGTCAGAGGGAACGAGCGAGTGAGAGACAGCGTGGAAGCACACACATGCAGGGGGAGTGGTAGGCAGACGGAAGAGCAAGCTCCCTGCTGAGTAAGGAGAACCATGTGGGACTGGATCCCAGGACTCTGGAACCTGTGCCAAAGGCAGATGCTTAACTGACTGAGCCATCCAGGTGTCCCAGAGTACTCTTTTTGTAAAACAGAAAAGAAAATTTTTCTTTGCATGTTTAAAACCCTTGTGACTGCCAATTCTACTCCAAATAGATTCCAAATTACTTTCTTACAAGACACTTAATGATTGGGCACCCATTGACTTTTCATCTTTCTACACTTCCATTTAAAATACTATGTGTTAGCCATAATGGTTTCCTCTTGGTTCTTCCAACTTGTTTTGTTTGACGTGGAGGCCACTAGCCATATGTAACTATTGAACACTTGAGCTGTAGCTAGTCTAAATTGAGATGTGCTGTAAGTGTAAAATACACACTGAATTTCAGGCTTAGTATAAAGAATGTAAAATATTTCATTAGATATTTGTTGAAATAATGTTTTGGATATGTTTGGGTTAAAGAAAAGATATTACTTCACTTCCTTTTTACTTTCTCAAGTATAGCTCCTAGAAAATTTAAAATAACTAATGTGGTTTGCATTTGTATTGGAGAGCCCTTCTCTAACCCACCAAGCTTTTAAATTCCTCATGGACTTTGTACATGTCATCCATGTCATCCCTGCGCCCCCCTTTTTTTTGCCTAGCTTTTTGTACAGGTGGCTGCTGCTTGCTCATCTTCTAGATCTTAAGTTGAATATTGCCTCTTGAGAAAGTCCTTAACCATTCTATCGAATTAAGTTATTGTTTGTTGCCCTTATGTCATATATCTTTCTCTGCATTTGTTTGTTCAGTCTTTTACTTTTTTTTTTTTTTTTTAAAGATTTTATTTATTTATTTGACAGAGACAGAGAGATCACAAGTAGGCAGAGAGGCAGGCAGAGAGAGAGGGGGAAGCAGGCTCCCCGCTGAGCAGAGAGCCTGATGCGGGACTCCATCCCAGGACCTTGAGATCATGACCTGAGCCGATGGCAGAGGCTTAACCCACTGAGCCACCCAGGTGCCCCTAGTCTTTTACTTTTAAGTAGCTCCATGAGGAGAAAGAACTTGTCTGTTTTGTTTTTGACTATTATGTTCATATGTATTCAACACCCAGTAAAGTACTCTTTTAGAGGAGATTCTGAATAAAGAAATACTTGTTAAATGAATAACGCTGGACTGTTTTCTTCTCAGATCTGTTTTAAGGATCAGCTGTGTGAAACTATTATATAAACTACAAAGGTCTGTACCAAGTTTATGTATATGCAGGAAAACTGAAGAAATTGGTTGTATACCCTAGGAAATTAAGATTTAATTGGATGAAGCAAAATCTGTGAATTTAGCCTGCATTTCAGTGTGTTCTTCAAACTTTGTGTCCAATAGTTGGATGTAGTACTCATATATTATATCGCCTAGAGTTTTCGAGAGTTGTCATGTTTTGTAAATAATCTTTAAAAAGCATTACTTCTATTCCTTTCCTTCAGGATTTTTTCCCTATACTATACTTTTTTTCTTTGTAGGGTTAGTTAGGTATTTTAAATAGTATCAGACCTCAGAAATAACAGGTGCTAAAATATTTGTAAATGAACCCTTGTTCCCTTTAGTTCTGGCAGTATATTTTTCTTGGCAATTCCTTAATGTGCTGAGGTTATCAGAATACAGCTCATTATGCTAGTCAGTATTCAGGTATCTCTCTTGCTTAAGTTAAGAGTGAAATTCTTTAAGAAATAGTAACATACTGATTTTGAGACCATCAGCAACAGCAGAGGTCTGGAGGAGGAGTAGGAAGATGATTCTTTGTAAACTGTTAGAGATGGGGACAAGAAACAAGCAAGATTCCAAATATAGTTCTGAAATGTATAGTTAGTTTACGTCTCTGTAAGAAGCAGCTTAGGAGATCTGTTGGGAAGACATGGATGGACCTTTTTAGTAGTAATCGTAGTAGTAGTAGTAATAGTAGTAATAACAGAGGTAGTAGAGGTAGTAGTATAATAATGGCAAACATTTGAGTGCTTACTATGCCAGGTAGTGTTCTAAGTGTCATAAAACGTTTAATTTTCATGGAAAGCGTGTAAGATTGATACGCTTTTTAAAAAGTGTATTCATTTGAGAGAGAGAGTCTTAGAGGGAGAGAGTGTGTGCGCCACAGTAGAGGGGTGGGGAGGAACAGAGGGTGAGGGAGAAGCAGACTCCCCTGCCTCTCTCAGGCGGGGGCTCTAATTCCAGGACCGTGGGGTCTTGATCTGAGCCAAGGGAGACAATTAACCCATTGAGCTACACAGGCATCCCAATTGGTATGCTTATTAATCTACTTTTGTCAGAAGAGGGATTGAGGCATCAGCTGGTTAAAGTAAATTGCCTAAGGTCGACAGCTAGTTAAGTTGAAGAAATGCCTAGAATCTGGGTATGGAGTTCATATTGATCCAGCCTAGAATAAAAGAAAAAGTGGCCAAAGATAGATTTTTGGGACAACATCTGATAGAGCATAGAAAGGATCCAACAAAGGAGAGTCCTGAGAAGTAGAAGGAAAACCCTCAGAACATGTTGTTGTAAAAGCCAGGGAAAAGAAGAGAAAAAATGAAAGTAGAAAAATAGCTGCATTTATTGAGTGCTAGGTATATACCAATACTTAGTCTACATTTTATTATTATCATCTCTGTTTTACAAATAAGAAGCTGAGGCTTAATATCAGCAGTAAGTAGACATGCTGGAAGTAGAATCTAAGAAAGAGAAGAAATCAAGGAAATATATAATCAAATAAATAAATCAGGAAAACTTCCCAGAACTGAAGTCATGAGATTCTAAGTTAAAAGAGCCCATCAACGTGCTAAATAAAATTAAAAAATATTTGCATCAAGGCATTTCATTGCAAACTTCAACTAAGGGACCAAAGAGAAGAGGGAGAAGTTCCGAGAAGTGAAGGGAAATAGGATAATTAATGTAAGAGTGGTTTCAGACTCTTCATCAAAAATAATGGAAGGTAAAAGACAACTGAAGGCAGTATCTTCAAAAATCTGAGGGAAAATTATTTCCAATTTGGTTTAAATGTAGCTGAATTTTTTTTTTTTTTTTTTAAATATTTTATTTATTTATTTGTCAGAGAGAGAGGGAGAGAGAGCGAGCACAGGCGGACAGAATGGCAGACAGAGGCAGAGGGAGAAGCAGGCTCCCCGCCAAGCAAGGAGCCCGATGTGGGACTCGATCCCAGGACGCCGGGATCACGACCTGAGCCGAAGGCAGCCGCTTAACCAACTGAGCCACCCAGGCGTCCCATGTAGCTGAATTTTTAAGTGTTACAGTAGAATAAATATTTTCACATTACCTTTCAGGAAGCTATGAGAGGAGATATCTCACCAAAATGAAAGAATGTATCAAGAAAAAGGAAGAAAGACAAGGGGTTTTGGAAACATTATCCAGTCCAAAGAGGGATGAAGGAAATACCTGGATCACAGTGAAGGGAGATCCCCAGTGACAGCCAAGCTCCAGGAATAGAAGGCAACCAGTCCAGAGTAGAGAAGGTCAGAGGGTTTTAAAGTGGTCATGTTCAAAATACAAACTTGATTCATAATGAAGAGGGTTGTCAAGGATTCCCTCCATCGGAATCTGCTCTGTTATTTTATGGAGTAATTTGTTCATACCTGAATTTTTCAGAGCAACTTTCTTAATATATAATTCCTATACTATACAATTTCCCATTTAAAGTGTACAAGTCAGTCGTTTTCATTACCTCAACAAGAAACCTTGAACTCTTTAGCTGTAGCTCACTGCCCCTCCACTCTCTGCAGTCCTAAGCAATCACTAATCAACTTTCTTTCTATAGATAATGCCTGTTCTGGACATTTCTTATAAACAGAATCATTTCTGGTATTTCATGTCTGGCTTCTTTCACTTAGCATAATGTTTTCAAGATTATCCATGTTAAATCTGTTAGCACTTCATTTCTTTTTATAGCTGTGACCCAAGTTTTTAAAATGTAAATTTAATTACAAACTGCTTTGCCATTGAACTAAGCTCTTTTGTATATCTTTACTGAAAATGTTTCTATTTTTAGTCTCTTAGTGAGAATACTTATATTTATAATAAATATTTATATTTATAATAAATAACTTAAAATAAATATTTATAATAAAATATAAATTATATTTATGATTTATTTTATAATAAAATATTTATAATGAATTAATTATATCTGTATCACTCAGAAAACAAGATTTTTTTTTTAAGATTTTATTTATTTGACAGAAATCACAAGTAGGCAGAGAGGCAGGCAGAGAGAGAGGGGGAAGCAGGCTCCCCGCTGAGCAGAGAGCCCGATGTGGGGCTGGATCGCAGGACCCTGAGATCATGACCTGAGCTGAAGGCAGAGGCCTAACCTGCTGAGTCACCCAGGTGCCCTGAAAACAAGATTTTTTTAAAAAAGATTTTTATTTATTTGACAGGAAGAGCATAGTAGGCAAAGCAGCAGGCAAAGGGAGAGGGAGAAGCAGGTGCCCCACTGAGCAGAGAACCCCATGTGGGGCTTGATCCCAGGACCCTGGGATTATGACTGGAGTCCAAGGCAGATGCTTAACCACATGTCCCAAAAAATAAGATTCTTACTTTAAGAAAATAGCTTACTTGTTAAATAAAAGGCTCTTTGAAATTCTGATTTCTTGGCATTGCTTTAGCATGCTAATCAAAATGCCTTTTTTTTTTTTTAAAGATTTTATTTATTTATTTGACAGTCAGAGACCACAAGTAGGCAGAGAGGCAGGCAGAGAGAGAGAGAGGAGGTAGCAGGCTCCCCACCAAGCAGAGAGCCCGATGTGGGGCTTGATCCCAGGACCTCAGGACCATGACCTGAGCCAAAGGCAGAGGCTTAACCCACTGAGCCATCCAGGCGCCCCTCAAAATTCCATTTTAATAGCAGTGGAAAAGTAATGATGTGGTTTAAATGCATTTGACTCTGAGCCACAAATCAATGATAAATTTTCTTAACTGAATTAAATGCTGTTCTCTCAGGCCTCTGAAGCATTAATCTAATTCTCTGGTTCTAATGTCTACTTATATTTCTTAGTGTACTGTGCCTGTATCTATTTATATCACACTACAGGTATGTAAAAAGATGTTTTTTCTCAACCATCTGGGCCCTTGATCCCCTCAAAAACAAGTTCAGAATGGTGTCTTTGCTAATTATACTTTAATTTCCTGGTTACATTTCATTTCAAGTACTGTCAAATATTTTAATTTTATGAGATAGTCTGATATTGTTCCAGGTACTGTAGCTGTATACCAAACCACCATAAAACTTAATAGCTTAAAATAATTGCTTTAGTATTCCGTGGATTCTGCAGGTCAGGAATTTGGACAGAGCATTAGGAGAAGGCCTTGTCTCTGCTTCAAAAATGCCTGTGAAGCAGAGAAGCTGAGAGGACTCAGAGGCTGGGGTTGTTTCTTCATCTAGGGTCTGGAATCATTTGATGGTATATTCACATTCCTGTCCAGTGGTTGACTGGGACCCCAGCTGGGCTATTAGCCAGACTGCCTGTACTTGCCCTCTCCATGTGGTCCCTGTGTGGGACAGTTTAGGTTTCTCAACAGCTTGGTGTCTGGGTTCCAAGAGTAAGTTTCAGTAATCATTTTTGATACATATTATTAATTGAGGCAGTCAAAAATCAATCCAAGAGGTCCAAACCAAGACACATATTTAAAATGGCAAAAAATAGTGATAAAGAGAGAATTCTAAAATTTGCAAAAGAAAACAGTTACATACAAGGGAAACGCCCATAATACTATCCGTGGATTTTTCAGGAAAAACTTTGCAGGGCTGATGGAAGCGGCATGATATATTCAAAGTGCTGAAAGGAGAAAATCTGCAGCCAAGAATACTCTATCCAGCAAGGCTATCATTCGAAATAGAAGGAGAAATCAAGAGTTTCCCAGGCAGACAAAAACTAAGGGGTTCCGGATCACTAAACCAGTTCTACAAGAAATGTTAAATGGGACTCTGAGTGGAAAGGAAGGACCATAAGTAAGAGTAAGAAAAGTAGGAAGCACAAAAGCAGTAAAAATAAGTATGTCTATAAAAATCAGTAAAGGATTTACAAAATAAAAGGATATACAGTATGACACCATATACCTAAAACATGGTGGGGGTTGGGAGGGAGAAGAATAAAGAATGGGTTCAAACTTAAGTGATCACCAACTTAATATAGACCACTATATGCAGAAGATGTTATATTCAAACTGGTATCCACAAATTAAAAACCAGTTATAGGTATGGAAAAAAGAAGAGAAAGGAACCCAAGTATATCATTAAAGAAAGCCAACCAATCATGAGAGAAGAGAGTAAGGGAAGAGAGGAACAGAGAAGAACTACAAAAAACAACCATGAAGCAAACAACAAAATGGCAATAAATACATAACTATCAATAATTACTCTGAATGTAAATGAACTTAATGCTCCAATCAAAAGATACAGGGTGATGGAATGGATTAAAAAAAACAAAACAGTAGAACAGATCAATGAAACCAGGAGCTGGTTTTTTGAAAAGATCAACAAAATTTATAAGCCTTTAGCTAGACTCATAAAAAATAATCAGGAATGAAAGAGGAGAAATAACCAATATCACAGAAATAGAAAGGATCATTAGGGAGTATTATGAAACATTATATGCCAACATTGGACAACCTAGAAGAAATGGATAACTTTCTAGAAACCTACAACTTCTCAAAACTGAATCAGAAAGAAATAGAAAGTTTGAACAGAACCAATGTGGGTCTTGAACTCACAGCCCTGAGATAAAGAGTTGCATGCTCTATGGCCTGAGCCAGCCAGGCACCCCCACTCTCAGCACTTTTATTCAGCATAGTACTGGAAGTTGTAGCTGCAGCATCAGACATGAAGAAAGGAATGAAAGGCATTCACATTGGTAAGGAAGAAGTAAAACTGTCACTATTTGTAGAAGACATGATACTATATATAGAAAACCCTAAAGCCTCCACCAAAAAACTACTAGAACTGTTGAAGGAATTCCATAAGGCTGTAGGATACAAGATCAATATTCAGAAATTCTTTGCATTTCTATACATAAATAATGAAGCAGCAGAAATAGAAATTAGGAAAACAATCCCATCTATAATTGTACCAATAATAATAAAATACTTAGGAATAGGAAAGAACAAAGATGCCCTTCAATGGATGAATGGATAAGGAAAATGTGATCCATATACACTATGGAGTATTATGCCTCCATCAGAAAGGATGAATACCCAACTTTTGTTGCAGTATGGACGGGACTTGAAGAGATTATGCTGAGTGAATAAGTCAAGCAGAGAGAGTCAATTATCATATGGTTTCACTTATTTGTGGAGCATAACAAATAGCATGGAGGACATGGGGAGTTAGAGAGGAGAAGGGAGTTGGGGGAAATTGGAAGGGGAGGTGAATCATGAGAGACTACAGACTCTGAAAAACAATCTGAGGGGTTTGAAGTGGTGGGGGGGTGGGAAGTTGGGGTACCAGGTGGTGGATATTATAGAGGGCACGGATTGCATGGAGCACTGGGTGTGGTGAAAAAATAATGAATACTGTTATGCTGAAAATAAATTAAAAAAAAAAGAATAAATTTAACCAAGGAGATGAATGACCTGTACCCTGAGAACTATAAAATATCGATGAAAGAAATTAAAGATGAGATAAACAAATGGAAAGACATCATTCTCATGAATTGGAAGATACCAATAAATGTCCATATTACCCAAAGTGATCTAGATATTTGCAATCTCTATCAGGATACCAACAGCATTTTTCACAGAACTAGAATAAACAATATTAAAATTTGGAACCACAAAAGAAATCAAATAGCCACAGCAATCTTGAAAAAGAAAAGCTAGATATGTCACAATCCCAGATTTCAAGATATACTACAAAGTTACAGTAATCAAAATAGTATGGTCTTGGCACAAAATGCAGTCACATAGAACAATGGAACAGAATGAAGAGCCCAGAAATAAACCCATGATTATGTGGTCAATTAATCCTTGACAAAGGACGCAAGAATATGTAATAAGAAAAAGACAGTCTCTTCAGCAAATAATGTTGGGAGAACTGGACAGCTACATGGAAAAGAATGAAACTGGACCGCTTTCTTACACCACACACAAAAATAGAATTAAGGATCTAAATGGGAGACCTAAAATCATAAAAATCCTAGGAGAGAGCACAGGCAGTAATTTCTCTGACATTGGCCATAGCAATATTTTTCTAGATATGTTTCCTGAGACAAGGGAAACAAAAGCAAGAATAAGCTGTTGGAAATATATAAAAATAAAAACTTCTGCACTGTAAAGGATCCAGTCAACAAAACTTAAAGACAACTGACAGAATGGGAGAAGATATTTGCAAATATCCAATAAAGGGTTAGTATCAAAAATATACAAAGAACTTACACAAATTAGCACACAAATAACATGTAATACAATTAAAAATGAGTGGAAGACATGAAAAGACATTTCTCCAAGGAAGGCAAACAGATGGCCAGCAGACAAATTGAAAGGTCCTCAGCATCACCCATCAACAGGGAAATGCAGATCAAACCACAATGAGATCACAATGCAGATCAAAACCACCTCATACCTAACAATGGCTAACATAAAAAACACAAGAAACAAGTGTTAGCAAGGATGTGGAGAAGAAGGAGTCCTTTTGCAGGGTGGATGGGAATGCAAACTGTCATAGCCAAAGTGGAGAACTGTATAGAGTTTCCTCCAAAGATTAAAAATAGAATTCCCATATGCTGCAGTAATCACATTAATGGGTATTTACTCAAAGAATATGAAAACACTAACTGAAAAGGATATATGCATCCTTATATTGATTGCAGCATTATTTACAGTAGCCAAATTATGGAAGCAGCCCAAGTGTCCATTGATAGATGAATGGATAAAGTAGAGGTGAGATATATCATATATATGATCTCTCTCTCTCTCATATATATACACATTATATTATACACACATATCATATATTTACATATTATATAGGTTATATATATCCTATATATATATTATATAGGTTATATATAATATTATCAGCCATAAAAGGAAGACTTGCCATTTGCAACAACATGGATGGAGCTAGAGAATATAATGCTAAGTGAAATAAGTCAGAGAAAGACAAGTAGCATATGATTTCACTCATATGTCAAATTTTTTTTTTTAAAGATTTTATTTATTTATTTGACAGACAGGGATTACAAGTAGGCAGAGAGGCAGGCAGAGAGAGAGGAGGAAGCAGACCCCCCGCTGAGCAGAGAGCCCGATGCGGGACTCGATCCCAGGACCCTGAGATCATGACCTGAGCCAAAGGCAGCGGCTTAACCCACTGAGCCACCCAGGCGCCCTCATATGTCAAATTTAAGAAACAAATGAACAGAGGAAAAAAGGGAGACAAAACAAAAATCAGACTTTTAAGTAGGACTCAGTGCCCAACATGGGGCCTGAACTCAGGACCCTGAGATTGAGGGTTACATGCTCTACTGAGTGAACCAGCCAGGCAACCCCCCAAAATAGACTCTTAACTGTAGAGAACAAACTGATAGTTACCAGAGGGGAGGTAGTTGAGGAGTAGGTGAAATAGGTAAAGGTGATTAATAAGAGTATACTTGTCTTGATAAGCACTAATACACAGAATTGTTAAGCCACTATAGTGTACATCTGAAACTAATATATCACTCTGTGATAACTACACTGGAATTAAAATAAAAATTTAAAAATTAGAAAAGAAATAAAAATAGTCAATTTTGGGAGTTAAGAGCATCGGTATAACTTAAAATACAAAGCAATAGAGGAACTGTGATTGTTTTTCATTGGAGATCCTATTAAAATATTGTAGTGATATCTAAAATTCCTATTAAACTTTATTATTTTATTAAGATTTTGCTTTTTTAGAACAGTTTTAGATTCATAACAAGATTGAGTGGAAAGTACAGAGATTTCCCATATACTCCCGGCCCTCCCCAACATGCGTTCTCCACCAGAATGGTACTTGTGTTATCAGTGATGTACCTACATTGACACATCATAATCACCCAAAATCCTTACTTTATATTAGTGTTTACTCTTAGTGTTTGTTGTGCATTGTATGGATTTGGTCAAATGTGTGATGACACATACCATGATGGTATTACACAGACTATTTTTACTATCCTAAAACCTCTGTGCTCTGCCCATTCATCTCTCCCCTATTCCCAACTCCTAGCAACTACTGATCTTTTTACTGTCTCCATTGTTTTGCCTTTTTTGTATCGTTGGAATAATATATATGAAGTTTCCTGAGATTGACTAAGCCCTTTTACAACTGAGATAATAATTCACATACCATAAATCCATTCATTCACTTAAAGTGTGCAGTTCAGTGGCATTTAGTCTATTGACAAGGTTATGTAACCATGACCACAGTCCAATCCCAGAATGTTTTTGTCACTCTAAAAAGAAATCCCATGCATGTTAGCCATCTTTCCCCAGGGCCCTTGAAGCCACTGATCTACTTTGTTTCTGGATTTGCCTATTCTGGACATTTTATGTAAATGGAGCCCTGCAATATGTGGTCATTTGTGCCTGATTACTAAGCATTTTTAATGATAGTTTCAACCTTTCCAAAATATGTTCATATTTAAAAATAAATGCATAACCCCTCTATGAGGTAGACAAGAACTTTGTGATGTAATGGCACTGTCAGATTTACTATGTCTTCATGACCTCAGTTCACCCCAGGAAATTTAGAGGTGACAGGGTGAAGATTTGGAAAAGTACTGTAGAGTTAAAGGAAAAATAGAACATGATGGTATATGAAAAATGAATCAGTCCTGTGGGATTTCTAGAACCATGTGTATTAAACTTTATTAAAATGCAACTGCAATGAAATACTTCGGTTATATTTCAGTATTTAACATATGAAGATGAGTTACTGAGCCTTCAGTAGTTCTAGATTGAATCTCATATCAGCTGAATTTCAGCAAAGTTGAAAGGATGTCAGGATTGAGCTCTTCCTTATTCCAGACTCTTTAAATGGAAGCCTGTTGCTACAGTGTGCAGAAGGGGTATGATAAATTTATTTGTTTTAATAAACGAAAGCAAAGTAGGAATCTCTTGCCTTTCCTACAGTTAATTCTAGTAGAGAACTTGTATATAATGGAAATGTGAAATATTAATTTTTAAAAATTGTAAGCATATTTGAAATTAAAGGTTGGTATTAATAAGGGGTAACATTTTTCTGTAAATTCATGTGTTAGGTATTCTGTTTACTGTGATTCAGGGATGCAAATTAGTGCAATCCTGATAATTGAATTTGTGGCTGTAATTATGTAGGAAAGATCAATAGGGTAACAAATCACAATAGGCTATCTTGTGGTCTACCATGGCTCCTTTGGTTCCTGTCTGGCTTTTTGCCCTGAGGAGCTGTGCTGCTGGTCTCTGCATTGGCAAGGATTTCTTTTGCCTGGAAGTCTAAATGATCTGCCCATTTCTCCTTTTCCTTGGGCCCCATGCTGTATCCTGCTTGTCTTTCTTGGGGATTCTTCCCTCAACAGTAAGAGTTCCCTTGTCCCTTCTATAGTACTGTTTCCAAGAGAAGTAAATTCTAAAAAGTGTTCCTGAACATCAGAGGTATTCTGAGGTTAATAAAACTTCTGGCCTTTTCGGCACTTGTAATCAAATTTTTGTTTAAGTTCCAGCCTCATATTGAGTTGCTTAACTTTGACCTTAGAATCCCTTTTCCATTTTATCCTTTCCTTACATCAAAGTATCCTGCTGGTTTGAGGGGAGGAAGTGGGGGACAGAGGGATAGAGAGTCATTTGTGTATTGAGGTGAGGAAAAAATCCTTGGGCAACCCATGAGGAGAATAGTGATTGCTAAAATTGTCTCAGTGGGGATTATATGCCTTGGTATTTTAATTTCTGTGTGTATGAATTGCTATATATAATTAAGATTAGCTGACATTGTGCTGAATCCGAAAATAATTTGCAGTGCTTTAGCCATTTACCTATGACATAAAATTTAAGATCTTTTCAAAGCACATGAAAGCATGTCAAAGTTTTTAGCTTTAAATCACTAAGTACTTCACAATCAAGGAGCCGTTTTCGTGATAGTTTTTAGAAAATACAGTCCCTTAAAAAGCCTATTAACACCTTATTTTGTAAAGTCATTTTAAGAATGTTTAGTTTTATATAGGTATTCAAATATGGCTATTATTTTTTTATAATTGTTTATTTTTAAAATTTTTTTAAAAAATTAATTTATTTATTTTCAGCATAACAGTATTCATTATTTTTTTGCCATACCCAGTGCTCCATGCAATCTGTGCCCTCTATAATACCCACCACCTGGTACCCCAACCTCCCACCCCCCTGCCACTTCAAACCCCTCAGATTGTTTTTCAGAGTCCATAGTCTCTCATGATTCACCTGCCCTTCCAATTTCCCCCAACCACCTTCTCCTCTCTAACACCCCTTGTCCTCCATGCTATTTGTTATGCTCCACAAATAAGTGAAACCATATGATAATTAACTCTCTCTGCTTGACTTATTTCACTCAGCATAATCTCTTCCAGTCCTGTCCATGTTGCTACAAAAGTTGGGTATTCATCCTTTCTGATGGAGGCATAATACTCCATAGTGTATATGGACCACATCTTCCTTATCCATTCGTCCATTGAAGGGCATCTGGGTTCTTTCCATAGTTTGGCGACCATGGCCATTGCTGCTATAAACATTGGGGTACAGATGGCCCTTCTTTTCACGACATCTGTATCTTTGGGGTAAATACCCAGGAGTGCAATTGCAGGGTCATAGGGAAGTGCTATTTTTAATTTCTTGAAGAATCTCCACACTGCTCTCCAAAGAGACTGCACCAACTTGCATTCCCACCAACAGTGGAAGAGGGTTCCCCTTTCTCCACATCCCCTCCAACACATGTTGTTTCCTGTCTTGCTAATTTTGGCCATTCTAACTGGTGTAAGGTGATATCTCAATGTGGTTTTAATTTGAATCTCCCTGAGGGCTAGCGATGATGAACATTTTTTCATGTGTCTGATAGGCTATTATTATATTTTTATTAGTGAAGTGATAATGCCGTGTTCAGATATTATTTATGTATATTTTGTTTTTCAGCTGTATTTGTATACATGTTTGTATACATATCTGCTTAGGAGATGGGCATAATTTATGGTAACTTTATGGACATATGTGTAATTCAGTTAATCTTAGAAATAGGGATCTTAAGTGTTTTTTAAATTCTGGTTGCCCATTTAAAACAGAAAGTTATCTTCAGCTTCCGTCATTCGGTACTTATAATAGCTGCTTTATTATAGCCATCGGTGGGGATGTCTACTCTTTGTAGGCATCCCATTCTATTTCAGAATTGTTCTTTGTGAAAATTTTGTCTTGCATCTCTTCCACTCTGCTTACTCAACCATTTATCATGATTTTGTTCCTCTAGGAAGAGTCCCTTTTCTACAAAAATACTCTTAGGCTGTTTGAAGACAGGTACCACCGGTCTCCTTACATCTTATTTAGGCTAAGCAACCCCAGTTTTTATTGACTTATTGGTCATGTTACAGCATTTCCCCGTCCTCATCACCCAGTGGACATGTTTTAATTCCTTTGCTTTTAAATGTTTTTGACTAAATACATTTTACATCCCAACTAAATATACCCATAAATATACGTACAGGTAGTACATAGTTTTAATACATACATGAAAGCTAATAACAATTTCATAAGGCAATTTTTATGTTCTTTTTCATTTTTAAAAATGCAGGTGTAACCTGTCATATTGATTTTATTACTCCCTGATGGATTTTATCCTGTAGTTTGGAAAACACTGTTCTAGTTTGTTCATGTTACAGAACTGAAATATTTTCCAAAAGCTAGGTATTAGGATAATCGTTGCTAAAGTAGGTTTTACCTTTATCACCTCAAAGAAAATATTGTGATGGTCATTATTAAGTAAAACTTAACAGGACTATCATGTTCTTGGTAATGAATGCAATAAAACGAAAATATATTCATCTTTCATTTTTATCCGTAGGTGGCGACAGACAAGGTTGCAGAAAAGCTGAGTTCTACTCTCTCATGGGTGAAGAACACAGTATCACATACAGTCAGTCAGATGGCCAGTCAGGTGGCAAGTCCATCTGCCTCATTACACACTACATCCTCATCTACCACACTATCTACACCAGCCCTTTCACCAACTTCCCCTTCACAGTTGAGTCCAGACGACTTAGAACTCCTGGCTAAACTGGAGGAACAAAATAGGTGAGTGAAGTTGCTTGGCTTTTCTTTCTTTGCAGTTATATGAGCTCAACCATCCATTTATATATATATATGCCATAAACAAAATGTACTCATATTGAGTGTTTATTTTTTAGTCTTTGGCTCCTTGTTTATGAAAATTACTTAACAGAAGTATTCAAGTCTTTTTTGGAGGAGTTGGTCCTAAAACTAAAGTTGTACTAAAATTTTCTTCTGGCTCAGATAGCTTTAGAGATTTTTCTTAAGATGGCAAATTCCCTAAATTATTTCTGAATTTTATAATTTTTTTAAGGCAATAAAACTACCATTTCTTTTCTTTTTTTTTTTTAGACTTTATTTATTTATTTGAGAGAGAGAGCATAAGCCAGGGGAGTGGGAGTGGGAAGAACAGAGGAAGAGAGAGAAGCAGACCGCTTGCTGAGCAGGGGGCCTGATGAGACGGGGCTTGATCCTAGGACCCTGGAATCATGACCTTGGCTGAAGGCAAATAGATGCTTAACTGAGCTACCCAGGTGCCCCTAAAACTACCATTTTTGATTTAAACTCTCAAACTAGTCCCCTTTGGTTAATTTGTAAAGTAATTTAATTTAGGGTAGATACCTAATTTATGGTTTAGAGTGGGAAATATCTTAATTTATTTAAGGAAGGCAAAGTATCCTTCTCTCTTAAAAGGAATGAAATAGAATAGCTGTTTTTTGTATATATATATATTAAAATATATATATTTATATAATATATATAATTTTTCTGTATATATATTACATATTATATATATATTTTATAGCTTTTTTCTGTATATATATATAAAAATACAGAAAACAGCTATTCTATTTCATATATATAAATATATATATAAAACAACTATTCTATTTCATATATTGTTATATATATAACTGTTCTATTTCATATATACATATATATGTACATACACATATATACACAGAGAATGTATACACATGTATACATATATACACAGAGAATGTATACTCTGAATCCTGTGTGCCCTTCACTATATTATTATCAGAAGCTCTTTCGGCTATCAGCTACAAAAGAATTATTGGAAGAGCCCTTTTGTGTTCAGTCAGGATATATACTACCACTGGCTTTAAGGGTAATAACAGAGACAACTACTTTTTTTTTTTTTTTTAAGATTTTTTACTCATTTTTTTTCTAATAATAGAGCACAACAGGGGGAGCAACAGACAGAGGGAGAGGGAGAAGCAGATTCTCTACTGAGCAGGGACCCCAATGTGGGGCTTGATCCCAAGACTCTGGGATCATGACCTGAGCCAAAGGCAGACACTTAACCAACTGAGCCACCCAGGTGCCACACAGAGACAACTTCTAACAGCTTTTTTCATATATAATTGACATAATAAAGTACACATTTTAAGGTGTGCAGTTTGACAGGTTTTGACATATGTATTTATCTGTGAAATAATCACCAAACTCAAGAAAATGAACGTATCCACTATCCCCTTTCTCATCCCCAGGCAGCCATTAATCGGCTTTCAGTTACTATAGATTAGTTTGCATTTCCTACAATTTTATAGAAATGGTGTGTACTTTTTTAAATGGAATATTTTATTCAGAGTAATTATTTTGAGATTCATCCATGTGGTAGTGTCCATATATAGTTCATTTTTTCATTGCTTAGTAGTACTCTATTGTATGTATATATCATGTTTATTCACTTTTTGTTATGAAATGCTGTGAACATTATTTATGTATACAAGCCTTTGTATACATAGATGTATGTTTCATTTCTCCTGGACAGATACCTACATTTGGAATGACTGGTTTATATGATAGGTGCACATTTAACTGTCAAATGGTTTCCGAAGGGCCTGTACTTTTCTCACATTCCCACCATCAGTGTATGAAGTTTTTAGTTTGTTTACATCCTTGCTGATACTTGGTATGGTTAGGCTTTAATCTTAGCCCTTCTAACAGTTATTGGTATCTTGTATTTTTAATTTGTATTTCTAATGGTGTTGAGCATCTTTTCATGTGTTTATTTGCCATTGATGTGTCCTCTCTGTTTGAAATTTTTGCCCATTAAAAATTAAGTTATTTGCCTTCTTTCTTTTTTTGTTGTTGTTGTTTTTTTTCTTATCATTGTATTTTAAGAGTTCTTTGTATATTTAGGATATGAGTTCTTTATCAGATATATGCTTTTATCAGATATATGCTTTAAAACATTTTTTCCCTATCTGTAGCTTATCATTCTCTTAAATAGTATCTTTTGAAGAATGTAAGTTTTACATTTTGATGAAGTCCAATTTGAAATTGTTCTTTTATGGATTACGCTTTTGGAACACTCAAGGTCACATAGTTTGACTCATAATTTCTTACAGAAGTTTTATAGTTTTAAGTTTTATGTTTAGGTCTGATCCATTTTGAGTTAGTTTTGTATATGGAACAAAGTATAGATCAAAATTCATTTTTTGAATATACATATTTAATTGTTCATGTACCATTTGTTGAAAAGCCTATCCTTCACTTCACTTAGGTACTTTTGAGCTTTGGTCAAAAATTAGTTGTTACTGTATGTGTAGGCCTATTTCTAGACTTATTCTAGTCCATTGATCTGTTTTCTAGCTTAATGCCAAAACACTACTGTTTTGTTTACTGTGACTTTGTTTTGAAATCAAATAGTATTAATCCTCCAAATAGTTCTCCCATTTGACTATTACTGGAGCTTAGCATTCCCATGTGAATTTTATATCAAGTTGTTAATTTCCACAAAAATACTTGCTGAAATTTTAATTGGAACTCTGTTGCCTCATGTATCCTGCTGCCTTGCTAAACTTGTCCTAGTAGGTTATGTTGTTGTTTTTCGGTTCCATGAGATTTTTGTATGTAGATGAGCCTGTCATCTGTGAATAAGGCACTTTTACTTCTTCCTTTACAATCTGGGTACCTTTGTTTCTCTTTCTTGCCTTAACAGCAACTGGCTAGCACCTCAAGTACAAATTTTAGTGTAAGTGGTGAGTATGCACTGTTGTTTTCCTGATCTTAGGGATAAAGCATTAAATATGTTAACTGTAGATTTCTGTAGATGGCTTTTATCAGATTGAGGAAGTTTGTTTTTCTTCCTTGTTTGCTTAGAGTTTAAAAGAAATAGGTGTTGGATTTTGTCAAATGCTTTTCTTGTATTTACTGAAATGGTCATGTGGTATTCCTCTTATAGTTTAATATAATGAAGTACATTTATTTATTTTTTATGAATTATATTGATTTTTGAATGTTAAACCAACTTTGCATTCTGGTATAAACCCACTTGGTCATGATACATTGTCTTTATAAAATATTGTTGGATTTGATCTGCTGAAATTGTATTTAGAATTTTTGCATTTAAGTTCATGGTGGATATTGATCCGTAGTTGTCTTGGGATTTTTGACATTTTATATACTGTCTCTGTCCTTATATTATCTTTTCTAATATAAATGATGTTGTACATTTATTTTCAAGCTCTGCTTTAGCAATAGCTGTTTAAATTTATTGAGACTTGTTTTATGGTCCTGAATACAGTCTTATTTTGTTAAACATTTTATGTGAATTTGAGAAGGAGGTATATTTAGCTGTTTTTTGGGAGTAATTCTGTTAACATTGATCAAATAAGTTTGATAATGTTTAAGTCTCCTATATCTTTGCTTGTTTTCTGTTTACTTGTGATATCAGATATTGACAGAGGAGTACTGAAACCTCCAACTATAATTCTGGATTTGTCTGTTTCTCTTTAAATTCCTTTAGTCTTTGTTTCATATAATTGGAAGTTGTATTATTAGGTATATAAACATTTGGATTTGTTATGCCCTCTTGTGAAATGCCTTTTTTATCCCTGGTAATATTGTTTGCTTAGAAATCAACTTTGTACAATCAATACCTGTTCTTTTGAAGCTGTTTCAAAAAATAGAAATGGAAGGAAACTTCCATACTCTTTCTGTGAGGCCAGTATTACCTTTATCCCAAAACTGGACAAAGACCCCACCAAAAGGGATAACTACAGACCAGTATTCCTGAGGAACATGGATGCAAAAATTCTCACCAAGATACTAGCCAGTAGGACCCTACAGTACATTAAAAGGATTATTTAACATAAGCAAGTGGGATTTATTCCTGGGCTTCAAGGGTGATTCACCATCTGCAGATCAATCAGTGTGATGCACTACATTAATAAAAGAAAGAAGAAAAGGACAAGAAACATATGATCCTCCCAATAGATGCAGAAAAAGCATTTGACAAAGTACAGCATCCTTTCTTGATTAAAATGCTTCACGATGTAGGGATAAAGAGAACATACCTCAATATCATAAAAGCCATATACAAAAAGCCCACAGCGAATATCATTCTCAATGGGGAAAAACTGAGAGCTTTTCCTGTAAGGTCAGGAACACTGCAGGAATGTCTTCTTTCACCACTGTTGCTCAACATACTACCAGAAGTCCCAGCCTTGGCAATCAGATAACGATGAAAAGAAATAAAAGGCATCCAAATTGGCAAGGATGAAGTCAAACTCTCACTGTTCACAAATGACATGATACACTATGTGGAAAACCCAAAAGACTTCACCCCAAAATTGCTAGAACTCACACAGGAATTGAGCAACATGGCAGGATATAAAATCAATCCACAGAAATCAGTTGCATTTTTATACACTAACAATGAGACAGAAGAAAGAGAAATTAAGGACTTGATCCCATTTACAATTGCACCAAAAACCATAAGATACCTAGGAATAAACCTAACTAAAGAGGCAAAGGATCTGTACTCCGAAAACTATAGAAGACTCATGAAAGAAATCGAGGAAGACACAAAGAAATGGAAAAACCTTCCATGCTCATGGATTGGAAGAACAAATATTGTTAAAATGTCTATGCTACCCAGATCAATGTATACATTCAATGCAATCCCTGTCAATGCCATCAACTTTTCCCCCTCAGAGCTGGAACAAATAATCCTAAAACTTATATGGAACCAGAAAAGACCTCTGATAGCCAAAGGAATATTAAAAAAACAAAACAACAAAATTCGTGGCACCACAATCCCAGACTTCAAGTTCTATTACAGTAGAGCTTGATGTAATCATCAAGATAGCATGGTACTGGCACAAATACAGACACATAGATCAGTGGAACAGAATAGAGAACCTAGAAGTGAACCCTCAACTCTATGGTCAGCTAATCTTTGACAAAGAAGAAAAGAATATCCAGTGGAAAAAAGACAGTCTCTTCAATAAATATTTTGGGAAAATTGGACTGCCACATGCAGTAGAATGAATCTGGATCATTGCTTTACAGCATACAAAAAATAGACTAAAAAATGTATGAAAGACCTCAATGTGAGACAGGAATCCATCAAAATCCTTGAGGAGAACACAGGCAGCAATCTCTTTGACCTCAGCCTCAGCAACTTCTTCCTAGAAATACCACCAAAGGCAGGAAGTAAGGGCAAAAATGAACTATTGGGACTTCATCAAGGTAAAAACCTTTTGCACAGCAAAGGAAACAGTCAACAAAACCAAAAGACAACTGACGGAATGGGAGAAGATATTTGCAAATGGCATATCAGTTAAAGGACTAGTATCCAAAGTCTGTGAACAACTTAAACTCAGAACCTCCCCAAAACAAATAATCCATTCAAAAGAATGGGCAGAAGACATGAACCGACATTTCTATAAGTGCCTAACAGACATAGGCTAACAGACACTTGAAGAAATGTTCAATATCACTTGGCATCAGGGAAATCCAGACCAAAACCACAATGAGATAACACCTCACGGATACTGGTGAGGGTGGAGAGAAAGGAAAACCCTCTCACACTGTTGGTGGGAATGCAAGCTGGTGCAGCCACTCTGTAAAGCAGTTTGGAGGTTCCTCAAAAGGTGAAAGTAGCATTACCCTATGACCCAGCAATTGCACTACTAGAGATTTACCCCAAAGATAGAAATGTGGTGATCTGAAGGGGGGCCTGCACTCTAGTGTTGATACCAGCAATGTCCATAATAGCCAAACTATGGAAAGAGACCAAATGTCCATCAACAAATGAATGGATAAAGATGTGGTATCTATGTATGTATGTGTACACACATACACACGAGTACTACACAGCCATCAACAAAAATGAAATCTTGCCATTTGCAACAATACGGATGGAACTTAAGGGTATTATGCTTAGCGAAATAAGTTAATCAGAGAAAGACAATTATCATATGATCTCAGTGATATGTGGAATTTAACAGGATCGTGGGGGAAGAGAGGAAAAAATAAAAAGAGAGGGAGACAAACCATGAGAGACTCTTCTTTTTGGCAGGGACTCTTTTTTAAAATTTAAATTCAGTTAATTAACATATAGTACATTATTAGTTTCAGAGGTAGAGTTCAGTGATTTATCAGTTTTATGTAATACCCAGTGCTCATTCCATCTAATATCCTCCTTAATCTCCAAAACCCAGTTACCGATCCCCCACTTCCTCCCCCTCTAGCAAACGCCAGTTTGTTTCCTGATTAAGAGTCCTTATGGGGTGTTTTCCTCTCTGACTTCATCTTGTTTTATTTTTCCTGTGTTTCTTTCTATTACTAACCAGAATCATGTTGTATGTCTTGTCCTTTGATGTGCTTGTTGGAGATGGTTTCAGCCTAGCTCACACCTTTTATTCATTATACATTCCACAGAATTAGTGTCACTATTTGGGTTGCTTCATTCTGCTGTTAAAATTATGTCCACTTTCGTGCACAAACTTGAATACAGGGACTGGAATTTGAGAGGAAGAGTGTCAGTTTGAGTCCTTGTCAATATGAAGTGAAGGCATGTTGACTTGGCATTGAGCAGCTGGTAGGCCGTGCATGCTGACTTGGGCAGGAGGGCAGCTGAACTGTGAATTCGAGACCCATAGGCTGATGGCATTGTGTGTGACAGGGATATGGCTGGTTTTGCTTTTATCTTTTGTTTTTCTGGGAAACTATCTCTCCTTCTATTCTGAATTAAAGCCTTGCTGGATAGAGTATTCTTGGCTATAGATTCTTTTTCCTTTTAGCACATTGAGTATATCATGCCACTTTCTTCTGGCCTTTGAAGTTTATGCTGAAAAACTCACTGATAGCCTTATGGTGTTTCCCTTTTACAAACTGCTTTTCCTTCTCTTGCTGCTTTTAAAATTCTTTATCACTACTTTTGGCTATCTTATTTACTTTGTGTCTTGGTGCAGACCTCTTTGGTTTGGTTTTGTTGGGGCCTCTCTTTGCCTCCTGGATTTGGGTTTCTCTTTCTTTCCCCAGATTCAGAAAGTTTTCAACTATTATTTTTTAAAGTAAATCTTCTGCCAGCTTTTACTGGGATCCCTATCATGCGACCATTATGCTTGACAGTGTCACTGAGTTCCATGGGTCTATTCTCATTTTGAGTGTTACCCCAGCCCCATCTGCTCTGCTCGATTACTTTCTATTACTCTGTCCTCCAGGTTTTTGATCTGTTCTTTTACTTACTCTTGTTTGTTATTTATTCCAGGTGGCCCTTTTTTATTTTCATTTAGCGAGTTCAGTATATCTGATTGGTTGCTTTTTAGGTATCCCATCTCCTGGTGGAGGGTGTCATGGATGTCCTGCACTCCTTTCTCAATTCTAGCGAGTATCTTTATGAGCATAAATTTTGTTTTAAATTAAATTCACTGTCAGACATATTACTTATCTCCATTTTGTGTAGCTTTCTTGCTATGATTTTGTTCCATTCTTTCATTTGGGACATATTCCTCTGTCTCCTCATTTTGTTATTGCTCTGTTTCTGTGTGTTAGGAAAGTCAGCTACATCTCCCATACTTGAAAGTAGTGGCTTTATGAAGAAGAGGTCCTGTAGTGTCCTTAGTACAGTGTCTCCTTTTCACCAGAATATGCTGCTTCAGAGGTGTCTCCTGTGTGTATTGCTACAGGGGTATTCTACCATTGTGGTGGATCTCTGTTTGCTTTCAGTCCTGTCTTTGATGGCTCTCTGCCTATTGTGGGCAGAGTCTGGAACCTGTGTTGTTAGTTGGCTGGCCTGGGGCTGCCTTGGGCTTGAGTTGAGTAAGATCAGATGTTTGCTAGAGATTAAGTGGCACCAAACTGTAGAGCACTTTTCATGTATTGTTCCCTGAGAAGCTTTGTTGGTGGGTGGGGCCTGCAGTCAGACAAGCTGCCTCTCCCAGGTGCTGGGCTCACAGACTGGTGTATGGTTATCTTCCCCTCTCCCTGGAGCAGAATTCAGTTTGCAGTGGTGCTGACCATTGTCTGTATCACTGCTTCGATGGGATCTTGCCAAGAGCAGTCGGAGGGGGTGGATCTGCTTCACTGTGGCCTCTTGTCTGCATCTGGCTATGGAGAGTCTGTTCTGCCAGTCTTCGGGTTGCTTTTTGTTATTTATGCCAATGTAGGTATTTCTTGGTGGCCACGTGTCAAGAGGTGAGCCAGCGTCCTCCTGCTTTGCCATCTTTCCAACAGCTGTGTTCAACCATAAGAGACTCTTATTAATAGGAAACAAATTGAAGGTTGCTGGAGCAGAAAGGGCTGGGGGATGGAGTAACTGGGTGATGGATGTCAAGGAGGGCATGTGATGTAACGAGCACTGGGTATTATATAGGACTAATGATTCCCTGACCTCTACCTCTGAAACTAGTAATACACTATATGTTAAATAATTGAATTTAAATTAAAAAAAATTAAATTCCTCACATGAAATCCTAAAAAAACAGAAAGAAAGAAATTGTCCAAGATAAACTTGGTGCACCTGGATGGGATAGTCATTTGGGGGGGCCAAGTCTTGGTTTTGGCTCAGGTTGTGATCTTGGGGTGGTGAGATCGAGCCTTGTGTTAGGTTCAGCAGGGAGTCTGCTTGAGCCTCTCTCTCTTTCTTCCTCCCCCTTACCCCACCCATGTTCTCATTTGCATGATCCCCCCAAAAGATAAATAAATCTTAAAAAAGAAATCTGTTTTATCTCATATTGTCATTGTAGCCCCCTTTGAATAGTGTTAAAATTTTATATATTTTTCTATCCTTCTCTTTTTTCTTTATCCTTCAAGTTTTTCTGAGAGGCAGCACATAGTTGGATGTTGCTTTTTAAAATATAAACCAACAATCTTTGCCTTTTAATTGGAATATTTAGACAATTTGTTTTTTAAAAAATTACACCAACAAAGTTTTATTTCTTCCTTACATTTCATGTTCATCTCAAGCTGCAGATTGAGTACATCTTTGTTCCACACTTTTTCATTCAAGGACCAATGACCCATCCCTGTCCACAAACAATGGGACTTGTAGCAAATGGAAAAGAGATAGAGTAGAAATACCTCAAAGTATCTATTAGGGAGTGATCCACATAACTTCTGCTTAGAATTTTATTGGCCAAAGGAAATCACGTACCCAGACATTATGGAGTGAAGTGGGAATTGCAGTCTTCTTGCAGGGATGGATCCAAGAAGATATGTACTTAAAAAAAAAAATTATTTATTTATTTGACAGACATCACAAGTAGGCAGAGAGGCAGGCAATGAGAAAGGGGGAAGTAGGCTCCCCACTGAGCAGAGAGCCCGATACCGGGCTCCATCCCAGGACCCCGAGATCATGACCTGGGCTGAAGGCAGAGGCTTAACCCACTGAGCCACCAGGTGCCCCGAAGATATATACTTTATTATTAATATTTCATCTGCTTTTTTCCTGTATTTTCATCATAGTGTTACTGTATTTTTAATTTATTCACACACTGTAAAATCCATCGTTTTAAAGTGTACAGATATAGTAGTTTTTGGATGTATTTACAACGTTGTGCATCCATTACTGCTTTCCTATTTCAGGACATCTTAATCACCCCACCCCCCATCCCCCAGAAGAAAGTATCCATTAGTATCACCTTTTTACCTTCCTCCAGACGCTGGTAGTTACTAATCTACTTTTTATCTCTGTGTTTACCTTTTCTGGACATTTCATTATGGAATCATTCAATAGGTGGTCTTTTGTGACTGGCTCCTTCATGTAACATAGTGCTTTCTAGATTCTGAGGAAAATAGGTCATTTTTATTTAATGTGACTATTGATAGGCTTATGTTTATATCCATCATTTTGTTTTATATTGTTTCCTTTAGATTTTTCTTTCTACTTTTTGACTTAATGGGATATTTTTTAATGATTCTATTTATTTTATTTTTTGATTTATTAGCTATAACTGGTTTTTTTTTTTAACTGGTTGCTTTAAGGTCAGTAGTAGATATCTTTAATTTATCACTGTCTGCCTTAAAGGGATCTCATAGTATTTCACATGTTGTGTAAGTACTTAGAATAGTACATTTCCATTTCTCCTCTCCAGTCCTTCATGTTAGTTTTGTCAAGCATTTTACTTTTATATATGTCACAAATCCCATGCAATATTACGATATTTGCTTCAAGCCAATTACTTTTTAAAGAGATTGAAATAATAAGAAAAAGTCTCATATTTGCATATATGGTTTCCATCTCTGGAGCTCTTTGGTTTTTTCTTTAGCTCTAGATTTCCAGCTGATAAAATTTTCCTTTTGTCTGAAGGACTTTCTTTAGAAAATCCTTCTAACAAGGATTGCTGTTACATGTAACAGCGATTACGTGTTTGAGTCTTTGTTTTGTTTTTCTTTTGATTTTTAAAGGTATTTTCTCTGTAACGGTTGACAGTTCTTTCCCCCCCACAGTACTTTAATGATGTTTCATTGATTTCTGTCTTGCATTGTTTTCATTGGAAAATCTGATCCTTTCCTTATTTTTGTTCCTGTGTATCTTTTCCCCCTCCATCTCTCTCTTTTTTTTTTTTTTTTTAATTTTTTACCCCTCCATCTCTTTTTAAGAGTTTCTTTTTTCTTTATTTCTGGTTCATGCACTTTAATTCTGAGGTGCCTTATTGTGCTTTTTAAAAAAAATAAGTTATGAGAGAGCGTGTGGGCGAGGGAGGGAGCAGAGGGAGAGGGAGACAAGAAGACTGCCCGCTGAGCAGGGAGCCCAAAGCAGGGCTCAGTCCCAGGACCCTGAGATCATGACCTGAGCCAAAACCGAGAGTTGGATACTCAACCGACTGAGCAACCCAGGCGCTCCTGTACTTTTCTTCTTGTTTCTTGTATTGGAGTTTTGTTGAACTTCTTGTAAATTTATAGTTTTCTTCAAATTTGGAAACTTTTGACTACTTTTTTCTTCAAATGTTTTTGTTGCTTTCCTCCTCTTCAGAGATTCTAATTGCACAAATACTAAGTTCCATAGCTCAGTGAGAATTGTTCATTTTTTGGGAAAGTTTCTATTGCTGTGTATTCAAGTTCACTAATACTGCTTTCTGCCATGTCTAATTTGCCATTAATCCCATCCAGTGTGTTTTTCATCTCTCACATTGTGGCTTATCTCTAGAAGCTGGAACCAAGTGTTATTTGTATGTCTTAAGTACTTAAATTTCAAATGTACAGAAATATAGTCACAGTAAATTTTAATGGCCTAATAAGCACTTACAGATGGTGCTAAAGGGAATGAAGTATTTGTAAGTTTTGAATTGGTTTTACATGGAAAAATAGTTTGCAAAAAGATAATTTTTGGTGCTGAGTTTTAAGTGACCAGAGTTGAATTTATTTTTATGGTTGTGATCAATAATTATTGTACAACTAAAATATATAAATCACTATATTAAAAATTATTGTGACTGAAGTATGGATATAGATGAACTTTTTTCCAAGTAATTCACAGTTTATTTGGGAATACCAGATGTGCCTTGTGTATATGTTAATATCGAAAGAATAACTACTAGAGTTTGAAGATGCTTAGAAAAGGGGTACCTGGGTGGCTCAGTGGGTTAAAGCCTCTGCTTTTGGCTCAGGTCATGATCCCAGGGTCCTGGAATCGAGCCCCTCATTGGGCTCTCTGCTTGGCAGGGAGCCTTCTTCCCTTCCTCTCTCTCTGCCTGCCTCTCTGCCTGCTCATGATCTCTGTTTGTCAAATAAAATCTTTAAAAAAAAAGGAAGATGCTTAGAAAAGAAGTTTTGACAAGTAAATTTGAAGAAATAAAAGGAGCAGAAGGTTGTCACCCTTGTTCTTGGGTGGATTACTCAAAATTTGTACTCTTTTCAAGTTCACATTTTGAGGCTTTCAGGTTTTTTCTCTTTTCTTTTTTTTTTTTTTTTTCTGCATTAAAACTCAAAATCCATGGGAAAAATTTATGTGTAGAGAATGTTTGAATGTAATGACATCTTGTTTTTGCTTTAGAACAATCCTGGTGGAAAAACGTATCTCTGACTCTAACAAAAAATAAAATGGTAATAAAACACTAGGTCCAGCTTTTCCTCCCCCTGTTGGCCAACCTATTAAGTCCAAGGACAAATTATAAAAATAATAACATATTTTCTCTGCCTACTTCTGTGGTTTATGATGTAGATATGCAAGTTACATAACTAAAATAAAAATGAGACTCACGGGCAGCTGGGTGGCTCAGTGGGTTAAAGCCTCTGCCTTTGGCTCGGCTCAGGTCATGATCTCGGGGTCCTGGGATCGAGCCTGGCATCGAGCTCTCTGCTCAGCCAGGGAGCGTGCTTCCTCCTCTCTCTCTGCCTGCCTCTCTGCCTACTTGTGATCTTTGTCTGTCAAATAAATAAATAAAATCTTTAAAAAAAAATTATGAGACTCAATTACTACTTGTAACAAGGGATATAAGGAAAACACTTTTATTTAGGATGTTTTTGTTCTTTTCTCCAGATATAGATGAATCTCTGGTTCTGTTACTTAACTCTTTAATTTCAGAAAGTATAAAAATGGCAGTATTTTAGAAAATGATAATTTAAGAAACATGAAAATATCAAAACTCAAACGAACTGTTTTTCTTTCTCATAGCTTTACTGCAGTTATAACTTTTAAAATATCAGTGCATGTGGCAACACCAGAAGGATGTGAAGAAATGGTTCAGTATAATATCAAAGATCTTGTTTGATGAAAGTTAATAATTGATAGCCTTAAAGTTGAAACGGGATACCTATTTTTTTCCTATGTGTTAAATCTGTTTTTCATTTTAAAAATACAAAGGCTTTGGCAGAGATGAATTTAGGAAGGTAAGTTTCAAGTGTGATAGCAGTGCATTTTAATTAAGAAGGGGAAATGTTGCTAATTTAAAAATAAAAAAAAATTTAATAATTTTTTTGTAAACATATAATGTATTATTAACCCCAGGGGTACTGGTCTGTGAATCGCCAGTTTTACACACTTCACAGGCTAATTTAAATTTTTAATGGGCCATAATTTGTGTGGTTTAAAAGTTTGGCATTGTAACCATGTTTATTTCCTTTTACGTTCTTTGCTTTTTAACAGATTTTTGGAGGTGAGGATATGAGATTAAGGAAATGGATAAGTGTTGTTTTAAACTAAAGTAAATGTATTTTATGTACATTTAAATATAGTAAGCAGGAATCTTTGAAACCTTAATTTATATATCTTTATCCTACCAACATCTGGATCTATACTGTCTGGTTGGTAGCCATAAGCCAGAAGTGGCAGCTGAGCACCTGAAATGTGGCTGGTCTGAATTGTTATGTGCTAGAAAACTAAAATGTATACCAGATTTTGAAGAGTTGATGTGAGAAAAAGAATATCTTGTTAATTAAATTTTTATTGCATGCTAAAATGGTATTTTGGCTATATTTGGTAAAATTATTAAAATTAACTACACTTTTTTATACTTTATATGTGGCTTATAGAACATTTAAACTGATATAAGGGGCTTGCAGTACATTTCTTTTTTTTTTTTTTTTAAAGATTTTATTTATTTGATAGAAATCACAAGTAGATGGAGAGGCAGGCAGAGAGAGAGAGAGAGGGAAGCAGGCTCCCTGCTGAGCAGAGAGCCCAATGCGGGACTCAATCCCAGGACCCTGAGATCATGACCTGAGCCAAAGGCAGCGGCTTAACCCACTGAGCCCTGGTGCCCCTTTCAGTACATTTCTGTTGGGCAGGGCTGATCTAGATGATCTAAGTTTCATCTTATGTTTATAATTTTACTACTAAAGCATTATTTTGTTTTCCTGAGGATATTCTCTATAACACAACCAAGAATATTAAGGAATTAAAAAGCTTGGAAGCAAAATTGATCTTTCCAAGTCTCTGTATTAAAAAGTTCATATATTTTCAATCATAGGAGAGGCCTTTAAGATCTTCACACAAATTCTTTATTCTTTTTCTTTTCATTGAGGGTTGTTTTGCATTTTGTATCAGTTGTTTGAATTCCTAAGGAATTTGATGATGTAATTAAGAGAATTTATTGAACTACATTTTCTGTTGCAGCTATCTTAGCTTCACATGGTGTTCTTAAATTAAGGTATCTTAGAAGTTAAATCTGCTATGCTTGTCTGTCTGGAATGTCTACATAAAAGTAATCCCCAAACCATCAATTTCTGGTGAGGATATTTGGGAGGGAGGTGCAAGTCTCCAGTGTTTGCCTTCTCTGAGACCTCATCTTAAAGAAACAGAAGCAAAAGAGAAACCCTCATGCTTTCAGAACTAGAGAGATCCCTGTCATGTAGGCACCCCACTGAGAGTTGTCTCTGAATTGTTTCCTGTGCTAATTCCTTGTGCTCTCTCTTAATTCTCCCCTTTTTGTTTTTCTTCCTCTGAGACTTGAATTTGTGCTTGATGATGTTGATGTGAAAGGGTATGACTACCCTGTGAGTCAGGCAAGTATTTTGTTGCTGCTGATCTGCTGTTCTTTTAGCTTGCTAGTTGCTGTTTTTCTCCCAGTACATTCATATCCTGTTTCTTTGATGTAACATTACAAGAGATATTTGAATCCCATGTTTGGAAAGCTGATTCCCCTGCAGTAAGTGCCAGTGTATTTAGCTTTCCAAGTGTTTTTCTTATATAGCAATTTTTTGCCTTAGCTTTTCTTAGATCTTTCCTTGGGTCTTTGTAAATTATCTTAGCAGTTTACACATTTCCAAATGGTATGATGACCTGTTGCTGTTGTTCCTGATCTTTTAGTTCTGTTATCCATAGGAAAGTATTATGCTGAGTACAAAGGGGAATTAACAAAGTTTACTATCAACTCTTTGCAAGTGGGGAGGTTCCCCATTGTCTGTGGAGGATACATTTCCTAGAATGGCAGTGGATGTCTGTGACCTCAGATAGTACTGAACTATGTATATACTGTTTTTTCTACACATACATACCTGTGATAAAGTTTAATTTATAAATTGGGCACAGTAAGAGATTAGCAACAATAACTAATAATACAGTAGAACAATTACAGCAATATAGTGTAATAAAAGTTGTGTGAATAAGGTTTCCCTCAAAATATCTTAATGTACTTTTCTCTTGTGCTGTGAGATGGTAAGATGCCTACCGATGAAGTGAGGTGAGTGACCTAGGCATTGTGACATAGCATTAGGTCAGTGTTGACCTTCTGACCATATATCAGGAGAATCATCTGCTAATGGACCCCAGTTGATCGTGGGTAACTGAAGCTGCAGGAAAGTGAAGCTGCAGATAAAGGCGGGGGGTGGGACCCTACAGTAATTGCCAGATTTCCATTTGTAGGCTTCACCTCTCTTCTCAGGTTCACACTTGTCTTTTCCATTGCTGTGCTTCTTACCTATACTGATGTCCCCCAAGTACTTCATACTCTCAAATACCCAAAGGAGAACCCATTGTTTTCCTTCTCCTCTACTGTATTTTTCAGTCATAGTGTTATTGTGAGAGGTGTTTTCTTTGATGTTCATCAAGTGTACACTGCCACACACAAGCTACTCCCTTTTTTCCTCATAAGCCCATCATGAAGTACACATTCTGCGGTTTTCCTTAGATAGGTGACCCCTGGTAAGAATAAGGTTCAGTTTTCAGTTAGCAAAGATATGGTGAAGTAATCTAGCCCCCAAAATAAAACTCTGTTGGCATATTCCCTTGTTCTCAGTTTAGTCACGAGTTCTGTACATTAGGAACTGGAAATGCTTTTTCTCTGCCAAGTCTTCTAAGCTTCTGGAAGCAGCCAAACCTAGTCTTTCTCTATCTTTGATGCTACTTGAAGTAAAGTCTAACTGAAAATTAGCTTTAGCACCCCCATCTCAGATAATGTGGGGCTATAGCCATTTTGAATGCTGTCCTTAGAGCTGGAGCTACTCTAACAAAAACTTGGAGTTGCTTACTTAGACTGAGGGTTATGTATTCTCCAGGCAGTGGAGATCCAACCTCTGATGTCTTAGTCTGGCAGCCTTCTGAGAGATGAATATATTTGGGTTTGTGAATTGCTGTATAGCAGTGGCAGGTTAAAAAATGTCCAGGAAGCCACGCAGACCTGTGGATAATGCCTTTGATTGTAGCATACAGTATTCCTGCTGGGCCAGTATTCTTTTCCTTGAATCTGATAAATTTCTTCTTGTATTAGTCATATGGAAATTACGATGGGATGGAAAGGAAGTGTCTTTTTTTGCAATAAATCTGTGCAAGGCCGTGAACCCATTTCCTCTGGAAAGAGGAAAGCCAGTACGTTTTGAATAGACTTCTCAGTAGTCCAAGGACCTATGAGTAATGCAGTAGTACCATTTTCCCAGTTGCTGGCCTGAAGTCTTTGGAAATTGTTGACATTTTCAGGTAGTACGCACCCTCTGTTACCGTGTCAGAATATTTCAATTATATTGAAACTAGGTGGCAACCAGTTTAGGAGTCTTCCTGAGTTGTTTCATCACTGTACTTAGCAAAAAGGAATAAAAATACTTGATTCTAACTACACATTCTATGAAGTCTACATTTTCTTTCTTTTCTTTTTCCCCCCAAGATTTTATTTATTTGAGAGAGAGAGACAGAGCTTGAGCAGGGTGGAAGAGGCGGAGGTAGAGGGAGAAGTAGACTCCCACTGAGCAGGGAGCCTGATGTGGGGCTTAATCCCAGAACCCTAAGATCTTGACCTGAGCTGAAGGCAGACGCTTAGGCAACTGAGCCACTCAGGTGCCCTACGTCTACATTTTCTTAATGAATGTGTAAATTCTTTTTCTGTGTATCATGACTTGGAAGCTCAGCGGGGAGAGTCTTGACAGCATCAATTCAAGTATTAGTTCTGGAAAATGTTCCAGCTCTCTAACAGAAGACTTCTTCATTATACCTATAGAATTGAAAAAACTTCTAAATTTTATCTTTAGAAAAATCTGAAATTTGCTAGAATGACCAACTATTTAGAAAAGGAAAAAAATGGAATAATGGTCATATTTTCCTTTCTTTACACAATAGATACATTTAGGGGCACCTGGTGGTGTAATCGGTTAAGAGTCTGACTCTTGGTTTCAGCTCAGGTCGTGATGTTGGGGTCCTTGGATCCAGCCCCACGTTGGGCTCTGTGCTCAGCATGGAGTCTGCTTGGGATTCTCTCTTTTCCTCTCCCTGGACCCCTCCGGCTCATGCTGTCTCTCTCTGTCTCTCAAATAAATAAATCTTAAAAACAAAACAAAACAAAATAAATACACATAATATATTTTAAAAAGTCCTTTTCAAAATAATAGTCATTATTAAAAAAAAGTTTTAAAGGGCTTTCAACAGTAGAAAGCAGTAGTTTCTCACCTAATTGTCACTGCTTTTAGTGTCATTAACCACAGATGGTATTTTCTGTAAATTTTTATAAAGTTGACATATAATATGCAATCAGAGAAATGCTCAGTTCTTTTTTTTTTTTTTTTAAAGATTTAATTATTTAATTGACAGAGAGATAGAGAAAGAGCACAGGTAAGCAGAGTGGCAGGCAGAGGAGAGAGAGAAGCAGGTTCTCTGCTGAGCAGGGAGCCCGATGTGGGACTCAATCCCAGGACCCCGGAATCATGATCTGAGCTGAAGGCAGCTGCTTAACCAACTGAGCCACCCAGCACCCCAGAAATGCTCAGTTCTTAAGTATAGTTTGGGTTTTGACAAATTTGTGTATAACCCACATGCCCACTAACACATAGATGATTTCTATCATGTTAGAAAATTCCTATCATCCCAGAAAATTCCCTTATGCCCTTTCTAGCAACTTCACCCCACTGAAATTTCTCTTCTGATTTTTATTGTCATTGATATATTTTACCTGTTCTTTTTTTAATATAACACTTTTTTGAGGTATAACTGATATACATATGGTTCACCAGTTTAAAGTACACAATTCAGTGTTTTTTCACATACTCAGAGTTGTATAATCATCACTATAAGAGAGCACATGATTATTAGCTGTCACTGTCCTTTCCTTCTTGCTCCTCTCACTTCTACTCTAGTTCTCAGCAAAAGCTAATCTACTTTTTTAGTTCTAGATATTTTATATAGGAAACATACAATATGTTTCCTTTTGTGACTTTTTCACTTAGCATAATGTTTTCAAGATTTGTTCATGTTGTTGCATGTACCAATATTTTACTCCTTTTCATGACCAAATAATATTCCTTTATATGGCTCTATAAGTGTTTTTTAATCCATTTAACAGTTGATGGACATTTGGATTGTTTCCACTTTATTGGCTAGTGTGAGTAATGCTGAACATTTGTTGTATAAGTTGTGTACCTGCCACCCCAGGAAACTGCACATCCATTAGCAGTCACCCCCTATCCCTTCCTGGGCACAGATTTTCATTTCTCTTGGTTATATACATAGGAGTGGAATTGCTGGTTCACATGATAATTCTTTGTTTAATTATTTGAAGAATTACCATACTGTTTTCCAAAGTGGTTTTACCATTTTACATTCCCATAAGTGGTATCTAAGGGTTCCTATGTCTCCATTTCTTCACCAACACTTGATATTATGTCTTTTTGATTACAACCATCCTAGTAGTTGTGAAGGGTGTGTTATTATGGTTTCGGTTTGTATTTCCTAGATGACTAGTGATGTTGAACAACTTTTTATGTGCTTATTGGCCATTTGTGTATCTTTTTTGGGGAAAATGTCTATACTGTTTCTTTGCCCATTTTTTAGTTGGGCTATTTGTCTTTATCACTGAGTTATAAGTTTCTTATATGTTCTAGATAGAAGTCTTCTGGGTTGCAAATATTTTTTTCCCATTCTGTGAGTTTTCTTTTCACTTTCTTGGTGGCATCCAGGAAGGTGGGAAACATTTTTTAATTTTGTTAAGTTCAGTTTGTGTGTGTGTGTGTGTGTGTGTGCGTGTATTGATTTATTTAGTCACTTGTGCTTTTCTCATATTTAAGAAGGCTTTACCTAACCCAGAGTCATGAGGACTTACTCCTGTTTTTTCTTCTATACTACACTGTTCTTGAACTTAATATATGCAGAATCATGTAGTATATGCTTTTTTGCATCTGGCTTCTTTCACTCAACCTAACATTTATAAGATTCGTCTGTGTTATTATATTTATCAGCAGTTTGTTTCTTTTTATCGTGGAGTAATATTGCAGTGAATAAATACATCATAATTTGATGGCTTATTTTTTCTGGATATTTGGTTGTTTCTGGGTTTTAACTATTATGAATAAAGCTTCTGTGAACTTCAAGTCTTTCTCTTGTTGGATCATATGAAAATGTATTTAGTTCTAAAAGGTGGTTGAAGTATGACATCAGTATATGACACTTACAATTACTCCCATCCTAGGCAACACCTGTTATGGTCAATCTATAAAATTGTAGTCATTTGGGGCGCCTTTGTGGCTCAGTGAGCCTCTGCCTTCGGCCCAGGTCATGATCCCAGGGTCCTGGGATCGAGTCCCACGTGGGGCTCTCTGCTCTGCGGGGAGCCTGCTTCCCCCTCTCTCTCTGCCTGCCTCTCTGCCTACTTGTGATCTCTGTCTGTCAAATAAATAAATAAAATCTTAAAAAAAAGTTGTAGTTATTCTACTGTATACATAGTTTGATTTTAACTTGCATTTTTCTGACTAACGATGTCCCATTACTTATTGGCCACTTGATTATCTTGTTTTATAAAGTATCACTTTCAGTCTCTTACTCATTTAAACAGCTATGTTTTTTGCCTTCTTAATTATTGATTTTAAGAGTTCTTTGGGGGCGCCTGGGTGGCTCAGTGGGCTAAAGCCTCTGCCTTCGGCTCAGGTCATGATCCCAGGGTCCTGGGATCGAGCCCCACATCGGGCTCTCTGCTCTGCGGAGAGCCTGCTTCCTCCTTTCTCTCTCTGCTTGCCTCTCTGCTTATTTGTGATCTCTCTGTGTCAAATAAATAAATTAAAAAAAAAAAAAGAGTTCTTTATATATTCTGGATACTAATCTTTGGTTAGATACATATGTTGAGAACATTTTTTTCCCCAGTGGAAAAAAAGTGGCTTACCTTTTCATTTTCTCAGGGGTATCATCTGAAGAGCAGAGTTTTTAAGTTTGATAAAGTCCACTTTATTTTTTAAATAGTTTTCTCTTTTATGGTTAGTGTTTCCTTGTGTCTCATTATCACATTTTGTCTCCTCCAGGGTTGTAAAGGCTTTTTCCTGTTTTCTTCAAGGAGTTTTAGTAGTTTTAACTTTTATATTCCTGGCTGTTGTCCATTTGAATCATTTTTGTATGTCATGTGAGTTATAGCAGGGACAGTATTTTAAATAACATATCTTTATTTGTAATACTTCATTTATACATTTTTCTTACAGTTCTGTATATTTTTTTAGTGTTATTTCACTGTCCTCTGAAGATAAACTGCTTTGCCCTCTTCTCTAACTCACTCATGATTGTACTTGGCATTCCTGCTTTTACCAGAAGTTACAGCTTGGCAATCTCTGAGACCTTTCAGACTCTAAAAGCCTTCTGTTTTAAGCACTTTTTCATCTATACTTCCATTACATCTCAAAGTTATATTTAGCTTAGGAAATATATTTTCTTTTTAACTGCATGTCTCTCTATTGATGGTAGTACTGTAGTTTAATTACTTGGCATATAGCAAGCACTCAGTGAATAATGAACTGAAATACAGGACTTAGGTTCAAGTTGTTTCAGTAAAATTTGTTCTTCTATCCCATTTAGAGTTCTGAGGGATTAGACTCATACATAAAAGTATTTATATATATATATACTAATTTTTCCATAGGATATATTGTGGACTTACTGAAATAGTATCTAGGGGGAAAAAAAGTGTTTAAGTAAACATCATTATTTTTTTCTAATAAAGAATATATATAGCAAATAGTTGGTCCTTAAGTAGCTTGGTTGTAAAAATTTTTCTGTTTCTATCAATATTTTGGACATTTTAAAATAAATTATTATTGAAATGGAAATGTATTAAATTATCCCATCAATAAGGTTAGAATTTGTTCAATTTGTGTTACTATGTTGTATTTTTTTTATAAATGCAAATTGTCTTTTTTAAAAAATATTTTATTTATTTATTTGACAGAGAGATCACAAATAGGCAGAGTAGCAGGCAGAGAGAAGGAGAAGCAGGCTCCCCACTGAGCAGAGAGCCCGATGCGGGGCTCGATCCCAGGACCCCGGGATCATGACCTGAGCCGAAGACAGAGGCTTTAACCCTCTGAGCCACCCAGGCGCCCCATATGTTGTATTATTGAATATGACATATTTGGGATTTGAAGTTTTTTTTAATATGGGAATTTTGATTGTATTTCAACTCAGTCAATATTTATTTACTTTGAATCAAGTTAAATGCTCTCAGGGATAGAAGGATGAGTAAGTTATCAATCTCCCATACAAAGGGTGTATCTGTACTCTGTTTAGTAGGGTTTGGCACATATGTATCTTTTCTTTATTGGTTTTTATTTATCTTAAATTACTACTGGAATCATTTCTTATATCCTAAGCAGATGATTTTCTGAAGAAATTACTGGAAGTAAATAGTAGCCGTGTTAAAAACAAATAGATCTTTTAGGACCCTTATTTGAATGACATGTAATTTATATCTTTATAGTGATGGAGCCACATTTTCTAACCTTTCTTTATAGACTGTTTCTTTATGAAAGAAATAATGGGTTTGATGTTGTGGTGAGTCATGAAATTGGTCTCTGAAATTATCTTAATTCATCTTTCAGCAGATAAGAAAACACAAAGGTGATAGGACCTTAAGAGTGAAGAAGTCTTAGTTTGAGAGTGTGAACCCAGTGATAAATAACAGCTGTTAGAGGCCTGAGTTTTTGAGAGAGAGCAGGGATTGTGGAGATGGAGTGGATTAAAGTCTTCCATCTAAAAGAAGAAGCTCTTACTTTGCTATACCTTGTTGTTCCTATGCAGAAATATGGGTCTGGTTTTGCCCTTTTTATTTTTCAGGAGAATCCTCAGAATTGTAAATAAATATAAATATATATGTATATAAACAAATAAATGAAATCTTCTAATTTTAATATTAATAATTGTTGAATTTATACAAACACTGCATGGCCAAACAAAACACTTTGTTTAGGCAGATTTATATATGGGTCGAGAAAAATAAAAAGAGAGAAGGGATTTGTATGATTTGTATGGCTCTGCCTTGCTTTTTTCTAGCCCAGGACATATTCTAAACATGTTAGAATTCTTTCATAGAATTCTTTCATAGAATTTTTATACCTGTTCCAACTGTAGTTTCTTTTTTCCTGAAGCCCCTTTCCCCAACTATTTTTCTTACCAGATTTCTTTTAGTTTGTATTTTTAGTGGAGATGAAGGGAAATTATGATGGGACTAATAGCACTAAAATATTTAACATAATTTACTATCAAGTTCTGAAATTTTGGGGCATCTGGTGACTCAGTCAGTTATGCATCCAGCTGTTGGTTTTGGCTCAGCTCATGATTTCAGGGATGTGAGATCAAGCCTCATGTCAGTCTCTGTGCTCAGTGAGAGTGTAGAGTCAGCTCAAGAGTCTTACGTCCTGGGGCACCTGGGTGGCTCAGTGGGTTAGAGCCTCTGCCTTCAGCTCAGGGCATGATCCCAGGGTCCTGGAATCAAGCCCCACATCGGGCTCTCTGCTCAGCAGGGAGCCTGCTTCCCTTCTCTCTCTGCCTGCCTCTATGCCTACTTGTGATCTCTGTCAAATAAATAAATACAAATCATTTTTTTTTAAAAAAAAGAGTCTTATGTCCTTCCTCTCCCTACCTTGTGGCCTCACCCCGGCTCTCTCTCTCCGTCTCTCAAATAAATAGTCTTTAAAATTTTTTTGAAATTGCTATGCTTAGATGAAAAAAAATGTAGCAGTAATTTTATTGATACCAATCAGATATTATTGAAATTATGCATATTCTAAAACCATGGCTATAGTGAAGCTCTAAGTATCATCATTGCTTCATCTAGTGTCACTGTGAAATTAGATCTTGAGCAGTTTTTAATTATGTTTTAGATTATTAGAGACGGATAGTAAGTCTTTAAGATCTGTAAATGGGTCAAGAAGAAACAGTGGCTCCTCCCTTGTATCAAGTTCATCAGCCTCTAGCAACCTCAGCCACCTTGAAGAAGATTCTTGGATTCTTTGGGGAAGAATTGTTAATGAATGGGAAGATGTACGCAAAAAGAAGGAAAAGCAAGTTAAGGTATTCATATTCCTTGTTGAAGTTCTTCCTCTTATTCCAAAGGGGCATTAAGGCATGGATTAATAGAAGATTAAAAAAAAAAATCAGATTCTAGTACTTCGCAAGTGCTGTAATAAAGAGCTCTACTTTATATGTTTTTGTATTAAAGTATTGACTTACAGATATCAGTTTTTATAGATGCCTCCTAATGGTAGAAATATATAACTGAAAATTATTTTGGAGATTAAATCCTCGCATTTTATACATTCAGGAATGAAGTTGTACCATCTGACATCTTTGAATTATTGGTATTTTATTTTTTTTTTGCCTAAAGCCCCTCTTTGAAAGGTAATGGTTATTGTGCTTTCATTCACAGCTCTGCAGATTATCAGTTACTTTCTTAATAGCTTTAGAGGCCATACTTTGGGAGAAATGTTAAGAATTTATCCATGGGATTGTAGCTCTCTGACCAGAATAGGACACACCCAAGGGCCAAGTCTTAGCCTTGGGTAAAAGGTTCCTTAGTCTTAAGAGTAACTTTGTGAATTATAAATTTGATAAAGTGTTCCACCCCATTCCAACCTCTCATAAATCTTCTTTGGCTTTTAAGGTAGGAGACTTAAATGGTTCATTAAAAAATTTTTATTTTACTTTTTTATTTTTAGGAGCTTGTTCGTAAAGGGATACCCCACCACTTTAGAGCAATAGTTTGGCAACTTTTATGCAGTGCACAAAATATGCCAATTAAGGATCAGTATTCAGAACTCCTAAAAATGACCTCACCATGTGAAAAATTGATCAGAAGGGACATTGCTAGAACTTATCCTGAACACAACTTTTTTAAGGAAAAAGATAGCCTTGGACAGGAGGTTTTATTTAATGTAATGAAGGTAAGTTCTATTTATTCATTTTTTGAAATGAATTCTCAGAAGATTGAAATTATACATATAATGAAGCATGAACCTTCACCTCAATAATGAGTTTCTTTTGCAAAAATTTGTTGTTAGCCTAATTTCTGCTTTATTTTTGATGCTACATTACTGTCTAGCTTGGAGAACTTAGGAAATCCATCACTTTACTTAGTACTAGTTGCTTGAAATCAAATAACCTGTAAATCACTATACACCGTAGAAAGATCATCTGTGAAAATAGATAATTTATCTTCTGTGAGTTTTACAATCCAGAACAAAATTTTCTGCTTACTATGGCCAGCACTGTTAAAATTTCTTAGCCCTTAAAAGTGTTTGCCATTGTAATTTTTTCTTTCAATATTGCCTTTTTTCTTCTCATAATCCTTTCCCTTTCAACTACCTCTGCAAAATACTAATTTCTTCTTAAACCATTTCAGTTTTTCCATTGCTTTACCATAATTTTACTCTGGTTTTATCTCAGATAAACATTTTTTAAACTTTGTTACTTCACTGAGTACAAATTCCTTTATTTTCTTGTCCTTAGGAGCTGTCGATTTCTAATTGGGAAACTGTCAAAAGAAAATTTTATGTAACCATTCACTTTTATATTTGTATATTTATGTAATATTTTATAAATATTTAATATTTAATTAAATATAAATATTTATTTTTACTATTATCTATTTAATAAATATTTAAATATTTAATTAAATATATTTAATATAATATTTATAAATATTTATAAATTTATATAACAAATACAAATCTTCTACTTTATAAACAATTGTAGGATAACCTGTATAACAGCAAGCAAAAACTTTTCTAAGAAAAATGGTCTTTACTCCACTATGTCATGATTTTTTGGTTTTTAGAGAAGGAAGATATGTTAAAGTATTCTGAACATTTTTTACTTTTTAGGCCTATTCTTTAGTGGATCGTGAGGTTGGTTACTGTCAAGGAAGCGCTTTTATAGTTGGATTGTTGCTTATGCAGGTAAGTTAGAACAAGTACTAAATGTCTGATTAAGTTCTTTATTGAAGTTGGATTGGAGAATTTAAAAATCATCCTTGTTTTTATTTAGCATTAGATAGTGGGAGTTTTTCCCTAGGCATAATTTAAATAGGGATATTTAGTTTGCCGTTTAAAATATTAAGTGTTGAAAATAACATATAAACAATAATATCCTGCTACTAAACAAAATTTCAGCTTCTTGGTATCTACATTTGGACCATAATATTCCACTAAAGCCTGTATTACTTTTAAATCTTAACTTATCTGTCAGTATTTAATAAAAACTCATCTTTTCCGAACCAAGGAGGACATGACTGAAGTGTTGGTATAAAAATCTTACTAGTATCATACATCTTTGCAGATTTACACAGAAATTTTGGTTGTCATAGAGTTGAGAGTTTGTTATGCCTATCTTGTTATAGGCTCTAAAATAGAGGTCCTCAGTTACTCTTACTGTCTCAGAGATATAACCTATATTTCCATTACAGGCGAATAATTTTGGAGTGGGTTTGGGTGGGATGTTTTCAGAGTCAGGGGCAGGGTCATCAGTTTATGTCTTTGAAGGGAAATGGCAAGTAGTGTTTTCTTTTCACCTTTGTTGAAATTTTTTTCTCAAGTCCATCATATCTCTATTATTCTCACACTAAAATGTAATCTGAAGAGAAACCTTGGAGATAGCTTGATTTGAGTCATGTATATATATACGTGCTGGTTTTTGCATCTCAATACTGCCCTGAATTCTTTGAATGTGGACTAGATTATTTAATCTCTTTCTGAGCTTTAATTAGGTAATACTGTCTATTTTAAGATTCATTGTGAGGTCTTCTGAGATAATAAATATAAAAACCTATTATGATGTTTGCCACATAGTAGACATGCAATAAAAGTTCAGGGACTTGCCCAAGATCACTTTTCTTGGTAGATAAAAGCAGAGTAGGAATCTGAAACTCTTCCCTTATACTTTCTTCAATTTCCCAACAGTTCTGCCCGAGTTTTAAAGCTCTGTAATTGTCACATTACTTTTCTGAGTCAAAAAACCTGATGTTAGAGACACTGATGTCAGATGTCCATTTCTAGGTGACATTGGATTGTAAATAATAAAAACAAAACTAGATTTGTTAATATCGAGGTATAAAGGTTTTGTACAATTGTGATTTTTCCTAATTTGTGATTAATATTGGTGGCATTTTTACTATTGAACTCAGGCATTTCTATTATCAGTCCAGTGATTTTTTTTTCATAATTCTATGCCTTTTACTTTCATATTAGCTCCAAAATAATCTTTCTGTAGTCATTTCTATTGAGGATTTAAAGAGCAGCTTTACCATACCTGAGTTAGGACTCTCATAACAGCAGACCTAGCTCTGTAGGAATCCTCAGGAGCAATCACATTTTCCTTCAGGATACTGTAGGCTGGTAGTGGTACTTTTATTTAGTGATGAATTTACTTAGCTAGTATTGTCAGTGCAGCTAATACATTACCACAGTAATAATTTTCTAGCCCAGGGTTATAAGCTAGAAAGCATGGTTCAGCCAGATTCAAAAGCACCCCAACTTTGTTTCTGAAGCTTATTCTGTTATACCCTTTGCTGTATTGCCTCTAACAGCTTGGCAACACAACTTGGAGTCTGAGAAAAATTTTTTTGCAAAGTTAGCGTAATTAGTACATGTTGTTTTATTTTATTTTATTTTTTTTTAAGATTTTTTATTTCTTCCTGTAACAGAGAGAGAGATCACAAGTAGGCAGAGGGGCAGGCAGAGAGAGAGGAGGAAGCAGACTCCCTGCTGCCCAGAGAGCCCGATGTGGGACTCGATCCCAGGACCCCGAGATCATGACCCGAGCCGAAGGCAGAGGATTAACCCACTGAGCCACCCAGGCGCCCAGTACATGTTGTTTTAAAATAGCTAAAAGTGGGGGCACCTGGATGGCTCAGTGGGTTAAAGCCTCTGCCTTCAGCTCAGGTTGTGATCTCAGGGTCCTGGGATTGAGCCCTGCGTTGGGCTCTCTTTTCAATGAGGAGCCTGCTTCCCTTCCTCTCTCTCTGCCTGCCTCTCTGCCTACTTGTGAACTCTTTCTGTCAAATAAATAAATAAAATCTTAAAAAAATTGCTGGATATATGCTTTGTGTGTGTGTGTGTGTGTGTGTGTATATATACATATATATATTATATATATATATTTTTAAGGTTCATTTGTTTGTTTATTTAGAGCTGGGGAGGGGTGGCAGAGGGAGAGAGAGCACATGAGAGGGGAGAGGTCAGAGGGAGAAGCAGACTCCCCGCTGAGCAGGGAGCCCCATGTGGGACTCCATCCCAGGACTCCAGGATCATGACCTGAGCCGAAGGCAGTTTCTTAATCAACTGAGCCATCTAGGTGCCTGCTTTTTGTATATTTTAATACTCCTATAAAATTAGGTATATTTTTGTCCCCATTAGACCTTTGCAAAAGGCATGGATTCTTGTTAAGTCAGCATCATGGAGAAAGTATGTAGTAGTGCAATTTATGTGAGATTCAAGGGCCCAGATTCTAAAAGAAATGAGTGGCTATAAAACAACTAGGTGATTGTTCTTCATATTTATATTTTACTTGGTGTCACACTTTTTCATTTTACGACCATTGTTTCAATCTTTTTGAGAATGGCCCACTGATTTTTTTTCTTTTTGGGCTTTTATTCAATTACTTCAACTTACTTTTTAAAACATACTGTCAGTTCCCATATTAGTACTATTGCAGAGGAGGAAGAGAATGAAACTTTTTTTGATATGTTCCGAAAAGAATAATTTCTTATAAGACAAAAAAATTTTATTCATTCCCACTGTGACTAGAATGATGGGTGGTAGGGGCAGAATGCAAACGGGAAGATAGTGGGAGGAGAAGAGGTTAGAGAAGTAGTAAGGGGTCATGTAACGTAGGATCTTGTAAGGATTTTGGCTTTTACTGAGGATATGAGAAGCCACTAGAGTATTTTGAGCAGTAGAGTGAAATGATCTAATTCATGCTTTGAAAGGATCACTCTGGCAGCTCCACACTGTATGGGGAATAGACAGTTAGGAAGGAAGCATAGGGAGGTGGCAGCGTGCCTCATGAATAATGTAGGAAAAATAACTGGATTCAAAGCCAACGGCCAGGAAAGAATTCTTGAGATGTCTTTGGTGCAAAAGATGGTTTTATTAAAACACAGGAACGGGACCCATGGGCAGAAAGAGTTGCACTGGGGTCATGAGGAGTGGCGCATTATATACTTTCAAGTTGGGAGGGGTTAGAGATAGTGTAAATCTCTAAGGAATTTTAGAAATAAGGTTTCCAGAACCTTGAGGGGGCTAGCTTGTTGAAAGTTTTCACATCTCACATAAGGCAAATGTCCACATCCTTTCAGTGGCTTCTAAAACCCTATGTAATTTGGTTCCCTGTATTTCTCCTTCATAACCTAACCGCCACTTATAGAATTCCTCCTAATTAGTAGTCTCCTATTTGCTGTTCCTTGAACATGCCAGTTGTGATTCTACTTCAAGGTCTTGTGTTGTTCATTCTCCCAGCACTGTTCTTTCCTTAGTTGCTCCCTCTTTCCTCAGTTGCTCCCTTATTTCTTCATTATTCTGTTCAAGTGCTTTCTTATCAAGGGGCTTTCCTTAATTTGCCTACATAAGTAGCAGTGTATTTTCCAGCATTTCCTGTTTCCCTACTCTGTTTTATTTCTGTAGCACTCAAAACCATCTGGCTTACATATTAATTGATTTATTACATGTATTGTCTCTCTACCCTCGGTAGAATGTTCAAGTTCCATGAGGGTAAAGTGTTTATTTTGTTCACTGGTCTGTACCCAGAACAACAGAAGTATCTGGCTCTAAATGAATATTGGTTGATTGAATTCATGAGTTGGGCAAGTGAGGCAGTTAGTCTCACAGGATATAAGATTTATTTGACTTCTTATTCTAAGAATGGGAGATTAGAACCTTTTGATTTCTCCTTCATTGTTCTTGACATTGTATCACATGGACACTGAAAACAGTGTTTATATAAAGATGAGTGGTACTTAGTTTAAATAGAATTTAGCTTATTTGTGTATCACAGAACATTAACCTGTTTGCCTTTTTTTCCCCTCCTAATGTAGATGCCAGAAGAGGAAGCTTTCTGTGTATTTGTTAAATTAATGCAAGATTATAGACTTCGTGAACTTTTTAAACCAAGTATGGCAGAATTGGGGCTTTGTATGTACCAGTTTGAATGTATGATACAGGTAAAATTGTAGTGTTAACAAAAAGACGTATTGCCTTTATATTTGCATCATCTTGGTTTGAGTGACAACTAAGCAAATTTAATGTTAAAAGCATTATAGCAATTGAAAAATTAGTGTTTTAATCATGTGATCATTTGTTGATTGGTTAACACAATAGGTCTACTTTCTAGTTAGATGCTGTTTGCAAGTAGATCACAGTCTGGAACTTGACTGCAGTTTTCATATTCAGGCTTTAAGCATTTGTGCCAAATCTATCAAAACCACATTGCCTAAATGCATGAATTTCCTTTTTATGCCCTATTGTATTCTATTGTTATGTAGACTGTGCTGTCGTAGGAGCTCATGACATGACACTGACATCCCTTAATTTCCTTTGAGACTTGTCTGTTCAGGTTCTTTCAGTCATTTCTCCTGCCTTTCCCTTTTTATCTCACTCTTTTGCTAGCCTGTAATCTTTTCTTAAAATAAGGCTTTTATGTTGCTAGTTTAAGACCGAGAGTTTAGTGACTGTGTGATGGTGTATAGAACTGGAGGAGAGGAATCAAAATCAAGTGAAAAATATTTTTGAAATATTTTGCCTTTCTGGAGTTAATTTACATATATATGTAGTAGACTAAGATATATATATATTATTAACTAATACATATATATTGTATAAATTAGCTTACTCTATTATCTGGTAATATAATGGTATAAATATTTTCATTTACTTAAATTTCAGTTAGATAAGCAGAACTTTAAGAATTTGGGTTAATGATTCAGCTGACCTAAGAGCTTTTTACGTTTTACAAGTCTCCTTTCCCGGGGGAGCCTTACCTATAAGAATTTCAAAATCCTTACTTCCGTATTTGTCGGGGGGAAAAAAGGGATATGAAAAATATTGGCACATTTTAAAGAAAATGACAAAGTAGGTCTTGAGATTATTCTTAGTTAAATTTTTCTTTCTGAAATGGTAGGATTTTTTAAAAAAGATTTTATTTACTTATCTGAGACAGCGCGAGTGCGCATGAGGAGTGGGGAGGAGTAGAGGGAAAGGGAGAAGCAGACTCCCTGCGCAGCAGGGAGCTCATTGTGGGACGGGGAGTTCAGACCTGACCTGAGCTACCCAGGCAATGTAGGCTTGCCAACATAACCCAAGCCATGTAGGCTTGTTTTTAACCAACCTTAATCTCTCTTGGTTTCTCTTCAGTTAATGTGTCATTTTTGTTTTGAATTTCTAGAATTGAGGAAGCATCTGTATCTTAGGTGAGAGGGTAGGAGGGTAAGGATAGGTAATCAAAGGTAAGTAGATAGTACCTGAAAGTATTTGAGCATAGCATTTCCTTCCTTTAAAATTTTTTTTGGAATAATTATAGTTTACAGAAAAGTATTGAAAATACAGACACCTATGTTCCTACCAACATGATCAAACAAATATTAAAGTTTTATTTACTTGTTTTGTTATTTTTATTAATAAATGTTACAGGTACAGACTAAGTTCTAACTCCCCTTCCCTTCCCCTGATACTAACAATCATCCTGAATGTATCAATTTCTGCATCTTAACTTTTCCAGGTGATGCCTTATCTTCGTGTTTGGTATAGGCTTATCTAGTGTACACAGTAATCTGGTTTAAAATGGTCAATTTTACTGTGTTTTAATTAATTCTTTTCTTCTCTTTAGGAGCATCTTTCAGAGCTCTTTGTGCATTTTCAGTCTCAGAGTTTTCATACCTCAATGTATGCATCATCCTGGTTTCTAACAATCTTTCTTACGACTTTTCCATTACCAATTGCAACAAGGATATTTGATATCTTTATGTCTGAGGTAAGCTAATGGTTAGGCTGAGCAAAGGAATAAAAGGAATCATAGTGCAGGGCAGTGAGGAGAGCAATAAAGGAAATCCATGTGTTCCATACTAAACTACTTAATGGATATTCTCCTTTAAACCTGTAACAACGCTATCAAGTACTGTTAATACATTTAATAGATGAAAAATGAGGAAGCTGAGACTTAGAGGAAGGTTGAGTAGCTTGTCTGTGGACACACAGCACGTAAATAGTGTAGTAACCATTGTTCAAATACAGGCAGTCAAAACCTGGAGCTTACACTTTTTTTTTTTTTGACAGACAGAGATCACAAGTAGGCAGAGAGGCAGGCAGAGAGAGAGGAAGGGAAGCAGGCTCCCCTCCAAGCAGAGAGCCCAATGTGGGGGTTGATCCCAGGACCCTGAGATCATTACCTGAGCACCTCTGCAGAGGCCTTAACCCACTGAGCCACCCAGGCATCCCTGGAGCCTACACTCTTAAGCATCTGTATCACCTCCTGATTGATTCAGTGAGAATTAGTGAAAAGTAAAATTTGCCTTACAGCTAATATTATTGCTCTGCATCTGTTACCGAAAGAGCAAGAAGTATGGAATATAATTAAATTTCTTCTACTTAATTATATTGCAGGTAGTCCTTTTAATTGTCATTGTCATGTTGTGATCATCCTTTGTCTTTTTTTCTGTATTTTGGATGAGAAGGTAGGCAAGTAAGGTTAGGTGACAAACAGTAGATAGCATTTGAAAGTGTTATTAATTATTACTAATAATGGCTGGCTGGCTCCGCCAGGAGAGCATGTGACTCTTGATCTTAGGGTTGTAGAGCTTACTTAAAAATAAATAAGTAGGGCACCTGGGTGGCTCAGTGGGTTAAGCTGCTGCCTTCGGCTCAGGTCATGATCTCAGGATCCTGGAATCGAGTCCCACATCGGGCTCTCTGCTCAGCAGGGACCCTGCTTCCTCCTCTCTCTCTCTGCCTGCCTCTCTGCCTACTTGTGATCTCTCTCTGTCAAATAAATAAAATAAAATCTTAAAAAATAAATAAATAAATAAATAAATAAATAAATAAATACATAAATAGAACATCTTAATCAAACCCACTGTTAATTTTGTTAATTATATCTTGGGAGGATTAGTTTATATTACCTAGTTAAATTAGTTTGGAGCCAGCAAACTGTGATTTGTGTAATGACCATCTGGTTCAGGTACCAAATCCGTCCTTTCACTTATTTTTGTAGTTTTCTTGGAACATAGCCATGCTGATTTGTTGTGTTATCTCTGTCTGCTTTTGGTCTTAGTTGGATGTTTAATGACGGTAACCACATAATCCACAAAGCCTTTAATATTTGCTATCTGACTCTTTACAAAAAAGTTTGCCAGTTTCTAGTAAGATCCCTAAATGTTTACCTTAGTATTCTTTTGAATGATTAATTTTTGTCAATGGAAGAGTAAAATAAATTTGGTTTTATAAAAATGTGTTTCCACAGGGTTTAGAAATAGTGTTTCGAGTAGGATTAGCACTTCTTCAGATGAATCAGGCAGAACTGATGCAACTTGACATGGAAGGGATGTTACAGGTAGGTCAGTTCATGATTCCTTGAGTGTCTTCAGATTTTACTGTTAATTAGTTAATAATAAATAATTAAGTTTATAATTATATAAATAACTTTATGTATTTATGTAAATTTATGGTTATATAAATAAGTTTATAGTTAATAATAACTAAAACACTAAGTGGTTCTTGTACTTTTCTTTGATTGTGTTTTATTAGCACTTTCAGAAGGTCATTCCACATCAGTTTGATGGTGGTCCAGACAAATTAATCCAGGCAGCTTACCAAGTCAAATATAACTCAAAAAAAATGAAAAAGTAAGTATTTTGTAATTCTGGTGTTTAGTCATGGTTATTTGTTGAAGCATATAGGAGAATAAATAGAAGTATCAAAATAGTCTAGTGATAAGTGCAGTACTTTGCCTCAGTTTATAGAACAGTAGAACTTTATTTGGTGGTACTGGTTTCAATATAACATAAATTTAATGTTGGAATTTCATACATCTCTTAGTAGTAGTGCTTGGGACCATTATGTATTACCTGTGAAACTTCCCTTTCCCATTCTACATTGACTGGAATTAGGCACCTGGTAAATGTATAGCTGTGATTGTGCTGTTATTTTGAAAACCACTTCTGTGGTGTGATCCAACTTCACTGACATTGTTTTCTGCTCAGCCCCAGAGTGTCACTTAAGTTCAGGATTAGCCTAACCAACAAGATGGGCATGAAGCATAGATTGAAAGTTTAAGTTTTTATTTTATTGTGTATTATTTTCTTTTCTTTTAAAAAGATTTTATTTATTTATTTGACAGACAGAGATCACAAGTAGGCAGAGAGGCAGGCAGAGAGAGAGGAGGAATCAGGCTCCCCACTGAGCCGAGAGCCCGATGTGGGGCTCGATCTCAGGACCCTGGGACCATGAAGGCAGAGGCTTTAACCCACTGAGCCACCCAGGTGCCCCTGTGTATTATTTTCTAATGAAACTTTTCTTGATACATATTTTTTTTTTTCCCTTATATTTATTTATTTATTTATTCATTTATTTATTTATTTATTTATTTTTTAATTTCCAGCATAACAGTATTCATTATTTTTGCACCACACCCTGTGCTCCATGCAATCCGTGCCCTCTATAATACCCACCACCTGGTACCCCAACCTCCCACCCCCCGTCCCTTCAAAACCCTCAGATTGTTTTTCAGAGTCCATAGTCTCTCATGGTTCACCTCCCCTTCCAATTTCCCCCAACTCCCTTCTCCACTCTAAGTCCCCATGTCCTCCATGCTATTTGTTATGCTCCACAAATAAGTGAAACCATATGATAATTGACTCTCTCTGCTTGACTTATTTCACTCAGCATAATCTCTTCCAGTCCCGTCCATGTTGCTACAAAAGTTGGGTATTCATCCTTTCTGATGGAGGCATAATACTCTATCCCCAGGGGTACAGGTCTGTGAATCACCAGGTTTACACACTTCACAGCACTCACCAAAGCACATACCCTCCCCAATGTCCATAATCCCACCCCCTTCTCCCAAACCCCCTCCCCCCAGCAACACTCAGTTTGTTTTGTGATATTTAATGGAAGTTCAAGGTAACCAATCTCGGCCCCCAAAGATTAATTTCTTGAAATGTGATAAAGGTATTAAGAATGACAGCTCTTATTCCTCCAGTTTCCAGTATTTAAACAAATCTTAGCCAGAGGTCATAATTACCATTCCTGACAATACTTTCTGTGGTACAAGATACTTTAAAATGATAGCAATACTATATGCTAACATTTCTCAATATCTTCACTGCTTGTAACATAAAATTCCAATCAAGTATAACACATATCCCCATGGATGTTCCTACCCAAGAGAAGTATATTAGAATATGAGTGATAATTATGTTATTAAAATTAGCTCTAGCAGGACCTGGGTGGCTCATTCTGAGGTTAAGCGTCTGCCTCTGGCTCAGCTCCTGATCTTGGGGTCCTGGGGTTGTGCCCTGAATCAGGCTCTCTGCTCAGCAGGGAGTTTGCTTCTTCCTCTGATCCTCCTCCCTTCTTGTGCTTGCTTTCTATCTCTCTTTCAAATAAATAAATAGAATCTTAAAAATAAATAAATAAAATTAGTTCTAATTTGCAAAAGCAAGCCAATTTATGGGCTTTCACTATTATTAATGAATTACTTTTGAACTTTTAAAATTACATTACACTATGATTTTGAGACATTATTGACCAAAAAGCAATTCTGTTCTATAATTGATAAAACTTTTAGGAGCCATGTCAACTTCCAGCTCTTGGTAAAACCACATTTAAATCACACTAGCCAAAAAAAGAATTTACTTCACTTCAAGTACAGAGAACAACATAACTGATTTTCCTTTTGGATTTTATTTATCACCAGTATAATCCCATTTCTGAAATTTTAGTTATTCTATTTACTTTTCAAACTTATGACTCTCTAGTTCTTTCACTTTCATTCTCATACAATGTCTCTGTTCCAGTTTATGATCTCTACTCTGGTGTTAAATAACCTTCCTCTGATCCAAATAAGTATACCTTGTCTGATGTCTTGCACCCTGTGTTCATGTAGCCAGGTGTTGGAGAAAATTGCATAAACATATTGCTGGCATTAAGTTCTATCTCCATTGCCACTTCATGTATATTTTTATTGACCTTGGTTAATTCTCCCATTCCCCATGGTGATTATTTTAAACTTTGTCATTTTTCCCAGATTCTGTCCCATTTTGCCCTATCTAACTCTTCGACAGGTTATTTTTTTTTAATTTTTATTTTTTTGTTATTTTGCTTCTTAATTCATCAGCCATCATTTTTCAAGCACTCTGAACTTCTCCTGTGACTTCCAGCTTACAGAGTTAGCCATATTTCTTTTTTTCCCTTTTCAGAATATAGTATATCTATGCCTTTACAGGGTTAATTCAGGATGTTATTTCCATCTCTTGCAGGTCTTTCCTATACTAGCTGTTTCTACTTCTATCTTCATCCCTTCTTTCTGTTTCATTTTCTTCAGTGTACAAAGGTATTTTTGAGTTCTGACTTAAAAACAACAAAATAAAACCTACCTCAACATAGCATTTCATTCTTCTTTTATGAAATTCAGTTGTGAAGGAAAGAATAGTTTACTCATTAGCTCCACATCATATTCCATCTGCTATTTTTTTTTTCCATTCAGGACATTTTTTAAATATACAGAGAGACACTGGAATAATAAATATCCACAAATATCCATATATCATCAGATTAAACAGTTAATAGTCATCTTTTTAAAGTTTCAATTCTTTTTTTTTTTTTTTTAAGATTTTATTTATTTATTTGACAGAGATCACAAGTAGGCAGAGAGAGAGGAGGAAGCAGGCTCCCTGCCAAGCAGAGAGCCCGATGCGGGACTCGATCCCAGGACTCTGGGATCATGACCTGAGCCGAAGGCAGAGGCTTTAACCCACTGAGCCACCCAGGCACCCCTAAAGTTTTAATTCTGATATAGTTAACACATAGTGTTAGTTCCAGGTATGCAATATAGTGATTCAACATTAATATTTTGTCATTTACTTCATCTACTTTCAGACCCTCTCCGAATCCTCTCTTTGTCCACTCCCTACCCCTCACCTCCTGGGTTTTGGATCCACTCTAAGTACTCCAGGATCATGTATTGCATTAATTGTGTCAGATCAATCTCCTTTAATATCAAGTACTCCCTCCACTCTTCTTGTATGTCTTGATATATTTGAAGAGTATAAGCTAGTTATTTTGTGGAAGATCCTGTAGTTTGGGTTTTTCTGACATTGCCTCGTGAGTAGATTTAGGTTGTACATTTTTGGCAGGTACACCAATGATGTATCTTCTCAATTAACCATGCAGTAGGTATGTACCGCTGGTTAATCTCAGAATTGATGATGATATCTCTATAATCACTGGATTAATAAGATGATGTCTGCCATGCTTAACTACTGTAACATTATTACTTTGTCTATTATTGTTAGTTTCCAGATGCTTTGAGATTATATAATATCTTGTTCCTTACCACACCTTCCCTCACCAGATTTACATCCACTTATGATTTTCTCATTGTCTCATTCCTTCTTTATTAATTGGTATTCTACTGTAAGGAAGAGCTTTTCCTTTTTGCTAATATATTTATTCATTTATTTATATAAGTGTGAATTTGTAGGCTCTTTTTTTATTTGGTGAATTATAATTCATTACTTTCCAATTGTCCCTGCTTTGTCCAGTAGGAGTCCTTTCAAGCTGACTGTTTTGTCCTTTTGACATGTCACCATGATTCTTTGAGAATTTCCTTATTTTAAGATAACAAAAAGCTCTAGGATCATCTTATGCCTTACCTGCTTTTGCACAGGGGCAAATCATTTCTCCAAAGAGCCTTGATTTCTTTTAGTAAGCCTTTAAAATGCAGCCTGAAGGTAATGGATAGACACTGAAGCAGTTGGCCTCTGGGAGTGGCATGATCCAAATTCAACATTGTAAAAATGTCATCCTGACAGTAGTGTGCAGAAAAGATTGAATTATGAAACTGACAGCAGAGAGAACAATTATGAGTATCCTCTGGTAATTAAGGCAAGGTATAATGAAGACCTAAAAATGCTGCCAATAAAAGAATGGTGTAGCTCTATAGCTACTTTGAAGTCACTTTGTAGAAACCTTATAAGCACACCTTGGCCCACTGGTCAAGGTCAATATATCAATAGTGATATCCTGGTGATAATTTTTACCCTTGATACACATGATCAAATGAAAATGGGACTGACTTCTGTGGTCTTCCTCCAAACCCATAACCTCAATACAGTCACAAACAAACATAAGAGAAATCCCAACTGAGGAATATTCTTCAAAATACCTGATCAGTACTCCTCAAACAATCAAGGTCATCAAAAACCTGGAAAGTCTTAGAAATTATCACAGCCAAGAGGAGCCTAAGACAACGTGGCAACTTAATGTAATGTGATTCCCTGGATGGAACCCTAGAATAGGAAAAGGACATTAGACAAATATGTAGAGATATGAATTTAGTATGGACTTTTGTTAACAGTGTATCAATATTAGTTTATTAATTGTTAACAAATGTACTATACTAATGTAAAATGTTAAACATAGGAGAAACTGGGGACAAGGTATATGGGAACTCTATACTCTTTTTACTTATTTTGTAGGTGTAAAACTTCTCAAAAACTCTATCAGTGCAGTTGAAGGAGGAATAATATATTTTAGAGCATTGTTAAGAAAGTTGAATGTGGTTGGTGACTGAATTGGAAAGCAAGGATTAATTGATGATTTCTAGTGTTTTGTTTTAGGCATATGAGTGAGTAATAACATTTATCACCTACACATAACAAAATATTCACTTCAAAGTAGGCACTAGTGAAGACTGTAAACTTCCAGCAGTGTAGCCATTGTTCAAAACATTTTGTACCTCTTTAGAGTCTTCTATAAACGTTTTAGGATGTGCTATCCTTGTAGGTATACTAAAGTAAGAGACAGAGTAGTACAGCAGTCAAGGGTGTGACCTTAGGCAAGTTTCTTAATCTTTCTTAGCCTCCAAGTGGGCATAACAACTTGCATTAAAAAGTCAAATTTGAGGGAGGATTGTGGGAAGATGGAGTAGAGGGCACCAGGAATCTGTCTTCCACCAAAAAAACAATTGCAGTAGCAGAATCTGATGGGACTGTTTTGGAACCCTGGGGCTTACTATAAACCTTTGAACTTTTAGAGGAAGCCTTCGATGGTGAATTGTGGTTAATTTGGTTTTAACTCTTAGCACATTAGCACCCCTTAGCACTATCCTCTACCCTTCAGCCTCATGGTAGGCAGCTGTGCTAGTATTTCTTGAGCAACCTTCATGCAGTTGTGGGAACCAGGGTGGGCAAAAATGACCTTGTCTTGTAGATATCAGGGATCTGTGTGCTCTGATCAGTGATTGCTGTGCTATTCCTGATCATAGGTGCAAGGAAGTGAGCAGCCATTGGTGTTGCACCACTCCCCATTGTTGCAAGTCCCCTCTTCCTCCAGCTGACATGACTGCCAAGAGATTTAAAAGACATCATCCTTTCTCTTCCCTTTATTTTTCTTTTTTTGCCCTTTTGGGAGATGGACAGGAAAGACTGGAACATTCAAAAAAACTGCGTATTTGAGGGAAATGAGAAAGTGACTGTGCGTGCCCAGGGAAAGTCTCAGAAAAGTCTCGAGACAGTTTACAGCTCAGAACCTGAACTATCAGGTTCATCTTCAGCACAAATGTAGCCTATAACAATCAACAAGACAAAATCAGTAACAAAAAACAGTGAGCTCTGAGGAGAGGGGAGACTGATTTTTCGAGTTATTACATTACTAGTTTCAAATGTTTAGTTTGTTTTTTTCTAACATTTTATTTATTTGACAGGCAGAGATCATAAGTAGGCAGAGAGGCAGGCAGGGGGAGGGGGGAAGCAGGCTCCCTGCTGAGCAGCGAGCCCGATGGGGGCTTGATCCAGGACCCTGGGATCATGACCTGAGCTGAAGGCAGAAGCTTTAACCCACTGAGCCACCCAGGCGCCCCCAAATGTCTAGTTTTTAACAAATATCACAGGCATATGGAAAAAAAGAAAAGTATGCCCCAAAGGAAAAGAATATTAACCCTTGAACAACATGGATTTGAACTGCACTCATCCACTTATATGCAGATTGTTTTTGATAAATGCAGAATTCTGGTAATTGCCATTTCTGTTCAACGTAGTATTGGAAGTAGCAAAAGAAATAAAGAGGAAAAGAAATAAAAGTCCAAATTGGAAAAGAAAAATTAAGATTATCTCAGTTGAGAGACAGCATGATCTTTTATGTAGAAAAACCCTTCTACAAAAAATAGCTAATGAAGTAGGTTACAAAGTCAACCCACAAAAAGTTTGTTGCATTTCTATACCTTAACAATGATTAACATAGAAGAAATTAAGAAAACTATTCCATTTACAATAGCATCAAAAAGAATAAAATATGGAGAATTAACCAAGGAAGTGAAAGATGTATACAATGAAAACTGCAGACATTTCTGAAAGATATTAAAGAAGACATAAATGAAAGCATATTCTGTGTTCATTGATTGGAAGACAATATAATATTGTTAACACATCAGTATTACCCAATATGATCTATGGAGTAAAATGAAGTCTCTCTTAAAATGATATTTTTTGCAGAAATAGAAAACTCCATCCTAAACTTCATTAGTAAACTGAAAGGACCCAAATAGCTAAAACCATCTTGACAAAGAACCAGAAAGCTGGAGGACTCATACTTCCCGATTTCCAAGCTATCATAATCAAAACAGGGTACTAGGATAAAGATAGACATCTAGACCAATGGAATAGAATAGCACTCCCAAGAAATCTCCCAAGATGATTTTTGACAAGGGTGCTGAGACCATTCAGTAGGGAAAGGTCTGTCTTTTCACAAATGATGTTGGGAAAACTGGATATTCACATGCAGAAAACCAAAGTTGGACCCTTTTTTAATATCATATGCACAATATAAGTCAGAATGGATCAAACATTTAAATATAAGAACTAAAACAGTAAAACTCATGAAAACATTGGACAAAAAGCTTAGAATTAGATTTGACAATGACTTTTTGGATTTGACACTAAAGGTTCAAGTAACAAAAGACAAAATAGACAAATTGAACTTTATGAAAATTTTAAAAATTTGCACATCCAAAGACCCTCTCAAAAGTGGGAGAAGATACTTGCAAAGCATGTATTGGATGAATGATTAATATTCACAGTGTACTGAGAACTCCTAAAACTCAGCAGCAAAAAATACAAGTGGATTCAAAAATTGGCAAAGGACTTGAATAGACATTTCTCCAAAGAAGAAATACAAATGACAATAAGCACATAAAAAGATGCTCAACATAGGTATAATATAGATGAACCTGGGGGCTTTAAGCTGGGTAAAATAAGCTACTCACAATGGTACAAATACTGTGTGATTCCATATATATGATATACTTAATGTCAGAATTATAGAGACAGAATGTAAAATGGTTGTTGCCAGGACCTGGTGAGAGGAATGGGTTTTCTTATTTAAGGGTATAGAATTTCAGTTGATGAAAAAACAGAACAATGCGCATGATGGTGATGGCTATACAACATTATAAATGTATTTAATACCACTGAACTGTGTAGCTAAAAATGGCTACATTTTGATGGTAAATTTTGCTATGTGTATTTTATCACAGTAAAAAAAGTTATTGTGAGTTAAATTTTATATATGGTAAATAATAGGCTTTTCTCTTTTGAGGGAGAATTTGATTTTTGAAAGCTCTAAGTTTTCGGGGCCTAGGTTTTTAGTATTAGGAGTAGTTAAACTTGTTATTAACACTTTTGGCCCAGAGTAAGATCTAAAAATAACTTGATGGGAATAAATTTTCTATGGCCTATAAATTTTTGTAAAGATAATTTTATACTTACAGTAGTATAAATGTAGTACATTGCATTTGTCATTTCTTACTCTTCTATAGTTAGTGACAGTTCTTCAGTTCTTCAGTTTTATCTTTCATGACCTTGATATTTCTGAAGTGAGCCAGTCAGTGGGTTTGCTGATTTGAGTTTGATGATTTCTCTTGATTAGATTGAGGATATACATTCTTGGGAAGGATATCATGGAGGTGAGGTACCCTTCTCAGTACATCTTAACAAGGGGTGCTTGATATCAACATGTATTATTAGTAGTATTAACCTTGATCAGTTAGCTCAGGTTGTCAAGATACTGTAGTACAAATCTACTGTTTTTCCCTTGGTAATATCTAAATATTTTGAGAGATACTTTAAGATTGTGCTTACACTTTTTACCTAATAATTTTAGCTTCCATTGGTTTTCCTTGCCTATGGGGGGTTTTCTTGCTTATGGGGGAATTCTAATGGTGATTTTTAATTTATTTAATTTATTTTTATTATCACTATTTTTTCATGGTGATTTTTTATTTGCTTCATTTTTTCTATGTTCAGGAATCCTTTTATTGGAAAGAGCTGTTCCGGGACACCCGGGTGGCTCAGTCAGTTAAATGCCTGCCTTTGACTCAGGTCATGATTTCAGGGTCCTGGGATTAAGCCCCACATTAAGCTCACTGCTCATTGGGGAGCCTGCTTCTCCCTCTTCATATGCTGCTCCTCCTACTTGTTCTGTCTCACTTTCTCAAATACATAAATAAAATCTTTAAAAAAGAATTGTTCCCCATTATAACTTTAATACCATTTTTAGTACTTTTTTTTTTTAAAGTGGATTTTAACCATTGTATTTTAATCTGAGGAAGAATGATAGTTCTTTTTATAAGTTTAGGGCTAAGTAGAATCTGTATACTCAGTTCTTAAATGCCTTATATATTTTACTTTCTAAAGTTTATTTGTGTGTGGTTCTCATTTTTGTTATTTGTGAAATAGTTTTTTAGGTAAGAATTCATGTAATTATTCAGATTATTTTTCTAATATCAAGTATCTCAATTTATAAGTTGGGGGTACCTACTGGAATTATATTTTGTATTAATAAATAGGTTAAAATTTTATAATTTAGTAACTAAATAAAAACATATCGTTAATTTTTTTTTCTTCTTAGGCTTGAAAAGGAATACACTACAATAAAAACTAAAGAAATGGAAGAGCAAGTTGAAATTAAAGTAAGCATCTCAGGACTTTTTTAAAGTGCCAAACATGCACTTATTAAAGTCAGTCATTTGGTTATGTTGGTATATCTATTTCCTGTAACACATTTAACAGCGATGTTTTTTATTACTTACTGATGAATTTATTTATCATCCCACTATGTTATAGTTAAAAATAGACATTTCAAAATCCAGAATAATGCAACAAGTGGTTTTCATTCTAGTGTGAGAACAGCTGTTTCTAGATTTGTTGGTGGGTCGTCAAGAGAAAATACTTCTACGGGGAAGATAATGACCACTTCATTTAAGCATGTTTTTAAAAATACGGAGAAGTCTATCTATAATGTACATAGACTAGCAGCCGTGTAGTCTGAGGTACACCAAATAGAGCAAATCATTGCACTAGAACTAATTACGGCTGTCTTAGAGCTTCAGGAAACTTGGACTAATTCAATTTTCTAATCTCTAAGCAAAGGTTATGCTTTTGAACTCTCCATAGGAACCAGGTATATTGCCAATTTTGAGGGATATATAAATTCCTATGTATACCTTAAAATTTTTATTTGTATCCCCTGTAGGTCAGAAGTTCTTAAGTTGAGGATCTTTGACATTATTCAGCTGGAAGTTAAGGAAAGTTCTATAGGTTTTATGTTGACATTTCAGGATGGAGATAATGAGTAGAAGCAGGAGTTAGTGAAGAAACTCAGTGACTCGCTGATGCAATTTCTTATCTCTTTGTCTGTAATCTCCCCCTTCCAAAAAAAAAACCAACAAAAAAAACCCCACAAAAAACATAAAGGAACAGATTTTGAGTGACTCTCCCCCTTTTTTTAAAACTCTGCATTTGGATGTGTCTGAGTTTTGACTTGAACCTGGCAAGACATTAGATGACCACCTTACTTATGATTATTTAGCCGTGACTTAATCACTTTTGCTATAAAGTACCTCTTCACTACTCACATCTACAGGCCCTTTTTACAAGTAAGGGAATGAGTTTTATGAAATTGGTATTCTTTCTTGCCATGGTCCTTTTCAAAAGCCTCAAGCCTCCTCAGAGAAACCTCTCCTTTGTTTCTATGTGACCTCTCTCTCATCCATTTCCTTTTTCTAGATGCTTTATTTTCATTTCTATCAGTATTCCCTATTAAATGAAAATAGATACTTCTACATTTTTCAGAGAGAAAGAAAAGACCTTGTGGATATTTGTCCCTCCTTTTTAAAAAATATGTCACCCAACTGCTGCTCTACTATTTGCTTTTCTTTTAGGTACCATGAGTAAGAGTAACATTAAATCATACCCTCCACTTCAACCTACTGAAAGTAGAAAAGTACGTCATCCTGATGAGTGGGGAGAGAGTATGGGTTATCGCATACCACGAATATTCGGAACTACAAATCAAGAATCTGAGGATGGGAAGCCATCCTGTTCATTTCACCATGCTATGTCAAAAAAAAAAAAATCACAGTTCTATGAACAATCTTTGCTCTTAAAGAAGTTTCTTCTAAAATTAAATCACACGAAGAGTAGGAATACCAAGAGGCCTTTTCAGAAAGATCTTTAGCACAATTTAGCTTGTATTTGCAGTTTTTCTCAAACCAGTTTTGGGAGAAATTTATGGTTAATATACCTCACAGAATCCTTCTGAATGCCAGCTCCATGTGTCTTGGGAAAAAACAGATGGCCCAAAGTGTTTATAGAAATGAAACTGGGGGGTGGGGGAGAGTGAAAGTTCAAATAGTATCACATTGGGTAAATAAAATTTGCTGATCTCAAAGGTAGTTTGTTCTTTTTACAAAATTTTGTTTCCACATAGTTTTTTCTTATTCTCAAACCATTTTCATCTCCTTCTTTACTCCTCCTGCCACCGAAAAGGGCAAAGCCATGACCATTTTTGTGGGACTGCACTTTCTTTTTTTTTTTACTTTGTATAAGCTTGGGTATGTCTGATTTTTGACTTGGACCTGGCAACTCATCTCAGTCATAATCAGATGACCACTGCATTACAGATAGTTAGCCATGTATTATTGGAGGCTTTCTCTAAAATGGGAAATGCCACTTCCTTAGTCCCACTCTCTTCCCTTCTTTCCAGGGTCCCTTATAAAAACAAGAGAATGAGCTCTCTTAAACTAATGCTTTCTTGCCTTAGTCCTTCTCAGAGCCTTCAGAGAGATAATCTTAAACTGTTTTTTATACAGGAAAATGGTATGATTAACAAATTATTTGATGTTTTGGTGTGGAAGTAAAAAATCTGCCACTGATAAAGTTTCCTTTTTTTTTTTTTACTTAAAATTCTAAGACCTTTGGGTTGTGGACCTTTTTGTCTAAGAATGATACCTGGAGGCTCTGTAATGAAGGTGTAACTTTTAAGTATTTTCCAACCCTTTTCTGAAAGTGTTACAGAAAGATTTTGATAATAATTGTTTTATATGGAGAATCTTACATTTTATTAATAGAAACAACTTTCTCAGTATCCCTTTCCAATCTATTGATTTTTCAGGTGAGGGGGAGGAGGTAAGAAAAATTAAAATTCTAGTTTATATTAGGGTACCTCACAAATCATTAAAGAAAACCTTTATTCCCCCATTCTATTTAAGACTGACAGTTGAGCTGATAATCTAACATTCATATTTAAATTTTGTGCTTTGGGATGTAGAGATTTAAGCCCTGCAAATGGGAAGAGTTAGAGATTCTCACTGGTTTTTAGTCAGAAGTTCAATTTTTCTTTTTAATTTAAAAATTATGAAGTGTTCCAGAGATGCTTAAAAAGAGAGAATAATACAAAAACACTTGTGTATGCACTGCCTGGTGTAAAAAAGGAAAATATGAGAAATGTTATATGAGTCATCCAGGCGTTACATTTAACAATCAGTATGAAATGTTAGTATTGACACATTTATTTAACACTTAATATGTAAGGGGTCATTTACATGTATCATCTACTTTTATTCTTTTAATAACCTTATGAGAGGGTTCTTATCCTTGTCTTTTTGAGCTTCAAAAAGCTCAAAAAATATGCTAGTGGTCACATTGCTAGAAAATGGTGAAAGTCAAGGATTTGAAATCTGATTTATGTTTTTCTAAGACCCATACTACTCTTCAATGTATACACTACTGCTTTCCAAAAAAGACTTAATATATGTAAGAAAGATTCAAATGCCCATTTTTCTGTGGCATCATAAACTTTCAATAAAAAGTGAGTGGCTGTATAATAATATCCAATGGAGGTGATACAGTAATGTAATTTATTCAAGTCATCCACTTAATAGGTATTTGTAGAACCTACTACATGTCCAAACACTATTCTAGGCACTTGAAACGTTTTGCTGAAATAGACCAATTTCTGCCCTCATGGAGCTTACATTCTTAGAATGGGAGTCAGACAATAAACACAAAAGTAAAATATATAATATTTTGATGAGGTTAAGTGTTAAACAGAGCAAAGAATACATCTGGAAAGGGAGAGTAAAATGGTGGTGTTTGGATTGAAAATTTAGAGAAGTTGACTGGATTACTTTTGAATAAATAGCTGAAGGAAGTGAGCGAGCTAGATAAATAGATATCTGGACGGAGAGTAGGAATGTGCCTGACCTACAGTCAGGAATGTGCCCAGGGAGAAATAGGAAGGAAACCAATGTGGATGGGACAGTATAAATGATCAGAAAAGTAACAGGAGTTACTGTTGTTGAACATGTGAAGATTTTCACTTTGAACCTAGAAAACCATTTGGGTTTTCAATGGAGGAGAAGGTATGTTGAGAGTAGATTGCAGGGGACAGGAAGACTAATAAAGGCTGATGAAATACTGCAGGCAATAGATGATGGTGGCTTGGACTGAGGTGGTTAGAAGTGATTGAATTCTAAGTAGACTTTAAAGATAAAGCTGACAAGTTGATTGTGGAGGTATGAGAGAAATGGGAATTAAGCATTTTGGCTTTAGTAGGGAGAAAGTCGGAGTTCTCAGTACCTGAGATGGGGGAGTCTGCAGAAAGTTCTGCTTTGGGAATGAGGATCAAGAGCCTAGTTTGAGATAATTTAAGAATCAGATGCCAAGGAGATATTCAGAGTAGCTTCTTGAATATTCCGAGTTGAATTTAAGATAGGGCAGGCTCAAAATATAAATTTGGAAGTTACTGGCAGAATGATGAGAGTAAAAGCCTTTAGAGTGGATGACATTACTTGGGGAATGAGTGTAGATGAGAGAAGAGAGTTCAAGAATTGAGTCTGATCATAAGCCAACATTTAAGTTAGAAAGATGAGAGCAAAGCAGAACACAAAGTCTAAGTGTCCTAAAGGCATGAGAAAAAAGTTTTAGAAAAAGAAGGATTTTTCTGTCAGTGCTAAGGAGTGTTCTTGTGAGTTGAGGATGGAGAAGTAATCATTGAATTTGTCAGCGTGGAGGTAAGCTGGAAAAGAGCAGAGAAATAGTGGGAACTAAAACTTGATTGAAACTAGAAAAAAATGGAGATAGGGAGTATAGATATCTTTCAGGGAATTTGCTATAAAGAAGAGAGAAATGGGACAGTAGCTTAGAGAGGGTCATGATACTAAGGGGATTTTGATTTTTCTTTACTTTTCATTAAGATGGGAAAAATAACTACGTTTTCATGGTGGTAACCACGTAGGAAAAACTGGTGATGTGTGAATGGCAGGGGGTAATTGTAGGGTCAGCACGGTGTGGGATTTATCCCATAGTAGGAGATGAGGTCTCCTAGTGTGGATAGTTAATCCAGAAGAACAAAAGAAAACCTAAAATATATGGGAAAAATGTAGGTAAGAGGTAAGATGTAGTTGTGGGAGTTTGCAAAGTTTTGTTCTTACTGCTTCAGTTCTTTCAGTGAAATCAGAAACAAGATTGTCATTTGAGAGTGACAGTGGGGTGAAGAGATCCTGATTTGAAGAAAGAGGAACAAGTATGAATTAGGGGTTTGAGAGGGTGAGAGAAGGCATGTCTAAGAAAATACATTATTGCTGCTAGGGCAGATTAGTAGTCCAACTGAATTTAATTAAACTGAATTAATTTCAACAAACTTCATTGTTTTATTTTCCTTCAATTATATTTACCAACATAGGCGCAGACAGAGAGTTGTCAGTATGTTAACCCAGAGTGGTGGTTTTATCAGGCAAGTATCCTATCTCCTAAGGAAGAGAGGGCAGAGGGGAGGATAAAAGAAATGGAACATCTGTAATGATAGGAAATTAAATTTTAAAAAGCGGGAAGAGAGCACATCAGAGTGAGAGACAATGGAAAGTTGGTAGGATCAATGGATTGTCTCAGTGAGGAAGATTATTGAGTTTGGGTTATTTCATAAAATGAATAAGAACAAAACGGGAAGAATAAAGTGAGCTGTTAGAAATTGAAATTTTCCTATTTGGGGATATTTAGTTCTGGGTTTTTTTTTTTTTTTAATCATTTTTCGCCATTAAAAATAGCACGTATAGTTAGCATGTTTGTATATAAGGTTTTTGGCACCTTATGTTTTCTTAGTTGTAAAGAGTAGAATTATTGAATTACAGGATATTAGTATTTTTCAGTAAATTTCCTAAAGAGTATTTCCAGGGTATGTTCTCTTTGGCAGCGAGTTTCCATTCCACTAACACCTTGCTTACATTAGATATTTCATTTTTGCTCTCGCTCTTCATTTTCCCTTTTCTCATTTTTTTTTCTCTTTTCTAATTTGATAGGTCAAAAGTCTCTCCCTCTTTTTTTAAAGTATCTCTCTTCCTCTTTATGGTTTTCACTTTAAAGTTTAGAAAACACTCTTCATTTACTCTGGCAAATGTAATTAAAAAGATAGGTACTCAGAAATTAGTGAGAATTCAATCAAATGATAGATTTTAGTCATCAATTTTCCTATGTATCAAAATATCTTAGAAAAAGGGTGCTTGAGTGGCTCAGTTGGTTAGGCGACTGTCTTCAGCTCAGGTCATGATCTCAGGGTCCTGGGATGACCCCAGGGTTCTGGGATGACCCCAGGGTTCTGGGACGACCCCAGGGTTCTGGGACTGAGCCCCACATCAGGTTCCCTCTGCTCTGCAGGGAGCCTGCTTCTCCCTCTCCCTCTGGCTGCCACTCCCCCAGCTTGTGCGCTCGCTCGCTCGCTCTCTCTCACTCTAATAAATAAAATCTTAAAAAATAAATAAATTTAACTTAAAAAATATATATCTTAGAAAAAGGAATTCCACCTAAAATAGGAATAAAAACATCTGGGAAATAAGATAGAACCTAATAAATTATCACTGAAAAACTTGGCATAAAGGCATTTAAAACGGATGAATGAAGGGGAGAGACCAAAAGAACTCTGTGTTAAATAAAGTTATGATTTCCCCCATCAAATACACATTAACAAATCCAGTCATTTAATTCCTTCTGATTTTGCAGAGCATTAAAATTTCTAAAGAATAGTTATAAACAAAAGACAAAAATTGTAAAATAGTATTCATCCCTGACTTCAAGAATATTATGAGCAATGCTTATCATTCATCAAGTTTTTGGTATTATGCTATCTCATTAATTCTTCCCATGTCATTGTAGGTTTTATTACTCTAATTTTCTAGGTGAGAAAAATGTATGGTCTACAATACTGAGTAACAGAAAACGTAATGAACAGGTGTTAATTTTGTGGTGAGGATTTGAGCCTAAACCTACCTAACTTCAAAACCCACTCTCTCAACTAATTTACTATACTAGTACTTAAGGTTAGGGGAGGATAGACAAAACAATATAAGGATAGGGGAAATTAGCTCCACCAGACAATAAAGGGGATTACAAATATAATTAACAAAATTTTGTGGTGTTAGTCCAAAAAAAAAAGGATAGAAACACTTGAAATTTAATAGGTAATCCTGAAATAGTCTTTAATAACTGATAAAGTTTATTATATTTATCAATTTATGATGAAATCAATGTCACATAAATGAGGAATTGGTTTATTTAAAAAGTGGTATTCAGACATTTGGGTAGATGTTTGGGGAAGAAACCAATTTAGATTTTTATTTATAGCAAAATTTGAGAAAATTTAAAGAGAATGGAGAGGGAAACCCAGGTAAATGTTTTTAGTTCTAAGTTTTGTAATATTTTAGCATCATTTCTGTTGTAACATTAACTATATTTACTCAATTGTCTGAACTTTCTAATAAGTCATTTAGGATAAACAAAATTTTATTTTTTTGGTAAAGTGTGTTAAGAACATTTTGAGAAGCACATTTGTTTCTTTGGATTTGCAGATTTTAAAACAATTTAGTAATTGCTTATTTGTCTAGACCACTGTGCTACACATAATAAAATAGCCAAGAAATGAGAAACATTTTCTTATCAAATTCAAGCTATTTTGTAGTCAGAAATCACATATAAAGTACTAATCGATTTCTTTTAAAAAAATTTTTTTAATAATCGATTTCTAATTATTAAAATATATTCTAAGTGAATAGAACAAGAAAATCTAATTTGCAAATCTTTCTAATAACTCTGATTTATTTGTTCCAATTTGTGATTTACTTAAAAAGATATAATTCATAGAATCTTTATTTCCTTGGTCTGAGACTTTTTTGTTATGTAAACTATATTTTAGTCTTTACTGGAAAAATGATAGTTTGACAATAGAAATTTCCGAGGAAAACTTTTTTTCTTTTTCTTTTCTTTTTTTTTTTTTTTAAGATTTTATTTCTTTGAGAGAGCAGGAGAGGGGGGAGGGTCAGAGGGAGAAGCAAACTCCCTGCTGAGCAGGGAGCCCGACGAGGGACTCCATCCTGGGTCTAGGATCATGACCTGAGCTGAAGGTAGTCACTTAACCAACTGAGCCACCCAGGGGCCCTGAGGAAAACATTTTTAAAAGCAGGAATTTAGAGGATGGTAATATTGGAAGAAGGCTGGATTAAGTTCTGGGGTAAATTTGTACAAAACGTAAGGGAAATTTGAAATTTCAGTGATGGCAAAATGGAGAAGTAACTCCAAGGATTCTAAAAGGAAGTTATAACATATCAGGATTTATATGAAAATGTTAATGGAATATGCAAGAAGATGACTTTTTATGTAGAGTGTTTTAGTTTTAATACTTAATAGTAATTTGATAGGGTTTGGGGAATCAGAAATTGGTTAGATGAAGATTTTTTTTTAAAATCTGGTTTTACTTTCTTTTTTGTCATTTAAAGATTTATTGTATTTGAGAAAGAGAGTGTGTGGGAAGAGGGGAAAGGGGAGAGGGAGAAGAGAGTCTTAAGCAGACTCTGTGCTGAGTGCAGAGCCTAACATGGTGCTTGATCTCAGGACCCTGAGATCAGGCCCTGAGCTGAAACCAAGAGTCAGTCTCTTAACCAACTGTGCTACCCAGATACCCCAAATCTGGTTTTGCTTTTTGAACTATAAGAAAATACTAGTAATCAGAACTGTTCATTTTTTAAAGTTTGGTATTTTTAAAAAATTTTTTACTCTTTTTTTGAGTAGGTTCCATGTCCAACATGGAGCTTTGATCTCATGACCTTGAGATCAAGTCCCATACTCTACCGACTGAGTCAGCAAGATGCCTCCATTTTTTTTTTAAGGTCACAACAACTTATAAATAATTAATTCAATGAAAACAACTCAAACTTTATATTTTCAGAATGTAAGGAATTTTGTAGCTTTGCATATGTAAGGCATAGAAGAAGGCTGGTCTAGTTCTGAATATCCTATGAGCTGCATTTTTCAAATTTCTTACTTGTTTATTTGATAAACATTTGAGTACTGTTTGTGTAGATAGTATCTGTAGGAGGTAAATGAGTTAGAGTCTTTTCTATCTAATGGGGATGTTAAGACAGATAAGAAAATGTTGATTATGAGTCATGGTAGGTACTTTAAAGAAGGGGTTATTTCTACATGTAATGTAGCTGATATTTAAAATTCATTCACAGCTGTATTGATAAATTTCATTTCCTTTACTATATATTTCCTACTCTGAGGCTATAGGAGTTTGACAGACAATAATGTAATCAACCATTCCTTAGCTTTCCTATTTATAAAAGGTGGTGTATTTTAAGAATTACGATTTAAGTATCTTTTCCTCAGGAATGCTTGCAAACAAACCTCTTTTTTTGTTGTTTCTTTTTATTCTTTTTTCTATTTTCCTTTTTTTTTTTTTTTTGCAGAGGTTACGCACAGAAAATAGACTTTTAAAACAGCGCATTGAAACATTAGAAAAAGTAAGTAAATAACTACTTATGCAAGTTTCTGTTGAATGCACAGTACTATTTTCTGTTTATTTGAATAAAGGTACAAGAAATCTATCACGTCTCCAAAGTTGTGGTATTAATTGCTTAGCTTGCCTAGTTTACTACTTAACTAAATAACTTGTCATTAATAAAAAATTGATCACTATGAGTCCTTGAGCTTTAAGGTTAAAGTTTTAATTAAGGTAATTGTTAGATGAACATATTGATTTGTTTTCTTTACATACAATCTCTAAAAAGTACATTCTTTAGAGGTAACCTAATTGAGAATTCATTCTATATAGTATTTAAAAAATGACTTTCAAATGTTAACCTGACTTTCTAACCATGTATTAAATGTGTCAGTGATTCCTTTAAGGCCTAGGATTCCTTTTAGTTTAGTCAGAATGACTGACTGATTTCTCATATATAAATTCACCATGGTGTTGATTTTCAATTAAAATTAAATTAAACATTTGGTTCTCAGACTTATTTTGATACTACTTATTACCTCTTTCTTCCTTTCTGTTTCATATAAAATAACTGGGCAAATGTGGAAAGTTTTGCATTATTTTTAATATTGTGCTTTTGATGTAATGTCTATTATAGTCTTGTTCTGATGTTATAAGAAAATATAGAGTAATAAAAGTATAGTCTAAGAGTTTTGGTTTATTAAAAGAAAAATCTGAATTCACAGTCTTTGGGCGTTTGGAAGGGCTTTTTTTTTTTTTAAACAAAAGATGAGAGTAAGTAGGTTAATAAATGATATGGTTAAAATCTTCCTTGAAAATCTACAGATCAATATTCAAGAGAGAAAACATGAAGATATGGATAGTTTGGTTATTTGTCTTTTGTTTGGAAGCATCACACCACACTCAAGGATAGGATGTTTATTTCATGTCTTTTGGTTGTATAATAATTTCAGGTACATTATATTAAGTCAAAAATAGTTTTCCTTTTTTCCTTCATCTTATTAGAGTTGCTTTGAGAATAATTTTACTCTTTTGGTGACTCTGTAAAAACGTTGAGCTTATTTTAGTTAAGTTGTTCTAATTGCATATTGTTTTTTCCACTCAATACTCAGTTTATAATATCTGTCTTCTTAGTAGTCTTTTATCTTTGGAATGAGCTATTTTCACAGAGAAAATGTTTTTATTTCACTGAACTGTCAGAAAGATAAAGGTGCTGTAGGAAAATGTTAAGTTTGGAATTTACTTCTAGAAAATTAAGTACCTTTCTACTGGCTTACATAGCCTAGGTCTGTCCTGTAGTGCTTTGAATTCTGTAAATACTTATGTATCAGTTAAATTCTGTAACCAAAATGTTTAATTATTGAATTATTGCTATAGTTTATTATGTTGAGCTCATTATTTTCATGTGTCATATTTTCCTTGCTTTGCTTCTTTGGAAGTTGCTGTTGTACAAATTGCTGTCACACTTTATAAGTGGAATTGCTTACTCAAATTCCTTCTCCCTTTCCCATAAGTTGTTTGACAATGTGGCTGATTTCAAACATGAAGACTTAAAAGTACACTTTAAAAAGAAGCTATTTGCTTGTCTCAAATGATGAAAAACATCTTGGAATTTGTGTTTGGTCTTCTAGAAGCATATGATTTTCTGTAGTCTATCCTTATTTTGATATATTTTTCTTAAAGGCTAAGAATAATAAACACAGTAAATAGCCTTAAAATCAAATCTAAATATCTATCTTAATTACAATGAAAAGTAGATGGAATTTGGGCATGCTTTGTTTCTTCTTATTCCTAATTTTATGCACCTTTATTTTATTTCTTTCTCTTAAAGTTCTATCTGAATTTTTCCTTTTGTAGGAAAGTGCTTCCTTGGCAGATAGATTGATACAGGTATAGTTTTTTTGTTTTTGTTTTTGTTTTTTTAACATTTTCTCTAACTTTACTTCTAAGGAAAGTCCTAAACCTAGAAATTCACATTTTAATGCATGAATTTTACATGCATTTTCCTAGAAATAATTTTTGGGGCTGGTATATATGTGTGTAAACTTAATTTTTTATAACAGTGTGTTATCTTGGTTTATTAAACACCTTTTGCACGTTTTAAAGCTAACCTTAAAATATTTATTCCAAAATGTCAATCAGTGGATTCTGTGAAATTAACTACTATACATTGAAAATTTTAGTCCTGCATGTACAACTCAGTAATATTGCATGAATTGAATTTTTATTGACTGAACGAAGAATTGTTCTTAAGATTATCAGATAATTTTTTAATTTCGCTTTCCAAAATTTGCTGGAGCAATAATGAGCTGCTGGTTAATAATTACTTAGGTTGTTCTGTTCTCTGAGGTTTTTTTTTTTTTTTTTTAAACATATCACAGTAAATAACTAAACCTCACAAAGGCAGTCTTTCTTGAATCTATCCTAAATTGCTTTACACACACACAAATTATGTCCTAAGGGACAAGTGACAAGAGCCCAGGAGGCTGAGGAAAACTACCTCATAAAACGGGAGTTGGCCACCATCAAACAGCAGAGTGATGAGGCCAGTGCTAAACTGGAGCAAGCTGAAAATACCATCAGGAAGCTCCAGCACCAACAACAATGGGTAAGGAGTCTGGTAGTGCTTTTTCTCACCTTTCTCATCCCCCTTCCCTTTAAGCCTTTTTTTTTTAGCACAACTTCTGTGCTCTTGTTTTTAAGTAAGTTTGTTTTCTACTTTAATTGAATTCTTAATCAGTTTTATATTCTGTAATACTTAGGGGTCTTATTGTTGTCTAAGGACTCTTCATTCTAACATTCTTTCTCTGTCCACACAATTTTGTTAGAAATAGGTTATATTTTCTTTTCTTACATTATATTTTAAGTAACAGAAAATAAGTGATGTTGACCAGACTTGCTTCTTAGGTTTTAGAAATCTGTTCCATATTGGTATTTTACCATGGGTTATTTTTGATTCTTAACTCCAGCTAGTTCTTGTTAATTGTGCAGATGAAATACTATCCAACATGAAGAATATATGTAATTATCTCACTAAAAGTTTGATAATGTGGGGATTTATGTCTTATGAAAAACTACAGCCTTAACTTCCTACGTCAAGACCTCAAATTATGGTTTAAGATATATGTTTACATTTTTTCAAGAGGAGAGAAATTTCAAAATGAAAAAAGGAACTTTTAAAAAGTTACGTTAACTAATTTAGGTTACTAATCAGCTTTTCTTAGGTATCTTGCAGCTTAGACAGCATTTTCCATTGGCAAATTCAGACTAGTGTAATCTTAATCAAGGATATGAGGGCTAAAAAGAAAAGCCAGCTGTTTATTTTTAAAAAAGTATTGTTTCTTGTTTCAGTTTTCTGTTCTCAGGAGTTAGACTATAACAGGAGTAGGCAGAAAAGGTTACGTTAAATCTAGAACTCTACGTGGGTCAGGAAGGCAAATAGAATTACTTCAAAGTTGGACATTACTTTTATTCAGTAAAATTAAGAAACACCATCATAATCTGGCTATGGATATCAGAAAACTGAAAGCAAGAAGAAATTGACAATTGAAAAAAAATTTTTTTCTATAGTGTTAATGAAGATCATTAAGGAAAATGAATAGAAAGGTGGTGAAAGAATATTAAAAAGTTGGGAATGCAGGTGCCTGGGTGGCTCAGTAGGTTAAAGCCTCTGCCTTCGGCTCAGGTCATGATCCCAGGGTCCTGGGATTGAGCCGCATAGGGCTTTCTGCTCAGCAGGGAGCCTACTTCCTCCTCTCTCTCTGCCTGCCTCTCTGTCTACTTGTGATCTCTATCTGTCAAATAAATAAATAAAATCTTAAAAAAAAAAAAAGTTGGGAATGCAAATGTTTTGTCCTGCCTTTGTATGAAGTGTTGATATCAAAGCATAAAAAATAGAAGAAACAGAATTGGGAGTTTCTGTTTGGGATTAGGTTAAACTGAGTTATCAATGTAATGTGCTTTCGTTATAGGGAAAGATAGTAAGTGTTATGTTTTCATTTAGCATAAGCTACAGTCACAATCCATTAGAATCACAAATTACTAGCTCTTTTTGCATGCTTTTTCAAATATTGAGACTTATAGGACATAAAAATAAGAAAGCTTGTTTATGATGAAAAAAGTAAAACGGGCAAGCAAAAAATGGCCAGAATGAACTAAAGCTTTAGAAAATAAAATGTAACAAAAGAATCTCTGTGCTGTTTCAGAGACAAGATAGATTCACATTGTGGAGCTAAAAAATACAACAAGTAGAATGCAGATCTCTACTCTGATTTTGTTTACATTTTTTTTTCTCACTTGGCAGACATTCTTCTAGACTGGAATAAAATGTAAAACAAACATTTAAAGCAGTAAAACAAATGTAAAACAAACATACAAAACAGGCAAAAGTAACAGAGCCTTGGTTAAATTTCTAACTTCAAAGCAAATGCATATTTCTAGATAATAAAATAATTTGCAAAATACAGGAATACAAGAATATTATTGTCTTTAAAGGATTTTAGAAAATAAGGGATACTGAAGACTTTGAAGTGGGCAAAACATAGCTCTTAAGTAATTATGTTTAGATATCTGAAAAAAGAACCAGTGACTTTGATGATGCTTCATTAAAAATTCCTAGAACATCTGGTTTATAAACAATTGGAAAAGTGACTTTTATTCTTTAAAAGGGAATTTACTATGTATAACTCAAAACTGACTTTGTTTCTGCAGTAAAGAAAAACTTTAAAACGCCCTAAGTGTCATTTTAAAAGTGATTTGTCAGGTACTCTCATGGTATCTTTCTGGTTAAGGTAGAGAAATATAGATGAAAATAGTAAACCTAATTGGTTTTATATGTGATTAACTATGTCAAGAGGTTATCCATGTTGAAGCAAAAATACATCAGAGATGTCTTTGTCTCCTAAACCTATGTTTCCAAGTATTTTAATGTTATTAAACCCTTATATTGAAGTATGTTTAATAATTTTATACATGAAATATTTTAGAAATGTAGCTAATATGTTACACAGTGAATAAAGATTCCAAAATATGTTTAAAGTATATTCAGGGGCACCTGAGTGGTTAAGCATCTGCCTTTAGCTCTCAGGTCATGATCCCATGGGATCGAGTCTGCCTTTAGCTCTCAGGTCATGATCCCATGGGATCGAGTCCTGGTGTAGGGAGCCTGCTTCTCCCACTGCTTCTGCCTCTAGAGGCCTCTCTTTCTCTCTGTCTCTCATGAATAAATAAATGAAATCTTAAAAAAAAAAAGTATATTCAGAATAAGAAACAAAAATAAAAGATTATTTTATAGAAATAAATCTATAGCCTTGCCCTTAATTTTCAAATTCAGAGAGATGTCTTAGTGATGCTTTATATAACAAAGACCTAGGAATTTTAAGTGATAGGAAATCAGGAATTGGTCAGTAATGCAATACAGTTTACCCTCCCCATCCCCAACCCAAGTAGTCTTCCTGGAAGATCCAATTTAATTCTAAGTAACTTGCAGGAAAAAAATTTGTAGTGTTGTTTTCGTTTGAAAACCAAAACTTGGGGGTGCCTCGGTGGCTCAGTGGGTTAAAGCCTCTGCCTTTAGCTTAGTCATGATCCCAGGGTCCTGGGATTGCATCGGTCTCTCTGCTCAGCGGGGAGCCTACTTCCCCCTTTCTCTCTCTCTCTGCCTGCCTCTCTGCCTACTTGTGATCTCTGTCAAATAAATAAATAAAATCTTTAAAAAAAAAAGAAAAGAAAAGAAAAAGAAAACCAAAACACATGTGCATTGTCTACACACTGCATTATGGCCAGTGTAGGAAAGACTGTGGCAGCTCTGGATATTTTTAGACTGTACTAAAGAAGACTTAATGAGAATGTCATAGATAGAGTCATTTACAAGTATTTGAGGAGTGATCTTATGGAAATGTGATTAGATTAGCCTTTTTTGATATTGCTTCAGAGGGCAGAATGTGTTTAAGGTCCATGGATACAAAATCTTACTCATTGGAATTTTGACAAAAGGAGTAGTTGCTTTGCAAAGCAGTGAGCATATGAGAGTGGTAGGAGGTGAACATATGTTGCTATATGTTTTGATTTCAACCTTCCAATATAACCTCATGAATTCTTCAGAACTCAGAATAAAGGTTTCAAGCCTTTATTTCAGGAGGAGGTATTGAATTACCAATATAGTCATCCATCACCATCACCCTCTATTACAATAGTGTCATTTTATATGATCTAAAGAGCTTTGGATTTCATTTATGGGACTGAATTCTAGTCAGACTGTTTTGCTAATTGTGTGACTTTTGATATTTAAGGACTCAGTTTTTTTTTTTTTTTCCTCTAAAATGATTACATAGGGCTAGACCACCTCAGGTCTCTGACTATTTAAATGAACTTTATTGAAGTATAATTTACATGCAATAAAATTAATCAGATTTAAGTGTATAGTTTGATGTATTTTAACAATTTTTTAAAAAAGATTTTGTTTATTTATTTGACAGAGAGATCACAAGCAGGCAGAGGGAGAGGGAGAAGCAGGCTCCCCGCTGAGCAGAGAGCCCAGTGCAGGGCTCAATCCCAGGACCCTGGGATCATGACCTGAGCTGAAGGCATAGGCTTTAACCCACTGAACCACCCAGGCGCCCCTTATTTTAACAATTGTATCTAGTTGTATAACCATCACCACAATCAAAATACAGATTATTTCTATCACCCCCCAAATTTTCATCATTCCCTTTGCAGTTCATCTCTCCACTTCCAGCAACCATTCTGCTGTCACTGTAGTTTTGCCTTTTTAAGAATTTCGTATAAATGGAATCATTAAGGTATGAGGCTTTTGTGTCAGGTTTCTTTCAGTTAGCATATTCACTCTTTTTGGCAATTTTATTTTTTATTGCAGTAAAACAGATAAAACATAAATTTACCATTGAAGTGCACAGTTCAGTGGCACTAAGTACATTTACAGTGCTCTGAATAATAACCACTATTTATTTCTTGAACTTTTTCATCACCCCAAACAGAAGGTTTGTAACTATTAAAAAATAGTTTCCCTTTCTCCTTCCCCTGATAATCTCTATTCTACTTTCTGTTACTCATATGAATTTGCCTCTTCTAGGTAACTGATACAAGTAGAATCATATAGTATTTGTCCTTTTGTGTCTAGCTTATTTCACTTAGCATAATGTCTTTAGGGTCATCCCTTTTGTAGCATGTATAATAATTTAATTAGTTTTTATGGTAGTTGCATAATACTCAGCTTTATGTTTATACCACATTTTGTTTATCCATTCATCAGTTGATGGTCATTTTGGTTTTCTACCTTTTGACTATTATGAATAATGCTGCTGTGATCATTAATATACAAGGATCTGTTTGAATCCCTATTTTTAATTTTTTGGTATATATCACTAGAAGTGGAGTTGCTGGATCATATGATAATTCTGTTAACTTTTTGAGGAACCACTAAACTGCTTTCCACAATGGCTGCACCATTTTACATTCCCACCAGCAATGTACAAGAGTTCTAATAAATTTCTTTACTTCCTCATTAACTCTTGTTATTTTCTGTTTTGGGGGGTTTTATATCTTGCTTTTTAGTAATAGCCATCCAGTAATTGGAGGTGATATTTCATTGTGGTACCTAGGAATACATTTAACCAAGAAGATGAAAGACTTACACTGAAAATATGAAAAAACAGCCTATGTTTATGGATTAGAAGACTTAATATTGTTAAGATATCAGCACTACCCAATATGATCTACAAAATTCTGTCTTTTGCAAAATTCTGGTTTTTGTCCTTATGAAATTCATATGGAATTGCAAGGAGCCCTAAATACCAAAAGCAATCTTAAAAGAGAAGAACAGAGTTGCAGAACTCACACTCCCAATTTGAAAACTTACTACAATGCTAGAGTAATCAAAACAATATGATACTATTATAAAGATAGACAAACAGATCAGTGGAGTAGAAATTTTGAGAAATAAACCCATATATCTGTGACCAGTTGATTTTTGATGTGGGTGCCAAGACCATTCAATGAAGAAAGAATAATCTCTGACAAATGGTGCTGGGAAAACTGTATATCCTCATGAAAAAGAACTGGGACCCCTACCACATACACCGTATACAAAAATTAACTCAAACTGGATCTAAATAAAGATTTTATAGTTTTAAAATAAAATCAGTGATCTAATTAGAGATTTTACTGTTCTAATATAACTTTTATGGTTTTAAAGTCATATAATGTTTTTAAAACACATATGGATAAATCTTCATGACTTTGGATTTGGCAATGGATTAGTAGATACAGGTTCTTTCACACCAAAAGCATGTACAACAAAAAGGAACCAGTAAATTGGACTTCATAAAAATTAAAACCTTTTGGGCATCGAAGGGCATTATCCAGAAGATGAAAAGGCAACTTACAGAATGGTAGAAAATATTTGTGTATTACATATTTGATAGGAATTTAGCATCCAGAATATATAAAGAACTCTTAAAAACTCAACAAAAAGACAAAACAATTTTAAAATGTACAAAGGATTGCTGCATTATTTATGGAAACCAAGACATGGAAACAACCTGAGTGTCTAATGATGATGGATAAACACACACACACACACACACACACACACACACACACACAGGAATATTACTCAGCCACAAAAAGGAGTGAAATTGGTTGTTGCCATTTGCAACAACATGGATGAGCCTTAGCATTTTACTAAGTGAAATAAATCAGAGGAAAACACCATGTGATCTCACTTTTAGGTGAAATCTTAAAACAAACAAAAAACTCTTTGAGAACAGGTTGGTGGTTGCCAGAGATGGGGTGTGGGAGGTGAAATGAGATGAAAAGGAGTCAAAAGGTACATAGTACCAGTTAAAGTCATGGAGATTTAATGTACAGCTTGATGACTGTAGTTACTGTATTGCATATTTAATAAGAGACTAGATCTTAAAAGTTCTCATCACAAGAGAAATTTTGTAAACTTACAGTGATACGTTATATAGACTTACTGTGGTGATCATTTCACAATATAAACAAATATTGAATCTTTACATTTTATACCTGAAACTAATATATTGTATGTTAGTTGGCCTCAAAAGTTTTTTTTTTTTTAAATGAAGAAATGACTTGAATAGCCCTTTCTCCAAAGAGGATATACAAGTGGACAACAGGTACATGAAAAAACACTCAACATCATTAGTTGCTGGGGAAATGCAGACCACAATGAGGTACCAATTCACACTCACTTAGACTAGCAATTAAAAAAAGAAAAGGTTGGCAGGGAGATAGATTGGAACCCCTGTATACTGCTGGTGGAAATATAAAATGGTTAGCTGCTGTGGAAATTAGTGGCGCCTCAAAAAGTTAAACATAGAATTATCACAAGATCTGCAATTCATCTTCTGGGTGTGTACCCGCAAAGAGTGGAAAACTGGTATTCAAACAAGTATGTGTACACATGTTTGTAGCAGCGTTATCCACAAAAAAGTGGACATAGCCCAAAGGTGGAAGAATAGATAAACAAATTGTGGTATATGCATACAATGAAATATTCAACCACAAAAAGGATTGAAGTACTTACACATGCTTTACTATGGATGAACCTCCAGAACCTTAAGCTAAGTGAAAGAAGCCAGACACAAAGATCACATATTATATGATTTCATTTATATGAAGTAACCAGAACAGGTAAATCCGTGCAAACAGAGAGCAGATTGGTGTTTGCCAAAAGGTTGGGGTGGGAAAGGGTGAGAAACCGCTTAATAAGAGGTTTTACTTGGGCTGATGGAAATGTTTTAGAATTAGGTAGAATTGGTAGTTACAGAACATTTTGAATATCCTAAATGCCACCTAATTGTTCACTTTAAAATGATTGTTTGAATTTTGCCTCTATAAATTGTTTAAAGAGACTACAGAAATGAAGGAATGAAGGTGTGTATTAGGCTCAAGGAAATAACACATTTAGTTTGAGTGATTGCAGTAGATGGTGGGAATAAGGGACAATGTATGACATCACAGTGCTGGAATCCATTAGTTAAGGTCAGGGTAGGATCAGAAGCAAGTGAGCTAGCTTTGTATGAAGAACCTGAGAAGAAGCCCTTAGGGCTTCTTTGTATGAAGAACCTGAGAAGAAACCCTTAGGGCTGGGGCTGGGCATGTCTTAATTGTAGTCAAGTGGAGATGAATATTGGAAATTAAATAGCATAATAGTTAATGAGGGTTACTCCCTCACAGTGAATTTTCAGGAGTGAAGGATCAAGGTGGTCTGCCTATAACTGCTGGATACAACATACTAGTTACAATTGGGAAAAAAATGGAAAAAGATAGAAAAAAGATGCACTATGCAAACACTAAGCAGAGGCTGGAGTGTTTGTACTTACGTCTCCTAAAGTATATTTCAGAACAAGAAATAGTTCCTAGAATGGAGAAAATCATGATGGTTTTAGGGTGAGTTCAGAGATGTAACTATCTTATTTCCGATTGTGTGTGTTTATAAATACATGTCTCCTAACGTGTATGCTCCTAACAATAGAGGAGTGTGAAGCTGGACTGATAGAACTGAAAGGTGAAATAGACAAATCCACAGTTATGGTTGGAGTCAATCCATGTCTCAGTAATGATGAAACAGTAGTAGGAAAATCAATATAGACGTAGAAGACCTGTGCAAGGTTATCAACCAACTTGATCTGCTTGGCAATTTATGCAACATTCTACCTAGTAACAGTAGAATACATATTCTTATCAAGTGCACATAGAACATTTACAAAGATCATATTCTGGTCCATAAAACAAATGTTAAACAAATTTAAAGTTATTGAAATCTTACAAAGTGTCTCCTTTGACTCTAAACAGCATTCAGTTAGAAATTAATATCTGGAAAGTCCCCCAAATATTAGGAAATTAATGCATTTTTAACCATGTATCAAAGAGAAAAATCTCAAAGGAAGTTAGAATATAGTGAATTAAATGAAGACAACATTATCAAAATTTGTAGGATTCACCTAAAGTAGTAAAAAATTTAAAATTTAAATTTAAAATTTAAAGTAGTGGAAAATTTATAGCATTGAATGCTTATATTAAGAAAGGAAATAAGTCTCAAACCAATATTCTAAGGTTAAGAAACTAGACATATAAGAGGAAATCCCAACCTAAAGCAGGTAGAAGGAATAAGAAATAAAAAGTAAAATTCAGTGAAATTGAAAACAGTACAGAACGAAAATAGAGGGGCGCCTGGGTGGCTCAGTCGGTTAGCTCTCTGCTTTGGTTGGGCTCAGGTCATGATCCAAGGGTCCTGGGATCGAGCCCCACATCAAGCTTCCTGCTCAGCGGGGAGTCTGCTTCTCCCTCCCTCTCTGCCCCTCCCCATGTTCATGCTCCCAGTCTCTCTCTCTCAAATAAATAAAATCTAAAAAACAACAGACAAAAATAGAGAAAATCTATGAAACCAAGTGCTGGTTCTTTGAAATCATGAATAAAGTTGTTAAGCTTCTGTCTAGACTGACTAAAGGGAGAAGAAACAGTTATCAATGTCAGGGATAACTTCTGACAGATGGAGCCAAGTTGTCTTGTCTCATTTTCTGGAGTTCTTCAGGGTGTTATATTTCCTATAAATTAGATTGAGTTTAAAAATGTTAACATCTAGTGATGGATAATATTGTGAATTTTATTTTGCTTTAAATTAGAAAGCACATAACATAAGTTGTTCCTGCTGTAGTAATACTGAGTTTGATTACCATGCTGAGTTTGGTTACTACAGCCTCTCTGCCTTGTAAAAATAAGGTTTTTTCTATGCAACTATTAAGTAATCTTTTGGGGAATACTTCTGTATCAAATAGATATCTTCTATTCAGTTTTTACTTCATGGTTTTAGCATCCACTGACTGGGTTTCCAGAATGGTGATTTTCATGTTTTCTCATTTTCTCCTACACATACTAGCTAATGTTTCTCTATAAAGAGACCTCTCTCTTTTTTCCTCTTTAATCTCTTATACTTATGGACTCCCATATCACTCCAGATTCATAGACTTGTGTTTGTTCAATGTTTCATATCATTTTTAATGCTGTTGTTGTATAGTTATATGCCATACTTACTTCACAATAATATACAACTTTTGAGCAGCAGTTTTTAAAAGGTAAATTTTTATTTTTAATTAATTTTGATTATTGATGTTCTTTAAAAGGCATTTCCTTCTCTCTCTCTTTTTTTTTTTCTTTAAATATTATTTTAGATGTGGCTGGGTGGCTTAGTCGGTTAAACATCTGCCTTCAGCTCAGGTCATGATCTCGGTGTCCTGGGATCAAGCCCCACGATGGACTCCCGGCTTGGAGCAGAGCCTGCTTCTCTCTCTTCTCTCCACTTGTGCTCTCTCTTGCTATCTCTGTCTCTGACTCTGTCTCTCTTTCTCTCTCAAATAAATAAAATCTTTTTAAAAAAAAATTAGAGAAAGCGCACATATACGCAAGTGGGTAAGTGGGGGAGTAGCAGATTGGGAGGGAGAGGATGGGGGAAGCCCACTCTGCACTGAGGTAGAACCTGACTTGGGGCTCAATATCACAACCCCAAGATCATGACCTGAGCCAGAACCAAGAGTTGGACACTCAACTGACTGAGCTGCACAGGCACCCCTAAAAAGCATTTCTGCAGTTGCAAGTAATGATTGTGTTTGACAGGTCATTTTCATTTTATGCTGACCCTGATAGCTCAAACCTGATATTGTTGGTTTTTGAAAATGATCTAGTGAATTTATTAGAAAATTTAGTATTTAGTACACTAAATAAAATTTAATACTTAGTATTTAGTAGTATTATGTTAAATATTAGATATTAAACTAGCCATAAGATAAAACCAAGCATTAAGATTAAACGGTTCCTTTAAGTATTTGTTTTACGTGTTCCGTGCAGTGCACAGAAGTAGAAATGATCCAATGATACTTCATACAGTTACATGTTTGACTCTGGACCTTTTGAGTGTGGTAGGACATGAATAGATTTTTAGACAAAATTTCCTGGTAACCAAGTGTCATTTAGTCTTGCTTGATCTATGTAATTTTTTTGCCCTATACATGAGTGCTTATCATTTAGGTAATTCTGAATAAGCAGTTTTGTCCAGCAGTTTGTTGGCTAGGATTAAGCATAAACAAGAATTTTAACAGTTAAAACTGCTGAATGCTAAAATGACTGACTTTTGAAGTTCTTGGGACCATTGTAATTTTTTAAAAAATTCAGGGGAGGCTAGAAAAGGTTTCTTCTGACATTCCTTCCTTTTCCTATAATTCCAGAAGAAAACAGGAAAGAATTATGTGATACTTTTAAGAACCAAGGATTTGGGGCACCTGGGTGGCTCACTTAGTTAAGTGTCTGCCTTCAGCTCAGACCATGATCCTCAGGATCTTGGGATTGAGCCCCATGTTGGGCTTCCTGGTAGTGGGGAGTCTGCTTCTCCCTTTGCCCCTTGCTGCTGCTTGTGCTTGCTTGCTGGCTCGCTCTCTCTCAAATAAATAAATAAAATCTTAAAAAACAAAACAAAACCAAGGATTTGATATGAGGAATAAAAACTAATTTATTTAAAATGAACACACAAGTGGTGCCCGGGTGGCTCCGTGGGTTAAGCCTCTGCCTTCAACTCAGGTCATGATCTCAGGGTCCTGGAATCGAGCCCCGCATCGGGCTTTCTGCTCAGGGGGGAGCCTGCTTCCCCCGCCACCTCTGCCGCCTGCCTCTCTGCCTACTTGTGATCTCTGTCTGTCAAATAAAATCTTTAAAAATAATAATAAAAGAAAAGAGAATGAACACAAATAAAGGTTAATAAACTAAAAACCAGTTTTTCAGTGGAAGTTGTGAAATCTAGATAATTTATTTTAGAAAAAGTGTTTATTCAGCAGCATTGGGAATTACCCCACACCTGATTTACCTAGTGGGTTTACTTGTCTTTATGAATATGGGAGTTAATGTTTAATACATCTTCCTGCATTCTAAACCTTTAGCTCTACCTCGGTGACATTTCAAAAAAAAAAAAAAAGCCATTTAATTTGTAACTACTGGTAAGTTTACCTAAGTCTTTCTAAAAATTCAAATAAAGTAATGACTTTACACATTTTGTAAAGTCTTAACAGTGTTCATCAGTATGCCTATAAATCTGGACGGAAGTTTTCTTTCAAAACTAATTTTGATACTAGTCTAAAATTAAATGTTTTATATTCATATGTAGTCATCTTTTCTTATCCACTTAAATAATAAATGAGCCTTCACTTTAATGGAAGTATTATTTTAACATTTTTTTCTTCAGCATTAAAAAAAAAAATCTTGCAGTTTGAGTATATAAATAAGCAGAGACAAACTTCTGCCTTAAAGGATGTATGTGTTTTCTAAGATGTTGGGAACAAATCATTTTAGAAGGATATACCAATTTTTCAAAAATAGTACATCCATATTGCTTGAATTTTTTTAAAAAATAGCTATTTGGAGCATGTGGTTCAGAGGATTACAGACATCTTTTTGGGGTCATATGCTGAAGGTGAGAGCAAGATATATATTTTTTTAATTGAAGTACAGTTGACATTAAGTTAACTTCAGATGTACAACAATGACTCAGTAATTCTGTACATTACAAAATGCTCATCACAATAAAAGTGTATTACAGTGTTATTGACTATATTCCCTATGCCGTGCTTTTCATCCCGTGACTGACTTATTTTAATACTGGGAGTGTGTACTGCTTAATCCCCTTTACCTAATTCACACAGCCCTCCTCTCCCCCCACCTTTGGCAAACACTCCTATTTATGAGTCCGTTTCTCTCTTTGTTGTTACTGTTGTTGTAAGATACAATTTTTTACTTAATTTTTTTCTGCTATGATTTTGTTTTATGATACAAAATCCTAGTCTGGAGTACTTGCCTTGTATAATAATAGTTTTTTCAAGTGCTTTATGTTTTTAAAGATTTTATTCATTTATTTTTGACAGAGATCACAAGTAGGCAGAGAGGCAGGCGGGGGTGGGGGAGAAGCTGGCTCCCTGCTAAGCAGAGGGCCTGATGCATGGCTCGATTCCAGGACCCTGGGATCATGACCTGAGCTGAAGGCAGAGGCTTAACCCACTGAGCCACCTAAGCACCCCTTTTAGAATGCTTTAAATATGACAGTAAATATGTACCATATTTCCATACTATTATAAATTTTATTTATTTTTGAAACAAATTGATTTTATAGGTTATTTTTGCAACATTCAGTTACCCTATGCTTAACATACAGTATAGAGGGATATAATAATAATAGTAATGGAGGGGTGTTGTTATTTAATCAAAGCACAGTTGACATAGTAGTTTCAGATTTACAACATAGTGATTCAAAAATTCTATGCATTATGAAATGCCCACTACAGTAAGTGTAGTTATTATCTATCACCATACAAAGTTACTATGATTGACTGTATTCCCTGTACTATTCTTTTAATGTTGTTGATTTTTCCTTCCATTTTTTTGGTGGGGGAGGGACAGAGGGAAAGGGAGAGAGAATCTTAAGGGAGAGAGAATCTTAAGCAGGCTCCATGCTATGCATGGAGCCTGACATGGGGCTCAGTCTCATGACCCTGACATCATGACCTGAGCCAAAATCAAGAGTCAGATGCTTAACTGACTACACCACCCAGACATCCCATATTGTTGTTTTTGAACCAAGAGTTGACTGCTTTATTCAGCAAATATTGCTTGCTCATTTACTATGAAAAGCACAGTTTAGTTCTGACAGTACAGTAGCAAATAAGCCAAACTTTCTGGCATTGCTTGTATATAGATAGATATTTTACAAGTGAATTGCACAGTTAGTTACTTAATTAGAACTGTGATATATACTACAAAAGAGAATATAGAGTTCCATGAAATGTGTGGGTTCCCAAACAGGATGTATAATTATCAGGTTTTGAACTTAGTTACTTAATTTATAATAAAATTCAGGGAATATTTGATATATTTGTGTAGACAGCCCTTTTTCCAGTTGGAATTTTTTTTTACTTCATAATATAAGAAACCTCTTCAAATACAAATTTTTGCTTTTCACTGTATCACTCATATATCCTTCAAATATTGAATGTGAGAATTAATTTTTTTGTTTTACTCAAGACACAAGAAAAAAAGATAACTAAGGGTTTTACTGTGACTTATCTTACCTTTGTAACTTTTGTAACACCAGAAAAACATATGGAATTGAAAGGCAGAGACTAAAAACAATTTCTATTTCATTGGAGAGGGATTGCTGGTATCATAGAAACGTAAAGAGATTCATTGACTCAAATGAACTTGATGTTAAGTATAGGGAAGTCATTCATTAATTATAGAATTTTGAATAAATTGTTCCTTGTTGGCTTATTAGCCATCATAATTGTAGCAGATTTCATTTGCTAAGTCACATATTTGTCCAGGTTACGAATGTCAATATGAAATAAACTTTTCTAAGAATTTATTATAGGGGCACTGGGTGGCTCAGTAGTTAAGTGTCTGCCTTTGACTCAGGTCATGATTCCGGGGTCCTGGGATCCCGGAATGCTCAGTGGGGAGCCTGCTTCTCCCTCTCCATCTCCCCTGTGCTTGTGTTTTTTTTCTCACTCTCTCTCTCTCTCTCTGTCATAAATAAATAAAATCTTAAAAAAAAAGAATTTATTGTAAGAATGTTACACGAGATGTTTAGATTATTTTTAGATGCTTAGATTTTAAAAATTTTTTTTATTATTTTAAAGTTTTTTTTTTTCTTTTTATCCATTTGAGAGAGAGAACATGAGAGGGGAGAAGGTCAGAGGGAGAAGCAGACTCCCCATGGAGCCAGGAACCTAATGTGGGACTTGATTCTGGGACTCTGGGATTGTGACCTGAGCCAAAGGCAGTCACTCAACAACCAAGCTACCCAAGCACCTAGATGCTTAGATTTTTAATATTATGTCATTAATTCTTAATATATATTAGAACAGTATATTAATTTCTTAAAAATAGTATTTCAATCCTTAAATGGCTTAAAAGTTTAAAAACATGGGCCCTGCAGCCCATACTCCAGTTAACAGAGGTGGTAATTGCTGTATGACTTTGCTAGGTTATTTTAGTTTTCTTCAGAAAAACCAACAAACAAAGCACCCTGTCTTATAAATAACACTTTCTTTTTTCCTGTGTAAAATTAAAAAAAAAAAAAAGAAACGTGTATAGTCCACAGTAGCATTTTTAAAAATTTTTTTTAGTTATTTTTTATTTTCAGCATAACAGTATTCATTATTTTTTGCACCACACCCAGTGCTCCATGCAATCCGTGCCCTCTATAATACCCACCACTTGGTACCCCGACCTCCCACCCCCACCCCTTCAAAACCCTCAGATTGTTTTTCAGAGTCCATAGTCTCTCATGATTCACCTCCCCTTCCAATTTCCCTCAATTCCCTTCTCCTCTCTATCTCCCCATGTCACAGTAGCTTTTTTTAACATTGTCGCTTGATGCCAATTCTTCAGTCACAGGTTATGTGTACTTAGAAGTTACTTAACTTCTTTGTGCTATAGTTTGTCCTGTGTATTATAGAGGGTTGTTAAGACTTAAGGGGTTGGTACTCTAGGGTAATGCCTGGCACATAGTGAGGGATTAATAAATGGTATACCTAATATTAGGATTAGTATTGACATTATTCTATTATTATTATTCTACCAGCTTGCTTGGCAAATGTCATAGGCTGCTTGTAGTAAGAGCTAAAACTGACGTAGCAAAATTTTCAGTAGAGTAAACATTTGACAGAAGTTTCACTTTACTATTTAGATACTTAAAAATTTGAACCAAGAAAAAAATTTGAACCAAGAAAATTGGAAATGGTAGAAATAATGACCAAAACCAGATTCAATTGCAGAAGCTCTAATGGGTCATATTTGAAATGGACCAAAACCTAGACAAAAATAAAACTTCTAAATCACTCAATTTAATCTTATTTGTAAAATTAATCGTAGACTAGTCAGGATTCTTCAGAGACACAGAAGCAGTAGAGGAGACACACACATATGCACAAACACACAAAGAGTTTTATTGAGAGTAAATGGCCCATACCATTACGAAGGCTGAGAAATCCCATGCCTGCCACCTGCTGTCTGGAGACCTGGGAAAGCCAGTGGCACAATTCTAGTTACAGTTCAAAGGCCTAAGAACCAGGGAAGGTGATGGTATAAATTCCGGTACAAGGGTAGGAGAAGACCCATGTCCCAGCTCAGGCAGGCGGGCAGGAAGTAAATCTTCCCTTCATCCTCCCTTCGCTTTTTGTTCTCTTCTGGCCCTTAGTGGTTTGGATGATGCCCACCCACATTGGGAGGGCAATCTACTGAGTCACCTGGAAACACCCTCAGACACACCCAGAAGTAATGTTTAGTCTGGGCCCATGGCCTAGTCAAGTTGACACACAAAACTAACCATCATAAGTCCAACCTTTGTCAACTTGACAACCATACTTAGTCTCCAAATAAAGACAACAAGGTCATAATTCTGCCTAACATGACACGATTAGCCTGTGCACAGCTGAAAATACACTAATGCCTTCCTCAGAAGAGAAAAGTCTTTCAGTGGTGTTTTCTTGCTATCTTAAAACTTAAGTACTATGATGTAAAATTAACAATTCTTAAATACTTTGATATAAAATCATTTCATCTTTGTAAGGAAGTAAAAGGAATGAAAACACACATACATATATTCATAGCAAAATTAGAAGGGAATACTCGTGACAGTTACAGTCCACATTTCTGTCATGTGATCATAGCTACTATTTATAACTGCCATCTTCCACTATCCGCTCTATTCCCTTTGCTTTCAACAAGCAGTTCAGCTGATTGCAATTCTTTGTCTGGTGAGATAACCCAGACTTTCATTCCTGAGGAGTCTAGGCCATTAGTAATCCTTCCTAATTTTTCATTGACCTTAATCACAGGGCATGATAATACTAAGAGAGACCCTAAAGGATCTTCTCTGTTCTGCATATTTTCTTCATTTCTACCTCTTGATTCCTGGATTTGTGAATTTTGATTGTGGGAGAAAAGGCACCATATATTGGATGCTGATTCAGAGCACATTCATCATTCTGGAGAACCTTGCCCCAGACCTCTAAGATACTTAGTTTTCAAAAGGTTGTTCCACCATTCTGTCAGGTCAGCTGCTTCAGAATGTTAGGAAACATGGCAAGACTAGTGAATTCCATGAGCATAGGCCTATTGTTGCACTTTTTTGATATTAGGTGAATTTTTTTTATCAGAAGCAATGCTTTTTGGAATACCATGACAATGAATAAGGCATTCTATAAGTCCATAGATAGTAGTTTTGAGAAGAGCATTCATGTGCAGGGAGGGCAAATCCATATCCAAAGTATTTTTAACAGTAAAATCAAAATGCTGCCCCTTCCATGATGAAAGCAGTCCAGTGTGAGCAACATGCCATGATAGCTGGCTAGTCACCCCAGGGAATGATGTCATATCAGATGCTCAGGGTTAATCTTTGCTGCTGGCAGATTAGACTCTCAGCAGTGGCCATAACCTCAGTGAATGGAAGTCTGTGTTGCTGAAGCCACGCATAACCTCCATCCCTTCCACTATGGCTGCTTTGTTCATAAGCCTATTGGACAGTGATGGATGGCTGAGGAAAGAGGCTGACTGGTATCCACAAAATAGGTCAACTAATCCAATTGATTTTTAAAATCCTCTGTGGAGGTCACCCTTTGATGAGCATTCCCATGGGGCACAAATAAATATCTTCATGTTTTTTAGCCAATTCAGAGAGGTCTACATCTTCTGTGGATTTCTTTGTCATCACTTTTCCCTTCCTCCACATTAAACCAAGGCATATCTGGCATTTCCAGTTCACTCACAATGACCACCTTCTGGTCCATGTTTCAGCCAACCAAACAAATGCTAGAACCTTCTCTAACTCCATAAGTTACAACACTAATGCAGAATCTCTGCATAGTGAGCCTGTGTGCTTATTAAGAACTGATTCCCATGAAAGTACTTTTTGTCCAGTAAAAATGCACATGAATATAATTGGACAGGGCTCATTGCCATTTAGAAAATTGATAATTGGATGAAATTGACTTAGTAGAGTTAGATTCATTCTGAATATTTAATGTATGCCCTCTATGCCTATGCATATAGACTATATTAGATAGTAGACAAAATCACATAGGATGAATCTACAAAATACAAAAACTGAAGATTGACGGAAAGCACAATATTGAAACCCTGGGAACTGATAGACACATACACATGTACATATAGTCATACATACCTATGTCAAATAGTAGAATTGGCAGAGACATCAGAGAAGATAGGTAGTAGAACTATGGAGGAGTAGCACCTCAAAATCTAAGTAAAAGTTTTAAGGGTGGTCAGTTGTGTTAATTTCCATAGACTGTCTAGTATAGTAAAGTAAGTAATATAGTAAATATAGTAATATGGAATTAATATAGTTTTATTAATTAAATATTTAATTAATATATTATTACTATAGTAATATATATAGTAAGAGCTGAATAAAAGGGCTTATTTACCATTGAGTTTTTATAGCATTACTACATATTGATGTTGTTAGTGATGAGAACAGTTTCAGTATAGTTGAGAACTAAAGTTAGTTTATACTGGATTGAGGAACAAACCTCCACTCAGTGGGAAGTATGAAAGGAGAAATAACATGTGTAAACTATGGAATTTAGAATTTATCCCTTGAATAATAGAGGGCAATTAGAAGTTTTGTAAATTTTCTTGGTAAAAATGTGTTTCCAATATTAGTACTGTTTTTGAGGGGTTTGGGGGGTGCTTGGTTATATCAACTGATTTATACCAGATCCTGTGATTCCATTCTCATATGGGCTGCCTGGGCTTGGTGTTTTCCCGGGGATCCCCTGATATAGGATCTTGGCAAAAAAGCATGGACTACAGGTGTCAGGCTTTACACTAGGGCAAAAAATTCTAGTATTACTCATGAAATAACCATGATCTCATTAAACAAAAATTATGGCACCTGCCTTTCGGATGTGGTCATACCAAAAGAGAGAGTGCCTTTTCCCTATTTAGTAAAGTAAGTATTTACTAAAGTGATATACGTGTTGTAGATGTACTCCTTGTATAGAAAGTCTGTTTTAATAGTACCAGAAAATTCCTAGGAGAAACAATGTGTAATACATTGAATCAAAAAGTCCTCATTTTTAAAATAAGTAAACTATTCATTTAAAAAATCATCTTTTTGGGTAGCTGGGAAAAGGGAGTATCATATTTTAATTAAACATTTAATAGTTTTTAAATAAAGTTTTATTTTGACATCAGTCTTACTCCTGATGTATTAAAGAGTGAGAGGAACTATTCTTTACTCAATCTAGTTTAATAGGAGATGACTCTCTGTGACTATTTTGGAATTTTGAATTGTTTCTTTTCTTTACTGTGTGAATTAAATGTGAACTGATAGTTTCTTTTAGGAAGTCTTACATAATGATGAATTGATCTCTTTTTGCTTTTTTTTGGAACAGCTTTTTATAGAAACTAGTTTAGAAAGGGATTTCTTAAGTGGCTGCATTGGTATTCACATTAAAAAGCAGGAAAGGAAATGGAAAGGTTTCATGCTTCCGTGGTTAATTTCTTTGTACGGCATCTTCTTAATCTCTGTTTCCAGCAGTGATTTTCATGCATATCTTTGAAGAGCTCTACATTCTAAGAGTAAAGATATACTTATTCTGTTGGGATTTAGGATGGTTCACATTATTGTAGATGCCTTATTTTTATTTAAACATTTTTATTTGAAAATAGATTTTTCAGTAAATGTGTATTTCTGTGGTGTATGACAATGCTGTCCCATAGCAATATCATGTGAGCCACATATGTATTTTAAAATACTGTGTTAAAAGGAGTAATAATTACAGACAAAATTAGTATTCTTAAACTCAATGTGTATAAAATATTATTTTGACCTGTAATCAATATAAAAATTGTTGAGATATTTTGCCTTTTTATTTCATATGAAGTCTTCAAAGTTCAGTTTATATTTACAATTACATCCCTTTTCATTTGCACTAGCAACATTTCAAGTGCTGGGTAGCCACATGTGGCTAAATGGCTACACTGTTGTTCAGGGTATGTCTGTATAGTCGGAAAAATTCTTAGTATCTGGATCGATGGACAGATCAGAGGGGATTTTATCTTCCATGAATTGGATTTGATTTGTATAAGAACCAGTTACCAACATCGAATAATGTGTGGCATCAGTAGATACCAAACCTGGACTTTTTTATTCCTTGGAAAGTTATTTGGAGTAGATAAGCTAGAAACTGTGGGTAGTTGGAACTTTTACATTTGGTTGCTCATAATAACTGTATTGTGTAACTGCATTTATTTATATTATATGTACATGTTCCTATTGCTACAAAATTTCATTATATGTCTGTAACTTATAGCATAAATGCAATTCCAACTACAATGAAGATTTTGTGCTGCAACTGGAGAAGGAATTGGTCCAAGCCCGTCTGAGTGAAGCTGAGTCTCAGTGTGCACTAAAGGAGATGCAGGATAAAGTCCTGGATATAGAGAAGGTGAGAACAACATAAATACCGTCACTCCCAAATTAGAAGGGACATGTGATGTACTTATTAAACAGTTAAATTGGACTTGGTGTTTTTATGCATTTTATGCATTGGAAACCTTATAAGTAACTAAGAGAGGAAAGGAGAAAGAAAATAAGATTCTTAATTATTTGTTGTTGCTATATGACTCAAAGCCCCTTTTTTAAGGGTAAAAGAAAAAAAAAGGAGTAGAGCCCTTTTAAAGGAAGATAACCAGGGTAATTTGATATGAATAATATTTAATTATTGAAGAAGAGAAACTTAAGGTATACATAATAACGGTTGTCTTCAAATATTATACCTTCATCTGCAAGAGGTAGGATATGACTAATACATAAACATTTCAGAAAAAAATCTCATCTGAGTGTTACTGTTAAAACTTTCCAAGCTGGAAGGAGTCAAGATGGCGGAGAAGTAGCAGGCTGAGACTACATCAGGTAGCAGGAGATCAGCTAGATAGCTTATCAAACCATTGCAAACACCTACAAATCCAACAGGAGATCTAAGAGAACAGCAATTCTCGAAACAGAAAATCGACCACTTTCTGAAAGGACCGGCGGAGAAGTGAATCCAAAGCGACAGGAAGATAGACTGTGTGGGGAGGGGCCAGCTCCCTGCAAACGGCAGAGCAACGGAGCACAAAATCAAGACTTTTAAAAGTCTTCTCCACTGAGGGACATCACTCCAGAGGCTAAACCGGGGGGAAGCCCATTAAGAGTCAGGTTGGCCCCAGGTCCCGCAGGATCACAGAAGGATCTGGGGTATCTGAGTGTTGCAGAGCTCACAGGTACTGAAGTGGGGAAGTCGGCTACAGAGACAGAGCCGAGGAGTGAGCTCTCAGCTCGGGGTTACCTTGAACTGGTCGCAGGCTGGGTGAGCTCGGAGTGCAGCCAGAGGCCAGGGAGAGGGGAGTGATTGGACACTTTTGTCTGAGGACGCACTGAAGAGTGGGGCCCGGAGCTCTCGGCTCCTCTGGGCCAGAGACGGGGAGGCCGCCATTTTCATTCCAGTCCTCCAGAACTCTACGGAAAGCGCTCAGGGAACAAAAGCTCCCGAAAGCAAACCTGAGCTGATTACTCAGCCCCGCCCCTGCTAAGGGTGGTACAATTCCGCCTGGGGCAAAGACACTTGAGAATCACTACAACAGGCTCCTCCCCCAGAAGATCAACAAGAAATCCAGCCAATACCAAGTTCATTTACCAAGGAGAGCAACGGAATTCCAGAGGAGAAGAAAGCAAAGCACAGAACTCATGGCTTTCTCCCCATGATTCTTTAGTCTTGAGGTTAATTTAATTTTTTCTTAATTTAATTTTTTTTTCTTCTGCTAATTTTTTTTTAACTTTTACCCTTTTCTTTTTTAACGTTTTTTTTTAGCTAGTTTACCTTATATATATATTTTTTTTCTTTTTCATATTTTTTTCTTTATTTGTTTTCTTTTTTTAATATTTTTTTTCTTTCTGAATTTCTTTTTTCCCTTCTCCCCCACACGATTTGGGTCTCTTCTGATTTGGTTAAAGCGCATTTTCCTGGGGTCTTTGCCACCCTTCTAGTATTTTATTTGCTCCTTCATATACTCTTATCTGGACCAAATGACAAGGTGGAAAAACTCACCACAAAAAAAAGAACAAGGGGCAGTACCAAAGGCTAGGGACCTAATCAATACAGACATTGGTAATATGTCAGATCTAGAGTTCAGAATGAAGATTCTCAAGGTTCTAGCTGGGCACGAAAACGGCATGAAGGATATTAAAGAAACCCTCTCTAGAGAGATAAAAGCCCTTTCTGGAGAAATAAAAGAGTTAAAATCTAACAAACAGCTACTGGCCCACGAGGGGAGAATTTGAGAGATAAGTGACACCATAAGACGAAACAACATTAGAATAATTGGGATCCCAGAAGAAGAAGAAAGAGAGAGGGGAGAAGAAGGTATATTGGAGAGAATTACTGTAGAGAATTTCCCTAATTTGGCAAAGGGAACAAGCATCAAAATCCAGGAGGTACAGAGAATACCTCTCAAAATAAACAAGAATAAGTCCACACCCCGTCATCTAATAGTAAAATTACAAGTTGTGGTGACAAAGAGAAAATCCTCAAACCAGCCCGGGAAAAGAAGTCTGTAACATATAATGGTAAAAATATTAGATTGGCAGCAGACTTATCCACAGAGACCTGGCAGGCCAGAAAGAACTGGCATGATATATTCAGAGCACTAAACGAGAAAAGTATGCAGCCAAGAATACTATATCCAGCGAGGCTATCATTGAAAATAAAAGGAGAGATAAAAAGCTTCCAGGACAAACAAAAACTGAAAGAATTTGCAAACACCAAACCAGCTCTACAGGAAATATTGAAAGGGGTCCTCTAAGCAAAGAGAGAGCCTAAAAATAGTAGATCAGAAAGGAACATAGACAATAAACAGTAACAGTCACCTTACAGGCAATACAATGGCACTAAATTCATATCTCTCAATAGTTACCCTGAATGTTAATGGGCTAAATGCCCCAGTCAAAAGACACAGGGTATCAGAATGGATAAAAAAACAAAACCCATCAATATGCTGCCTACAAGAAACTCATTTTAGCCCGAAGACACCTCCAGATTTAAAGTGAGGGGGTGGAAAAAAATGTACTATGCTGATGGACATCAGAAGAAAGCTGGGGTGGCAATCCTTATATCAGATCAATTAGATTTTAAGCCAAAGACTATAATAAGAGATGAGGAAGGACACTATATCATACCCAAAGGATCTGTCCAACAAGAAGATCTAACAATTTTAAATATCTATGCCCCTAATGTGGGAGCAGCCAACTATATAAGCCAACTAGTAACAAAATCAAAGAAACACATCAACAATAATACAATAATAGTAGGGGACTTTAACACTCCCCTCACTGAAATGGACAGATCATCCAAGCAAAAGATCAACAAGGAAATAAAGGCCTTAAATGACACACTGGACCAGATGGACATCACAGATATATTCAGATCATTCCATCCCAAAGCAACAGAATACACATTCTTCTCTAGTGCACATGGAACATTCTCCAGAATAGATCACATCCTGGGTCATAAATCAGATCTCAGCCGGTATCAAAAGATTGGGATCATTCCCTGCATATTTTCAGATCATATTTTCCGAAGCTAGAACTCAATCACAAGAGGAAATTTGGAAAGAACCCAGATACATGGAGACTAAACAGCATCCTTCTAAAGAATGAATGGGTCAACCAAGAAAAAAAAGAAGAATTGAAAAAATTCATGAAAACAAATGATAATGTAAACACAATGGTTCAAAATCTGTGGGACACAGCAAAGGCAGTCCTGAGAGGAAAATATATAGCAATACAAGCCTTTCTCAAGAAACAAGAAAGGTCTCAGGTACACAACCTAACCCTACACCTAAAGGAGCTGGAGAAAGAACAACAAAGAAAGCCTAAACCCAGTAGGAGAAGAGAAATCATAAAGATCAGAGCAGAAATCAATGAAATAGAAACAAACAAACAAACAAACAAAAAAACCCAATAGAACAAATCAACGAAACTAGGAGCTGGTTCTTTGAAAGAATTAGTAAGATTGATAAACCCCCGGCCAGGCTGATCAAAAAGAAAAGAGAAAGGATCCAAATAAATAAAATCATGAATGAAAGAGGAGAGATCACAACCAACACCAAGGAAATACAAACAATTATAAGAACATACCATGAGCAACTCTACGCCAATAAATTTGACAAATCTGGAAGAAATGGATGCATTCCTAGAGACATATAAACTAACCAGGAAGAAATAGAAAACCTGGACAGACCCATAACCAGCAAGGAGATTGAAACAGTCATCAAAAATCTCCACAATTGTTATGGTAATTTTTTATGTATATTAGATAATAGGTAAATAAATTTAGCCAAATTTCAACAGTGGAAAAAAAAATTCTCCAAACAAACAAAAGTCCAGGGCCAGACGGCTTCCCAGGGGAATTCTACCAAAGATTTAAAGAAGAATTAATTCCTATTCTCCTGAAACTGTTCCAAAAAATAGAAATGGAAGGAAAACTTCCAAACTCATTTGATGAGGCCAGCATCACCTTGATCCCAAAACCAGACAAGGATCCCTTCAAAAAAGAGAATTACAGACCAATATCCTTGATGAACACAGATGCGAAAATTCTCACCAAAATACTAGCCAATAGGATCCAATAGTACATTAAAAGGATTATTCACCACGACCAAGTGGGATTTATTCCAGGGCTGCAAGGTTGGCTCAACATTCGCAAATCAATGTAATACAACACATTAATAAAAGAAAGAACAAGAACTATATGATACTCTCAATGGATGTTGAAAAAGCATTTGACAAAGTGCAGCATCCCTTCCTGATCAAAACTCTTCAAGGTGTAGGGATAGAGGGCACATACCTCAATATTATCAAAGCCATCTATGAAAAACCCACCACAAATATCATTCTCAATGGAGAAAAACTGAAAGCTTTTTTGCTAAGGTCAGGAACACGGCAGGGATGTCCATTATCACCACTGCTATTCAACATAGTACTAGAAGTCCTAGCCTCAGCAATCAGACAACAGAAGGAAATTAAAGGCATTCAAATCGGCAAAGAAGAAGTCAAACTATCACTCTTTGCAGGTAATATGATACTATATGTGGTAAACCCAAAAGCCTCCACTCCAAAACTGCTAGAACTTGTACAGGAATTTAGTAAAGTGTCAGGATATAAAATCAATGCACAGAAATCAGTTGCATTTCTCTACACCAACAACAAGACAGAAGAAAGAGAAATTAAGGAGTCAATCCCATTTACAATTGCATCCAAAACCATAAGATACCTAGGAATAAACCTAACTGAAGCGGCAAAGAATCTATTCTCAGAAAACTATAAAGTACTCATGAAAGAAATTGAGGAAGACACAAAGAAATTGAAAAATGTTCCATGCTTCTGGATTAGAAGAATAAATATTATGAAAATGTCTATGCTACCTAAAGCAATCTACACATTTAATGCAATCCCTATCAAAATACCATCCATTTTTTTCAAAAAAATGGAACAAATAATCCTAAAATTTATATGGAACCAGAAAAGACCTCGAATAGCCAAAGGAATATTGAAAAAGAAAGCCAAAGTGGGTGGCATCACAATTCCGGACTTCAAGCTCTATTACAAAGGTGTCATCATGAAGACAGTGTGGTTCTGGCACAAAAACAGACACATAGATTAATGGAACAGAATCGAGAGCCCAGAAATAGACCCTCAACTCTATGGTCAACTTATCTTCGACAAAGCAGGAAAGAATGTCCAATGGAATAAAGACAGCCTCTTCAATAAATGGTGTTGGGAAAATTGTACAGCCACATGCAGAAAAATGAAATTGGACCATTTCCTTCCACCACACATGAAAATAGACTCAAAATGGATAAAGGACCTCAATGTGAGAAAGGAATCCATCAAAATCCTTGGGGAGAGAACAGGCAGCAACCTCTTCAACCTCAGCCGCAGCAACGTCTTCCTAGGAACATCGCCAAAGGCAAGGGAAGCAAGGGCAAAAATGAACTATTGGGATTTCAAGATTTCAAGATCAAAAGCTTTTGCACAGCAAAGGAAACAGTTAACAACCAAAAGACAACTGATAGAATGGGAGGAGATATTTGCAAATGACATATCAGAGAAAGGGCTAGTGTCCAAAATCTGTGAAGAACTTAGCAAACTCAACACCCAAAGAACAAATAATCCAATCAAGAAATGGGCAGAGGACATGAACAGACATTTCTGCAAAGAAGACATCCAAATGGCCAACAGACACATGAAAAAGTGCTCAACGTCACTCAGCATCAGGGAAATACAAATTAAAACCACAATGAGATATCACCTCACACCAGTCAGAATGGCTGAAATTAACAAGTCAGGAAATGAAAGATGCTGGCAAGGATGCAGAGAAAGGGGAACCCTCCTACACAGTTGGTGGGAATGCAAACTGGTGTGACCACTCTGGAAAACAGCATGGAGGTTCCTCAAAAAGTTGAAAAGAGAACTACCCTATGACCAGCAATTGCACTACTGGATATTTACTCTAAAGATACAAACGTAGTGATCCGAAGGGGCACGTGCACCCAAATGTTTATAGCAGCAATCTCCACAATAGCCAAACTATGGAAGGAACCTAGATGTCCATCAACAGATGAATTGATAAAGAAGTTGTGGTATATATACACAATGGAATACTATGCAGCCATCAAAAGAAATGAAATCTTGCCATTTGCAATGACGTGGATGGAACTAGAGGGTATCATGCTTAGTAAAATAAGTCAATCGGAGAAAGACAACTACCATATGATCTCCCTGATATGAGGAAGTAGAGATGCAACATGGGGGGTTTGGGGGGTAGGAGAAGAAGAAATGAAACAAGATGGGATCGGGAGGGAGACAAACCATAAGTGACTCTTAATCTCACAAAACCAACTGAGGGTTGCTGGGGGGAGGAGGGTCGGGAGAGGGGGGTGGGGTTATGGACATTGGGGAAGGTATGTGCTATGGTGAGTGCTGTGAAATGTGTAAACCTGGCAATTCACAGACCTGTACCCCTGGGGATAAAAATACATTACATGTTTATAAAAAAATAAAAATAAATAAATTTAAAATAAATTAAAAAAAAAAATCCTTTCCAAGCTACTCTAAGCCACCTCAGGATATGTGGGAAGATCTTAGCCTAAGGTGTACTTACAGAAGATAATTTACTCTTTTCAAGGTGACTAAAGAACTTTAAGGTTAGATAAGAAAAAGAAATGCTTTTAGGTTTCTTAAAATTCTCAGACTTGAAAGTCTGTGTTCTAGATCACACACCCTGTATCTCTTTTTTGTCATCTGTAAAATTATTGATGGCTTGGGCTTTGTGTTAAGTTTGTTCTTCTCACTATTAGGTAGTATCTAGCTATTGAATCAAAGCTTTATACATAATGAACATGATAGCCTCAAATTGAAATAAAGCAGGGTCCAGCTACCTATAAGTAGTAGTGAAATAATTTTGCTAGAAATGTACTTGCTATTTTTATATAATTTTTTGGAGAATTTATTCTCCTATTTGTTGAGAAGAAGACACCAAGAATGCCATAAAAAATGTATAATAAAATATTAGTTTTCTAAGTTAGGAGTACTATGGATACCATAATGTAGATAAGAATCTTGATCTTTCAGTTTTGAATATTTGGTAGAAAAAAATGCCCTTGGATCCAGTTTAAAAATGAATTTCTTAAATAGCATTGTTGGTATTCGTGTTATGTAGTAGAAAGGAAATTAGAAGGCTTCGTGCTTCCTTTGGTTAATTTCTTCATGTAGGATTCTCTTTTAATGCATATACAGTAAATTTCTGGTATGCAATTGAGAAAATATTTAGTCCATCATAAAATTGTGTAGTTGGCAAGGATAGCTTTATTCATGATCTCTTTGGGCTAAATTTTTCATGTCCTATTTTATAGTCATATTTTAGAAATATTTTAGAGTTATAAAATTTGATAGATTCAGTACTTGAAATCTCAGTAGTGCCTCAGTTGACTCAAGGGGATTTTACTAGGGCCTAATTTAGGATCTCTTGGTCATGGCTAAGAGTAATAAGTGCTACCCTGTATCCTAAGGTGGGTCTTTCAGTAGAGCAGGGGATTAGTCTAAATCTTTTACTCTTTTTTTTTTTAAAGATTTTATTTATTTATTCATTCATTCATTCATTCATTCATTTATTTATTTTTTACAGAGACAGAGATCACATGTAGGCAGAGAGGCAGGCAGAGAGAGAGGAGGAAGCAGGCTCCCTGCTGAGCAGAGAGCCCGATGCGGTGCTCGATCCCAGCACCCTGGGATCATGACCTAAGCCAAAGGCAGAGGCTTTAACCCACTGAGCCACCCAGGCGCCCCTAAATCTTGTACTCTTTAAGCAAATATTTAGATCACCTTGGTATTAATTTCTTAAATATAAATAATAACTAATGTATAAAGATTTTATACTCCTTTCCAAAGTGACATGCTGAGAAAATACAACAGAACAGGCTTTGGACAATTCGTTTCCATAGATCTTTAAAATATGAATGATGTCCATGCTTTGTTTGGAGTCCTAATCAGGGATTAGTAAGCTTATTGCCATGTTGAAAAACATTTTGTTCATGTTGCTTTAAAACTCTGATTATTGTTTTACTAAGCAAAGCAAGTTAGACTTTTTGTGTCCTCAAAATTCAGTAGTTACCCTCATACATTCCCTGTGGAAATGTAAAACAGTAAATCTGCTTTGGAAAAGCTTGACAGTTTCTTAAAAGTAGCAGTTCAGCTCCTTAGTATAAACTCAAGAGAATTAAAAATATAGGTCCACACACTTTTACACAAATGTTCCTAACGTTTTCATAGTAGTCAGTAAGTGGAAACAACTCAAATTTCTGTCAGCTGTGAATGGATAAATAAAATGTAGCATATACACACAATGAACTATTATTTTTCAGTAAAAAGGAATGGACCTTGATAACACTCTAGGTGAAAGAAGCTAGTCATAAATGGCCACGTATTGTGTGATTCCATTGATATGAAACGTCCAGAATAGACAAATCCATAGAGACAGAAAGTAGACGAGTGGTTGTCACGGGCTGTGGGGAGGGGAAATGTGGAGGGACTGCTAATGGGTATAGGGTTTCATTTTGGGGTGATTAAAATGTTCTGAAATTAGATTGTGGTGATGGTTGTACAACCCTGTGAATACTCTTAAAACCACTGATTGGTGCACATTAAAAGGGTAAGTTTTATGGTTTGTGATTTATATCTCAGTAAAAGTGTGTAAAATTAAGTATAGTTACATGTGGGATAAAATAGCTCTTACTACACATGTTTTATTTAATTTTATTCTTTAAATTTAAAAATTCCATATTGTATTTTCTCTTGCTTCAGAGAAACAACTCCTTTCCTGATGAGAATAACATTGCAAGACTTCAGGAAGAGCTCATTGCTGTGAAACTGAGAGAAGCAGAAGCTATTATGGGATTGAAAGAACTTAGACAACAAGTCAAGGATTTAGAGGAACACTGGCAGGTATATCATTATATTTTGTACGTTTTTTAAAAAGCAGGTGAAACCTGAATACCCAGTTTGTATGAATTTGAAGTAGCTGATGATCAACACTAGGATTTGAGTTTAAAATGAGAAGGACTTTTTCAGTGCAGAAATCTGAGAGCACTTATAAGTTGAAGGTACCTTTAACCTGTTTCTCCCTTTTTAATTCATTTAACTAAAAAACAGATAAAATAGAGATCAAGTCTTATATCATTGTGATTTATATAACTTCTCTAAAGAATCAAAAAATTTTCCTTTATATAGGACATATTTCTTCTGTTGATATTAAATCCATTAGTATGAAACAACAGAGGGTGACACTAACATAAATTTGTCTATACCTTTGTAAACTTTTGAAAATTGGTTATCTAACAAAATCAGGCATTTATATGCCTGAAAATTCATTCACATATGAGGGAAAGTGTTGACAAGAAACAAACAAACAAAAAAATGAGTCTAGAAGACAGAGCAAGAAGGGAGAGAGGGAAGAAATAAAACACTATATACCATTTCAGAATAGTGACTTCGGTTTCAATTTGGGGTGGGGCTACATCTAGCAAAGACTGAAATTAGTCCTTAACATTGCCACAGCTTTTTTCTTTCCCCAGAAATGTCAGGCAGCAATAAACTGGAAATTAAAAACAAAAGGAAACTAATGCTTCACCATGGGTATTTTGAGAACACTCCTAATATTCCTTCCTTAATTCATGAATGGCCCCATTTTTTTTTCTTGGGATTTCATTAAATATGTGGAAATCCCTCTTATAATAAATTTAGAGTAAAAATTGTATTCTTTACAATTTGCCACAGTATAAACAGATTTGAAGTATATCTGAGCTTGTATTCCAGATCTGCCACTTGTTGACTATACTGACCTTTTGAAGTTACTTAATCATGACCATTTCCATCATCTGACCTGGATAATGATGATAATAGTGCCTAACTATTAAGGTTTTCTGGGGATTAAATAAAATAATGTATGTACAGTGCTAAATATAGTAGTGGGCATGAAATAAGTGCCAGGAAAGTCAGCTTTTATTTTGATAGTGGGAATATTTGTTGCAATATAATTTTTTTTTTTTTTTTTGTCTTTTAGCGCCACTTAGCTCGTACTACTGGGAGGTGGAAAGACCCACCTAAGAAAAATGCTGTGAATGAGTTACAGGATGAACTGATGACCATTCGACTTAGAGAAGCTGAAACTCAGGCAGAAATAAGAGAAATAAAACAAAGAATGATGGAAATGGAAACACAGGTATGATGGGAAAGCCTGGTAGCTTTAAAAAAAATACCATTAGCAGGGTGCCTGGGTGTCTCAGTGGGTTAAAGCCTCTGCCTTCAGCTCAGGTCATGATCCCAGGGTCCTGGGATCGAGCCCCGCATTGGGCTCTCTGCTCAGCGGGGAGCCTGCTTCCTCCTCTTTCTCTGCCTACTTTGTGATCTCTGTCAAATAAATAAATACAATCTTAAAAATACCATTAGCATGGGGTGCCTGCGTGGCTCAATTGGTTAAATACTGGATTCTTAATTTTTGGTTCAGGTCATGAGCTCAGGGTCATGAGATCAAGCCCCACATTGGGTTCCAGACAGATTGTGAAGTCTGCTTAAGATTCTCTCTCTTCCTCTCTCTCTGCCCCTCCCGCATCCCCTCACATGCTCTCACTCTCTCTCTAAAAACAAAAACAAAATCTATTAGAAGATCAAAAGTTTATGAAGGGAGTTGGGGGAAATTGGAAGGGGAGGTGAATCATGAGAGACTATGGACTCTGAAAAACAATCTGAGGGTTTGAAGGGGCGGGAGGTGGGAGGTTGGGGTACCAGGTGGTGGGTATTATAGAGGGCACGGATTGCATGGAGCACTGGGTGTGGTGAAAAAATAATGAATACTGTTATGCTGAAAATAAATTAATTTTAAAAATGTTTATGCACGGGTTATATCATCCTTAAAATAGAGCTAAACGATGGATACATGAAACCGTCTAGACTAATTTCCTAGCCCAAAGAAAAAGGGCTAAAAATTATAGTCTTTGATACCAGAGATTTAGTGTCTTCTTTGACCTATTCCGCAAAGTTTGAACAAGTCATAAAACTACATTTAACTTTGTTCCCTTGTTGTACAACTTGAGAGGCAATAGTCATGTAGAGCAAAATTTCTCAACCTTGACTATTAAAATGGGTTTTGAATCAGGTAATCCTTTATTTGGGGGACTGGCCTGCGCATTGTAGGATGTTTACCAGCATCCCTCTACCAACTCGGTCCCAGTATCACTGTACCCCCCACTCGAGGTTGTGATGACCAAAAGCATCTCTACACATTGCCAGATATCCCCTTGGGGCAGAATTTCCCCTGGTTGAGAACAATTGGTGTATACTATAATGTGAATGATTCTTCCTTATGTATAATGTGACTCTGAGCATTAATTCCAAAGTTATACTTCTCAGATCTTCCCTTTCTGTAATAAATTCTACCTTAAATATACTTGATTTAAGATCTGAAAAATCCTTTTTATGGAGTTCATTTGCATTATAAACCACTTTTGATTTTTATGTTGTACATTTGTGTGGACTGTATTCTCTGTAATGTTATTTGGTTTTCAAAATATCTAGTCAGTAGGGGGCATAGTTAACTCAGGTATCATTCTGCATACCTATGTGCAAAATGACCATCCGAACTTGAACATGATAACAAGAATCTATAAATCCTTTAGGTTAAATATATCTTGTTTTACATTGTTCAAAGTTATTTTTCTTGTATTTTTCATTAAAATTAAAAATAACAGTAAGATTATAAAATTAGAAATCTAGCTTTTGTAATGGGAAGTTCTATTTTTATAACAGATTTTATCCTCATGTATGTATTAAAGATGCAAGCAAGCTTTTAAGCCTTTGTTCAGGTTTTCTTGCTTTCTTTCTTTCTTTTTTTCTTTCTTTCTTTCTTTCTAAGACTTTATCTACTTATTTGTGAGAGAGCACAAGCAGGGGGAGGGGTATAGGGAGAAGGAAAAGCAGGATCCCTGCTGAGCAGGGAGCCCAACAAGGGGCTCAATCCCAGGACTCTGGGATCATGACCAGAGTGGAGATAGACGCTTAACAGACAGAGCCACCCAGCCACCCCAGATTTTATTTAAGAGTGATAAATGAATCAAATTCATAAACATCGTTTTGAGAAATTTTGAATACAAAACACTGTCCAGCCATCAGAGAACTTAACACCTAAGAAATCAGGCATGCACAAAACTACATTTAATATAATTCACTATATGACATGATGGTTATTAATCATTTCTGATTAATGTAAGTCGAGTCATTATGCTGTACATCTTAGACTTACGCAGTGCTCTGTATCAATTATATCTCAATAAAATCTAAAAAATGTATAATTCAGAAATTTGGTAATTAAAGAGTTTGATGAAAACTGCTGCGGAAAAGGCTTCCTAAGGATTTGTATTTTGAATTGTACCTGATTAAGTGTGATTTTGGATCAGTTTTGCTAGAAGAAGAATCACATAAAGTACTTTTTCCTAAATGCCAGTGCTTGAACTGAGGATGGTCCATATCGAGCATCCAGATTAAGAGATTTGTCCTTGTTGATACATTTCAGCGCCTTCATTGCAGTGCCTTTTAGAAAATACCACCTACGGAGTCCACCTTAGTTTACTAAGCCCCACTCTTCTTCCTGTGTACCAGTTTTTGCTCTTACAAATAGTGCTGCTCTGAACATTCTTGTACATGTTTCCTTGTGGATAGCTCTGGGAGTTTCTTCAGGTCAGGGATTCTTATCTCTTTTTTATATTATAAACTCCTTTGACAGTCTGAACCCTCTGAACCCTTTCTAAAATAATGTTTTTTAATGCATAAAGTAAAATACATAGGATTGCAAAGCGAACCAGTTATACTGAGGTACGGTTATCAAAATACTGAAAACAAACAATTGTATGATACAGCACACATACAGAGACATACACAACACGTTCAGATGGCTAGATTCAGGTTTCTGATATTTTGGATTTTTTGTATTCTGTTGTCATTCTGTTTTTGTTCATCTGCATGTAATGTGTTTGTCCCTCTGCTCACCCTTAAGGTTTTCTGTCTTATTTTTAGCGGTTTGAAGATGAAACGATTTGATGTACTTTTTTGCTTTGTTTTTTTTTTCCTCTGAGTTCTTGGCCCTCTGGCTTTGTGTCTACCATGAAATTTGGAAAATTCTTGGTTATTTCTTCTTCAAATATATATTCTGTCCACCCATACTCTTTCCTCCTCCTGGGATTCCCATTACACATGCATTAGATTATTTGATATTGACAGTAACTCTTGAATGTTCTCTTCTTTTTCCCCCCCTCATTATTTGTTTCCTTTGTGTTTCAGTTTTTCTTGACTTAAATATTTCTGTTGACTTACTATTAAGTTCACTGATTCTTTCTTCCACTTTGTGAGTTGTCTGATGAGCCATTGAAGGCATTTTTCAAATATATTACTGTGTTTTTCATTTCTAGCATTTCTGTTTGATTCTTTCAGTTTTTATTTCTGTGTCAATACTAACTATGTGATCTTGCATGGTTTTCACTTTTCTGTTAGAGCCTTTAGCATATTAATCAGTGTTACTGTAAATTCCCTGTCAGGTAATTTAATATCTGTGTCATATGTGAGGCTGATTCTGTGGATTGCTTTGTCTCTTGGTAGTGTTTGTTTTTTCTTACTTGTTCCTATGCTTTGTAATTTGCTGAAAATTGAATATCTTGAGTAGGACAATAGACTAAGGTAAGTAGTTTTTAATGCCTGGAAATGGGCATACCTTTTTCCTCTGCTAGGCCTTTAATGTGGGGGATTTGAGTTAATACAGTCAGGAGTTGGGCTGGGTTTGAGGTTTGTTGTTTCTGTGGTTACCCTCATTGTACCACAGCCTTCAAATTCCTCTAGCACTATCTTATTTTTAGATTGGGGGCTGGTTTGCCAGCGGGTTTTCTCAGTGTCTTTAGGTCTTCCATTTACACAGCATTTCAGAGAGAGTCAGTCTCCAGGGTGTTCCACTGATACTTGTTGCAGGAATTTGGAGGGGCAGAAGTCTTCCCCATTTTTCCGATAAAGCCTCGTCTCAGGCTGTATTGTGTCCCTGGATCTGGAGTGTTTGACTTTCTTAGTGCTCTGCCGGACCACCAGCATAGTCCTAGGCCCACAATATAGTCCTGTCCCATTCTCGAGTAGTTTCCCTAGTGTTTCAGGGGCAACAGTGTTTCTTGGCCTGTGAAGCCTGTGAAACCTTTTATGCCCTAGAGGAGGGAAGGTTTAGTGCTCCTTCTCCATTGCCTGCTATTCTCCCTCAAGCCTATGCTGTGGAGATCTCTTTCTCAAGACTCTCATCAGTCTTTTTTGTGTGTATCTTTTTGGGTCCATGAAGAAAAAGTGTATAAGAGCTTGTGAACTCTGCTGTTCCCCTTGGGCTCCACACTCTCTAGCCAGCCAACACTTGGCCACAACCAATTTAATAATATTCTGGCTGAATTATTCTTAACAACTTCTGGCTTCATCTGCCCTGTCTGTCCTTAGATTTGGGGATAGTTCGTTGCCTTGTAACCTTTCCTCTTTGGTTTTAACAAAAATCATGAATTTAGAGTTTGGCTTTTTTTTTTTTTTTTTAAAGAATAGGAGTAGTGCTCTTTATATTCTACAACCCCATCAGGAATCAAAACTCTTGTGCTCGCTTCGGCAGCACATATACTGAAATAGGAATCAAAACTCTTTATTATGATGTATCTATTTAAAATTATTTTCTTTTTTCAATTTATTTCTTCCCTTTTTTCTATTTTTTCCCCCTCCTTTCTTCCTTTTTTTATTGGGTTAATTTAGATGTTTCTTTTTCTACTACTGGTTTGACTTTTTATGATTCCTTTTCTGTTAGTGTTTATTACCTGAAAAAAATAAAAAATGCTCACCTGACTGAACAAAGTTTGATGTTGATAATCATCTCCATCTTCCTTCTAAACTGTATAAGGGCCTTGGAAGATTTTTATTGCTCTTCTTCCATTGTTGTTTTATGGAGTCAGTGCTTATTTGGATTTGTCTATTTGCTAACTTTTTGCTGTTACTTTTATTTAATAGTTTCTTTCCGATTTCGATCATGCATTATAAACTCTCACTTTCCTAAAGGTAAATATACTTTTTTCCTCACTCTGGTGTGATAGTTTAGCTGAATATGCTATTGTAGGATGAAATTTATTTTTTTAAGCACTACAAACTTTTCCTTTTGAGATGTCTGCTGAGTATTTCCCTTCCCCCCTTACCAGATACTCAGTTTTGCCCTTGATTTATCTCTTCTTTTTGTGAGCATTCTGTTTTGTTAAAATGTTTCTTAGTGAGGGCTTATTTGTATTTATCCTGCCTACAACTAGTTGTGTTTCCCAGAATGTGGATTCTTATATATAATTTTTCCAGTTGTAAAAATTCTTAAGTATTGTCATCTCCTAGACTGTCATAGCTCACTTTTTCCTTTGTGTTCTGTTTTATTCTGCAACCTCTATTAGTTGTATTTTGTACCTCCTTATTCTTGTCTATGTCTCTTGACCTCTTCTGGAACACTGTTTCTTCAGTGTAGCTAATTCTCTGTTTAACCCTTCAATTAATTTTTAACATTACTGACTATATTAAGTTCTAGAAGTTGTATTTGGTTGTTTTTCAAATTTGCTAAATCGTTTTTTTTTTAAGATTATTCATTTATTTATTTTGAGAGAGAGAGAACACATATATGAGTGGGGGGAAGAGCAGGAGAGGGACAGGCAGACTCTGTGCTGAGCGGGGAGCCGGGCACTGGGCTCCATGCCATGACCCTGAGCTCATGAGCTGAGCCAAAATCAAGAATTGGACGCTTAACCAACTGAGCTATCCAGGCACCCCCAAATTTGCTAAATGTTTTTTGATAGTTACTTGTTCTTTGCTTATGTTTTTTGCTCCCTCTTTTTATGTCTTATCATTTTAAATAAACTATTTTATACAAAGTCCTTACATGATTATTATCTAGAGTTTTTAAAGAATTTGTTCTTTTTATCCTTTTGTCTACAATTTCTCACTTATTTTCAATTTTTGGTTTTATGTGTGGAGTTTTATAATTTTGGATCATGAACTTGTAGTGAGGGGTCAAGAGAGGGATTCTATCTGTGGGAATTCTTTGCAGCTTATGTTGAATTTATGTCTTCTGAAGTGTGGTTATTTGTTCAGTGGTAGAAGTGAAGACAGTAAAAAGAAGTTGCAGAACATTTTGACTCTAAGTACTGAGTACTTAGATTAAGTACTGAATCTAAGTACTAAGAAGATCACTATTTTGTAGACAAATACTGAGTCAGGAAGAAGAGTAAAGTAAAAATGAAGAAACTCAGAAATGGTAGAAAGTTTTGGAGCTTAAAACTGTTACATGATGCAGATTTTTTAATAAAACTGGAGGCTGGTTTTTTTTTTTTTTTTAAAGATTTTATTTATTTATTTGACAGAGAGAAATCACCGGTAAGCAGAGAGGCAGGCAGAGAGAGGAGGAAGCAGGCTTCTCGCGGAGCAGAGAGCCTGATGCGGGGCTCGATCCCAGGACCCTGGGATCGTGACCTGAGCCGAAAGCAGAGGCTTTAACCCACTGAGCCACCCAGGCGCCCCTGGGTTGTTTTTATTGAGTGAAGTAGAATAGGTGTAATAATAGTAACAACCAAGGATTTATTAAGTATCTGTTTAATTTCAGACATTATGTGAGATTCCTTTCATAAACTTTTCTCATGTGATTCTTACAACACAGCCTTTGAAGTCTAGTCATAATATCTATGCTTGTACTAGTGTACTGGATTTGATGGGATTAGGTAAATTTAGCAAGGTTGAAAAACTGTAAAATGAGGAACCAGATTCTTCTGTCTTCTATTGTAAAATCCCTACTGTTTCTTTCAGACCCCTAATAGAATCTTAGGGTTGAAAGAAATCAGGCTATGTGGAGCCTGCATGGGGAAACTACTTCATGTCAGTCAAATTAAGGTCTCTATATATTTTTTAGCATGTTCTATAGTTTTAATACATTGAACACCAACATTTATTGAGTTATTTCTATATACTAAGTGCTGTTCCATGTAATCTCTCATTTAATACTGAAGAGACCCGAATAAGAAATAGTGAGTATTTTTATATACATTTTTCAAATAAAAAAATAGAGATATTATAACTAGTTTGCTTAATCACCAAATAACAAGTCAGAATTCAAAACCAGTTCATGTTCCTTAAAATGGCTGTGCTGTACATTGGAAAATAGAAGTGCATATGACACATTTCATGACATAAAGGATTTTACAGTCTAGTAAATGGTGATGGTACTTTTCTTTTTTTTTTTTTTTTTTAAAGATTTTATTTATTTATTTGACAGAGAGAGATCACAAGTAGGCAGAGAGGCAGGCAGAGAGAGAGGAGAAAGCAGGCTCCCTGCCGAGCAGAGAGCCCGATGTGGGACTCGATCCCAGGACCTGAGATCATGACCTGAGCCGAAGGCAGCGGCTTAATCCACTGAGCCACCCAGGTGCCCGATGGTACTTTTCAATCAGTCTGTCCTTTTGGGAAGAGGAGTTAAATTCATCCTATTTCTGTATCTACTCATTTGTATGATACTGCCCATTTCAGAAATTAATACTTCAGGGTCTGTGTAAACATTCTTTAAGTTTGTAGATAGTTATTGTATAAACAGAAAGTTAGGAAGAGTTTCTAATATAGACCTTAAGTATCATCTGGATGACTCAATTCTTAAAGCACATTTATAATTTTTTTTAGTGTTTAACTATTATATGTTAAATAAAATCCACCTGTAACGGATAGCATTTTACATAATGTTATTGAGATATAATGGGGAGGTAAAAATTTGTAGATTTTTTGGGGGGTCTTTAAAGTCTGAATATTTATATTTTTAATTATTAGAATCAGATCAACAGTAACCATCTTCGAAGAGCGGAACAAGAGGTGATTAGTCTGCATGAGAAAGTGCAGTATCTTTCCGCACAGAACAAAGGACTACTTACTCAATTAAGTGAAGCAAAGCGCAAACAAGCAGAGATTGAATGCAAGGTAAATATATTGGCTACCTAATGTTTTTGTCAATGTAATAATGCCTTTTGTGTTATGTCTCTTCATTATTTTAAAGGGAATAAAACCAAAAAGAGCTAATTTGATTTCCCATTTTTCCTGCATTTGGTTTGGTCGTTGCTTTCAGACAGGTTAGCTCATCTTACTGTGAGGTGGATTTCTGGCAGGAAACCTCATTTCACCCACTCGGTTAAATGCCGGTTTAGGAAATTAAGTTAACCAAGCGGCTGAAAATTGGTATCTCTTTATAATTTTTCTTTTGACTTGTAGCTCTTTAAAGCCAAAGCTTTTAAAATTTAAAATTTAAAATTTAGGGAGATTAGGGCAACTCTCTTTGATTGGTATGGTATAGTATGCACTCAGTATTGATACATGTTTTCTGGGTAGAGAGCAAAAGAAGTGTGTTTGCCCATGGTCTGGGAAAATTGTGTACATTTCCCATTATTATTTTAATCAGTTTTTCTATTTTTTAATGCATGAAGAATTTGGATTTATAAAGCTTCAAAAAGTTTTTGAATGCAAGTAAATGTTTTCCTGAAGTCAGTTGCCAGTGCAGCTGTGGTGAGAGAGTGCGGGATGAGGAGTGGGGTGGGACAAGGAGGGGGGTAAGACAAGAGAGAGTGAGTGTGAGAGAAAGAGAAATAACTAAAGATATGACCGTGGTCTCAGCATTAGAATAGATTACTAAGGACAAGTTATGGAATTTTAAAAATAAAGTAGGCATCCATCTTTTCATGGTGATAAAGCAGGAATGATGCTCTTTAAGATTCTAGCCTTATTATTCTATGATAAGAAATAAGACTTTCAGTGGTACATATGAAGCTGTAATTCCATCAACTTGTTCTGGTGTCATTAAAAACCCGGAGTGAAGCTTGAGTGGTTTATCAGTGTCACTGAAATCCAGAGATGAAATTACATCCTAATAAATATGCATGGCTGTTGCAATTTACACTGACAGAAATCTGTAGGCAGTACTGAAATTTGTGCTAACTTAAAATTAGTCCCTCTAGAAGGATGTGACTAGACTAATTTAAAAATAAAATGATGTGACATGAGGTTATATCAATTTGATTTGTCTTTCTAATATGTGATTAAATTTTTATGATGCCATATTGTCTGTGCTGACTTATTTTTAATAAAGAGCTAAACTTAATCTCTTTTCAAATTATTGGGGTTTTTCTTAAACATAGGTTGCTAACACTGTTATTGGATTTAATATTGTTCCTCAAATGCCTTAGCATCTTTTAAGTAAAGGAAGGTGTTCTTTGGAAATAATTTTTGGGATTTGCTGATGAAGAAAAATATAAATATATATATTTTAAATTTAAGTAATAGGCTCAGATTCAGAATTTTAGAAAATTTTAAGAACCAATATTTTATTTTATTTTTAATTGTTCAGTAATAAATCTGTGAAATTTGTTACAGATGCTGATTCTTATATCTGTGTGTGTGTTTAGCCTGTATATTGATTTATTCAATATTTTGTAATACCTTTTGTAGATTTTGAGAATGCCCAGTGTGTCATTACCGTAGCACCTAGTACATTGTAATCAAGTGTATATATTTTATCTTGTTATACTGGAACACTTCAGGAATAAACCCTAACTTTTTCAAGGAAGCTAGTCCTTGAATTATGGAAATCTGGTTCATTTTCATTTAGTTTTTTTTTTTAGGTTTTATTTATTTGAGAGCAAGAGAGCATATATATAGGTATGCACACAAGTTGGGCAGAGGGTTAGAGGGAGGGGAAGAAGCAGACTCTCCACTGAGCCGGGAGCTGGACTCTGGGCTCCATCCCAGGACCCTGAGATCATGACCTGAGCTGAAGGCAGACACTTAACTGATTGAGTCTTCTAGGTACCCACCCCTCATTTAGTTATGTATGATTATAGCTTGTAATTTGTTGACAAACTATTAAATTTCATTTTATTTTTCATTTATGTAATATATCAGGATACTGTTTTTAGTATTGTTATTTTCCTTCTACAACTGAATTTGAATGTTCCTGCTTAAAAGATGAAAATAATAAGTCTGTAATCTCCAACATGAAAATTCAAAACACTCTGAAACCCAAACATTTTCTCATAAATTTCACAAAAATTCATTTGGGTGGCCATTTATAATTTTTGTTTTATCCCACTTGGTGCGAATATTTATACTTTACAGTTTCATCGTGTTTAGTACTAAGCAAGGTATTTCATTATGGATGCAACCTTGTGGATAATACTAATGTATGATAAAAAATTCTATGACATATTTATTTGCCAAGATTTTAGTAATGAGATTGTGGGATTTCCTACATAAATCTAAGTTTGAAGAGGATAGAAGGATTTTATATTCTCTAATTCTACATGTATAAAGAGAGATACCAATATAGATAAGTATATATCCATGGAAAAGGCATAGTACAGTAATTCATATATAAACTTGTAAAATTATATGATAAGTAATTTTTAAGTAAGAAAGAGTATTTTACTATGATTATAACATTGTAATAATGACAAGAAGGAAACGGGAAGAAAATAAACCTGGTGCTTATATATAATATAAACCTTTTTAAAAAATTTTATATATTTATTTGTCAGAGAGAGAGAGTACAAACAGGGGAAGTGGCAGACAGAGGGAGAAGGAGACTCCCCACTGAGTAAGGAGCCTGATGCAGGACTCAACCCAGGACCCTGAGATCATGACCTGAGCCGAAAGCAGATGCTCAACTGATTGAGCCACCCAGCTGTCCCTAATATGAAATTTAATAACTTAATACATACACATTTTTTCATAATGCTTTGATTTTTTAATAGTATAAGTGAAAGCATTGCTCATACTCTTTCCCCTTTCATCTCATTCTCTTCCTGAGTCTACCATATACCCTTTCTTTTATCTTTTTGCTATGTAACTGCTTTTATTTTCTGATCCGTCCTTTGAGAGTTTTTTTTTTAAGATTTTATTTATTTATTCGAGAGAGAGAGCTCATGAGAAGAGTAGCAGGGGCGATAGGGAAGCAGACTCCCCACTGAGCAGGAAGCCTGATGTGGGGCTCCATTCTAGGAACCTGGGATTATACCCTGAGCAGAAGACAGAAGTTTAACTGACTGAGCCATCCAGGTGCCCCTCTTTCAGAGTTTCTTTTAGGCAAATACAAGCAAGTGGAAGTACATAATTTTTCTTTTCACTTTTTTTACATAAAAGTTAACATATTGTGTGTTCTTCTCCTTGCCTTTTTTTTTGTCACTATAGTTTTTTTTTCAATGTCATTATGTTTTATGAAGCTTTCAATATCAGTACTTCAAGAGCCTCATTAGTTTCTAAGGTACATTGTTTTTCATTGCATGGATGTATTGTAGTATACTTAACTAGATTCTTGTTGATGGGCACACGGATTGTCCCCAGTGTTTTTGCTGCCACAAGCAGTGTACTTAACCTCTTGTACATATATAATTTCAGACATACAGAGTTATATCCACATTCTCTACCTATAGAGATATATCCACATGTTCCTTTAGATTGGTCAATGGGTAAATGCATTTGTACTTACGTAAAATTTTGTCAGATGACACTTCTTGGGTTGAACCATTTTGTACTCTGACCAAGAGGGCATGATAGTACTTGTTTCTCCATTATATTACTTTAAAAGATACTTACAAAGTGTATAGCCAAACCTTTTCATTTTAAGTAGATGTAACTTGCATATTTTGGAACAGTGATTCTCAAATAAGGGTGGGAGAAGGTGAGATTATGAGACTTCAAAGAATTATGGCATCTGTTTACATATTCATCAAATACTTGGGCAACCTTTATTTGTTAGTATTATAGGCACTGGGGACTCAGTAGTGAAGAAAGTGAGCACAGTGTTTATTGAAACAATAAATAAAAAATACATAAGATCATTACTAATAATGTACTATAAAGTGGGAGGTAAGAGGAAGTGGTGATGAAGATGGAGTGCCAGGAGGTGGTATCAAAGCTGGGATGTGAGGAATAGGAAAGCAGCAGCCATGTGAAGTGCCAGGGGAAGGATCCTCACCATGAAAGGGTCACAGAGTTCAAGATCTAAAAGCAGAAAAGAAGTTGGTTGCTGAGTCTTGTATAAAGTAAAAAGCCAATGACATAAAAACCAGGGAAGTAGGTTGGGACTGCACATCTTACCATATAAAATTTTACTTCCCATACTAATGAGTTTGGGTTTTACTCTTAAGTGCTGTGGGAAGCCATTGAAAGATTTTAAGCAGAAAATCAACTATGACTTTTTCTGGTTTGCTGTATTTTCTTCAGGTTTTTTTGTTTGTTTGTTTTTTATGTTTAATTTTGACATTTTTGTTTACAGAAAAGCAGCAAAAATAGTAGTTACCATATAACTTTTTATCAGCTTCTCCTAATGTTAACATTTTATATAACCATGATACATTTATCACTAGTAAGAAATGAATGAAACTACAGACTTTATTCAGATCTCCCCACTAGATCTCTGTCTCCTCTGATCTGTGACAGTTTCTTAATGCTTTGTTATCTTTCCTTAGACCTTTATTATTGAAAAATACTGGTCAGTTATTTTGTAGAATATCCCTCAGCTTGGGATTGTATGTTTTCTCATGACTAGACTGAGATAATGTATTTTAGGAAAGAATACAGAATAGAAGTGTCCTTCTTAGCACATCATGTTAGAAGGCATTTTGTATTAATATGTTAATGCTGTTAACCCTGATCGTTTAAGTTGGTGTCTGCCAAGTTTTCTCCACTACAGAGCTTTTTTCCTCTCATACTCTGTTCATTACAAGTAAGTTACCAAGTCCAGCCCAGTCTGACAGCCGGCAGGGATGTTAAGCTACACCCCCTCAAGGAAAGAGTGTCAAAAAACTTGTGGACATATATTAAAACCACCACAGTAATTAATAAATATTTGGGGGGAACTATCTTGAGGTCATGAAAATATCCTTAAAGTTTCAGCAACTAATTTTAGCATTTGTTAGGGGACATTGCTTATAGCAATTAATGTAATTATTTTTCAAAAGAACACACATACCTCTGTGTGTAGAGATAGGTTTGGCTGGGGTTGGAGACAGATTTGTTATGAGATCTTCAGGAAATAGTACAATACAGGTACTAGCTTGGGCTCAGGTATTGACATTTAAATAAAGAGAAGTAGATAAATTCACAATCTGTTTTTTGTACAGAACCAACAAGACTTGGTGATTAGATTGGAGAGGGAGAAGATTAAGGGGAATTTTTTTTTAACGTGATTAACGTAATTTTGTATAATTTATAATATTTACATTTGGAAGTATTACATTTATTACATATGTTGCATATAATATATACACTTATAAGTATTATATATTATATATAATATATTATAAATAATATAATTTATTTGATTAATATAATTTCTTACATACTGCTAACTAAAATCAGGAGACTATAAATGTATTAGTTATCTATTACTATTTTTAAAATTACCTCTAAAACTTAGTGGCTTAAAATAGCAATAAGCACCAGTATCCTAGAGTTTTTGTGGGTCAGAAATTCAGGAGCAGTTTAACCAAGTGGTTCTGGTTTAGAGTCTCTTACGAGGCTGCAGTCATTGAAGGCTTAACTGGAGCTAATGGATGAGGTGTTTTAGGTGGCCCTCTCACAAGGTTGAAAGTTGGTGCTGACTGCTGGAGACATCACTTCCCTAGAAGGGATTTCTCTTAGTAAAGGATTTAGACAAGTACAGAAACAAGCACAATGCAGAATGAGTAGTACTGTGATTGAGGAGGTATATAGGACACTGTAATGGGAGTTTAGTGTTAGGATAATGCTTCAAGAAAGGCTAACTGAGGAATGATTGAGCTAAGACATTAAAGCTATGTAGGAGTTAAGGAAAGACAATAAATAGAGTTCACTGGACAGAGGGAATGGCATATGTGAAGAATAAAAATAAGAAAGAAGAGGTTGCTTGAACTTAAAAAAGTTCATTGTAGCTGGAGGTAAGTATCATAAGGAATACTGGTAAGATATGAGGCTGGAACAGTGAATAGGGAGTGAAATCATATACAATTTAGGACACCAGTATAAGGACCTGAGTCATTATCTCAAGATCTGTGGAATGCCATAAAGTATTTAAACTAAGGGAGTGACAAAATGAGATTTGAATTTTATGAAATAGAGACACAGTGCTGTGCTAGAGCCAGCCAGTAAAGGCTTCCAAGAACCAGTTGTTAAATTTTTAGGAATTTTGTGACTTGCTTGTTAAAACAGCCATATGAACAATTAAGTCATATAGCATAATTAAATTGTGATAGGGCAAAGGTAATAAGTAATCAAACTTTAACATTTCCTACTTATTTTTACATTTTACTACTATCTGTGCTTTTGAGGTTATTTAGACCCCTTGTATCTGTACGGTGGAAGTACCATATAATAGTGTTCCACTGTACATTTCTTCCCAGCTCAGTGTTCGATAATATTAACGTTGATAGCTTGAAAGGAGCCATGGTGGGAGGATTTACATCACGTTAGTTGTCAAACTACAAATCAGGACTGGATTTTTTTTTTTTTAAAGATTTTATTTATTTATTTGTCAGAGAGCGAGCGAGCGAGAGCGGACACAGGCAGACAGAGTGGCAGGCAGAGTCAGAGAGAGAAGCAGGCTCCCCATGGAGCAAGGAGCCCCATGTGGGACTCAATCCCAGGACGCTGGGATCATGACCTGAGTCGAAGGCAGCTGCTTAACCAACTGAGCCACCCAGGCGTCCCAGGACTGGATTTTTTTGTTGACGATCTAGACCAGATGTTGGTAGACTGTAGCCCATAGCCCAAATCTGTCTGGTTGCCTGTTTTTAGAAGTAAAGTTTTATTGGGATACAGCCTTGCCTATTTCTTTATGTATTGTCCATGGCCACTTCCACATTGCAGCAATGGCAGATACAATATTTGTGATACATTATATGGCCCATAAACCTAAAATATTTACTATCTGGCCTTTTAAGGAAAGGCATTTGATGCCTGTGCTTGATTTTTAATGCAGATAAAAGTTTAAAAATATGTTGTTATCTTCAGCATATGCATTATGACTAGCACAAAATTTTTAAGGAAATTTTCCTTTAGTATTTGATTACTGTTACCAGAATCAACAAAAAACTTGCTCACATTATTAACAGATGAGTGAAATTGTAACATAAGTCTTCTTTGTTTCACTTTCATCTTTTCTCTAACAAAAATATTCAGTCAACATTTATATAAAACTTTACTTTTTCCCCAGTTTCAACCATCGATGGCTCATGGATGTAGTGGTTTAGAAAAAAATCAGTGAAAGCATTCTGTGAGAATACAGTGACTGCACAAAATGGGCAATGAGTATTGTATATCTTATTATCTATATGTTATATTCTATATATCCTCTATATCAGTTTATATTAAAAGATATAATAAACTTATTCATGAACACATGTGTACACACACACACAAACAGCCCTAGGAGAAAGTTGATTGCTAGACAATTTTTTTTTATTACATATAATGTATTATTTGCCCCCAGGTTACAGGTCTGTGAATTGTCCAGCTTTCACCATATCCCATACCCTCCCCAATGTCCATCACCCAACCACCCTCTCCATACACCCCTCCTCCCAGCACCCACAGTTTGTTTTGTGAGATTAAGAGCCTCCTACGGTTTCTCTCCCTCTGGATCCCATCTTGTTTCATTTATTCTTTTCCTACCCCCCCAACCCCCACGTTGCATCTACACTTCCTCATATCAGGGAGATCGTATGATAATTGTCTTTCTCTGATTAACTTATTTTGCTAAGCATAATACCCTCTTGTTCCATCCACATCGTTGCAAATGGCAAAATTTCATTTCTTTTGATGACTGCATAGTATTCCTTTGTATATATATACCACATCTTCTTTATCCATTCATCTGTTGATGGACATCTAGGTTCTTTCCATCATTTGGCTATCGTGGACATTGCTCCTATAAACATTTGGGTGAATGTGCCCCTTTGGATCACTACATTTGTAGGTTTAGGGTAAATACTCAGTAGTATGATTGCTGGGTTGTAGGGTAGCTCTATTTTTAACTTTTTGAGGAACCTCCATGCTGTTTTTCAGAGCGGCATCACCAGGTTGCATGTCCACCAACAGTGTAGGAGGGTTCCCCTTTTTTCCGCATCCTTGCCAACATCTGTTCTTTCCTGACTTGTTAATTTTAGCCATTCTGACTGGTGTGAGATGGTATCTCATTGTGGTTTTGATTTGTATTTCCCTGATGCCGAGTGATGTGGAGCACTTTTTCATGTGTCTGTTGGCCATCTGGATGTCTTCTTTGTAGAAATGTCTGTTCATGCCCTCTGCCCATATCTTGATTGGATTGTTTGTTCTTTGGGTGTTGAATTTGATAAGTTCTTTATACATTTTGGATACTATCCCTTATTTGATATGTCATTTGCGAATATCTTCTCCCATTCTGTTGGTTGCCTTTTAGTTTTGTTGACTGTTTCATTTGCTGTGCAAAAGCTTTTGATTGTGATGGAGTCCCAGTGGTTCATTTTTGCCCTTGCTTCCCTTGCCTTTGAATTTGCTGCGAAGAATTGAATTTGAATTTCGAAATTTGAATTTCCAGGAAGAATTTGCTGCAGCTGAGGTTGAAGACGTTGCTGCCTGTGTTCTCCTCAAGGGTTTTGATGGATCCCTTTCTCACATTGAGGTCTTTCATCCATTTTGAGTCTATTTTTGTGTGTGGTATAAGGAAATGGTCCAGTTTCATTCTTCTGCATGTGGCTGTCCAACTTTGCCATCATGATTTGTTGAAGAGACTGTCTTTTTTCCATTGGACATTCTTTCCTCTTTGTTGAAGATTAGTTGACCATAGAGTTGTGGGTATATTTCTGGGGTCTCTATTCTGTTCCATTGATCTATGTGTCTGTTTTTGTGCCAGTACCAGTCTTGAGGATTATAGCTTTGTAATAGAGCTTGAAGTCTGGAATTGTGATGCCACCAACTTTTTGACTTTCTTTTTCAACATACCTCTGGCTATTCGGGGTCTTTTCTGGTTCCATATAAATTTTAAGATTATTTGTTCCATTTCTTTAAAAAAATTAATGCTATTTTGATAGGGATTGCATTAAATGTGTAGATTGCTTTAGGTAGCATAGACATTTTCACAATATTTGTTCTTCCAATCCAGGAGCATGGAACATTTTTCCATTTCTTTATGTCTTCCTCAATTTCTTTCATGAGTACTTTATAGTTTTCTGAGTACAGATTCTTTGCCTCTTCGATTAGGCTTATTCCTAGGTATCATATGGTTTTGGGTGCAATTGTAAATGGGATTGACTCCTTAATTTTTCTTTCTTCTGTCTTGCTGTTGGTCTATAGAAATGCAACTGATTTCTGTACATTGATTTTATATCCTGATACTTTACTGAATTCCTGTATGAGTTCTTGCAGTTTTGGAGTGGAGTCTTGGGTTTTCCATATAAAGTATCATATCAGCTGCAAAGAATGAGAGTTTGACCTCTTCTTTGCTGATTTGGATGCCTTATATTTCTTTTTGTTGTCTGATTGCTGAGGCTAGAACTTCTAGTACTATGTTGAATAGCAGTAGTGATAGTGGACATCCCTGCCATGTTCCTGACCCTAGGAGAAAAGCTCTCAGTTTTTCCCCATTGAGAGTGATATTGGCTGTGGGTTTTCCATAGATGGCTTTGATGATATTAAAATATGTACCCTCTATCCCTACACTTTGAAAAGTTTTGATGAAGAAAAGATCCTGTACTTTGTCAAATGCTTTTTCAGCATCTATTGAGAGTATCATATGGTTTTTGTTCTTTTTTTTTTTAAAATTAATGTATTGTATCACATTGATTGCAGCCCTGGAATAAATCCCTCTTGGTTGTAGTGAACAATCCTTTTAATGTACTGTTGGATCCTATTGATTAGTATTTTGGTGAGAATTTTTCCGTCTGTGTTCATTAAGGATATTGGTCTGTAAGTATCCTTTTTGATGGGATCTTTGTCTGGTTTGGGGATCAAGATAATGCTGGCCTCCTAAAATGAGTTTGACACTTTTCCTTCCATTTCTGGTTTTTGGAACAGTTTCAGGAGAATAGAAATTAATTCTTCTTTTGTTTTGGGGAGATTTTTGATGACTGCATCAGTCTCCTTACTGATTTTGGGTCTGTTCACATTTTCTATTTCTTCCTAGTTCAGTTTTGGTAATTTATATGTCTCTAGGAATGCATTCATTTCTTCCAGATTGTCAAATTTGCTGGCGTATAGTTGCTCATGATATGTTCTTATAATTGTTTCTATTTCTTTGGTGTTGGTTGTGATCTCTCCTATTTCATTCATGATTTTATTTATTTGGGTCCTTTATCTTTTCTTTTTGATAAGTTTGGCCAGGGCTTTATCAGTCTTATTAATTCTTTCAAAACCTTTGCTCCTAGTTTCATTGATCTGTTCTACTGTTCTTTTGGTTTCTGTTTCATTGTTTTCTGCTCTGATGTTTATTATTTCTCTTCTCCTGCTGGGTTTAGGCTTTCTTTGCTGTTCTTTCTCCAGCTTCTTTATGTATAAGGTTAGGTTGTGTACTTAAGACCTTTCTTCTTTTTTGAGAAAGGTTTGTATCGCTATGTACTTTCCTCTCAGGACCATCTTTTCTGTGTCCCACAGATTTTGAACAGTTTTGTTTTCATTTTCATTTGTTTCCATGAATTTTTTCAATTCTTCTTTAATTTCCTGGTTGACCCATTTATTCTTTAGTAGGATGCTCTTTAACCTCCATGTATTTGAGTTCTTTCCAACTTTCCTCTTGTGATTGAGTTCTAGCTTCAGAGCATTGTGGTCTGAAAATATGCAGGGAATGATCCCAATCTTTTGGTACCAGTTGAGGCCTGATTTGTGACCCAGGATATGATCTATTCTGGAAACTGTTCATGTGCTCTAGAGAAGAATGTGTATTCTGTTGCTTTGGGATGGAATGTTCTGAATATATCTGTGATGTCCATCTGGTCCAGTTTGTCATTTAAGGCCTTTATTTCTTTGTTCATCTTTTGTCTGGATAACCTGTCCAATTCAGTGAGAGGGCTGTTAAAATCCTCTATTATTATTATATTATTGTTGATGTGTTTCTTTGATTTTGTTATTTTTTGGTTTATATAGTTTTATATATATATATACTTATATATACATACATATAGTTATATAGTTTATATATATATAGTTATATAGCTTATATAGTTTAAGATTGTTAGATCTTGTTGGATAGACCCTTTGAGTATGATATAGTGTCCTTCCTCATCTCTTATTATAGTCTTTGGCTTAAAATCTAATTGATCTGATATAAGGATTGCCACCCCAGCTTTCTTTTGATGTCCATTAGCATGGTAAATTATTTTCCACCCCCTCACTTTATTTATTTTTTTTTTAAGATTTTATTTATTTATTTGACAGACAGAGATCACAAGTAGGCAGAGAGGCAGGCAGAGAGAGAGGAGGAAGCAGGCTCCCCGTGGAGCAGAGAGCCCGATGCGGGGCTCGACCCCAGGATCCTGGAATCATGACCTGAGCCGAAGGCAGAGACTTTAACCCACTGAGCCACCCAGGCGCCCCACCCCCTCACTTTAAATCTGGAGATGTCTTTGGGGGTAAAATGGGTTTCTTGTAGATAGCGTATTGATGGGTTCTGTTTTTTATCCATTCTGATATCCTGTGTCTTTTGATTGGGGCATTTAGCCCATTTACATTCAGAGTAACTATTGAAAGATCTGAATTTTGTGTTGTCTGTAAGGTGACTGTTACTCTGTATTGTCTCTGTTCCTTTCTGGTCTACTACTTTTAGGCTCTCTCTTTGCTTAAAGGACCCCTTTCAGTATTTCCAGTAGGGCTGGTTGGTGTTTACAGTTCTTTCAGTTTTTGTTTGTCCTGGAAGCTTTTTCTCTCTCCTTCTATTTTCAACGATAGCCTAGATGGATATAGTATTCTTGGCTGCATATTTTTCCTCATTTAGTGCTTTGAATATATGATGCCAATTCTTTCTGGCTTGCAGGTCTCTGTGTGTAAGTCTGCTGCCAATCTAATATTTCTGCCATTGTATGTTACAGACTTCCTGTCCCAAGCTGCTTTCAGGATTTTTTCTTTGTCACTAAGACTAATAAGTTTTACTACTAGAAGATGGGATGTAGACCTGTTTTAATTGATTTTGAGGGGATTCTCTGTGCCTCCTGGATTTTGATGCTTGTTCCCTTTGCCATATTAGGAAAATTCTCTACTATAATTTGCTCCAATAAACCTTCTGCCCCTCTCCTCCTTCGGGAATCCCAATTATTCTAATATTGTTTCATTTTATGGTATCACTTATTTCTTAAATTCTCCCTTCATGGTCCAGTAGTTGTTTGTCTCTTTTTTGCTCAGCTTCTTTATTCCCCATCATTTGGTCTTCTGTATCACTAATTCTCTCTTCTGCCTCATTTGTCCTAGCAGTAAGAGCGTCCATTTTTTTATTGCACCTTATTAATAGCTTTTTAAATTTCTAGTTGGTTAGGTTTTTGTTCTTTTATTTCTCCATAAAGAGATTTTATTTCTTCAAAAAGGGTTTCTGTAATATCTTCCGTGGCTTTTTTGAGCCCTGCTAACACCTTGAGAATCATCATTCTGAACTGTATTTCTGACATATTAGCAATATTTGTATTGGTTAGGTCCCTAGCCTTCGGTACTGCCTCTTGTTCTTTTTTCTGTGGTGAGTTTTTCTGCCTTGTCATTTTATGCAGATAAGTATATATGAACGACAGAATAAAATACTAAAAGGTTGGCAAAGACCCTAGAAAAATGTATGCTAATGAAATCAGAAGAGACCCAAAATTGGGGGGAAAAGAAAGGGGGATGTTAATTTTTATCTATATCTATATCTATATCTATATCTATATCTATATATCTGGTGAATAGAACAGAGCCACCCACTTGATTTGGGGTATAATCTGGTCTCTTAGTACAAACTACCTCCCAAAGTTTTAAAGAAAGAAAAACATATATGTCTATAAAAATAAGAGTAAACACAATGAAGGGATAGAATATGACTGTAATGTTGAAAATTTAAAAAAATATATAAAAAAGGAATTGATAAGATAAGTTTGTTGGAAAAAGAGAAAAAAAAGGAGGAGAGAATGTGTTCAGACTGGAGACTAGAACAAAGCCATGTGCTAGATTTAGGGTATATTTTTATGTATTAGAAGAAATTGTATCCCAGAATTTTAAAGAAAAAAACCCCCATACATATACAAAAAATAAGGTTAAATACAATGAAGAGATAAAATATGACTATAAAAATGAAGGTTAAAAAAAATATATATTTTTTTTTATAAGGGTATTTTTAAGATAAACTATTTAAAAAACTTCAAAAGAGGAAAGAGGAATGGCGCCTGGGTGGCTCAGTGGGTTAAGCCTCTGCTTTCAGCTCAGGTCGTGATCTCAGGGTCCTGGGATCAAGCCCTGCATGGGGTTCTCCGCTCAGCAGAGAGCCTGCTTCCCCTCTCTCTCTGCCTGCCTCTCTGCCTACTTGTGATCTCTCTCTCTGTTAACATAAGGAAATAAAAAATCTTCCAAAAGAAAAAAAAAAAAGAGGAAAGAGGAAAAGTTGAAAAAAGAGAGAATAAGAAAAAAATAAAATAAAAAAAAATTTAACTTTGCAAGACTGAAGGATCATGGGGGGAAAGCCATGAATTCCATGTGTTGCATTCCTCTAGCTCTGGAGTCCCGCAATTCTCATTTATGAACTTGGTCTTGGCTGGATGTTCTTGCTGATCTTCTGGGGAAGGGGCCTGTTGCCGTGATTCTCAAATGTCTCTCCGAGGCGGAATTGCACTGCCTTTGCCAGAGGCCAGGCTAAGTAATCTGCTCGGGTTTGCTCTTGGGAGCTTTTGTTCCCTGAATGCTTTCCATAGAGCTTTGGAGGACGGGAATGGAAATGGCGGCCTTCCAATCACTAGGCCTAGAGGAACTGAGAGCTCAGGACACCACACCTCAGTGCGCCCTCAGAGAAAAGCAGTCAATCCCTTCCGTCTCCCAGGTCTCCAGCTATACTCTGTACTCTCCTGGCCTGTGACTGAGCATTTCTATCTCCAGCACATGATCCCATTTGAAGTCTCCAAACCCAGCAGATTCCTGCTGCACCTTTCTGTGCCACTCCTCCTGGAGAAGGAAGGAGGGGGTCTCTCTGGATCTGCCACTTGTGGGGTCCCTGCTGGAAGAGCAGTGGCCTAACTGTGCCTTGGATCATGGTTTAAGGTAACCCTGATTTGAGAGCTCACTCCTCGGCTCTGTCTCTCTATCGGCTTCCCTGCTCTGATACCTGGGAGCTCTACCACAATCAGACACCCCCGATCTTTCCATGACCCTGCGGGACCTGAGACCACACTATCCCTGTGAGGACTCCACCCCCGCTTAGTCTCTGGAGTGATGTCCCTCAGAGGAGCAGACTTCTAAGAGTTCTGATTTTGTGCTCCGCTGCTCCACCGCTTGCCGAAAGCCAATCCCTCCCCGCTACCATGGTCTTTCTTCCTGTCATTTCGGATTCACTTCTCCACACATCGTACCTTCCAGAAAGTGTTTGATTTTCTGTTCCTAGAATTGCTGTTCTTCTCTTCTATCTCCTGTTGAGTTTGTAGGTGTTCGGAATGGTTTGATAACTAACTAGCTGAACTCCTGGGACCTGATGTCATTTCAGTCTGCTACTCCTCTGCCATCTTGCTTCTCCCCCTAGACATTTTTTAAAAGGAATTTATTTATTTGGTCAGGGGTGGAGGCATAAGGAGGGGGAGTGAGAGGGAAGCAGAGGGAGAAGCAGGTTCTCCACCAAGCAGGGAGCCTGACATGGGGCTCAGTGCCAGGAACCTGGGATCATGACCTGAGCTGAAGGCAGATTCTTAACCTCTGAGCCACCCAGGTGCCCTGATTTTTAGACATTTATTAGCACAGCACAGGGTACACATGTGACTATATGCAAACTGGCAAAATATTTAAAGCAGTATCTGCTTAAGGTGAAGCAGAAGTATCTAAGATACAAGAATAAGTTTAATTATTACACTTCTAAATTTGTGATATTTAGAAATGTTGGTATTATAGTACTGTCAGGTGCTAAATTTCTCCAACGATCACCAATTCTGTAAATTTTTGATACAAATGATTGCTACATTTCAACTGGAGTTAATGGAGGAGAAAAATATTTTGCATACCCTACTTTTATGTAACATATTTTCTTCATATTTTGTTTCTGGATCAGTATTAATTGGCTACGGTATTGTAGAATGCAGTTTTGGGGTTTTTCTTTGTGAAATTTTGAATGGTAGAGTTAAGTACTATACTTTTCCTGGGAAGATTAGAATTATGATATAATTGAACTTCTATTCTCTTTTGTAATGTAATGTAAATGTTAACATTTACTATAAATGTTATTTACTATAAATGTTAACATTTATTGCTTCAGAAAGAATATAATCATTAAGTATTATCCAGTTAATATACTCTCTCAGTATCATATTCTCTGTTAATCTGTTGTCCAAATTAAGTGTTTGAAAGTTCTGAATTTTTGTTCTTGCATAAAAATGAACAGCTTTCACAGTCACCAGTGATTTGAATTCTTTTAAGATTAAGTTCATTTTTAATTTTAACTTTTTATGCAGAACTTGTTTATTTGAGTGTTGTTTCTGAATGCTTAAAGATAGAATATTATTCTATATGTTTGGTCTTCATTTTATATCAAGTTCAGGAAATAATGGCACTTTTTTTTTCATCTGATCATTAATCTATTTGTTTTCAAAATTTGAAGTATATTTTACTTTTACCACATGGTTTATTTTTGGTTTGTTTTGTTTGCCGCTCTAGAACAAGGAAGAAGTGATGGCTGTGAGACTCCGGGAAGCAGATAGCATAGCTGCTGTGGCTGAATTACAGCAGCACATTGCTGAGCTGGAAATCCAGGTACCATATGAAAATAATAAAGTACTCATAAAAATAATTTCTCTCTGTACCTGAAGAGTGACTTGTACCTTCCTCTTAATGATCATGATTCTATTTTCAACACATATTCATTTCCACGTTCTTTTTTTGGTGGTAACATAACATATAACATAAATTGACCATTTTAAAGTGTAAGTTCTGTGACATTAAGTACATTCACATTGTACAACCAGTCAGTCTCCAGAACTCTTTTCATCTTGCAAAACTGAAAATCTGCCTATTGAACATCTCCTCATGCCCATTTCCCCGAACCCCTGGAAACCACCATTCCATTTTTAATCTCTGAATTAGACTACTCTAGGTACTGCATGTAAGTAAGACGGTATAGTATTTGTCTTCTTTTTTAAGATTTTATTTATTGTCAGAGAAAGAGAAAAAGAGCACACACAAAAAGGGAGAGCAGCAGGCAGAGGGAGAAGTACTCTCTCTGCTAAACAAGGAGCCCCATGCAAGACTCCATTCCAGGACCCTGGGATCATGACCTGAGCCAAAGGCAGACACTTAAGTGACTGAGCCACCCAGGGGTCCCTGTCTTTTTTTTTTTTTTTTTTTTTTAAAGATTTATTTATTCATTCTAGAGAAAGAGAGTACACAGGTCAGGGGAGGGGCTGAGGGAGAAAGAGAGAGGGAAAGCAGACTCCCCACTGAGCAAGAAGCCTGACAGATCAACCTACAAACCAACCCATCTACATACAGACCATAAGGCTCAATCCCAGGACACTGAAATCATGACCTGAGCCAAAATCAACACTTGGCCACTTTAACTGAGCCACCCAGTTGCCGCAGTATTTGTCTTTTTATGACTGGGTCTTTTCACTTAGCATAATGTCATTAAGGTTTATCCATGTGAATAGATAATATGTGAAAAATAATATATGAAAAAATTTCCTTCCTTTATAAGACTGAATAATATTCCATTGTATCTGTATACCACATTTTGTTGTTTATCCATTGGTAAACACTTGGGTTGCATCCACCTTTTGGCTATTGTGAATAATGCTTCTGTGAACGTGATTGTACAGATGTTGTACAGATCTCTTTGAATCCCTGCTTTCATTTCTTTAGGATTTACCCAGAAGTGGGATTGATAGATCATACAGTAATCCTGTTTTTAATTATTTGAGGAATTGCTATACTATTTTCCATAGCAGCTGCACCATTTTACATTCTTGCTAGCCAGTGCACAAGGGCTCTTATTTCTCCTTGTCCTTACCAATACTTGTTAATTTTCTGGGGTTTTTGTTGTTGTTTGTTTTTTTGTGGTAGCCATCCTAATCAGAATGAAGTCATAGCTCATAGTGGTTTTGATTAGCATTCCCCTAATTAGTGATGTTGACCATCTTACCATTTGCTTTTTGCTATTTGTGTATCTTCTTTACAGAAATGTCTGTATGAGTCCTTTGCTCATTTTTTTAATTAGGTTTTTGAGTTATTGAAGTTCCTTATATATCCTTAGGGTCAATCCCTTATCAGATAGATAGTTTTCAAATGTTTTCTCCCTTTCTTTGGGTTGCCTTTTTGTTCTGTTACTGCTTTTTGATGAACAAAAGTTTTTTTTTGTTGAAGTCCAACTTAACTTAATCCTCTTCTTTTGTTGCCTCTGCTTAAGTCCACGTTTGATAGTTTGATACCATATTTGTACATTGCCAAAGCAATTTTTGAAAGAAGATTCAAAACTAAATATTTTGTCACTGTATGTCCTATTTCTTACTGTATTTATAAGGTAGTAAATTTCTCATATGGGAAAAATACTGTGTTTAAAATCTTATTTCTTTCAAAATATGTTATATTTATTCCAAGCCAAAATACAGTTTTTGCTGCAACATCTAGAATTTTCTTCCACTTAAAATATCCTTTGAACTAAATTTCAATTCAAAATTTGGTTAATTTCTAAGACTTACATGTATTATAGCTTCATCTTTTGATCTGGGTCAAAAGTAATCATGATACATTGATTTGTATAAGTTTATTAAAAAATTAGCCTTTGTGTTCTGTTGCTAATATTCCCTGTAAAGTAGCACATACTCAGAAAAACTTCAAACATGAACTGACTTTATGACATATTTGTAATCAGTGGTTTAAAATCATGCTATCATATTTAATTCTAGTTTAAGCCTGGAGTTTTCTAACATCTAGAAAATTATGAAATTTTGCTACATTTCTATGCATGTTAGTCACAAACAGCAAGATTTATATCATTGTTTTTATTTATTCTGAAATACTTATGAAAGTGAAGAGCCTGATATGCTGCAAGCTTTATTTAAAATGGAATGCAGCATGTTACATCATTTCTGAAAATAGAAAATGCATGAAATTTTTACTCTCAGGAATATGTTGGCATCAAATGGCTCTTGATTAAATAATCCTTGGGATCCTAATTGCTAAATTCATTGGTATTTTTTCGGTATTTATCCTGCTTGAGTTTATCTCATTTATGGTTGTTGACCAGTCGTCCTCTTTACATTCTCTCCTCCCATAGCTTTCCCACCACCACTCACTTTTGCCTTACTTCTTTCTTGTTTTTTGTTTTAGTCTTCTTATCATCTCTGAATGTTTGTATTCCTCTGAGAATCCCAAGTTTTTGGCTTTTTAAAGGCTGTATTCAAATGAAGGATCTCACTTACATGGCTTTAGGAGCCATCTGTATAACAGATCCTAATGTAACTCCAGCCCTCACATGTTTCCCCCAACCAATAATTTTTAAACCTTTTAAAAAATTATTAGCACAGTATACCAAGAAGTTTGTAATACAAAGCTACATTATAATATGGGTAAACACATTACCCATATAGTCACGGTGGAGGTCAAGATACAGAATATTGCCTGTATCCAGAAGTCTACCCAATCACACCTGACTCCCTTGTCCTGAGTTTTGTGGTAGTCTCTCCTTTGCTTTTCTTTATAATTGTGTCAACTTCATATGCCTCTCTGATTTGTACAGTTTAGTTTTACCTGTTTCTGAACTTTGAATAGAGTGTTCTTGAATATCTTTGTCTCTTCTTTCTTTGTTCAACATTATTTTAGTAAGTAATCATTTTTATTGTTATGTGTTCCCATTTTATGACTGTATCACAGTATATCCACTCTAATATTATTGGTCATTTGGGAGTTTGTGGATTGGGACTGTTTGGAACAGTGCTGTGATTATAAGCAATCGTGTGCACTGTACTGACTACATGTACATGTTTCTCTGGTGTGGAATGTTTGTGTCACAGAGCATGCAACTCTTCAACTTTATTTTCCAAAGTGCTTGTACCAGTTTAAACTCCCAAGAGTTTGAAAGTTCTTGAAAGCATGAAAGTTCCTGCTTGTTCCATAGCCTTCTTAATACTTGGTGGTGTCAGATGTCTTAACTTGTGCCATTCTGGTGGGTATGCAGTGATATTTTGTTGTGGTTTTAATTTCCATTTACCTAATTATTAATAAGGCTGGCCATTTGGATTTCCTCTTTTGTAAAGGTCTGCTAAAGTCTTTTTGTATGTATTTTTCTGGTAGGTTTTTGTCTTTTTCTTTGGATGTATAGTTATTTACTTACTGATGTTATGTTTTGTAAATACCTGTTTCCACTCTGACTTGTCTTTTGTTGTTCTTTAACTTATTGTGTCTTTTGATGAGTAGACCAGTAGTTTTAATGGACTCTAGACCACTCCACCTGGAAGTAGCACAGGCACTTCAAATTCAACATGTTTAAAATTATGTGTTCCTGTTTCATCCAATTTTTTTTTTCCTTTCTGTATCTCTAGTCTTGATCAGTGGTAGCATCTCTTAACGGATTGTTCAACCTAGTGAGAACTTCGCTTAGTCCTTTCTTAACCCTCTATATGAAGTCTATATAGAGAATATGTAAACTTTCAACTTTATCAGATAATATCAAATTCTTTTACAAAGTGCTTGTGCTAGTTAACATAACCAACATTTTACCTTCTCACATACTCTTGTAGTTTTGCTTTCAGATAATTTTTTAAAGATTTTATTTATTTGTCAGAGAGAGAGGGAGCACAAGCAGGCAGAGTGGCAGGAAGAGGCAGAGAGAAGCAGGTTCCCCTCTAAGCAAGGAGCCCACTGTGGGGCTCGAACCCAGGACCCTGGGATCATGACCTGAGCCAAAGGCAGCTGCTTAACCAACTGAGCCATCCAGGTGTCCCACTTTCAGATAATTTTTAATAACTCATGAAGACTGAAGTGTCTTGCCCAACTCCTCAGTTCCTTCAAAAGAGGAAAGTCTGGAATAAATCTAAAACTAAATCAAAGGTGATTTTAATTTCAGAAACTTTTCTTTTAATCTCTCTTAGCCTTTCTGTTCCCCTGGCCATTCCCTGAATTATTCTGTCCACAGCCTTACCTGAACTATTGTAGTAACTTCTTAGTCAGTTTCACTTCTCCAGCCTCAGCTCTTCCACAGAGCTATCTGAGTTAGCTTTCTAAAAAATAAGAATTTTTACTGACTGCCTTTTACCTAGCAAATCATATCAGAATTTCTCAGCCTAAAATGCTTACCTTTTCATTGTTTCCCAGACCTGCATTGCCCATCTCATCTTTCAGCCTTATCTCTTCATACTCCTTCCTTACCCCTTACACACACACACACACACACTTTTCAAAATTTTCACATATTTTCAAAATTCTGTACCATTGTACAAGCTGCTGTATCTTCCTAAATTGTGTTTCTCTGTATCCCTAGTCCTCTGTTTTTAAGGTATTTCTTTTTACTGAGTTGTGCTTTGCTGCCTTACTATTAATACATTTAGTAAATGTGTTTTCAGTAAATGTCTTGATGATTCAACTTTCATGCATTTATTTACTTATTACATGCAGATCCATAATAGATCTCTTGCTAAAATCTGAAACTCCTTTCTCAATTATAAGAATAGTACATTTTAGGTTATTCTTAGTCATGGAAATACTTTAGATCATTTTCAAGTTCCACTAGGGGGAGAACTCTGTCAAATATTTTGTACTTCATATCTCTTCAGATCAACTCTTCCAATTAATGTTACTCTCTTGTGAATAAAATTTTTCCCCGTAAACCAATTTCTCTCTAACACTTCATTTAATAAATTGTTATTATGTAATCAGTTGATATGATTAAGATCTGCTTTTTAAAGTAGTTATGAAAATTATACTTTTAAATGTATCCTATTTAGATAAAGAAATACATTAGATGAACAAATATTCATTTTTATAAACACTAGCATTCAGTGGTAGACACACTTGTGAGGCTAAAGTTTATTAAATTTGATTTCAAAGATTCTTTAGTCATCTTGAAACCTTTGCTCTGATTTAAAGTTTATAATATTTCCCTGTTATTATTTGAGATATCTGTATCTGTAATATACTTAAGATTTTTATAATCTTTTCCTCCTTGTCTTTGGAGGAGCTGTTTTATATTAGTGTCTCACAGTGAATTTAACCTTCTTTAAGTGTAGCAGTTTTCAAATTTTAGCCATTTTCTTAGAACTATTTGAGAAAGCTATTAGCTAGGTTTCCTCCTTCTCAAACAAAATGCCACTTTACATAAAAATGATGGATTTTAGTCATCATTCTATTAAAATGCTTGTTTCAAGCAGATATACACCTATAAAATTAAGAGGTTAAACTCTAAGTTTTCATTAAACATAAAGATTATATCATGTATGTCATTTTAATATCTTTTGGCCATTCAGAATTACCATTATGAATTTTAAATACTATATAATCCTTTCATTTCATTCAGATCTCTATGATTTTATTAGGTAAAACTCCTTTGGCTATATTTCTATCCAAAATAATACTACTATTCTGATCACTGTGCTCTTCTGCCACTTAATGTTTCATCAAAACAATTATTTCTTGCCATAAAATATACATTTCTTGTTATTCTTGTTGTCCACAATCTCCACCAGTGGAAGCTCAGTATGAGGAATTTCTAGCCAGTCATTCAATTGCTGTATATCTCAGCACTTGGTATATAATGCTTGGTACATAGCCATCGCTCAACTATTTGTATTAGATGTTAAAGTAATACAATAATTTGCTCATCTGCTTTTTCTACAAGTGACTTTTACTGTATATACTTTGAGTATTCCAATTTTTAAAGTTCAGAGATTATCACCGTTTTTACACATGCATCAATTTGCATACATTTTTTATCATTAGGTCACTGGTGAGGATGATAGAATGATCTCAAGACTCTGTCTAAATGCATTTGTCATCTTATAGAACGAGGGACTGAACGTGGGTCTCTTTTTTGAAAGGTTGTTGAATAGAATTTAAACCTCTGAAAATTCGCGTATGTTTTTTGTTGGCGTCAGTGGCTTCAGTTACATCTGAGTTACTCTGAGGTGATGCGAGTTGTTACCTCTTAAGGGAGAATTTTGGTTTTTTCTTCCTATCTGCACATATACTTTACAAGCTGATTTTCTTATTTCTCTATTTAAATAGCCTACAAAAATAAATATGATAGAAACTGATCAAAATAAAAAGCTTCAAGAAATTTAATTATAATTAAGAACAAGCAGATTTTAAATCCTAATTGACTCTGTGGTCACAACTTTTTGTCTTTTTGTTTTCTCATAATAGCTAGAGATTTAGCATTTGTTAAGAGTATAAGATTTTGAAGTCAAACTACTTACTTAGTATCTTTGACAAGTTACTTAATCTTTTTATTTATTCATTCAGAACAGAGAATCTGAAAGTTTTCTGCTTTAGAGCTGTTGGTATTAAATGAGAAAGTGTTTGTAAGTCATGCAGATTTGTCTGCTAAGGTACTAGTAAGGGCAAAGAGCCTAAGGCCAGGAGCATTTCTGAGTAGAGTCCCTGCGTGAAGTAAGAGAGGAAGTAGAGGAAGTCTGAGAGGTAAATAGGCAGATTATGTAGGGCCTAAGAATTTTGGCCTTTCTCTGAGTAAGATGGAAGCCATTAGAGGGTTTTGAGCATAGGGGTGATCAATTAGTAGATATTTAACCTATTAAGATAATTTAATTGAGCTTGATTCAGAAAAAAAAATTCTTATAAGAGTAATTCATAGTATTTAGGAGGGAGGAAATGGTGGTTAAAAAGTGTTTCCTCCTCTTGGTGGAATTTTCCACCTTTATTCTATTGATCCAAATGTTATTTTTTAGTCCAAGGCTTTATTTTTATATTCACACTGAATAAAACTTGATCTGCTTTGTGGGTGGTGGAACAAAACACAGAAAAATTAATTTTTGCTCATAGTTGAAGAAAACACGTGGGAATTGAACTCAAGCTTTCTGATGTTTAACCCAGAATTGAGTTTGTATTTTGGTTATTGTAAAGATAAGCATATTAATTTGTCATAACCATATTAAAAGCTTCTGTGGGTCAAGTGCATCTATAAAATTAATGCTGCTTTGTTATAAGTAATGGAAAAGTTTTAATCTAAAACTGTATAGTTCTATTCAAATCCATCTTTTTGTTCTTTTCCTGGTACCCAGTAACATTTACCCACTTTCGTTCGTTTGCCCAGCAGATAACCTCTAGGGATGCCTCAGATGGGCAATACCCCAACCACTCTAGGCTTAAGAAACACCCACTCAAAATTCTGTTCTGACCTAAAATGAATGAGTTATGTTTAAATCAGTGTGCCCAGATCAGTATGCAGTTTTGGCAGAGATGGAGAGGAAGTGATAAAATCTTTATCACTGTACTTTAAAATACATGTTTTAATAATGTTAAATTGCAGTGACATTACTAAGTGATGAAGTTTATCATAAAGTTTTGTGATCAGTTTGTGCTTTTCAATTTCCTGAGCTAATTTGTTAATAGTTTCACAACAGCTGGTAGTTGATATGCCAACTCTTGGTTAACAAACTTCTTTTTGGAAGGTTTTTTTTCCCCTTTAAGTACAATGGTTTCCGTTCTGAGCAACTTGCTTGAAGTATTTTTCATTTTTCTTAAATGATTTTCTCAAAATTTTAAACACTTTTAAATTTAAAAAATTGGCTGTTCTCTAATTTTATCTAGTTTTAGCAGTAATTCTCAACAGAAGAAGTTAGGTATGTAGGATATTTTATTCAGCTTGCTATGTAGTCATTAAGGATTATAAAATTCAGTTAAAATTTTACTTAAGTGCTCAGATTCTTTGGTACCCAAATTTAGTATACAGTTAAATATAAAGAAATTAGGTACCTAGAAGCTTTTAAGGTACTGCTGTATTTAGAAATGAAGAATATCATTCAGATACCCAAGATGAGCTCATTGTAGCATCTGAAGAATTAGTGATGGAGGATTAGATTCTTAAAGACCATAATATCAGCAATCATCTTGGTGTTAATAAAAGTCAATTTGTGTATACCTAGCATACACATCTTGGTTTCTCATACCATTCTCTAATGAAGGAAACCAAGGCTCCTCAGAGAAATAGCTGATTCCAATACCGGGAGAGGAAATACAGTAAGGACAAAGATGAGCCTAGACACCTTGTAATACTAGAGAAAGGAAGGACTTAAAAACAAAACAAAACCCTACATTAATAGGAGTATCTTAAAAGGACAGAAGAACCAACAGAAATACTTACAGTATTTATATGTACTTTTTTCCCCCCTAGTTACTAAACCATAAAAAATATTCAACAAATGAGGAAAAAATGTTTAAAATCATAGTATAGATTTTAATTCAAGTATAAAATAAATACCCATGAGTCCATTGATATAAATAATGATTTATTTATCAGTCCAATGATATAAATAAATTAACAAGTCGTAAAGAAGAGATAAATTTCTATGCAGAAGAATTCCAAATAATTGTTGTAGATATTGTATTCTTAAGGAGAGGAAGAAGTCCTTTTCCGTAAGTGTGGACTGTGTACAATGACTCCCTCAAAGGGTATAGTATGGAAAGGGCAGGAAAAAAAGAGTAACTTTACAGTGGAAAAACTTGACAAACACTGCCTCACACAGATAATCAAGGTCAACATCAATAGTTATCAATCATATTGATAGTATGTACTATGGTGTGATGAAAATAGTGCTTCTGTAGTCTTCCAGTAACCCTTAAACCCCATTCTTAACATGAGAAGAAATACCTGACAAATTTCGATGGTGGGGCATCCTACAAAATACTTGACCAAGACTCCTCAAAGCTCATCAAAAAGAGGTGAAGTCTGAGAACTATCTCAAACTATCAAGAGGAACCTAAGGAGTAGAGGAACCTAAGGAGATGTGACAGCAAAATGTAATGTAATATGGTATTCTCCATAGGGTCTAGGACAGAAGAAGGACATTAGCTTAAAAACAAACAAACAAAAAACTAAGAAAATTTGAACAAACCATAGACTTTGGTTAGTAATAAGGTATTAATATTGGTTCATTAATTGTAACAAATTTACCATACTAATGGAAGATATTATTGATAGGGGAAATTGAGTGCAGGAGGTATATGACTGTCTTCTCATTTTTTCTGTAAACCCAAAACTGTTCTTTAAGAAATCTGTTGTAAAAAATATTTTATGTAATTTCATGGTTTTTAGGGACCCCTGGAATTATATAAATTTAAGTATTTGTCACAAAATTGCTTTGCTTTTAATTAAACTATGATTTAAAGAAATATTTTCTAGCTTTTGGACCTTGTGCAAATGCTCATTTTTCATGTGGGCATGTAGTTGATCCTTTAAGAAAGATCACTTTAAAATATGTGTGTATTTGTGTGTTTCTCTTCTCAAATGGAATTAAGTCAGTCTTAGCATTAATAAAATTTTGAATTTATTCTCTCTCTTCCATACTTTTACAAATTACCTTATTATTTTCTTAAAAGTATTTATATGTACTTTTTTTCCCCCTAGTTACTAAACCATAAAAAATATTCAAACCTTTTTGTCCAGGACTTTAAATTACCGGAATCTGTTTTAGAAACTTAGAATGGTACATGATATGAGTATGATTTGTCTTTAGATGTTTCAAATGAGTCACCTTGAAGTCACAGGGAGGCTACCATTTACCACATTTACTATTATGGTTAATTTTTCTTAGGGCAAAGTACAAATCAGTAATAACTTACTAGAGCTTAGTGGTTGCTATTGGTGTTTCAGTAAGGTTATGTTGATTAATCACAGTGATTACTTATCAACTGTCAGGGATTTACTCAAATCATTGGTTTTCTTCTGCTATAGTAATTTCATATGCAGCTATAATTTGCTTAATACATTTTGCTTTAATATATGCATTGAAAATATCAAATTAGGACTTAAAAATTGTCCCCCTGCTACAAGTTAATATGGTTGCTTCTGTGACCGTTGAACATAGTTTCATAATATAGCCTTGAAAAAAGTATTATTTAACCTTAAAAACAGTCAAGATAATGCCTTCTTATGGTCTCTGAAATAGTTTAACTTTTACAAAGGAGAGAGAGAACTTGATATATTTTTAGCATAGTCTCTCTTTGTGTTACATTTTTCATCTGTGAGTGTAATTTAAAATATTTTTAAAATGCAGGCTTTAAACTTGCATTTGAGACTAAGCAACCTGCATTGTGTCATGACCCTTCTAATACCACAAACTTTCTGTAATACTACTCCCAGTGAAAAACCCACATCCTATGTATAACCTTAGATTTATTTTGAAATCTCTATGAAGAGAGCATAGAGAGATTACTAATTGTTTCTGTTATTTCCTTTAAGGGTGTGATGTCTATTTGTAAACTGTTTTAAGTTTTAATATGTGAGGCTTAAAATGTTAAACTATAGTAAGTATTGATTTCCTAAAATTGTAAAAATGTAGTAACTATACATTTCAATTGAGAATTGGGTTATATATTAAACATCTGCAGAACATTCAAAAAAAGAAAAAACAACATTAGTTCCAGTAGCCAATACTTCTGATATCACTGGCTAGAAGAATACTAATAAGGAAATGCAAATTTAATGATAAGCCACTTTTATTTTCTGTTTTATTGCTGTTCTTGTTTTTACTATTTCCTTCCATTTTAGACTTATTTTGTGTTCTTTATATAACTTCTTAAGATGGATGCCTAAATCCAACATCATTTTTATTATTTAAAAATATTGGTAATTTGGGGCGCCTGGGTGGCTCAGCGGGTTAAAGCCTCTGCCTTCAGCTCAGGTCATGATCCCAGGGTCCTGGGATCGAGCCCCACATCAGGCTCTCTGCTCCGCGGGGAGCCTACGTCCTCCTCTCTCTCTGCCTGCTTCTCTGCCTACTTGTGATCTCTGTCAAATAAATAAATAAAATCTTTAAAAAAATATATTGGTAATTACTCATCAATAGGAGAATTGTTAAGCCATAATAAATCCATTACAAAAGAATAAAGATCTGCAAGACATAGTAAATGAGAACAACAAATTATAGACAGAATGTAGATCATAATTCCATGTGTGTTTTTAAAAGTATATGTCTGTGTATTACTTGTTTTACACATACTTAAATACGTCAGGGTGTCTGGTGTGATTCCTATCAAAGCTGTTAACAGTGTTCCCTCTGAGGAGAGTAGAGGGCTTGGTGCAAAAGAGTAAGGGACCGGAATTCACTTTTTACACCATATAGACTTATTACTATGTTAATTTTTTAAATGAATAGACATTTAAATAACTTTTAAGGTAATCATTGCTAGAAAGGAGATAAGAATTAGAACTTCCAAATAATCATAGAAAAATAGCAACAAAGACAACTTGATCCACCTAGCAGAAGTGCCACACTCATTCTGTGGCCTTGGCATCCCTGAGTATTCTGGCTCCTGCCTACTTTTCTGACTACAGTATCATCACACTCTGCTTCACATGTTATGTTCTAGCAACCTCGTCCTTCTTTTCATTTCCTGAACCAAGCTTATTCATTCCTAATTTAAGGCTTTTGTTCCTGCTCTACCCTACATTTGGAACATTATGCTCCCTGAGCTTCCCCTGGTGGTTCCCTCTCATTGTTTTTATCTCAATGTAAAAGTCACCCACTCAGAGTTTTCCTGACCATCTTTGTAAAATTGGCCCCTCACACCGTTACTCTCTATTTCATCACCATGTTCTATCTTATTTATGACTCTTCTCAGGGTCTTTAATTTTCTTCACCGTAAGAATTAAATCACTCCCACATATAATATATTAGAACCTTGTTTATCTTATCTACTGCAGTTTGCCTTTTGGATGGCATATAACAGGAGCTCAAAAAATAATTGCAGGATGAGGGCACCTGGGTGGCTCAGTGGGTTAAGCCTCTGCCTTTGGCTCAGGTCATGGTCTCAGGGTCTTGCGATCGAGCCCCACAGTGGGCTCTCTGCTCAGCAGGGAGCCTGCTCTCCCCCTCTCTCTGCCTGCCTCTCTGCCTACTTGTGATCTCTGTCTGTTGAATAAATAAATAAAACCTTTAAAAAAATAATTGCAGGAGGAATCTTAGGACAGAAAACAGCCATGTGTAAGGGAGTTTGATATTCTATGCCATAAGAGGTGGTAGAATGTTCTAAGAACTGTATATGTAAAGATTTATTTATTTAAATGATGCTGCCCCAGAAGTAGATTAAAATTGATCCTATAATTTCCTATCCAACCATCTAACAAAATAGTAAATAATAGGCTGTGTTTTTTTAAAGGTAAATACTTTTCTACTAAAAGCAGCCTGAGAGGAAAAAAAAGCAAAACCTAGTACGATAAACTTTAAACGTGACAGCTTAAGAAAGAACTAGACTAGACTAGAGCAAAGAGGCCCAGCAGGGCTTGGTTTCTAATCTGAACTGTCTCCTTCTCCTTTCCCTCACCAAGCTATATAGGTAAGTCAGCAAAATCCCCAGAAGTATCGATTCATCATATCCCAAACGTGGAGAGAAAGAAAATGAGTATGTAATTTTCTGACTGAGGAATTGTAAAAATTTCTGGAGGGTACAGCCCAAAGATATTAAAAAGTGAACGTCTGAATTTTAACTTATATGAAGACTTTGGGGACAACACACTGAATTTGGGGAACTATATGAATCCTAAATCCAGGATTTTTTGACATATATCCTCCCAGTTAGGTAATAACAGATATTTAACAAAATTTTAGAGGAATAAACAGAGCCTTTGTTTAGCCAGGTTCTTCCCTCCCTGTGCTATCCCTCAGACTATAAAAAAGTCAAAATAAACTTGACCTTGGAGGGCAAAGAAAATAGATTTTAAATATGGTGGAAGGGGAGGTAATAAGTAACCCATATTCTTAAATCATTAGGAATAGCTGGGTAGTCACCTAGATATGAGAAGAAGAAATGGAGTGGCAACTTGATTTATATTATTATAGCAGAGAAAGTGAAAGAAATACCATTTTAAAAAGATCCCAGCCAAGAAGAAAGGTAAGTCAAGGATAAGAGAGGAATTACAGTTGCTGCCCACTATAAAACAACCATGAATTCAATAAAATTAAGAAATCAAAAGATAAAATTATTTTTTTTAAAAAACCCAGATAAGATTTACTGCTAAGGAAACAAATTGAAACCCAATATATCATTACGGAAACAGTAAAATAGTCTGTTCAATATATAATGCTGAAAAGCTTGAGATAATCATAGTGAATGCAGAGATTAAGAATGTAAAACAAGTATAGCTAGCAGGTATGGATGAAAGGTAGATAATCTAACACATAAAGATAACTGGTGTCCCACAACAAGTGGAAAGAAGATATATTAAAAAATATGAACAATTCTACATTTGAGTAAGATTGTGGAACTTGTCTTCCCTTAACAGACTTATTTCACTTAGCCTTCTACTCTTTGGGTACATTGGTAGATCTCATTCTCTTTTTTTATGACTGAGTAATATTCCATTGTGTATATGTACCACATGACTTCTCACATATGTGGAATTTAAGACCAACACAGGGAGACCTGGCTGGCTCAGTCAGAAGAGTGTGCAACTCTTGATCTTGGGGTCATAAATTCAAGCCTCATGTTGGATGTAGGGATTATGTAAATAAATAAATAAACCAAAGAAAGAAAAAAGAGACAAACCCAGACTTAAATACAGAGAGCAAACTGGCGATTACCGGTGGGGAAAAGGGTAGGGGAATGGATGAAATAAAGAGGATTAAGAGTATACTTACCTTCATGAGCACTGTGTAATGTATAGACTTGAATCGCTGTATTAAACACCTGAAAATAATATAACACTGGATGCTAATTATACTTCAATATATAGACAAGAAGTCATCCCTGAGATTCAGAGAGATTCAAATACACAAATCAAAAGAATACCCTGCGTTCTAGGAAAATTTGACAGAATACTCCATAAACACTTAAAGCAGGTTATGCACAAAGTTGTAAGGAACGTTAAGACTTGTCCACATCTCTCATAGCATATTCAATGCCAGAAACCAATGGAGCAGTGGCTCTGCTGCATTGATAGGCACTAGCCACATAATGGTGATTTAAATTTAAATTGATTTAAGTTATACAAAATTAAAACCAGTCTCTCAGTTATATAAGCTCAGTAACCTCATGTTTGGACATTTATTTAGAAAGTTAGAATTGCAATTCAAGGGACACAGATTTAGATAGAAACCTGACTCCTGTTCCTTGTATTTTCTATCAATTTTAGCTAAAATTTAAGATTTAATTTTCATCTTTATATTTTTTCTTTTGTGTGAATTATTTAAAGTAAACCTGTATAATTTTACAGAAACAATTATTTCTCTTTTTTAAAAAAAGCTGGGTGTACATACTCTAATGTTAACATTGATCATTGAAATTGTTTTTCTTTACTTTTTTCCCCTCAGGCCTTTAAATTCCTCTGTATAACAGGTGAACTCCAAATCATAAGCTAAAGGTGATGAATGTTTGATGGAGGAGCATATGCAGGGGGAAAAAATGACTCAATAACTGTACTATTCACAGCCAAGCCAAACCATCTCATTGAAATTGTTGAGAGGAAATTAATTTTGTAGTATTAGTTAATAATCTCAAATGTATAAAATAGTATTGATACTATCTTTATATGGGCTGTCTTTGATTTTATAGCTTGTTCTCCCTTGACTTAATATGGGAAGGAGTACCGAATTGATAAATAATTATAATTTGGTTTTTCATATTGGTCTTCTCCTCTACATGATAAAAATGACTGGCTCCCTGTCAAATTTTAGTATTATAATAATGTAATAAGTTGATAAAACTTCTTGTTGGCAAAATCAACTCTTTATGTTTCTTTTAAACAAATGAGAAAAGAAATGTGCAGTCAAGAATATTCTATCCAGCAAAGTTGTCATTCAGAATAGAGAGTGAGAGAAAGACTTTCCCAGACAAAAACTATAGTAGGAGTTTATGACCACTAAACCAGCCCTACAAGAAATATTAAAGGAGACTCTTTGGGAAAAAAGGAGCAAATGCAATAAAGACTAGAAAGGAACAGAGAACATCACCAGAAACACCAGCTTTACAATGGCACTAAATTCATATCTAACAATAATCACTGCAAATACAATGAAATATTACTCACCTATCAAAAAAAAAACTTGCCATTTGCAACAACATGGATGAAGCTAAAGTGTATTATGCTAAGTGAAATAAGTCAGAGAAAGACAAATAACCATATGATTTCACTCATGTGGAATTTAAGAAACAAAATGGATAAACCTATAGGAAGGAAAGAGAGAGGGAAGCAAGCCATGACACTCTTAATGATAGAGAACAAACAGGGTTGATGGAGGAACGTATGTGGGGATGCATTAAAATGGGTGGTAGGTAATATATGTTAATTTAAAAATTTAAAAAAAAAATAAATGGGTGATGGGCATTTAAGAAGGGCACTCGTTATGATGAGCACTGGGTGTTATGTGTAAGTGATGAATCACTTTATAAATTATACTCCTGAAGCGAGTATAGCACTATATGTTAACTAACTGGAATTAAAATAAACATTTGGGGGAAAAAATGAGAGAAGAGCATGTGGTATCAGTGATGATGAATATATAGGAAGCTGTCTAGTCATTCAATGCTAAGGAACACATGACAAACTTTGACAGCTAAGGATTGTACTCCCCAACTTTGGCTGAGTGTCATTCTTTATGGAGGGTCTAGGAAAAGATCTATGAATCAAACATAAAATTATCAACACCATTTTTAGAAAAACAATTCTAATACATAATCCTGCCATGATTTGTCTCACAAATACAGACGTAGGAGCAAAACCTGATTTCTACCAGCTTTTTCCATGTGATCCTTGATATGTTAGCCAGTGAGTCTGTTTAGTCCTCTAGTGCTGTTGGATCTAGGCCATACTTAGGTCAAGCGACCTGTGAGGGTAATGCACAGGTACAGGGGCCATGCCAAAAAAGAGGACAGCTTATTAATTTATCAGGCTGGAGAAAATGCTGCTAAGAGAAAGAAGTGGTGATAAGAATCCAGAGCATGAAAATAATAGTCTAGAGCAAATGATCTTTAAGCTAACAGAAGAGGATCTCGAGAAATAAGAGTGCTGGGTAGTAGAATGGCAAGAAGATGAAATGACGTTTACCTAGATTTAGAAAGTCTCAGTATCCCAAGACAGCACTCCCAAAGGACTTGGCAGGTCTTAACCCAGCCTAGCCTGACAGTGTTTACCATTAGTAAACAGGGTAGCATCATCTATCCTTTTCCTCATAGGCAAAGGAGCAAGACAAAAGCTGCTGTATGGTGCACACCTCTTTGGTGTTTAACTTTCTGGTATTAAAAACAAAAACAAGGGGCGCCTGGGTGGCTCCGTGGGTTGGGGCCTCTGCATTTGGCTCAGGTCATGATCTCTGCGCCTGGGAATCTGGCCCCACATCGGGCTCTTTGCTCAGCGGGGAGCCTGCTTCCTCCTCTCTCTCTGCCTGCCTGCCTCTCTGCCTACTTGGGATCCCTCTGTCCCTGTCAAATAAATAAATAAAATCTTTAACAAAACAAAAAACAAAAAACACTAAGCCAAGAAACAAAAGCAGAGATGAATCTCTCACTGAGATGATAAACTCTCATGACATGGAATATGAGGATATTAAAATAAGCTGTTCCAGCCATCCAGCATATGCATGAATTTTTTTCAGCTACCATTTTCTCCAGCTGTGAGCACTGTCTCACTGAATGAGGTAAAGGTTAATAAGTGGCTGTTGGATGCTTTCCATGACAAGTCCTCTCTCCCAGTGATTTCTCTGTGACTATCCCTGTGCTCTTCCCAGAATTCAAAGTCATCTGTCTACAACATAGAATATTTTCACAAAGACAGCAAGGCTGAAGGGCTTTTGTGTGTTTAAAGTGATGTGAGGTTTGGAGAGAGTTCTTTGGCTCTCAGAAGAATTGAAGAGTTAAACTTACTGGTTTGCTTCTTAATAAGAGGCAAAAAAATATAACTACTAATATTTATTATGTTTATCATTTATCAAGTATCTAATATAATAAAATGTAATTATATAATATGCTATTAATAATAATATAATAATAAATAATATAATAAGTAAATGTTTACTGGAATAATAAATAAAATGCTATCTTCTAGCGCTGTTCCTACATATTTTTTTTTTATTTTCAGCATAACAGTATTCATTATTTTTGCACCACACCCAGTGCTCCATGCAATCCATGCCCTCTATAATACCCACCACCTGGTTCCCCCAACCTCCCAACCCCCCGCCATTTCAAACCCCTCAGATTGTTTTTCAAAGTCCATAGTCTCTCATGGTTCACCTCCCCTTCCAATTTCCCCCAATTCCCTTCTCTTCTCTAACTCCCCATGTCCTCCATGCTATTTGTTATGCTCCACAAATAAGTGAAACCATATGATAATTGACTCTCTCTGCTTGACTTATTTCACTCAGCATAATCTCTTCCAGTCCTGTCCATGTTGCTACAAAAGTTGGGTATTCATCCTTTCTGATGGAGGCATAATACTCCATAGTGTATATGGACCACATCTTCCTTATCCATTCGTCTGTTGAAGGGCATCTTGGTTCTTTCCACAGTTTGGCGACCATGGCCATTGCTGCTATAAACATTGGGGTACAGATGGCCCTTCTTTTCACGACATCTGTATCTTTGGGATAAATACCCAGGAGTGCAATTGCAGGGTCATAGGGAAGTTTTATTTTTAATTTCTTGAGGAATCTCCACACTGTTCTCCAAAGAGGCTGCACCAACTTGTATTCCCACCAACAGTGGGAGAGGGTTCCCCTTTCTCCACATCCCCTCCAACACACGTTGTTTCCTGTCTTGCTAATTTTGGCAATTCTAACTGGTATAAGGTGATATCTCAGTGTGGCTTTAATTTGAATCTCCCTGATGGCTAGTGATGATGCACATTTTTTCATGTGTCTGAAAGCCATTTGTATGTTTTGATTGGAGAAGTGTCTGTTCATATCTTCTGCCCATTTTTTGATAGGATTATCTGTTTTGTGTGTGTTGAGTTTGAGTTCTTTATAGGTCCGGGTTATCAACCTTTTGTCTATACTGTCATTTGCAAATATCTTCTCCCATTCCATGGGTTGCCTCTTTGTTTTCTTGACTGTTTCATTTGCTGTGATGAAGCTTTTGATTTTGATGAAGTCCCAAAAGTTTATTTTCGCTTTTGTTTCCTTTGCCTTTGGAGACATATCTTGAAAGAAGTTGCTGTGGCTGATATCGAAGAGATTACTGCCTATGTTCTCCTCTAGGATTCTGATGGATTCCTGTCTCACTTTGAGGTCTTTTATCCATTTTGAGTTTATCTTTGTGTATGGTGTAAGAGAATGGTCGAGTTTCAATCTTCTACATATAGCTGCCCAGTTTTCCCAGCACCATTTATTGAAGAAACTGTCTTTTTTCCACCATATATTTTTTCCTGTTTTGTCGAAGATTATTTGACCATAGAGTTGAGGGTCCATATCTGGGCTCTCTACTCTGTTCCACTGGTCTTTGTGTCTGTTTTTATGCCAGTACCATGCTGTCTTGGTGATCACAGCTTTGTAGTAAAGCTTGAAATCAGGTAACGTGATGCCCCCAGTTTTATTTTTGTTTTTCAACATTTCCTTAGCGATTTGGAGTCTCTTCTGATTCCATACAAATTTTTGGATTATTTGCTCCAGCTCTTTGAAGAATACCGGTGGAATTTTGATCGGAATGACATTAAAAGTATAGATTGCTCTAGGCAGTATAGACATTTTAACAATGTTTATTCTTCCCATCCAAGAGCATGGAATGGTCTTCCATCTTTTTTGTGTCTTCTTCAATTTCTTTCATGAGTGTTCTGTAGTTCCTCAAGTACAGATCCTTTACCTCTTTGGTTAGGTTTATTCCCAGGTATCTTATGGTTCTTGGTGCTATATTAAATGGAATCGATTCTCTGTTCCTACATATTTTCTTAGTCTTTGACTTCAGATACCTAAGTTTCTGTGCTTCTATCTTCTATGCTTCCTCCCTTAACCAACCATTAAATATACACTATATTAGGTTTATCCTGCTGCCTCTTTGGTTTGAAAAGAAGGAATAAAAACAGAACTGTACTTGGAGTTTGGTTGGAATGGGAGATTTTTGTATTTTACCTTGCATAATATAGTCTCTAGACTTAGACTTTTAAAAATATTAACAGAGTCATGACACAAAAAAAATGCAGAGGGACTATTACAGATTAAAAGAGGGCAAAGAGATATAATAACCAAATGTAACCATAAACCTGAATTTGATTTTGGACAGTAGTAATCCATTTGGGGCCCTTTTAAGGGAATTTGAATGGGAGCTACATATTCAATGACACTGTGGAATTAAACTATTTAAGCGTGATAATGGCATTTAATTACATGGAACAGTTCCTTGTTCTCAGGAAATGCATGCTGAAATATATAGTACTGAAATGTCATGTCTGCAGTCTACATTCAGATGGTTCAGAAGATATCTGTATATCCAAAGAGAAGGAACGAAAGCAAATGTGGCAAAATAGTGATGAATGAATATAGCTGAAATCATACTATTTCAGCTCCTCTGTAGATTTGAAAATTCTGATAACTGAAAAGCTAAAGGAAACTTTTGCAGGATGTAAATGATAGACTAGGTGCTTTATGTTTTGTATTTTCAACTGCCTCAGATATGCATCTAGCACATTAACTGGGTATTAACTGGTTAAATTCTCTAAGAAAACCCAAAGACTTCTAAGCAAATTATTCAGTCACACAGAGTATTAAAAAGCCTATGGCTTGAACACAGCTTTTAAAATCTGCTATCTTCCTGTCTCTAAGGAAGTGTCCTTCCTGTGGCAAGATAGGGTAAATTATACCCAGCATTAAAAGCATAGATAAAGAAACAAACATGAATGGACTCTTAGACATGCCTATTACAATGTCACTTTAAAAATTGAGGCTTAATTTTTGAGTTTAAACAAACCTGAGCTTCTGCCTCCTCTTCTCTCACTTCCACAGTATTTTTCAGTATTATATGCTACTAAACCCCACTTTTTTCCCCAGGTGTTTAAAGCAAGTTAACATCATATTAGTCTCAGTTTTGCTACAATATGACACATGAAAAGCAAGCTGCGTAGAGCTATAGAGAAAACGTTTCACATTTTTACTTAATTCTTCTAGCTTGATCCACCAACACATTTGATCATTCAACTTCTTAAAGAGTATGTTGGAGTGCAGCAGATGTAGGCAATGATCACTCTGATTAAAATGTCCACTTTCTACTGTGTCTATGCACACATTGCACAGATAAATACTCATTTCTTTTCTGCTGACTATAGCATGTACTGATTTTCCAATCAACTGTAACAGAATATGGGACACATCTTGGGTGTGTTCCATCTCTACCGCATCCTTTCCTGGATTACAGCTCCCCGTGGTTGCAGGAATAAAACAGATGAATGTGTATACCTAAGGTTATTAAAAACAGTGCAGGTAGTCAAATACCAGAATCACTGCTCTTTTTTGCTAAGTATTTTGCTAAATATTCCTCTACACGCATTTATGGTTATATTAAAGAACATAACATGGAGGACATGGGGAGATGGAGAAGAGAAGGGAGTTGGGGGAAATTGGAGGAGGAGACGAACCATGAGAGACTGTGGACTCTGAGAAGCAAGCTGAGGGTTTTGAAGGGGCGGGGTGTGGGAGGTTGGGTGAGGCTGGTGGTGGGTATTATAGAGGGCATGTATTGCCTGAAGCACTGGGTGTGGTGCATAAACAGTGAATTCTGGAGCACTAAAAAGAAATTTTTTTGACTGTATCAACCCATTACCTAATAAAAACTATAGAAAATTGGATCCCTTATTTATTGGCATTGTCCTCATAGATGCTGATACTTTTATGTTTTTCAGTAGTTATTCTGCTTGTCCTCAAATCTTTGGTTTTTCTTTATTATTTTGATCAGTCATAGAGGTCATATATATGGGATTTTTTTCCTGATCTTAAACATTATATAGTTCCTCATCATATATTACTAAGCTTTAAAATAGTAATATCATCTGTTTGAGAGCTAGGTTAACCAAGAAAGGGATTAGAGTTCAAAATGAACCACCTCTTTAGACAGGGAACTGACCGGCTGAAACTAACAGAAATAATATGAAGTGAAACTGGTAGCAGAATTGAAAAGAAATTAATTTAAGAAACCTTACCAGTTTTCCTTTTTTATGTGTAAAAGTATACTAAGTAAATTCTATAATAAGTATAGACTTGTAAAATATTATTTGGGATTCTTAAAAGATAAAAGTACTCTATAACTGGCATATAAATACATTTTGAGTGTCTGTTTAAGAAATAGTTCATTTTCAAAGGTGGTACAAACTAGTGTCTTTCAAGTATAGGTCTACACACTGGCTGTATCAGGACCACCACTCGTGTAGCTTTCAAAGTGTGCAGATTTTTCAAACTCATTTACAGATATTTAGAATTCATTAAGCCAGAAATAGATCGTCTTAATCAGTGTGTTTACAAAACTCCCAACCATAGTCATCTTTGGGAACTACAGTTTTAAGCATTTCCAAGGTTATGTTGTTTATATTATTGTATTCATTTACTTAGTCATATTTTTAAAAATATCCATTGGGATTTTTGTTTGTTTGTTTGTTTGTTTTGTTTTTAAAGATTATTTATTTATTTATTTGACAGAGAGAGATCACAAGCAGGCAGAGAGGCAGGCAGAGGGAGAGGAGGAAGCAGGCTCCCTGCTGAGCAGAGAGCCCGATGTGGGGCTCGATCCCAGGACCCTGAGATCATGACCTGAGCCGAAGGCAGCAGCTTAACCCACTGACCCACCCAGGCGCCCCATTGGGATGTTTTTTATTGCAGATAATAGAAAACTACATTCTGCGTTTATTTATGGCTTAAATAATAAAGGGGATTTATTGGCTCAGGTACCTGAAAAGTACAGAAATAGGATATATTTCAGGAAAAGTTTGATTTGGGTTCCGACATGTTGCATTAGGCATGAGTCTGAAGGTTCTGCTCTGCTTGTCATTTTTTAAAAAGATTTATTCATTTATTTAAAAAGTCAAAAATCTAAAATAAATAAAAATTATTCATTTTGGAGAACGAGCACGTGTGAGAAGTAGGGGAAGGGGCAGAGCTGGCGGGGAGAGAAAATCCTCAGGCAGGCTCCTCGCTGTGCACAAAGCTGGATGAGATCCAGAGATCATGACCTGAGTCAAAAATCGAGAGTCAGCCACTCAACTGACTGAGCTACCCCAGGCACCCTTCTGCTTCTCATTTTTTATCCTTAGGAGGTTTTTCTCATTGTGTTAAAATGGCTAACAAGTGAGCCTTGTACCTACTTATAATATCCAGAATAAGAAGCTATAACCCATAATTTCCAGTAAAAGTTTCGAGAGTCACACTATTTGAGCAAACCTGAACCAGCCACCACAGCGCAAATATGTGATTGTGCTCTTTGGCTTAAACCCCACCAATCAGGGCCTTACTGTGGGGTTAAGGATGGGGATAATTCCTATTGTATGACCACTATGTAATGAAGGAGAGAAAATAGATCTCGATGTAACAACCATAAAATCTACTCTAAAGTATTATAGAGATGAACTGTAACTCAGCCAGGTCTAAAATTATATTGTCTTAATGAAGTACTAATTTATGATTTAATATTTTTCAGTTTCTTACATTTCTAGTAAAATATGAAGAAAGTACTAATCTTAGAGCAAAAGGTAGATTTTTAGACGACTCATCAGTAAATAACCTGTGGGAGATAAATACCTCTCATATATATAAATGAACTATGGTATGGATTAAATGCTTGCTTTCTAGTGGTGGGAGGGGCAGGCATGTATTGTTTTCTTATTGATGACCTCTTCCAGTATTTTACTATGAAAGTCTTCAAGCATACAAAAGCTGAGTTGTACAGTGAACATCTACCACCTCCATTCTGAAATTAATATTTTTATATATTTCTTTTATTGTAGCTTTATTAAATACTTACCCATCTACCACTGAAGGTGTCTTATTTTTTGGTGCATTTCAGAGTAAGTTAAAGTAAAGTAGTTATACTCTGTCCCTAATCACTTAAGCATGCACATCTTTAGGTTTTTGATGACCTTTTGACTAAGAGAACGCATACATGGAACTCTATAGCGTAAGGCTTTAATATGAATTAGATTATTATAACCATCATGAAGGTAATTGCTAAAATAATTACTGAAAGATCCAAGAGTGGAAGTGAATTTAAGCTTTTTATGAGTATTACTTTATGTTCTCTTAATACAGAGTTTTCTTTTATCGCAAGACAAAAAGGTATATATTTAAGGTCTGTTCACTGAAATTACAGAATTACCAAACTTGTTGATGTGTTGGAGTTCTTTAAGTTTGTCAGTTACCTAATTAGTTTTGCTTAGGAAACCACTTAACTGGCAATCTGTTGTTGTTATCAGCTAGACCAAAAGAAAACATCCAAGAAAACCCAGGTTACTTGGTAAATTTATTAGGATAGCTGACATTTTCCCACCTGCTTATCAGAAAGAACCATGTGGACTTGCTTGAAAATAGAAAGCTATAAAAATGTTTGCAGAAAAGAATCTTAAACATTAGGTAATCAAATAAACTGTCTCAAAAGTGAAATTCAGTTGCCCACTTTTTAGAATATAATAGTTAACTGGGTATTTTTTTGGCATTGTAAATGTGTTTAGTTATCTTTATTAAGGACCCTAAAGAGCTTTGAATCAATATATTTAAATGAGAGCCCATTTGCAGAACATAAAAACCATGGACTTTTAGATAAAATGTTATTTATATATTTTATTAAATAGCAGTTAGGAAATCTCTCAGATTACTTTAGTTTTTGAAATACCAGCTATATTCCCTTAAAGTAGACTTAAATCAGAATACCTAATGCAGAGCTTTCCAGCTGGTGTGTCTGTCACACTGGTATGCTTGCTACTAATGTGTGACAACTGTGCAGGTATGGGGTTACTGCTAGAGCACAGAGCTGCTTAATTATCCTTCCTTTGCCTTCAGTTTGTCCTTACAAATTGTTACTTGGGTATGTGTGTGTTTCTGTGTGTGTACAGAAAATGGTTTAATGGGCATCAGAGGATTTTTTGGGTAAACTTTTGACTTTCTATATATAAAAGCTTTTCAGAAGAACCCTTTTATTAACCTTATATATGGTTATATTTAAATTTAAAGGAACAATTATATGCAGTTATGTTAGTCAAATGTATAAAGTTTTTCTCTTTGAAATTCTGCCTTTTTTCTATAATGAATAGAAATTCAAGGAACACCTGGGTTTTTTAGTAATAAATTCTTAAAGAGGGCTTCTTTGATTTTCACAAATACCTTTCAGGAGTCTTTTTGTTCCCCCTAAGTTAAAACATTCCTTTTCTTTATTGTAAAATTTCTCAATTGCTCTGTTTTTTGTTAAATACTGCCTTTCCTCTAAAGAAATCAAGGTGTAAAATTTTTGGCTAAACCTTACTACAATCCACCTTTGGAGAAAACAGATCTTTGGAGTCACTTAGTCACTTTTTGTAAAACAGGTTTAGTGATTCCTATCATGCCAAATTTTTATTTCATACATGTTTCCTTATAGGAAAGAATTGGTATTAATTCTGGTTATGGTCAGTTGACAGCCTTTCAAACCTAAAGTATTTTGCATTCTTGAATGACTGTCTCACCACGTTAGAACTTACCTTAGACTTTGTCATTTTATTCACCCTGAGAATTTTATTTTGTCCTGTATGATATTCATGCTATGGGATATCCACAATCCTTCAGAACTTCACCTTCACTGGGAACCAGATTTAAAGGCAACTTTTGTAAATCCGATTTCAGCCCACAAATATCTGGCCTTTCCGTCTCATCCACAAGGATTTCTTCCTAGTAGTTGATTGCACTTTCCATTTAATTAATGATTTCAAGGCAATTAATATGGCATGATGCTAAAATTAGACTCAAAGACCATCAAAGAAGACAGCTGAACACATACCCGAAGGAGTGATTCTCATCAAATTAGTCCCCTTTGGAAATATATCTACCTACTCAGTTGTAGCTGTTCTTCCTCACGTCACATAATGGGATTTGGAAAATACAGTCTTTAAAAATAACGGCCTGGGCGGAGTGCCTGGGTGGCTCAGTGGGTTAAGCCTCTGCCTTTGGCTCAGGTCATGATCTCAGGGTCCTGGAATCAAGCTCCGCATCGGGCTCTCTGCTCAGCAGGGAGCCAGCTTCCCCCTCTGTCTCTGCCTGCCTCTCTACCTACTTGTGATCTCTGTCTGTCAAATAAATAAATACAAATCTTTAAAAAAAAAAATCTGGAGATGTCAAAAATAATTCATTTTCATCCTCTGATAATCCCTATGTCTTTGTTTTTTGGTTTTGGGTTTTTGGGGTTTTTTTGAGAATGAGAGAGGGAAGGAGAGAGAGAGAGCACAAGTAGGGGGAACAGCAGATGGAGAAGAGAAGTAGACTGCTGGCTGAGCAGGGAGTCCTGGGCAGACTCAATCCCAGGACCCTGGGATCATGACTGGGGCGGAAGACAGACGCTTAACCAACTGAGCTACCTGGACGCCCAGCCCTATGTCTTAAAATTCACATTTGTTTTCAAATGGTAAAGGAAAAGGCAGCTTCTTCCCTCCCAATCTGTATGCCTGGAAAATGATCACACTATGGTTCTGGATCTAGCTGTTAGTATTGGAACACCTTTTAATTAGCTATATCTAGGACTCCCAATATACATTCCTATGTTAATTAAATAGAAGAGATTCAGAGCTCTCCTTCCCCTTTTAAGAGTGGTTTGCAGAACCTTTCTTTTTTCTCTTCTGTGTTCACCAAGCAAAAGCTGATTCCCAGTGTAGCTGTGGGAAGCTTACTACCTTCTCAACTAGACGTTGAATCCCTTATGGTATGGATAGAAAATCTTTTGTGCTCAAGGTAACTAGAATGCCTTTGAAATTCTAGGGTAGTTTTTTCACTCTAGACTCATTCAATTGTTGGTTTCTAGGAGTGTCTCCAGAAGTACATTTTATAAGTTGTATGTGTTGTAAACAGCTTCCACTAAGCATTATTTAGAAGTACTTGGTATAGTTTACTATAAATTACTTTCCAGAGATAGTTTGAGAACAGATTATTTCAGAATTTAGCCATTTAAAGGATATGCCCTTATCCTGTCCTCTATCTTCAAATATTTGAGTACATGCTGTGAAATTTGTCTTTTGTTTTTGGTTTGTTTTATTGTCACAAAACAGAAAGAAGAAGGAAAGCTTCAAGGACAGCTTAACAAGTCTGATTCTAACCAGTATATTAGGGAACTGAAAGATCAGATAGCAGAGCTGAATCATGAGGTAAGTGATAAATTTTGATCTTCACATATTTCTTTCTTCCTTCCTCTGTATTGTAACAACACTGTATTACTGGTTTATTACTGGTTATGACTGACTCTTTTATGATAAATATTATCTGTAGATCACTGATTATAATTAAATAATATTTTAGAAATTTGTCTTTAGTAAGAATTGTTCTATTCCAATATTGAGAATTAATTTTCCTCAAACCTTTTCATGATCTAAAAATGCTCAATTAATATTTGCACAGCAAATTTTTTTTTATTGTGATCTAAAAATCTTTGATAGTTTGTCCAGGTGTCATTAAGTTACTTCAATTAAACTTAAGTTTTCTTTATACTTTTAAAATAGGTTTGTGTTATTCACCGTTGTAGATAGAGGGAAGTCTTTTTACTCTTGTCTTCTTATTCCCTTACGGTGGTATTACTGAGATTGCAAAAAAGGATACTTGCCTAATATCAGTTAACAGATTTCTTAGTATCTAAACACTTTTTAAACTGGCACTACCTTGAATCTGTGAGATTCAACTCATGAAATTGACAAATACTATAATTATTAAGTACTCCAAGTAATTCAAATTAATGTGTTTGATTAGAGAGATACTTTTTGTTAATGTGGTTCTAGGTCAGTTTCCTTGTCCTTTATTATTTTCTAATGATAAGAACTTATCCAAACATTAATATAAAAGCATGTTTCTTATCTTGAATTATTTGTACAATAAGGTTTATTCACAATGATAAGATTTGAGTGGGTAATACAACCTCATTTGTTAAGAAAGAAACTCATTTTGACCCCTAAATTAATTTAAACCTCAAAGGAAAAAGTTTGGACATTACTCTTTCCTGGTATTACACCCTTCAGTTAAAGCTGGGTGTTTTGGGTAATACCTCCCAGAGATAGTCAATCTAAGTTAAGTTCTGAATGGAGAAACAAAACAGTAACAAAAATGATAAATCTTAAATATGGTTTAATGTGACTTATCCTGAAATTTTGGGGGTCATTCCTGTGATTTTTCAACCATGATAGCATTTAAGGGATTCAGGATTATGTATAATCTTTACTTATTTGTGTGCAGTTTTTATAATCTGTTCTGATCTAATAACCATGTGTAAAAGAACAAATTATAAATAAGATGTTCTAGAAATTCTTATTGTTTTGAGAACCCTAGGAATTATTCCTTGTGTTCAAAAGCTTTTCTCAAAGGAATTTTTGACTACAATAAAGCCATCTTCCCTTTATAATTTTGACTTAGAGTGATTAGGAAGCTTTAATGTTGCTGAATTAAGAAAATTGTATGGGGATTGACCTTATTTCCAAGACTCATCTAAAAATCAGCCAACATTAATTTTGCCTGTCATGTACCTTAACTAAAAATAAGGATAATCTCCTCATCAGGACTGTCAGAAAATGGTTTATGAGAGGTCTCACTCTAATGTCACTTCTGTAGTATGGGCTGTGAAAGTAATCTTTTCTGTTGCATGAACATGGAAAGAAAATTAACTGAATAGAATTTTCTACTGTTAAAGTCAAGGGCTAGATTGTGTAAAGTAAAAACTAGAACAGTTTGTGATGAGATGCTAATTGTGTTATTCAAAGTACGCAGGTCCTGGGCTTAAGTAGGCCCCAGTGAGAAAATGTGTAGAAAAGAGGGTAAGTACAGTGCAGCTGGGGACCACACAAGAGTGCAGAGGTGAGAGTAAGCCAGCGTGGGTATGGGATTTAGAGGCCAGACTCGATTAAAAATTAATGTGATTAGGTGGTGGGAAGTGAGGGCAGAGTGAATAGAACCAGCTTATGGTGAATCTTCAAAGCTAGACAAGATTAAATTTACTAGATAAAATGAAATCATTATAGGTCTTCAGTTAGGGGTTGCTATTCATTATGTTTTCAGAGCAGGTTTTAGTACATTGACCTGTTTCAAAGTTTTACAACTAAAGAAAGGTTAAGTGAAAACAAATGAAATTTTAAACCAAGATAATGGTTGTAAGTGCACTAACTATCCATATACTATTGGTTAGACCAGCTTCTTAAGAGGGTTACATAAAGTATCACTTTCTTATTCTAGTGATTTTCGTTCTTGTGCTATAGCACTTCACACTGAAGAAAAAAGCCCATAACCAAAGACAGTCTAATCTCTCCAACTTAACTTTTGCCCTCTGTGTTAGAATTTGCCAGAGTCTTTAGCTTTCAACAAAAAATTAACTTTCAGATATTAAGGTTATATGTGAACATGTGACTGTTTAGTAGTCACTCTATTATACTTCTTAAAATGTTGAAGGAAATGTTGAGAGAAACTTTGCAGGTCTATAATAGAACAATAGTAGTTACTGTTTATTGAAGACCCTCTATTGGTCAGGCATTATGTCAGATACTTCACATATACTATTACTAACCCTCATCATATTCCCACATGATGGTAGTATTCTCAGTTGAATAAATAGGAAAACAGAGTCACAATAATTAAGTAACTTGCCCTGGTTATACAAGTAGTAAATGGTTGAGGCAGGATTGAATCGAGTTTGGCCTATCCTTTTTTTTTTTTTTAAAGATTTTATTTATTTATTTGACAGAGAGAAATCACAAGTAGATGGAGAGGCAGGCAGAGAGAGAGAGAGAGGGAAGCAGGCTCCCTGCCGAGCAGAGAGCCCGATGCGGGACTCGATCCCAGGACCCTGAGATCATGACCTGAGCCGAAGGCAGCGGCTTAATCCACTGAGCCACCCAGGCGCCCCGGCCTATCCTTTTCTGTGCTGTTTACAGACATTAGATTAGAACACATGTCACCAATATTTAAAAATCTAAAGAATGGCACTTAATGACAATATTTTAACTGTGTTGTTCCTCCCTGAAACATTAGAAGTGAATTCTGCAATTGACCTAGCACCCAGAGCTTCCTCTCCCTCCCTGTCAGCGTTGCAAATGGAGATTTACCTTCACTTACTGCAGTGTACCGTGATCCATCCGACTGCTCTGACTTCTGACCCCAGAAGTTCCTACTGTCACCACCTAGCTAATAATGCTCTTAATTTTACCTGCTTCACATAAGGATGTTTTAACTTGGAGCCTCTTACACCCTGCTGAGACCCTCCTAGAAGCCACTGTAGAAATGCTTGCTGCCCCAGATCTGGCAAGAGCCTTGGTTAAATCTTCCTCTCTCTGTACATCCTGTCCTCATGGCATACATAGAAAAGAACTTGGATCCCAGTTCAAGTCTTTCCTTATTCCATCTTCCCCACCTCCTGCCCTCCCAACCATCTATCATTATATCACCTACTAGGCGCTGTGTTTAGAACTAAAGATACAGACTGAAACACAACTCCTATCCCCCAAGGGGCTCACAGCCTAACAACAGAGATCAGTATTCAAATAAATTATAGTACATAATGAAAAATACTGCATTATAGCAGTTATCATTCATTTAATAGTTGCTCTGTACCAGAAACTGTCCTAAATGTTATATTTATATCGCTTCTTCACGACATTCCTATGAAATAGGAAGCATCGTCATTATTTGTGTTTTGCATGTAATAAAACTAAGGTTCTGGGGTATTAAATATGGTCTTTCAGTAGTTAGTGATAGAAGTAGGAGATTAGGGGTGCCTGGGTGGCTCAGTGGGTTAAAGCCTCTGCCTTCGGCTCGGGTCATGATCCCAGAGTCCTGGGATCGAGCCCCACGTCGGGCTCTCTGCTCCACAAGGAGCCTGCTTCCTCCTCTCTCTCTGCCTGCCTCTCTGCCTTCTTGTGATCTCTGTCTGTCAAATAAATAAATAAAATCTTAAAAAAAAAAAAAAAAAAAAGAAGTAGGAGGTTAGTTCAGACTATAGGACTCCAAGCCCGTTCATGCACTTAACTACCATATGCTATGCCTCCTTTGAAACATATAGCAATAAAATGGTAACAGCATCTGGGTTGGGTTTTGAAAAATGAGAAGAAATTTGTCACACAGATTGAGCATCAGGAACATATAAGTCAGATACATAAACCAAAATTGTAGGTTCCAGGAATGAATAAGCCATGTACTTTTGCAACATGGGTCTGTCTTCTTATGGCTACTGACCACTGAAGACAAAGAATATTTTCTAAATGCCAGGAAAGGGAAATAGAAGAAGGTAGAAAATTATTCTCATTTAGAAACTAAAAGAAATATACTCAGGACTCATGTAGGTATAGACATACTGAGAAGTATAATCTTATTGTTCACCCAACTCTTTATTACCAGTTGACTGGGGTTCTCTGGGCCCTTTGGAGCCTTGCTGCCTTTTACAGTACTATTGTATAGGAAAATGTATACTAAACAGCTGATCTGAATACATTTTCAAATATAAATTGTGTTTTTACTTGTTCTTGATGTGATATATTCTGGTGGACGTAGGAATAGGTAAATTTATTCCAGTCTAAAGATAATTCACATGCAAAAAATTAAATCTTTTGGTATTAAACAGCTTTGCTGAATTTTTTTTTTTTTTAAAGAGTTTATATATTTGTTTGACACAGAGAGAGAGACAGCGACAGCAGAAACATAAGAGGGGAAGTCGGAGAGGGAAAGCAGGCCTCCCGCTGAGCTGGGAGCCTGATGCAGGCTCAATCCCAGGAACCTGGGATGAGCTGAAGGCAATTGCTTAATAATGACTGAGCCACCCAGGCACACCTGCTTTGCTGAATTTTTGTGTCATAATAGTTTTAATGTGCTTTATGTCCTTACAATCTCAAAAAATTAATTCTAGTCATATTTGCTTAATAAGTTTTATACATAGAGCAAGTTTTCCCTTTTTTCATTAAGCTTGCTAGTGGTAGTTGCTAGACTGGGTGTAAATACTTTGGATGATTATTTTAATCTTCACAATTATCTTGTGAAAATTATTATTCCCATTTTATATATAGTCTCAGAGAGGCCAAATAACATGTCCACAGACACCTATCAGTAAGTAGCAGAAGCTCGAAGCAGGACTTTCATTTGACTGCAAGTTACTAAACTTAGAATATGAAGGCAAACAAAACAAACCATATCTTTTTTTTTTTAATTTATTTTTTTTCCAGCCTAACAGTATTCATTGTTTTTGCACCACACCCAGTGCTCCATGCAATCTGTGCCCTCCCCAATACCCACCACCTGGCTCCCCCAACCTCCCACCCCTCCCCCTCCCCCCTTCAAAACCCTCAGGTTGTTTTTCAGGGTCCATAGTCTCTCATGGTTCACCTCCCCTTCCAATTTCCCTCAACTCCCTTCTCCTCTCCATCTCCCCTTGTCCTCCATGCTATTTTTAAAAAGAAAGAAAAAATCTTTAGAGCATTTTTGTTCATTAATAAATACCCTCCCTTGTTCGAGACATAATGAAGCAAGTTTGTAAATGATGCAAAATAGCAAACTACAATTTTGTGAGACAGAGTAAAGAAAACTATAGGAATGTAATGTAATTTCAAAATGTAATTTCAAAAGACTTTGCTAGTAGGGTAATGTAAAAGCTGTGATAGGAATGCAAAGAAGCTTCCTGATGTGCAGAAAATCAGTGGAAAGAACGCTCCAGGCAGAAGAAACAACTAGTACAAAGACCTTGAGGGAAATGTAGTGGACTTCGTGAGAAATCATACTAAAATGTGGCTTGAGTGTAGTGGAGGGTGGGGAAGAAAATGGTATGAGATAAGATTCAAGAGGTAGTTGAAATCAACTCCTAAATAGCGCTTTATAAGCCAGGATAAATAGACTGTTTTATTCTTGATTCAGTGGGAAGCCTTTGGATGGTTTTAAGCAGAGTGATGTGATCTGATTTGCCCTGCCTGCTGTATGGTGAATCGATTGTAAGAGAGCAAGAATAGAAACAGGGAAATGGAGGCTGTTAATATAGTCTAGGTAAGAGCAAAGGTGGCTTAGAAGGATGAGAGAAGTGGAAATGTTAGCCACATCCTTAGAAGAATGGGAGAAGTGGAATGTATTAAAAGCTAGGTTTTTGAGGTTGAGAACTTGCTGATGGATTGTATGAGAGACATAAGATAAAACAGTCAATGACTCCAGAGATTTTTTTTACTTGACATCTGAATGATTGGTTGGTTACATTTACTGAGGTTGGGAAGGGTAGACTATCAAGACCTCTGTTTTGTTTATGTTAAAATTAAGATTGCTATTAAACATTAAAATGAAAATATGGAGTGGGCAGTGGGTATGTATGATCTAAATAGATATTGGGGCTAAAAACAGGTATAGTAGTTATTGGCCTATAAATGTTATTCATAGGTGAAGGGAAGGGGTTCTAGGAGCAAGTCTGTGGTACTCCTGACCTATCAGATCAAGAGAGCCAATAAAGGAGATCAAAACTACCAGTGAGATGAGAGGGAAACTGGCGACTGTAGATACAGGAGCCCCAGAAAGGAGACTTCAAGAAGAGAGTATTTCAACGTAGTTATTTTAATTAAATTATAAACTTCTCTGATCCTCTTAAAGAATGAATATATTAAGAAAGATATCTTCAGCGTTGTGTTGTTTTTTTTTTTACCGTTTATTAGAGAATGATGGATGATTTATGAAAGAACTTGACAGAAGGAATTGTCTGTCACTGAACAATTACTGAGACCCCCTTCCTGAAGAACTTGAAGAAATATAAGCTATTTCAGGACAAAGTTGGCCAGAAACAAAACTATGTAAAACACGATTATAGGATGCTATAAATAACATACAACCCAGGTAGATGAAGCCAACTTTCATTTAAAGGATAGCTTCTGTGCTCATTCCCAGTACCCAGGGCTTTTGTCATCCTGTCTTTTTTGTTAAGGAGATAGTCTTTGAAGTTACCGTATGTTACAAGAATCTTTTATTTCTACCAGCCAAGTACAAAATTAGGAGTTTGAGTAAATAAAAGGAAATCTAAAGAATGCCCATTCTGAAGTATGCCTTAGAAAATGTTTATATGTGAGAAATCTTTTTTCAGTTCTGATAACTGTTCATGCTTGAGCTATAGATTTAGTAAAGTATCTACCAGAAAGTATTTTGAATGTCCTGTCCATTATTAATATGCTTAATGTGTATACTCCCTTATTAAACTAGAAATTTTTTTTTAAGATTTTATTTATTTATTTATTTATTTATTTGACAGCAAGAGAGAGAACACAAGAACAGGGAGTGGGAGAGAGGAAGAAACAGGCTTCCCTCCGAGCAGGCAGCCCAATGTGGGGCTCGATCCCAGGACCCTGGGACCATGACCTGAGCCAAAGGCAGAGGCTTAACCAACTGAGCCATCCAGGAGCCCCAAAACTAGAATTTTTGAAATGAGGAGCTTTTATAATCAAATGACAGACTACCCTTTTGTAACTGTGTATCTTTTTTTCCTTGCTCTACATTCCCAGTTTAAAAGTAGTTAATAAAATCACTTGAACTTGAATTTATTTATTTTTTAAAGATTTTATTTATTTATTTGAGAGAGAGAGAGACAGAGACAGCAAGAGGGAGCATGAGCAGGGAAGAAAGGGAGAAGCAGAGCTCCAGGCAGGCTTAATCCCAGGATCATGACCTGAGTCAAGGCAATGCTTTAACCCACTGAGCCACCCAGGCGCCCCAAACTTTTTTTTTTTTTTAATATTTTATTTATTTATTTGACAGAGACAGTTCACAAGTAGGCAGAGAGGCAGGCAGAGAGAGAGAGGAGGAAGCAGGCTCCCTACTGAGCAGAGAGCCCGATGCGGGACTCGATCCCAGGACCCTGAGATCATGACCTGAGCCGAAGGCAGAGGCTTTAACCCACTGAGCCACCCAGGTGCCCCCCCAAACTTTTAATAAAGAAGCTTAAAGGCTCATTTAACGTTGATCAAATTTAACATGGATCTTCATCTAGGCATTAAAATCAGAATATCAAAGGTAGAAAGGAACTTAGTAATTCGCTGTAATTATTGGCAGCTTTTTTTTTCCTCTTTATTTCAAACTGAATAATAATATTTTTGTTTAACTATATGCTTATTCTGTATTGCCTGTTCCTACCAGTCTTTATTTCCTTTTAAATCTTGCAAAACTCCAAGGATATTACCTAGTTTACAGAGGATAAGAATGACATTTTTATAAACTGTATTGATAGCAACAGTATACTGATGGAGGAAGAAATAAGGAATAAATACAGTATTCTGTTGATGACTGAATCTTAGTTTTAGAATTATTGTTTAAAAAAATTTCCATAGATGGAAGTTATAAGCTTTCATGCATATTGTTACAGTAAAAAGTGCCCAGTTTCCCAGTGTGGCAATTTTTTTTTAAGATTTTATTTATTTATTTGACACAGAGAAGAGATCACAAGTAGACAGAGAGGCTGACAGAGGGAGAGAGGGAAGCAGTCTCCCCACTGAGCAGAAAGCCCGATGCAGGGCTCAAATCCCAGGACCCTGAGATCATAACCTGAGCCGAAGGCAGAGGCTTAACCCACTGAACCACCCAGGCACCCCCCAGTGTGGCAACTTTTTAATAAAAGAACGTATTCCCTTAAATTTGTTTTTTCTCTAGTTAAAGCAATATAAAATATCATGCAGGAGCTCACACAAGCCTTTCTGTAGGAAAATTGGGTTGTTTTTTTTTTTTACTGCTGAAGGTCTTATGTAGATAATGAGAGATTGTGTTTGTACTCCTCTGAAAATTGCTTTAAGGCTCTTTAAATTAACTGTTTAGTTCTGGCCACCTGGGTGGCTCAGTCATTTAAGTATCTGCCTTCTTGCTCAGGTCATGATCCCAGGGTCCTGGGATCGAGTCCTGTGTCAGGCTCCCTGCTCAGTTGGGAGCCTGCTACACTCCCCCTTACTTGTGCATTGCCTTGCAAATAAATGAATAAAATCTTTTAAAAAATGTTTAGCACTATTTTTAAATCTTAAAACCTCCATTTAACTTCCTATTAAAAATTCATTCTTTTTTTTAATTTTATTTTTTAAGACTTTATTTATTCAAGAGAGGTAGAGAGCAAGCACAAGTAGGCAGAGCAGCAAGCAGAGGGAGGTGGGGACGCAGGCTGAGCAGGGAGCCTGATGCGAGGCTCGATCCCAGGACCGAGACCATGACCTGAGCTGAAGGCAGACAGACAATCTACTGAGCCACCCAGGCACCCCTAAAAATTCATTCTTAATGACTTCTTTAAATTGGTTTTGTTATTCCTATTCCTTTTATATGTGCCGTTTAATCTCAGATATTTTATCTTATTTGAAGTCATAAGATTAAAAAACTGTACAGTGTATAATATTTAATGTCTGCAATAATATTACTGTGTAGAAGACATAAAGCTGAGATTTCAGATTCACATTTTTTAAAGCCAGGTGTGTTCTTAAAGTTTATCTGGTTTTTCACTTGATAAATGAGGAAGCTGAGGGCATAAGCGTTACAGGACTTACCCAAAGTGACACAGCTAGTTGGTGGCAGAGCCAGAACTACTGCCCAGGCATCCTGACTTTTGATCTGCTACATCCCACTGTCCTCCCACAGTCCTGCCGACCCATTTAATTGTCACACGTTAGATGTAGTGAATTAAATTAAATTAATTACTTCTCTCAGATGGGAACCTAACGTCTACTTAGTAGAACTCTGCTACCACCTAGTATTCTTTACTTTTCTTCAGCATCAGGTTCTAGATTTCTCTTCCATCTGAAACTGGGGAATTGGTGTGACTTGACCCTAGAGATTCTACTTCAGTTTCCAGTAGGTGCTACTAAAATCTTAACTTTTAAATATTAGTTGATTTTCTGAAAACAGAGGCAACTGAGATTTTCTAGCCAAATTTGACATTCCCAGAAACATAGAACTATATAAAAATAGTTACCCCATTTTAGATATACTTATTATTTAAGAAATACAAGCTTACCCAAGGACATAAATTAGCTCAGCTATTCAATACATTCTGCTACAGGAGTTTATTATTTAACTTGTAACCAAACTTCCAGCAGTTGTTTCTAGGTTAATTTCTTAAAATCTCCAAGACTGTATATCTTTCCATTCATTCTTTGCCTCCAAAAAGAATATCAAACACAGAGGAAAAACTATAATAACACCACACAGGATACGCTACTTTTTATTTAAGACTTTTAGACCACATTCCAGTTTTATGCTATATTCATAGAAGAGGGGCAGTGTTTGACCCAATTATATGCCTCTTTGTATGTATCCTATTCCTACTATAGGTCAAAAAAGATGTTTAAATTTGCTGATGAAAATAGGTGTTTCTGATGATGATAAATTCATTGAAGAACTAGAGTTGAATCCTCAGAACATGACAAAAAAGGTCCAGTAGAAGAGGGTAAGGTGAGATAATGAAATCACTTAAAAATGGGAAATTAAAAGTAAAAAACAAGGTAAGAGAAGGAATTAGACCCTAGAGAGGATGAGATACCCAGGAAAGAAGCCTCTTCGGGGCATTGACTACGGAAGGATAAGCCTTAAGAGAGTTTTAGGATAAAATCTGGGTGAGCAGCCAAATTAGAGACTATAGAATCAATCAGAAATGAGGGATTTGGGCGCCTGGGTGGCTCAGTGGGTTAAGCCGCTGCCTTCGGCTCAGGTCTTGATCTCAGGGTCCTGGGATCGAGTCCCGCATTGGGTTCTCTGCTCTGCGGGGAGCCTGCTTCCTCCTCTCTCTCTCTCTGCCTGCCTCTCTGCCTACTTGTGATCTCTCTGTGTCAAATGAATAAATAAAATCTTAAAAAAAAAAAAAAAAGAAATGAGGGATTTGAATCTGGTACTCAGAACTGAAGGACAAAATAAATAACTTTAAGAGACTATTAAGAGACTATGGGCTATTTTTCTGATATTGTGCTATGCAAAGTACAGTATAGTCTTACTCTCAAGGAATTTACAATCTGCTGGGGGAAAGTGGAACACTTAATTTAACAAAGACTATATGGTTGATATTGATAGTGAGTACTTAATAGTTCAGAAATGGGAGATAACAACAGCACATAATTTTGCTTGTTTTATTTTTTAAATTTTTTTATTTTTTTAAATATTTTATTTATTTATTTGACAGACAGAGATCACAAGTAGGCAGAGGCAGGCAGAGAGAAAGAGAGGAGGAAGCAGGCTCCCCGCTGAGCAGAGAGCCTAATTTGGGGCTCGATCCCAGGACCCTGGGACCATGACCCAAGCTGAAGGCAAGAGGCTTTAACCCACTGAGCCACCCAGGCGCCCCAATTTTGCTTATTTTAATTAAGGGTTGTTATACTGTCCTTGATGCTTAGGGACAGGCTAAACTGTGAGTTCCTTGAGGCAAAGACTATGCCTTAGTCAGCCTTATATTTCTAAGAGTCTTTCAAAAATCCTAACACAGTAGGATGATCACTATCAGTTCACAGTACTATGAACTCCTGGATTCAGTCAGTTCTCTTGGTAATCAGATTGTCCTGAATTTGACCAGTGGAAAGTCTTTCAAACATCTCTCTCTCTCTTTCTCTTTTCTTTTCCTTTTTTTTTTTTTTTCTGTTCTTCCTTTTCCCTCCCCTTCCCTCCCCTCCCCTCCTTTCTACCCCTCTCCTACTCTCCTCCCCTCCCCTCCTCTCTTCTTTTCTTTTCTTTTTTCTTTCTAAAATCCCATTAGTCTTTGAGCACTTCTGTGTTTTCTGGTACTAAGTGGCAAGTTTTTTTTTGTTTTGGGGGGAGATTTTGTTTTGTTTTAAGATTTTCTTTATTTATTTGAGAGAGAGACACACACACACAAAGAAAGAGACAGAGAGCACAAGCTAGTAGGAGCAGGGAGGAAAGGGAGAAGCAGTCTCCTCTCCAAGCAGGGAGCCTGATGCAGGACTCAATTCCCCAGGACCCTGGGATCATGACCATAGCCGCAGGCAGACGCTCAACCAACTGAGCCACCTAGGCACCCCACTAAGTGGCAAGTTTTTAAATAGTACTTTACAGTAAACAAGAATAGCTAGATTTTCAAATGCATTGTGGTGAGGCAATGCCTATTAGTGCTAATCTATAAATTGCTTAATAAGTGGTTCCAACAATTAGATTGGAAATGTAAGTCATAAAAAACTACTTAAGGGATGGGGTACCTGGGTGGCTCAGTGGGTTAAGGCTCTGCTTTCCGCTCGGGCCCTGATCTCAGGGTCCTGGGATGGAGCCCCCCATTGGGCTCTCTGCTCGGTGGGGAGCCTGCTTCCTCGTCTCTCTCTCTCTTCCTGCTTCTCTACCTACTTGTGATCTCTCTGTCAAATAAATAAATAAAATATTTTTTAAAAAATTTTAAAAACCACTTAAGGGAAACTGGATGTCAAATACCACTTAGATCATGAAAAGTAAAGACAGATAATGAGCATCTTTTTTTTTTTTTTTTTTTAAAGACTGATTGATTTTAGGGAAACAGAGAGTGGGAAAGGGCAAGTGAGGGGAGGGGCAGAGGAAGAAGAAGAGAGAAAATCCTCAAGCAGACTCCTTGCTGAGTATGGAACCTAACTCAGGGCTTGATCTCAGGACCCTGAGATCATGACCTGAGCTGAAATCAAGAGTCAGCCACTTAACCAACTGAACCACCTAAATGCCCCAATAATAAGCATTTCTTAAAGGAACTAGAAGTAACTATAACACCTATAGTGACAGGTTTGCTTATAGCAGTTCTTTAATAGACTTTATTGACTAAGGATAGGAGAGACTTATTCCATTAGCATTCCCCTGAAAACACCATCCAATAGCATATTCTTCAGTCTTAGATATGAGAAAAATAAGATATAAATGCTCAAACTATTTCAGTGACACCTGAGTGGCTTAGTCAGTTAAGCCTCTCTCAATTTCAGCTCAGGTCAAGATCCCAGGGTTGTGAGATCAAGCCCCATATTGGGCTCAACACTGGGCGTGGATCCTGCTTAAGATTCTCTCTCTCCCCTACAATGAATTACATGGTTAACTGTTGACTTACACTACACAAAATAAACCATATAATTTTTTTAAAGAAACCATTTCATCAATATGTATGATACCAGTAAGATTTTAATGTCACTACAGTATTAGAAGTACTTGTTAACATTTAAGTGAAACTAATAGGTTATGCTTAAAGATTTAATTCAGCCTGATTTGGGCAACCAAATGAGCTAGAGTCTGAAAATCCAGTGACCTTACTCATATACTCAAGTTTTAAGACTTGTGTACTCATTTTTAAAATGTTTCATTTGTTTAAAAGCTGATTATCCTGGGGCTCCTGAGTGGCTCGGTTGGTTAAGCTCCCAACTCTTGATCTCAGCTCAGGTGTTAATCTCAGGGTCATGAGTTCAAGCCCTGTGTTGGGCTCCACACTGGTTGGGGAGCCTACTTTAAACAAAAATTAATTAATTATCCCTACTCTCCATCTAACTCTTACTTTCTCCTTTCATCATCATGCCAGTATTTCTAAACGCATCCATAAAAGGGAGAAGAGAGGAAAAATTGTAGATATATGTGTAATTTATCAAATTCTTAATAACAGTTCTGGATTTTTGTTTGTTTTTTAATTTGATGTTTAGTTTTGTTTCTGAATTTTGTGTCTTTGTTCTCCAAAAAGAACTTACTACACATGGTTGAGAAACTATCAGTTTTGGAACACTGAGCTTAGAGTCAGGAGACCTGGATTCTAGGCCTGGTTCTATCACTGGTTAACTGTATGCCCTTAGGATGCCGGTTTACTTCATACAGTCACTCAGTCAGTGAGCATTTGACATCATTTAGCTCCCACACATGCCTCAGGCCTTGCCTCATTTACTGCATCCTAAAGCAGTCATGCTAAGTAATCTTTAAAGTGCGCTCCATCCCCAGTCCTGCGCTGGGGATCTAGAAGTCATAGTCCCACTTGTGAAGGAATTCAGACTGGTAGGGAGAATAGTCTATATGGACAGCGCTGTGGTAGAACCATGAGAAATGCGTCCAAAAGTCTCTGGGTGTGGGGCTACCCGAACTGTGTCGAAGAAGGAGTAGAAGATAGCCAGGAAAAGGAGAGTAGAAAAGTGTTTAGGCAGAGAGGGCTTCATATACAAACGTCTGGAGGCAAGTAAAGAGCTCAGGAGAGAGAGAAGCAGCAGCTATAAAAACAACAGGGAGATCAGTAGAGAGGGGCGCTTCTGAAACCAGAGACTTAGCCTCATCAGTTCGTCATGTGCGGTTCCGAAAATAGCATTCAGAGAGATTGATTTGATGGCTGAGGATAAAGCTTTCTTAATCAAATAAGACGAAATCCATAAAATAGAGTCTTCTTCCCTGATTATGTTTTGAATTGTATTCTCTTTAAGACCTGGGCCCAAACAAAGCATTTGAGAGCCAATTTGAATCTTTCCCGTTTAATTTAGATAGTCTCTTCCTGTTACCCAAGCTACCCAATACTTCACACCTCTTTTTTTAGTGCTACATATTCTTAAATCCAAAAGTCCAGTTTCCTCAGCTATGCCAAGATCTTGAAATGTAGCCAGTCATTTTTAAAACCTTATTTTCTTTTGCATCCAGTAATTCAGTTTTAAAATGCTAGTTTTTAAAAGAAACAGTAACATAGTATTGACAGTTTTTCAAACTAGGAACATTTGTAAGTGTGTTCTTCTACAAACGTACCAAGTGTCAACGAAAGGAGCACTGATAAAAGATGAACTAGCTCCCTCAGATTTACAGAAACTAAAAATTTTAAATTGTGGTTGGAAGTCTTTAGTGCCATAAATCATGTGCTTTTTATGGACCCTATCTCACAGATGCAGTTGGACTTGAGATAATCAGATTTTCACTCCCCATGAACAGGACAGCTAAAATGTCATACCAATAATATGTGTCAAAGACTTCATGCTACTTTGCTGCCTGTCTGATTTAAGTTGTTGTGGTCAGTCTGAGGAACCTGTGATATGATAAGATAGCATTCATGAGGTCATGTGGTTTACAAGTGCCCAATCTTAACTAAGCAGCCTATGAGCGCCTCAGAATGAGGAAGAGAGGGATACTAATCTTTTCTGTTTGATAATTCATTTTGTGTTCAGTGACAAAAGAGTGTAGGTCTGTAGCTATATATGTATATTATGTATTTTTAAAATTAGTTTCTGGAAAAAACTGAATGCTACCAATGCATTAATCTCCTTTTACTTAATACTTCTGTCTAAAGCATTAAACTTTCTAGTGCAAATATTTTCTGCCTATTAAAATGAAGCCGGAGAAGGTAGCCACTACTTCTTTTTTCTGTTGAGGAAAAAATTGGATGTTGAAGATTCTCATTGTTGATGAATTTTTTAAAATCAATTAAATTTTCTACATTTCCTGAATAGGAAATTATTTATTTTCAATATGGCAATATCTCCATTGGAAATATACCCACCAAATGGCTATCTGATTTCTATACATATATATGTTTAAAACAGGTTTGAGAAATAATTCACATATAATACAGTTCACCCATTTTAAGTGTACAGTTCAGTGGTTTTTAGTATATTCACAGAGTTATGCAGCCATTACCACAATTTTAGAATGTTTTTATCACTCCAAAGCTAATACCATTCCCGTTAGCAGTCATTCCTCATTTCCCACAAGCTCCCTTCCCACAGCCCTAGACAACCACTAATCTACTTTCTGCCTCTACAGATTTCCTGATTCTGGACATTTCGTGTAAATGGAATTATACAATATGTGGTCATCTGTGACTGGTTTCTTTATTAGCATGTTTTCAAGGTTCATTATTTGTAGCATGTATCAGTACTTCATTCCTTTTTATTGCCTGATAATATTCCATCAAATGGGTATACCACATTGTATTTATCCATTTATTGGTTGATGGACATTTGGATTGTTTTCACCTCTTGACTCTTATAGATGGTGCTGATGTGAGCATTTATGTACAAATTTCATTGTGACCATATGTTTTCATTTGTCTTGAATGTTACTTACTAGTGGAATTGCTGGGTCATATTGTCACTGTATGTTTAATCGTTTGAAGAACTGCCATTTTACATGTACAATGGTACATTTACTGTACCATTTTACATTTCTACCAGCTGTGTCTGAGGGTTCCAGTTTCTCCACATGCTTGCCAATAGTTGATATTATCTCTCCTTTTTGTGACAGCCAACTCTAGAAACTATGAAGGTCATCTCATTTTGGTTTTGATTTGTGTTTTTCTGGTGGCTAATCATATTGGGCATCTTGTCATATGCTTATTAGCCATCTGTATCTTCTTTGGAGAAATACCCTTCTTTAGAGAAATACTCTTCTTTAGAGAAATCTGGGTTTAGAGCAAACCCAGATCCTTTGCTCACTTTGTAATTGGGTTGTCTTCTTATAATTGATTTGTAGAAGTTATTTATATATTTTAGATATAAGTCCCTTATCAGAAAATGATTAAAATTGGGTAATTAGATAGACTGATAAAACCCATGACTTAGCTTTAGAGATGAATGATTCCTCTTAACAGTTCAGTCCAGATAGAAAAGAAATACTTCGTTTTGACGAGGATGTTTTGCTAAACATTTGAATTTTTTCAGTGCTTCAGCTGAAGGTTAAATCAAATGAAATGTACTTTGATGTAGCTTTAAAAGTACAGAGTGAAACAAGTGTGAAGTGATTTATTTCCTGTAATTGGTCATAAATTTACATAGAAGCTCACATATTCCTAACCTCATCACCATTGACATTAGAGTACCTTCTAAATAATGTTAATGGTTTCAATTTTATCAAGATGTGTCAGCTGCCAGGAAGAGTACGATGCAGTTTCATTTTGTTTGCCGTAGTATGCTGGATAAATCTAAGTATACACTATAGAAAGACTTAGAGTTCTTTGTAAATGGCTTAATTCTTCCCCCTCTCTACTTCTCTGGTAACAAATACACAGTATAAATATCTTCAGTGCCAGACTTTCCTTTCCACCTATTTCACTTCTTATTGTGGGTACATATTTTTTCTTTGCTTCTAAAAGCATGCGTTTTAACTATTGCATTTTATACATTTTTTATAATCTGTATGTTTTTAAGATTTAAATGCTTTAACTGGTTTTTAAAAATAATTTACTTAGCTTAAAGCCAGAACCATTTTCAACATTGTCTATTTTGTGTTATTAAAAAAAAAAAAAAAACTCTTAAACTTTTCAACTTAATCTACTTTTGAGTATTCTAGCTCTGAATTTTTGCTCCTGTATATATAATACAATGATCGAAAAGTCATGACCTCCAATTGATTGCTTTTATTGGTTTCCTGTTTTGATTCACTGGAAATCTTTTGGTTTGGGTGCTTATGGCTAGTTTTAATCTTTGTCATGTGTACGATTCATTTTTGAAAGAAGATGATAATTGAGAATTTAGCACATCATTTCCTTTTTACATTTACAAACATTTACATTTCACAAACAGAAAAAATTATTAAAATTATTATGTAAGGATTTGATCAAAATTACCAATTATACTTTGGAGAAAGAAAGCAAAGCCTCTAGAACATAGAAATACAAATCTTTATGATTATTGAACTTTATGTCCATCTTCTCATGTAAAGGATAATGTTATTTAAAATATTATATCTTATACATCACTTAGAGACATGTTGCTTTAACAGTGATCAGTGTTTTACAAAGATTGATTATATAAACCCAAACGTACAAATAGAAGCTTTTATAATCTGATATGACTCAGACTTGGAAACTTACTGCATCTGTTTTGCAGTTCACTTGGTATCACATGACTCACTTAAATGGTTTAAACCCTGTCTAGTAGTGATCAAAGTTCATTTGGTTAGGGGTTTTTTTGGTGTGTGGATGACTTTTTTCCACTTTGTTGTGGACTGATTGTCTTTCAGAATATTCAGTGGCAGTGCTTCTTATTCTTTTGAATCTCAGAAGGTGGTAGTTGTCTGTACAATTCAGCCTCCAGTTACACATGGGGGGAAATTTTTTTAACTACTTGAAATAATATGCATGGAAGCACTTTTAACTGTAAAACCTCGTATAATTATAAGGGTTTATTATTAATTTTATTACCTCTACACATTAAAATTGAGGAAGGATAACCTGTTGTGTCTAGTTCTCAGTGTTTATAATTTACTGGAAGAAAGCAATCACATAGAGAACATGTACACTCTCTCCACATGGACACTGGCCCAGATGATCAAATTTCTCAGCACAGATTTCTCTATTATTTATTAGGAAGTTATATTTAAAGGCTACAAATCTCTAGTGCTATAACATTTCCCTGTTTTACAAAAGAAACTTCTGTCTTAACCTCTAGAGGTTTAGCTAATGAAGTAGACTAATGAACAATTTTTAAATACTTGTGTATCTTTAATGATTATAAATTCCTTTGGGCCTTCAGAACATTCATTCCTGCAGATTCTTCTCCCTGCTTTCAAATTTTACTGATAATTTTTATGTGAAATAGCTGTAATAGGTTTTAATACTAATTTTTAGTGTTTGGATTTTTACTATCATGCAGTTAGAAACTCTTCTATTTCCTGTCAAAACCTACGTTCATCAGACTATGAACATGACAGTTTCCTGTTTTCTTATTAGCTCTACTACCTATTGTGCTATATTCTTTATAAGTTGTATAATATCTTAACACTTTCTTTTTCTAATTACTAAACACTTTCTTTGGGTCAGCATTGTTGAATACATGCAGAGAAATCTTAAAATACAATCTCTTTGAAGCTCGTGAGAGGTTAAGATTTTGTTAGCTTTTTAAGCTATAATGAGTATGTCAGCATATTTTAAGTATTATTTAAATAAATTCTGTATGTTTTTATTTCTTTACTCTGTCTCTTCATGCATAACATGATGAAGCAGTCCATATCAGGTAAGAAACAGTACATTATTGGCGTCTCGTATATTAGCACTCCCCTCTGAAATGAATAATGAGTACCAGAGGGCTTTCTTAAGAATCCTGTTATCTTTTCATTGTAGTTCATATATATTTCTTACGTGCCCACTCTTGTCCAGTCAGAGTGCTGAGCTCTAAGATACAAAAATGATTAAGAAACAGTCACCATCATCAGAGGCTAACGGAAGTGGTAGAATATATTAGACCAGCCATCCAGACAGTGCTGATTTTAAGTATTCATTATAACTTGGAAAAAACTTATCTATAAATAATACACTCCAATATATGTGTGTCAATCAATACAGTAGTAAAGTTTATGAAAATATTTATGCCTGTTGATGTATTAAATATGTTATAAAAATTTATTAAGATGCTAATTTTTTAAACTACTAATATCAAAATAATACCAGAAAACAGAAAAGAAATACTTTCAAATATAAAGGAAGCAGTTATCTTTTGGGTTTTTTTTTTTCCATTGGATTATTTGGGGGTTTTGTTATGGTGAGTCTAACTCCTTATCAAAATGGTCAGCTACACATGAATTTGGAAGTATTTTTGAGAGATTTTATTGGTGACCTTGTTTTTTTAATGTACATGTTTTTTATTATGGAAATTTTCAAATGTTCACAAATGCAGGGAGAATAAGTTTAATGAACTTTGTGTTATCTATCACTGAACTCCAAATTTTTCTCCTTTTTTTGCTTGTTTTTAAACTGTTTTTTTAAACTGTTTTTTTAAACAGAATAGACTCTTTAATATCAGGCTATTTAAAGGCACCTGGGTGGCATAGTTGGTTAAGCAGCCGGCTCTTGGCTTTGACTGGATCCCAATCTCAGGGTCTTGAGATTGAGCCCTGCATTGGGCTCAGCACAGAGTCTGTTTGAGTTTCTCTCTCCCTCTCCCTCTTTACTCCCCCTTCCTATAAGATAAATAAATAAATCTTTAAGAAAAAAGAAGAAGAAAAAGAAAAATCGTTTTTCTATCAAGGGTTTTAAAGCTAGAACTATACTCCTAAGGTTAGGCATGTTATCCTTCAAAAGGTGTAGTTTGTCACCTGAATATGAAGCTGATCCTCAGAATAAAGTTTGAATTTGAAGGTTGACATTTGATAGGAGAAAAGGAGAAGGTTCTGACTCTGTTTTATAAACATATGTTCTCTCACTTTGATCTAAACTCAGATGGTGAGATGTCTAAAACTGGTTGCTGTTCCTCAGTAATGAATCCCCTGAAACACCCCATAAGAAATAGATTTGAAACTAAATGGTGAAGGTGTCATATCTTAAAATATTTATTTGCCTTATAGTTCTTTGTATTTTTATTTGCTTTTTCCCCCCAAGTTAGTTGTGTATCCACATCAGACCATTGTATTTTTAAAATATGACAATGTCCAGTGTGGCAGTGATAAATTAACAAGAAAATCTTGAGTTCAAATTTATTTATCCTTACCAAATTTTCCTAACATGATCCTAATATAGTAAATCCCTAAATATGATCCATTTAGAGCAGGATCTCTCAGAATGTGATCTATAGATCATCCTATTCAGAACTCCCTGGAGTGCTTGTTTAAAATAGATTCCTGAGTCCTGCCTGATGAATCCAGGTGTCTGAGAGGAGAGCCCAAGAGTCTATATATTTTTAAAATAATCCCAGGAGGTTCTTGTACATAACACAATTTATTAATTATTGGTCTAGAGAATTAGGGAGTCAAAGGGTGCTGTTAACATCAACATTCTCCCCAAAGTAAGGACTCCAGAGTGACCTACTGAGTTAAATAGTCTGTGAGATCATCTCTGTGGTAGTTTGTGGGTCTTTTAAATGATATTTGGAAAATGGCAAGTCTACTTAATATCTAAATTTTAAATGTTATAGAACTAGAAGGCACTCATTAGAAGGAAACATTTTATCATACAATAAGCTTGTTTTTACTATTTTATGTATTCATGTTTGAGAATAAAATAATCTGAAGTACAGAATAAGATTATATATTATATTTTTCTAAAACATCTAGTTCAATAGTCTAACGTTATTTAAAAACTGTATTTCTTTTTTTTTTTTTTTTTTAAACTGTATTTCAAGAGAGAGAAACAAGCCAAGAAACAGACTCTTAACTATAGAGAAAAAACTGATGATTACTGGGCGGGGGGTTGGGGGGGATGGGTGAAATAGGTGATGGGAATTAAGGAGGGCACTTGTGACAAGCAGTGGATAATGTATGGAAGTGTTGTTTACCGAAACTAATATAATACTATATGTTAACTATACTGGAAAAAAAGAAAAGAAAATCTCAACCATCCCAGCAGTAATCAAAGAAACAAAATCACAATAATAGTGTAAATTATGATGGAGAAAAATATGTAATGGTCATGCTGGCAAAGGCTGGATATAATAGGCATGCTCAAATATTCCTGGTGGCAGAATATAATCTATTGAAAATAAATGTGATCATACTTATCAAGAGAAAAAAAAACATAAAAATAAAAATCCTTTTTCATTTGCTTCCAGATAGCTAGATGATGACAACATGGGAATCCATTAAACCATACCATGTATTTAAAGTGTTTTTTAAGATAATTTCAATTTTTTAAATGTACGTTGGAAATATTTTCTCAGAATTTTGAAGGCCTTGCTCTATTCTGTTTACAGTTGAGAAGTCTGATATCGTGAGTCCTTTTTTTTTTTTTAAGATTTTAAAAATTTATTTGCGATAGAGCCAGAGAGAGCACAAGCAGGGGGAGCAGCAGAGAGGGAGAAGGAGACTGCTGAGCAGAGAGCCCAATGTGGGACTCATCCCAGGATGCCAGGATCGTGACCTGAGCCGAAGGCAGGCGTAACCAATTGAGCCACCCAGGTGTCCCTATCATTGTGATTCTTAATCTTTTATATAAAATATGTTTTTGTTTTGGCTGGATGCTTTATCTTTTCTTGTTCCCAGTGTCCGGAAATTTCATTATGAGGTACCATTGTGTAAGTCTACTTTTATCCATTTTGATGGATGCTTGGTAGGCTTTTTCAGTCTCAAAGCACATGTCTTTCAGGTCAGAAAAAATTATGTCTGAAACCTCTTGTAGAGTGTCCTGGGTTTTTTGTTTTTGTTTTTTGGTTTACATGGATGCAGTTTCTTCAGAGGAAAGAAATGATTTTTAAAGAGTTTTCTTTTCACCAATAGTCTGTTTCCTCCTAGTTGCCGTCCCCTCACCCCTTCCCCCAGCATCTCTTAGATGATTTTTTTCAAATACCCGACTCCCTGCTCAAACATTAGGTCTGGAGAACTTAAAAAGCTAACAGGAAGTTCTGAATGCCTGGATAGAGTTTGTTGACTATGATCAGCTGAGACCCTTCTTTGGGGGAAATCCCAAGATTCCACCAGAGAAGAGTCCCTTTGCTTAAAATTCCAATCCTTGGTGAATCTCAGAAGTACTTCCAGTCACATTCAGTGCCTTTAAAACCTATGTCTCATTTCACCTAGAAAAATAATACCTTTTAAATCTTTTTCATGATAGGAGTGTGTTACTGGCATTTCACAAAGTTTAGTTGTTTTGTTGCTGCTGTATAAAAATGTTCTAATAGTCTTTAACCAAAACTTAGAAAAGACAAGGGGCTGCAGAAGGGTATGCAAAAATACTATATGTACTTTTCAAGAAAGAGAGTCAGTAGCTTTTGTCAGATTCCTGATCCTATGATTGATTCATAGGAGACACCAAACAAAGCTGAACAGACAGACAAAATGTTGGCTGTAGTAGAGGTCCTTACTCTGGGATGCGCATCAGAATTATTCAGGTCTTTTGAACATACGCATTCCTGGATCCTACCCTATGCCAGGAGAAAGTTTCAGGAAAACGCATTTAAACAGATCACTCCGTGTTTCAACCATCAGGTAGTGGATTTGGGTCTGGACAGCTTGCTTAAACTACTGAACGGTGGTATCCATTTCTGTATACCAGACACACGGGTAGTTGTTCCCTGTTCAGAAGCACTTTTACTGTGAATAAGAGCTCCATTTCAGGTAAATCAACTCCTTTTTGACTCAGCCTTATTTGGTTTGGACAGATCTACCACGGTGATTCTCAAACTGTGAGGTATCATGATCTCCTCAGATGCTTGTAAAATTGTTTCACTCTCAGGGCACCTGGCTGGCTCAGTCAGTGGAGCCTGTCAGTCTTGATCTCGGGGTTGTGAGTTTGAGCCCCACGTTGAATGTGGAGATTATTTAAACAATTAATAAATAAACTTTAAAAAAGATGTTTTGCTCTCCAGATTTTGATTCCTTAGATCAGGGTATGGATTCTGAATTTATTTATTTATTTATTTAAAAATTTTATTTATTTATTTGACAGAGAGAGATCACAAGTAGGCAGAGAGGCAGGCAGGCAGAGAGAGGAAAGCAGGCTCCCCACTGAGCAGAGAGCCCGATGCGGGACTTGATCCCAGGACCCTGGGATCATGACCTGAGCCGAAGGCAGAGGCTTTAACCCACTGAGCCACCCAGGCACCCCTGGATTCTGGATTTTTAATAATCATCCTTGGTTATCCTGATAGAGATAATCAGTGGACCATATTTTGAAATATGCTAATCTAAGTGTGCTACCAACAATAATATCTGTGGAAGTCTTTTTGGGGGATGTAGGTTGAGAAAATTGTCTGGTTTTTTTTTTGTTTGTTTGTTTAAATATAATTAGCTCCTAAAAGTCTAGTAACAGGATCAGTAGTACAGCTCTCAGATCCAGACACCCAAGACTATACATTAAAAGGCCCAGCTCTGACCTTCCTCTAGCTAAATCTCTCTCCACAGGAAGAGGAGTCCCCCGGGATATCCTCACCTGAAGTTCAGCCCCTTCTAGGTCACATGATGGGAACTCAGTGAGCAGATGTCCCTTTTCAGGACATACACAGACCTCCCTCCCCTCAGAAACAGTATGTACACGTTCAGGTCTAAGAAGTAACTAAGGGACAGCTTCAGTTTTACCAGAGAGTCCCTTACCTTCACCTTTTTCTTCTCCGATATTCCTTTTTCTACTATTCTTTATTAGTAGTTCTCAAATAAAGAAACTCTAGTTGCATCCCCTATGACATCTGATAAGAGGCTGCAGTTTTTTAACTGCAGTAAAATTTGTTAGAGCTACAGCTTTCCAGATAATTGGGAAGTTGTGGTTCCCCTGCTGTACTCCTTTGGTAACAGCCAGGGAAAAGGAAGACACATGTTCTGTATTATTTCTTCAAAAGGGTTTGGGAAGAAAAGAAAGGAAGAGATTAACTGACTTAATCTAACACTTGGAGCGCTCAATCATGTGTTGCAATGTGGTGATAGGATGTTGCATCAGAACGTGGCAGTTGTACTATTGCCATGGGTATCACAGCTATGGGGAGGTCCCTGTGGTGCTCTGAGCCCTTTCCCTAAAAATTCACCCTCGAGTTTAGATCCTTTCTGCCCTGCCAAGGGAGACAGTGTTACTTAAATTACATTGTACATCACTGTAATTTTGTTCTCTCAGCCTAGGGCATAGGGATTTCTTTAGGGTTGAAGGTCGGCCTGAGGCAGACATCACTGTTCGAAGTCTCAGCATCCTTCTTGTTTCCCGTTGGTCACACACAAGCAGGGAAGTGCTGACATTTCTTCAGTTCTTCCTGGAAATCTGTCAGGATAGCTGGCAGGTGTATGGCAAGGCTGTAATGTCTTTACTTTCAGAACCGTTAGTTTTGAAAGTATATGTAATATTTCCTGAATATTTCACACAGGCTTTATCTTAAGATTTGAAAGATAGTGAGTGACCAGGAGTTTGTCCCTGAGAAACAAAGTTGAAGGTTAATAGTAGCGATAAGGGTAGGAGGCATGGGATCTCTTTCAGCCAAATTCTTGCAAGTCAAGGTAGATTTTGGTAATTAGTTTTTTCAGTTATTGTTTTGGTTGTTTTGTTTTCAGCTCTTCTGCTCTGTTGTAGGAGAAAATTCATGGTGTATGGGAGAAATTAAACAAGTGACAATATCAAAATTAGATTTCCTACTTAAGACATAAGCTCTTGAGGATGACAGGGCTGATGTCTCGATTCTATGGTAGTAGAAGTGGTTGTATCCATGGCAGTAGGTTTGAGAGTTTAAGGTAACTGGGGGAAAGAAGTGGGAGATGATAGAAAGAAGTCACCTTTAATCCTAAAAAGGCTGGTTTTGGAGAATGTGGTTTAGATTTGTGACAACAATGGGTTTTTGTCTAGAAAACGAACTCTAGAATTAGTCAGACTTGCCCAGCTAGTAACAGGGAGCACATGATGTCCCCATGAAGGTGTGGCCATGGGAAGCTCCTGGGATAGCCAAAACCTGGTTCTGAAAGTGGAAAGAGAAGAGAAATAGCAATACATGGCAGTCCTCTCCCCTCTTCCCTCATTAGGGAAGTTGCTCCTTCTCCCTGGGGAGGAGGAGGGGAGAGAAGGCAAAATTATGTACTACTGGCATTCCTTCCTTGCAGAGAGAGATCTTATTAGTAGAAAGAAGCATTCCTACCCTGAGTGAGTGAGTGTGTGACAGTGGTTTGGTGGTCTTTGGGATATTATGATAGGATGGAGATTCATAGCAAATTTTCATTATTTCTAACTGATTTTCATTATTATGGGGATATGCTCTTGAGACAGTATGTGTGATAGTTCAGAGTATGGTCTTAAAGTCCACATCTTCTAGAAATGCATGCTGAAATATTTACAGGTAAACTGATAGAATATCTGAGATTTACCTCAAAGTAATCCAGAGACAGGAGAAGTATAATGTAATAAGATTGTCCATGATGTTAATTGTTGAAATTAGATGATGGGTGCATGAGTTCATTATATTTACTGTAATATAATGAAGGTTCAATTTGAATCTAAATTTTGCTATTACCTATGTGTCCACAGTAGTACCTCTACCTGAGTTTCCATTTTCTAATCTCTAATGAAGATGATAAAATCTACCACATAGGACTGTTGTGATATTTCAATTAAAATAACAAGTTACTGGGGTGCCTGGGTGGCTCAGTGGGTTGGGCCTCTGCCTTCGGCTCAGGTCATGATCTCAGGGTCCTGGGTCGAGCCCCACATCGGGCTCTCTGCTCAGCGGGGAGCCTGCTTCCTCCTCTCTCTCTGCCTGTCTCTCTGCCTACTTGTGATCTCTGTCTGTGTCAAATAAATAAATCTTCAAAAAAAAAAAGTTATGTATCCATTATATAACACATAGGAGGCATATAAAATTGGTAGTTACTATTTTATCTACAAATGGCAAAAAAAAATAAAAGGTAAGTTATCTTCTTTTTTAAACATGAAATGTTTGCTTTCTTGGTGTGTGTGTTTCCCCTAGTTGAGTATATTAACATGGGTTTTGTTTTGACAGCTCAGGTGCCTAAAAGGCCAGAGGGTCTTCTCAGGCCAGCCTCCTTTTGATGGAATCCACATTGTCAACCATTTAATAGGAGATGATGAATCATTCCATTCCTCTGATGAAGATTTTATGGATGATTCCTTACGGGAAAGTGGCGTTGGTTTTCCTTTGCACAGAAAGTCTGGCCCGATGTCTTTGGACCCCACTGTGGCAGATGGTAGTGAAAGCGAAACAGAAGACAGTGCGTTGGAGACCAGAGACAGCAACCGAGTGGCTCGAAAGGAGCAGCCCCCAAGAAGAGAGTCATACTCAACCACTGTCTGACCATCACTGTGACCTAGACTGTGGGGTTTTTTAAGGGATCAGTTATCATATGATTAAGGGTTTTTGGAACATACTTGTTTCATATGTACATACGTATATACATATATACATACATATATATATGTATATATATATATATATATTTTACAGTCTTATCTGCCTTTTTATCTTTGCCAAATCTTTACCACTGACTACCATTGCCATAAAATAGACTGGTATATATGGTTAATGGGAAAAATAAGGTTCTAACAGTATTACTGAATATTAATGTTTCTTATTTAGAAAATGCAATTTATATGTGGGAAGCATTTTGAAGTTCAGGACTATGGAAAATTGAATTTTCTTCAGACAAAACTGCTCTAGTGCAATATTTCATGCTCATTTAATAAATTGCATATTTATCAATTTGTTTTCAGGCCAGGTGTCTACAAACATTTGACCAGGATATACATCCAATTTATCTTGGGTTTTTGTGTTGGGGAGTGTTTCTGGGTTTTTGGTTTTTTGTTTTGTTTTGTTTTTCAGTTAAAATTACTGCTTTAGTAGTAGGCCACTGAAAGCTCCCAAACACAAAGCTTTTTTTCCCCCATATAATTTTACAAACACAAATGAACATTCATCTGTCTTGAGAGGTTTAAGTTGTGTTTTAATTTCTAGTTTTGATGTGCATATGATGGTTCCATGTATTGCCTACTAGTCAGAGTAGTAGGTTAACTACAAATAAATTGGGGGTTTTGTACATATTTATAAATCTACATCACCCACATTGAAAATCATTTTATATGGAGAATGTACATGTTGCAAATGACTGCCTTCAGCGTTCTAACAGGACTTCTGTAAATACTAGGTTAAAAGAAAATTGAAAATAAAACCAAACACTAATATTTTAATAGCTTTAGTATTTTGCTTGGCATTCAACACTAGCAGATTCATAAGTGAACTAATACTTGTTCAAAACACTATTGGTGACATATTTTGCTTCATGTGTATATAACAGTAAATTTTTCATGATTAAAGAGGTTATAGCACATATTACTTAGTGCTAATATCTACTTAATGTAATTTAAGCAATGGACTGAGGTACAAGATACACAAAAACTGTATCTGCAAATAATCTATGAACATTATCTTCAGCTTCTCTAGTTAATCCATAGATAAAGCCATAAGAATTCTTTCCTACCAGTTCTTCCTTTTTCTCATCCAGACTTTTTTCCCTGGAAACCTGAATGCCTGTCATTGATAAATTGGTGGAAACACCAAATTACACTGAGATGACATAAAGACAACAAACATATGTTGACTGGATCCTTTCCACTTCCATTTTCATCAGCAGCCTGTGAAAAAAATAGCCTTCAAGGATAAGAGGAAAGTAGAATTCAGTATATATGGAGGTACAGTTTTTCACAATATGTTGCATGCAGAAAAAAATTTTACATGACAGAGTGGAGTAGAAGAGACAAAATCATTTTTTGTCTAAAGCCCAAAGTCAGGCTTTATGGTACGTGATAGATTAGGCTTTTCCAGCCCTTTGTAGCTATTTGCTTGAGAAACAAGATTGACCAGATGCCTGTTGTGTCCATATCACCAGGTCAAATTGTAGTGGTTAAGTAATTTACCTGTGGTTACAAGTTTAGTAAGTAGCAGAGCCAAAATTTTACTCAAGATCTCTCCGACACCAAGCTGAAATGTTCAGCTAATGAATTTCTCAATTCTCTACTTTTCTTCAATTAATGGGATTTAAATGTGTTTCCTGAATATATATAGATCAGTATCTGTGTATAGATGTATTAACACTCATAAACTCTGCGCAGCTCTACTGGTATCGTCTACTAGAATTGTCTGGTGCTTTTAGAATTCTCTTCTGGGGTTCATTACTGTCAGCCTATGGGCTGTTGATGCCCAGGTAAAATGAGATGAGTCATGGCCACATTGCTTTCACCCCCACAGTAAGAAATCTAGTGATCTAGACCAAGGGTCAGCAACTACAGGCCGTGAGGCTATTCTAGCCAGCTTCTTGTTTTTACATGACCCACAAGCTAAGAGTAGTTTTTAATATTTATAGATAGTTCTGTGGGGGGAATCAAAATAGCATTTTGTATCACATGAAAATCATATGAAATTCAGTATTGATCAATAAAATGTTCTTGGAGCTTACCCATGCTTATCCATTTACATATTGTCTGTGGCTGCTTTCATGTACCATGGCAGAGTTGAGTAGTTACAACAGCCCCGAATATCTACTGTCTGGCACTTTAGAGAAAAAGTCTGCAGACCCTCTAAAATGCAGGTTTGCATCTTAAGTTTGTCTCAGTAGAAGATCAAACTGTTTGCTTTTGGTGTTGAACTAATGGTTTTGAAGACTAAAATTTGCTAGTGGATCTTAAACTCGTAACTATTCTAAATGGGTAATGTTCCAGCTGTTTTATATCATGAAGTCTTTGATGCCAAAGACAAGTTCGGAAGGACATCTCTACCTTTGGAAATGGAGAAAGAAAGGGAAGAATTCCAGAATGCCAGCACTGCTCTCTCAAGCAGGCACGTTGGCCTTTAGGGTATGCGTCAATGAGCCGATGTTATAATTTGACTTAAAATAAGAACATCTTTCTAGAATCATGTTTGAATTCTAAATCTGAAAGATATTCTTAGAGAATTTCCTAAGTACTGTTTTCTGGTTAGGAATTAGGTGTTAAAAGAATCATGGTAAGTGAACCGTAACCCATTGATGTTCTTGTAATTTGGGAAATGGGAAAACTAGAAACAACAATCATCTCATTCAAGAGCTTTGATTCAAATACTCCTTAGAAGGGTTTAGAATCTTCCTGGATTTTAGTATGCAACAGGATACTAAGCTTTGATTTGACATTCAAATTAAGATTTACAAGGTATTGGAAAATGTCCTCTTGATAGATTTTATTTAATCCCTGACACAATTACTTTGTATCATTTAAATGTTATTCAGTTAAACACTTAGAGCTGGAGAATATTCAGGGAGGAATAAGTGAATAAATAAAACACACACACACACAAAAGTACTCTCAGGATAGTTACTTGCTGGTGGTGTTGCCATCTAGGTTGAAAAGCTAAAAGTAGAAGCTACAGGGTGATCTGAATAAAATGGAAATCACATTGACGTGATGAAACAGAACTTTTAGATCAAACCAATATTTCAACAGCCTTTTAAGAATCAATGGTAAAATATTTTTTTCTCCCTGAAAAAAGCGGTTAAAGATACACATTACACAGTCTCTGCCCTTTCTATTGATAGATATTAGGTACTCAGTGTTTGATGAGTAATTGAGATGTCAAGGCTCACCTAAGATATACAAAAACAAAAACTTAGCTCTGAGCATGCAGCCTGTTACTCTCCAGATAGTGCCTTTGAAAACAAGGTCTAGACCTTTTTAAGTATTTTATTTCTAACATCATAAAAAATGAATTGGTTCCATATTCTCCTTTATCTTTTACATAGTACACTATCATTTTCAGATTTAAAGTAAAATAAATATATGAATTGCATTTCAGTAAAGTCCTTTCATGGCCAGCTTATTTATCATGTAGTGCAAGACATCAGCAGCTAATGTTTTATGAAATCAGTGATTTACTTTATTAAAACAGTGTGCTTTAGCCTGAAGGTTATTGCTGCTTCATCATTAAAAAAACAGTTTTTTTAACTAATTAATTTTACTTTAATTCATTCTCCTGAAATTAAAATTACTGGTTAAAATTGGAGTGGATGCTATTTATAATCCAACTTTTTACAGCACATCCATTGATCTGCCTATCTTGTCTTTTCACTCCAAAGAAAAGATGATAGAATACTAAGGTACACTATAGAGATGCAAGATTATAATGTTTTTCATTTTACTGTTGGAATTTCTTTTTGTAACATTGTATGGTAACCTGAAATGTTTACTTGTGCCTTTGCTTTAAACAATTATTAAAGTTTTTCATTTTATAAGAATTTCTGTTTCCTTAAACTATTCAACTTAAAAGGGGAGAGACATCAAAACACTATTAACAATGCTTGGCCTAATACCACGTGTTTATTAGTGAGGTTTGTGCTCCGTGGGTACAAGGGCCCATATCCACCTGGTCCACCCATGTATAATTAGTGCCAGACAGAGAGCTTGGTACATGACATTTTTCAGTTTAATGAAAGTCAAGACATCTAGATTTGCTGTTTCCTCCAGGAACATGCTAACTTTTTGAAAATATTAATAGCGATAGTTTTATCTCACATTGTAGTTTAGGTCATTAAAATGATTAGCAATGAAGCCAGTAAATATATTCAGATATATAATTTGAATACGCTGTTGTGAAAAGGAAGTTATGTTTTCTGCATCTGTTTCACAATGTTAACTTTGCTTACTTCAGAAGCAGTAGTTCACTACATATTCTGTTTTGGTCCTAGAGGATTGAAGACACTTTCTAAAGGTACATGAAATATGAATAGATAGTTGTAACCCAGGGTCTGTCCACCTTGGCACTATTGGCATTTGAGACCAAATTGTGGCAGGAGGCTGTCCCACACATTGTAGGGCTGTGCAGCAACACATGTGGCTTCTACCCACCAGATGCCAGTACCACCCCTCCTTCAGTTGTGATGACCCACAAGATCTCCAGTTGTTGCCAATGTCCCCAGTAAGGAAGATTGAGAATGGAAATTACCCCTCGTTGAGAATCTGTGGTATAAATTTAGAAGTGGGTCAAGAAACAATGAGCCCCCTAGGGCCAAAGCTAAAAATACATGCAGCTATTGAAGACAGATTACAAATTTGACTCTTTCTAGTAGTCAGTAAGAAAAGCAAAACCTGAACCAAAATGAGGTGCCAGTCCCACTTATTAGGATGGCAATTAAAAAAAAAGAGTTGGCAAGTGTATGGAAAAATTGGAACTCATGCATTGTTGGGAATGTAAAATGGTGCAGCCATTGTGAAAAATTTTGGCAGTTCCTCAAAATAGTTAAACAATTACCGCATGATCCAGCAATTCCACTTGTAGGTATATACTCAGAAAAGATTCAAACAGATATTTGTACACGAGTGTTCATTATAGCATTATTCACAATAGCCAAAGGATAGAAGCAACATGACCATTAGTAACAGGTGAATGAATAAGTAAAATGCAACATGCATACCATGGAATATTACTCAATAATGAAAAAGAATTTTTTTTTTAATTTTATTCATTTGAGAGAGAGAGGATAAGCAGGGAGAGAGGCAGAGGGAGAGGGAGAAGCAGACTTTTCACTGAGCAGGGAGCCTGACTCGGGGCTCGATCCCAGGACCCTGGGACCATGACCTGAGCCGAATGCAGACGCTTAACTGACTGAGCCACCCAGGTGCCCCAAAAAAGAAATTCTAATACATACTACAATGGGGATATACCTTTAAAACATGCTAAATAAAATAGGGTCAATACATAATATGGTTCCACTGACAAGAAGTAGCTAGCATAGCACATTCAAAGAGACAGAAATAGAGTAGCTATTACGAGGGAAGAGGGCTATGGGACGAAGGGAAGTTATTGTTTAGTTGATTCAGAACTGCTGTTTGGGGCAATGAAAAGTTCTGAAAATGAACTTTGGTGGTGATGGTTGCAGAACATCAAATGTACTTAATGCTGCTGAATTGTACACTTAAAAATTGTTAAAATGGTAAAAAAAAATTAGACATGTTAATAACTTTAAGCCAGCTTCTAATTAAGTATGCTTAAATAAAGATAGAAAGGAGAAAAAACAAAACCTGAATAGTTACAAAATTTACAGTGCCCATGAAAAAAATTTTTTTAGATGTAGATTTCTAACACTAGACTGGGACTCAAGCTTTGTGTTAATGAAACCTGGACAAATCACATAATTCTATGGCCTCCTTGTGGCTCCTTGAATACTACACTCCCAACCAGAGCCTTGCCTATCCTGGACTGGTGTTTGACCACGTTCCCCAAAGGCTAGCTCCCCACCTCCTCCTGGTTTCTGCTCAGGTATCACCCCCGGAGGAGGCCCTTTCTGACCATTCGTTTTTAAGTCTCTTCCCGACTTACTTTTCTCCGTAGCATTGACAGTTGTCTAACATCCTACACATTTTACATCTTCATTCATTTTCATTGGCCCACTTGAGATTGAAAGCTCTATCCCCAGTTACTCAGAATAGTGCTTTAGCCCACAATAAATGTTTGTTGAATGAATGAATAGTTGAATAAATCACGTTACCTCAGTTTGTTTACTTTTACTATTAAAATGGGCTAAACAACATCTTTGGAAACATAAATGTCAGTGGAAACTGACCCAATCCCAAAGCAGCCAACCTAGCTCCCAGGACCTCTAATTACTGAACACTGCTTTGGCACAAGACATCCAGCAAGCTCTGAGGAGGAGGCCAAAGAGGAAGCAGACCAACTCCTGTCCCCACACACAGATTCAATGTCACGAGAATTCAAAGGTTATGTCCAGCATAGGACCCCTTCCCCTGCTCCCCACTCATCCAGAAGCCCCATCGTGCCCCATGGCTGGGCCTGTGATTCCTCACAACTGCCTGGGGTGCCCCACTATCTCCTATCTAATGGCCTGCTCATACCTACGTGCTGATATCTCCTGATTTGAGCACATGGCCACATCCCTCCTGCATTCTAGATTTCACCACGGATATCTAGAAATGAAGCCTCTTCAACCAGTATGTGAGATTTCAGGCCCAGAGAACCATTCTAAATCCTCCTGAATGGACTCTCACAAGGTAGTGGCTACCACGTCCATGTGAGATCTAGCGGCTGTTGTGTCCTCACCCCGTTGTCACCTGGGCTGGCCACTTGTCAGAGACTGAGAGGGATCTTCTCTGAGGCTGTCCTCAGTAACAGGAGAGATCAGGGCTAGTTGGAAAAAAACTAGTTGGCTTTAAAGATGTTGTTTCTCTGATTTTTTAAAAAAGGAAATGCATACTGTACACATGAGAGACTCCAAGGCTGAAAGATGCTGTGGCAGTTGAGATGCACCTGGGAGCCCCTAACTGTTCCTTGCCTCTGCTTCAGGGGGTGGGACCAGCAGCCACCGCACACAGCCCTCTACAGAGAGTGGAGCACAGCAACCTGTCAAGTCACCAAGCCTTGAATCTGGGGTCTCCTCCCTGGTCAAGGGCTCTTCTTCTCTTCAGCCAGAGGCCCTCTGGTCTCCGATGTCCCCTCTGCCCCTCCCACCCATAACTGGACCAAGGGCCCCTCTCAGTGTTTGCTGCACATCCACCTTCAAGACACAATTGTGCAGGGACCTGCCTAACCATGACCAGGCTGACTCTTCCTGTGGGGAAAAGAGACAGCCTCTATTCTCCATGGCCCTGCATTGTCACTTCTGTGTTGTATGTCTCAAGGTCCAGCTTCTGTCCCTGTGTCTGTCACCAGTGCTCAGGATTGGACCAATCACGCTCCATTTACAAAGAGTTTAAAATCTTTGGTGCGTGAACAAATAAATGTTCATTTCTGCAGCCTCTGTGCTCCTAGATAAGCTTCCAGTCTGGCTTAGGCTGCTTAGCCTAAAGAGGTCTCTGAGCCAGGTCCCTCCTCTCTCCCTCCTCAGCCTGGCTGAGTGCCAGCCCATTCTGCAAACTGCCCGGTGAGGAGGTGGAAAACCAAACAGCGGGGAGTCATGATGTGAAGCATAAACTTATAAATATAAAGGAAAATGTCATGCATTTCCCCCTCCCAGGTACAGTCCAGCTCTTCCCTTTCCTGGCAAACTACCTTCCAGTTGTGCTCTTTGGAGGGATGTTCGTGGCGGGCAGCAGCCTGGGCCAATGCTGGGATTTGAGTAATCACAGGGCCAAGTGGGGCATGTGGGAAGGTGTGCTGTTTGGTCTGGCTCACAGCCCTGAACAATCTGTAGCTATTTTAAATGTATCCCACAGCCTTTCATTTGCTTCACTAATTTCTCTAAAATAGAATTGTCTATTTGTGGGTCAAAATTGGAGAAGCTTCTTGTTCATCACCAAACTGCTCTTTGGTGAGACAGGAGACAACACATGTGCCCAAACCCAAAAGGACTAGGCACGTAGTAAGTGAGTAAGCAATCAATCAATGGTAACTAAAAGAGATTGTGCATCACATCTCTGAATCCCCGGAACCAATGGATACAAGCCTCTCAGAAAATAGTTATTGATTTGAATGTTCCTTCTCCTGCCTTGACTTCCACATTGCCTTTCAGTTCTGTATTCCCACTGTCAACAGGGTATTTCCACATAAATGTGTTGTTTGAAGAACTGGCCTGACTGTCTGTTGCCTATCTCTGCCAGTAGTGGTAATAATACCAGTTGTTATTTTTTTTGTTGTTGTCGCATATCCTAAAATCTCAGTGGCTTACAGCGTCTGTTCTCATTCATGCCTCATGTCCATCAAAAGTTGCCCACTGCTCTTCTCTCCACTGTTTTTACTCTAGGACCCCAGCTGGGGAAGCCAGTTGTATTTTGAACATTGCTGATTGTTATGGCTGAGGGAAGAGTGATACGGTAAACAACATGCTCCCAAAACTTTTGCCAGGAAGTGATACACTTCACTTCCAGCCATATTTCATTGGCTGAGGTAAGTCACATGATCCAGAGTCCCCCAGAGAGAAGCGGTGAATATTTGGAAACATGGTACTTACTTTGTTAACTATTCTAAATACATTTTTTTAAAAAACAATTTTATCATAAGTCACACACCAAAACATTGGGCCTTTTGAAGTATAAAGTTACATAATTTTTAGTATATATACAGTTATTCAATCACTAATGACAATGGCTCACACCAGTTTCAGAATATTCACATCAATTTCAGAATATTTTCATAATGCCAAAAAGAAACCCCATACTCATGAGTGGCCACCCTCTATTCTCTCCTTCCCCTAGTCCCTACTATTACTATGCAATTACTGGTCTACTTTGTTTCTATAGATTTGTCTGTTTGAGACATCTCATATACATGGAATGAAACCATAGATGACCTTTTGTGTGGGATACACTTAGCATAATGTTTTTGTGACTCATTCATGTTGTAGCATATGTCAGTATCTCCTTCCTCGCTTCCACCCCAACATTCCAGTGTATGGGTACACTACATTTTGTTTATCCCTTCATCACTCAATAAACATTTAAGTTGTTACTATTCTTGGCTATCAGGATTGATGCTACTGCTGTGTAGATGTAGGTTTTTCGATTCTCTTGGGTACATACTTAAAAGTGGAATTTCTGGGTCATATGGTAACTGTTTTTTGGTAATATTTTGGAGAATTGTTTCAAGTGTCTGCAGTATTTTACAATTCCACCAACAATATATGAGGATTCCAATTTCTCTATACCTTCACCAACACTTTATTATTGTCTGTCCTTTTTATTTTAGGCATCCTACTAGGTGTGAATTGGTAGCACATAGTGGTTTTGATTTGCATTTCCCTGATGACTAATGATGTTGAGCATCTTTTCATGTGCTTAATGACTCTTTGTATATCTTTTTGTGTGTGGAGGGGAAGAGTCTAGATTTTTTTTCTTATGTTCAGTTAGCCAATATATAGTACATCATTGGTTTTTGATGTAGTGTTCAACAATCCATTACTTGCATATAACACCCAGAGCTCATTACAACATATTCCCTCCTTAATACCCAACACCCTCTACCCCTAACGCCATCCCTTCTGTAACCCTTGTTTTTTTTGTTGTTGTTGTTGTTGTTTGTTTGTTTGTTTTGTTTCCGGAGTCCAGTGTCTCTCACGGTTTGTCCCCATTCTGATCTCTTCCCATTCAATTGTCCTTCCTTTTCCCTGTGGTCTTCCGTGCTATTCCTCAGATTCTATATATGAGTGAAACCATATGATACTTGTCTTTCTCTGCTTGACTTATTTCGCTGAACATAATCCCCTCTAGTCTCATCCATGTTGACATAAATGTGGGTATTCATTCTTTCTAATGGCTGAATAATATTCCAATGTATATATGAACTACATCTTCTTTACCCATTCATCTGTTGAAGGACACTTTGGCTCCTTCCACAGTTTGGCTATTGTGGACATTGTTCCTATGAACACTGGGGTGCATGTGCACCTTCTTTTCACTACATTTGTATCTTTGGGATAAATACCTAATAAAGCAATTGCTGGGTCATAGGGTAGCTCTATTTTTAACGTCTCGAGGAACCTCCATGCTGTTTTCCAGAGTGGCTACACCAGCTTGCTTTCCCACCAACAGCGTAAGAGAGTTCCCCCTTCTCCACCTCCTCTCCAATATTTGTTGTTTCCTATCTTGTTAATTTTTCCATTCTAACTCATGTAAGGTGGTATCTCATTGTGATTTTGTTTTGCATTTCCCTGATGGCTAGTAATATTGGACATTTTTTCATATGTCTGTTAGCCATGTGTATGTCTCTTTGAAGAATTATCTGTTCATGTCTTCTGTCCATTTCTTGTCTGGATTATTTTGGGGTGTTGAATTTGATAAGTTCTTTATAGATCTTGGATACCAACCCTTATCATTTTTTAGAAATGTCTATTCAAAGCCCTTATGCATTTTTAAATTGCGTTTGGGTTTTTTGTTCTTGTTGAGTTGTAAGATTCTTTATTCTGCATGCAAGTCCCTTCTCATGTTTTGATTTGCAAATATTGTCTCCTATTCCATAAGTTGTCTTTTCACTTTCCAAATGGTATCCTTTGAAGCACAAAAGTGTTTAGTATTGATGAAATCCATTTTGTCTATTTTTCCTTTAGTTGCTTGTACTTTTGCTGTCATACTTAAGAAGCTATTGCCTAATTCAAGGTCCTTATATTTTCTTCTAAGAGTTTGAGAGTTTAGCTCTTAAATTTAGATTGATGGTCCATTTTGTATACCATATGAGGTAGGGGTAGAGTACTTTTTTAAAAACCTAAACCTTTATTTTGAAATAATTTAGATTTACAGAAAAGTTGTAAAGATAGTACAAAGAGTTCCCCTATAATCTTTACCCACCTTCATGTAATGTCTAACAAATATTGTGCATCTGTCAAAATAAGAGATTATTAATGGTATGATAGTTTTTTTTTTAAGGATTTTATTTATTTATTTATTTGACAGAGAGAAATCACAAGTAGTCAGAGAGGCAGGCAGAGAGAGAGAGGAGGAAGCAGGCTCCCTGCTGAGCAGAGAGCCCGATGCGGGACTCGATCCCAGGACCCTGAGATCATGACCTGAGCCGAAGGCAGCGGCTTAACCCACTGAGCCACCCAGGCGCCCCCAATGGTATGATAGTTTTAACTGAACTGCCGGCTTTTAGATCCCACCAGTTTTCCCACAGATACCCTTTTTCTCTATTCCAGGATCTAATTCAGGCCACCATACTGCATTTAGCTAAGTACTTTTTCTATGTTAAATAATTTAATCATCACAATAGTGTAATTCACTTTGCAGATGAGGAAATTAATGCATAAAGAGCCAAAGTCACTTGCCCAAGGTTATATAGCTACTAAGAGATGCAATTTTTCTTATCTTTGTCATCAATCCCAAATTGTAGATAAATTATACTACATCCTCTAGTTATATCCCAAGGAAGGTGCATGGAGTTGAATGTGATGTTGCTAGCCTGAAAATATTTTTATTCTGAGATTGACAGTTTGGGCAGTTTGGCAGAGACTGCCCATGTCCCCCAGTGTCTTTGCATTCTTACACAATGCTCTCCTTTGGTATAGGGTTTTTTTGTTTGTTTGTTTGTTTGTTTGTTTGTTTTCACTCACTGCGTTGTGCTCTTACTTGATCCTTTCAATAGAGAGACTTATGTCCTTCAGATTTGGAAACATTTTTTGTTTATCCAAACTTATTTCTATAAGAATTTTCCTTCCCATTCTATTAGTGAGATGCTGGGGCTTCTGGATTTATCCTCTAATTTGCCTGTCTTTTTCTCTCTTGGTTTTCTTATTTAGTGAGTCATTTTTGAAAATTTGGGATATATGTATACATTGTTATGTGATGATTTTTTAACTTTTTTTTTTTTACATATTTTAATGGCTGAAACCATTTTAAATTTATTTAGCCAATGTTTTATTGTTGGGCATGTTATTATTAGTTCCTATTATTGCCATGGAACTACTTAAAGTAACTTATAACACACATCATTATTTCTTTATGGTATATTACTAAAAACTGAATTCCGGTATAGTGATTTAACAATTCTATAGATTACTCGGCGCTCATTACCATAAATGTACTCTTAATCTCCTTCATCTGTTTCCCCACCGCTCCACCTACCTCCCCTCTGACAACCATCAGTCTGTTCTCTGAAGTTAAGAGTCTCCTTTTTTGTGGGGCACCTGGCTGGCTCAATTGGTACAACAAGTGATGCTTGATCTCAGGGTTGTGAGGTCAAGCCCTATATTGGGCATGGAGCCTACTTTAAAAAAAAATAGTCTTTTTTTTTTTGTCTCTTTTCATTTGTTTTTTAAATTCCATATATCAGGGTTGCCTGGGTGGCATAGTTGTTAAGCATCTGCCTTCAGCTCAGGACCTGATTCCAGGGTCCTGGGATCAAGACCGGCATCGGGCTCCCTGCTCAGCAGGAAGCTTGCTTCTCCTTCTCTCACTCCCCCTGCTTGTGTTCCCTCTCTCACTGTGTCTGTCTCTGTCAAATACATAAGTAAAATCTTTTAAAAATAAATTCTATATATCAGTGAGATTATATGGTATTTGTCTTTCTCTGACTGAACTTACTTCACATAGCATTGTACTCTCTGGCGCCATCCATCCATGTTGTTGCAAATGGCAAGATTTCATTCTTTTTTGTGGCTGAGTAATATTCCATTGTATAGATGTATGCCCCATCCTTATCCATTTAAATATTGACGAACACTTGGGCTGCTTCCATAATTTGGCTATTGCAATAAACATTGGGGTGCCTGTATCTTTTCCAATTAGTAGTTTTATATTTTTTGGGTAAGTAACCAGTAGTGGAATTACTGGATCTTAAGGTAGTCCTAATTTTAATCTTTTTGAGGAATCTCTATACTATTTTTTCCACAGTGGCTGCACCAGTTTGCATTCCCACTAACAGTGCATGAGGGTTACTTTTCTCCACATCCTCACCAGCACTAGTTTCTTGTGTTTTTTATTTTAGCCATTCTGACAGATATGAGATGATACCTCATTGTACTTTTGATTTGCATTTCCCTGCTGATGAGTGATGTTGAGCATCTTTTCATGTGTCTGTTGGCCATCTGGATGTCTTCTTTGGAGAAATGTCTGTTTCTGTCTTCTGTCCATTTTTTTAATTGGATTATTTGTTTTTTGGATTCTGAGTTGTATAAGTTCTTTATATATTCTGGATACAACCCCTTTATCAGATATGTCATTGTGCAAATATCTTCTATTCCGTAGGTTGTCTATTAGTGACTGTTTACTTTGCTGTGCAGAGGTTTTTTTTTTTTTATCTTGATGTAGTCCCAATAGTTTATTTTTGCTTTTGTTTCCCTTGCCTCAGGAGACATATCTAGAAAAAAGCAGCTATGGCCAATATCAGAGAAATTACTGCCTGTGTTCTCTTCCAGGATTTTTATAGTCTCAGGTCTCACATTCAGGTCCTTATTCCATTTTGAGTTTATTTTTGTGCATGGTGTAAGAAAGTGATCCAGTTTCATTCTTTTGCATGTTGCCATCCAATTTTTCCAATACCCTTTGTTGATGAAACTTGTTACCATTACATATTCTTACTTCCTTTGTTGAAAATTAATTGACCACGTAATTGTGGGTATATTTCTGGGCTCTTTATTCTGTTCCATTGATGATTATTAGCTGAATTTTAAATAAACTGCTTTGGCTGTAGAAAACTCATAACCAGTGTTCACCAGAAATAAAGGTATCACCTTCCTAGACCTGATTTGTCAAGGACTAGAAGATAGCCAACAAAATCTTAGTAGGCTTAGTGATGATAAAACAAAACAAAACAAACCTAAATCTGGAATAACCACCTAACCCCACTATAAAAGTAAAGACCTTATATAATTTTTCTTTGCCTCAACAGATATTGCTGATAAGTGTCCTTATTCTTTATAGATGCATCCTAAAATATTTACGGAAGAAATGGTATGATATTTGGGATTTACTTCAAAATAGGTGAAGAAGGGGAGCAGTGGGTGGGGAGGTATGTTAAGACTGGCCGTAAATTTACTGTTGAAGTCCATGGTGAGTACAGAGGGTACATTTTACTATTCTCTCTATGTATGTTTGATATTACCCACAAAACTCACATACACATGCACACAAATAAAACCTCCTTTTCAGTGAACATGTGGGGGAAACTGTTTTAGGCCTTTAGATTTGGCAATTTAAGCATAATCTCTGAGGCAAGATGATGGAGTTATAGCCCAGATGTGAGTTGGCTCATGGGAGGCTCATTGTACCTGACTCTACAAACCATGGTCGATGGCCTGGATTTTTGTAGCTCACAAGCCAGTTTCTAACTGGATTCAGTAATGGTCTTCCACTTGAAGCAACTGGTTAAAAAATATGAATTCAGGGTGCCTGTGTGCCTCACTCAGTTAAGCGCCTGACTTGATTTTGGCTCAGGTCATGATCTCAGGGTCTCGAGGTCAGCAGGGAGTCTGCTTGAGGATTCTCTCCCTCTCCCTCTGTCTCTTCCCCTACACACTCTCTTTCTCTCTCAAATACATACATCTTTTAAAAATATGAATTCAATAAGGTACCTGATTTGCTGGAAATCTTCTAGATCTTGACTTAGATGTTTATGTAAAAATTAACCAAGCTATTTTACTGCATATAAATTATACATCAATAAAGATCTATAAAAGAGAATAAAGCACCCAAGACTATTTCTAGAGTTGTTTAAGAATTACTGTAATTACAAGCTCTGATCCTTATAAACAAGTGGTATTACTTAACCTGTTCTGTCTACAGGCATGATCACACCCAGCAGAATAACATCATTTATCTCATCTTTTATAAAGTCTGCCTGAATAAAAGACAATTTAGTGTGTTTGCTTCCTATAGGGGGACAGCATAACAAGAGTTAGAAGTCTGGGCTTTGATGTCAAAATCACTTAGGTTTGAAAGCTATTAAATTACTGTGTGACTTTGGGCAAAATTTCCCTGCCCATAAAATAGGAATAATAATAATAACAGTACCTATCTCAAGGGTTGTTGTATTCCATGAGATGATATGGTGAAAGAACTTGGCACACTCTCATAGTTAACAACCAATACAAATTAGTTACTAGCTTGACTGACAAATATCGAACCCAGGTTTATCAAGCTAATGTTGAGTACATGAGGACTAGGCAGACTGGAGTGGCTGAGTGGCTCTGTCAGTTGGGTGTCTGCCTTTGGCTCAGGTCATGATCTTGGAGTCCTGAAATCAAGCCCTGTGCTGGGCTCAGGCAGACATTTTTTTTTTAAATTTTTTTTAAAAAGATTATTTATTTGCGAGAGAGAGAGAGAGAGAACACTCATACAAACAAGGGGAGTAGCAGAGGGAGAGGGAGAAGCAAGCTCCCCATGGAGCAAGGAGCCTGGTGCAGGTCTTGATCCTAGGACCCAGGATCATAATCTAAGCTGAAGGCAGATGCTTAACCAACTGAGTTACCCGAGCACCCCCCAGACAGACTTTAGATATGAATTTTCTGTTCTCTCCCAACATTCTATTTATTGCTTTGAACTTTCTCAGCCTTTGGATCTGTTGGCAGGAATTGGTTATGTGGCCAGCTACACAAGTTCAACAGAGGCACAATCTATTCTGCTTCCCCCTATTAGCACTTATATTCAATCTGAAAGAACCTGAGCAACGAAATGGTTTTTATAGATGAGTAAGGTTACTCTTTCCGTTGTCAAAACTGAAAGGCAAGCACTATTCTATGTGCAGATAAGATAATTCTTACTATCTCAAACTCAGAGCTCCTGATAAAACTCTCTTGACTAATCACTGCCCAAAAAGTTAGATATTTGCAAAATAAATTTACATTTCGTAGGTACTTGGTAGATATTTCTCACCTTGTAACTAGTTTATGATGATACAACAATGTTATATAAGTTATTTGTTTAATTACGTATGGGCACACCACAAATACTTGATCCCATAAGATGGGCAGGATGTAGCATGCTGTGACTCCAGGTCATGTTTAATTAAGATTTTAGTTTGGTTTTAATATTTTTTAAAATATGTTATTTATTTATGTGATAGAGATCACAAGTAGGCAGAGAGAGGGGAAGGGAAGCAGGCTCCCTGCGGAGCAGAAAGCCCGATTTGGGGCTCGATCCCAGGACCCTGGGATCATGACCTGAGCCGAAGGCAGAGGCTTTAACATCCTGAGTCAACCAGGCGCCAAAAGATGTTTTTATATTAAGATTATGTTGATTCTAAATCCAGCTGGAATTATTTGGATGTTCATTATACTACTCTTTGAGCTTTTCTGTATGAAAATATAATAAAATTGGAAGAATATTATTTTGGCTATGTTCTATGGCAGTAATGTTTTAGGGTCTCATTTGTGTGCTATGCAGACTCAAAACAATATCCTTGAGAAAACTTTACACTGACTTCAGTTTTCCCTTGTAGGTGAGAAGCACCTTTAAAACAGCTAGCTGTCCTTCGTACCTCAGCTTTCATAATAGGGTATACTCTACTCTGAATTGTCTATTAAGGCATATGTGTCTGAATTTTGACAACTTAGAACAGCTATAGTCCAGGATTTAGCTGGGAGTATAATCTCATTTTGTCATCCAATATTTATTTAAAAACTCAGTAGGGAGAAGCAATTTTCAGGGAGGATTATTTAAAGTATACATCAGTTTATGCATTTTTTTCAAACAATGTAGGCTAAAACATATCCATGGATTAAAACAGATCAATAGACAGCTGGCACCTTGCTAGACAGTGTCATAGTTTCCCAAAGCATATATATTTTACCTAATTGTACTTTTGTGTGATGTCAACAATGTATATCTAGTGTTATGAGACACAGCAACTTTTGTTGCATCTATTTTAAGGATATCTGAAAATGGTGTTTATTTCTATCACAATAACCATTTTTTTAGGACCCAGGGAAAACTGTATCTGATCTTGGTACCAAAAATAGTTAATAGTATTAATCTCAATTTAGAAATTAAGAAAGAAAGAGAAAATTAAAGAAAGAGCGAGAAAGGGAAGGGGGGAGAAAGAGAGGGAAAGAGAGAAAGAAAGAAAGAAAGAAAGAAAGAAAGAAAGAAAGAAAGAAAGAAAGAAAGAAAGAAATTGTCCATCTCCCCTCTCTGACTCCTTCCTCAGAGAATCCTAGCAAAAACATTAAGTTTTGGTAAGGTAAGTATGGAATATGCTGAAATCGATGCCTTTCTACAATCCAAACTGCAAAATACTTCCCAAAGCAGATGCAAAAATATCTTTATGGAAAAAGGAGATCACATTCTTCTGCAACCAGCAGAATATTTTGATGCTCCAAAATCCTAAGCCCTGCTTCATATTCCTTGAGTCTCAGATCTGTAGCACAAACTGCAATGGGTCAACCGGTTGTATTAGTCAGGGTTCTCCAGAGAAGCAGGATCAATAGGATATTTAGAGACATACAGGTTTCCCCCACTATCCTGAAGTAGAACATTCATATGAAACCTTTTGTAAGCTGAGATGGTATAAAGCAAAAAAGCAATTACCATTCATTTATATTGAACATTTTTTGAGTGTTCCCAGACCCCAAAATAACCTCTCAGGCTTTTCTAATACCTTAGGAGACATCTTGCTAACAGATAAACAAAATAAGTCCAGATAAAGCACAGATGCTCACAGACACTGTTTGAAGCAATGCAACTTGGGACACCTGGGTGGCTCAGTCAGTGAAGCTTCTGACTCTTGGTTTTGGCTCAGGTTGTGATCTTGGGGTTTGTGAGATCGAGTTCCGCATCAGGCTCTGGGCTAAGCAGGGAGTCGCCTTGAGATTGTCTCTTCCTCTCCCTCTGCCCCTCCCACTCGTGCCCTTTCTCTCTCTCAATAATAAATAAATCATAAACAACAACAACCAAAAAGCTATGGCAACTTGATGCTGAGATGCTGAGTGCAGCTCCTGAGCAAGGAGCTTGGTGGAACCACTCTTACTCCTCAGGGTGTGCGGAGCCTCTGTAAGTGCTTGATGCAAGATATGTTGAATACTATTTTCGCTTTTTAGCCTTTTTCATATCCTCTTAAACAGCCCTAGAAATAAAGTCTTCAGTGCTTTATTCTTTTTTTAAATAAAATTTTACTGTATGTATAAATTATATACAAACAAAAGCATAAATCTTAAGATTCTAGTGTGGTTAATTTTTGCATAGATAAACGCCCAAGGCAAGAATTTCTTCAGATTCCTTTCTGTTAGCAAAAACAGTTACTAACTAGGTCTTTTGTAAAAGCAAGAGGCACAAAACAAACTTTTGAAAAGTGGGGATACCTGTATATAAGAAGAGATTTATTACAGGAATTGGCTCCCACCATTATGGAAGCAGAGAAGTGCCACATTCTGCCAGCTAGAGAACCAGGGAAGCAATGTATAACCCATTCTCTGTCCAAATGCCTGGAAATCAGGGTAGCTGATGGTGTAACTCTAGTTACACGTGAGAACTGGAGGACTGCTGGTGGACCTGGATGCTGAAGGCCCAGAACCAGGAGAGCAACAGAAGATGACCATCCCACCTCAAGATAAGAAAGACATAGACAGAGATATAGACAGAGAGAGAGCTCACCCTTCCTTTCCACCTTTTTGTTCTATTAGGGCCCTGAATAAATTGCAAGATGCCAACCAATGACGAGGGCAATCTTCTTTACTCAATCTACTGATTCAATGTGGTTTGGTAGAAAGAGACAAGATTTAGAATTAACAGATTTGGTTGGGTTTTAGAAAGCTGATAGCTATCAGAACCTGGGCTTCTTAAACACTGGTGTCCTTATGCGGGAAATAAGAGAGACTCTGATGCCTGCTTCGCAGATCTCTCAGCCTTCCCTTCTCCTCCATGAGGTCAGCAGAGCAGCAGCTGGGCTAGAACACCCTGTGGGCTGCACCTCCCACTAGAGGTTCACGCTGTCTGCCCAGGGACCTGCCTATCAGGGTGAGCCTGGGGGAGTCATGCGAGCCTCAGAACTTACCTAAGGTTTCCAGGATCCCCGGCTCCTACCTTCCCTTTAGGTATGGGGTCAGACATTGCCTCTAGGGGAGCGGTGTTCTGTGAATAATTTTTAAAATTACAAGATAGAGTCTTTTCTGTTTTAAAGGGAAGTAGGGTGAAATGATAGGGGTAGGGTAAAATGATAACCAAACATCCTGGAGGAAATGATGAAAAACTCAAAAGAAAAATAATTCTACATTTCTCTCTCGTTACATTTTCCATTCACCAGTAAAATCTACTCCCCCTTTCTTTTTTCCATAAAAGTTCACGCTGGGTATGCTTCTATGAAGAGTCATCTCATACAGCCCACACAGAAGATGACACTTTATTCAGTCAATCTGTTCTTAGGAACAATATAAAAATATATATGTGATGAGGTTAACAACGTTCTTATTTGAACTCTGAACACCAAAGAAGAGCACCTCTATGTCTTCAAATGTTTGAAATCCTTACTGTAAACGTTTAAATTTTTCATAGTAATGGAGTATATTTTATAATATGACAAATTTAAATATATCAGTCACAAAATGTTTATTAAAAGAAAACAGTGTTTTTCTTTTTGTTAGAAAAAGTTCCAAATATTAATACGAATAGGTCTTACTCATAGCATAAGTCTTACATTAATTTGTTTATCTCCAAATTTATCCTTTACCCCATTTCCCAATTTTTACATATGTTGACAAAAAAGCATTACCCATTTTCCATAAATGACGATACCATCTAATCTTATTTTGACTTATAGTGTCATTTGAATTTTATTTTGATAGCCTGCCACTCAACAAGAGTAGAAGGAAGACAATTACATTACCTAACATTTGAATTAAGTATCACAAAATTATCACTCTGCAATTACTTTCTTTGAACTGATACAATTTAGAAAATATGTAAAACTTGTATTTCTGACTACACTCACCAAAACAGCTAATCCAAAGACAAGAGGTTAATAATTTTTAATACCCAGAGGAAAAACCATGGCAATATGACAGGGTGTGACCACTGTCTAGCAAGTGCTTCTTGTGTACCAAATAAAGACCTGTTCTATGTCTGGTCTTTGACCACCATCTAACTCTTCCATAGTTGATTTCTATAACCTGTTAACTGTTTGTTAAGTGATATGAATTCTTTTGGCAATAAGCATTACATAAATATGCTATCCAAAACACTTTTTTTCTGGTATGTATCAAGAGCCTTAAAAATATTCATTGTTAGGGGCGCCTGGGTGGCTCAGTGGGTTAAGCCGCTGCCTTCGGCTCAGGTCATGATCTCAGGGTCCTGGGATCAAGTCCCGCATCGGGCTTTCTGCTCAGCAGGGAGCCTGCTTTCCTTTCTCTCTCTCTGCCTGCCTCTCCATCTACTTGTGATTTCTCTCTGTCAAATAAATAAATAAAATCTTAAAAAAAAATTCATTGTTAGACCCAGAAATTCCACCCCTAAAAATATAGCCTAAAGAAACAATTTAAAATGTGGGCAAAACTATATCTGGAAAACTTTCCATTGCATTATTTAAAGTAGTAAAAACTGAAAATAAGCTAAATGCTAAGGTGGGAGTGATTGCATGAATTATAGTAATCTAGATGCTAGAATCCTATTTTGGCAATTGAGAATGATGGAAGATAGTATTAAAGAAAGGCAAATGATTGCTATGATTTTTATTTCAGTAATTTTTGTTATTTTTTGCTATTAAAGAAAATATGAAAAATAAAGAGAATAGAAATTTGATTATAATATTCACTGAAAAAAGAACACACTTTTGTAGCTATATATGGTTATAATTATGTGGATTTTTAAAGGCAGAACAAAAATACTAGAATGTTGTTTTACTGGGGTTTCTTCTTTTTTTTCTTTATCAAATTAAATATATGATAATTTATAGTGAAATTATTAAAAAAAAATAAACCACTGCCTTCTTATACACAAAATCTCTTGTCTGGCTTGTAAAGAAGCTTCATGTCCAGTCCCATCCTGTGATTTTTTTTTTTTTACTGTGTTTCTTAAACATTGATTTTTACTTTCAGTACGTCTTCCATAGCTAATCTCAGCCAATAATAGCTCAGGGTATTTGACACATGGGAGGAATCTCATTTTAAAGATGGGCATGCTAAGTCCTGACAGTGACTCCCTTAACTTCCCCTAAATAAATCTATAGAATATCTAGAAATGGAAATTGATCCTTGATTCATTTTCTTCTGAACTTTGATTAAAAAAAAATCCAAGTCCCTGCAAGTTACTATAATGAAGTTTACTTATGCAAATTTGAATAAATTGAAACAGGACATGGAACAAGGGTAAACCTAGGACACCCTCACTGGGAGAATTCTTCCATTCTTGGTGCGCAGCGGAACCCATGAAGACTGGGTATCACAGGGCTGCTCCATGGTTTTATAAGGTAAGTAGTTATTCTGAATTTCCAGGTGAGAAACTGAGGCTGGGAGGATTGAGCTAACTTGCTCAAGCTCACAGGGCGAGGTACTGGCAGAACAGAGACTTGTTTCCACAAAAGACTGTCTGCAAAAAGCCCAGACTCGTTTCCCTCCTGGAAGCCCTGCTATGAGCATCAAATGAGGCAAACATTACAGAAAAGTATGCTGGAAACGGAGGCATTGCCCCTCTCTGTGGTTTCAAGAACCCCACACTTCTTATGCCTATCCCAAACAGAACAGAGAAGGTAACTGTAAAGCTTTGTGAAAATACAAACAATACACTGGTGATAGCCTGTTACAATTTACTTTACTTTACTTTCTTTCTTTCTTCCTTCCTCTTTTTCTTCTTAAGTCTCAAATCTTTTGTTGTAGGGGAAATTCTGATCTTGAGATGACACTTGAAATAAACGGGCCACTGGCCAGGGCTTGGAAATGTTTGTGATATAAAGAACATCATTTGTTTTTTGACATCTACAGATGTTATTATTTAATAAAAACAAATTACTGACAAAAATAGTAAATTTTACACCCTCTTTTTGGAAAACCAGTATGTATAGAAAAACTATGCTCCAGCCTAATTCTGCTTACCATCTATTTCAGTTCCAAAGGAGCACACTGGGAGAGGGATTCTTTCTAGCTTTTAAAAATGTGTACTCTGGGGCAGGGGTGACTTAACTGTCTTCATTCTCCATTTAGTGGTAAATGAGAGGTAATTTGAAGTAGCGGGAAGTCAAGTGCATTGTATCATCATTTCCAGTGCTAGCTGTTAGCTACTCCTTGGCATGTTTCTTAACCTTTCTGGGTATGCTGCTTCTTATTTTTCTCCTCTGTTCCCCCTAAGTGTGGCACTCAGAACCATATACCTGGGGAATGACCTGATCTCTCTAGTCAGATATTTTTATGTGTATTTATTTGAATCAGTAATCTATCCATCCATATGGTTCAAAACTTAAAAAGAGCATAAAGAGAAATTCTGTGCCATCTCACTCTCATCTGCTTTTCTCTGGGTGCCCCTGTTCCAGTCCTCAGTTTTATTTTGCAAATTCAGAGGATGTGAATGGCAAACTAAGCAAGATGACTAGACTTAATCTGAATGAAAGGGATTTATTCTAAAGTGACACTATGCAAGGTGATTATTTGTTTCCTTCATAGCCTCCCTCAAGTTTTCTGAGACTTCAAATAGCAACACTCAACTAAACTACTAGTCACAGTGCCTTTTCAAGAAATTTGAACTTGCTCATGTGCAAAGGAAATGGTTCAGCCTTTTCTCTAGAACTTGGTTGATAATACATTTTCTTTTGTTCCATTTATAATTTTCTTTTGAAACTTTGCCTTTTTCGACTGTTGCGTAAGATAGAAGGAATAAGGGAAAGATCTGTTTTGGACTGCTTTGAGATTTTTATACTTTATACCAGGACAGAACATGTAAGAATTAAGTTTATGTACAAAATGCCTTAATTTCCCTTCAGTTTATTCAATATTTTTAATTCCTGTGCTTAAGATTGTTTACCTCTGGGTGCTAACCAATTTATAAGGAAAGGGGGTATTGAACAAACGAACAGTCCTGTAAGGAAAATAGCTAAGCAGACTATTAAGATGTGTCTAATCCAGCACCTGGCGCACAGTAGGTGTGGGACCATTGCTTTATAAAATGTCTACTCTATTAAAACATGCTTGGACTACTGCCATGGTAACCAAATATTTTCTGTATATCTTCCGGTTTACAAGACAAATTAAAAATCATTCTAAAAAACATTTCTCTCGAGTGAAATGGCTATAAGGATCTTATTTTTCCGTGACAACTTTGGGTTAATCTAAAATATGGTACGTAGTTTTGCAAGAACTGAGGAGCAACACTCCCTTCACCCGGGATCTGACATTGGAGACTTAACTGTGCACGAAGTAGTGACCAAAAGCTACTCAATTCACTTAGGTAAGTAACGTAATTACAACGATATCCACCCCCGTCAGGAAAGGGTTCAGGTTTAAGCATACACAGCAGGCCACCCTCTTTGGATCATGGCAGACTTCCCAGCGTTGGAAGTTGCTGCATTTGTTTATTTAGGGGTGAGGTTTACATATTTTCACCTGTTCTACAAACAGAACTAACTCCATTCATTCATTTATTCAGTCCACAGACGTTTCTTAAGAGCGTACCAGGGAAAGAATAGTGAAGATGCGTGCCTACCCTCAAGGAACACACAGCCTGAGCGAAGATTTACTCTTCAAGAGTCACCAGGGTGGTGCCTTTATGGCGCCGTATCGCTGCTCTCAGGACCAGGTGCCCGAGGTACCGCTCTCCGGGGCTGGCCCTGGCAGGGTGGGGTCAGCCGAGCCGCGGTCATCGCTGCCTCTGTTGCTGCCCCCACTCTCTCCGTCCCGCGCAGTCTTTAATTTCGCAGCTCCGACCACCGGAAATTAGCAGCGGGCGGAGGGGACCCGGCAGAGCGCGGGTGAGCACCGCGTGGGGAGGGCGCGCCCGCCAACCTAGCCGGGCGCCCGCGGGACGCGCCGCCAGCGCCCTCTCCGCCGGGGGCTCGGCGCTCGCCCACCTCTTCCAAATTTAACCATTACCTAAATCCGAAGGGAAATGAGCAAACCTCTCGGATTGGGTGTCAAGGTATTTTCAGCCTTGTTGGGCGTATTTATCCCGAAGTGTTTCCACAACAAGCTATTTCGGGGCAGCGGGGCAGGTTTCGCTCTGCGGACGCCGCGGCCACTCGCCGGGCTCCAGGCCGGCGGCACCACCCGCCGGTGATTCAAGGCCCCGACCCGGGGGCGGCACGGCCCAAGCAGGCGGCCGGTGTTGGGGTGGGGGTGGGGGTGTCCCGGGCCAGGGGGGCGGGGAGACCTCCTCGGAGCTGGTTCTCCAGTCAATCTGTGTCCTGAATCTGTGACTTCTTCTCGCTGCGGAAGTCTCCCAAGAGTCAAGAATGGTTCGTTTTCTTTTGAGTCATTTCTAGTGCCCTCCGGGTCTCCCCATCCCCCCCGCAGTCCCACAGAGCAAAAACGCGGAGGACCTCCTGGGAGACCGGCTGAAAAGGCCGGGCCCCCTGTCCGCCTCCTAGCCCCTTGCGCAAAGGAGCGCGCCCAGACTGGGGGTTGGGGGGGCAGGTCTGAGAGGTCTAAGAGAGCTACTCCTTAACGCTCAGGAAGTGAAGCCTGTGGTTTTGGGGGCTGAGCTCGGAAGGAGATTAAAAAAAAAAAGTCAGAGACAGCGCAGTCTCTCCCGAAAGCAACTCAGTTTGAAAACTCTCGGAGCGCAGTGCCCGCGCCCTGACCGCGCAGGTAGGTCCGATGCGCTTGTTCTGCGCCTGCCCCCCTGCTGGGGGCGGCAGCGGGGGGAAAAACCAGGCACCGCCACTGCGGGGGTGACCAGAGGGCGCCGCCGGGTTCCCTGCCCCCCGCTGCTGGCCACTGTGCGGGAGCCCCGAGAACCCTATCCGCCAGGGATTTGGGCGCAGAGGAGCAGGATTCATCCGGGAAGGAAACATCTGGCGGGGAGGCGGTGGCAGCTGGGCTCGGGAGGCTGTCCCTCGGCGCCTCCACTCCCGCCTTCCCGGGCCCAGACCGTGAAGAGAAGCCTCGGCCCGCGTGCGCCCCGGGGCCGCCCCGCCCTCCCGCCGCCAGCTGCTGCGCGAGGTAGCCTTCCCACGCGCTCAGCCCTCGTCCCTACCACCCCCAATCCATTCCGCTCTCCCAGGATCGGGGCGGGCCAGCCTGTAGGAGAGAGGGGCGCCGGGCTCGGCCTGGGTGGAGAGGACGCCTCTGTGCCCGCCTGATCCTGCGCGGTCCCAGGCAGCACAGGCTCAGTGCCGGAGGGGACAGTTCCTCCTCTGTCCCCCACCCCCACCCCCGCTCCGCCCGACTTCGCGCCGACGCAGGCCCACACCTCAGCAGGGCCCTCGAGACGGTTTCACCCCATTTTCCTTTACCTCTGAGTTTCACGACTGTCTAAGGAATTCGTTTTTGCATTTGTGGTGTCTAATTATACGGCCGAAGTGGCAGCTCACGCAGAGGCCCAGGGGAAACTGTGGTGGCAGAACGGCGTCCTGGGGCAGCCCCAGCACTTCCAAGCCTCGACCTTAGGGACGGTCTCAAACGGGGACAGGTGGCACCCCACCACAGTGGGACGTGGAATGCCCTCTAAGGAACCAGTCCCTGAGAACTCGTTTTGAACTCGGAGCGCCAACGGGCAGACTTAGGTCCTGCATCCTGCCCTGAGAGCCGCGTTGCTCCTTATCTGGCAGCCTAAGCCTCGCGAAGGCCAAGGACGAGGGGTCTTGCTGCGACCCCAGCACCCTTGTTTCTGAACTACACAAGACCATGGACAGCCGCTGTGCCCGAGGAGCCTGCTCTCCCATGTGAACCCGGCCTCCATCGAGAGGAAGGCAAATTCGTTTTCCCCAGACCCAGGAGCCGGTCTGGTTCCGCCCCCAGCAGCCCGGCGCTGAGCTGGAGGCGCTGCCCCGCCTAACCGCCGGGCTCAAGTTTCGACCCCGGGATTAGGTGAACTGATTGGGGGTTAATGAGAGCGGCGCCGCTGCTAGCTCCCTCTCAGGCCCCCGCCTGGACCCCCGCGCTCTGGCCGCCGCGGAGCACCTTGCGCTCTCCCGCTCCGCTAAACTGTGGGTTCTCCTCGGACTCCAGACCGCGCGCCGTTCAGAGCCGGCGTGCGCGAATCGGGCTCGACTTCCCCCAAAGAAGGTTTTCGGTGAGCAGAACGAAAAGTGCTTTTTCCTAAGACTTGGTTTTCCGAGGTTAGGTCTCCATGGTCTAGAATGTCTTGCCGCAGACTTTGCCTGCCTCCGCCGCACTTGCGCCTCCAAACCAACATTTTCCTCGCGTAAGGCACGAGCAAGGAGGGAGGGAGATCACCGGGGTGCGAGCTCCACCGGGGGCCGGGGTCGGTTCTCTGTCATACCCCCTCCCACCACCTTCCTGTTCCTTTTCTCTCCTGGCTTCTTTCTCCTGCCTCTGCTGCCCTCAGCCCCTCTGCTGTTGTCACCCGACCCTGCTCCTCAGTCGGCCTAGTGCGCTCCTTCCATCCCACCCCCCTCCAGTTTCTAGCGGGATCTTGGAGGGCTTGGCTCCTAGCCCCCTCCCGGTCCTCCACCAGGAACACATCTCCCAGCCCTAAATTGATCAGCGCGTCCCTGCCCTCCTCCCCCGGCCGAAAACAGGGCCAGGCAGGCAGTGAGTGATCGAGTTTAGGGTAACTGGACAGGTGGGGACATCAGCTCTCCGGTGACTTTGATTGTGAGACCGAGTTTTGCTAGGGAAGGGGAGGGGCCAAAGGGGTGTGGGCAGGGCAGAAGGAAGAGGCCTGAGCCTGGGCCCCGGGACGGGTTTTACCGCTCAGCTGTGGCGGCGGCGGCGGGCTCGAGCCACCTGTCCGAGTGCCACCTGGTGAGCGCGGCGCAGCGGGGCCAAGCCCCTCCTCCTGCGGGCCTTCCTCCCTCCTCCCGGCCGGAGCTCTCTCTCCACCCGACTGCCCAGTCCCGGGGCCCGGGGCGTGCGGACCCGCGTTTCCATCCGGTTCTTCTCCTCTCGCAGGTCTGCCGAGAGCTGGGGCTGAGCAAGCCCTCAGGGTAACAGTGGGCTGACTGCCGCTTTAGGGAGCGGAGTGGAGAGCGCGCCCGACCACCATGCCGCGTTCGTTCCTCGTCAAGAGCAAGAAGGCTCACAGTTACCACCAGCCGCGCTCCCCGGGACCCGACTATTCCCTCCGCCTGGAAAATGTCCTGGCGCCAGGCGGAGCAGGTACGGAGTGTGAGAGCCGGACGGGGCTCCCAGGGATATAGATTCTGAGCCCCGCCACACCATCACCCAGGAAGCCGGCAGGGAGACCCTGACACCCCTTTTGCTGCCTTTTCGTTTCCTACCGTCCGCGTGCCTTCCGGGATTGTTGCCGAGGTGCCAGGGCCTCTTTGCTCCCGCCAGGTCTGGGAAAAGAGGAGGACGCTGGGGTGCCACGGTCTGGGGGGCGCCACTTGAGAACCACCGGGCCCAATCAGGCCCAGCCTGAGCTCCTATCTTCCCTCTTCTCCGCAGGCAGCACCTCGGGCGCAGGCGGGGCGAAGACGGAGCCCCGGGGTCGTCTGTCCCCCGAGTCACAGTTCACTGAGGCCCCAGAGAGATCCTCCGTATCCCCCGGCAGCTGTGAGGGCAGCGTCTGCGACCGAAGCTCAGAGTTTGAGGATTTCTGGAGGCCTCCATCGCCTTCTGTGTCTCCAGGTAGGAACCTGTTGGGAGCTCTGGGGCCGGGGCAGCAGAGAATAAACTGTGGCGGCTGTGGGTGGAGAAATGTTAAATGTCTGGCGGAGAGTCTTTCCGAGCGGAGAGAGCTTGTTCATGGGGTGAAGGGCCTGTGGGGCAGGCATTTGGCTTCTCTGGGACTATTTGCTGCTTAGCTCCGAGGCGGCTGAACCCGGGTTGTTCTTTCCTAACATTCGTTCGACGGAGATTGTTGGGGAGAGAAAATAAGTCGTCTTGACCGACAGCAACCTCGACATTTCATTTTCTCATCAGTTGACTATTTAGAAAGAGCTGGAATCCCCAAACCCAGATCCCCGAGTCTCAAACGGAGAACTGGGCAGTCTTTAAAACTTCCTCTGGCTCCCGCAGCATCGGGCCTGGTGGAGCTGGGCGCCAAGCGGGAAGGAAGGGTCGGGACGAAAATCTCTGCCCTTCTCTGAGTCTTCCTACATGCGGATTGGGGGCCTGTTTCAGTTTTCGTTCTGCCGGGTTGGCCCAGCCTTGGGGACCAGGCCATTGACTTCATTTCTAGACAGCAGCTGAGGTTTGAGCAAACGTTGGGTGGGAGCAAGTCTTGGGTTCTAGCCAGGGAAAGAGAACTCAAACCAGACAGATTCTGCCAAGTGCCTGTTATTTCCAGATTGCATTTACTAGTTTTAAAAGATAGCCCCAACCCCAACCCACACTCAGTGCACTGACTTGGCTAAAGCCATAACTCCAGGGAGTGTGTCTGGAGCCTCCGACTGGAGGATTCTAGTTGGCTGTTCAGGACAAGGCCTGCAAGACTGGATGCCACCAGAATCTCTCCGACAGAAAGCTGGGGTGCAGCCTGTCACACTAACCGCTAGCCTGGAGTGTGTGGTGGAAACAGATTTGTAAATCCATATGCAAAATGCAGAAAGCAGAGCTTGGGTATTTTGTTTTATAAAAATTCACGTTGGGCAGGGCGTGCAGAAGGCCACGAATATGGGAAAGCTATGTCCCCGGTAGGTGGTGGCTAAACCATAATTGTAAATTGTTATTATTCTGTGATAAATTTGGGGTCCCCCCCCATATAACTATGACAATAATGAGAATAGGAGTATTTGGCAGGCAGTTCAAGCTCCAAACCCTCTTCCCTCTGCCCCTTTGCTACCTGCAATGGCTATTTAATAACTGTTAGGAATGTTAACGCCTTCCCGTTTTGTGTTTTTTTGTTTTTCAAACAGATGTCTTCGCTAGGCCAGGCCGTGTTTTATTGGTCCTCTCCTTCCCTTCTTATCTATCCCGGAAAGTAAAAGACGGAATGGGAACCTGTAGGGCCCGGGAGAGTGATGGTGCTGGACGCTGAATCCTCTGCGTAGGAGCATTGTCCAGACGCTAACGGTGGCCACCTTCTCCCGCTTAGCTCAGCTCAGAACATTTCTGTGGCACAGACAGCTTGGCGCGCTTTTCTCTGCGGGACCGCGAAGTGCTCGGGTCCCTCCAGAAAAGACCCTCCTAACACTTCCGCTCCCCTGGCGCCGAATTTACCCATCTCCTCGACCGAGGTCATTTTAATTATCCGTTTGCCGCCCTGCCGCCTCCAGTGATCCTCGAGGCCCCAGAGACCTAGTGCGCGTTTTATCCTGGGGGCGTTATGGCACCTAGCGCGGCGCCGGGCGCACGGAGCACTCAGCCAGTGCCCGGCGACTGGCAGACGCCACGGAGCGGCCTCCGCCCCGCCGTCTGAAGACTAACCCGACGCCCCCTTGTGCCTTCACAGCCTCGGAGAAGTCGGCGTGCCCGTCGCTGGACGAAGCCCAGCCCTTCCCCCTGCCCTTCAAGCCGTACTCCTGGAGCGGTCTGGCGGGTTCTGACCTGCGGCACTTGGTGCACAGCTACCGGCCGTGCGCCGCCCTAGAGCGCGGCGCCGGCCTGGGCCTCTTCTGCGAGCGCGCCCCGGAGCCAGGCCACCCGGCGGCGCTCTACGGCCCCGAGCGGGCTGCGGGCGGCGCGGGGGCCGGGGCGCCTGGGGCAGGCAGCGCAGGAAGCGGCGCTGCGGGCGGCGCGGGCCTGGGGCTGTACGGCGACTTCGGGCCCGCGGCTGCAGGGCTGTACGAGCGGCCGACGGCGGCGGCAGGAGCGCTGTACTCGGAGCGCGGCCACGGGCTGCACGCGGACAAGGGCGCTGGCGTCAAGGTGGAGTCGGAACTGCTGTGCACCCGCCTGCTGCTGGGCGGCGGCTCCTACAAGTGCATCAAGTGCAGCAAGGTGAGGCTCTCGCGCGCCTGGCTTTGTCGGCCCCGCGCCCGCGCCCCCGGCCCGCGCCCCGTGACCCCTCTCAGCGGCCTTCTCCCCGGCCCCACCCGCCTCAGGTGTTCTCCACGCCGCACGGGCTCGAGGTGCACGTGCGCAGGTCCCACAGCGGCACGAGACCCTTTGCATGCGAGATGTGCGGCAAGACCTTCGGGCACGCGGTGAGCCTGGAGCAGCATAAAGCCGTGCACTCGCAGGTAAGCGCGGCGCGCATGGCCGCGCGCGACCCTGTTCAGGTTTTCGCATTCGGGAGTGTTCTGCTTGTCTGTGCAGCACCGGCCACCCTCCTGGCAGCTTTTCCCTTGGGTTTCCCGGACTGCCCCCGTCTCCTCCATCATGTCCCTTTGCCCAGAGGTAGGTGTGTAAGGAAAGGTGGCCGGATCCGCCTTCGAGGCAGCCCTGGAGTTTGGTGTTACATCATTGATAAGCCTCCAGAGGATGATCCAGACCACTACTCTGGGTTTGAGGAGGGTTTCTAAGCCCTCTTGCTGCGGATATATCAGATTTATTAGCTCCGGGTTTGTGTGTGTGTGTGTGTGTGTGTGTGTGTGTGTGTGTGTGTGTTTAAGATCTTATTTATTTGACAGAGAGAGAGATCACAAGTAGGCAGAGAGGCTGGCAGAGAGAGAGAGGAGGAAGCAGGCTCCCCTCCGAGCAGAGAGCCCTATGCGGGACTCGATCCCAGGACCCCGAGGTCATCACCTGAGCCAAAGGCAGAGGCTTAACCCACTGAGCCATCCAGGCGCCCCAGCTCTGGATTTTTTTGTCTCGAGTCTTTCCACTAAATGGCTGTCACTTAATCTTTATTGACCCCTCCCAACTGAAAAGAAGGCATGTTCGCTCATTTAGAGCGTCCAGTAGCATATCTGTCCTGCTATTACTTCATGCATTCCTTTATTAATATTTGTTGTGCAACTTCCAGCTGCTAGGCTCTTGAGAACCCTATAACACACCAGGTCCCTGACAGGGTGCCACTCCGGAATTTTTCAGTTTAATTGAGTGACAGAAGGTAGATAAGCAATTAAGTACACAAGTAACAATGACAAGCAAATGCTTACTTACAGAGATTTATTTACTAAAAAGAGTACTATTTTTCCATCTCAACAGGAGCTGGAGGGGGTGGTGGTCTCAAGTGACTGAGATCTAAACCCCCTGTTGAGGAGGGTGGAGAAGTGTTTGTAAATGGGTGTCAAAAAAGCAGGGTGGGGATACTTTTTTGCTGTGGGGTGTGGAGGGTTGTGGGTGAAAAGTGTTTGGGTAGAAAAAGTGTTAAAGGGGAAGAGGCTGGGGTGGGGAGGGCAAAGGCTGGAAATAAATCTGGGGAGAGGGAAGATGGGGCAGGCTGAGTGAAAGGGGAGCCGGAAGGAAGGGAGAGCCCTGGTTTGGGGGATTTTGTGGTTGATGTAGTGGTGAAGAAGATGGCAGACTTCATGACTACAATAGGAATGCCACGTCTTTCTACCCACAGGAACGCAGCTTTGACTGTAAGATCTGTGGCAAGAGCTTCAAGAGGTCATCTACGTTGTCCACACACTTGCTCATCCACTCAGACACCCGACCCTACCCTTGTCAATACTGTGGCAAGAGGTTCCACCAGAAGTCAGACATGAAAAAACACACCTTCATCCACACTGGTAAGCTGAAGGCCCTTGGCTTGTCTGAAAACACCTGGTGAAGGCTGGCATGGAAGAGCATTGTTCTTCCCCTGACGCCAATATAATTCACCTTTGCTGTGATATTCTGGCTACAGAGTGAGTGGTAGATGAGGCCTTCTAGATGGAGTTAATCACTGCAATGTGTTCAAGAAAACAAGGGGGCAGATTCTCTTAGATTCATTTACATACAAGGTTCTCCCCAGAGGGGACTTGGTGTGGGGCTGCATTTGAAGAACCACTCAGCTGGTCAACCTCAGGTTCTCCATCTTTGCAAAGACTATTTTCCTCTAGTTTAGCTGCTGCTCCAACTGTTGCCTGCTCAGGGTGAAATACTAAGCTCCAGAAAGTGAGGTCTTTCCCTAGGGCTCCCTCCCAGCCTTTTAGGGGAGCAGAAGGCATTATGTGTGGTCTCTTGGCTGAATTTCTTACAGTCTAAGAGCTTACTCTGATTGAGGAGGAAAAAACCAGGGTAAATATTACTAAGCTGTCTGCTAAGCATGTTTTAAATGTATTATCTCATTTTATGCTCACAAGAACTCTGGGAGATAGAGACTATTCCTTATCCCCATTCTAGAGTTGAGGAAAGTGAGGCACAGAAGGGTCAGGTAACCTGTCCAGGGCCCTGCCCCTGACAGCAAGCGGCAGGGCCAGGACTTAAATTCAGGTCTTTCTGACCTCTAATATCTATTATCTTGATGACTTACTGTTTTCTAGTTTCAGAGTCATTAGGGTTGGTAGATGTAGAAAGCTTCTGTTCATTTACTGCCTTTTTCAAAATATCAGCAAGTTCATGCCATAATAATGGTAATTCTTTACCTATTATAATACTTTATAATTTGCAAACTTCTTTGAAACCTATTCCTTCTTTTAAAAAAATCTATCCCTCCCCTTTTTAAGATTTTAGTCATTTATTTGAGAGAGAGACAAAGGGCATGGTGGGGTTGGGAGGGGGACAAGCCAACTCCCTGCTGAGCCAAACATGTGGCTTGATCCCAGGACCCTGTGATCATGACCTGAGTCAGACACTTAACTCACTGAGCCACCTAGGCACCCCATCCCTTCTTTTGATCTTCACTTCCACCCCAGTAAGTAGCCTTAGGGTGATAAAACCATGATGATGAAATGATTTACTAAAGATCAGACTGAGAGTAAATATTAGGGCCATGGGGACGCCTGGGTGGCTCAGCTGGTTAAGCGGCTGCCTTTGGCTCAGGTCATGATCCCAGCATCCTGGGATCGAGTCCCACATCGGGCTCCTTGCTCAGCAGGGAGCCTGCTTCTCCCTCTGCCTCTAGCCTGCCACTCTGTCTGCCTGTGCTTGTGCTCTGTATCTCTCTCTCTCTCTCTCTAACAAATAAATAAAATCTTTAAAAAAAAATATTAGAGCCATGGAACGCTCTGTATTCCAATTCTGGGATCTTTCTCTAACATTTTGATTGTATATCAGTGGGAGTTTTTATGCCAGGAGCAGTCTCTTTAATAGTAAATAAGAGAAGTACAAGAGGCCCAGAATTTTATTTTATTCCGGAATATGAATACTGATTTAAAACAAATTTCAGTGTGTTCCAAACACCTACATTTGATGCTTATAAATATGTTTGGGCAGTGTAGATATCCCTTTAGAAAACCCAGAAAAATATCCTACTTTAATCATGACCCCTTACTTGAAATTTCCTTGTAACTCACTCCTTTTAAGTAAAAGTATTCAAGACCCTTACCAAAACGCAACTAGGATCATGACTCAATGAAACATTAAGTCTTTATCAAGCATTTACCTCATAGCTAGAATTTGTTTCTCAGATTTGTTTGATCCTAAAGGGATAAGCTAAGTTTTGATGGGTGGTTCCTTATCAAAGAAATGAGAAGCATGAAGACAGAAAGGGGCACAGCAAGAGGGACAGAAGTTTCCTCAAAAACAAATCTCATCTTAAATAAATTAAAAAAAGAAAAGAAAACAAAAAAAAACCAAAAAACACAAACCTCATCTATTTTGTGCACTTTTCTAAGACCAAACCCCGACAGTAATGCCATGCTGAGGCTCTTTGGAAATTCATGCTATTTACCCAAATATTAAACAGCACATGAACTGGGGGGGAAAGGCAAAACTTTTCCTTTTCCGTTTTTTGTTTTTTTTTTTTTTTTAAGATTTTTGTTTATTTATTTGGGAGAGAAAGAGACAGAGGGTGGAGGGAGGGTAGGAAGAAGAAGAGGGAAAGAATCTCAAGCAAACTCTGTGCTGAGGACAGAGCCAGACAGGGGACTTGATCTCATGATCCTGAGATCATGACCTGAACTGAAACCAAGAGTTGGAGGTTCAACCAACCAAACCACCCAGGCGCCCCCAAAACTTTTTTCTTTGTTAGTTATTAATTTATGGTGAAGACTTGCTAGGATATAAAGAATCCTTATAAAAAGAAAGTAAAACCAAGTTGGAAAGGATCCACTATTTAAGAAATTCTTTGTGACCCAAATGTGGATTTTTAAAAATAAGACTTTGAAACATGTCTATGCTTCAGATACATTCTACTGTCCTTCAAGAGCAAGAAAGAGTGCAGGCTCACTGGTCCATACAAACCAACACCCACTTGGAAACACAGATTTGAAAACTTCCTCTGAATTAGAGCAGAGTCACATGGCCCCCGCCCCCACATTGAACATCTGCTGCGGGTGCTCTCTGCTTCTAAAGTCAGGGGTGTCTTGCCAGGGTGGATTCAGCTGTGAGTCTGGGCACGTGGCCTTTGCTGTTTCCGTTTAGCAGGAAACGGTTTGAGGCCTTTTGCTGGGAGCCCACACTCAGAAAGTCTCCCTTTCACCTGGTGCACCCGTGACTTCCCAGGACTTGGTTGCAACACGTCATCCAAGTCGCTTGAAGGCCTCTCACTGTGATGCAGCCAGCTGCTGCCAAGAGCATGTGGGCCACAGTGAGTCCCCTGCAGCTTCATCATAAACTCACACTTCCCCCCCTCCCCTCCTCCATTCCTCACAGGTGAAAAGCCCCACAAATGCCAGGTGTGTGGGAAGGCGTTCAGCCAGAGCTCCAACCTCATCACCCACAGCCGTAAGCACACAGGTTTTAAGCCCTTTGGCTGTGACCTGTGTGGGAAGGGCTTCCAGAGGAAGGTGGACCTCAGGCGGCACCGGGAAACCCAGCATGGGCTCAAATGAGGACCCTGGCTGGCTGCAAGCAGCAGTTACACAACACTACGGAGGGCAGCCTCCCCACTTGCCACCGTCCACGTCTGACTTCCCAGGCCCTCCAGTCCAGTCCAGAGCTCCCAGCAGGGTGAGCCCCTTCACCTCACTTCTGGGAACTGCAAGAAGGGATAAGTTACGTTTTCAAAGTTCAGCCCAGAGGGGGAACCAAATGACTGACTGGGCTTTGGACATGTTGAATAGGCTCCTGGACACCTCAGACCTCGAGGTTAAGAGGGCATCAGCTAAAATTTCGGGCCCTGAAGTTCTTCCCATTCCCAGCCCTGCTCCACAGACAGGAAAGTCCTTCGAGTTTTTTCCCTCCTCTTGCCCCACCCCAGATACTTGTGTGGAGGAGAAGTCATCATTTACAAGGTGGACACATGCTAATGCTTTTACCTAGAATGAAAAATGAGTGTTATTTTTTTTTTTCTTTCTGGGGAGTCTGTTAACCCCTTTCTACTGGGTGCTGCCTGTCAATCTTGGAGGCATCAATTCTCCTTCTCGAAGACTGGTTCCGGAAATGATGTGGGGAAGGAGCTTCATACTTTTGAAATTACAAAGTACCCTGGGCAGCCTGCAGCAGGTAGGAGCAGAAGAAACGTGGACTTGGTGGTGAGGAGAGGAGAGGAGAGTCCTCTCTGCAGGAGGCTTGTGAAGGCTCCATCACTGCAGGCGGAAGGACAGAACACCACCTCTGGACAAGATCCTATCCCCTCACCCAGCAGGTGTTTACCAACCACCAGGTCCCAGGCCTGTGCTAGGCATTGGGGAGCCAGAGATTAAAGTTACGGCTGTGCCCCTGCCCTCAGAAGCTAACAGTTGAACCCCCAAGTGACTGAACCTGTTTTTTTCCCTCCTAAGGAATTCCGAGAAGACCAAACAAAATCTTGACTCTTCTTTTCTGAAATGTTTGGATTTTATCAAACATAAACAACAACAAAATAGCTGAAGAGATACTTCCAAGATCCGTGTGTATATTCAGTTTTTTACTGTTAAGCTGATATTTTTAAGATGTCTAAGCTAGCAGGCATGTGGAGTGACCCTTCATGTGTACTATAGAGAAAAAAAGTGGTATTTTTACTTTGATGAGGTCTGTAAATGTTTTTAGATCTTCTGGAGTGCATTATGTTTGTTAATACATATTTATTAGAATGACGTTTTAAGTTAATAAAGTATTAAGACTCTGACCTATTGCTTTTCCTTTAGGCAGGGAATTTGGGAAAGACCTTTGTTTTAGTCTGTGGCAGGAGTTGACACTGAAAGAAACCACAGTGGGGTATTAAAAGCAAAGCAGACCAGCCAATATCCAGAAGAGAGTAAAATCCAATTGCTCCGATTTTTATTTGCTTTCTCTTTCTATACGTCTAAGATCCTTTCTTTCTTAACAGAAAAACTAGGTATACAAAACTAAGCTCCTACCTTATAAAGTCGCTAGTGGGTCCACATGAACACAGGTGCTTCTGAGGACTTAGGGCTGCTTTTGTTTGTTGGTTGCTTGGTGGGTGGGTTTGGGGTTTTTTTGTTTTTATTTTTGTTTTTTTTACAGGCCCGACGGCTCCAGATAAATAAAGAAATCACAGGTCTTAGGTCCAGAAATTGAGTGTTAGTCAAACCTCTGTCACCAATATGTTGTGTGACTTAGGCACCTTCTTTGGCCTCCCTGCTTCCAATTTCCTTGACCATAAAATGTGGATACGGTTCTGTCATTCCGATCCAACCCTGACTATTTGATTCTGTCGAGACTGGAAGGGAGAGAAAGTATGTGATACTGGTTAGTTGCCTCACCTAAGGCAAGTCTCAATCTAAAGACCCATCAGGGGCAGTAAAATTGGAATTTGGGTTATTTCTGGCTCTATCCCACCTGTGGGAGTTTCTTGCATGAATCAGTCCTTTATGAGAATGAAACCAGAATAAAGGAATAAGGTCCTGACCTAGTTGCCGACTACCTGTGCTCATTCTAACGTCTCCCAGCCAAGCTATGCATGGTTCAATGGTGACCATGAGCAGACTGTCCATTTCAGTTCAAATCAACTTCACACATATTGACTAAGTACCTAATGTGTGCCTGGCACTGTTCTAGGTGGTGGGGACACAGCAGTGAGCACTATGTCCTGTGGAGGTTTATTTATTGGGTCACTGCTGAATCTTTAGCTCCCAGAACAGTGCCTGGCACACAATAGGAGATCTGTAGGCATTTGCTGAGATAGTAGGTAAATAAGCAAAGAAAATAAAATCCTGCTTCATCTTGACAGTCAAGTCTTTACTCACGTCTGCTTTCTAGAGCACAATCGGAAGAGAAATTGCTCGAGACTTTAGGAAACCAATTGAACATAGGACTCGCTTGAGCTGGTGGGTAAGGGGGCTTCGACACTGCTTTTCTCCATTCTCACCAAATCTCAGTCCTTGGTTGTGTTCACCTGGTTTTCAACACCATGTCTTTCCATGTCAGTTTACTGTCATTCAAAATTTAAATTTGTTTATAATGCAGTTTAAGATAATTTTCCAGAACCGATGGGTGAACCAGTACAGCATCCATGAACCTCTTCCTAGTGTCCTGGGAAACAAAATTCCCAATGAATAAAGATCACAAAACATCCTTCCCACAGAATTCACTGTGCACACTAGTTGATTATTTCCGACCTGGTTTGAAAAGTAAAGAACTTGCATCGAGAGGTAAGTAGACTGATTGAAATCTAGTTATCTGTCCTATCCTTCTCTTATGACATAGAACTTCTGGGCCATTTTCATAACCCTTGTTTATGCTATAATGAGAAGTTGTAATTTTGATGTTAACAGTATGCCTTTTTAGGGGAAAAAAACCACATCCTGATATCCTCAGTTCAGAATCAAAACAAATTACTGTGACTGTTACCGTGTGAAATTTGAAGATTGCAAATATCTCTTTTAATGTTATTACCTGACTCCATTAAAAATAGATCGTGAATATTCCGTGTCACATTATTCATGAGGCAGGCTCTATGCCTTTTGTCTGCCGGAGTAACAGTAGAAAGGGTAACAAGAGACACCAGAGCACACCTTTGTTTCTTTCACTAAATTTTTAATAACACCTCCAGCTAGCCAGTTGGTGAAGCTCAGCTCTTGCATAAAAGTGGAAAAGCACAGCTATCTCAGAGAAGACCAGCTCTTTCACTAGCTAATTTGAGTTTGCGTTCATCTACACCAGAGATGATTAAATTACCTATCAAGTGTGCTGAGCTATCAGGATTCAGGCCACGTAAAAGGTGAATTTCATCTGATTGATTTGAGACACGAATGGAACAATTGAGTTTTAAAAGGCCCACCTTAATTAAAGGCATAGCAAAGTATCACCACTCCCAGGTAAATTCTTGAGTGCCGTTGCCCTTGAAAAATTGGGTGGCGATAGTGATTTGACCCACATCATTTTGTTGTGTTCCTGCTTGTTAAACCTGATAATTTAACAGAAAGAAGAGAATTTAGAAGAAGGTCTGAAAGGACCTGACTACTTTGTACTGTACGTTTCTAGAGAACTGTCGTTTAAATCTCTGCAGCTATATTATTTCTATGGAAAAAACTTTTCAGAAAGTACATAATACACTTATTTTAGTAACATTTCCTTTACGAAGTCAGATTTTAAAAATTAAAAAATTAAAGAAATTTCACCCCAAACCCTTCTAGCTTAAAAGTTTATGTTTATTTTATTTTTAGTGCTGCTTTTCAATCTTTACCCATGTGTGTGTATATTTAGATTTTATGTTTTAAACCCCGTGATCAGGGTAATTTGCAGTTTATGTCTAGATAACTCATATTTATTTATGATATGGACATATACTTAAAACTGAAATGTCTGTATTTTACAATGAGAATTTTGATAGTTCTAATGATTACATTTTATTGAAATGTATTTTTATTAGGATTTTATCAATCATTAAGATAATGTATTTCCCGATTTTACTTTGAAGTTACTCACTTTTTAAATAAAACATTTCAAACATATGAGAAATAACAAGTAATATAATAAACATAATTCTACCATGTTTACTTTAGGGTTTATTTTTTATTTTTTTTAAATTTTTTTATTTTAAGTTTGTTTGTTGTTGTTGTTGTTGTTGTTTTGATAGAGAGAGAGGTCCCAGGTAGGCATAGAGACAGGCAGAGAGAAAGGGGGAAGCAGGCTTCCTGCTGAGCAGAGAGCCCAATGCGGGGCTCGATTCCAGGACCCTGAGATCATGACCGGAGCCAAAGGCAGAGGCTTAACCCACTGAGTCACCCAGGCACCCCCAGGGTTTATTTTTTAAACAAAATATTACAGACATGTTTGAATATCTTGGTGGAATATGTTCCTTCCTAACCCTTTTCCTTTTCTTCTCTTGTCCGAGGCGTCCACTATACTGAAATAGGTACATATCATCGCCATGACTATTTTTATACCTTTACTTACACATATTACCGTAAACTACATATAATACTATTTAGCATAAATTGTATCATAGTGTATGTATTCTTCTGTTACCTTACCTTTTTTTTCCCACTCAACACTTTTTGAGATTTGTCCATTTGGTACATGCAGTTTTGTTCATTTATCTAACTGCTGCATAAAGAATTCCATTGTATGAATACTTGGCGATTACTTTTATATGCTCCTGTTGGGAGAGTTTTGGTTATTTCCAATTTTCCTATTACACAAAATTCTGAAGTAAGCAATCTTTCACATATCTCCTGTGAGCAAGATTCTTTAGGGTATATTCCTGGGAGTGGAAATGATGGATATTATCAAGTTGCTTTCCAAAGTGGTTGTACCAATTTACATTCTGACCAATAATGTAGGAAAATTCCTATTTCTCCACACCTTGCCAACATTTGGTATTGTCAGACTTTAAAAATGTTTGCCAAGGGCGCCTGGGTGGCTCAGTGGGTTAAGCTGCTGCCTTCGGCTCAGGTCATGATCTCAGGGTCCTGGGATCGAGTCCCGCATCGGGCTCTCTGCTCAGCAGGGAGCCTGCTTCCCTCTCTCTCTCTCTCTGCCTGCCTCTCCATCTACTTGTGATCTCTCTCTGTCAAATAAATAAATAAATAAATCTTAAAAAAAAAAAAGCATTTAAAAAAAAATAAATAAAAATAAAAATGTTTGCCAATCAGATGGAAGTGAAATGTTATTGTAATTTGCATTTCCTGATTTCTAGTGGGGTTGAGTATCCTTTCATAAGTTTATTGGCCTTAGAGCTTTCTTTTCCTGTGAAATGCCTGTTCATGTTCTTTATCCATTTTCAGTTGGGTTGTGTGCTTTACATCAATTTATATTTTATTTTATTTTTTAAGGATTTTACTTATTTATTTGAGAGAAAGACAGAGTGTTGTCAAGGGAAGAGCAGTGGCAGGCGGGGGAAGCAGACTCCCTCCTGAACACAGAGCCCAACTCGAGATTTCATCTCATGACCCTGAGATCATGACCTGAGCCACCCAGGCGTCCCATATCAATTTATATTTTAAAATGTGCTCTAAGCACTCACTGTTCTGCAAGTTTAAATGTGTTGCTCACATCTCCCCATCTGTAGCTTGCCTTTTTGTTTTGGTTGAAGGAAAGATTTGTTTGTGTGTGTGTGTGTTATTGTAGTCAAATACATCAGTCTTCTGGTTGTGGTTTATGCTTTTTATATCCTAAATAAAAAACTCTTCCCCAGATTGATGTTCATAAGCTCATTCCCTATAATTTTCTTTGAAAAACTTTAAAATGTTGGCTTATAACATTAGGTTTTTATTAAATATTTTATTTATTTATTTATTTATTTATTTATTTATATTAGAGAGAGAGTGTGTGTATGTGCATGGTCACACATCTGTGTGAGAGTGGAAAGGGGAGAGGGAGAGAATCACAAGCAGATATCAAAATGCAGGGCTCGATCCTACAACACTGAGACCATGACCTGAGCTGAAACCAAGATTTGAACACTCAACTGAATGAACCACCCAGTTTCATCAGCTTTTTAATCTACTTATACAGGTATGAATAGAATCTAATTTTAGAAGATCTTCCCACATAGATAACCAATTACTCTAAAATTATTTATTACAGATATATCCTTTTCCCACTAATTGTAAAGCCACCTCTGTCATATGTCAGGTTTCTGTTTCTGTATGGTTTTATCTCTGGGCTTCCTAATCTGCTCCATTGGTCGTTTGTCCATCTGTATGCCAAAGTCATCATGTCTTATTTTTTTTTTTTCCCACAACATCTTAATTAAACCTATAATAAACTCAGTAGCTAGTAAGGAAGGTTTCTCTCTGACCTATTTTGTTCTCTTTAGGACTATCTTGGCTCTTGCTTGTGAAAAACTCTGTTGGATTTTTCATTTGTACTTCATTTATTATTTAATTGGGGGGAATGGAAATCATTTTGATATTAATCCTTTCTATCCATAAATAAGATATATTGCTCATTTATTTAGGTCTTCTTTTACATCTTTTAATAACATTTACTAATTTTTGGCATAATTTTTTAAATTTGTTCATTGCTATTGTAGTTTTATTTTTATTTTTTATTTATTTTTACATAAGATTTTATTTATTTATTTAACAGACAGAGATCACAAGTAGGCTGAGAGGCAACAGAGAGAGAGAGGAAGGGAAGCAGGCTCCCTGCTGAGCAGAGAGCCCGATGTGGGGCTCGATCCCAGGACCCTGAGATCATGACCTGAGCTGAAAACAGGCTTTACCCAACTGAGCCACCCAGGTGCCCTGTAGTTTTGGGTTTTTTGTTTTGTTTTGTTTTTAAATTTAATTTTCTAACTATCTGCTGCTGGTATATGGGAACAAAATTATTATTATTATTATTTTGTATACTGACTTTGTGTCTTGTAACTTTGCCAAAACTTCTTTTTAGCTTGTTGTGGATATTTCAGATTTTCTATGTAAGATAGTCATAAAATATGCAAATGATTATAGCTTTGTTTGGTTATTTTATTTTATTTTATTTTACTTTATTTATTTGACAGAGAGAGAAAGAGCAAGAGCAGGAACACAAGCTGGGGCAGTGGGAGAAGGAGAAGCAGTCTTCCTGTGGAGCAGGGAGCTTGATGCGGGGCTTGATCCCAGGACCCTGGGATCATGACATGAGCCAAAGGTAGACGCCTAATGACTAAGCCACCCAGGTGCCCCTTGTTGGTCTTTTTAACATACTCTCCTTGACTTGCTGCACAAGACAAGGTTGTATTGAACAAAGACAGAATAAGAGGCATCCTTGTCTTATTCTTCCAGGGAAATGCTTTTAATTTTTTATAATTTCATTTGATACTTTGGGTAGGTCTTGGTAGACAACTTGTTAAAAGTCAGGTTAAGGGGGCGCCTGGGGTGGCTCAGTGGGTTAAGCCTTTACTTTTGGCTTCATGATCACAGGGTCCTGGGATCAAGCCCCGCATGGGGTGGGGGGGGCGGTCTCTGCTCAGCAGGGATCCTGCTTCCCCCCCCACCTGCCTCTTTGTCTACTTATCATCTCTCTCTGTCAAATAAATAAATAAAATATTTTTTAAAAATCAGGTTAAGAATTTTAATTTCTCTTTGGTAAGAACTTCTGCTTGTGTGCGTATTTAATTTTATCGTATGTTTTTGGGGCATCTGTTGAGAAAAGTGTGTTAATTTCTAAATCTGATGGCTTTTATTCTTTACTTTGTCAGTGTGGTGAATGACATTTATAGATTTTCTAATGTTAATTTATCCTTGTATTGCTGGGGGGTGGAATAAACCTCAACTGGGTTATTTTGAAAATCTATGTTACTGATTTGGTTTGTGGAACTTTATTTGGGATTGTTGCATTTATGCTTTTAACGTTTCTTTCTTACACTACTCATAAGTCGTTTTGATATCAAGGTTTAACTCATTTCAAAATGAGTAGGACAGCATTTCCTCTTTTTCTGTTTTCTGGAACAATTTGTGAAAGATTGAGATTATATGTTCCCCGAATGTTTGATAGAGCTCATTCAGGCCTCTGTGTGTGTGTGTGTGTGTGTGTGTGTGTAAGAGGAAAGGGGAGTGTATATTTTAAGCTTTCATTATAATAGTTCTATTTAGACTTTTGCTTTCTTCTCAAATCAGCTATAATAGATGACATCTTTCAGGGAATGTTCTGTTTCCTTTAAGAAGTTAATTGCCACTATATTTAAAAATCAATATGGAAACAGTATAAAACAGTATATGCTTTATTTTTTATTATTTAAAAAAATTTTAAAGATTTTATTTATTTGAGAGAGAGAGGGAGAGAGGGAGACTGAGAAGCAGACTCCCCACTGAGCAGGGACCCCTATGTGGGGCTTGATCCTAACATCTGAGATCAAGACCGGCGCTGAAGGCAGATGGTGACTGAGCAACCCAAACACGCTAACAGTTTGAAATAGTATAAAAAATCAGAGTATTCCCTGACTTCAAAAAAATATCTTCTATACCTAAAATTATGTTCAGTACTTCATAGTAATATTTTTTTGGTGCCATTATCTTTTCCTTGACAATTTTGTCAAACTTCTCTATTTTAACAGTTTTTACAGCATATTTTCCTTGTCATTTATTTTCACATTTTATCTAATAAGATTTCTTAACTTGACAGAAGGAGTACTTAGAAGTGCATTTAAAATTTCCAATCATTGGCACCTGGGTGGCTCAGTTGGTTAAGCAACTGCCTTTGGCTCTGGTCATGATCTTTGAGTCTTGGGATCCAGCCCAGCCTCGTGGGGCTCCCTGCTCAGTGGGGACTCTGCTTCTCCCTCTGACCCTCCCCCTTCTCATGCTCTCTCTCTCATTCTCTTTCTCTCTCAAGTAAATAAATAAAATCTTAAAAAAAAAATTTCCAGTAATTTTTTCCAGTAAAAAAAACTTTTGGTTTCTGCAACTGTTTGATTGCACGTGTGTGCACACTAGTGTGTGTGTGTGTGTGTCCTTTTGATCACACACACATTTAGAGGAGAAAAGTACTTGATTACTTTGTGCAAAAGAATGAGATACTGCTTTACTCTGCCTGTTCATTTTCTGGTATTCAAGGAAAAAACCTAATTTTCAGTTCTTTAAGCCTGAATTTATGGTAACTGTAGAGGACAAACGAAAGCAGGAAGTTAGATTTGCTTCTTGATGTTAGTTTTATGAACTTCATTGAGAATTTTTTTTATTTTTGGTGAAATAGGAAGCATAGTTTCAATTCTGTCTTTTAACATGAATTAGACAACTTCTAGGTTGCACTTTCTGAGAAATAGAACTGAATGGCTAGCCTCTATAAAATTTTGCTGCAACTTCAATTCCTTAGTGATTTTTAGGATAAGGAAGGCTAACAGGATATCTCCTATGACTTTTTGGAAGAGTCAGAAACCAATCTTTCATTACCTTTTGGAAGACCTGTCGGTATTTCATCTCTTGGACATACATTCCCAGAGATTTCACACAAATTCAACTTCCTCTTTCTTTTTACTAAAATTATTCATGGGACTCCAATAAGCAAGAGCAGCAAGTTCTTAACTCAGCCAAGGGAATCCCACGACAGTATCATACTTTTGCATACCATCTTTCTCATTTATCTTTGCATGGTCATTGGTTGTATCATGTCTAGGTACTATATAAAATAACATTATATATTAATTAATTGAATTTAAATTAAAAAAAGAAAATATAAAATATATAAATGAAATGAAATTTAAAAACCCATAAAATAAAAATTGTAAACTAAAGATAGAATCAAGTGAACTCTAAAACTTTTCCAATCCGAAGTTTCTCTCATTTTAAATCCTTCCTTTTTTTCTAAGGGTTTAATCTACACTAACAACTACAGAGGCACAGTTCAGGAGTGCCCAGCTAAGTCCTTTTACTCCTTAGAGAGTTAATATCAGGGAGCTATGAAAAAGAGATCCAGATTGTTCCATGTTGCTGGTTGACCAAGGATAGAAGCTTTGTGACTAGCTATTCCATCTGGAAATCTGTCTCTTCATCTGTGATTCAGAGAGGACAGAAGTAAGCAATTCTAGTCAGTGGACACTTAAAAGTTTGTGTTAATGGACTGTGTTCTGTTTGTATCATGTATGGGTAAAATCAGATTAGACCAAAGTCATACTACACTAAAACTTTACTGAATTTTTACTTGATTCACAAATCAAGCCTTAGGTCATCATTGGTATGTAGAAGTACTGATCAAGATAGAGTTCTCTAGGGGCATCTGGGTGGCTCAGTCGGTGAAAAACCCAACTCTTTTTTTTTTCTTTTAAGATTTTATTTATTTATTTATTTGACAGAGAGAGAGAGAGAGAGAGAGATCACAAGTAGGCAGAAAGGCAAGCAGAGAGAGGGGTGGGAGGCAGGCTCCCTGCTGAGCAGAGAGCCTGATGCAGGGCTTGATCCCAGGACCCTGAGATCATGACCTGAACCGAAGGCAGAGGTATAACCCACTGAGCCATCCAGGTGCTCCTGGACTCTTGATTTCAGCTTAGGTCATGATCTTGGAGTCCTGGGATCGAGCCTGGCATCAGGTTCCATGCCCAGCATGAGCCTGAGATTCTCTCTCTCTTTCTCCCTTTTCCCCAGCCGCCTGCTCTCTCTCTCTGGAAAAAAAATAAAATAGAGTTCTCTAGCTGACAGACTGCTGGGCACATGTGCCCTTACAGACACATGAAATAGTGGACAGTGGACTGGAAGACACCTTTCAGTCCAATCACTTGTGTCGGAGGTGTAGCTGATCCCAGGGCACCCATGAATTTATACTTTGTATATCCCTAAGGATCTGCTGGCATCCACATGGAGATTTATTTTTCACTGGTCACTCTTGGTTCAAGATGGGGAGGTTCCAAGTATGGGAAGTGAGTATGAAGTTTCCTGAGGAATCTTGTCTCTTTTAGCCTGGAGAAACAGTATAGTTTTGTGAAAAACACCATTGAATCAGGAGTCAAGATGTCTGCTGTACAGGCTCTATATAAATCAGGGTTCTCTAGAGAATTGGAACCAATGAGATCCATCTCTGTCTCCCTCTCTCATAGAGAGAGGGCGAGATTGAGAGATTTACTTATTATGAGAAATTATCTCATGGGATTATAGATGCTGAAAAGTCCTAAGACTGGCAGTCAGCAAGTGGAGAACCAGGAAGGAGAGCCCTTGCTGTAGTTCCAGTCTGATTTCAAAGACCTTAGAGCCAGGAGAGGTGATGATGTACATTCTAGTCCAAGGCAGAAGAAGACCAATGTCCCAGCTCATCAGTTAGGCAGGCAAAGTTCCGTTGGAGTCTTCTGGTTCTATTCAATTGGTTTGGTCTTCAACTAATTGGGTGAAACCTTTGTGTGTTAAGAATGAAAATCTGCTTTACTCAGTCAATTGATTCAAATGTTAATCTCATCCAGAAAACTCTCACAGACAGTTCAGAACAATGTTTGACCAAATGTCTGGGCACCCTGTGAGCCAGTTAAATTGACAAATGAAACAAATCATCACAGTCTCTAAACTTCCAGAGTATGTGTATGTCAGAGTAAGGAGCACTAGTTGCTACAACTGCTCCAAAAATCAGTGGCACACAATAGCTTATTTGTTGGTTTGGGTGTTCTCAGATTGGTGCTTTCACGGGTGTTTGAGAGACCTCCACCGCTATCTGTGGTCGAATGGTGCTGCCATCTTCTAAGGATTTCTTGGGATCCTCTGCTGGATTATCTGCATTTAGCTGGCTGATGATGAAGCTAGAGAATATTTAGAAAATCATAAGGGGACTTTATAAAGACAGACTGGACAATGGGATAGGTCACTCCTGTTTGCATTCCATTGGCCAGAATACCAACAAATGATTCCAATTTTTCTCGAAAGAAGGCTGGAAAATGTAATCTTCCTTTGTGCCAAGGAAGAGAATATGGGGACTGGTGAGCATCTTGCCAGTCAGGACCAGAGTCCTAACTAGCTTCTGACCTTGGGCTTATCCCCTCTCTGAGCCTGTTTCCTTCTCTGTACAGTGAGGAGGATGGACTAAGTGCTCTCTAAGGGACTTTCCACCTCTGACCATCTATGTTCTGTAATTCTATCAAAACCCTTGGCTGGGCCCTGAAAACATGAAGCTTGGAGAAGATCTTGGACAGTCCAATAGTGAAGAACAGTGATCGGGGTTGTCCCCAAGGATTTTATTCACCAAGAAGTTTATTCACTTCCTGAAGTTCCCAGAGATCAAGGTGACTACCTCTCCCAGGGTGTAGCCTTACCTGGGCCCCATGGGCCCATGGGCCCAATTTTACCATGTGTTTGTGCAAATATTAATGTGGCCCTGAAACTTCCTCTTCTTCTTTGAAAAGCAATGACCACTTGGGCTTCTTCCCTAGAATTCTAGAGTACCAGAGGATCAAGACTATATATACCTAGCCTCAGACAGTCTAGAAGAGGGTTTCACAAAAGGCTGAGCTATGTCAAAGTAATTATGTTCACAGCTTTTCTTCTTTTCTGCATTTTCTGATGACTTGCAATTTGTTTGTTTTCTTGTTTATTGCCTGACTCCTTGTTGGATTTTAGACTCTACGAAGTCAGCGATCATGTTTGATTTACTTACTACTGCATCCTCAGCACCTGTAAATGTGCCTAGCATATAGCAAATATTTTTTGAATGAAAAAATTGTAAACCTTGTTGAAGTTTTAGTCTAAGTTCAGGGCAATAGAATTTCTTGGGGGGGAGGAGTATGTTAGTAATACAATCATATGTTTACCTACTGAGTAGTGTTTTAATCTTGCCTGAGTCTACTATCGACACTAAGAATTTCAGAATAATGAGCAAGAGGCTAGTAACAGACTATCCCTCATGGTTTAACTGAAGTGTGGGGGCCCAGAAAGGTTACAATTAAGAGTGCAAGTACTGGGGCGCCTGGGTGGCTCAGTGGGTTAAAGCCTCTGCTTTCGGCTCGGGTCATGATCCCAGGGTCCTGGGATCGAGCCCTGCATCGGGCTGTCTGCTCCGCGGAGAGCCTGCTTCCTCCCCAATCTCTCTCTCTGCCTGCCTCTCTGCCTACTTGTGATCTCTGTCTGTCAAATAAATAAATAAAATCTTAAAAAAAAAAAAAAAGAGTGCAAGTACTGTTTCTCCAGGCCACAGAGCATCTGCTGTCAGTATTCAGTTGAGCAGCACTTTCTTCATGTTATCATAGTAGAGCATGTGCCAAGCTGTACCTACACAGGATGATGGCCGATTTCAGAGTATAAGCAGCTGTCTTGTAACTCAAGAGTGTAGCTGTCTTTTTTTAGTCTCATGGTGTATAGGAATAAGCTTTACTCCTTATTTGTGTATCAAATACATTGTGGATATCCAAAATTTCTTTTGGTCCCTGAGAAAATGGTGTGATTGATCTCTCCTTAGCTTATGCTTTCAGTTTCACTGTGATCATTATCTCTTTGAAAAATCTGGTTTCCTTTACTCACCACCCACCTTACAAATTAAACACATGTATAAGATTAATCTAGAGCAAAAAGGAAAAAGGAGCAAAAATATCACATTGTATATGTCAAGAGTCTGGTACAGAGAAGAGCCTCAATAAATAGCCTTATTATCATTAACATTTTTATCATTATTGTTATGTTCTAATATTAGTAACCACCACTTATTAAGAATTAGTCTGAGGTTTGGCTGGGTGACTCAGTCAGTTAGGCAACCGACTCTTAGTTTCACTTCAGGTCATGATCTCAGGGTCATGCGATCGAGCCCCACACTGGACATGGAGCCTGCTTAAAATTCTCTCTCTCCCCCTCTCCCTCTGCCCTCCCCCTGGCATAGGGGCATATATGCACACACATGCATGTGTCCCCTCTCTCTCTCTCAAAAAAAAAAAATACTCTCTACAAAAACTGCGCTAAGTTCTCGGCATGCATACATTTTCTCATTTAATTCTAACAATATTCCTGTGAAGTACTATATTGATCAGGCTGTTTAGAGACAGAACCAGGCAATCTGGCTCTCAAGACTGATCTCAGATGATTTTCACCCTTCTCTGGGGCCAGCTCATGTCATTGATTGGTTTTATTTCTCAATTAGGTCATGACAAATTTTTATTCTGGAAATCCTGATAATCTGAATTACTAAATCACAAACATTCAATTAAGAGAAGTGTATTTCTTCTTTCAAACAATTCACAAGGATATATAAAAATTAGCCACTCATTTCTGAAGCCTGCAGTTTAGACATCTTCCCCAGCCTGAGACTATCGCCCTGCTTGGTGCCCTTTGATTCCATCACCTGAGTTATTTCCATCAACCTGATGGAGACCCAGGCTTCTCTGTGTCCCTGAATAAGTTCAATTGTATGAGACACCTGATCCAGGGCTTTACTGATGTCCAAAGGTAAAGCTACACTCTCTTTGTACACTAACTTACTGATTCTAAAATCAGAAAAGCAAATATGTTTCTGGCAGCATTTGGGAAGGGGGACTACATGTATCATTTTGATTGCAGATAAAATCTCCTTTTAGATATTGATTATTCTTTTTAATTGTTGTGGAACTCACTAAGCCATTTCCAATTCACTTTAAAATTTTTACCATGTAACATTTGTTACATAAAGAAGAACATATGTAATGAAATTGCAAGTTTGGGTATAATAATTAAATTGAACAACTATGATCCCAGCCAAAGCTAAAAAACTAGAATTTAATCAATACCATTGACTCTACCTGTATATTTCTACCCCTAGTCCATTTCCTTCAGCATCATGCTTTATTTCTTCTTTTATTTGTATACATTTAAGGTAAGACTAGAAAGAGCTGAAACATTTTGTGACTTAAAAAAAAAATCAGCTCTAGTTCTCTCCACAAACTTGGAAAAAATAAGCATGATCTCCATGGCAGGAGACCCTTGCTTCCCGTACACTTAAATATAGGCTTCAATTATTACTTCTCTATTTAGAGATTATTGTGGTTTCAGTTTTCATTGTGTCCTTGTGGGTTTTTCTGTTTTGGTTGCCATTATAAATGTCTCTTTTATTCCCCCATGTGGTCACTTTCTTAAATACTTCGTTTAGCACGTCTTCAATGGAGTGTGGTTTGTCTGCATATATGCCAGCCTCGGGGACACTCAGTTACTTTTGTTCCATTCCAAGTATAGAAGACTCACAATGACAATTTAGGCTCTGTGAACCGTGGGGGAAAAAGTAAAAGACATACATCTTTTAAGTGCTAATAATGTGTCAAGTTTTTGCCTGTATTTTCCCAATTCAAAAGTCCTATTAGGTAATTGTCATTATGCTTGTATTATAGATGAGAAAAGAAACCCAGAAAGATAGTTGTCCAAGGACACACAGGTACTAAGTGTTGGAGTCAAGACTTGAAGTCTAGTTTTCTGTGGCTGTGATGTGTGAGGAGACAGTTCAGCCTAATGAGAATCAGTAGTCTCATGCCTACATATCTGCCCCTACCCCTTTCTCTGTGGGAATGGTAATACCAATACTACTCATTCACTTCACAGGGACTTTGTGGGGTTTAGGGAAGCAATATTTTGGATTTCAGAGGACAGACACTATAGCTATCAAAAACACCATGTTATTTTCTGGTGGTCAGGCAATGAGTGGTGGACATTGAGCTCTGGATCATCATTGTTTGTGGAGACCAGCAAAGCTGAACCTCTCTAATTCAGACATGATCCCTAATTTCAGGCCACTCCTGTGCTCACCAATTTCTCTTTACCAAATCTTCTCACAGATACTCTGACTTGTGCCTTTGCCCCTTTCCTACCCCGTCTTCTCGTCAAAATGAACAAAGACAGGACCCTCAGGAGGAAGGCCCAGAAATAAGACTCTTAGCACCCATACTCAGTAATAAGCTTTTATTTTATTTTATTTTATTATTTTTATTTTTTAAAGATTTTATTTATTTATTTGACAGACAGAGATCACAAGTAGGCAGAGAGGCAGGCAGAGACAGAGAGAGGGGGGAAGCAGGCTCTCTGCTCAGCAGGGAGCCCGATGTGGGGCTCGATCCCAGGACCCTGGGATCATGACCTGAACCGGAGGCAGAGGCTTTAACCCACTGAGCCATCCAGGCGCCCCAGTAATAAGCTTTAAAAGATATGTTTAATTTAAATATATTTGACATATGACCTTGTATAAATTTGAAGCGCCACAACATGTTAATTTGATACATTTTTATGTTGTACTATTATTGCCATTACAGTGATACTTAGTACTTCTATCATGTTGCATAATTATCCTTTCTTTTTAGTCATTGGAATAATTAATCAAAAATTTTAACAGTATTTCAAAGTGGTATAAATATTATATTAATACATATAAAAACAGGTTAAGTCATCACAGAGTTTCAAAGTGTAGCTATCAAGGAAACAACTTTAAAAACAGAATGGTGGTCAAGTTTTGGGAGCATTTCACAAATGAAAAAGCTTGTATATAATAAGTGGCACAAATCAATGGCATTCCTGGCTCTCTTTGGCCAAGGAATCTGCATATCTAAAAATGATGATTCTTCTCCAACTTCTCTCTGCCTCTGGTATTGGGTTGGTTTTCTTCAACAACCTGCTGATTGGTCAGGGCAATGAGAAACAGTGTGTGCGTGTTAGCATTCTGAAGGTGGTTTGGAGATTTACTCCCACTGAGTTGATAAACTTCCTCCTTCTTAACGGTTTTCTAGACTCCAATCCTAATCATTGCCTTCTTTCCAAATTCTCTACTTGTGTTGCTCAGGAAATAAAAGTGGTTGTAAACCACAGAGGTTGGTTCTCACCAACTGCTGGATTCAACCTGTAGAAAGAAAACTGGACAAAGTACAGTCAACCCTTTCAGGACCCCAGAGCAACTCCAAAGTGAAGAAAGTGAACTCAGTTTGTATTGTGTAAATTGTACCCTGAGCAGTCTCAGGAAGTATCACAGCTTCCTGATTGCAAACTCAGATAAAGTCGAAGGCCACAGCTGCTAAGGACAAAAGCCACCAACCCTCCAAATGAAGAAAAATGACATCTATAGGCTGCAGTTAGGAGAAAGTCCCATTAGGTATATTAGGGTCTAAAACAGAATTCAGATGAAAGAACTGGTTTTGTGTCTCACACAAATAGAGACCACTTGGAGCTTTGGAAATAGAAGGAGAATGGGGAGATCTGAGTGTTCTGGCTTCTAATGTTTTGAAGCAAGTTTCTGCATGGCTGTTTGACTGCGTAGCATTTGGAATCTGATGAAGTGTTTCAAGGATATGGGGTGAAATGACAGGAGCCTACATATTGGGAAAATAATATCCTTTAAAATCTCTTCTCTGCTCAACCTGCTTCCACTGCCTGCTGTTAAATATAAAAGCCACCATGTATTTTCAATATTAAGAGAAAACATTCTGCAGAGTCAAAGGGAGATCAGGTTTGACTGCAAATAGCAGAATTCAGATTCCTTTGCTGACAAATTCCTTTCCTGACTGGATAATTCAATCCTCATTGCTTTATCTGTTCAATGGAAAGAATAATACCTGCTTGTAGGATTATTGTGAAGATCGGAGATTTTATGTGCAAACTGCCTGAACCACAGCAGGCATTCAACATGTGATAGTTATTATGCTATTAGAGTTAACAATTGGCTCTGAAATTTATTACCTAGCATTCAATTTGAAAAATAATAGAGCTGGAAATTTCCATTTCTTGTGGTAGTATCGTGGATTAAATATCCTGAACAACCCCTCCAGTTTGAGGCAACTAAAATTCTGCATAAAAATATTTTTTAATAATTGTAAATACATCCAAAGTAAAGAATTTGTTGATTTCAAAACCAGTAATGAAAGTAGGAAATATGGTCAGGAAACAAGTGCCAAGGCCAGCTATCACCAGACTTTCCTCCTTGACAGCTGTATGAAGCAGAGCATGGAGCCAGGAGTTACAGGAGGCAGACAGAGGTGGAGAATCTGATAGGAAAGCTACCTTATCACACCCTCAGTGCAAGGTTGAATAAGAAATCACACTGCACAGGAGATAATGAAGAAATGCCTATATTGACCTTGGTGCTGGTGGAAGGGACAGAATTCCCCCTTGAGAATTCATAAAGCCAGTTGGTTCTCACATGTGCTTTTGTCAGGATTCATGTGCTTTTGTCAGGATTCATTTTAATTTAAATGGGGGAATTTTAAGTTAAAATTTTAATCTAATTGTAGTTCTACTTTGGTAGCACCCCAGGAAGCTGATAGAAACAAATGCAAATTTCTCAGGAGGAATTTAACTTTAGTTCAGATCTCAAAAGAATTCTTACTGGTTGATTCCAATGAAAATGGACAGCCTTAAAAAAAGAAATCACAGGGGCGCCTGTGTGGCTCAGTGGGTTAAGCCGCTGCCTTCGGCTCGGGTCATGATCTCAGGGTCCTGGGATCGAGTCCCACATCGGGCTCTCTGCTCAGCAGGGAGCCTGCTTCTCTCTCTCTCTCTCTCTCTTTCTCTCTCTCTCTCTGCCTGCCTCTCTGCCTACTTGTGATCTCTGTCTGTCAAATAAATAAATAAAATCTTTAAAAAAAAAAAAAAAAGAAAAGAAATCACAAAATATACAATGGAAATAAGACACCATGAATGAAAACCATCAGAAACAAATTCCAGCAAATAGAGACACACAAACATTTCAGATATTGGAACTGACACAAAATATGAAATATCTATGTTTAATATATTTAAGGAAATTAAATGACTATGTGAAATTATGAAGAGAATAATGACAATAAAGAGTGACCAAGCAGATCTGAAAGCAAATAGAACTTCTAGAAATAAAAAAAGAACAAAGAAAAGATAGGATAAGTAGAAAATAAATAGCAAGATGTGAGACTCCAACCTAACCATATCAGTAATTCCATTATATGTAAAGGTGAATGATTTAAACCAGTGTTGTCCAATACACCAGCTACTAGCCACATATGGCTATTGAAATTTGGCTAGTGTGCCTGAGGAACTGATTTTTAAATTTTAATTAACTTTAATAGAGATAAGTGGCTAGTGGCTACTGTATTAATAGCACGTTTCCAAAGAACCCAATTAGGGGAAGCCTGGGTGGCTCAGTTGGTTGAGTGTCTGACTCTTGATTTTGGCTCAGATCATGATCTCAGGGTCATGAGATCAAGCTCTGCATCAGGCTCCAGCTTGCTTAAGATCCTCTCTCTCTTTCTTCCTTTGCCCTTCCCCCTCCATTTGTGCTCTCTTTCTAAAAAAAAAGAAAACAGAAAACAGAAAAAAAGCAACAAAAAACAAAGATCCCAATTAGAAGTCAGAGATCTCAGGGTACTTGGCTGTCTCAGTCACTTACATGTCTGACTTCCTCTCAGGTCATGATCTCAGGGTCCTAGATGAATACATTCATTGGGCTCCATGTTAGCAGGGAGTCTGCTTGTCCTTCCCTCTCTCCCTCTGCCACTCCCCATGCTTGTGCTCTCTCTTTCTCCCAATCTCTCTCAAACAAATAAATAAATAAATAAAATCTTTTTGAAAGTCAGAGATTATCTGAGTGGATAGAAAAAGCAAGTTCTAATTATATGCTAATTAAAAAAAGATTTTATTTTTATTTGTTTAAAGATTTTATTTATTTATTTGACAGAGATCACAAGTAGGCAGAGAGGCAGGCAGAGAGAGGAGGAAGCAGGCTCCCTGCTGAGCAGAGAGCCCGATGCGGGACTCGATCCCAGGACCCTGAGATCATGACCTGAGCCGAAGGCAGAGGCTTTAACCCACTGAGCCACCCAGGTGCCCCTAAAAAAAAAAAAAGATTTTAGATATAGAACCAAATAGGTTAAAAGTAAAAGAATGGAAGGAGGAGATATACCGTGATAACACTAATTAAAAGAAAGATGGAGTGCCTGCTTTAATGTCAGAAAAAACAGATTTCAGAGCAAAAATATTACCAAAAATAAAAAGAGAATTTCATAGAGATAAAAGAGACAGTTTCTCAAGAAAATGACACAATCACAAATATTATGCAACTAAAAACAGAGCTTTAAAATACATGAAGCAAAACTGACAAAACTGTAAGGAAAATAGATCAATTCATAATGACAGTCAAAGATTTCAACATTACTTTCTCTATAATTGGTAGAATAGATATAAGCAGCAGTATCAAAAAACTTGATTCAAGTGGCCTATAGAGAACATTCCATCCAACAACAGCAGCATACACAATCTTTTAAAGTACACACAGAATATATATTCTTGTTAAAGTAAAAAAAGATATTTGCCAAAACTTCCTTATTCTGAGATATAGGAAAAGTACCAATATACTTACAGTGATTCAAATAATACAAAGTTTATCTCTGATCATAACGGGATTAAATTAGAAATCAATAACTGAAAGATTTTTTTAAAAGATTTTATTCATTTTTTTTTACGATTTTATTTAATTTATTTGACAGATAGAGATCATAATTAGGCAGAGAGGCAGGCAGAGAGAGAGAGGAGGAAGCAGGCTCCCTGCCGAGCAGAGAGCCCAATGCAGGGCTTGATCCCAGGATCCTGGGATCATGACCTGAGCCGAAGTCGGAGGCTTTAACCCACTGAGCCACTCAGGCACCCCAAGATTTTATTCATTTATTTGACAGACAGCGAGAGAGGGAACACAAGTGGGGGGTGGGGGGCTGGGGGGATTGGAGAGGAAGAAGCACACTTCCTGCCAAGTAGGGAGCCCAATGCAGGGCTCAATCCCAGGACTCTGGGATCATGACCTGAACTGAAGGCAGACGCTTAATGACTGAGCCACTCAGGCACGCTAAGGTATCTTGAAATATCCAAATATTTAGAAACTAAATAATACACTTCTAAGTATTATACAAATTAGAAAAACTAAAAGGGCAGTTAGAAAATATTTTAAACTGATCGTGAAAATACAGCATATCAAAATATGTGGAATTCAGCAAAACAGTGTTTAGAAGGAAATTTATAGCACCTATAGTAGAAAAGAAGAAAATTTTTAAGTCAATAACCTCTGCTTCCACCTTAAGAAACTAGAAAAGGTACAAATTATACCTGAAGTGAATAGAATAAAGGCCATAATAATGATAAGAGCAGAAACCAATGAAATGGAAAACAGAAAAAATAAACTTCTAACCACACTAATCAGGGATAAAAGAAGACAAATTGCCACATCAAGAATGAGACAATTATCATACGATTTCACTCATATGTGGAACATTAGGAATAGCACAGAGGACCATAGGGGAAGGGAGAGAAAACTGAAGGGGAAGAAATCAGAGAGGGAGACAAACCATGAGAGACTCTGGACTCCAGGAAACAAACTGAGGGTAACAGAAGGGAGGGGTTGGGGGGAGAAGGGTAGCTGGATGATGGGTATTAAGGAGGGCATGTGTTAGGATGAGCACTGGGTGTTATACACAACTGATGAACTGTTGACCACTACATCAAAAACTAATGATGTATTCTATGTCGGGTAACAACGTAATAAAGATAAAAGAATGAGAGAGGTGGTATAACTACAGAATCTATAGATATTAAATGATAATAAGGAAATTATGAATAATTTGTGTCAATAAATTCAACAACTTAAAAGTGGACAAATTCCTTGAAAGACACAAACTGCCAAAACTCACTCAAGAAATAGATGACTTGAATTAGCTCTCTATCTACTTAAGAAATTGATCTTAGGCCTTTCTGAAAGAAAACGGTGTTCATGACTGGCATGACTGGTAAATTCGACAAAAATTTATGGAAGAAATAATACAGATTTTATAAAAACTCTTTCAGACAAGTGAATAGGAGGAACTACTTCTCATAAGATTCTATGAAGACTGCATTATCCTGATACCCAAACCAAAGAAAGACATTATAAGAAAACTAATATTCCAATATTGGAATATATTCCAAAGACCAATATTCCTCATGAACACAGATGTAAGAATTTGTAACAGTTTTACTCAATCAAATCCAACAATACATAAAAAGAATAACAGGGGCACATAGATGGGTCATTCAGTCAAGCATCTGACACTTGATTTAAAATACATAAATTTATGTTGAAAAAAGATTGTTATTAAAGTTAATATAATTCACCATATTGACAGGCTAAAAAACCAGAAAACCAGTTGCTTATTTCAGTAGGTGCAGAAAAAGCATTTTGGTAAAATTCAACATCTATTTCTCATAAAATCTTTTAGCAAACTAGTAATAGAAGAAACTTTTCTTGACCTAATAAAGGGCATCTATAAAAAAACATACAGCTAATATCATGCTTAGTGGTGAAAAACTGAATTCTGGGGTGCCTGGGTGGTGCAGTGGGTTAAGCCTCTGCCTTCAGCTCAGGTCATGATCTCAGGTCCTGAGATCGAGACCCGCATTGGGCTCTCTACTCAGCAGGGAGCCTGCTTCCCCACTCTCTCTTTGCCTGCCTCTCTGGCTTCTTGTGATCTCTGACTGTCAAATAAATAAACAAAATCTTAAAAAAAAAAATGAATTCTTCCCCTCTAAGATGAGGAAAAAGACAAGCGTGTTTGGTCTCAGCACTTCTATGCAACACTGTACTGGAGTTTCTGGTCAGTGCATGAGTCAAGAAAAAGAATTAAGAAATTAAAGGTAAATGAATTAGGAAGGAAGAAAAAAGCTATATTTGCCAACATCCTGATTATCTTTGTGGATAATCTTATGGACTCTACAAAAGAACTTAGAAGAATTATGTGAGTTGAGTACATTTTTAGGATACTTGATCATAGAGCAAAAATCAATTTTATTTTTATATACAGTTGACCCTTGAACAACACAGGGGTTAGGGGCACCAACCGACACCTCACATAGTAAAAAATTTGCATATAACTTTTGACTCTCCCAAAACTAAATTACTAATAGCCTATTGTTGACCAGAAGCATTACCAATAACAATAAACAGTTGATAAGCATATATTTTGTATGTTATATGTAGTATGTACTGGATTCTTACAATAAAGTAAGCCAGAGAAAAGAAAATGTTATTAAGAAATTCGTAAGGGGCAGGGAGCCTGCTTCTCCCTCTCTCTCTGCCTTCTTCTCTGCCTACTTGTGATCTCTCTCTGTCAAATTAATAAATAAAATCTTAAAAAAAAAAAAGAAATTCGTAAGGGAGAGAAAACACAGTTACAGTACCTGTAAAAAATCATGCATAAGTGGACATACATTTCAAACCTGTGTTGTTTAAGGATCAATTATGTAAGTAGTGAAGAATTAGAAATAAAAATTACAAAAGAGGGGTATCTGAGTGGCTCAGGGGGTTAAGCTTCTGCCTTTGGCTCAGGTCATGATCTCGGGATCCTGGGATTGAGTCCCTCATCGGGCTCTCTGTTCAGCAGGGAGCCTGCTTCCCCTCTCTCTGCTTGCCTTTCTGCCTCCTTGTGATTTCTCTTTCTGTCAAATAAATAAAGAAATAAAATCTTTAAAAAATTACAAAAGCAATACCACTTACAACAGAATAAAAATATGAAATAGGAATAAATTTGACAAAAGATGTACAATAACTATATAATGATGACTATAAGACATTGGTGAAAAAAATTAAAGAAGACCTAAAAAGAAGGAGAGATAATATATCAAGGACCTAGAATAACTTAACTTTGAAAATAAGACAAACAAAACCAAAAAACCAAAAATAAAGTTGTGATACATAAACCACTGGATCTTAAAACTTATTTAAAAACCACAGCAAATGGGGCACCTGGGTGGCTCAGTGGGTTAAAGCCACTGCTTTCAGCTCAGGTCATGATCCCAGAGTCCTGGGATCAAGTCCTGCATTGGGCTCTCGGCTCATCAGGGAGCCTGCTTCCCTTCCTCTCTCTCTTTCTGCCTGCGTCTCTGCCTACTTGTGATCTCTGTCTGTCAAATAAATAAATAAAATATTTAAAAAAAGAAAAAAACTACAGCAATGATGGGGCACCTGGGGGGCTCAATTGGTTAAGTATCTGCCTTCAGCTCAGGTCATGATCCCAGGTCCTGCGATTGAGTCCCACATCAGGCTCCCTGCTCAGAGGGGAGCCTGCTTCTCCCACTGCTTGCTCTGCCTGCTCTCCCTGCTTGTGGCTCCCATTCTCTCTCTCTGACAAATAAATAAATAAAATCTTAAAAAAAAAAAAACAAACAAAAAACATCATGACTATAATAAAGAACATCAGTAAATGGGAGTCCATAAAAATGAAAAGCTTTGGCTCTTCAAAGAACACAATTTTAAAAATGAAAAGATAAGCTACAGACTGGGAGAAGATATTTGCAAAATATGTATCTGACAAAATTCTTTTATCTACAATATGCAGAGAAGGGCGCCTGGGTGGCTCAGTGAGTTAAAGCCTCTGTCTTCCGCTCAGGTCATGATCCCAGGCTCCTGGGATCGAGCCCCGCATCGGGCTCTCTGCTTGGCGGAGAGCCTGCTTCCTCCTCTCTCTCTCTGCCTGCCTCTCTGCCTACTTGAAATCTCTGCCTGTCAAATAAATAAATAAATAAAAATCTTTAGAATATGCAGAGAAGAATTATAATTCAATAATAAGGAGATAACCCAATTTAAAAATAGGTAAAACGTTTATTTATTTATTATAGTTAAATTTATATAATTCTGATATTCAATTCCTAAATACTTACCTGAGAAAAATGAAAGCACATGTCCATAACAAGATGTACCCGAATGTTTGTGGCAACTTTATTTGTAATAGCTAAGAACCGGAAATGTCCAATGACAAGTGAAAAGATGAGAAGACTATGGTGTATCCATACAATTGAGCACTACTCAGCAATAAAAATAAATAAACTATATATAGATCTAACAATGTTTATGGATGAACATCATAATAATTTTGTTGAGTGAAGGAAATTAGACCAGAAAAAAAGGAGGCATACTGTATCATTCTCTCTCTCTCTCTCTCTCTATATATATATATATTTCTGTGAAATTCAAGCTGATCTATAGTGATAGCAAGTGCTTTTTTGGTGAAGGGCAGTGATAGAGAAGAGCTGGAGAAAAGCAGTACAAAAAGACATGAGGGGGATGCCTGGGTGGCTCAGTTGGTTAAGCCACTGCCTTCGACTCAAGTCATGCCCAGGGGTCCTGGGATGGAGTCCCATATCAGGTTTCCCCTGCTTTGCCGGGAGCCTGCTTCTCCCTCTCCCTCTGCCCCTTCCATTGCTTGTGTGCTTGCTCTCTCTCTGTGTCAAATAAATAAATAAAATCTAAAAAAAAAAAAAAAAAAAAAGACATGAGGAAGGACACCTGGTTGGCCCAGTTGGTGAGTGTGCCACCAAGGAGTTGTGAGTGAGAACCCCATGTTGGGCATAGAGATTACTTTAAAAATAAAATCTTAAAAAAAAAAAAAGCCATAAGAAACTTTGAAGGGTAAAGGATTTATTTATTATATTGGTTGTAGTGATGGTTTCATCAGTGTATGCATGTGTCAGAATTTATCAAAGTGTACACTTTGAATATGTGCTGAGTATTGTATGTTTATTATGCCTCAGTAAAGTTGTAAAAAAATACCTCAGTGCATTAAAAAGAAACCAGACACAGCTGAAGAAAGAATTAGAGAACTGGATCTAAAGTACCTATCCACATGTAGTAGAGTGAGAGAAAAATAAGACTAGAGTATGAAGGTCCAACAGAATTCCAGAAGGATATAAGAATGAGAATGCAGGGGCACCTAGGTGGCTCAGTCAGTTAAGCATCTGTCTTTGGCTCAGGTCATGATTCCAGGGTCCTAGGATGGAGCCCCACATGGGCTCCCTGCTCAGTGAGGAGCTGGCTTCCCCTTCCTCTGCTGCTCTCCCTGCTTGTGCTCTCTCTCACTCAGTCTCAAATAAATAAAAATATTTTTTTACAAAATGAGAATGTTAAAGAGCCAGTGTTTCTTAGATCTGGAAAATTCAGTGAATCTCTAGCAACATATGTATGAAAAAATTATCTCCCAGACACATCATAGTGAAACAGCAGAATACAAATGAATCTGTGAGAGACAGAGAGAGAAACAGAGAGATCTTAAAGTAGCCAAACATGCATCACTCAAAGTCAATCACTAAATGAAATAAAGGATATATACTTTCGCAGAAAAAAAAAAAAAAATGAAAAGCCTGAGGTGTAAAACAAAACAAAACAAAAAAAACACATGGAACAAAAACATTTTGGTAAGTATGAGGGCATATCTCAGCAAACACTGACTATGGAATAACATAATGTAACAACATACTCTTAATTTTTTAAGGGAAAATAGACTAGAATTAAAATACTGGGTTTATCTACTAGCATTAAGATAATCCAAGGTCCTTGATCATTTAGGAGTAAGGTAAAGATATGAACTTCAGATTTTGTTAGATGAGTATGCTAAACTAGCTAGTTTAATCCCTGAAATAATAAATACAAGCACATGTACTTTCCAACCAGTTAGAGAGAAACGGAATTAGAAAAAGAAAAAAAAAATCAATTCAAGAGAAGGCAAAACAAGAAAGAGAAAAGAAAGTAACAGTAATAGCTGGGGTACTGGGGGGCTCAGACAGTTAAGCATCTACCCTCAGCTCAGGTCATGATCCCAGGGTGCTTGGATTGAGCTCTGTGTCTGGCTCCCTGCTCAGCGGGTGAGCCTACTTTTCTTTCTCTTCCCTGCTCCTGCTCTCTCTCACTATCTCTCTCTCTCCCTCAATTAAATAAATGTTTTTTAAAAAGTAATAGTAATAGCATCTAGAAGATTCAGAACAGCATCTTGCATGTTATCATTTTATATATATTAGTGTAATAACTTATTATTACTATGACTATTATTTCTATTTTGTGTGTCATTCTTGCACAGGGACCATGCTAATCTTCTCTGTATTGTTTCAATTTTATTTTATTTTGTTGATTGGTTTATTGAGAGGTTCAAATTGGATGGTTCTATACTTTCAAATCCTCATTAACTGAAAGAAAGAGGAAATCTCCAAACAGGTTCAGAAATGGTTTTTGCGGGAGTGCCTGGGTGGCTCAGTCAGGTAAGCATCTGCCTTCTGCTCAGGTCATGGTCTCAGGGTCATGGGATCAGGCCCCAGGTCAGGCTCCCAACTCAACGGGGAGTCTGTTTCTCCCTCTCTCTCTGCCCTGTCCCCCTCACTCAGGTATATGTACTCTCTCTCTCTCTCTCTCTAATAAATAAGTAAAATCTTGAAAGAAAAAGAAATGGTTTATTGAGGTGAGTGGCCATCTCGCACTCAAAATAAATTCGGGTCCCACCAGGTAGGAAGCAGTGGCTCTTTTCGCTCATACTAGAGCCTGACAAACTTGGAGGCCACTGAGCAGGGTCAAAGCAAAGCCTCCACTCAGAGGAGACATGTTAAAGACAACTTTTCTAGCCAGGGTAGAAAAAATTCCAGAGCTCCTAAAAGGAGGCTCAGAGGTCTGCATCAACACACTGGAGTTGGGCTGTTAGTATGTAGGCAGCCCAACAGACCCACTCTCCTTTCCCCGGGTTACATAAAGAGTTTTCAAATACCACCTCCACCTCAGCTGACTGTCTTGAATATTAAACTCCTTGAATCTCCCCATCATCATTCTAATTCATAGATGCGAATGCCTACGCTTCATGCATTTTACACACATCATGATACAATGTCCTCCAGGCCTACTTGTAACTCCGGTATGGAAAATAACTGGCTGAGCTTCCAAAGATAAACCTGGTAGGTGTGATAGCTGCTGAGCGAGGAGAGCAGGGAGCCTCCTGGGAAGTTCCTTTGAATTTGGGTGTGGTGTGAGTCCTTCTGGTCCCAACGGGGATGGTTTTTATCTAATCTGCCTTGAAACTGCTTGGAGGATCCAAAACTGCTTTGATCAATAAAAAACTGCTGAACTACAGTTCCTCCTCTGAAGCTCTTAAAGATTGGGTCTGCCCTGTTGGAAAGCAGTGTCATAGCAAAAGGATATGTGTACAGCGTTGTTCACCAGATCATTGTTTAAAACTGTGGACTATCAGTAAAAACCCATCAGCAAAGTTGCCGGCACACCCTTATATCATAATGCTAGGTATCTGACTTTTTGCAAAGCAAGTCTCTGAGCAGCATATAAACTACGATCCTATTCTGGAAAAAATCAATAGTAACAATAATAAAGTTAGCACATGCAGGCAAAAAAAAGGAGGAGCATGTGCCAAAATGTTAACAATGATTATTTGGGATTGGGGGAAGTTGGGATGGAATCTGAGGAGAAACATTTCTTCATTCCCTGACCCCCTGGGCTTGATGTTGTACCCTCTCATTAGCCAAGGTGAGGCTTTGGTACCAAGCTGCATTCACGTCAAAGGCTTTTTCCTCCCGACAGACATTTCCTTTCTCTACCTGCAAATATTCCACAGTATGTAACAGCTGCTCAATGCCTTCATTCATTTGTACTGTTCTGTTCTCAGCAGGACATGTACCTGTAGGCATTTGCATATTAAAATACGTGAGGTAGCTCACTGTAATATTTGACCACAACATTTGAAATTTATTTATGCGTTATTTTTGGTTAAATTGACAAAGAAGTCATGTTTTTTTTTCTATTTTAGAGTTTAAATTTTTAAAAAGTACTCAATATGTGAGGATATTTATTGCAACTGAGAATTTCAAAGTGCTAAGATTAAAATCTGATATAGACAGCTTGTTCAAAATAGATGGCTTGTTCAAAAATTTAAGGTTCCTGTGGCTCTTTAAAGTTTAAACATGTCTACTTGCATACAACTAGAAAAGTTGACCCCAAATATTGCCTCAGTTTCCTTGATGTTACTAAGGAGTGTATGTCCTTTTACTTTGTCTTGAGACCCAGGCTAACAGAGTTTGGCATATTTTCATAGGTTTTTTTGGCTTGAAATTTATTTCATCCATTCCACTCATTCAATAAACATCTATAATTATCATCATTGGTATTAAAAAACAATAGCTCACATTTGACAGGTATTTTCTATCTGCTGGTAGTTAATGCCAGCTAACATTTCATTTCCATTTATTACCTGCAGCTCTTAAAATGCCTTCTTTTTGCCTGGCAATGGAGAGGGTACAAAGATAACCTGGACCCTTAAGATATATGAATAATCCAAATACAGTTCTGTGCTCAAAAGCAGGGTCAGATGTGGGGAGTTGACTGCAAGCTGACCTGGTCCTTGTAGTCAAGGGAGTTTTGCTGAGGGCTAGCTCCCGCAATCCCTGCAGGTCACTCACTAATTTGTTTGGCTTACATAAGCACTCTGGGCAAGCTGACACGGTCCTTGAGCTCCTCTGTAAATATGCTTGAGTAAACTCTTTTGTTTTTGAGCAAGGCTGTCACGTGGGACTTGTGGTCCTCTGACCTCAAGCTCCTTGATAAACATTCTTGTTATTGAACTATAAAATAAAGTCTCTCATGCATGTTGGGGCTCCACTGGGTCATCAGCCCATCAGATCACCTCCCGATCCCAGCTTTCTGACTCTTGTTTTTCTTAATTCCCCACCATTCTCTCTCTCTCTCTCTCTCTCTCTCTCTCTCTGCCTCCCCTGGGACTTCTTGTGCTGGTCCCCGACAGTCAGATACCAGGTTAAAGTAATTCCTAGACTGAATAACTGACTTCCCAAGAAGGAAATCAAGGAAGCTTCATGAGGGAGTTGGCATTATAATTGAGTCTTTGAGTAAAGGATTTGGTCATCTGGAGAAGGAGGAGGGACATTCCAGATAAAGGCAGAAAGGCAGAGGTAGGACTCTGCAGGGCATGTGCTGGGTCCTTGGTATAGTGAGGGCTAAAGCACATGGTACCTGAAGTCTTAAGGGGCAGATGCAAAGAATCAGTGAAGGACCAGTGAATCATTTATCCCAACACTCATTTTACAGATAAAAACACTAAGGCCTACAGAAAAGGGAAATCCCCTCAGTTATTCAGTAGTGGGGATGGAATTAGACTTTGAGCTCTCTTGGCTCCCATGACTGAGCTTCCAGTTATAGTGGGACAGATCAAGGAGTGCCTAGAATGCCAGGGTAGAGGTACGTGGCCATCTCAATGCAGAGGGGAAACCCTGAAAGTTTTGAGGAGGTTGTGACTAGCAAAGGTGACACAGGGACTAAAATAATTGGAAGGTTTCTAGGCTAAGTGACTGGAAAGCTGAAAATTATATTTTGATAAATGGCTTCTGTTAAATGAATCAGATTAAAAACCATCGGTCGTTCTCAAAACTATTTGATTAATGTAACCTCTTTTAAAATGTCATGTGTTTAACATTCTTGTTAAAGAGTAAGTTAAGGAAGGTTGGAGCAAACAGGACAATCTGTAATGGGTGTCAAATGCTCAATTTGCCTCCTCTGATTGTTTCTGCCCTTGGGAAACAAAATTTCTATCACTTGAGTCCACAACTTCATGTACTTTGTATTCTCTTTACATTTGAAAAAGAGATAGAATATTGACTTTCATTTTAAAAAAGTTATTTTTTTTTAAGTAGAAGCTTATTTTAGTTACATTTATTTTTAGTTCTGCTTTCCTCACAAGCAGCATTTCCTAGTACTGAATGAAATAGCAAAGAGGATCAACCTAAGAGGTCACCTTTAGCCACAGACACGTAAAACCTCCCCAGTCGGCAACAAGAATCTCATTCCCGCATCTGTAGAATCACAGACCGGAGATGCACCTCACTATCACCAGCACTCTCAAAGGGAGGCAAAGAGTGGATTGTCAGACTGTCTGGGTTCCAATCCCAGCTTCGCCAGTCATGAGTCCTGAGGTCTCGGAATCAAGTTATTTCGTGTTTCTGAAGATGATTCTTACCTGGAAAATAGAGCTAGCTAATGATAACTCATTCCGGGTTTGCTGTGGTTGTGAGAATTGCTAGACAGCGGGGCAATAATGCTGACCACAGTGCCCGGCGCATAGTAAGCATCTTGCTCAATCTTAAACTCTGTGAATGGTCTCGCCCACACACCAGGACAGACAAGCAGCTCAGAAAGCAGCAGCATTCCTGAAAGGACTTGTCGATTCCCAAGAAACTAGTACCCTTATTTTAGATGCACTCTAGAACGAAAGATGTAACAAAACCACTTCACAGTTTACTTCTCCTGGGTAAACTGTTTTGAGAACATTTCCAAAACCTTTAAGGAAGATGTCTAGGTCCACCTCTCTGATTTATATAAAACTATCCGCCCAATGCAAAACAGACCCCGTCACTCTCTCTCTCTCTCTCCCAGTCTGGCCTGCTTCCCAGCTGTTCACATTCCCTACAGGATTGTTAGAAGCTCCACACGCTGAGCGGGAGGCAGAGGAAAGTAAATAGTTTAGCCAGGCAGGTACCCCACCCACCATTTTATTTTCCTAAATCACTCCTTTAGCTAACATTTCAGGGACAGACACGCGACGCATCTGGCTCCAACCAAATATTTTCAGTCAGTCAGATTCCAAGGTAAATATTTGCCACTTTGATTGCAGCAACAGTGGTAGCATGAAACAAGGAGCCACTTATCAACCTTCAATCAGGGCCCGCCTGGCGCTTGGGTGACGTGACCTGCCCCCTCCCCGTGAGCCCTTGCGCGGGTCCCGCCTCCGCACTTCCGGTCTTGAGCACTTGGTGTCTGAGCCTTTCTGAGGCCTGATGGGTCTTCGAGGTGAACCCTTGGTAAAAAGTCAGGTTGTGGGATTGCTGAGCTGCTGTCTTCCACCAGATCCTTTCATTTTTAGCAGGTGTTGTCTTTCCCACTGTTCACGACTGACTTGTCGAAAGGTATTGGTTGTAGATGAGAAAGACAAGGGAGGGGTTAAGGAAGTCTCCTAGACGTGCTATTTGGGGGTGGGGTGGGGCGGGAGATGTCCCCCTGAAACCTGTACCTATTACTTAAATTGCGTCGTTAAGGGACTCTTTTTATTTTTTTAAATTAGAGCGAGAGAGAGTGCCCGAGCATGAAGGGGGAGCGGCAGAGGGAGAGGGTGATGCAGACTCCCCGCTGAGCAGGTAGCCCCCTCGGGGCTCCATCCCAGCACCCCAAGATCATGACCTGAGCAGATGCTTAACTGACCAAGCCACCCTGGTGCCCCAAGAGACTCTTAACATTGGCCCAAGGCTTTTGAGCTAAGATGAATAAACTACTACAGGGCTTATGTCTTACGTCCTTTGCACTTCTGTGAGAATGAATATATTAGTTTTTCTTATAGATGCATATTTTATGCAGGAAGAATAATAGTGATGAAGACGCAGGAAAATGGCAGGTGGGGTGGTTTTTGCCTCGTTCTATGGCAAGTTTTTTACTTTTTTGGAGTCTTTTTGAGACTAAAAATTAAAGACCCGTTGTTTTCCTAGGAAAAGATATGTGAACACAGTATTTCGCCTATAACCGGAGATGATTCATGGATCCCCAGAACCCATCTGCAGGCTTCCATGGGGGGAACCATGGACCCAAGGTTAGGAAGCCACAGATTTTAGGTGCAGATACCTTGGTGAGATGCACCTGACGTTCCTTGTCTTGCCCAGGCAGAAGTAAGATGAAAAAAGTGAGGCACTAGCCTTGGGCATAAAATTTAAGGGGGACATCAAAAGTTTCAGAAATCAAGACAAAATTTTAAGTATTTATTTGAGAGAGAGATTATTATTAATTTATTATAGATATTTATTACAGATATGTATTAGAGAGAGAGATAGCAAGAGAGGGAACACAGGCAGGCGTTGTGGGAGAGGGAGAAGCAGGCTTCTCGCTGAGCAGGGAGCCTGATGCCGGGCCGGATCTCAGGACCCTGAGATCATGACCTGAGCCGAAAGTAAATGCTTAACAACTGAGCCATCCAGATGCCCCAAGATAAATCATATTTTAATGCAGTATTTTAAAGAATCAAATCTGAAAGCTATGGCTGTGGCTTGTCAAACTTTTTTTTGTAAACAAAATTTTACTGGAACCAGGGCCAGAATTAGAGCAAGATGAATGAGACATGGTTGTACAAATGCAGGTTCAGACTGTCTATTTTACAGTTTTAAAATTTTGTATTTTGTTCAATTTATTTATTTATTACTTTATTTTTTTATTTGACAGAGAGAGATTGAGAGTGAGCACAAGTAGAGGGAGCGGCAGGCAGAGGGAGACGCAGGCTTCCTGATGAGCAGGAAAGCTGACTCCGGGCTCGAACCCAGGACCTTGGGGTCATGACCTGAGCTGAAGGCAGCCGCTTAACCAACTGAGCCACCCAGGCGCCCCTCAATTTTTTATTTCTAAATAGTTCATTAAAATACTGTTTTGAATACTGAGGTTTTTTGACCCCCTCTTGTTTAATTTTGCACCCGGCACTAGTGTCTCCTTCACTACCCTAGCCCTCAGCCCTGCTTGTGTCCAGGATGCTGTTCGAGTAAAATCCAAATGTAATTGATCACTTGCTGTGTGCTAGGCCCCGAGTTCCCACATTTCCAGACAGCTAGGGTAGTGGGAAAAACTCTGATATATCAAAATGGTTGATGTTTAGTCCTGGCTCTCATGTCCTGCTGGATGACCTTGACCAGTGAACTTAGCTTTTCTGAACCTCTTCTTAATTGCAGAATGAGAGGGTGAGACTGGGTACTTTCCAGTTCTAGCAGTCTGTGGTTCTTAGGACTTTGAAAACGGCAGCTAAACCAAATTGTTCCCCAGAGAACAGAGTCCTCAATGAACACCCAAATCCACATGCCAGCCCTCTAGACTTCTCTTGATTTGCCTTCTTGATGGAGGGGTTTTGCATTCTACAGACTTTCATTTGTCTCAGTGTGAGGGCCCAGACTGTCACATGTCTTCAACTTGAGTAGTGATTGCTAGAGTCAAAGATCTTGAGAGCTGATGAAAGTAAAATGCAAAGAGATGATTTAGTTTTGAGGAGAATGAGGCTCAAACAGGTGAAGTCAGTTGGCCAGGGCGGCACAGTGTCAGATTTAGAACTAAAACCCCAGTGCCTGATTGCCATCCGGTTTTCTTTTCACTTCACCTTGGTGGAGTATGATTCATGCCTTTCTACTTCCCTCCAGAGAATTTCCTAAAAGTACTTTGAATTCTCTCGTAATATTCTCTGTGATTCCTGTGTTTTATTAGTTTCCTTGTTATGATGCTATTCCTAGTGCTGGGAGATTGGAAGCCAAAATTCTTGACCAGTGTCTTACCCTTAGGTCTTCTTCCCTCTCCGAGCCTCATCTTGGATTTAACTTCTATGGGGATTTAAAAAAAAAAAAAAACTGCTGCAAGGCATATAATCTTAGAAAGCTAACTTCCTCTGTGTTTCTTTTGAAAGATATTTTTAAAACTGGAGAGAAGAAGTGATGCATAACAATCTATAAGGTAGGTACTGTTATTATTGTTATTTTACTAATGAGGAAATTGAGGCACAGAGGACTAATTAATTTAGATCTACCATCTAAGTATCAGAAGCAGGATTCAAATCCAAGCATCCTGACTCCAGGGTCTGTGTTTTGTTTTGTTTTTTTTTTAACTAGCACAATGTATGGCTTCTCTTGTGCACCATTTCAGCTGAGCTTGAACAATTTCAAGGGATGGAAAGTTACCTCAGGAGATCTAGTTCTGTTGCTGGGCAACCTCTTCTGTTGGAATGTCTTCCTTCTGTTCATTGGAATGAGCCATAGACAGTTATCCAAAATGGTTTCTGTTGTCTAAATAAGAAGGTAAAAAAGTGAGTGAAGAACATAGAGTAAAATCTCACAATCTATTTCGTCTCCACCAAACATTCCTGACCCACTCCCAGTTATGTGGGCTTCCTGAAAAAAACACAAAATTCCCTCTTTCAGTTTTGAGTCTATTGAAAGTAAAATCCCCATCCTATGTGTTTTTAACTTATTCTGAGAAAGATTTAGGTTGGCCTGCATAGGTTAGAAAGTATGATTAAGTAGCATAAATTAAAAGTGTGTGACACGATCCAGCAATTTCACTTTTAGGTATTTTTCCTTCAAAAAGAGTAATAAGAGCTTACCAGGATAAATATTCAAGTGATTTTATTTCATTTTTGTAATTGTGCAAAAATCATAGGCAACTTAGATGTGCACAAATAAGGAAGTGCCTAAATAAAATAATAAATTAATGAAGTTGTGAGAGGATTTCAATCTAAAATTGAACTGGAGGATATGAAATGGAGACTCTCATGCATGCTCCCCCAGAAGAATGGAATTTAACTGAGAGACTGATTTCTTGTAAATGCCTGATTTACAGAAGATCGAGGCATATCTCTTGACCAATGAACATCCACCAAGAATCTCCCTGGCAGGCCTTCCCCCTCCTTGCACTCCTTACTCATAAGTACAGCCTGCCCCCGATCCTCAAATGACTCACCTGTAGCTTGATACAGCATGTTTCCCAAATTGCAGTTCTCTCTGCAATTCCCAAATAAACTTGAATTTCTCGTAATTTGACCTTGCCTCAGTTTACCTCCCTGTTTAGGTTAATGGAGTACCTTTTAACTGTTTTCAATGTATAATATTAAGATAAACTGCATCATTTGCTCTGAAGAAAATCATCACTAATATTTTAAAAATTGGTGCTTGGTGGCATATCATCTCCATTGTTATCCCAGTGGCAATACAGCAGTTCACAGAAATAAACATGGGGCACCTGTGTGGCTCAGTCAGTTGGGCATCTTCCTTCACCTCAGATCATGGTCCCAGGGTCTGGGGGTTGAGCCCCGACATGGGCTCCCAGCTCAGTGGGGAGTCTGCTTCTCCCTCTGCCTCTCCTCTCTGGCTTGTGCTCTCTCACTCACTCTCTCTTAAATAAATAAATGGAATCTTAAAAAAAAAAAAAAGAAAGAAAGAAAAAGGAAGAAACACTATTTTCTCATTTCAAATGTTATTGAAGAAAACATGGAAAATAATAAAATGTAAAGAAGGAAACAAAGAAACTATAATTCTGCACCCAAAAGATAACCACCGTGAACCTTTAAATTGACTTCTTTCCCATCTTTTTTCCTATGTGCAGTACTTTTTTAGTAGATTTTTTGTGATAAAATATATATATTATAAAATATATTATTTTAAACATATTTAAGTGTACAATTCAGTGGCGTTTAAGTACATTCACATTATTGTGCCCCTATTATGACTATCCATCTCCAGAAAATTTTCATCATCCCAAACTGAATTCAGTTTCAGTCAACAATAACTCCCCCATTATTCTCTCCTCCAGCTCCTGGTAACCACTATTCTACTTTCTATCTCTGGATTTCGCTACTCTAGTTACTTCCTGTAAGTACAACCGTACAATGTTAATACTTTTGTTCTTGGCTTATTTTACTTAGCACTATATTTTTAAGGTTCATCCACATGGTAGTGTGTATAAGAATTTCCTTGTTTTAGGGCTGAATAATAGTCCACTGTAAATTCATTTCACATTTTGTTTATTTGTTCATTGATGGAAATTTGGGTAATTTCTACCTTTTGGCTATGGTGAATAATGGTTATGAACATGATGTAGAAATATTTGTTCCTGATTTCAGTTCTTTTGGATCTATTCCCAGAAGTGGAATTGCTGGTTTATATGCTAATTCTGTGCTTAATTCCTTGAGAACTACCATACTATTTTCCATAGCACCATTTTTTATTAACATATAATGTATTTTTAAAATTAACATATATAAATTTCATTAATGTACATTATTTTCTGTAAGATAAATGTTCAAAATTGAGTCAAAATGTAATAGCTAGACAAATAGTATACTTAAAATGTTTCAATGATATTAAAGATATACTTACCAAAAAAAAAAAATTAACATATAATGTATTATTTGCACCAGGGGTACAGGTCTGTGAATCATCAGGCTTATACATTTCACAGCACTCACCATATCACATACCCTCCCCAATGTCCTTAACCCAACCACCCTCTCCATACCTCCCTTTCCCCCATACCCTCGGTTTCTTTCATGAGATTAAGAGTTTCTTATTGTTTGTCTCCCTCCTGATCCCATCTTGTTTTATTTTTTCCTTCCCTCCACTGAAACCCTGCCCTGCCTCTCAAATTCCTCATATTAGAGAGATCATATGATAATTGTCTTTCTCTGATTGACTTATTTCGCTCAGCATAATTCCCTCTAGTTCCATCCACATCATTGGAAATGGCAAAATTTTGTTTCTTTTGATGGTTGCATAGTATTCCATTGTGTATATATACCACATCTTCTTTATCCATTCATCTGTTGATGCACATCTAGGTTCTTTCCATAGCTTGGCTATTGTGGACATTGCTGCTATAAACAGTTGGGTGCAGGTGCCCCTTCAGATCAGTACATTTGTATCTTCAGGGTAAATAGCCCAGTAGAGCAGCACCACTTTAAATTCCTATTTGCAGTACACAAAGGTTCTGATTTCTGTGCATCCTTGACAACATTTGTTATTTACCAATAATCTTTATCCTAAAGGGTGTGAAGTGGTATGTCATTGTGGTTTTGATTTGCATTACACTAGTGATTAGTGATGTTGAACACCTTTTCATGGGCCTCTTGGCCATTGTTTATGTTCTTTGGAGAAATAGCTATTCAAGTCCTTTGCCCACTTTTTGACTGGATTATTTTTGTTGTTGAGTTGTAAGAGGTTTTATAGTTCCCTTATTAGTCCCTATATCCATCCCTTATCAGGTAAGTGATTTGAAAATATTTTCTTCCATTTTGTAGAGACATGTGCCTTTTCTTTCTATTGCAGTGTCCTTTGATGCACAGTTGTTGTTTGTGCTTTTGGTGTCATAGCCAAGAAATCATTGCCAAATCCACTGTCATGGAGCTTTTCCTTGTATTTTCTTCTATGAGTTTTTAATTTTATGTTTCATATTTAGGTCTTTGATCCATTTTGAGTGAATTTATGTATATGGTGTAAGGTAAGAGCCCAATTTCAACCTTTTGCATGTGGATATCTAGTTTTGCCACACCATTTGTTGCAAATATTTTCACTTCTCTGGGTTTTTATGTTTTAGAGCTTTTTTGATTCCAGGCTTATTCCTGTCGGATCCCAAGCTGCTTCTCTGGCTTATCCTCACTCTCACTGATTTGTGCTCCAGGGATTCAAGTTATTTGACTGGGAACAAAAGGAAGATAAAATGAACCTGAATCTAGTGCAGAAGCATGGTGGTCTAGCAGAGCCTAGTGAAAGTGATAGTTGAAATATTGACTATAGTGATCTTGCTGTAACCTTGGCTAAACCTATTTCATTTGTTGTGAGTTGGAAATAGTGATAAGAAGACCCACCTTATTTTGCCAAACAATAGCATAAACCCTGGCATATTATTATGGCCAGTAGTCATTATTGTGATTAATGTTTATGGGGAGAGTACTCTGTACTTCTCTATCTTAAATGCTTCACATTTATTATCTCATTTAATACTCAAAATAGTCTTATGAAGTCAGTGCTATCATTTTCACTGTTTTACCATGTCTGAGCATCTCTTGTCATCGGTAAAATGAAGAAAGTTATATCTGCCTTGCAGAACTATTGGGAGGATTAAATGAGAGCAGTGAAAATAAAGGGCCTAGCAAAGAACATGCACATAGTAGATGCTTAACAGATGGTAGCTGCTTTCCCTCAGTCCAGGAAGTTATTTCAGTAATCACAAACCATATTAAATGAGGATTCTACTTTGTTCTAACAATCTTGAATTTCCTGATACTTCCCCTTCTAGGTAAATTATATTGATTTATGCTGGTCAGATAGGAAAGTCTGATACCTTTTATTTATGAAACAGGAATACTTTCTAGTTATCTACCTGCAAGGATGAAGGAAAGAGACTGTTTATTGTCAGACACTAGGAAGGCTTCTATAGACACTCGTCCAGGGAATGAGCAACACCAGCAGCCTTGGAAACAACTGGCACTAATATATTAGTGATGTTTTAACACTCATCTTTTTTTTTCATTTAAATATATATATTTTTATTTGAATGTACAACAAATTGTCAAATTTTCTCATATTTCTACACAGATAACTTATTCTCAGTATTTTTTTTATTATTTTTAAAATTTCTTTTCAGCATAACAGAATTCACTGTTTTTGCACCACACCCAGTGCTCCATGCAATCTGTGCCCTCCCCAGTACCTGCCACCTGGTTCCCCCAACCTCCCACCCCCCGCTCCTTCAAAACCCTCAGGTTGTTTTTCAGAGTCCATAGTCTCTCATGGTTCACCTCCCCTTCCAATTTCCCTCAACACTCATCATTTTGACTGATAAAGTGTCATTTCCCTAAATCTTTTTTCATTTTACTACCTTTTCCCACTTCCTTTATTTGTCTCTTAAAATAATGATTACAGTGAAGATGTACAACTGCCTGAGACCAACTAGGGAAACAGGGCTTAAGTTAGTTAATACATTAATATAGTCCTTAGTGTTGCAGTTATTCGGGGTCATATTTTCTGGATATTATTTGGACATTCATTGGTTAGATCCAGGCTGTACATTTTCTCTTTGGTTGCAGCTAATGTATTAACTGGCAGTGGGATCAAGTCCTGCTCCTCTCAGGCAGCTGGGCCCTCCCTTGGAGCCTCTCTACAATCCCTTCACTTACTGCTAATTGACTTCCTAATTCCCTACAGCAGCTGTCGTAAACCTTTTCCACCCTCCTCCATCCCTTTAATCTCCCTGTTCTGCACACTGAGTGGCAGGTGATCATGCATCCGTGATCGGGGCTCTTTCCCACTGCCTTTTGGTTCTCTGCCAGCTTCACATCTTCCCCAGGATCCCCTTTATCTCTGAGAGCCTGGCTCTTTCATTTACTACCTCTCTCCTAGCTTCAATCTTTCCTCTTCCTTTCCCTTCACACGTAAACAAACTCAAGTCTTCCTCAACCTAGAAAAAAGCGGCCATATTTCTCTTGGTTAATCGTGTTCTTTTTTCATTACTGGCAAGCTCTTAATTTTTTTTCTCATTACAAAAATAATATAGTAGGAGAAAATTGGGAAGTACAAAAATTCAAACATGTCTCAGACACCCATAATCACACTTCTAGAGGTAACCACCAATGTTAACATTTTGGTTTATATCGTTCTAATCTTATTTCTTAGGTTTTGAGATCTACTTAGAGGACATTCTGGATGTTCTCTTTTGTAACTTGACACTTTTCCTGTGTCAGTATTTTTTTAATCATTGCATTAAAATTTCCATTGTATGGGAGCACCAGTTAAACATCAGACTTTGGTTTTGGCTCAGGTCATGATCTCAGAGTCATGAGATGGAGCCCCGCGTTGGGCTCAGCTCTTAGTGCAGAGTCTGCTAAAGATTCCCTCTCCCTCTCCCTTTGCTCTTTACCCCTGCTCTCTCTCTCTCTCTAAAATAAGACCTAAAAAAATTTTCACTGGTGGATACACTTTTATTTATATAGCCATTTCGAATCATATAACGTGATTATTTCCGATTATTTGCTGTAATTAACATAAGAATATAATCTTTGTAAATAAATCTTTGCACATAGTCCTGATTATTTCTTTAGTACAAATTTCTGCAGAGAAGTTCCTGAATGCATATTTTTAGTATTTGGGTACATATTTTATCGTAAAATATAAACATTTTGATAAAAGTAGCTGACTGTCATCACTTCAGCTTTTAACTCCAGGTTACTGAATTCTAAGCAATCCTGGCTTTTCCGCCATCACTGAAGCGGCTCTGTCAGAGGTCAAGGTCAACATCAATTATTAATCACAAGTCTTCTCTGACCCTATCCTGCCTAATCTCTTTGCAACAGCTGCCATTTTCTATCTTTTACCTTTTAAAATGTTTTTTCCTTCTATTTTACTTGAGTTTTTTTACCTCTCTGGTAACACATTTTCAGGCTCTTTCCTGGTTCCTTTTGTTCTGCATGATCTTTTCCTTATTCTCAACTTACCTCAGATTTTCAACTGCTGAGTTCATGCCAGTGCTACACAGATTTCAGCACAGATCTGACCTGAATTGGGGTCTGCTGGCCTCTCCATCTCATATCTCCCCATTCTTCCCTGACTGCTTCCTCCTCTCCCCATCCCTACATGTACTTTATGCTTCAAACATTCTGAACTACTTGCATTTTCTATGCCTTTGATCATTTGGTGCTCTGTGCTTGGAAATTCCTTCTCCCTTTCCTCACCTGATGAAGCTTCACTTCTCTTTCAAGATTCGTTTCTTTTGGGAATCTCCGTAACAACCTTCACTCCCACTCTCTTTCCCTTTGCCCTCTGACCTGGCTAAGTAGAGTGACTCTCCTCTACACTGTCACGTTCATGCTTCTCTCCTTGTGCTGGGCTATGGTGAACATTTTCTAGGCTCTAAGCTCCTAGAGGGCAGGAATTGTGACTGTATGTATTATTATTATTTTATTTAACGATCATGTGTGTTATGTTTCTTATGTGCCACGTGCTGTTCTATGTGTTTTATAAATATTAACTCATTTAATCATCACCTCAATTTTATGAAGTTGGTACTATTATTATCCCTATATAATGTCAGAGAAAACCAATACACAGAAGGGCTAGATAACTTGCCTGAGGTCACACAACTCATAAGTGGGGATTTGAAGCTGGGTTTGTATAGTAGCACCAAAGAAGGGCTTAAAGAATTGGGCTTTCTCTGAAGTCAAACAGCTATTCAGTGTGATATCCTTTCTTCATTGTGTTTGAAATCTAGCTCACTGTAGGTCCTGTATGTGGATGCAGAGTGAGGGAGTCATTCAGGCAGGCCTTATGCTTTCTTACCCATGGCTAATTAACACAGAGCCTGTGATCTCTGAGCAAGCTTTTTACATTAGAAAATCAGAATTTTTAAATGTCCCCTGCTCAGAAAAAACTAGGTAGGAGTCTGTCTCTTCATGTGGTTTATCGGATCATGGACTATGGGAGTTGGAAGGGGGCCTTAAAAATGATTCCTTCTGGGTGCCTGGGTGGCTCAGTGGGGTAAGCCACTGCCTTCGGCTCTGGTCATGATCTCAGGGTCCTGGGATCGTGTCCTGCATAGGGCTCTCTGCTCAGCAGGGGGCCTGCTTCCCTTCCTCTCTCTCTGCCTGCCTCTCTGCCTACTTGCGATCTCTCTCTGTCAAATAAATAAACAAAATCTTTAAAAAAAAGGATTCCTTCTGTGCTCTAAATTACTAATGGAAAAACTGAGGCCCACTGACGAATGTGGCTTACTCGGGGTCAAAGAGAGAATAAGGGTTGCACCAGGATGAGTACCTTTCCCAGGATGCCCAGGAGTTTGCTTGTACTGGCCCTTTCCATTTGAGGAGACTCTCTGGAGCTCCAGATGTGCCAGGCCATGCTGAGACTATAGTGACAAGATTTGGGTCCTGTATCATTGAGACTAGAAAGCAAAGGGAAAATCTTGGCTCAGATACAGCCATAAGCAGGATGAAGACTCCATAGCCTATCCCTCCCACCTAGGATCATTCAGAGTGACACCTCCCAGGAAACCCAGAGATCTTGTTGTGCATGTCAAGCTTACTTTTTAGTCCTCAGTTCCATGACCTCTGAATATCTATTTTCCCTCATGGTCTCTGTCTCAGTAAAGTTACCACCACTTACACAATTCTGTGGTCTTGACACCCTTGACTTTTCCTTCTCCTCATCTCCATAGTGACTTCTCTGGTTTAGAACTTCACCACCTGCAATAGCCTTATAACTGGTCTTTCTGCTTCTGACTTGCCCTACTCTAAGTAGTTCCATGCATGGTAGCCAAAATTAACTGTTTTACATTTTCAAAAATGTACATTTTTAATTATAAAATTAATACATACTTGTAACAATTTGAAACAATGTAATGGGATATAAAGTAAAACCTGGGGGGTGTCTTGGTGGCTCAGGCAGTTAAGCATCTCCTTCAGCTCAGGTCTTAATCCGAGGGTCCTGGGATCGAGTCCCACATTGGGCTCCCTGCTCAGTTGGGAGTCTGCTTTTCCCTTTCCCTCTGCCCATCCCCCCAGCTTGTGCTCATTCTCTCTCTCTCTCACTCTCAAGTAAGAGAAATAAAAAAAAATCTTTAAAAAAATAAAGTAAAATCCAAAAGACTCCCATCTCCTATATTTTTAACCTCAACCTAGGTAAACAGTTTAGTGTACTTCCTATCAGACTCCTTTCTATGCTTATCCAGACACAACTGGGCATATCCTATATGCTGTATGCCACTTTATTATTATCTTATAGGCTGTATGCCACTAAAGGAAGCCCAGAGCTGCCTATTTCTTTGCACATTCCAGGTTCTGTGCCCTTTCCTTAATTTGTTAATGCTTTCCCCTTGGTTCTTTCCTCACCTTCCTTCCTTCAGCTGGCACCTCCTAATCCTTTTAAGACTTAACTCATCTGTCATTTCCTCCCTGATGCCCCCAGACTCAGTAGGTATGTCTCCTTTTACTCTATGTTATTGTGCTGTATTATTATAAGTTCTTCTGTACTGCTTTCTCCCACTGGAGCAGAGCTTCTTGAGGAAGAGTCTATGTCTCATTCTCCATGGTACCCCCCATACTTAGCATAAAACCAGGCACAGTGTTCAATTCACATGACTGAATTCTGTTCACTGCCTGAGTCTCCTGAAGTTTAAGTGCCTTGGGTTGGGAGGCAGTTATTCCAAGAAGACAGGACTATGAAGCTTCCTGACAGTCCTTTCACAGCAATAATAGGAGACAAGATAGGGTCTGAAGAACAAGAGAAAGGATCCAAGGTTAGGTAAAGGAGACTGGTGGCATCAAGGGAAGTAAAGGAGCTAAAACTTACAAAGAATATTCACATCTAACACCTTATATATGTTACTATATCTTATCTTCCCAACACTACCATTCCCTTTTTACAAATAAGAAAATTAAGGATCAGGATATAAAGTGCCTAGCAGAACCAAGGTTCAAATCCAGTTCTGTGTTCAAAGTCTAAGCTCTTACACACTATGCATGTTTGTGATCAGGTGGGTATGGTATAGTTAACACTGGCCATTTCCCTAAACCCTTCATGGGTACTTGGAAAAAGTCTGTTTCCTGAAGCTTCTGAACAGAGATGCCTAAAGACCTTCAGCTTCTAGGGAGATGGTGTGACAAACCCAACATCTAAATCTTCAGACACTGTGGGCCTTTTCACTTCCATATGCTTTGAAAAGGGTGCTAAGGCCAGAGTTTATGCTGGAAGGAGTTAGGTTCCCAGGCTTCTGAAGGAGACCAGCAAGAAGTCTCACTCAGCCAGCTTTTTCCAGATTTCCCTCAGGTAGCTGTGACTTCTTTTAGCCTTCTCGTGAGCCCTCCGCAGCCCTCCATCAGCTTTAGTTGCTGTGTCATTTCAGGATCTGGTATCCAAAGTACATTTATGGGGCAAAGTCATCTCTGGAGGCTTTATGTCTAAGCTTTGGGTGCTTTTTGGCAGTTGTGGGTTCCTTGAGATTGAGGAGGGCACTGCAGAGCAGGAGGGGATGCTGAGGGACTGTTGGAGTAAGGAGTTGTATCCAGGCGTAAGGCTGACTCATGGGATGCTAGTCCTTTCGTCCACAAATGTTTACGGATACAACCTAGGTATGGTTTCGTCTTTGAGAGCAGGGATGCCAGGTTTGTGCTTTAGGCACACTGAAATACTAGCAGTTCCTGCCTGTGTTCTGTGTCTCTTATCCCCAGAATGTTCTACATCCTGTTTGCTCTACCTGAAAAGCCTTTCACTTCTCCTTTCTCCTGCCAATTCCTTTTTATTCATCAGGTCTCAGCTTGCCTGTTGCCTGATTCTCCAAGGCTGGGGACCTCACGCTCCAAGGCAGGGCAGGGGACATTTGCTGGTTAACTCTGTACTTCCATTTTCCCTCTTTTCTGGCAGGAAGTTCTTGGACTTCCCATTTGGGAAATGCATTCCTCCCCCATAGTTAACCTCCTACTTATTATTACTGACACTCTTCCCTCCAGCTTCAGGCAAGGGTCTGATTGTTTAAGCCAATCATCATGTCTCATTCTATTTATTAACTATGATCAGTTTAGGTATGTAAGAGTATATTCAGAAACAGTGAACCAAGGAGAAGATAGAGGCCTTAAGATTTACCAGAAGAGCCACCTTCTTTTCTAGAGATGGAATGAAAAAGGATGTGGATATGCAGCCTGGCTGTGAGCAACCTAGAATGTGATAGAGGAGAGGTTTAAAGCCTTGACAATCCAGTGGGAATACAGGCTAGGGAACTTAGCCTCTATCAATAAAAGTAGAATATTTTTGCTCCCATACTTACTCTTTACTCTTTCAACTTTTTCAGGATCTTGGACAAGAAAGAGGGGTGCTATTCATGGAGAACCCTTTGGAGTCCCAACAAGATCTTTGCAGAAATATGCACATATACATATACACGCATGATCTTTGGAATCATTTTAATATAGTCATTGGATCATATTCACCTACTTCTTAACCAAAATTAACTTTTAAAATTCGTATTACAAATATTTTTCCACATCTTTTCTCTGTGGCCTTTGTGGTACAAAAGTTGTAAAGTTTACAGTCAAATATACCTTTCACCTTTTTTTTTTCATCTGTCACAAATCTATTTAATCAAGGTAGGCAGCAGAATGTTCCACTATGATTAATTAGTGCAGGGGCCTGTCAACACTAGGTAGAGAGAAGAAACTAGCATCATTCAGGAATAGCCTTTATTGGTGGCCGCGATGTGAGGGGACACTATGGATCCCTGGATGCTGTGGACAGTCTCCTTCTTGGGGTTGATCCAGTGTCTGATGTTAGCCTAGGAAGTGATGGAAGGAAGCAGAGTAAAGGGTAAAAACATTTAAGGGTATTGGGTCTTGATCATTTCATGGGTATCCTGGGTGGTCTGCTGTGTATCTCACTTTTGTTCTCGAACATCCTTGTGTGGTAATTGTACAAGGCTGCTAAGCAGAAATCCAGGTCATCCTTTGGTATCTCAGGATCAAAAACATAAACCTCCTCCCTCATGAAGGTTTGTGGGAGTTGAGCTTAGCTGACTCCAGGGTTCCTATTGCTGAGCAAGGTGAATTGTGTTCTTATATGGCAGTTTCTTAGAAGCCCAGAGTTTTCCCAAGTAAGAATCCTTATCCATGTAGGGTGCTGGAAGAGGTCTCTTGTGAAAGGCATGGTAAAATGTGGAGTGAGACATGGTTCTGAGGGTCTTTCCTCTTTTTTGGAGCTCCAACTTTCCAGTCTTTGTTCGGAAGTTCTCCCCTATCCTCAGTTTATAGTAAAGTCTCCAAATTTTTCTTGCAAATTTTTTTCAGTTTTGCTCTCTGATAGTTTTATCCATTTGGATTTTTTGTGTGTAATATATAAGATTAGAGTCCATTTTACTTTCTTAATTCGTAAATATGACTGTCACGGATTTTCTATTTTGTTTTACCAATTTTCCATTTCTGTTTGACTTTATAATATGTTCTGTAAAGGAAGACTCTAACTTTTCTTTTTATGACTTCCTTCTTTATTTAGGGTCATTTTTCATATGAGTTTGAAGATAATTTTATGAGATTTCATTAAAAGTATTATTTAGATTCTTTTTTTCTTTTATTTTTTTTTTTTTTTTTTTTAAAGATTTTTTTTTTATTTTTTTTTTTTATTTGAGAGAGAGAGACAGTGAGAGAGAGCATGAGCGAGGAGAAGGTCAGAGGGAGAAGCAGACTCCCCATGGAGCTGGGAGCCCGATGTGGGATTCGATCCCGGGACTCCGGGATCATGACCTGAGCCGAAGGCAGTCGTCCAACCAACTGAGCCACCCAGGCATCCCAAGATTCTTTTTTTCTTTTCTTTTCCTTTTTTTTTTTTTTAAAGATTTTATTTATTTATTTGACAGAGAGAGATCACAAGCAGCCAGAGGGGCAGGCAGAGAGAGAGGAGAAAGCAGTCTCCCTGCTGAGCAGAGAGCCCGATGCGGGGCTCGATCTCAGGACCCTGAGATCATGACCCGAGCCGAAGGCAGCGGCTTAGCCCACTGAGCCACCCAGGTGCCCTATTATTTAGATTCTAATAAGAACAAATTCTATATACATATTAATTTGAGGAAGCTGATTTTTTAAGCTAGTAGGTTTTCTTCCCTAAGAACATAGCATAACTTTCCATTTTCAAGATCTTGTTGTATATATTCCAGTAGATTTACTCATTTCCTTTGCTAATACTTGCCGGTAGAATAAAGTTACATTTTTTTAATGTTTATCTTATATTTAGCCACCTTACCAAAGGATGTAAGGTTACATGGTAAAATAAGAGAATGGGTGGGAGTTGAATGTGTTAGGGTCAGTGAGGGCGGGGCTGAGTTTCCTGGAGTCTGAGGGTATTAGGAAAGGAAGCAAACCAAGTGCAAGAAGAAGAATTGGTTGTGTGCTCAGGGCATTGTGTCAGCAGGAGTCTGTTCCACTGTGAGCAGCTATGAGTAACAGAAACCTAAAAAACAGTGGAGTACATAGGATAATGTTCATTTCCCTCTTACACAAAGAAGTCTATTATAGGCAATTCAGGCTCTATAATTCTCAGAATCCCAGACTACTTCTAGTTTTATATCCTGCTATCCTTCAGATGTAGCCTTCATTATTATGGTCTAAGATGCACCCCTGGCATCACATCCATGTTCCAGTAGGAGCATAGAAGAAGGGGGAGAGACAAAGGGTACATCGTAAGTATATCATAAGGAAATTTCCCAGAAGCTGCTACACAATAACTCTACTTACCTTATGGACCAGAACTGAATTATGTGATCATGTCTAGCTCCAGGGGATGCTGGGAAATGCTTTTATTCAAGATCAAAATTCTAAAAATTATAAGGATTTTTATTCCAAACAGGATTCTAAAATGGTGTTAACAGACATATTGGGATTGGCAACCAACAGTCTCTGATGTAGGTATGTTTGTGGGGTAGCGGGTCACGTGTTTTCTTTTGTAGCTCTCAGCTGCTAGTGCAGAAAGAAGAAGGAGAAGTTGACTGGAACCTGGTGCAGAAGACTGGGGGGCAGCAGCCGAACAGGAGTGCCAGGCATGAGGGCGTGGGTGAGAGAATAGTGCAAGTTTTGTCGAAAATAAAAGAAAACTGGGGGATAAAGGACTGGTAGAAAGAGGAAGGATCGAGGGATTAGTGATCTCAGAGAGGCTGAAAAACAAATGGACAGCTAGATGGCTGGGAGGCCATGTCAGAAAATGGCATATTTGTGGGGCACCTGGGGGGTAAGTCAGTTAAACATTCTACTCCTGCTTTCGGCTCAGATCATGATCTCAGGGTTGTGAGATCGAGCCCCATGTTGGGCTCTGCACTGGGTGTGAGGCCTGCTTGAAATTCTCTCTTTCCCTCTCCCTTCCTCTTAAAAAAAAAAAAAAAGCATCACTACATAATGAATAAACCAATAATTAAAAAAAAAAAAGGAAAGCAATGTATTTGGCAGTAATGAGGAAAAATGTGGCTGTGGCAGTGGGTGATGGATGTGGAAGGGTGATCAGGGTCATTCAATGTAAGGAACATAATGTATGGCATTGGAGGGTTCTCTCCTGGCACACTGAACTGCTCCAGGAGGATGGCAGGAGTAGGGAGACAGAGACATGCAAGGAAGCTGGTGTAGTTAGATAGTGTGAGCCCCAAAGGAGTTACACTAGGGGAGAGTAATAGTCTTGAAACACATAGGAGTGTGAGGACACTGATCCCACCTTGTGGCTTCATCTGATGAACCAGGTGGGTACGTAGACATGGGCAAACGTGAAGTCATCCCTCAGGATGGCTGTAGAAGATGCTTGTGATCAGGGGATAGCTAGGTCTCAGGGAAGTCCAAGAAGAGAAGAGAGCCTTCTGTGATAATGTGAAGGATGAAGGGGATTGATTTGTCATGGAATAAAGGATTCCAGTGGGCATAGAGGGAAACTTTGCAGGAAACAGGAGCAATTGGTTTCTGGGAGAAGAGACACGGGACAGTATGGGGTTGAGAATGTGAGAAAAATTGAGAAGTTTTACATTTTGGACAGTGAGCTAAGTCTACAAGATGTAACATCTAGGCATAGTGAGTCCACACAGATCTCTAGGGTCAGGTGGCCTTGGGAAAGACCCAAGTTGTGGCTCCAGAGTGACTTGGACTGCTGGCTGTGGGCCAACTTAGGGATGGGTTCTGGGTGGTCAGAGATTGCACCAGGAATTTCCAATGACCTAAATGTGGAGTAGTTGCAGGCCAAAAAGAGATCTCTTCCTTCCTTGGAAGCCTCCCTTTCCTAACTTCTAAGGTTTCCAGGATAAAGTTTGAGCCCAGAAACACCCATCACTCACCCTGCCAGCTGCTAGAGATAGCTCTGGCTGCCCAGCAATCCTGAGAATCATGCTCTTCTAACATCTATTTTGATTTAAAATCTTTTATGTTTGAGAAGGACTATTCACTGTTGACAGTGGGCTGAGTTTAGCTTATTCATTAGGTGTGGAACTTCTGGCTTGTGGTTAATCCTGATTGGAAAACAATATAAACACATTTCCTGGTAAATGTATAAATATATATAGATGTTGGTCGTTCCCCTCCCCACCACTAACATACACTGTAGAAGCAATTTGAAGCAATTTAGATGTGCTCAGCATCTGGACATCATAAAAGATTTCGAATGAGTCATGATTTTGCACCAACAGAGAGGGCTTGTCTTGCTTGTGGAGAGAATTGTATTTACCTCTCTTTCTGCTTGTGACTCTATTACTTTATGATGAGCAGTCTGATTTGTGTGTTCCAGAGACTGGTGAGTTAAGGATATAGAGAAAGGAAGCAAAGAGGAGAGAACAAGGGCTCAGAGGGTTACATATTCAATGCAAAATAACCAGTTTTGGGGAGAATGACCTGTTTGTGCTTTTGAGAAGCCAGGAAAAAAAAAAGAAGAAAAAAGGTTAGTGGAAAGAGCCTCATTTTGTGAGTTAGGAAATGACCTCTGCTAGCTGTAGGTTATAGTCAATCTCTTGGCACCTCAGTTTGCTCATCTGACAAGTAGACCCAATAATGATTGCCCTATCCAGTTGAGAGAGGAAAGGAAAGCTCTTGCTTGAGAGCACTGTTGGGTGCCAACTGTGGTGTGGGCTCCTTAAATATGCCATCTCATTTAATGCCCAAGATAATTCCATGAGGGCATTAAGCCATTTGTCAGCTGAATGAACTGAGACATGGAGAGTCTAAGTGGCTTGACCAAGATCATAAAAGCTTATCAGAACTCAAACCCACATCTGTCTGGCTCCAAATCCTGTTCTTCCCATTACTTCATGCTGACAGTGAGGTCAAAGAACACATTCTAGTCTCCTCCTGGGGAGGGCAAAAGCACAAAGTGTCTTCCCAGCTGTAAGGCCCGAGATGTCCCTGGGTCCTTGGCCCCCACAGAGAGCCCAACCAAGCCCAGTTCTGTTTCCTCAGAGCCCTGCTCTCTGCTGTGGGAGCAGGTGGGTTGTTAATCTGATAAACGGCTTCCTGCTGAGGTGGGAGGGCAAACTAAAGGGTTGCTGAATTGCCCTCCAGAGTGGCAGGTGGGAGACTCCAGTGCTTTCACCCACAGAACTGCTGTAGGACTACTGGAAAGCATCTCATTTTGTGAGTTAGGAGATGACCTCTACTAGCTGTAGGGCAAGTGGGAGACCTGGCTTTGCCTCTTGCTAGTATATGACCTTAGCTTGTTTGCCTTTCAGTTCCTCCATCAGTAAAATGTGGGTAGAAATGCACATAAAGCGTGGATGTTGTGAATATTAAGTGAAGTAATGTGGGAAATGTGGCTAGCACCTTTGTTATACATTATACACCACCAAGTAAAAGGCAGCTATTGTTTCCATGGAGGAGGCAGGCAGATTTAAAGGGGGGTACTGTTTAGGTATTGAGTAGTTTTTATGTCCTATCCCTTAACATACATTTCATAGTCAATCATTTATTCTTTTTTTTTGTCTAAACACCCTGTGCCAGCTTCTGGGGAAAAGCATGTGTGACACAGGCAGCATCCTTGCCTCTAAAGAGCTCACATGTGGCAAGAAAGTCTCTGGTGCAGTCACAGAGGGAGCAGGGTCAGTGAATCTAAACTTGCCCACCCCAATGGGGTCTCTTAGAGAGTCTGGAATTTTGAAATCCAGGCCTCCTTTCCAGGTGTAACAGGGATCTTATTATGGAGTTGTGAGGTACAATCCTTCTGTGGTGAGACAGCAAAGTCTAGGGAGCCAGACTGCTGAGAGAAGGAGGAGGCAGAGCTCTGGGTATGGGTGGTCTCCAAGGCAATCCTGAGAATGCTCCCTGGGAAAGACCCACCATTTTGTCAGAGACAGACTTATGCCTCTAGCTCAGAATTTAAGGGGTAGTTTATTTGTTATCAGAAGCATTTATAGATGTTAAGTGTTGCCCTATCCTCTAAGGATGGGAAAGTAGCAGGGACTTTTTCCATCTCCCAGCTCACTGCCCTGCACGTAACCTTGATGTTGGGCAGACCAGTGAACATTTGAGGCCTCTCTCAGAAGGCATTAAGATGGGTGCCTGGGTTCAGGCATGGAACTAGGACAAAGAGCTCAATGCCATTCTCCTTGGTAGGAAGTTCAAGCGCCAGCTGTTCTGGGGATTGGATAGGGATAGACACAGTGCTCATCCTTCTAGACTTTCCAGATCTTCCATGATCCAGCTCTTTCCATCCCGCTCTCCCCCACCATGCTGCTCATTCATCAACGTTCTGCTAGTAGGCTGTCCCTCAGGAGTCCCCAGACACACTGAAGTTCATTCCCATCTCACTGATTTTGTTTGGAATTGAATCCCTACTGCTGTACTTCTTAGCCATAGCTAGCTCATCTCTCAAGCCCAGTTCTCATTCTGCCTCCCCCAGAAAGCTTTCCTCAGCTTCTGTAGCACATGCTAAACTTTCTCTCAAGTCTCCCTATTTTAGTGACTATTCATTAATTTTCATATGCATTAATTCATTCAATACATTGACAAGTCTTACTTGTTCTATATGAAAAAATACTTCCCAACTCCATCTACTTCTCTGCATCTGTACTGCTTCCACTGCAGTGACCTCTTTCTTGGATTCTTTTTATAAGATTTTATTTATTTGAAAGATAGAGAGTGAGCAAGAGAGAGAGCATGAGCAGGGCAAGGAGAAGCAGACTCCCCTGCTGAGTAGGGAGCCTGACATGGTGCTAGATCCCAGGACCCTGGGATCATGGTCTCAGCCGAAGGCCGTCATTTAACTGACTGAGTCACTCAGACGCCCCATCTTGCTTGGATTATTAAATACCCTTGTAACTGGTCTCCCTGTTTTCACTCTGCCTCTCTCCGACTCCTCTGTACTCCATGGAACGTTTAGTGATCTTTTATAGATGTAAAGTAGCTCCTATCACTCACCTGTTTTTAGTCTTCCAGTAGTTTCCCAAACTCACAACAGCCGACAGGGCTCTGTTACTCTGGTTCATGGGTGCCTTCCCAACCTCTTCTTATCCCGTATTCCTCTTGTTCAATCTGCTTCAGGCACCTCAGTTTTCTCTCTGATCCCCCAAAAGGCCAAACCATTACCACTGCCTCAGAGTTTTCCACTTGCTGGGCCTTCTGCCTAGAATGGTCTCAGCTCCTCGATGCCTGCCTCTTCCTCATCACGCAGCATGCTGTTCAACAGTAACTTCAGTGAGTTCTTGAACACCCCATCCAAAGTAACTCTTTTAAGTCACACTTTATCTCATCACACTATTTCTTTCATATCATCAACATTTTCTGAACTTACCTGCTTTCTTTGTACTGTTTCTTTCTTTTCCCTAGATAGGAAGTACCTCTAGAATAGAAAAAATATCTGTCTGGTTCACTGCTCTATCCTCAGAGTTTGGAATAGTGTTTAACATGTATGAACCCCAGGGCAGTGCTCAGTGGGTTAAGCCTCTGCCTTTGGCTCAGGTCATGATCTCAGTGTCCTGGGCTCAAGTCCTGCATCAGGCAGTCTGCTCAGCAGGGAACCTGTTTCCCTCTCTCTCTCTGCCTGCCTACTTGTCATCTCTCTCTCTGTGTCAAACAAATACACAAAATCTTAAAAAAAAAAAAGTATGAATCCCAAAACTGTTGCTTAATAATTTATCAAATGGGTATTAAATGTCTTCCATATATCAATCATTGAAAATCAGTAATTACTACCACTGATTAAAAATACAAATTTGTATCTTTGAAACAGGATTTCACAGAGATGGTCTGTGAAACTGGTGGTTTATCAGGGAGTTTGCAAATGGTTTGATGATTTTAGAGGAAAAAATTATGAAACAATTTTGTTCACATACACTTGGCTAATTTTAAATGTAAGATTAATTAAGACTTCCGTAGAAATTCTATTACCTTCTTAATAGTTGTTTTATACCATTCACTGCAAGGACTATATTGGTACGTTCATCATAGCTAATTTCAGTGGTGAATTATAGATAATTTTATGTAATGTGTTTTACATCATTGAGATTTTTAGTTGTAAAAATTTACCTTTTTGTTACTTTTGTGTTGTATTAAATCTCACAAATCAAAAATAATTAAAGGGTGTCATTGAGGATGAAGAAAATATTATTAATAGCCACATACAGAATTCTGTATGTGTAAATATTGAATACAGTTTCAGTATGAATGAATATACAGCATGAATCTGTATGAGCTAGGACAAAATGATTTATAAGACTGTTGATTTAGCATAATACATAGAACAGAGATGTTCAAATAGGAAATATATTATTGAATGTTTGAAAATTGGACTTTATTGCATTATAACGGTCCCCAAGGGCATTGTTTCTTCTGACACTTTGTCCTATAGTGGCACAAAGCCAGCAAATTTTAACATAGTTTTCAAACAAAGGGTGATTACCTCTGTGGTAAATCAAGTGATATTTTCTAGAGTGAGTGTAGGAAACTGATTATTTTTGTCACTAAATGTAAATAAGAGACCAAAAATATAAAGATATTGTTTAAAATTGTATTTCTTAGAGCAAAATTACACACAGGTCATATTAATGTGGAGATGCTTGAATAACCAGCCTAAGCAAAGTTAATAATTAAGTGTTGGGCTTGGAGAAAAAGTGGAACAAGCTTCTGGCACAATTAGTTTATCAGAAGATCCTACTGTAAGTAGGTAAAGAAAACAACTAGATGTGGAACTTGATTTATAATTCATTCACCGAGCTGACTTTTTTTGGTGAAAAGTTGAAAACAACTATCTCTCACTGTTTGGAGTACTTATTAATTTTAAAACTATTATGTTTTGTTTATAGATTTTAAAATTGAGGTGACTTTCCAGCTAAGCATGTTGGATTTAATACGTGTTTACTCTCTACTACCTTCCAAAAATTGTCAGAACATGGATTTTTAGAAAAGCATAAATGGACTCTGTTTTAATCCATGATGGAGTAATAAGAGCCACTTTTATCCTGCCACAGAAATAACAAGAAACTGTGTAAAAGCATGAAATACATGTTTTCTGATATTGGACTAGAAGTAGAACAGATTGTGATTCCTGAGAGAAGAGAGACAAATGAGGTAAGCTCTGTTATCACTTAGGTTTCTACCTGGAAGCACAGTCCAGACCATGGAGCTGGGAGGGGAATCCCAAGTAGAGCATGGTGGCCTCACCTAGTTAAGGAGAGGGATTGGAGGTTAGGGAAACTGAGGCAGCTGAAAGTTGTGAGGAAGAATTCCAGATGAGAGGGAGTTACACAGAAAGTTCTCCAGAAATCTTAAGTCTTTCTCATTACTAAGAAATAATAGTAAGAAAAAAATTGAAAATTTTTCTAAATTAGATGAAAATGCCAAGAAAAAGATACAAGAAACTCAACAGAATAAACCCACACACACAAAAATTCACATCAAACTATATCATAATCAAGTTATTAAAAATTAATGATATAGAGATAGAAATAAGACTGTGTACAGAAAAACAAAATTAAGACTGCAGACTTCAGGTCTAAAGCTAGCCAAACCAACAGTGGAATGGCATCTTTAAAGTAGCAAAAGAAAAAAAAATAAAACAACTTGGAAATAAGTGAAACTTCTTTAAAAGTGAAGGCCAAAAAAAAAAAAAAAAGCTTTTTCATACAAACAAAAGCTGAAAGAATTTGTTGTCAGTAAACTTGCAGTGTGAAAAATGTGAGCTATTCATGAAGGCAGAAGAAAAATATCAGATGGGAATGTAGATTTACACAAGGGAATGAATAGTGCTTGAAATGGCATGTATGTGGGTAAATATAAAACACTCTCTTCTCCCTCATTTTAAAATGTATTTAAGATATAATTGATGACTTAAAGCCAAAATTACATGCATGGTAGGATTCAGACCATCTATAGATGTGAAATGTGTGACAATAGTAGCACAAAGGATAGGAGAAGTGAAATGATAACATGTATTTGTTATGAGGTTTTTACATTATACCAGAGGTGATATAGTATTATTTAAAGGTGTAGTGTAATAAGTAAAATATGCATGTTTAAAATTCTAGAACAATTACTAAAAACAAAACTCAACGAGGTATAGCTAATAAACCAATATTGTAGATTAAATGGAGTACTAAAAATAATCATCACAAAAGAAGGCAACAAAAAAGGAAAAAAAGAACAATGAGTAGATAGGCCCAAAAGAACAAACACAAAGATGGTAGAATTAAGCCAAATCATCTTAATAATTAATTATAAAGGGTCTAAAAATCCCAGTTATAAGGCAGAGATGATTAGACTAACTGGACAGAAAAAGCAAGTTCAAACTGTGCGTTGTTCAGAGGAAACCCATTTAATTAATTAATTAATTAATTTTTTTTTTTAAGATTTTATTTATTTATTTGACAGAGAGAGATCACAAGTAGGCAGAGAGGCAGCAGAGAGAGAGAGAGGAGGAAGCAGGCTCCCTGCCGAGCAGAGAGCCCGATGTGGGGCTCGATCCCAGGACCCTGAGATCATGACCTGAGCCGAAGGCAGCGGCTTAACCCACTGAGCCACCCAGGCACCCCCTGTTTAATTTATAATTTTTATTTTTTTAAGATTCATTTACTTGAGAGAGAGAGAGAGAGAGGGCATGTGTAGGGTGGGGGAAGAACAGAGGGAAAGAGAGAAAGAGTCCTAAGCAGACTCTGCTCTGAGTGCAGAGTCGAACACAGAGCTTGATACCATGACGCTGACATCACGACTGAGCTGAAACCAAGTCTGATGCCCAACTGACTGCACCATCCAGGTGCTCCAGCTAAATACAAATTCACATATAGATTAAAAGCGAAAGGATGGAAAGTTATATACCATGCAAGCACCAGTCATAAGAAAGCTAAGTATTCCTTAGAACAAGAAATGTCACATGAAATTTTCATTTCATAATAATTGAGAGTACAGTTGGTCAGGAGGACCAATGTGTGTTCTAAATGTGTGTACACCCAATAACAGCTTCAGAATACATGCAGCAAAAACAGAGGAAGAAACCTTGGATTTAGAGATTTCAGTATTCTTCTTTCAATAACTGATAGAACAAACTGACAAAATTTGTAGAGATAGAAGATAATAAACAATATCAGCAGACTTGACCGAACTGACACTTATAGAATACTTTACCTAACAATAGCAGAATATACATTTCTTTCAAGTGCATATGAAACATTCACCAAATTAGGCCATATGATGAGCCATAAAAAAAGACTCAATAAATGTAAAACAACTGAAATCATACTGAGTATGCCCTCTGGTAAGAATAGAATTAAATTAAAAATTAATAACAGATATTTGGAAAAAACAGCATGCTTCTCAATAATGTAAAGTTAGAAATCACCAAAGGAAATTTCTAAATATTTTGAATGAAGAAGAAAGGTTTTTTTTTGGTTTTTTTTTTTTTTTTAAGATTTTATTTATTTATTTGACAGACAGAGATCTACAAGTAGGCAGAGAGAGAGAGAGGAGGAACCAGGCTCCCTGCTGAGCAGAGAGCCTGATGCGGGGCTCGATCCCAGGACCCTGGAATCTGCCGAAGGCAGAGGCTTTAACCCACTGAGCCACCCAGGCGCCCCAAGAAGAAAGTTTTTAAAATTCTTGGGATGCAGCTAAGGCAGTCCTTAGAAGAAAACTTATATAAACAATTTGTATCTTTAATAGGTCTCAAACGTGTGATCTAGACTCCGCCTTAAGAAGCTAGAGGCACACATCAGGCTCTCTGCTCAGCAGGGAGCCTGCTTCCTCCTCTCTCTCTGCCTGCCTCTCTGCCTACGTGTGATCTCTCTCTGTCAAATAAATAAATAAAATCTTAAAAAAAAAAAAAAAAGGGAAGAAGAAGCTAAGGGCGGAGGAGGATTTGAACACAAAGGAAGTTGAAGAGAGGAAATAATAAAGATCAGAAAACAACCAAAAAATAGAAAAAAGAAAATCAGTGAAACAAAAAATTTGATTAAAAAAATCAGTAAAATTGACAACATCTAAAATAGAATGATCAAGAAAAACACAAAATAGTCAGGATATTAGAAAAGAGAAAACATTACTAAAATCCTACATTAATTAGAGGGATAATGAAAGGATATGAATAACTATGCAAGTAAATTTGAAAACTTAGATGAAATGGAACAATTCCTGGAAAACACAAATTTCCAATGCTGACTCAGGGAGAAATATTCCTGAATATCAGTATATCAATGAAAGTAATTAAATTCATATTAAGAAACTTTTCCACATGGGGCACCTGGGTGGCTCAGCGGGTTAAAGCCTCTGCCTTCGGCTTAGGTCATGATCCCAGGGTCCTGGGATCAAGCCCCGCATTGGGCTCTCTGCTCAGCAGGGAGCCTGCTTCCCCCTATCTCTCTGCCTGCCTCTCTGCCTACTTGTGATCTCTGTCAAATAAATAAAATAAAATCTTTGAAAAAAAGAAAAAGAAATTTTTCCACCAAAAAAACTCCCAGGCCCTGATGGTGTCACTGGTGAATTATATCAAACATTTAAGGAAGAAGTAAAACCAATCCTTCAGCCACACAGAACTTTCAGAAGGTAAAATTGGGTAGTACACTTTCCAGCTCATTTTATGAGGCCAGTATTATTTTGATTTTAAGACCAGAGAGAGACATTACAAGAAAAAAATTACAAACTAATATCTCTCATGATCATAGGTAAAAACCTTAGCAAGCAACTAGCAAAATGAGTACTAAAGGGAAAATACATCATGATTCAGTGGAGCTTATCCCAGGAGTGCAAGGTTAATTTAATATTTAAATACCATCAAGTCTAACAACATTAGCAGAAATGAAGAGAAAAAAATATCATCTCTATAGATGCATAGAAGCCTTTGGCAAGGTGACTGGGTGGCTCAGTTGGTTGAGCACCCAACTCTTGATTTCGACTCAGGTTACACTCTCACGGTCCTGGGATTGAGCCCCATGTTGGGCTCCAAGCTCAGTGAGAAGTCTGCTTGAGGATTTCTCTCCCTTTTCCTCTGCCTCTCCCCACTGTCTCTTTCATGTAAATAAATACATCTTTAAAAAAAAAAAAAGACTTTTGCAAAATTCAACACTTGTGATTTAAAAAGACACAAACCTGTGCTCTCTTCGGCAGCACATATACTAAAAAAAAAAAAAAAGACACAAACCTCTCAGTAAACTATGAATACCTGGGAACTTCATCAACCTGGTGGAGAGCCTCTGTGAAAACCTACAAACGAGACTGTACTTCGTGGTGAAAGACTGACTATTTCCCCTAAGACCTAAGGATGTTAGCGTTCATCACTTATATTTAATATCCTTCTGAAGGTTCTAGCCAGGGCTGTAAAATGAGACATACAGATTGACAAGGAATAAAATAATATTTATTTGCAGATGACATGATAGAGTATGTAGAAAATCCCAAGGATTCTACAGAAAAACTACTGGCACTGATAAGTAGGTCAGCAAGTTCATAGGATACAAGATTAATGTTTAATTTTTTCCCCCTGTATTCTCACAATGAACAATTTTGAAATGGGATTTTAAAAATACCATTTAGAGGGGCACCTGGCTGACTCAGTTGGAAGAGCATGTGATTCTTGACTTCAGACTCATGAGTTAGAGCCCCTTGTTGGGTGCTGAGATTACTTAAATAAATAAATAACCTTAAAAGCTTAAACTGTTTCAAAACATAAAAAATAAAAATACCACTTACAGTAGCATAAAAAGCACTCTAGCTGGGAGAGATTGTATGTGTGTGTCTTGGGAGGGGAGGGGCAAAATTACATGGAAACTCTGTATATCGATTTTGTTATAAACCTAAAACTGCTCTATAAAAATAGAGTCTCTTTTTAAAGAAACAAACAGAAAACACATGAAATAGTCAGGGACATTTTACAAGATTTGTTTGAGATTTTTACACTAAAAACTTACTAAACATTGGGATGCCTGGGTGGCTCGTTGGTTAAGTGTCTGCCTTTGGTTCAGGTCATGATCCCAGGGTCCTGATCCCAGGGTCCTGGGATCGAGCCCCAGTCGGGCTCCCTGCTTAGCGGGAAGCCTGCTTCTCCCTCTCCCACTCCCTCTGCTTGTGTTTCCTTTCTTGCTCTGTCTTTCTCTGTGTAATAAATAAATAAAATCTTAAAACAAAAAACTACTAAATATTGCTGTGTTAGAGGAGACCTACATGAATAAAAAGAGATGCCATGTTTGTGGATGGAAGACTTAATGTTGTTAAGATGTCAGTTTGTCCAGGGGCACCTGTGTGGCTCAGTCTGTTAAGCATCCATCTCTTCTGTTTGGCTCAGGTCATAATCTCAGGGTTGTGAGATTAAGCCCCATGTAGGACTCTGCACTGGGCATGGAGCCTGCTTAGGACTCTCTTTCTCTCTCTCTGCCCCTTCCCCACCTCTTTCTCTCTCTCTCTCTCTCTCTTAAAGAAAAAAAAAAAAGTTTCTACAAATTGATCTGTAGATTCGTTGTAATCACAATCAAATGGATTCTAAAATGTATAGGGTAATGCAAAGAACTTAAATGGCCAAAACAAGTTTGAAAAGAACAAAGTTGATAGCAAGTCTTATACTACTTAATTTGAAGATTCACTATAAAATTTAGTTATCAAGACATTCTGTTCCTGGCATAAATACAGATGTATTGACTAATAGAAAATGATAGAGAGTTTTTTTTTTTCTTCAAAGATTTTATTTATTTGTCAGAGAGAAAGAGAGCACAACCAGGGGAGCAGCTGGCACAGACAGTAGCAGGCTCCCTGCCTGATGTGGGGCTCAATCCCAGGACCCTGAGATCATGACCTGAACTGAAGACAGACGCTTAACCAACTGAGCCACCCAGGTGTCTCAGTAGAGAGTTTAGATAAAGAATCACACATAAATAGTCCGTTGATTTTTGACAAAGAGACCAAGGTATTTCAATGGGAAAAAGGACAATTTTTCTTAATGAAATGATGCTGGAACAAGTGGATATCTATATTGAGATAAAGAATCTCAACCCTCACTTCACACCATACACAAAAAGCAACTAAAAATGGATCCCAGCCTGAAACATAAAAGCTAAAAGTATAAAACTTCTAGAAGAAATTTTAGAAAAATTTCACTACTTCACAGGAGGAAAAGATTTCTTAAATAGGATCTAAAAGACACAAACTTGAAAGAAAAAGTTGAGAAATTCAACTTCATAAAAATGTAAAGGACCCAGGTGAACTGGCCCAAGGAAGAAGTAAAAGTAATTCTAGGGATGATGAAAGGAGCTTCTGAGATATGGCTGTGCAGGAGGACTAGGAGTGTCCAGTGTAGGCTAGAGCAGAAAGGCTCTGGGAGAGGTGTGTTCAAGGGATCGAAGGACTTCTGATGTGTGTGAATAAATGGAGAGGAGATTAATATGGGTAGTTTGGTGATGAATTCATGGAAGATGCATTGAAGCTAAGCAAACTAATAAGAGGAGTCTTAACTCTAGGTAGTAGCTGTATAGGGAGGAAAGAGAATGATGGAACCCTGCAGAGCCTATAATACTGTTAGAAGTGATAATAATGTAAACATTACATTCAACTAAAAATTGATACTGAAAGGATGGAAGAGGGTAAGGGTGGTGTGTGAGTGGGATGCTGTGGTTTCCAATAATGGTGAAAGAAACTTAAATCCTCATCTTCTATAAGCATTGGTTATATAGAGAGTGGGAATGCCAGGGAAGGAAAGGCAGAGAGTGTCTGCTTTTCAAAACAAGTCTTACAGAAATTTTTGAATCATTGAAATGTGTGAATATGGACATGATTTGAAGCCAGGTCATGCCCATTTGCTAGCTGTGTGACCTTAAGCAAGTTGCTCAACTTCTCTGTGCCTCAGTTAAATCATTCGTTGAGCACCAGGTAATTGTACTTACCTTCGAAGGTTGTTCTTAGGGTAAATAAGTTTAATCAATGTAAAATATTTGGAATAGTGCCCTGTACAGGTGTTACTGTTGTAATTATGTGCAGGCATTACTTTGAAATATATTAAAATAAATAATATATTAAATATATTAAAATAAAAATGTGCTGAATCTTAAAAAAGTTTTTAACCTAATATTGGTAGTCCCTGTGTATTTACCTAATATCTCTTTATGTCCCTTACAAATAACCCTGTAAGGAATATATTTTCTTTTCTTTTTTTTTTTTTTAAGGTGTTATTTGTCAGAGAGAGCAAGACAAGGAGAGAGAGCACAAGCAGGGGAAAGCAGGCACCTCACTGAGCAGGAAGCCCGATGCAGAAATTGACCCCAGGACCCTGGGATCATGACCCAAGCTGAAGGCAAATGCTTAACTGACTGAGCCACCCAGGTGTCTGAGGAATATTTTTTCTTATCCTCCATTTTCATCTAAAGAAGCTGAGGCTCAGAGAAGTTTAACCACCTGCTCAGGATCAAGTAGCTAGTTACTGCCAGTTGCCCCAATGTTAGGATTTCATTTGGGTCAGTCTGGCCACAAATTCCAGCCTATTCTCATTTTGCCTGATGTGCGTATGGGTTTACTGAGTGCTTTATAAGCGCAGGCTGACCGTAAGCTACTGTGGGGAGTGCAGGAGTCTGTGGGATCTGGTCCTCCATGCCTCTTTGCGAAAGGGCACAGAGCACTCTGGAGGGCACTTAGTGAGTAGTCCCAGATGGGAAGGCCTGGCCTGAGGTGAGTACTCAATAAATTTTGTTGAGTGAACGCCTGAGTGTGCATGGTTCTGAAGCCCCAGGCAGATGTTAGGACACTCCCCAGGAATGCAAGCTGTGGGAGGCGGGAAGGGGACAACTTTAGGGGAGACTAAAAAACCCCATGCTGCCTAGATGCTAAAAAACTCGGGCTGCCCCGCCTGGCCGGGTTCCTCCCCCACCACTTTACTTAACCCCCAGCTAGCCTGCTTCCCAGGGCCTGGCGCTGCACAAAATGAAGACTGTGAAATTTCATATATATATTTCTAAAAAAAGGAATCCAGAAATTGCCACAGACCTTCATATTAATGCTAAATTTATTACTCCCATCCTCAAAATGACCCAGAACCTCACTTCTGTAGATACCCTCGGTCTTGCTAAAATGAGCAAGCTAGCTTGCTTGCTGTGTCACTTTACACACACACACACACACACACGCTCAAGGTTTTACTCACAGAGAGAACAAAGTTGTGATAGGTATGTTTACTGGTTTTATTGAAGTGAACCTTACAGAAGTGGCTTAGAAAGGTCTTCAGCAGCAGCTTCCTCTCCCACTTAGTAAATATTCCTTCTCTGTTGTAGTGCAACTGAGTTGCTTTCTCAAACTCTGAAAAGCCAAGGGCTGCTAGGTCTCTCAACTTCTAACCAAGGCTGGAGTATCCAAGCAAAAAAATTCTGGGCTTAAAAACCAAATTGTGCTCTGACTCAAACCAGAACCCAGTCCACAGGTTCAGCTCTCCCGTGGCCGTGACCCTTGTTCTGCAACGGAAGTGGGGGTGGTGGGGAGGGCTCTTAGTTTAGCTCCTCAGACAGGGTGGCTGCCCTAATCCCAGGTGGCTTTTGATTGAAAGAGGCCCATGTGGCGCTTCTTCTGTCCCTCCTAAACTAATTGGGCTTTTTTGCTGCCACGGACTAGGAGCTTGAGGTCTGGTTTCTAGCGATTGCTCTGCTAAAAGTAACCTCCTGCCAAGTAAACCTATCTGTGTCTTGATTTGTGCTTCTTTAAAGTGAGGGGATTTAGAGTAACTCAGTGATTTTCAAAAATTTTCCACCAGTAGTGAGACTGTTTGTACAAAGGAAATCTGTCTGGATGCCCCATGTGGAAGAGTAGAGCTGCTCTGCTTGCTTTGAAGGTGGACTTTCTCCCCACTGTGTGGTCATACTGGATATGGCTCTGAACCTCTGTATGTATGTGTTTTAATTTTTTCCCCAGAGTTGGATAATATGTTAATAGGACAGGGAAAGAAGGACCAGAAAGAGGTAAAGAAGGTAAAAAACAGATCATAGGCTATGGTTTTCCACATCAAAAAGGAAGATAAAAGGTATTATAGAAAATTTTAGTAAATTGTTTCTCTGAAAAGTCTTATGGATTATGACATGAAATTATATTAAGTAGCACGTATGTCATCTTCAAAAGAATAATCTTAGAGTACCTTCAGTGGACGCTGCTTTAGCCATGGGACCCTCACAGATTAAGGGGTCAGATGAACACACCCAGGGGCCTGGCTTTTCCTGCTCATGTGAGTAGTACAAGTTCTCACTGCTGCAGTAGTTTATTTTATTGCTTTCTTATTTCTGTGAGCTTATTATGAGAGCTTGGTTGGGCCAAGGGTCACTCAGAAAACAACCAGCTTCCACTTTCTTTAGTTATGCAAACTAGAGCTAGGTGACTGAGATCTTGCCTTTGGGCTGCAAGACATAGGGAGTTTTGTAAGCCCTAGGGGAGTGCAGAATTTCCTGAAGATGTTGCAAAGTGGCCGGCTTTCTTCTGAAGTCATGCAATATTCTCCTTTGCTTTGGTTATGACTGCAGACGTGCTGGGAAGCCACCTGAAGAGTAACACCTTGGAGTGGGCTTCTCTTCACTGGCCCCAGAAGTGAGGCCTACTCCTGTAGAGGGAATGGCTTGGAGTCACTGCTCTCATAGAATCATGTTTGGTCTAATTCTACCTCCCTGTTACTTTATTGGCAGTCAGTTTTCTAAAACATGAGCACTTTTGCTGAGGGAAGGACACGCAAAAGGAAATTTAAGGAATTTTGAAAATTTAGAGACTAGAGGGCTGGATGGCGTAGGTTTTATGAAAGTCCCTATTCTGCTGCTTTAATTTGGAAGATAGGAGTTCCCAGAGAAAGCAGGTTTCATGGAGGAAGAACAAATTTCATCGGAGAATTTTATCTGTGGCCTTGAGGGCATCCTCAGCCACCACTGCCCCACACCTCTCAACCTCCATGTTGGGCAGCAGAGGCCACAGAAACCAGGCCCAGTTGCCCAGGCCTCCCGGGCACGTTGTAGAGGAAAAGTCCGCTGCTCCCCACTGTACCCACAGCCCGGGAGAGATGGGCTTCTAGACATTCTTACTCTTGTTTTTCTACCAGGGCATGTAGTGTGCAGCTATTAAAGATACTCAGATTTTATTTTATTTTATTTTTATTTTATTTTAAGATTTTATTTATTTGACAGAGAGAAATCACAAGTAAACGGAGAGGCAGGCAGAGAGAAAGAGAGGGAAGCAGGCTCCCTGCTGAGCAGAGAGCCCGATGCGGGACTCGATCCCAGGACCCTGAGATCATGACCTGAGCCGAAGGCAGCGGCCTAACCCATTGAGCCACCCAGGCGCCCCAAAGATATTCAGATTTTAGAATGGCATCGTTTACTTTGGTCTAGATAAATCTTCAAAAGTAAGCAGATCAGCTGGTTTTTGGACTTGACTCCAAGCAGAAGATGCTAGATAACCCCGTAGAGAGACTCCATGAAGTATATCAAGCTTGGTGGTATTTTGGGGGATTTTTAAGTGTTTGAGAATCACATGGGAATGAAATGATTCAAAGGACAAGATTTAAAAAATACATAAAGTCCACATTCTCTGAAAATAATAGCATATGAAGTAGTTCCTGAAGTATTTAAATAGAAAGTGAAACTGAATCACAGTTTACTTTTCGAAGTAAAACTATTTAGAATGCAGCCTCCTTCCCTGAAAGAGCAACAGGGTTTTTGTCAAACATTTCTTTCCGTTCTCTGAAATTTGGAGTTCACAAGAAGGCTTGAGGGTTATGCTTTATTGAGGGTGACCCTTTACTTCAATAGCAAAGAAGGCCACGTGGGAGGTCAAGGACTAGTGTTCTGGGGAGGAGGCGAGCAGGCTCTGAGTCAGCAGAGCGTATGACTGAACCGCAGTTTGGGTCAGACACCCAAGGCTGGGGCAGCAGCTGCTTGAATCTTGTATATGTTGAGAGCTGAACGAATGGCAATATCTGTGTCTAGAGATATCTTGCAATACCTTGAGAGTTAGCTTGGGTGAGCTGGAGCTCCGTATATATATCAAGAGAAAGTATAGGAAAAGTTAAGGAAGAAGAAGCAAGGGCCCCAGGGAAAAGGATCTTTCTCAAGAAAGTTGGTTTTTGTAGGTTTTTCATTTGTAGGGTGGTATAGTCCCTTTCCCTCCCATCTTTCTGAAAATACATACTGCCCCAGCAGAGTGCTAGTCCTTTTAATGTGCTCCCAACTCTATTTGACCCCATCTTTTTTTTTTTTTTTTTTTAAGATTTTATTTATTTGACTGACAGAGATCACAAGTAGGCAGAGAGGCAGGCAGAGAGAGGAGGAAGCAGGTTCCCTGATGAGCAGAAAGCCCAATGCGGGGCCTGATCCTGACCTTGGGACCCTGGGATCATGACCTGAGCTGAAGGCAGAGGCTTTAACCCAATGAGCCACCCAGGAGCCCATGACTCCATCTTCTTAATCATGTTTGCTGCTCTTCTGTTTTCTCCAACTTCAGATTTCCTTGTCTTAAAAAGAATACACGTTGGGAGGTACTTGCCTCTGGGCCATTCGTCTTGAGGCTGCCCCTGTCTGGGCCAGACCTCCTCTTTCCTACCCCCTTGTTTCCACTTCTTAACTCTCATCCTATCCTTCCCTGGCACCACAAGTGTTCCTTCTTATCTCTGACCACCGCAGCGTACTCTGTGCTTTTAGGTGGTGTGACCATAAAATTTAATGTCCAAATCGGTACTTTATAAGTAAAAGGGGGTGCTTGTAATTAAGCATGATTCTGAGATAATGGGTATAAACTAGGGACTGCCCCAGGCAAACCAGGGTGCATGTTCCTTCAAGGTGTTTAACCTGGTCATGGCTCCTTCCTGTAGGAAGGCAGAAGATTCTGAGGGCAATGCTTCTCTTATCTTTGCATCCCTTCTTATGGCCAGCCAATTTGTTTTGTTTTGTTTTTTAAATGAACTTTTAAATTTTGAAATAATTAGATTTACAGAAAGTTGCAGAAAAGTACAGAATTCCCACATACCCCTTACCCAGCTTTCCCCCATTATTTACATTTTGCATTTCCTTGGTGCATCTGTTAAAACTCAGAAACTGTAATGGCTTATTCGTATTACCTAAACTCCAGACCAGTTTTTCTATTAATGTCCTCTTTTCTGTTCTGATCCATACCAGGGTACTATACTGGATTTAATGGGCATGTATCGCCTGGTCTGTGACAAATTTTCAGTCTTTCCTTGTATTTCATGACTTTGAGCCTTGAGGGGTACTGGTCACATTTCCTGAGGAAGTGTGCCCAAACTGAATTTGTCTGATTTTACATAATTAGACCCAGGTTATGGCTTTGGGGAAGAATACCACAGAGGTGAAGTGCCTTCTCATCACATATATCAGGGGGCATATGACACACACATGACAGCATCAGGGACAGACGGGAACCTTCATTACTTGGTGAAGGTAGTGTTTTTCCTTTCCCTATTCTTATCCTTTTTTATGGGTATGTAATATTCTCCTGTGTATATGTGCCACATTTTCTTTATTCATTAATTAGTCAATGGACACTTAAGTTGCTCCCATGTCTTGGCTATTGTAAATAGTACTGCAGTGAACATGGGGGTACAGATATCTTTTAGAATTAGTGCTTTTGTATCCTTTGGATAAATACCCAGAAGCAGAATTTACTGGGTCATATGGTAATTCAACTTAAATTTTTTTTTTTTAAGATTTTATTTATTTATTTGACAGAGATCACAGTAGACAGAGAGGCAGGCAGAGAGAGAGGGAAGCAGGCTCTCTGCTGAGCAGAGAGCCCGATGCGGGACTCGATCCCAGGACCTTGAGATCATGACCTGAGCCAAAGGCAGCGGCTTAACCCACTGAGCCACCCAGGCGCCCCTCAACTTAAATTTTTAAAAAAGATTTTATCAATTGAGAGAGAGGGCATGTGCACAGGTGGGGGGAGGGGCAGAGGGAGAAGCAGACTCGCTGCTGACCAGGGAGCCCTACGTGGGGCTTGATCCAAGGACCCGAGATCACGACCTAAGCCAAAGGCAGACACTTAACTCACTGAGCATCCCAGGCGTCCCTCTACCTCAATTTTTTGAGGAACCTCCGTTACTGTTTTCCATAGCGTCTGCACCAATTTACATTTCCACCAACAGTGCTCGAAGGTTCTCTTTTCTCCCATCCTTGCCGACCCTTGTTATTTCTTGTCTTTTTTTTTTCATTGACATTTAACTAACATGCAGTGTTAATAGTTTCAGTTGTATAACATTAATTCAACAATTTTATACATTAATCAGTATTCATCTTAATTATGGTCACATCTGTCACCATACAGCATTATTAAAATATTACTATTTTCTCTATGTTGTTTTTCATCTCCATGACATTTTTTTTTTAATAACTGGAAGTTGTTGCCTCTTAATCCCCTTCATCAGTTTGCCCATCTCTCTAAACTTATCCCCTCTGGCAACTACCAGTTTGATCACTGTATTGAAAAGTCTTTTTTGTTTGTTTTTTAGATTCCACACATAAGTGAAATCATATCGTATTTCTCTTTCTCGGACTTATTTCACTTAGAGTAATACCCTTTAGGTCCATCCTTGTTGTCACAAATGGCAAGATTTCATTCTTTTTTATGACAGAGTAATAATCCATTGTATGTATATGTGTGTGTTTGTAAGTGAGTGTGTGTGTGTGTGTGTGTGTGTGTGTGTGTGCGCGCATCACCTCTTTGTTCCATCTGTTGTTGAGCTTGGGTTCATCATCAGAACTGGGTTGTGCCATATCTTGGCTATTGTAAATAATGTTGCAATAGGGGTGCCTGGGCGCCTGCCTTCGGCTCAGGTCATGATCTCAGGATCCTGGGTTGATGCCCCACATCGGGCTCCCTGCTCAGCAGGAAGCCTGCTTCTCCCTCTCCCACTCCCCCTGCTTGTGTTCCCTGTCTCACTGTGCCTCTCTCTGTCAAATAAATTTAAAAAATCTTTAAAAAGAAAAGAATGCTGCAATAAACATAGAGGTGCATATATCCTTTTGATTTTGTATTTTTGTTTTCTTTGGGTAATACCCAATAATGGGTTTACTGGATCATGTGGTATTTCATTTTTAATTTTTTGAGGAAGCTCCACAGTGTTTTCCCCAGTGGCTGTGTTGATTTAACACTCCTTCCGGCAAAGCACAAGGGCTGTCTTCTTCATATCCTTGTTAATACTTGTTATTCTTGTCTTTTTTATTTTAGCCATCTGTACTAGTTTGTGGTGATATGTCATTATGGTTTTGATGTGCATTTCCTTGATGATTAGTACTATTGAGCATTTTTTCATGTGTCTGTTGGCCATCTGTTGTCTTTGAAAAAATTTCTATTCAGGCCCTCTGTCCATTTTTTATTTTATTTTTTTAAAGATTGATTTATTAGAGTGCAAGTGAGGGAGAGCATCTCAATCAGACTCTGTGCTGAGTGTGGAGTCTGACGTGGGGCTCCCTCTCAGGACCCTGGGATCATGACCTGACCTGAAAGCAAGAGTTGGACACTTAACCTACTGTACCAGCCAGCCAGCCCTCTGCCTACTTTTAAAAAATATTTTGATTCTAGTATAATTAGCATAGTGTTATATTAGTTTCAGGTGTACAACACAGTGATACAACAATTCTGCACATAATTCCATGCTCATTATAAGTGTACTTGTACTTAATTCCTTTCACCAATTTTACCCACCCCCTACCCACTTCCCCTTTGGTAACCCTGTTTGTTCTGTAGAGTTAAGAATCTATTTTTTTTGCTTTGTCTCTTTTTTTCTTCATGTTTCTTGAGTTCTACATGTGAGTGAGATCATATGGAATTTGTCTTTCTCGGACTTATTTAACTTAGCATTATTCTTGCTAGGTCCATCTTTTTTTATGGTTAAGTAATACTCCATTGTGTGTGTACATATTTATATATACACACACAGTATACACAAACACCACCTCCTCTTTATCCGTTCATCTGTGGATGGACACTTGGGTTGCTTCCACAGTTTGGCTATTGTAAATAATGCTGCAGTAAACATAGGGACTTAGTGTTTTTATATTCCCTGGGTAAATACCCAGCAGTGCAATTACTGGATCATACGGCCGTTTTATTTTTCCTTTTTTGAAGGACCTCTCTATATGTTTTTTTACTGTGGCTGCACCAGTTTGTATTCCCACCAGTCATGCAAGAGAGTTCTTTTTTCTCGACATCCTCACCAACACTCATTTCTTTTGTTTTTTATTTTAGCCAGTCTGACAGGTACAAGGTAGTACCTCATTGTGGTTTTGATTTGCGTGTTGCTGATGATGAGTGCTGTTGAGCATCTTTTCATGTGTCTGTTGGCCATCTGTTTGTCTTTGGAGAAATGTCTGCTTATGTCTTCTGTGCATTTTTAAATTGGATTATTTTCTTGGTGTGCATATTCCTTTGCCTATTTTTAATTGGAATTTGTTTGGTGCTGAGTTGTATAAGTTCTTAATATATTTTGGATATTAACCCCTTATCAGATCTATCTTTTGCAAATAGCCTCTCCCATTCAGTAGGTTGCCTTTTCATTTTGTTAAGGTAAAAGCTTTGCTGTGCAAAAGCTTTTTATTTTGGGGTAGTCTCAATAGTTAATTTTTGCTTTTGTTTCCATTGCCTGAAGTGACATAGCTAGACAAATTTGCTAAGGCTGATGTCAGAGAGGTTACTGCCTCTGTTTTCTTCTAGGATTTTTATGGTTTCAGGGCTCACATTTACATCTTTAATCCATTTTGAGATTAATTTGTGTATGGGTGAGAAAGTGGTCCAGTTTCACTCCTCTGCATGTGGCTGTCCAGTTTTCCCAGCACCATTAATTGAAAAGATTGTCTTTTCTCCATTGTGTAATCTTGCCTCTTTTGTTGTAGATTAGTTAGCCATATAAGCATGGGTTTATTTCTGGGCTATTCTGTTCCATTGATCTATTTATTTTTGTTCCAGTACTATACACTCTTCTGATTACTGTACCTTTATAATGTATGCTTATTCTGGAATTATGTTATCTCCAGCTTTGTTCTTCTTTCTCAAGCTTTCATTAGCTATTTTGAGGTCTTTGTGTTTCAATACAAATTTTAAGATTATTTGTTCTAGTTCTGTGAAAAATGCTATTGGTATTTTTGTGGGGATTACATTGAATCTGTAGATTGCTTAGGGTCGTATGGACATTTTAACGGTATTAATTCTTCCAAACCATGAGCATGGAATGCAATTCCTTTCAGAGTACAGGTCTTTCACCTCCTTAACTAAGGAGGAATTTAAAGACCTATAGGTATTTTATTCTTTTTGGAATAATTGTAAATGGGATTGTTATCTTCTTTTTCTGCTATTTCATTATTAGTGTAAAGAAATGCAATGGATTTCTGTAAATTTTGTACTGCAACTTGAATGAATTCATTTATCAGTTCTGCTAGGTTTTTTGGTGGAGTCTTTAGGGTTTTCTAGATATAGTATCACATCTTCTGTAAGTAGTGACAGTTTTACTTCTTCCTTACCGATTTTGATTCCTTTTATTTATTTATGTTGTCTGGTTGCTGTTGTTGGGATTGTGTTGAATAAAAGTGGTGAGAAAATGGACATCCTTGTCTTGTTCCTGACCTCAGAGGAAAAGCTGTTTGTCACCATTGAGTGTGATGTTGGCTGTGGGTTTTTCATACATGGACTTTATTATGTTTAGGTATGTTCCTCTAAACTCATTTTGTTGAGAGTTTTACTCATGAATAGATGTACGATGATCATACGGTTTTTATCCTTTGTCTTACTAATGTGATATATCATATTGATTTGCAAATATTGATCCACATTTATATCCCTGGAATAAATCTTACTTGATTGTTGTGAACAACTTCTTAAATGTATTGTTGAATTTGGTTTGCTAATATTTTGTTGAGGGTTTTTGTGTGTTATATTCATTGTAGATATTGGCCTGTAGTTTTATTTTCAGTATTAATGCTGACCTCATAGAATGAGTTTGAAAGTTTTCCTTCCTCTTCTATTTGATGAAGTCTGACAAAATTTTAAGTCCGTTTCAGTCAGAAAATTTTAAGTCAGTTTTAATTCAGAAAGTTTCAAAAGTATAATCCATAATTTATGGATTGAATGTTTGTCATCATATGTAAGAACTCTCATTGTAAACCAATTTCATGTAAGTTTTCTTCTGTTTGCTCTCAAAGTTATATACTTCCAGCTCTGACATTTAGGTTTCTTATCCTCTTTGAATTTATTTAGCTTGAATTTATTTAGCCTGCTTCCCCATCCCCCCTCCCCACCTGCCTCTCTGCCTACTTGTGATCTCTGTCTGTCAAATAAATAAAATCTTTTTTTAAAAGTCTGTTTCTTGGTTTCTCTCTTTCCTGTGCTTTTTTGTTTTGTTTCTTAAATTCCACATATGAGTGAAATCATATGGCATTTGTCTTTCTCTGACTCACTCACTTAGCATTGTACTGTCTAGCCCTGTTCATGTCCTTGCAAATGGCAAGGTTCCATTCTTTTTTTATGGCTGAAAAATATATTCCATTGTATATAAATGCCACATCTTCTTTATCCATTCATCTATTGATGGACACATAGGCAGGTTCCATAGTCTGGCTATTGTAAATAATGCTGTATATTCCTTTGAATTACTGTTACTACTGGATAAATACCCAGTAGCGCAATTACTGGATTATAGGGTAGGCCTATATATAATTTTTTGAGGAACATCCATACTGTTTTCTTTTTTTTTTCTTTTTTTTTTTTTTAATTTTTTTATTTATTTATTTTTATTTCCAGCATAACAGTATTCATTATTTTTGCACCACACCCCGTGCTCCATGCAATCCATGCCCTCTATAATACCCACCACCTGGTACCCCAACCTCCCACCCCCTGTCCCTTCAAAACCCTCAGATTGTTTTTCAGAGTCCATAGTCTCATGGTTCACCTCCCCTTCCAATTTCCCCCAACTCCCTTCTCCACTCTAAGTCCCCATGTCCTCCATGCTATTTGTTATGCTCCACAAATAAGTGAAACCATATGATAATTGACTCTCTCTGCTTGACTTATTTCACTCAGCATAATCTCTTCCAGTCCCGTCCATGTTGCTACAAAAGTTGGGTATTCATCCTTTCTGATGGAGGCATAATACTCTATCCCCAGGGGTACAGGTCTGTGAATCACCAGGTTTACACACTTCACAGCACTCACCAAAGCACATACCCTCCCCAATGTCCATAATCCCACCCCCTTCTCCCAAACCCCCTCCCCCCAGCAACCCTCAGTTTGTTTTGTGAGATTAAAAGTCACTTATGGTTTGTCTCCCTCCCAATCCCATCTTGTTTCATTGATTCTTCTCCTACCCACTTAAGCCCCCATGTTGCATCACCACTTCCTCATATCAGGGAGATCATATGATAGTTGTCTTTCTCTGCTTGACTTATTTCGCTAAGCATGATACGCTCTAGTTCCATCCATGTTGTCGCAAATGGCAAGATTTCATTTCTTTTGATGGCTGCATAGTATTCCATTGTGTATATATACCACATCTTCTTGATCCATTCATCTGTTGATGGACATCTAGGTTCTTTCCATAGTTTGGCTATTGTGGACATTGCTGCTATAAACATTCGGGTGCATGTGCCCCTTTGGACCACTACGTTTGTATCCTTAGGGTAAATACCCAATAGTGCAATTGCTGGGTCATAGGGCAGTTCTATTTTCAACATTTTGAGGAATCTCCATGCTGTTTTCCAGAGTGGCTGCACCAACTTGCATTCCCACCAACAGTGTAGGAGGGTTCCCCTTTCTCCGCATCCTCGCCAGCATCTGTCATTTCCTGACTTGTTTATTTTAGCCATTCTGACTGGTGTGAGGTGATATCTCATTGTGGTTTTGATTTGTATTTCCCTGATGCCGAGTGATATGGAGCACTTTTTCATGTGTCTGTTGGCCATCTGGATGTCTTCTTTGCAGAAATGTCTGTTCATGTCCTCTGCCCATTTCTTGATTGGATTATTTGTTCTTTGGGTGTTGAGTTTGCTAAGTTCTTTATAGATTCTGGACACTAGTCCTTTATCTGATATGTCATTTGCAAATATCTTCTCCCATTCTGTCAGTTGTCTTTTGATTTTGTTAACTGTTTCCTTTGCTGTGCAAAAGCTTTTGATCTTGATGAAATCCCAATAGTTCATTTTTGCCCTTGCTTCCCTTGCCTTTTGCGTTGTTCCTAGGAAGATGTTGCTGCGGCAGAGGTCAAAGAGGTTGCTGCCTGTGTTCTCCTCAAGGATTTTGATGGATTCCTTTCGCACATTGAGGTCCTTCATCCATTTTGAGTCTATTTTTGTGTGTGGTGTAAGGAAATGGTCCAATTTCATTTTTCTGCATGTGGCTGTCCAATTTTCCCAGCACCATTTATTGAAGAGGCTGTCTTTTTGCCATTGGACATTCTTTCCTGCTTTGTCGAAGATTAGTTGACCATAGAGTTGAGGGTCTATTTCTGGGCTCTCTATTCTGTTCCATTGATCTATGTGTCTGTTTTTGTGCCAGTACCATGCTGTCTTGATGACGACAGCTTTGTAATAGAGCTTGAAGTCCGGAATTGTGATGCCACCAACGTTGGCTTTCTTTTTCAATATCCCTTTGGCTATTCGAGGTCTTTTCTGGTTCCATATAAATTTTAGCATTATTTGTTCCATTTCTTTGAAAAAGATGGATGGTACTTTGATAGGAATTGCATTAAATATGTAGATTGCTTTAGGTAGCATAGACATTTTCACAATATTTATTCTTCCAATCCAGGAGCATGGAACATTTTTCCATTTCTTTGTGTCTTCCTCAATTTCTTTCATGAGTACTTTATAGTTTTCTGAGTATAGATTCTGTGTCTCTTTGGTTAGGTTTATTCCTAGGTATCTTATGGTTTTGGGTGCAATTGTAAATGGGATTGACTCCTTAATTTCTCTTTCTTCTGTCTTGCTGTTGGTGTAGAGAAATGCAACTGATTTCTGTGCATTGATTTTATATCCTGACACTTTACTGAATTCCTGTATAAGTTCTAGCAGTTTTGGAGTGGAGTCTTTTGGGTTTTCCACATATAGTATCATATCATCTGCGAAGAATGATAATTTGACTTCTTCTTTGCCGATTTGGATGCCTTTAATTTCCTTTTGTTGTCTGATTGCTGAGGCTAGGACCTCTAGTACTATGTTGAATAGCAGTGGTGATAATGGACATCCCTGCCGTGTTCCTGACCTTAGCGGAAAAGCTTTCAGTTTTTCTCCATTGAGAATGATATTTGCGGTGGGTTTTTCATAGATGGCTTTGATGATATTGAGGTATGTGCCCTCTATCCCTACACTTTGAAGAGTTTTGATCAGGAAGGGATGCTGTACTTTGTCAAATGCTTTTTCAGCATCTATTGAGAGTATCATATGGTTCTTGTTCTTTCTTTTATTGATGTGTTGTATCACATTGACTGATTTGCAGATGTTGAACCAACCTTGCAGCCCTGGAATAAATCCCACTTGGTCGTGGTGAATAATCTTTTTAATGTACTGTTGAATCCTATTGGCTAGTATTTTGTTGAGTATTTTCGCATCTGTGTTCATCAAGGATATCGGTCTATAGCTCTCTTTTTGGTGGGATCCTTGTCTGGTTTTAGGATCAAGGTGATGCTGGCCTCATAAAATGAGTTTGGAAGTTTTCCTTCCATTTCTATTTTTTGGAACAGTTTCAGGAGAATAGGAATTAGTTCTTCTTTAAATGTTTGGTAGAATTCCCCCGGGAAGCCGTCTGGCCCTGGGCTTTTGTTTGTTTGGAGATTTTTAATGACTGTTTCAATCTCCTTACTGGTTATGGGTCTGTTCAGGCTTTCTATTTCTTCCTGGTTCAGTTGTGGTAGTTTATATGTTTCTAGGAATGCATCCATTTCTTCCAGATTGTCAAATTTATTGGCGTAGAGTTGCTCATAGTATGTTCTTATAATAGTTTGTATTTCTTTGGTGCTAGTTGTGATCTCTCCTCTTTCATTCATGATTTTATTTATTTGGGTCCTTTCTCTTTTCTTTTTGATAAGTCGGGCCAGGGGTTTATCAATTTTATTAATTCTTTCAAAGAACCAGCTCCTAGTTTCGTTGATTTGTTCTATTGTTTTTTTGGTTTCTATTTCATTGATTTCTGCTCTGATCTTTATGATTTCTCTTCTCCTGCTGGGCTTAGGGTTTCTTTCTTGTTCTTTCTCCAGCTCCTTTAGGTGTAGGGTTAGGTTGTGTACCTGAGACCTTTCTTGTTTCTTGAGAAAGGCTTGTACCGCTATATATTTTCCTCTCAGGACTGCCTTTGTTGTGTCCCACAGATTTTGAACCGTTGTATTTTCATTATCATTTGTTTCCATGATTTTTTTCAATTCTTCTTTAATTTCCCGGTTGACCCATTCGTTCTTTAGAAGGATGCTGTTTAGTCTCCATGTATTTGGGTTCTTTCCAAACTTCCTTTTGTGGTTGAGTTCTAGCTTTAGAGCATTGTGGTCTGAAAATATGCAGGGAATGATCCCAATCTTTTGATACCGGTTGAGTCCTGATTTAGGACCGAGGATGTGATCTATTCTGGAGAATGTTCCATGTGCACTAGAGAAGAATGTGTATTCTGTTGCTTTGGGATGAAATATTCTGAATATATCTGTGATGTCCATCTGGTCCAGTGTGTCGTTTAAGGCCTTTATTTCCTTGCTGATCTTTTGCTTGGATGATCTGTCCATTTCAGTGAGGGGAGTGTTAAAGTCCCCTACTATTATTGTATTATTGTTGATGTGTTTCTTTGATTTTGTTATTAATTGGTTTATATAGTTGGCTGCTCCCACGTTGGGGGCATAGATATTTAAAATTGTTAAATCTTCTTGTTGGACAGACCCTTTGAGTATGATATAGTGTCCTTCCTCATCTCTTATTATAGTCTTTGGCTTAAAATCTAATTGATCTGATATAAGGATTGCCACTCCTGCTTTCTTCTGATGTCCATTAGCATGGTAAATTCTTTTCCACCCCCTCACTTTAAATCTGGAGGTGTCTTCGGGCTTAAAATGAGTTTCTTGGAGGCAACATATAGATGGGTTTTGTTTTTTTATCCATTCTGATACCCTGTGTCTTTTGACAGGGGCATTTAGCCCAGTAACATTCAGGGTAACTATTGAGAGATATGAATTTAGTGCCATTGTATTGCCTGTAAGTTGACTGTTACTGTATATGGTCTCTGTTCCTTTCTGATCTACCACTTGTAGGCTCTCTCTTTGCTTAGAGGACCCCTTTCAATATTTCCTGTAGAGCTGGTTTGGTATTTGCAAATTCTTTCAGTTTTTGTTTGTCCTGGAAGCTTTTAATCTCTCCTTCTATTTTCAATGATAGCCTAGCTGGATATAGTATTCTTGGCTGCATGTTTTTCTCATTTAGTGCTCTGAAAATATCATGCCAGCTCTTTCTGGCCTGCCAGGTCTCTGTGGATAAGTCAGCTGCCAATCTAATATTTTTACCATTGTATGTTACAGACTTCTTTTCCCGGGCTGCTTTCAGGATTTTCTCTTTGTCACTGAGACTTGTAAATTTTACTATTAGGTGACGGGGTGTGGGCCTATTCCTATTGATTTTGAGGGGTGTTCTCTGAACCTCCTGAATTTTGATGCTTGTTCCCTTTGCCATATTGGGGAAATTCTCCCCAATAATTCTCTCCAGTATACCTTCTGCTCCCCTCTCTCTTTCTTCTTCTTCTGGAATCCCAATTATTCTAATGTTGTTTCGTCTTATGGTGTCACTTATCTCTCGAATTCTCCCCTCGTGGTCCAGTAGCTGTTTGTCCCTCTTTTGCTCAGCTTCTTTATTCTCTGTCATTTGGTCTTCTATATCACTAATTCTTTCTTCTGCCTCATTTATCCTAGCAGTGAGAGCCTCCATTTTTGATTGCACTTCATTAATAGCTTTTTTTATCAACTTGGTTAGATTTTAGTTCTTTTATTTCTCCAGAAAGGGCTTTTATATCTCTCGAGAGGGTTTCTCTAATATCTTCCATGCCTTTTTCGAGCCCGGCTAGAACCTTGAGAATTGTCATTCTGAACTCTAGATCTGACATATTACCAATGTCTGTATTGATTAGGTCCCTAGCCTTCGGTACTGCCTCTTGTTCTTTTTTTTGTGTTGAATTTTTCCGTCTTGTCATTTTGTCCAGATAAGAGTATATGAAGGGGCAAGTAAAATACTAAAAGGGTGGCAACAACCCCAGGAAAAAATGCTTTAACCAAATTAGAAGAGATCCAAAATCGTGAGGGGGGAGAAAGGGGATAAAAAGAGGTTCAAAAAAGGAAGAAAGAAAAAAAAACAAAAAAGAAAAAAAAAAAAAAAGAAAAGAAAAGAATTTTAAAAAAAAGGAAAACACCTAAGAAAAATGTAAAAAAGAAAAAATATATATATTAGATAAACTAGTAAAAAATCGTTAGAAAAAGGTAACAGTTAAAAAAAAAAAATTTTTACCCGAAGGCGAGAAAAAAAAAAAAAAAACAAAAAATGAAAAGGAAAAAAATTAAATTAACTGCAAGACTAAAAAAAAATCACAGGGAAAAAGCCATGAGTTCTGTGCTTGGCTTTCTCCTCCTCTGGAATTCTGCTGCTCTCCTTGGTATTGAAACCGCACTCCTTGGTAGGTGAACTTGGTCTCGGCTGGATTTCTTGTTGATCTTCTGGGGGAGGGGCCTGTTGTAGTGATTCTCAAGTGTCTTTGCCCCAGGCGGAATTACACCGCCCTTATCAGGGGCCGGGGTGAGTAATCCACTCGGGTTTGCTTTCAGGAGCTTTTGTTCCCTGAGCGCTTTCCGTAGAGTTCCGGAGGACGGGAATACAAATGGCGGCCTCCTGGTCTCCGGCCCAGAGGAGCCGAGAGCCCAGGGCCGCACTCCTCAGTGCGCCCTCAGAAAACAGCGCCCAGTTACTCCCGTCTGCCTGACCTCTGGCCGAGCTCCGAGCTCTCCGAGCCTGCGACCAGTTCAAGGTAACACCGAGCTGTGAGCTTACTGTCGGCTCTGTCTCTGTAGCCGGCTTTCCCGTTCCAATACCCGCAAGGTCTGCGACACTCAGACACCCCTGATCCTTCTGTGACCCTGCGGGACCTGAGGCCACGCTGAACCCGCGTGGGCTTCGCCCTGGTTTAGCCTCTGGAGCGATGTCCCTCAGCGGAACAGACTTTTAAAAGTCCTGATTTTGTGCGCCGTTGCTCCGCCGCTTGCCGGGAGCTGGCCCCTCCCCCCGGGGTCTATCTTCCCGTCGCTTTGGATTCACTTCTCCGCCGGTCCTACCTTTCAGAAAGTGGTTGTTTTTCTGTTTCCAGAATTGTTGCTGTTCTTCTCTTCGATCTGCCGATGGATTTTCAGGTGTTTGCAATCTTTAGATAAGCTATCTAGCTGATCTCTGGCTAGCTGAAGCAGTCTCAGCCTGCTACTTCTCCGCCATCTTGACTCCTCCCTCCATACTGTTTTCGATAGTGTCTGCACCAGTTTGCTTTCCTACCAACAGTGCAGGAGAGTTCATTTTTCTCCACACCCTTGCCAACACTTGTTGTTTCTTGTGTTTTTGATGTTTATCATTTTGACAGATGTGGGGTGATACTTCATCGTGGTTTTGATTTGTATGTTGCTTATGATGAGTGCTGCTGAGCATCTTTTCATGTGTCTTTTGGCCATGTGGATGTCTTTGGAGAAATGTCAGTTCATATGTTCTACTCATTTTTTACTTGGATTATTTGTTCTGTGGGTATTGAGTTGTATTAGTTCTTTATATATTTTGGGTACTAAAACTGTACTGCATATGTCATTCGCAGGTATCCTCTCATCTTCAATAGTTGCCATTTAGTTTTCTTGATTGTTTCCTTCACCACCAGAAACTTCATGTTGATGTCATCCCAGTAGTTCTTGTTTTTATTTCCCTTGCCTCAGGAGACCTATATAGTCAGAGACATTACTGCCTATCCCCTCATCTAGGATTTTTATGGTTTCAGGTCTCACATTTAAGTCTTTAATCCATTTATAAGTTTACTTTTGTGCATGGTGTAAGAAGTGGTCCAGTTTCCATCTTTAGCATGTGGCTATCCAGTTTTCTCAGCATCATTTGTTGAAGAGACTATGTTTTTCTCACTGCACATTTATTTCTCCTTGGTGGAAGATTAATTGACCATAGAATTGTGGGTCTTTTTCTGAGTTTTCTGTTCCATCCCATTGATCTATGTGTCCATTTTTGTGCCAGCACCATACTGTTTAAATTAGTACCACTTTGCAGTATAGCAAAATCTGGAATTGTGATACATCCAATTTTTTCAAAGTTTTTTTTGTTTTTGTTTTTGTTTTTTACCTATAACCCCCAGTGCCCTCCTTAATTAAAAACTAATGATATATTGTATGGTGACTAACATAATACACACACACACACAAAAGATAAAGATTTTTTTTTATTGGAGAGAGGTCAAAGAAGAGCAAGAAGAGAGGGAGAATCTCAAGTAGACTGCCCACTGACCACAGAGCGAGACGCAGGCCTCAATCTCATGACCCTGAGATCATGACCTGAACCAAAATCAAGAGTCGGATGCTTAACCAGCTGAGCCACCCAGTTGCCCTAGTTTTTTATTTTTCAAGATTGCTTTGGCTGTTCAAGGTCTTTTGTGGTTCACTATAAATTTTAGAATTGTTTGTTTTAGTTCTGTGAAAAATGCTATTAGTATTTTGATAGAGATTGTATGAAATATATAGATTGCTTTGGGTACTATAGACATTTTTTTTTTTTAAGATTTTATTTGTTTGACAGAGATCACAAGCAGGCAGAGAGGCAGGCAGAGAGAGAAGAGGAAGCAGGCTCCCCACCGAACAGAGAGCCAGATGCGGGGCTCAATCTCAGGAACCTGAGACCATGACATGAGCCGAAGGCAGAGGCCTAACCCACTGAGCCACCCAGGTAGACATTTAACAATATTTGTTCTTCCAATTCATTAGCATGGAATAGTCTTTACATTTGTGTGATCTCTTTTTTTTTTTTTTAAGATTTTATTTATTTGACAGAGAATGTATGAGCATGAGCAGGGGTGGGAGCAGAGGCAGAGGGGGAAGCAAACTCCCCACTGAGCAGGAAGTCCAATTTGGGGCTCAATCCCAGGACCCTAGGATCATGACCTGAGCCCATGTCAGATGCTTAACTGGCTGAGCCGCCCAGGCACCCCTCTTTGTTTCATCTTCAATATCACAAATGTTTTCTAGTTTTCCAAATACAGGTCTTTTACCTCTTTGATTAAGTTTATTCTTTGATAGTTTATAATTATTGGTATAATTGTAAATGGGATTGTTTTCTTAATTTCTTTCTGCTGTTTCATTATTAAAGAATGCAACAGATTTCTGTACATTAGTTTTTGTATCCTGTATCTTTACTGAATTCACATTTTCATTTTAGTAGTTTTTTGGTGGAGTCTTTAGGATTTTCTATATATACTATTGTGTCATCTACAGAGTAAAACTTTTACTTCTTCCTTACAAATTTGGATGCCTTTTATTTATGTTATTGAGTTGCTGTGGCTAGGACTTCCAGTACTACATTGAATAAAAATAATGAGAAGAACACCTAAGTGCCACAGTCAGTTAGGGGTCAGACTCTTGGTTTCAGCTAAGGTGGTGATCTCAGGATCATGGGATTGAGCCCCACATCAAGCTCTGTGCTCAGTGTGGGGTCTGCTAAAGTTTCTCTCCCTCTCCTCCTGCCACACTGTTGGGTGTTCACTCATGCATGCTTTCTAAAATAAATCTTAAAAAAAAAAAAAAGTAACAGTGGACATCCATATCTTATTCCTGATCTTAGGGAAAAGCTCTGTTTTTTACCACCGAGTATGATGCTGGCTGTGGGTTTTTCACATATGGCCTCCATTATGTTGAGGTATGTTCCCTCTAGACCTGCTGTGCAGACAGTTTCCATCATGAATGAATTGTAGTTTGTCAGTTGCTCTTCCTGCATCTACTGAAATGATCATATGGTTTTTATCCTCTTATTGATTTATCACATTGATTGTTTTGCACATATTGAGTCAGCCTTGCATCCTGTAGTAAATCTCACTTGACTGTGGTGAATGATTTTTTTTTTTAAATGTACTGTTGTATTGGGTTTGCTAATATTTTGTTGAGGATTTTTGCATCTACATTCATGAGTGATACTGGCATATCTATTTATTTATTTATTTAGTGGTGTCTTTATCTGGTTTTGGCCTCATAGACTGAATTTGGAAGTTTTCCTTCCTCTAGTATTTTTTGGAAGAGTTTGAAAGTGATATGTATTAATTCTTTAAATGTTTGGTAGAATTCATCTATGAGGCTGTCTGATCCTGGACTTTTGATTTTTGGAAGTGTTTTGATTATCTGATTTAATTTAATTACTGTCCATTTGTTCAAATTTTCTATTTCTTCCTGCTTTAGTTTTGGTAACATAAATAGGTTTCTAGGAATTTATCCATTTCTTCTAAGTTGTCCATTTTGTTGGCATTTAGATTTTCTTAATATTCTGTTATGATTGTTTGTATTTCTGTGGTGTTGGTTATTTCTCCACTTTCACTAGTGATTTTGTTTACTTGGGTCCCCCACCCTTTTTTTAATGAGTTTGGCTGAAGTTACCCATTTTGTTGATCTTTTCAAAGAACCAATCATTTGTTTCATTGATCTGCTCTATTGTTTTGTTGTTGTTGTTGTTTTATTTTTTTTTATTTTTTATTTTTTATTTTTTTTTTAAAGATTTTATTTATTTATTTGACAGAGAGAAATCACAAGTAGATGGAGAGGCAGAGAGAGAGAGAGAGGGAAGCAGGCTCCCTGCCGAGCAGAGAGCCCGATGCGGGACTCGATCCCAGGACCCTGAGATCATGACCTGAGCTGAAGGCAGCGGCTTAACCCACTGAGCCACCCAGGCGCCCCGTTGTTGTTGTTTTAAACAGATTTTATTTGTTTATTTGACAGAGAGATCACAAGTAGGGAAAGAGGCAGGCAGAAAGAGAGCGAGGAAGCAGGCTCCCTGCAGAGCAGAGAGCCTGATGCAGGGCTCGATCCCAAGACCCTGAGATCATGACCTGAGCCGAAGGCAGAGGCTTAACACACTGAGCCACTCAGGCACCCTCTATTTTTTTTTTTTTTTAAGTTTCTATTTTATTTCTGCTCTAATCTTCATTATTTTCTTCCTTCTACTTATTTGGGGTTACATTTGTTGTTTCTTTCTGGCTCCTTTAGGTTTAAAGTTAGGTAGCTTGAGAGTTTTCTTGCTTCTTGAGGTAGGCATGTATTTCTGTAAACTTCCCTCTTAGAACCACTTTTGCTCCATCCCAGAAATTTTTGACTATTGTGTTTTCATTTTCATTTGTTTCCATGTAATTTTTGATTTTCTCATTGACTTCTTGGTTGACCCATTCACTGTTTAGTAGCATGTTATTTAACCTCCATGTATTTGTATTCTCTCCCAGATTTTTTTCTTGTGATGGATTTCCATCCTGTTGTGGTAGGAAAGATGCACAATATGACTTTTATTTTTTATTTTGTTCTTATTGTTGTTGTTGAGACTTATTTTGCGGCCTAACAATATGATCTAGACTTGAGAACATCCCATATGCACTTGAAAAGAATGTGTACTCTGTTCTTCTAGGATGGCATATTCTGAATATGTCTGTAAAATCTATTTGGTCCAGTGTGCCAAAGTCATTGTTTCCTTATTGATTTGCTGTTTGGATGTTCTGTCCATCAGTGTGAGTGAGGTATTAAAGTCCCTTATTGTTATTATATTGCTATCAATTACTTCGTGTTTGTTATACCTGTTATTTATTTGGGTGCTCCCGTTTTGGGTGCATAAATATGTACAATTATTGTATCCTTTTGTTGGATTATCCCTTTGCTTGGTATATAGTGTCCTTCTTTGTCTCTTGTTACAGTCTTCATTTTAAAGCCTATTTTGTCTGATTTAAGTATTGCTACTCCAGTTTTCTTTTGACATCCATTAGCTTGATAAATATATCTCCATCCCCTTACCTTTAGTATGCAGGTGTTTTTCACTCTGAAACAAGTCTCTTATAGGCAGCAGAAAGATGGATCTTTTTTTTTTCTTTTTTCCTTAATCTACTCTATCACCCTATACCTTTTGATTTGGAGTGTTTAGTCACTATGTTCAAAGTAATTATTGGTAAGTAATTATTGCCAATTTGTTGCTTATTTGTTGTTTCTGTAGATTTTCTCTGATCCTTGCTTTCATGGTTTATTGGCTTTCTTCAGTGATGTACTTGATTTCCTTTCTTTTTATTCTTTGATATTGGTTACTGTTTTTTTTATTTTTTATTTGATAACATTAGGTATCTTCTGCATATAGCAGTTGATGGTCACTTAAGTTCAAACATTCTTTACTCTTTACTCTTTTCCCCCTACAAATTTCAGTTATATGGTATCATATTTTACATCTTTTTTGTGTGTGTATGAATCCCTTGACTGATTTTCCCCCCCAAAGATTTTATTTATTTATTTGACAGAGACACACCAAGAGAAGGAACACAAGCAGGGGAAGTGGAAGAGGGAAAAGCAGGGTTCATGTTAAGCAGGGAGCCCAATGTGGGGCTTGATCCTGGGATCATGACCTGAGCTGAAGGCAGACCCTTACTGACTGAGCCACCCAGTCACCAGCCTTGACAGACTTTTTTTTTTTTCCTTAAGAGAAATGCTTATTTTTACTGCTTTTGCATTTTCCTACATTTCATGCTTTCAACCTAAGGTTTTCCCTTTCCACTCAGAGTCCCCATTAATATTTCTTATAGAGCTGGTTTAGTAGTGGTCATGAACTCCTTTTTTGAGAAATTCTTATCTCTCCTTATATTCTGAACAACATCCTTGCTAGATAGAATATTTCTGGCTCTAGGTTTTACCCTTTCAGCATCTTGAATATATCCCACTACCCCTTCTGGCCTGAAAAGTTTCTGCTGAAAAAGCTGTAATTTTTTTTCCTTATTCCTACTTTTTGCCATTTTAATTACTACGTGTCTGATGTGGAATTCCTTGGGTTGAATTTAGTAGGGTATGGGGGAGATTTCTGTGCCTCCTGGATGTGTAGCGAATTTTTCAGCTATTATTTAAATAAATTTTCTGCCACCCTTTCTCTCTTCTGCAATCCCTATAATGCAAATGTTATTACACTAATGGAGTCATTGAATTCTCTAAGCCTATTCTCAATCTGCACAATTTTCTTTCCTTGTTTTTGTTCAGCATGGTTACTTTCTATTACTGTCTTCAAGTCGTTGTTTTTATTTCCTCTGCTTTATCTAGCCTGCTATGTGTTGCATCAAGTGTATTTTAAATTTCATTTGTGTTGTTCATCTCTCATTAGTTCCTTTTTATCTGTGTTAAGGGTCTCACTGATGTCTTCCATTCTTTTTTTTTTTTTTTTTTTTAAAGATTTTATTTATTTATTTGACAGAGAGAGATCACAAGTAGGCAGAGAGGCAGGCAGGGAGAGAGAGAGGAGGAAGCAGGCTCCCCGCTGAGCAGAGAGCCCGATGCGGGACTCGATCCCAGGATCCCGAGATCATGACCTGAGCCGAAGGCAGCGGCTTAACCCACTGAGCCACCCAGGCACCCAGATGTCTTCCATTCTTGTCTAAGGTCTAGAGTGTATCTTTATGATCATACTTTAAATTTTTTATCAGGCCTATCACTTATATTTTGCTTTGATCTCATGCTGTGGTTTGTTCCTGTTTTTTCATTTAAGAGCTATTCCTCTGTCTCCTTGTTTTGTCTGACTTCCTGTGTCTGTTTCTTTGTGTTCGGAAAGTCAGCTACTTCTCTTGCTCTTAACTATAATTGCCTCATATAGAAGAGGTCTTTTGGTGCAGTGTTGTTCTCCGGGGCCTGGTGCTTCAGGGAATGTCTCCTATGGGTGTTGTGTGTGCTCTACTGTTGCCTTGCCCTCTTTTTTTTTCCTTCAGTCCGGTTGTCTGCAGAGGCTGTGTTTGCCTATTGTGGGCAGCATTTAGCAAGATGTGTGGTGGTCTGCTAGTGAAATGATCTGCTCCCAGATCGGAATTTCTGCACAATGTGCCAGTCAGATGTGGTGTTGGCAAGTTGGCAAGGTTTCTACTAGTCTTCTCAGAGAGGGGGCCCACAGTGACTGGACTAAGGTGACGGTGACTGGGAAGGGTGGATTCACAGAAGTATAGGGGTAGGGCTTTGTGTAAGCCAAGTTAGGTGATAAATGTTGGTGCTGCAATCATTCCTGCAGGCATCCACTGTTTATGTGGGGGGCAGTGGGGGATGGAGGGATATCGAACCTGTCAGCTCCTTTGTTTCTGGATGGGTCTTCCTGTGATCCCTCTCTCCAGGCCATGTTCTGAGATGAACAAATCCTTCTCCTTCCCATCTACCCCTGGTGTTTTTCGAACTACTGGTTCTGTGCTGCATCTGTTCAGATTCTTTAGGCACGGGAACTCTGCTTCCTAATACCCTCCAGGCTCTCCTGGAATTGAGGCCACTGATTTAAAAATTCCAGCCTTTTAAGTCCCCCTGGGTTGTAGGAACTCAAGAAATTGGCCTCCTCTCACTTTCAAAGGCAAGTATTATGGGGATTCATCCTCCCCATTTATGGGCTCCCCAGTGTGAAAGTTGGTTTTCTGTCCTTTGTGCTACAGGCTCCCTTCCCACTGGGAATGGCCCTAGTCCACTTTGCTCCCAGACCACATTGTGGCCCTTTCTACCTTCTTCTATGTGGCCTCTTGTCTACCATTTATTTAGTTGTGGGGTTTATCTTGCCAGGCTTCAGGTCATCTTTTGGGTTTATACTGATGTGTTACCCACTTATATCCATGGGGCAAGAAGAGCTTAACATCCTCCTACTTGGCCATCTTCCCAGCTGAACCTCTGCTGTACTGATCTTTATGCCTATCAGTATCAAACTGTATTGATTACTATAGCTTTATAGTAAGTTTTGAGATCAGGAAGTGTTTTCAGAACTGTCTTGGATATTTTGGAAATCCTTTGTATTTCCCTAGAAATTTTAGTATCAGCTTGAAATATTTCAAAAAAGCCTACTGGAATTTTGAGAGGGATTGCAGTGATCTATTAGCAGTGTGGGGAGGACTATCATCTTAACAATCAAAACTTCTAATTCATAACCATGGAATATCTCTACACCTTCTTTAATGTTTCTGTTTCATAGTATTCATTATACAACTTTTGTTTATTTTTTTAACACTATTCCTTTTCTTTTTAAGATTTTATGTATTTGACAGACAGAGATCACAAGTCAGCAGAGAGGCAGGCAGAGAGAGAGGAGGAAGCAGGCTCCCCACTGAGCAGAGAGCCTGATGCAGGGCTCAATCCCAAGACCCTGAGACTATGACCTGAGCCGAAGGCAGAGGCCTTAACCCCCTGAGCCACCGAGGCGCCCCTCATTATACAACTTTTTTTATTTTTATTTTTATTTTTATTTTTTTTATTTACTGACAGAGAGAAATCACAAGTAGATGGAGAGGCAGGCAGAGAGAGAGAGAGAGAGAGGGAAGCAGGCTCCCTGCTGAGCAGAGAGCCCAATGCGGGACTCGATTCCAGGACCCCGAGATCATGACCTGAGCCGAAGGCAGCGGCTTAACCCACTGAGCCACCCAGGCGCCCTATACAACTTTTTTTAAAAAGATGTTTATTTTTTTTATTTGAGAGAGAGTATGAGCAGAGGAGTGGCAGATAGACAGAGAGGGAGAAACAGACTTTCTGCTGAGCAGGCAGCCTGAAATGGGGCCTGATCCCAGAACCCTGGGATCAGGATCCAAGCTGAAGGCAGACGCTTAACCAACTGAGCCACCCAGGCGCCTCTCACTCTTTTTGAAGTTTTACACTTTTATTTATTTTTAAGGATTTTTTATTTTAGAGTGAGCACACAAGCAGGAAGGCAGAAGGAGAGGGAAAGAGATATTCAAGCAGACTGCACACTGAGTGCTGAGCCCAACATGGGGCTTGATCTCTCAACCCTGAGACCATGACCTGAGCAGAAACTGAGTCAGACACTTACTTATCTGGACTAAGCCACCCAGGTGCCCCCCACCACCTTAAAATATTTGAGAGAGAGTAGGAGCCAGAGGGACAGATGAAGAGGGACAGCAAATCTCAAGCAGATGCCGTACTCCGTGTGAGCTGACCAATGGCTCATATCTCAAGACACTGAGATCAGAACGTGAGCTGAAATCAAGATTTAGATGCTTAATTGACTATGCCACCCAGGAGCCCCACAAATCTTATACTTCTTTTGTTAAATTTACTAAATACTAAATCCTTTCTGGTGCTATTTTGAATGGAATTTTCTTGCTTTTTGAATTTTTCATTGCTAATATACAAAAACAACTGATTTCTGTCTATTGTAGTCTGTGACTTACTGAACTTGTAGATTCTCATCTATTAAGCTCCCCATTCCACAAGGCTGCTTTCTGGACCCTTTCCATGGTTAGACTTCTAGCAGCTGTCACTTCCTCAAGTGTCCAAGAGTGTAGATCTGATTCTTATTTCGTTTCTTGGCCCTCCAGTAAAGCTTCCCAAATTGTCTGAGTCCCCCTCCCCCTTACCTTAACTGCTCTGTAGCTTGCATGATGACAGACATTTTGAAATAGCTGTGTAAACTCTGAAAACAAACTACAGTTTCCTTTTTTTTCAAGTCCAGAAAATTGTGGAATTTTCCTGTTTTAGACTTGTAAGATTAACCACATTGTTCAGGACTATTTTATAGCAGTTTCTTTAAAAGAATAATGATTAGACTTTCAAAGGGCTTCATCTTACATTGCATTTATTGAACCTTTTACTGTTTAGAATCTACAGTTTAGATTGTGATGTCAAAATAGGAATGTTCTCAAATGTTTCGCCAACCAATATAATGGCTGGAATCATCCAGGAAAAAAATAAGGCCAATATTTATTGAAGTTTCAACTTACGACTTCATTTTTCATTTTTCAATTAAATAGAAATACTATGTCTTACAGCTAGGGATGCAAGGACTTGGTTATCCTTGTTGGAAAAGTGGTTCTCCTCTATCTAGGGGAAGCCACTGTACAGTTAGGGACTGGGAACCAGGCGGCTGAAATCTAAGGAGGTAAAGGTCTTTCTTGGAACAAAGCTAGTTACCCGTTATCACCAGAACATTACTATGGCTAGAATTCCAGAAATGATGAATAGAAGTTCATCTTCTATTTGGTCTTCATGGATTATACCTGTGAAGCGAAAAAGACAGTTTGAATAAAACATCTAAAATATTTTACTAGCTTTTGGGAACACTGTTGTTGTCTTCCCAGTACACACTGCATTTTTTCCTCATTATGCAGCAATAGTGGTTTATATGGAATAGACCCAACTCACATTCAGCTTGAGGGAAGGCTATGATGGGTCTAGGTCAGTAAGAAAATCCTCTCCTTGGGGCACCTGGGTGGCTCAGTGGGTTAAAGCCTCTGCCTTCAGGTCGGGTCACAATCCCAGGGTCCTGAGATCAAGCCCCGGGTCAGGCTCTCTGCTCAGCAGGGAGCCTGCTTCCTTTCCTCTCTCTCTGCCTGCCTCTCCACCTACATGTGATATCTCTCTGTCAAAAAATAAAATCTAAAAAAAAAAAAAAAGAAAGAAAGAAAATCCTCCTCTCTCCCCCCTCCCTAGTCAGGATGATTGGGTTAGTTTATAGCAATCCCATGGGCACATGCACTGGTTCAGGGGTGCCCTCAATTAATGTGAAGTTCAAGACTCTTACCAAGACACTGGAATATACAACATACAAAGCTGGGAACTCCTGAACAATTTTGCCACTTGGCCACCAATGATTATCTCTAGTATTCATGCCATTATGCAGTCCTTTCACCCTGAATGTGGGATGGACCTAGTGATTAATTTCTAACTTGTCATGAAAAAAGTGATGGCATGTCACTTCTGAGATTGGTTACAAAAAGGTGTGGCTTCCATCTTGCTCACTATGAGGGTAAGGCACATGACAAGTATGGGGTACACTATGTAGAGGTCCCTGGATGACAGCCAGTGAGACACTGAGGCCCTGAGGGCACCAGCCTGTGAGCAGGTAAGTCCTGCCAACAATGAAAAGAGTGACCTTAGAAGGGGATCTTCCTCTAGTTGGGCCTTCAGACGACATTGTAGCCTTCTCAGATAGCTTCACTGCAGACTCATGAGACTGTGAGCCTGAAGCCCAGAGCTAAACTGAGTCCTGACTCATAGAAAATGTGAGATTTTTAAAAAAAAAGTCTTTGGGGACGCCTGGGTGGCTCAGTTGGTTAAGCAGCTGCCTTCAGCTTAGGTCATGATCCCAGCGTCCTGGGATCGAGTCCCACATCAGGCTCCTTGCTCCGCAGGGAGCCTGCTTCTCCCTCTGACTCTGCCTGCCACTCTGTCTGCCTGTGCTCGCTCTCGCTCTCTCTCTCTCTCTGACAAATAAATAAATAAAATCTTTAAAAAAAAAAAAAACTGATCTACCTACTCTCAGCTATCTCTTTTTCTCATAGGGAAAATTATGTACGAGGGCTCAATTATTAAGAATCCCTTATAATTTTGATGAAGGTTTGGCAAAGGCTTACCTTTGATGATTTACATTGTTTATTTGTGGTAAGTAAAAAGTGATCATAGAGGAAATGTTAAGTCCACTTAAAACATCTGGTGTGAAAGTACTTTTGAGGACTTTCAACATCAGTTTACATACAAGTTTTTAAATATGTTAATTAAAATGATTCTTACTTGGTACTATTAAAGCAGATCTGGAAGGACCTCTGGTTAAGGCATTTTTTTTTTTTAGATCAATTTTCTGTATCTGAAGCTCAATAAAACAAACTCCAACTCCACTATATTCTTAGAAGGGCCTCTAAATTGATGGCTACACAGGCCAGTCTAAGCCCATTCCCTAAGCAAAAGCTTTTGTTTTACAAGGTTCTTGGGCGAACAGGGTCATATGAAAAAGTCAGTGAGTATAAATAGAGAGGCAAGGACAGTGCTGACTCCTAACATTCAATTTTTGAGCATGTTCAATAAAGGGATGCTGTTCTTTTTTCCCTGCCAAAATTCTTCCGTGAAAAATCCTTCTCATATATTTAAAAATGTGCTTGAAGAGTGTTTTGGTTCTGTTTTTACAAAACATAAAATGATGTATATCAAATGTGTTTCTGTAAAGTAGACAGGATTGGAGGCAGAGTAAGAGGTGGATTCTCCTTTTCTAAATTACCTATGCACTTCTGTATTGTTCAATTTTTATAACAAGTTTGTATAACTTGAGAAATTGAAAGTTTAAAAAAAGAAAATGTTCCTGGGAGGGTTTCACTTGTAGTTTCAGCTGAATGTCTTCAATCATAACATTAAATCAGTAACTATCTGAGCACCTGAGAGCGCAAAGTGAGAAGTAAGTGGAGGAAAGGGAGAGAGAGGTATGCCGAAGGCAGCCTGAGGAAGGGGACACTCTGGTACTTGTGGAAGAGGCAAGAAGCTGGGAGATGAGGGGAGGGCTGTGTGTCGGGGAACAGCGTTAGGATTCAACAGTGGAAATTAGACATTCACCTAGTTATCTGCTCAGGAGATGACTGAAGTAGTGAATGGGTTGGGGATGGTTTCCTCAAAGAGGGAATTGGGTGAGGACGTTCTCAGTGAATGGCTGCAGTAGTGAGGTTTCTTCCCAGGAAAGAGCAATTTACTTCAACCAGTAAGATGGCACATGAAGCATGGTCTAGGTTCGAGTGTGAAGCTGGCAGAAGAGAGGGGCAGAGAGTAACAAGAGAGGACACACAGGGATAGGGCAACTGAGGACTAAGGGATAGTAAGTTCTTCTTTAGCAAACTGAGGACATCTTGAGATCTATACTTGGTTTTAAAAATTCTGAATATGAAAAAAGATTCCAAACAGGCAACAAATGAAAAAACAAAACACAATCCAACTCACCACTCCGTGGTTAACAGCTGGTTTTAAATATGTTGGTTAAGTTTTCAAGGTCTTCATTCTTTAAATGTAATTCTTCAAGCAAAGTCTCTATAAACTGTGTAAACACGACATTCTCCTGAGAATGCTTCTGAATGCCAAGAATTGGGGTCAGTCTGAAAAGACCAAAGATATTAAATGCATATCCATGAAATAAGGAGGACTAAGAAGCTCCTGTGTTTTACACAGCAGAGGGGATTTTTTGTCACAGCAGAGAGATGAAGTCTTTCTGATTTAGCAAAATTCCCAGAGACAGAAGGGGTTCAGTAATAAAGGCAGAGGAGAAATCTCTGGAAAAGAATGAAAGATCAAACATATTCTTAAGTTGGAAAGGAACCTAAAAGCCCGAATCTATAACATGTTCTTCATTATGTCAGGAAAAGCTACCAAGTTCTCAGAAATGAAAATGAAGTCTTTCTACTTCGGAAAAAGAAGCTGTGGAAAGAAGCTTAGCGGTGAGAACTACTTTAAAACCAGAGAGAATGTTTATATCACCTGAATAAAAAAAAATACATGATAAGGTTTCATCTAAAAGGTAATCCTGTTTAACATTTTTATTTCTAAAACACTAAATAGGTGAATTACATCTTATAAGGCACTTAATACAATGTTTTAAAGAACACTCAGCTTCTTTCCCAAGTCACTTCCAGTAAATACCCTCACAATTGATTGCATATAATAGTCTCAAAAGTAATTTTCAATGAAATGACATTATTCACTTTTTAAAAGTCATGCTTACTAATCAAAGATTAAGACCATTACTTTCCATAGACTATATATAACTACATATAATAAGTAGTATAGGTTATGTATAATCTCCAGAGAACATGCTTCACAGAGCCTTTGCAGGTTATATTTCTGGAAAGCTTTTGGGGAGAAAATTCTTTTGTCCTCAAATAATACTTACCACGAAGGTCCTCCAGGCACTTTCTTAACACTGGACACTGCCACCAGGCACATCAAATATAAATAAAATAAACCTCTGACTCAAGGAATCAGAGTAAAGCAACTCCACGGTAGTAAGTGTGGAAGAGATGTTACTTTTTCAGAAATTGCTTTCTTGCTGAGCCATCTTATATAGAAAGCAGAAGTAAAAGGAAATATTTGTCACATTGTCTAAAGATAGCTGGGACTTGGAGGAGGTGGTAAGTTCTCTATCCCTCAAGGTATCTTAGCAAGAACTGGAGACTAGGTGACTCTAACAGCCCAGTGAAATCCAGAGTTCTACATGGGAAATCCACTGCAGTGTATTGCTTCCCCACCTCTCTTGTATTTCTTTACAGTTGGAGAATGCAATACCAGGTTTTGACATTTTAATGGGCTTTATCTGCAGGTATTCTCCAAAGGTCTTTAGGCAACAGGATAACACAAGCTTTCCAATGCCAAGCCCAATCTGGGCACTTGAGCAAACTTAGGCATTTGTGGCCAGCTTTTCCTGAGGCATCTTCCTATAGTGAAGGTGGAACCCAGAAGTCAACTCTGGCATTTCTCACACAAATATAGTTGCTCTTTCCCCGCAATAAGACCAAAGTTACTGAGGACTGGATAACTAAAGCTAAAATAAAACCCAGAAGTCAGTGGCACATCCAAAACAATTTCTGACTTTTTTTTTTTTTAGATTTTATTTATTTACTTGACAGAAATCACAAGTAGGCAGAGGGGCAAGCAGAGAGAGAGGGAAGCAGGCTCCCCGCCGAGCAGAGAGCCCAACCTGGCGCTCGATCCCAGGACCTCGGGACCATGACTCGAGCTGAAGGCAGAGGCTTTAACCCACTGAGCCACACAGGCGCCCGCTGACTTTCAAAGAGACTAGTATTTGGTTCTTTTATGAAAACAAAGTCTCAGTTACCTCTCAAAGTGCCATTAGTATGTTTTAAAATTTAACCCTCAAATTATAAGTAAATAGTTATAACTAGATTTCTCAACCTATGTGCCCATATGAGAATAGAAAATGAGAGGATTAAGAAACAGCTTTTAAGAATCATTCTATCAAGTGCCAGGGTTATATAGTATTTTAAGAACAGTGATACTTCTCTAGCAAACTTATAAGGTTAAAATTTTTCTATTATAACTTCATTATGTGTTCATAGACCCCTAAAAGTTTCGTTTATAAAGAAGAAGGAGGGAACACATTGACTTAGAAAGACCCTCAGCTCACCTCCTCCACAACACAGTGAATCCACACCTACATGTTGAGCAATTCCCCCTGTAGAACTGAGGACTGACTGAACAGGAATCGAGGGACCATGCAGAGAAAGGTTGGAGAGATGGAGACATAGTTAACAGGAATCCACCCCCACCCCCCCGCAATCTTGCCAAGTGCAGTGGGGAAGATAATAAGTACCAAGGGACCAGAAGTACAGCTCAGCCCTTGTGGCACAGAAGAAAAAGATGCACTTTAAAGGGCATCTAAAATATAAAGGAACCAGCTACAGGGCATCTGAAAAATGGCAGGGAGCTGCTCAAACACTCTCCCTGGGTCCCAGGTACTGGCCAGCATCACTGTTTCTATTTTCTGTCCACCCTGACAGCAGACAGGAGCAGGGTACAGGAATCCAAGCTGGCTGCTGCTTTAGTGAGCCTCAGTGCCTTAGACCACACTAGCCCCAGCTGCCTTGCTGCACAGGAAAAAAGGCTGTAGATTAAAAGAACAACTGGAGATAATGGAATGAGCCCTAGGGCATCTTCCAAAAGGCCAGGGAGCTGCTTGCACACACTAGCATCTAAGATGCTGGTGAGGGCCATGGTTCCCCTCCTCCCCTTCATAGAAGATAAAAGCAGGGTCTGGGTACCCTAGCCACCTCCCTGGTAAGCCAAGCCCCCTACTCCACCAAAACCAGCTGCCCCTACAGGTGGCCCTCCAACCCACACTTGCTAGAGCTCAAGCGGTCTCCCTAAGGTAGCCCCAGTGCAGTACACAATGAACCACCCCTAGACAGCACCCACTATAGCTCCACCTGTCTTGCCAAGTAACACAGGCCTAATCATCATGTGGCATCCTAGGCCCGTACCTGTTCACTTCAGCTCTAGATGACTCACCAGTGCACCAACTGTACCGAGTGGCCCAGGGCCTCCCAACCCAAACCTGCTTCAGCAGCAACTAACCTGCCAGGGTGCCCCAAGTGCGCAGAGCCCTGAGCCCTCCTGGATGGCATCTGTCTTAGCTCCAGCCATCCTGTCAGGGTACTCCCTGCATGGAGTGCCTTGGGATCCCTGGGCCCACACCTACTTCAGCTCCTGCTGTCCCATCAAAGTGCACTCTACACGGAGCACCCTGTGACTCCTAGCCCAAAGCCACTTTGGTTCCAGCTGTTCTGGCATAGTGCCCCCTGCATGCAGTACCCAAGGACCACCTGGTTATGCTTCAGCTCCTTCCACCTTGCCAGGATGCCCCACTTCCACCGCCTGCTGCCCACTTTGGCTCCAGCCATCCCACCAGGATGCTTCATGGCTAGGACACACCAGGACTCCCAGCCTACACCTGTTATGGATTCAACCAGCCAGCTAAAGTCACAGGAACAGTCTACATTGTACATATTCCTACACATGGTCATTACCTCAAGTCTAAGAGAAATAGCTGTTCTGTGTAATTTACATAAACACAGAAAACTAAACAAAATGAGATAGAGGAATAGGCTTCAAAAGAAGAAAGCAAAATTTCAGAAAAATAAAGAGAGCCTAGCAATTTACATGATAAAGAACTCAAAGTAATAGTCATAAAGATGCTTACTGGACTTGAGTGGATAAACTCAGAACTTCAACAAAGATAAAAAAGTATAAAGAGGGGTGCCTGGGTGGCTCAGTGGGTTAAGCCGCTGCCTTCGGCTCAGGTCATGATCTCAGGGTCCTGGGATCGAGTCCCGCATCGGGCTCTCTGCTCAGCAGGGAGCCCGCTTCCCTCTCTCTCTCTGCCTGCCTCTCCATCTACTTGTGATTTCTCTCTGTCAAATAAATAAATAAAATCTTTAAAAAAAAAAGGTATAAAGAACCAACCAGTTGAAGAATAATGTAACTGAAATGAAAAATATACTACAGGGAATCAACAGTAGATGAGAAGATACAGAAGAAAGGATCAGCAATGTAGAAAACAGGGTGATGAAAAGGGTCTAAGCTGAAGAGCAAAATCCTGAAAGGATTTTTAAAAATGAGCATAGGTTAAGAGATCCTTAGGACAACATCAAGTGTATTAACATTCACTTGATAGAGGTCCCAGAAAAAGGAAGAGGGCAGAAAATTTGAAGAAATAATATCTAAAAATTTCCCTAACTTGGGGAAAGAGACAGACATCTAGGTCCAGGAGGCACAGAGAGGCCCCAACAAGATGAACCCAAGGATATCTACACCAAGCTACTTGATAACTAAAATGTCAGAGTAAAGATAAAGTATCTTAAAAGTAGCAACAGAAAAGCATCTAGTTACGTGTAAGGAAAACTCCATGAAGCTATGAGCTGATTTTTCAGTAGAATTTTTGCAAGCCAGAAGGAAGTGGTAGGATATAGTCAAAGGGCTGAAAGGAAAAACCTATAACCAATAATATTCCAACTAGCAAGGGTATTCAGAATTATAGAATCTCCCAGACAAAAGTTAAAGAGTTTACCACAACTAAACCAGCGTTACAAGATATGTTAAAAAGACTTCTCTAAGCAAAAAAAGATAAGTCATAATTAGGAAATTATGAAAAGAAAAAACCTCATAAGTAAACATAAAGTTAATAGGTCAATCACTGAAGAAGCTAGTATGCATATTAGAAGACAAAAGTAATAAAATCAGCAGACATTTCTCTAAAAAAGACATTTAGATGACCAACAGACCTATGAAAAGATGCTCAACATCACTCATCAGGGAAATGCAAATAACCACAATGAGATATCATCTCACACTTGGCAGATGGCTAAAATAAAAAACTCAAAAAACAAGTTCTGATGAAGATGTGAACAAAAAGGATCCCTTGTGTGCTCTTAGTGGGAATGCAAACTGGTGTAGCCACTGTGGAAAACAGTATGGAGGTTCCTCAAAAACTTAAAAACAGAACTACCCTATGATCCAGTAATTGCACTACTAGTACTTACCCAAAGATTATGAAAACACTAATTTGAAGGGATACATACACCCTTATGTTTACTGCAGCATTATTTACAATAACCAAGATATGGAAGCATCCCAAGTGTCCATCTATAGATGAATGGATAAAGAAAATGTGGTACACACACACAGTAGAATATTACTCACCCGTAAAAATGAAATCTTGCCATTTACATCAACATGGATGGATCTAGAGTTTAGTGCCAAGCAAAATAAGCCAGTCAGAGAAAGACAACTACCATATGATTTCACTCATACATAGTATTTAATAAAGAAAACAAATGAACAAAGGGGAGGAAAAAAGAGACAGCCCCCCAAAATAGAATCTTAACTGTTAAGAACAAAGAGAGGGTTACCAGAGGGGACATGGGTAAAATAGATGAGGGAGATTAAGAGTACATTTACTGTGATGAGCATTGAGTAATGTATGGAATTGCTGAATTGCTATTATATACCTGAAACTGACAAAACAATGCATATTAACTATTCTGGAATTATAATTTTTTTAAAAACGTAAAATCAATTATATTTAAATTAAGGGACTCAGAAAGTAAAAAAGATGTAAAATATGACATATACATAAAACATGAACAGGAAAAATGCAGTACTTTCAGAGTGAGTTTGAACTTAAGCAACCATCAAGTTAATTCAAATCACTATATAATTAGGATGTTATATATGAACCTCACGGTAACCACAAACCTAAATCCTTTAAAAGATTCACAGAAATTTAAAGGAATCCAAGCCTAAAACTAAAGAAAGCCATCAATCACAAGGGAAGAGATTTAAAAGAATGGACAGCAAAGAACTATAAAAACCACCAGAAAACAATTAACAAAATGGCAGTAAGTCCATACCTATCAACTTTAAATGTATATGTTCTAATGCTCCAATCAAAAGACACAGGGTGACTGATTGGATTAAAAAACCCCATCTATTATGCTGCCTACAGGAGACACCTCTCTCTGATCAAAAGACACAAACAGACTGAAAGGGATGGAAAAATGCAAATGAAAGTGCAAAAAAAAAAGCCAAGAAAGGAGTACCTATACAAAAGAGACTTTAAGACAAAGTCTCTTACTGTAGTAAGAGACAAAGGGGATTACACGGTGATAAAGGGATCAATCCAACTAAAGGATATAACAATGGTAGATGTCTATGCACCCAACACAGGAACACCTAAATAAAGCAAATATTAACAGACATAAAGGGAGAAAATAACAGTAATACAGTAACAGCAGAGGACTTTAACATTACACTTACAGCAATGGGTAAATCATCCAGACAGAAAATCAATAAGGAAACAGTGGCTTGGAATGATACATTAGACCAGATGGACTTAAGAGATATACCTAGAATATTTCATTCCAAAGCAGCTGAATATACATTCTTTCCAAGTGCACACAGAACACTCTCCAGAACAGATCACATGTTAAGCCATAAAGTGAATCTCAATAAGTTAATTAAAGATTTCAGTTATATCAAGCATCTTTTCCAACCACAATCCTATGAAACCAGGACTCAAATACCAGAAAAAAAAAGTCTGGAAAGACCACAAACATAGGGGAGGATAAACAACAGGCTCCTAAACAACAAACAGGTCAACCAAGAAATCAAAGAGGAAATTAAAAAATACAGGAAGATGAATGGAAATGAAAACACAATGGTCCAAAGTCTTTGGAATGCAACAAAAGCAGTTCTAAGAGGGAAGTTTACAGTGATACAGGGCTACCAAGACACAAGAAAAATCTCAAACAATCAAACCTTAGCCCTAAAAGAATTAGGAAAAGAAAACTAAATGAAGCCCAGAATTAGTAGAAGGAAGGAGACAATAAATAAAGACCAGAGCAGGATTAAATGAAATTGAGACTTAAAAAAAAAAAAAGAAAAAAAAAAAGAAAAAAGAATCAATGGAAACTAAGACATGCATCTATGAAAATATAAATAAAATTGATAATCCTCCAGCCAGATTCATCAAAAGAAAAAAGACTCGAATAAGTAAAATCAGGAATGAATGAGAAAAATGGACAACATGGAAATACAAAGGATTTTAAGAAGCTGGTATGAAAAATTATATGCCAATAAATGAGACAACCTTGAAGAAATGGATAATTTTCTAGAAATATACAATCTTCCAAAAAAGTGGAAGAAATTCGAAATGTGAACACACTAATTACTAGTAACAAAACTAAATGGAGTAATCAGAAATCTCCCAGTAACGAAAGTCCAGGACTAGGTAGCTTTACAGGTGAATTCTACAAACATTTAAATAAGAGTTAGTAAGTACTCATTTCAAATGATTCCAAAAAACAGGAAGAAAGAAAACTTCCAAATTCATTCTATGAAGCCAGCTTTACCCCACTACCAAAACTAGACAAAGACACTAAATAAAAAGAAATGTACAGGCCAGTATGTCTGATGAACATGGATGCAAAAATCTAAAAGGCAATCTACTGAATGGGAGAAGATATTTGCAAAGGTTATATTATATTATATTATGCAAAGGTTATATTATTATGTTATACTGATAAAAGGTTAATATTCAAAACATATGAAGAACTTATACAACTCAACACCAAAAACAAAACAGACAATCTGATTTACATATGGGGCAGAGGACCTAAAGACAAATCCTTATGAAGAAGAACTACAGATGGCCAACAGGCAGATGAAAAGATGCTCAACATCACAATCATCAAGGAAATACGAATCTAAACTACAAAAAGATACTACCTTACACCTGTCAGATTAGCTAGAATCAAAAAGACAAAAATAACAAGCACTGGTGAGGATGTGGAGAAAAAGGAACCCTCATGAACTGTTTGGTGGAATGTAAATTGGTTACAGCCACTGGGGAAAACAGTATGGAGGTTCTTAAAAAACAAAAAATAGAAATTCCATATAATCCAGTAATTCCACTACTGGGTATTTACCCAAAGAAAACAAAAACACTATTTCAAAAAGAGATATGTTCTTGTATGTTTACCACACCATTATTTATAATAGCTAAGGTAAGATAGGGAAGCAACCCAAGGGTCCACTAACAGATAATAAAATTGGGTATGTATTTATATACACACATGCACGATGGATTATTCCTCGGCCATAAAAAAATGAGAGCTTGACATCTGCAACAACATGGATGGATCTAGAAGACATTGAGCTAAGAAGAAAAAGAGAAAAATAAGTACTGTGTGATTTCACTTATATTTGGGAATCAAAAACACAAAACAGGGTGCCTGGGTGGCTCAGTGGGTTAAGCCGCTGCCTTCGGCTCAGGTCATGATTTCAGGGTCCTGGGATCGAGTCCCGCATCGGGTTCTCTGCTCGGCAGGGAGTCTGCTTCCTCCTCTCTCTCCCTCTCTGCCTGCCTCTCTGCCTACTTGTGATCTCTCTCTGTCAAATAAATAAATAAAATCTTTAAAAAAAAAAAAACAAAACAAAAACACAAAACAGGGGTGCCTGGGTGGCTCAGCTGGTTAAGCATCTGCCTTCAACTTAGGTCATGATCCCAGGGTCCTGAGATAGAGCCCTGTGTCTGGCTCCCTGCTCTGTGGGGAGCCTGCTTCTCCCAGTCCCTCTGTCTGCCACTCCCCCTGTTTGTGCTTGCTTGCTCTCTCTGCATCAAATAAATAAATAAATCTTTAAAAAAACAAATCAAAACCCAAAGACTCAAAAAAGCAGAAACAGAGCCATAAAGACAGAGAACAAACTGATGGTTGCCAGATGGGAGGGGTGAGGGCAAGTGGGATACAATAGGTCAGCCACAGGGATAAAAAGTACAACACAGGGAATATAGTTCCCGGTGTTGTAATAGGCGTAGTGTGGTTAGCAGATGGGAGCTACAATTGTGGTGAGGATAGCAATGTATAGAGCTGCTGAATCACTATGTTGTACAATTGAAACTAACTTAACATTGTATGTCAACTAAACTTCAATAAAAACATAAATACAAAGAAAAGATTTATATGATCTAAGAAAACAGACTCGATCCTTAGTGTAGTGATTTGGTCCATTTACACAAGATTGCAAATAACTACCTCAATGATCTTGAAGGAGGGGGATTCTACACTTCTGTGTATAGCATGTTGCAATGGATAACAAACTTGAAATTCTAGCCATTGTTCCTCCTATATAAACTAAACATCTCTTTCAGAGTTTTATTTTCTCCGTCATGGAACTTTTTGTGGGGCAGGCTTTTAAAATTTTTCCTTCATATTCTTGAAAACAGTTCTCAGTTAATTTCAAGTCCTTTAATCTTTCCTCATAAATGCCATCTGACTGCTCCTTATTCAGATTGGTATTCTTTCCTAAACCCCCTTCAAGGTTCTCCTTTTCCCCTAAAATGTACTGCCCCCCCCAATACATATATTGTTCTAATTAATTACTTCAAAACAATAACATACTTCCCACCTCACAGAAAGATACCACAAAATAAAATCTTTCATGTCTGTGCTATCTCTGATGTACTATCTCAGGATCTTATCAAACACCCTCCTCCCCCCTTTTTTTGTTTAACTGACTCTGAGACTCCTCCTTTCTTCTTAACTCCTTATCTGTACACTTTAACTTTTTCATTAAGGAACTCCCATGCTATTACATACTGAAAGGGACTCACGCCTCTATTTTAGTCCTGAAACTTGTTAATACTGAATACTAAAGAAAGCCACAATAAACAAAAAATAAAGCTCCGAAAACCACTTCTACTTGAATAAACAGTAATACACTCCAGTTGGTATTTATGTGTTTTATGTAGGAAATACCTTTAAAATAATTAACAGAAAATGTGATTGGACATGAGTAAAAACAGAAGACTTTTATGTTTCAATTATTTCTTTCAAGTGCTTTTAAATAAGAATAAAAACCTCTGGAGGTGACACTACAAATATGGCTTCCCACAACCTGTATGCTGGAGATTATAATTAGAAAAAAAACGACCTAATTCCTTGCAATGTAGAAATCACACATAAGAAAGGAAACTTCTCATTAAAACTCCGCGGAGTCAAATCTCTACTCTGAAAAGGCAGGGAGCCTTATATAACTGGTTTTTTACCATATGGTAAATGGTATGACAACAAAAGCAAAAAGCCAAGTGCATCTTATTGATAAGACTATTATTTAGCAGACTGCTCCACACATGCTTCACCTCAGGAGAGAATGCCAGTCAGGTTAGGACAAGTACCTTCCATTTGTTATGACTGAGCTATCAAACATCTGGTTAACAGGAATTATGCACAGTAGTGAGAGGACTTTCACAGTTTGACAGCTGAAACAAGGAGAGATTTCTAATTAAAAAGTGGCAGTTAAAAAACCCCCGTAATATATCCAAGGTTTCAGAGCTATACAAACACTTACGTCTGCGGAGTCACCTGTAAGTGTGTGTGCAGTGTGTACCCCATCAACTGTGAAAGCTATAGAAAGAGACCCGTGGTGTAGCGAGCAAGTGGATGACACGTCCTGCAGTGTGATCATAGTCAGTCATGAAGCCAGATTTTTATATGGCCTTCCCTATTGTGGTCCCTACTGCTTTGCTCATTGCACTCATTCCTCCTGGAGAATACATACTGTGGCTTCTGGAACACCAGAAATCAGTCCAGTCCAAATTACCCTTTCCTGAATAATATGGGTGATATGTGTGAAGATCACGTAGGCACTTGCCTGAAACGATATAGCATAGATATCCTTCAACTTTACTAGAAGAAAAGCAACAACTCTTAGAGTTTCCTGAGTCTTTATTGTTGATTTCCAAACTCACAGAATAAAAAATGGTAGGCTGTTGTAAAATGACACTGACTGATACTCTCAAAGTCAACCCAGCCTCAAGAGAAGAAAGAGCTGTGAGAACATCTATGTGAATAAATGTCACCAGAAAGCATGCTTCTCTTTGGTTTGGGGTTGGAGGAAGGGACAGGAAGTGAAAAGCCACATTCTTTTCTGTACCTATCAGATTTGAGAAATTACTGGGTTCACACAGAGTTCTGTTGCAGTAGGGAAACCTGTTCTGCTGATTACCGTGCATAAAGGTGATGAACATGCAGAGGCTGCTAAAAGATAATGCTGGGCTTTAAAGAAATTCTTAAACACTCACTCATCCTTCAGAAGCTAGTGCTGGGAAGGAGAAGGTAAGCAGCATGCACCAGCACTAGGCTTGTCACTTTAGCAATTAAAACAGAACAGATACTACAATACCTGACACTGGGGGGCTTCGAAGAAAACAAAACGAAAAAAGTCTTCTAGGACAGATGAAGTATTTTTCCTAATAATGGCCTGGCTAAGTGCAGACTCTAAAAGCTGAGGTTTACCTGCATAGTCTTCTTTTATAAGGCTATTCCACCACTTAATTTCCTTAAGTGGGATTTAGTCTCAATCTATCCACCAAGTTTCCTTCTGACAGCTGACGTATCTGAGGCTTTGGACAAGGTAAGGGATTTATCCAGGGTCACAGTGGCTAAGAACAGTGCTAAAAATGGACACCTTTATCACAAAGGCATCTTGCTTCCCAATGAAGTCTTGTTACTCCTTCCTTCCTGCAGTAACAATTGTTACTTCACCCATATTTTATCTTCTAAAAATGAGTTGGGATTTCTCCTTCTTCTCTACAAGAACAAATGCTAAATGATAAAGGATTCAATCAGAATACTTCTGTCTGTACATACACACACTCAAAACTGAAACAAAAGAGACCAGTATGTAACACAATGGGTCGAAATGTCATCTATTTTCAGAAATTTGAGGGTTCACACAAACCCAAGACATTTTGCAAAATGCCTATCTCTGATTTTAAAAAAATTTTTCTATTATAAACTTTGAAAAGGAATTTTATCTACTTCAGGGCTCCTTAGCACGTAAGTAATGAGGATTTCATGTTCAACGTAACTCTTTTTCCATCTTGCCTGTTTTTTACTGGGGAGAATGAAGAAGAATATTCAACTCTGTCAGTGATTCTCTAAAAACATTTGTGTAATCTGTGGCCCCTGGCTTCATCCCTGAAGTAACAAAATACACCAGAGCACAGGGAAACAACCAAAAAAGCCACTCTGAGGAAGAGTTTTTCTTTTTCCACCTGTTAACATGGACTGGCTCATGTGCACAGGTAACTACCTCGTGGCACTTTCATAAGCTGCTGTTGATGTTGTTTTTATGTAGAAGGTAAACACGGTTTTACAACTGACAAGGAATTCAGATACTTTAGTAGGGGCGGTGGGTGGCTTTCTAAATTGGAGTAAATGAATTTGTTTCCCTTGAAGAAATGCCAGTTGTTTTCCCAGTTGTTCCCTTTGTGGCAGGATCTCAACCACTGAGTCAAACATATGAAGCTTCAGTGATTTCCAAGTTTGTCAAAAGATTTTTTTTTTTTTTCCCTTTATGAGACTAATTTGTTGGTCTTTAACCTTTCTGTGAAGTTGCAGCAAGTGTGAACTCCAAGGTTTGGCTTTGTGACTGATGTGACTTTCTTAAGGTCACACAGTCAGTAAGAGATGAGCAAATAACCCAGAAGTACTCCCACTAGTCCACACTTCTAACCACCTTTACCACACAAGTTCACATGTCTGATTCATTTTGAGAACTGAGTATACCTTACGATTTCAAGCCCACTTGTATATGTTCTTCAAATAATTTCTGAAATCTATGACTGCAAAATAAAATGTGCTAATGAAAACTGACAAGTCTGTTGTTCATAATTAATCTTTTCTCTATGACAGCCAAAAAGTACCTTCCAACACCATTAACCAATGAAGACTTTAGAAGAAAGCTAAGAACTGTCTTAAAACAAGCAAATCCTAGCAGACATAGCTAAGCCAACTGATTTAGCATAGCTCTGGTACACTAGTAATTGCTCTGGAATTAAGGATAGTGGTTCTCAATTCTGTCTGTACAAATTACAATCACTTGTGGAACTTAAAGACTACATATGTCCACCGGACCAATGAATTAAAATCTCTGAGTCAGGAATTGATATTTTTTAAAAACTTCCTATGTGATTCCAATGTACAATGAGTGTTGTACTGTAAATTTCTCAACAGAATAAATTTGAGTAGTTCTGATTATGTGTTATACCTGTTACCTACACATTTCAAAGAAACCAAATAGCAAAGCAAATGAAATCTTTGCATAAACAGCTAAGTAAGAAAACTGAAGGTAGCAGAGTCTCAAAGAATAGTCTCATCTATAGGAATTTATTCAAGGAAGTAATTCATTCTACCTGAGAGGTTAAGGAACACTTCTAAGGAGGCAGTGATATTTGAACTGGGCCCTCCAGGCTAGGACAGACAGATATGAAAAGGCAATTGGCATTTTATTTTTTTAAAGATGTTATTTATTTATTTGAGAGAGAACAAGAGAAAGGACAAGAGGGGGGAGGGTCAGAGGGAGAAGCAGACTCCCTGCTGAGCAGGGAGCCTGACACGGGACTCGGTCCTGGGACTCCATTCTGGGACTCCAGGATCATGACTGGAGCCAAAGGCAGTTGCTTAACCAACTGAGCCACCAAGGTGCCCTGCAACTGGCATTTTAAACACAGTTCAGAGTGCTAACAAAGATGTCTGTAGAGGTAAACAGTGGACACAATGTAAGAAAACAAGAGACCAAGTTGGAGATGCAGGTTGGGACCACTTTAAAAAAGCCTTCCATTTCAAGCAACATGACATAGTAGGAAGTGGGGCATCATGAGGTTTCTGGCCTAATCAGGATTAAGCTTTAGTGAGATTATTGTTAAAGCTGGAGGAAGGATGGACTAGTTGAAGGAAGAGACACCTGGCAAGGAGAACTGTTTGGGAAGGCTTTGACTGCAGCAGTCTGGGCAAGTCCTGAAAGCCTAATGTAAGTCAGCAGCACTGGGAAAGGAGACAGACCACTGGGTAAGGGAAGTTACAAAGGCAGGACTCAGCATTGACTTGATAGGGTGGATAAACACAAGAGAAGCATTAAGGACAAGTCGGCTTTAAACTCTGGGTAATTAGGAAGAGGGAGATGGCACCAAAAGAAATAGAGGACTTTTCAAAGATGAACTCAACCTCAGATATGAGACTTTGAATTGCTTGAGCAATACCCAAATGGAGATGTCCAACAAAAAATAAAGTTTTGTCTGCAACCTAAGAGAAATATCAGAGCTGAAGGTACAACTTTGGGAAGAGAGACACAAGAAATGTTTGATTGGGATGACTAATTTCCTTCCTAAGATAACTCCATGATCCTTTACCAGTTATATTTGTGCTGATTTCTTGAACTAATCTCTTACCAGCTCTCCTCTGGATCTCTTGCTTCCTTGTCTTTGCTTTCTTATTCACAAGGACTACAAGCTGAGATCAATGTTACAACCTGCTTTCTCCACAGGGATATAGCAGGATGGCTGAAGAGCCCTGGGTGGAGGGGAGATCACCACCATTACAAATCCATGATCTTTGGCCTCTTCTGGGGCTCCCAGGGTCACTTGTCAATATTCTCTGGCCCTGGAATAAAGCCTTGTCCAGATCCTTTTAATGACTACTCTGTTATCAATATTTTCACTCTCTACCCAACCACCATCTCTTTACTCTTAGAATACAACTCATACCCTACTTCAGGAAAACTGAAGTTGTCAGGCATGATTTAAAAATCTTTCCCTTGGGGCGCTTGGGTGGCTCAGTGGGTTAAAGCCTCTGCCTTCGGCTCAGGTCATGATCTCAGGGTTCTGGGATCCAGCCCCACTTTGGGCTCTCTGCTCGGCGGGGAGCCTGCTTCCCCATCCCCCCCCCCCCCCGTCTCTGCCTACTTGTGATCTCTGTCACATAAATACCTTGGGCTCCCTGGCAGGGAGCCTGCTTCTCCCTCTCCCTCTACCGCTCCCCCTGCATGTGCTCTCTCGCTCTGTCAAATAAATAGAACCTTTTAAAATAAAAAACAAAAAAACAAAAAAAAACCTTCTCCCTTCTACTTACAAATTTATTTATAGCCACATTATTCTTCACTTATTTTCTTTAAGTCTCAGATGATATAGTTCTCTCCTGTTCAAGCTATTCCATCTGACAGTGACCATGGTCCCATTTCGTTGTGCCTCCCCTGGGACCCTGTTCCATTGTATTTATCTACCTCTCCATCTCATTCTCAATTTCAGATTATTTTTTCTTTACTGCTCCTTCTCCAGACCCTTTTAACATGCTTAAGTGTCTTTTCAAAACAAACTGTTCAGTCTCTGTCCTACTCTTATGATTAAGTTTCTCAACAGAGAATTCTACATTTGCTGACTCTACTTCCTCATCTCAATCTCAGATATAAGAGTTTATATATTCCTTCCAATTATATAAGAACTTTTTCTTTTTTCCAAATGTGCATTTCCCCCCCCCCCCCGGGGAAAGAATATGTATCTTAATTCCTTTTATTTATTTATTTTTAAAGATTTAGAAAAGTTATTTGTCAGAGAGAGCAAGTGTGAGAGAGCACAAGCAGGGGCAGCAGCAGGCAGAGGGAGAAGCAGGTTCCCTGCTGAATAAGGAGACTGACGTGGGACTTGATCCCAGGACCCTTAACCAACTGAGCCACTCACGCATTCCTTTACTTCTACTTTTAATGTACAGTTGACCCCTGAACAACATGGGTTTAAACTACATGGGTCTACTTAAAAAAAAAAAATAGTACAGTACTATATTTTTCGTCCAAATGATTTTCTTGATAACTTACTTTATTCTAATAATATAGTATATATACAGTATATACATATAACATACAAATGATGTTTAATCATCTGTTTATGTTATTGGTGTGGCTTCCAGTCAACAGCAGGCTATTAGTAAAGTTTAGGGAGAGTCAAAAGTTACATGTGGATTTTTAACTGTAGGGGGGAGGTCAGAGGTCAGAGGTCAGAGTCCCAGCCCCCATGATATTCAAGGGTCAACTGCATAACCATGTATCTTAATGTATAACCTTAGTTGCAGAGAATTAGTGGCATTTAATTTTATAGTTTTGGGAACTAGGAACATGTGAAAGGTGTGTATATCTCAGTTTTCAGATGAACATTTTTCTCTGCAATGAAACTGTAAGAATACTAGTTATAACCCGGTTACAGTTTTATTCTTAGGAAACATTTTTGCATTGTAGCTGGTTGGCCAATCACTATAATTAAAAACCTCCATATGACAAACAATATCATAATGTGGGGGCTGAAAAACTCAATGGAAAGAAAAATCTGTAAATAAATGGAACTCTGAAATAGTACAGGCAATTCAGTTATTATAACATGATTTCATTTCCAGTAACTGCAGGTGTTCACAAAGCAGTTTGTAGTAGTTTCCCAAGTACTTTTGCTCCACTGGAATTTTCAGTATTATATTCTAAAATATTCTCTAAAGCTATGTAAAAATATTTAGACAAGGAGTAAAACAGAAGCATTTGAATTTTGCCTCCAAGAACTATGTGACTTTACAGTTAACTAGAATATAAGAATGAGAAAAGTCAGTGGCAGGAAGAATACTGAAGAGGTGTTAAGTCTCTATAATAAACAATCTAAACGGAAGTGTTTGAATAGAGGAAAAACACACTAGGCAATTAGGATTTTGAATTTAACAAATGCTTAATACACATGGAATAATTTTTTTAAAAAATATTTTTATTTTTATTTATTTGACAGAGAGAGATCACAAGTAGTCAGAAAGGCAGGCAGAGAGAGGGGAGGGGAAGAAGCAGGCTCCCTGCTGAGCAGAGAGCCCGATGATGTGGGGCTCGATCCCAGCACCCTGGGATCATGATCTGAGCCGAAGGCAGAGGCTTTAACCCACTGAACCACCCAGGCGTCCTGGGAATAATTTTTTCTTCTTAAAACTTTTAGTCAACTTTGCAAGACTAGTTAATAAAATACATCCATAAAACTAGTTAAGGAAGAGTTTGCCTCTAGAGTAAAATTTTCCATTAGGACCCATTAATATTTGATAAATGCTTCCAATTCAACGAACAAATACCAACATGTAAAACATTTAAAGAATTCTCCAGAATACTGTCTGTGATGCACCAGATAAATAAAATATTTGGCACAATACCATATATACTTGGTAATTAATTGCTCTTTAAGCAATTCTTCTATTTTATCAGTCCACAGAAGATAAAAGATTAAGTCCATGGAAGGTAAGAGAAAAGCAGTATTTGGAATCAAGTTTTTAAATCAAAGAAACTTTTAAAAAATTTAAATAGTCACTAATTTTATAATTACAGGAGTTAAAAAACAATCTCACATTTACATCTAGCTTTAACTGTTTTTCATTAATTTTATTAAAGATTTTATAACAATCTATTTGCAAAAAAGCCAATGCCAGATTTGGTTAAAAGTAGTGATCCTTTTTAGGCTAGTCACACCCGTATCAGACCATACCCACCCTGGAAAATATGAATCATTACAGAGACACAAGGTCACTGTCCTTCCTTTCACTCATTATAGTAAGCAATGATTTTTTTTCCTTTGCAAAGCAATTTTACCTGTGCTACCAATTCTATGTTTAAGTCCATAACATCAACAATAATTTACCCAAGTTGTTCCTATCCATTCACTTGATTTATTCTATAAGAAACAATTTTTAAAAATTATTTATTTATTTGAAACAGAGAGAGAGAGAGAGAAAGAGTGCAGGTAAAGGGCAAAGGCAGAGGGAGAAGCAGGCTCCCTGCTGAGCAGGGAGCATGATATGGGAGCTGGGTCCTAGGACCTGGGATCATGACCTGAACTGAAGGCAGACGCTTAACTAAGCCACCCAGGTGCCCCTGATTTATTCTATAAATACTGAGTATTTTACTTACTAAGTGCCAGACTGAATGTTTGGCACTAGGGAGACAAGAGTAATCTAGACAATACCCTTGGCTGAAGGAGGTTATGTTTTGGTAAGGAAATAGTTTCAAATTCACCTCACTTACTGTAGATATCTTTCCTGGGTTAGTACTGTTTATGCATTGTCCAACTGCAATTTCTAGAAGAATGGGTAGCCTCTTATTTTCATGTAAAAGTGTGTGTGTATGTATGTATGAAGTACATGCATATGGCCCTAGGAATGATTTGTGGGTCATGAAAAATGAGAAGGAAGGGAAGGTAAAAATCATGAATATGAAAAAAAGTTAGTCACCAGAATGAAAAATAGTGGCTGTATATAGGTTAAGCTTAGAAATGCTGTCTTACACTTAATTCTCTTAAGACCTGCAGTGAAGCAGGGTAAGAATCAATCAGAGTCAGTAATAAAGCAATAATACTAACATGGATTTTTGGAAGGAGAAATACACAAGGCTTGGTTCATTCACTTTTGAAATTAAGTAAAGAGGGCAAAATGTTAGCAAATAATACATTCAAGGCAAGGAGAGAGAAACATGTGGAAGAAACAGTGGGAAAGAGAGGTGGGTGACAAGGGTTAGAGAAGAAAAATTAATAGGCAAATTTACCTTTGATGACATTCCCAGTTTCTTCAGGGGTCTTATCCTGCCAGTTACCCTGTATCTTTTTAGTACTCCCAAGTACTCTACCTAACATTTCCTTGCTCCCTGCCACCAACAAGCCTAAGCCTCCACTATCTTGAGAAGTCTTCTGAAGATTTACCATGTCATATCGGGTTATAATTGCTTCCCTCTCCTCCTCTGCCAACCATATGGAGTGGTCAACATATGCTATGTATAGTATCTTCACAACTGTCTATTGCAATAGTCCTTGCAATTTGGTCTCCATGCCTATCATCCTAAAAAACTGCTTTCTTGAAGGTCACCTACAAGCACCTAATTGCTGAAGCCACAGCCTTTTTTCAGACCTCATCTTTTTTCAATAGAGGATAAATACCGGGTTCTCAGAAAGGTAGTTACTATTCTTTCTTTAACCTCATAACTGCTTTGGATTCCTTGGCAGCATTCTGGTTGGATACATACCTTTCTGAAGTATACTGTGCCAAGTAAAGTGAACATATTTTGAAGTTAGATAGTCTGAGTCCCAGGTGTAATCTTGGACAAAGTCTTGGACCAGTCTGTTTCTTCCTCTGGGAAGTGGGACACCATTACTGACCTTACTACATTGTGAAGATCAAATTAAGTAATGCATGTAAAGAATCTAGCAAGATGGTGCACATAGTCGATGTTCAAAAATTTCCACTTTCCCTCTTTCTGCTTTCCTTGTAGTGCTAAGGCATCCTTGGCATGGATGCAGCTATTCCACAGGTTCTATCTCATACTGACTTGGCATTTAATACCCTCTACCTCTGCCATCTCACCATTTCAGTGCCCACTCGAGTCTAGGTCTCTCATTTTCCTTACCATTTAAAAAAAAAATTTACTTTTTTAGTAATCTTCCCGCTCAATGTGGGGCTCAAACCCAAGATCAAGAGTCACGTGCTCTTTTGATTGAGCCAGCCAGGTGTCCCCCTTATCATTTTTTTTTAAAAAAAAGTACATTAACTTTTTATGTAAAATGTGACAAAATAATTTGTAATTACTTTATACAAAAGCAACCACAGGAACTATAAAGCTAGTCAGGTGCGCTTCAGAGCTACATTACTTTATCAGGATCATCTTTGCTTATTTCTACCAGCGTCCTTCCTCAGGGATACCTACGTATCTTCCACATGGTTCTCTTAGTTGCAGTTCTTTATCCAAAGATTGGGTCCTCAGTTGTGCCTTGCTCTCCTCAATAGGTTACTTCTCTTTCCACTTCAGAGTTGAAGGAGTGAACTCCAGAAACGTGCTGATGTAACATGCAAATTCAACAAAAATCATCCAGCCAAGTGTGATTGTGGTAACAAGTAAAATAATGTCCAAGACACAAATACACAGTGAAAGATTATTCACCAAGATCTTGGCAAAGGAGTATCTTCATGAAACTCCTAGCTGGTAGAGGTCTTGCAAGTCAGTTCTAGTTCTTGGCTCCAAAGGATCTACAATGACCCCCTCTACTGTTCCTCCTCAGGTCCTTCCTATTCCTCTCCTTACAGATGTTCCCAAGTTTCCTTCCAGCAAACTGAATCATGGCCCCTGGGGCTAATGTCTTCCCAATGGCACTCAAGGTCCACGTTGGGGTGCTGGTCTGACTCGGCACTGGATGTGGGCAGACTCCTTACCATTCTTCAGGTCCAATTCCACATTTTCAATACCTAGTGAGGAACCACCCAAGTGGATAATCTGCCTGAACCTTTCCTATTCCTGAACAGGAAGAGCCTTGGTGCTTGTAGAGCAAGTATTAAACCAAATGTGCCATCTCTTAAAATTAGTTCCTCCTACCCATTTCCATAAAGGCACCAGTATTTTCCCAGTCATCTGTCTTAATATAGGCATACTGCAGAGATATAGTGGATTTAGTCCAGACCACTGCAGTAAAATGAGTACCATAATAAAGTCAAATGAATACAAAAGTTTGTTTACACTATACTGTAGTCTATTATGTACAATAGCACTATGTCTAAACCACCTTAATTAAGAAATAATTTAAAAATGCTATCACCTGAGCTTTCAGTGAGTTGTGATCACTGATGATGATTAATAATAATAAAATTCAAAATACTGCAAAAATTACCAAATGTGACAGAGAGACACAAAGTGAGCAAATGTTATTTGAAAATAGTGCTGAGGGGTGCCTGGGTGGCTCAGTGGGTCAAAGCCTCTGCCTTCAGCTCAGGTCATGATCCCAGGATCCTCTGCTTGGCGGGGAGCCTGCTTCCCTTCCTCCCTCTCTGCCTGCCTCTCTGCTTACTTGTGATCTCTGTCTGTCAAATAAATAAATAAAATCTTAAAAAAAAAATAGTGCTGAGAGACTTGCTCAATGTAGGGTTGCCACAAACCTTAAATGTGTAAGAAACGTAATTATCCGCAAAGCACAATGTAAAGCATAATCAAATGAAGTGTGCCTGTATTCTGAAATCATTTGTTATTCCCCATCCCCCAACACACATTGCTAAACCTTGTAGATTCTGGAGTTGTAATGTCTCTTATCATCTCTCTCTCCCATTTAATTTTCTTCGTAATCATTTTAGTTCACTGCCTCATTGCTCTTTGGTTAACTACACTATCACTACTGGACAGTTTGAGAAATCATTTTCATAAACGTGGGCAAGAATAAGAATGCAAGAGAGTACTGAAAAGCACTGGAATCACTGACAGCAAACTAGTTCTTTAAGAAGTTTGCTAAGTAAATGGATGGATTGTCTGAGGGAGGTCTGTGAAGTTAAGGACAAAGGATAGGTTTTTCTGTTTTATTTTTTAAACTTCAAAGACAAATAAGCAGTTGTAGGCAGGAGGGAAGGAGTCAACACAGAGTGAGAAAGGATGGTTTCCTAATTAATTTCATTCATACATTAATTCACTCAATCACTGTCAGCTATTTTTTATAAATCTATAATTAGGCACAATGCTAAATAGTGGGTATATAAGGGTGAATAAAATCAGACAAAGAACCAGCCCCTAAAATCTTCAAGTGAATGACGGAGGCAGATATTAACCAAGTAATCATACGATTAAGTATAAAACTGAAAACAAGTGTAGGAAAGGTAAGTACACGGTGTTATCAAAGCCTATTTGTAAAGATATCTATTCTAGTCAGGGAACTCACAAAGGAAGAGAGGAAGGAAGAATATTCTGGACAGAAGGAACAACCAGTGTCCTACAGTGAGGGTGTGAAGAGAAGGGCTGAAAGGAGGTCAGTGTTCTGGGAAAGAGAACACGGTAGGGTGGGGTGAGAGGAGGTTAGAGAAGAAGGGGCTGTGCTACTCAGGGCCATGTAGGCCACAAGAAGAGGTTTTTTCTTTAAGAGCAGTTGGAAGCTTGTGAAGGACTGGTGAAGGACTGGTAGAAGCCAGGATCAGACGTGACTCCACTTCTCTGCAACACTAATCTCCTAAAGTGCAGGTTTCATGACATTAGTAGTCTGCTCAAAACTTAAATGACTTTCACTGTCCACTGAAGTAAATTTTTCTGCCATGAAAGGATCTATCTCTATGGTAGACCCAACTTTCCAACCATTCTTTCCAGTTATTTTATTCTCTTCACCAAATCCCTTCTTTTTGCTTTTTTTGTCCATGTTAGAGGTACCTCCTAGAATGCCCTCATCTTTTTTTTTTTTTTTTTAAGATTTTATTTATTTAAGAGAGAGTGAGCAGCGAGAGAGCATGCTCAAGTTGGGGGAAGGGACAGAAAGAGAGGGAGAAGCAGACTCCCCACTGAGCAGGGAGCCTGATGAAGTGGGGCTCAGTTCAAGAACCCTGGGGATCATGACCTGAGCCCAAGGCAGACCCTTAACTGACTGAGCCACCCAGGTGCCCTGTAAAAATAAGTTTTATAACAATTGTGCTTACAGAATCCTCTACAATTCGTGGGCCATTCCCCCCTCACTTTTTACATTTTATTCTAGGAATAAGTCTTGTCAATGAATTGGGATGTCTAGAAAGCTGCTCATGTGAATTTTAGCTTCTTTATTCAGTTCACATTTAAGAAAATTTTTTAAGTGGTTCTCAAATAACATTTTCCTCTTTTACTTCCCACTTTTTTTTTTTTTTTTCCATTTACTGAGGAACAGATCTCAAGTGTTCCTTGATAAATCTTCTTTAAACTACATACAGTGGGACACCTGGATAGCTCAGTCAAGTGTCTGCCTTCGGCTCAAGTCATGATCCCAGCATCCTGGGACTGAGTCCCACATCAGGCTCCTTGTTCAGAGGGGAGCCTGCTTCTCCCTCTGCCTGTTGCTCCCCCTCTTACTCTGACAGACAGACAAACAAACAACAAACTAGATATGGTATGGCAACCTGAGTTTCTTTTCTGAGATAGTATTATCCTGTTGTTAGCTAAAGGACTGATAAATACCTGACTTGTAGCTCTGATTTTTCTTCTTCTTTTTTTTTTTTTAAGATTATTTTATTTATTTGACAGACAGAGATCACAAGTAGGCAGAGAGGCAGGCAGAGAGAAAGAGAGAGAGGGGAAGGGAAGCAGGCTCCCTGATGAGCAGAGAGCCCAATGCGGGACTTGATCCCAGGACCCTGGGATCATGAGCTGAGCCGAAGGCAGAGGCTTTAACCCACTGAGCCACCCAGGCGCCCTGATTTTTCTTCTATCTAAAGAGTTGGGTTAGTCTTTGTGTCTCATTCCATGAAAATCAATATAAGTAGAGCCTATATACGCCAGAAAAGGAAAAGAGACCCACACTTCATTGTAACATCGTAACTATAGGTCATTGTAGAAGCTGGCATCTACACATTAATTGAAAAGGTTCCAAATATTTAGAAATTTTAATTAAAGCATAGACAACAGAGGTGTATTGAGTAGCTGCTACTGGTAAGGCTGTATTTTAGGCACTGTGGGGGATACAAAGACTACACCAAGCCTCTGCACTCAAAGACTTTATAGCCTGCTGGATGTGAGGAAAGGAGGAGGTGACTGTGTGCACAGGTAACCTCAGAAAAAAGTTAAATATATCAAATGGCAAAAAAGCAGCACAGATTATTGAGAGTTTCAAAGAAGCAAAATACCTCAACTAGAAAGATTAAAAAAAAAAAAAAAAAAGAGGGTTTCACAGAAGTGTGGTTTGTGATGGGCCCAGAGGATAGAAAGGGTTTCAGGAAATAGAAAGGAAAGGATGAGGGCATTCTGAGGTGCCTGGGCGGCTCAGTCAGTTAAGCGCCTCCCTTCTGCATAAGTCATGATCCCGGGGTCCTGGGACTGAGCCCCACCATCAGGCTCCTTGCTCACCAGTCTGCTGCTCCCCCTGCTTGTCTTCATTCTCTTTGTCGAATAAATAAACAAACAAAATCTAAAAAAGACCCTACCCACACCCCCCCCATATTTTTAACATTAAAAACAATCAACATACGCATTTTATTTTGCTTTTCACCACCCTAAGTATAATGCTGAGGTACTAAATCACTCCATTGTTTCCTCTGCATCCTCAGCTTTGATGTGGAGAGCAATATAATGTCAGCTAATATAATGTCAGTCTGTAGTAGAAAGAGACTAAAGGAATCTGGAGGGGTGTTCCTCCCCTTGACCTAAACAAGTACTCCATAATCTTTCTACAGAAAGAGTGACTAGCTGTATCATTCAAAGAATTTCTTTGCCAAGCTCAATGACTAAGATCATTAAGTAATAATACTTAGGCAGAGTCACCATGGTCCTTTATCAGTAAAATTAAACTGTTTTCTAGGCTAAATATGCTCATCCTCATTGTCTCTTTCAGTAGCCTTTTATACACTGCATTTGAATAACTTCTTACTTACAACATCTCATAGTTGAATTCACACTACTAAATTGACTTAACCTGGATATAGCCTAATCCCTCATTTTGCCAACAAGAAAAATCATGCAAAATGAGGTTAAGAAACTTGTGCAAGGCTATACTGCCTGTGCAAGGAGAAAGAAAAAAGGATAAAATCCAGAATGAGACTGAATTTGGGGTTTTAAAAGCCCTTCCATGGCTAACGGTAGTCTGTATGGTAAGCGAATTATATTTCATAAAAGTATTGTAATGATTAATAAAAATTACTGACATGCCTTTAAATTGTACTTACTTTAACCTGGACAAAAGCTAAAAGTCCCCAAATCAAGAGGCATGTGAGGTTTTAACTATTAAGGACTTCCAAGAAAAATAAAGAAGAAAAGAAGAATGTACCATGAAGAAATATGTCATTATGGGCTTTCTACTTCATAGCTATTATCTAGGAAATGGAGATTAAAAACTTTGATTATAAAAGACTATGCTAGCCAAATAAAATAAAATGTTTTTCTTATACCAGATGGTTTATGCCCTGATAATGTTTGTATTTAGTGCTTTAGGATTACCTATTAATAAGGAAGCAGGGATGCTTTCCATTGATATTTCTAATTCAAAGCAAACAAGTTCTATGTAACTCACTTCATAGTGATATATTACACATAGGTTTGTTTAAAGGGCTGGGCTGTAGTGACTTTAAACTTTATATCTAAATCCTGCTTGTGATAGATCTCTAAGAGCAATTTTGTAGAAGAGAGTTGGAAAGCTTTTCTTCCTAATTGTTGCTATGTAACAATTCTCTCAGAAGAGTGGCTGCAACTTTTTTTTTTTCAAAGCTCTAACATTGAAATGGAACCAACCAGTGGTGTCCATATGCAACATTACTTCATTCTTACAGTGCAGAACCCTGAGGCTAGGGATAACAATGCCTCTAAGACTCTAGGTTCCTAGCCTCCCCAGGCCTGTCCTCTCAGTGATCAGTGAACTCCATCAGGATGTGAAAATGTCATTGGTAGATACAGAAACTGACTCCTCAAGTCAAGCCTGTGACTGGCAAGGGCCATGTGCTTGCTACCTACAAGTCACCAGTGCTGTCACTATTCCTGCTGGGGATGAGAAGCAAGAGAGAACATCTTTTTGTTGAGGATCCCTGGTGATTTAATATGTATTGTGGCCTGAAGCTGGGGACTCTCAGCTACTTGTGGTTAAAAACACTAACATTGGGACGCCTGGATGGCTCAGGTGGTTAAGCAGCTGCCTTCAGCTTAGGTCATGATCCCAGCGTCCTGGGATGGAGTCCCACATCGGGCTCCTTGCTCGGCGGGGAGCCTGCTTCTCCCTCTGCCTCTGCCTGCCCTGCCATTCTGTCTGCCTGTGCTCACTCTCTCTCCCTCTCTCTCTCTGACAAATAAATAGAATCTTAAAAACACTAACATTATAAAATTGTCAAAAATATGAGGAATTCTGAGGAGAAAAAAAATCACTGGCTTTGGTTAAAATTTAAACAAGTATTTTTTCTTTAGAAAATATCTGGATTCGCAGAGTAAAATTTCTTCAATTTAAAAATATATTTTTCTTTTATAAACTCTCAGCAATGTATGGGGGAGGGAGGTTAGAAATAGTTCAATTATTATTTAATCCTCAGTAAACAAATACTTAAACTTCACAATGACAATGGTACTGTGATAGACACTGCAAGATAAATCCAAGATTTACACAAGAAAAAAAAACAAACAAACAAAAAGGAATTTTATGGATACTGAGAAATCAAAAAAAAACAAAAACAAAAACAAAACAAAACCACACGTGTTATATGATTCAGACGTTCAATTTATATGGTCTATGGTCTTATAATTCAACACCACACTCTTTCTGAAAGGGTAGGGGGTCCTAAGTAGTTGTTTTGCATATTAAGGAAAAATTCCTAAAACATAACAAATTGATATTACAAGTCCATGAAGATCTAAAATTACTCAAAATAGGCATGTTAAGTTTTAGAAAAACTGCAAATATAAGCCTCTAAAATGACTACTGGGTATGAGGTAAGAAGAGAAGACCTTTACAGTTACATTTATGGAGCCCTCAGTGGAAATTTAAAATGGTGAAGCCACCTTGGAAAACAGGCTAGCAGTTCCTCAAAAGATTAAACAAAGAAGCTAACATATGACGGTAACTCTACTTTCAGGTATATATACAAGAGAACCGAAACACATGTTCATACCAAAACTTGTACACAAATGTTCACAATAGTCAAAAAGTAGAAACAACCTAAATGTCCATCAGCTGATTAGTGTATAAATAAAATGTGGTATATCTATAAAATGGAATATTACTCAAGACATAAAAGGAATGAAGTACTTTTATGTGCTACATTAATGAACTTAGAAAACATGTTAAGTGAAAGATGCCTGACATAAAAAAGGCCACATATTATATCATCCCATCTGTATAAAATGTTCAAAACAGGTAAATCCATAGATACAGAAAGTAGATTAGTGGTTGCTTAGGGGATGAAAGAAGAGGAAATTGGGACTAAGTTAACAGATATGAGGTTTCATTTTGGGGTGATGGTAATGTTCTGGAATTAGACAGTGATGACCATTACATAATATAGTGAATATACTAAAAATGAGTGAAGGGTTCACTTTAAAATGGTGAATTTCCACTGAAAAGAAATTTTTAAAAAATTTTTAAAAAGTTAACCTCATAGTAAAAAAAAAAAATGGTGAATTTCATGTTAAATGAATTTATATCTCAATAAAAACTCAATTAAATATAAAAAATTCCATAATTATAAGGAAAAATAAAAAGTTATTTCAATGACCTGCCATTATGGTCTCAGCTATTCAGAACCAAACTGGAAACGTTAGAAGGAAGGCCTTGGAATACTTCTGAAAACCAATAAATTTCTAAGGAATCATCTCTTCGTTTTTCATGGTATGCTCACAAACTTTGTAAGGAAATTAGTGATGTGGGCTAAAAAAACAATCTGCCGAGGCAAAAAGCCTTAGTCACATCTTTCTATTCATGCCTGGTACCCTAGGGACGTGACTCTCCTAAGTGTCTATCTGTATGATGGTTACCTAAAGTGGCTGCCCATATCCAGTGAAGGCTTTTGTTTAGTGATCATGGTCAAGTTGAGCTTGTTTAAATACCATTTCTCAGGACTTAACATGCTACTCCCTAAACGATGGGAATACTGAAAGCTTTTAGGGGGAATAAACTATTGCATGGTCTCTGCCTAGGAAGTGAGCCACAGTTCACTGGAAACAGACAGTTCAGATAAATAAAATGAAAGTAGACATTTTTGGAGATGATCTTGAAAGCTTTCCATTAGAGAACATCAAAGGCATTAAACTAGCAATAGCATGTATCCATGTTAGACTACCACAAGTCACCCTACCTTCTCTAAGTAATACAAAGTATTCATCTCCTTTATTAGATAATCAAATCATTCCCATGGAACAACACTTACCCCATTCTCTGGCTACCCACTAAAAGACATTCAACTCCTATGCTACAATTAACCACAGATTGTCATAATACAAAGTAGTGGCTATTTACAAAGATTAGTTTTGGTGGAAAAGTTCCATTTTAAATATGCAAAGTCAGTGGGGAAACAGATTCCCATTTCTGGCACGTGAGCCACACATAAAGTAAATTAGGCCTTAATTTAATTAATCTGCTTCTCTATAGTTAATTGCTTCTCCATAGCCCTCTATATGGTCTCCCCTTGGCTGCTTGTCTGGATCTTTCTCTAGACTTCCTCAGCTCTCAGTCAACATCTACAGAGTTCCCTCTTGTGTCATAGGCTGAAATATGAGAGGTCAAAGTAGACTGGGAAGACGAAGAACAAAGGGAAGAGGAAAAGGAGAAAAGGGATCACGCTGATGGGGGTGTCCTATGGCTATAAAATCTTCTTAGAATACCAGTCAAAATATTCCAAAAGAAACTATCCTGAGTACTGAGACCATGATGAAAAGCGATTCTACAGTTTCTGCTTTTCCTCTATTAGGAGAAGGATGAGAATTATGAGGAATATAAAGACAAATGAGGTATTACAAAATGCACTTTAATGTAATTAATTATTATGCTTGCTAATTTGGTATACAAACACATCAAAATTATATAAATACATTAACTAGCTTTACACAATAGAGTATACAGGCACTAAAATATTTATAGCAGACTGTCTATATATTTAAATACATCTTTATAAAAAATCATGCATCAAGACGATAGAAAGAGGTTAATACTAGAATATGTGTGGGAAAATCAGATTCAACTCTATTATTTCAACATATAGTATGTAAGAGTAAAGTCTGATAAAGTTCAACTAAGGTAAAAAAAAAATTACTATAAGCAAGTGCTTAAGCAATAACACCAATTACCAGGCTACTTTACTGCATTTCTAATGAGTTATTAAAAAGCAAAAAAAAGGGGGGCACCTGGGTGGCTCAGTTGTTAAATGTCTGCCTTCAGATCAGGTCATAATCTCAGGGTCATGGGATTAAGCCCCAAATTGGGCTCCCTGATCAGCAGGGCATCTGATTCTTTCTCCCCGTCAACCTTTATCCCCCCACCCTGCTTGTTCTCTCTCTCTCTTTCAAAAACAAAAACAAGAACAAAAACAAAAAACAAAACCTTTAGAACAAAACAAAACAAAAAAATACTGGGTCAATTATCAGTGTTACAGATGTTCTATGTAAGGAGTACTTCAGAATCTTTGCTAATTATAACATTTATTTAATAAATATGAAAGGACTAAAGGGAAATTAATTCCTTCACTGTTAAATAAATGTATACTGTTGAAGCTCTGATTTAAAAGGTCTTTCTGTGTGCTCTTGACAACTACTTAAGGTCTGAGTACAAAGGATAAATATCCAAAAATGCAGTAGTCATATAGGCCATTCGAGTCATATGGAGAAATCTAAATGAAATGGGAATAGGTCATGATGTATTTTTATATAGAAGTATATTTCATTGGGGGTGCAAAGATGAAGTGTATAATTTGATTTGATCAATTCCTTCCTCAGATTATATGGGTATACAGTTCCCATCAGTATACACTAACAGATTAAACATTGTGGTTTAAATTTTTCTAATGTTAATACATCTGTGAAATTGCAAGGGAAATTAGGAGGAAAAGATGATATGCCACAGAAACATCAGATTTACTATTAATACAGATGTGAAAATTCAAGAACCAGCCCTCTTTCATTCTTCTGGACTGCCACATTTTGCTCAAAATATTGATCTTTTTTCCCTCTAACAAGAGTTAAGATTGGTGCCAATATGGCAAAAATGCTAAGAAAATGTATATTTTCTAAGTAGTTCTCGAGAGGAATTTTGATACAGCTTTCATACATTAAGCAAGTGCTAATAATAACAAAACACTGCAATGTTCATATACAAAGAGTAGTAGCACTGTTATACAATACTTAACAGATTATCTCTTTATATTCATCTACAGTGACTGTAACTGCCATTCAGAATCTTTTTCCTAGCGATAAAGATTTAAAAGAAGTTTACTTTTTTTTTTTTTAAAGATTTTATTTATTTGACAGACAGAGATCACAAATAGGCAGAGAGGCAAGCAGAGAGAGAGAGGGAGAATCAGGGTCCCTGCTGAGCAGAGAGCCCGATGCGGGGCTCGATCCCAGGACCCCGGGATCACGACCTGAGCCGAAGGCAGAGGCTTTAGCCCACTGAGCCACCCAGGCACCCCAAGAAGTTTACTTTTAACATGAATTCCAGAAACAACTGCAAGTAATGACTAAAAAAATTCCACTGGAAATTTGAGAGTAGATGCAAAGGTTTTCCAATCATAGAATAATTATTAAAAAAAAGATAATCCCATGTATGCCTATGTTCAATCTTAGCAGCAATAAATTAAAAGGCTGAGGAGGGTGGTTATTGTTCTACAAGTATGTTTGAGTATTTTACTTCCTTTCTCCTTTTATGTGCATGTCTCTTTGGGTGTCTAAGGTCTCCATATTTTTCACTGTGCTTAAGATTCTTTATCCAATGTTGGCCATCAAGCCTGCTTTTTCTTGCAACAACAACAAAATGTCTTTCCCAAAAAGTAACTGTGAACTCTAAGTGGGCAGAAAGAGGGCTACAAATATGAAGTATAATTATACTTTAGTCAATAGGATTAGTATTTACCTATTTTATTTTTATCCCCATCTCGTAAAGTAATTTTACTCTAAAAGAACAAAAGGACAAAGCTGAGAATGAAGGGGCTTACGAGTTCAGCCAGAGATTCTTTGGGGGAAGAAATATGAAAAGCTAAAGGGAACTTTCTGAGAAAAGAGGAAGTAAATAATACTGGGACAGGAGACAAAAGTCTTAGAAGTTGATGACCAAAGAATAAGGGGATTCAGTCCGTGAGGACATAGAAGGTGCAAATGCAGAATGGAAGGGATCAGGAATAACCTGCAGGGAGGGTCAATGGCAAAAGTTATTGAGAAAATAATATCTGAAAGGCAAAAACCAAGAAAGTTTCAGCTGATCTGGTGTCTACAGTGACCAAGGATTTTAAAAAAGAAGTCAGAGGAGCCCTAACTGGACAGGATTTTAGCTGTGCAGGCAACAAAAGGACCAAAGACCAGGAGAAAGATGGACAGTTCTAGCTATGGGTTAATGTATAATGAAAGAGAAGGATACAAGGTGAATGACAAAAGGAACTAGTCAGTGTTTACTGCTACCTCAAGACTGACCACATAACGTTCAACATGCAATACAAGTAAGATGTGCGCAGTCTGTTTCTTAACTTCAATAAAGTTACTATTTTTATGGGTCATTGACCCTTGAATTAAGAGGTTCCCTATACTATATCCAAAGTTAGGGAAGTCAAAAAGTGCCTAAGAGGATTAGCAAAGCTTTCAATTTTTTGTGCCATATGGGGGCCTTTATTAAAATCAAACACTAGAAGTTTATTTTTGTGTGGAATAATCACTTGAAATTTTAATGGCATACTCAGTAAGCAGCTGCTCATTAAGATAATACTTCCAGTTACTGGCTTAGAAAGCAAGATTCTGAGATTACTGCTTGGCACAGGCCTGTGACTTGTCAACCAAAAAAGTTACTTCCTCTTGACAATAATGAATTGCAGAAGTACAGTTAAACAGTTATCTATGAGGGTTTATTGGCAGGCACAGGATATGGTGGGTGAGCAGAGATACTGATATTTTTTTCTGCTAGTGACCAAAATATTTACAAATTTCATAAAATGTAAAGAACTTTCTAAAAAAATTACTAAGATCTGTTTCACAAATAACCAATTCAACTGGAACACTGAATAGTAGAAATGACAAAAGATTTGTTCTTATGGTTGATAAAAAATTTATATTAGGGCATTCAAGTAAAGTTATTTTCTGTGTTCTGATTTAATGAATCATGTGAGTTGTATCTGGCTGGGTGACACAGATGCTGGCTCACTGAAGCCTACTCTAATGCCTCCCAGCACAGCCTTCCTTGGGACAGTGAAGCCAGAGCAACATGTCAGACTGAAGAAATATCAAAGAAAGAGAAAGCAGGGCTGGAGATGCTATGAGGTTGGCTCATAACACATCTTGACCTGTGTGTCCAGTAAGTATTCAATGTCCTATGGGCTTCAATGACCTAACAAGCACCAAGTAGCAACAGTAATGCAGTAATGAATGGTCCTCAAAAGAAGACTTGCAATTCAAGCTGAAAAACACTACACTTACTAGATGGCTTTAACCCTACTGAAAGACAGCTTTAGAAACCACTAGTGATTTCTTAAAAGGTGAATGAGTATTAAATGTTTTATATATGCTTGTGTAATACCTACTTGAGTTCCTTTACACCTGTCTGATTTTAAAGATGTGTATTAGTTTGGATATTAAAACCTTTCCAAAGCTATTAATAATAAAATATGTTAAAAAATGAAATAGCATTAAATATGTTGGTAAAACTACAGTTATAAATAATGAGACCCATTCAATGTTAAAAAAATGTTTTTTTTTTTAAAGATTTTATTTATTTATTTGACAGACAGAAATCACACGTAGGCAGAGAGGAAGGCAGAGAGAGAGGAGGAAGCAGGCTCCCTGCTGAGCAGAGAGCCCAATGCGGGGCTCGATCCCAGGACCCTGAGATCATGACCCAAGCCAAAGGCAGAGGCTTTAACTCACTGAGCCACCCAGGTGCCCCCCCAAAAATGCACTGTTAAAAATGAAATTAAAGGACTATTCCATATATATTCCACATGGAGATGATCTCCTCTTTCAAAAGATAACAAATAATACTTGTGAAGAAAAAGGCCCTCAGAAGAAAAGATGGTAAAAAAGATAAAGAGAATAATTAAAGCTTATCAAAATATTGGCATATCGCTTTACATGAAAGTTATTTCATCACATACTAAAGGAAAGCAAGGCACAAAATAGAGGTACATTTTCTACATATGCTTATAAAATCAATGAATAACTTGGTTTTTCCCCGAATTAAAATCCTATTTAGTATTTAGAATTGAAATCTGAAGGAGTACTTACAATGACAGCAACACCACAGCAATTAAGGTCCACTCTGCAGGTTTGTGTATAATATTTCTATTTGTTAATCTGTAAGATAGAAAGATAAAGTTTACCAAAGAACTGTTACCTTTAAATACACAAACCATCTATTTTTAAATAAAATCAGATTTATGACATTATGTTTGATAGGAGTCAGCAGTACAGAACTGTGGCTTAATCTTCAGCAGCTGATAATGACCATCATTTTTTTTTTTTAAAGATTTTATTTATTTATTTGACAGACAGAGATCACAACTAGGCAGAGAGTCAGGTGGAGAGAGAGGGGGAAGCTCCCTCCTGAGCAGAGAGCCCAATGCAGGGCCTCGATTCCAGGAACTGAGCTAAAGGTAGAGGCTTAACCCACTGAGCCACCCAGGTGCCCCTGATAATGACCATCTTAAAAGAAAGTGCTCCAGCTCCACTTCTATATATTTATAGCAATTTATAAGAATGTTACTGTTAGACATGATGGGAATATAGGAACAATATGAGCAACTAAACTGCATGGTTTATTAAAATATACACAACAGTTCCCTGTAACCATTATCTTCTGTATTTTCCCCCAATAAATTTTTTCATTTAAATTAACAAACTAGGGGCGCCTGGGTGGCTCAGTGGGTTAAGCCGCTGCCTTCGGCTCAGGTCATGATCTCAGGGTCCTGGGATCGAGTCCCGCATCAGGCTCTCTGCTCAGCAGGGAGCCTGCTTCCTCCTCTCTCTCTGCCTGCCTCTCTGCCTACTTGTGAGCTCTCTGTCAAATAAATAAATAAAATCTTTAAAAATAAATAAATAAATAAATTAACAAACTAATAGGCAATTTCTAATTTTAATTCATCTTTTGCACCTTCCTACCTTGTGCTAGGTTGGCAGCAGGCACCGAAGGGATGTCATAATCCATAATTTACAGTAAGAGTCGACAATAAATTACAAGACTAGGTCTTTAACAAAAAGAGTTTTATGATACGAAGGTGCACCAGCACCCCAGTGTTTATAGCAGCAATGTCCACAGTAGCCAAACTATGGTAAGACCCCAGATGTCCACTGACAGATGAATGAATAAAGAAGACGTGGTATATATATATACACACAATGGAATACTACAGCCATCAAAAAATGAAATCTTGCCATTTGCAGTGGAGGACGGAACTACAGGGCATTATGCTAAGCAAAATAATTCAATCAGAGAAAGACAATTATATGATATCATTCATATGTGGAATTTAAGAAACAGAACAGAGGATCATAGCAGAAGAGAGGAAAAAATAAAACAAGATGAAATCAAAGAGAGAGACAAACCATAAGAGACTCTTAATCACAGGAAACAAACTGAGGGTTGCTGGAGGTGTGGGGGAGGGAGGGATGGGGTAACTGGGTGATAGACATTGGGGAGGTTATGTGCTATAGTGAGTGCTGGTTATTATATAAGACTGATGAATCACTCTACCTCTGAAACCAATATTACATTATATGTTAATTAACTGAATTTAAATTTAAAAAAAAACTCTTAAAAAATTAAATTAATTCTAACACTTAGCAGTTGATAACAAAATACACTGTAGTCAACTTAGTTTCTCAAAAACCATTTGGAAAAACTGCTCTAAATAAAAAATGATATAAATCAGTAAGAAAAAAAAGACAGCCAATGATATCTGATAAAGGACTGTTACCAAAATAGACAAAGAACACTTAAAATTTAATAATAGGCAAACAAATAGCCCAATTAAAAAATGGGCCAAACACCTTTACAGACATCTCAACAAAGATAAACAAATGGCAAAAAGGCAGATGAAAAGATGCTCCACTTAGTATCTCATAAGAGAACTGCAATAAAAAATGAAACTGAGATACTGCTATATACCAATCGCAACGGCCAGAATCTTGAACATTGACAAAACCAAATGCTGAATCAAAATCCATCCACAAGAGTCATACATTTGCTACAAATGATAAACCTACACTGACATCATTATCACATTGGTCAAATGTTTGGCTCTGTAGTAAGGATGTGGAGCAACAGGAACTCTTATTCATTGCTGACAGGAATGCAAAACAGTACACCAACTTTGGAAGAGTTTGGCGCTTTCTTATAAAACTAAACATACTCCATCATCTGATCAGCAATCATGTTCCTTGGTGTTTACCCAAAGGAGTCAACAACTTATGACTATAAAAAACCTGTGCATAGATGTTTACGGCAACTCTATTTACAACTTCCAAAACTTAGAAGGAACCAAAATGTCCTTCAGTAGGTGAATAGAAAATAAGCTGTGGTACATCCAAATAATGGAATATTACTCAGACCTAAAGAGCTACATTCTCAAGCTGCAAAAAGACGTGGAAGTGCTTTATTTTATTTTTTTACAGATTTTTATTTACTTGTCAGAGAGAGAGAGAGAGAGAGAGAGCACACAAGTGCATAAGCAGGGGGAATGGCAGGCAAAGGGAGAAGCAGGCTCCCCACCAAGCAAGGAGCCTGACATGGGACTCAATCCCAGAACCTTAGGATCATGACCTGCGCTGAAGGCAGACATTTAACAGACTTGAGTCACCCACGTGTCCCAAATGGAGGTGCTTTATATACATATTACTTATGTGAAAGTAGCCAGTCTAAAAAGGCTACATACCATATAATTCCAACATTTGGGAAAAGGCAAAACTATGGAGATGATAAAAAGATCAGTGGTTGCTAAGGGTTGTGGAATGGGGGTGGGGAAAAGTAGCAAATAGGTGGAGCACAGAGGTGCTTTAGGGCAGTGAATGATACTATAATGATAGGTACATGTCATACAGTCATCCAAACCTATAGATTATATAATACCAAAAATGAAGTCTAATGTAAATGGTGGACTCTGGGTGACAATGATGTCGATGTAGCTTCATCAGCTGCAGCAAATGTGTAACTCTGGTTGGGAGGTTGCAAATGGGGGAGGCTACGCATATGTGGGGACAAGGAGTATTACAGGGAATCTCTGGACCTTTTTCTCAATTTTGCTATGAACTTAAAACTGCTCTTAAAACACAGTCTTTTAAAAAAACCCAGCCAATAAACAAATAGACAAAGGATATAAGCAGGCAATTTACGGAGGAGGAAAGTTGAACAGTCAGTAAATATTTGAATAAGAGCTGAATTTCACCAGCAAACATTGAATAAGAGTTAAATTTCACTAGTAATCTGGAAAACTAATATAAAAGCAATAATTCACTCCATCACATTGGCAAAAATAAAATACTGATAACAACAAAGGTTGGTGAGAATATGAATAGCATTTTTAATCTACTTGATGTGAGCAATCAAACAACAATTTGGCAATATCTAATAAAGCTGAAATGCTTATGAACAGCTCAACTATTTCACTTCTAGATAAAAACCCTAAACAAATTCTCACTTATGTTTATGGAGACATGTATAAAGGTAGTTAATGTGCTTGTAATAGGAAAAAATCATAAATTGTGGCATTTTTATGGAATGTTGAAAAGTCAAAATGATGAATGAACTAGACTTACGTATTTTGTTCATCATAATTTGGAAGACAGCAAGTATGGTATCACATTATATAACTCAAGAACAGACAATAACTCAGTATTATTTATGGATACACACAAGTAGAAGTATAAAAACAAAGACTAGAAAGACATGTATCAAATTCACAGTATCTGTTGCTTCTGGAGGAGGGAAGGAGAATGGATTGGGAAAGAGAACAAAGGGGATTTCACGTCAGGGCCTTTGCATTGGTTATTCCATTGTCTGAAACTATCTTCCCCAGGTTAGTTTTCTTGCCACCTTCAGCAAAGATAAGGCTATCTGGACCAACACATTAAAAAGTGAAACTTCTAGGGGCACCTGGGTGGCTCAGTTGGTTAAGCATCTAACTCTTGATTTTGGCTCAGATCATGATCTCAGGGTGGTGAGATCAACCCCTCTTGTAGGGCTCTATGCTCAGTGGGGAGTCGGATGGAGAGTCTCTCCTTCTCCCTCTGCTCACATGTGCAGGTTTTCTCTCTCTCAAATAAATAAATCTTTTTAAAAAAATATCTTATTTATTTATTTGACAGACAGAGATCACAAGTAGGCAGGAAGGCAGGCAGAGAGAGAAGGGGAAGCGGGCTCCCCACTGAGCAGAAAGCAGGATACAGGGCTCGATCCCAGGACTCTGGGATCATGACCTGAGCTGAAGGCAGAGGCTTTAACCCACTGAGCCACCCAGGCACCCCTCAAATAAATAAATCTTAAAAAAAAAGAAGTGAAGATTCCTTCCACTTCCTATCCCCAGACTCCTGACTCCCTTATCCAGCTATGTATTTTTTTCTCCTATTCCAGTTATCACTTTTTCTTTTTTTAAGACTTATTTTATTTACATCGGAAAGAGTGTGTGTGGAGGAGGGGAACATAAGCAGACTTCAGGCTGAGCTCAGAGACCAAAGCATGGCTAGAGCCCAACATAGGGCTCAATCCCACAACACTGAGATCAGACCTGAGCTGAGACCAAGAGTCAACATTCAACTGACTGTGCCCCTCCCAGGCACCCTTCTACTATCACCTTCTAACATATATAGTTATTGTTTACTATCTGTTTGGTTTTTTGGCCTGTGGCAGGAATCTATATGTTCTTCACCTATTTACTTCAGATTGATTTCTTGGGTATTCAGAAAAATTTGATATTTATCCAACTGTGTTTGAGGGATGAGGCAAGCATAGCAGTCCCCCTACTACTCTGCCTTCTTAACTCTTTTCTCATCAATTATTTATTCCAAATGCCCAGAACAAGGTAGGCATTCAATTAATTTTTTCTGAATGACTGACTTAACCTTCAATATTTTCTTTAAAAAATATACATCTGGATCAAATATTACAAAATATTAATATCTATTAATTGAGTAGAGAATATGTGTATCTTTATTATATTAATCTGAATTTTTCCCATAGTTAAAATGTTTTACAAAAATTTAAAAAGTCCAGAAGATATAAAGTACACTATAGTGGTTAAAAATTCTGACAGAGGAGCGCCTCGGTGGCTCAGTGAATTGGGCTTCTGCCTTCAGCTCGGGTCATGATTTCAGGGTTCTGGGATCGAGCCCTGCATCAGGCTCTCTGCTCGGTGGGGATCCTGCTCCCCCCCCCCCCCCGCCTGCCTCCCTGCCTACTTGTGATGTCAAATAAATAAATAAAATCTTAAAAAAAAAAACTCTGACAGACACATGGGTTTGATACTCAGATCTGTCACTTGGCTGTACTTGGGACACATTTAACAGCTATGAAACTTTTTAAAAATTCAATAAAACAGGAACAACATACTACCTACCTTGTAGAGTTCTTGTAAGGACTAAATGTACAAAAGACATCCATGTTGCCAAATTCAACGGACCTTTCTCAGTCCTCATCTTAACCTATTAGTAATATTTGACACAAATGATACTTCCTTTCTCCTTGGGACACTTTCTTTATCTGCTTTCCACCTGCTTGATTTCCCTCCCTCTCACTGGCACTCTTTCTCAGACCTTCTGATTTTGGATAACTCCATGGCCTCTGCCCTTGGGTCTCTCATTTCCTCTATATATGCTCCTTCCCTTGGTGCTATTATCCAATCTCATAACTTTAAATATTAGATAACTTTGTGCTGACAGCTCTCATATTTATGATCTCTAGCCTGGACCCTTTCCTTGAATTCTGGACTTCTATATCTAATGGTCTCCCTGACCTTTCCACTTGACTATGTAATAGGCATCTCAAAACTTAGTATGGCCAAAACTGAGTTCCTCATCTTCCGCCAAAACCAGGTCCTCCTGCAGATAGGTCCACCTCAGTAAATGGCTATGTAATCCTTCCAGAATCCAGCTACTTAGGCCAAAAATCTTGTGGTTAACTTTGGCTCCCTTGACGTCCTGTGCCCAACCAGTCATCAAATCCTGACAGTACTATCTTCAAAAGAGAATTTGATTACTTATTACCTCCAATGCTTTCACCTTGTTCCACTTCATTTCTTGCCTAGATTACCAAGGCAGCATCCTAAATGGTTTTCCTGCCTCTGCCCATCTATTGTAATTCTTTAATCAGCAGAGTGATGTTATTAAAAATGTAGGTCAGATCATATCATTCCTCTGTTCAGAATCAACCAATTGCTCTCCATCTCACCTGGAGTAAAAGTGAATGAATGATCACAGCTATAAGGCCTATATAATCTATACCACATGAGCCCCCCACTTCTCTGACCATATTTCTATGTACCTTTGCCTCTGCTCACTTCTCCAGCCTCCTTATCATCCTTAATATTTTATGAATACACCAGGCCTGCTGTACCTAATATATTTTCACAGAGAGCAAGATGGCTTGCTTCTTTACCAATTTTTAGCTCTTTTTATAAATGGCAGCTTCTCCATAAGGTCTTCCCTGACCAACCTATCTGTCCCAGACAAAAAAATCCCAACTACCTCCCCCTATTCAGTACCAATCCTTTTCCATGCTTCTGGGAGAAAAGGAAGAGAATGGAATGAGAAAGGGGAAAGGGCACATCATCTCATAATGATAGTACATGTATTGTTCTTAAATATTTACATATTCATTCTATTAGAATAGTTTCATGAGAGAAGGAATTTTGTCTGTTTTGTTCACTGCTTTGTCTGGAGCAACTAAAATAGAATCTAGCGCATGACCAAAAAAGGTCAAAGGATAAGCATGTAAAACATGGCAAAAACAATTAAAAGTATATTCCTTTTCTTTTTCTTTCTTTTTTTAAAGAAATTCCTTCCTGCTATACATGAAATCTCCCAAAGTTAAGCCAAATTTAAGATTTCATGAGTTCATTTACTCATCCACCAAAAAATGTATCAACTACCTGCTCTATATCACTGTTTCAGGCACTGAGGAAAACACAAGATCTTTTTGTGTCAAAATACAATTTCAGGATGGTTCAGTTGTTAAGCGGCTGCCTTCAGCTCAGGTCATGATCCAAGGGTCCTAGGATGAAGGCCCACATCAGGCTTCCTGCTCGGCGGGAGGCCTGCTTCTCCCTCTCCTGCTCCCCCTGCTTGTGTTCCCTCTCTCTCTGTGTCTCTCTCTGGCAAATAAATAGATAAAATCTTTAAAAAAATAATTTTAATTAAAATCAGATTCAGAAAAATATCTTTTTTTTTTTAATATTTTATTTATTTATTTGACAGAGATCACAAGAAAGCAGAGAGGGAAGCAGAGAGAGAGGAGAAAGCAGGCTCCCTGCCGAGCAGAGAGCCCAAGCGGGGCTCAATCCCAGGACTCCGGGATCATGACCTGAGCCGAAGGCAGAGGCTTTAACCCACTGAGCCACCCAGGTGCCCCAGAAAAATATCTTGACTGATATTTACTGATGACAGTAAATCTTTACCAAGCAACTTCTGATGGAACCACTATGGCAGGTAAATCAAAATAACATTGTGGATAAATGACTGTGATGCAATTCAGTGGAAAGGACAGCTCTATTCACAGGGGAAAGATTCTTCAAAGAGCTGAAAAAGCTACTTTATGTGTAAGTTCTAAGAGGCTCTCAACTCTGGCTGCACATTAGAATCACCTGGGGGGCTTTTAAAGAAAACTGATGTCTGGGCCCAACCCTTAATCAAATGAAACTCAATCTCTAGGGGTGGAGCCAGGCATCTGTAGTTGTTAAAAGCTCCCCAGGTAATTCTGATGCACAACTGGTTTGAGAATCCCTGTTTTACAAGTTCCTATTATTGATTATCATTTCAAAGGGAAGGATACGGTTATTTATGTCAACTTTTTTCCACTGCCAGTATTGATTGAAAAGATCTCTCAACATTGGTCTCTGTTATCAATATGGCACTTTTTTTTAGAGACTTCATGAAGAAGTCCTAGCCCACAAATAGTCACATACCTTCTGAAGTTGTTCCTTCTAGAATCTGAAGACCCCATGAGTTATCTTACCAGAGATACTCTATATACTCTAAATAATTGACATTTTCCTAAAAAGTGGCAAAGCCAATTTAAGCAATTTTTATTGAAGCTATAGATTCTGACCTGCAAGTACTAAAGAGTAAAGATTTAAAAAACAATATCAAGGTTTCTTATATTTGTGTGTGATTAATGATCTTGTAGTTGCATCATTTCCATGCTATCTAATAAGAGTAACCACCTCAGTAATCAGAACAATCACGTCATTTAGATATACTGTTATTACCTGGACATTCACTTTCAAACCTAAACATTCTAGATGAAGTAAAAATGTCCTTATATGTTTTTGTCAGTCAGAAAAATAAAATATTGCAGTCATCAATAATGCTTGTGAAAACCATTCATTTTATGTGTAAAATAATTAGTAAAGATTTTTGATTAGTAAGCAAAATAGATCAACAGTTAATACAAATAGCAAATACATTAAATAGATTACTTTCTTAAGAATGCTGTATCTGGAAAAAATGCTTATATAAATTCAAATATTGTTAGGACAGAATAATAGAGATAAGATTTTATACTAATTCGATCTTTGCAGAACTCTACTATATACCAGAATTCACAACATTAAAGAAAATTACTAAGGTTAAAAAGGAACAACAGGCCCCCAAATGGAGTCCCTTATGCTAAGACCAAGACTTAACACCTGGACCTAACTGTAGTTTTAGCCTCTCCCATGAGTGGAGTTTTAAACCCATCAGTCTGGAATTTTCTGATGACCAGTAAGGAGGTAATCTGCATGATAAGACCCTCTGCCTTTCCCTCTAAGGGAAGGTGACCTTGTGAGAAACAATCCCTTAATTTTTTCTTCCTAATAACTTCCTTGTCCTGTCCCATTTCTGCCTACAAATGCCTTCTATTTTGTACAACCCTTCTGAACATCCTTCCATTTGTTAGATGAAATTCTGCTTATTTCATTAATCACTGAATAAAGTCAATTAGCTCTTTAAAAACTGACTTGATTGAATTTTTGTTAATAGCTTTAAGGGCTACATTTTAATTTTATTTAATTACTGCCATTTAAGTTATAAATCTTCAAGAAAATGGCCTATTGGGGAATTCTTAGAATCTTGCGATGATGAATTTATCACATCACTTCAAAATATCCTGAGCTGCAAAAGTACTAAATTATGTAAACAGACATGTAATAACCTTAATACAATCTTTAATCAAAATAATAAAAATGTTGGGGTGCCTGGGTGGCTCAGTGGGTTAAGCCTCTGCCTTTGGCTCAGGTCATGGTCTCAGGGTCCTGGGATGGAGCCCTGCATCAGGCTCTCTGCTCAGCGGGGAGCCTGCTTCCCCCCCACCCCCACCTCTCTGCCTATTTGTGTTCTCTCTCTCTCTGTGTCAAATAAATAAATAAATAAATAAATACTTTAAAAATAATAAAAATGTGAAGACAAAACTGTTAAGAGTAAACTGAGGCACCCTTAACACATTCTGTTGAGTCAAACTTCACAATAAAAGAATCTACAAGAATGTCTTAAAACAACTCCTGAAGTCTTGAGTCTATAAAGGCTAAATATTTAAATATAAAGTGGTACAAATGATCCTCTCAGAAGATTAAGATAAGGTTTTTTGAGATTTGCCTAAACTATGAATCCTAGATCCTTCTAGTATATATCTTATTGAAAAACAGTTTCCTGAATCACTTCATGGCATACAAAAATGTTAGTGATGTTTTTAAAGGTGTTGGTTGAAAGTGAATGGCTATTTGGTTTTACTGATATATAGTACAGTGACTGTAAGAGAAATCTAACAGTTAACAATATCAAGAAATAATTTCTGTAGTGTAATTTTAAACTTTTAAAATATTATTACTACTGTTGATAACAATAAACCCTAACAATTATTTACTGGATGGAATGATTCTTCTAATTTAGAAGTTTGTTCAATTTTGGTGCTATCTAGCTTCAGTCATAGGCAAGTAATGATTTTAATATCTGGTCACTGGCATTTGGCCAAAATGTGTATTTAGTGCACCTCTACTGATAGGGTGTTTAGAGGCCTATCCTTATGCTATCACTTCAAATCCATTCCACACAATTCAATATTAAACTACCCACTGTTTTTGTACTGTTCACTGTGCTCAACTTATTTTCTAACAGGAGAGTTCTTCCTTGAGGGTGGGCATAGTGCTTCTTCTGCATTGCCTATAGTGTGTAGCAGCACAGTGCTGGTCATTTGATCTCTATCTATTAATTACTAAGATTCAATATGTTACTGGCTAACACCTTTGTGTCTGAGACACCATCTTCCTTCTTAATTTTAGACTACTCTATAAATAAACAATCCAAAACTAACTATATCAAGGTTTGAGCAAAGAAGATCCTGCATTTAATAAAAGATAATGTTTAGTGGAGAAGAAAACAGAATACTATTCTTAGATCTAAGACACTGAAGGTAAGTCACTTTTTTCACGTTTTTGTTAGAAAGCCCTCTTGCTCAACTATAGAACCCAACAGTTAATCAGAACTAGACAAGACTTAACATAGTCTTAACAAAACTCATGTCTTAATTAAAACCCAATGTGCTTATTTCTTATTGTACTTTCTTGAGGCATTGATGAAGGTGTTTTGCAATGCTCCAGAACACCCAAACTGCTGGACCAGAAAAGCCATGATAGCAAATGCCTAGGAATAAACCTAGGATAGGAATTCCTAGAGGATTACATCCCACATGTGTCCTTCCCTGCCCACGATTATGGGCTGACCACATACTGATCCTGATCCATGATCATATGCTCCCTGCTGCTTTCTTGCATGGACCTTCCTAAATCTTTCCTCATAAAACTCTAGGAGTCCATCTTGCGCGTGGAGAGACTGGTTGTTAAGACCTGCCATCTCCCCTGGCTGCTGGCACCCAAAATAAATCTTTCCCTTTGTCTTTTTCAAACTCTTGTCTCTTTAGTTATTGCCTTCTCTTGGGACAAGTATATCCAAGTTTGTTCAACAAAAGTGTGGGCAAACCCAGCCAGGAGCTATGCTTTTGATTAGTCCAGCCCCCTCGGGATTTCCTAGGCTGGAGCAGTTGGCCCTGGGTTTACCCATTCATTTCCTGAGTTGGGGGCTATGATACATTATTAGGGAACACAGTCTTTCTATGGATTCTTCAAGGCAATCACAAGAAGTCAAAAAACTGAGAAGGAAAATTTTAGTATTAACACTGACCTGAAAGTTCGGATAAGATTTTTAAGTTGTGCAGAAATATCTCCTAATGTGATCTGAAGAGGCCCCAAAAGTCCAGGGACTCTGAAAAGAAAAAATTACATTTCCTTTAAAATATAACTTATTTATACAGAAATATTATTTGAGTCTTGCCTAAGTCTGGATTTTCCATAAGTAATAATGGCCTTTAGGTAGAAGCAGTTAAGCTAGCTTCTGACTGATGAGAACTCATGAGAACTCACATTTCATATTAATCCCATACTCCACCATATAGTCTATGGTACAGTGTGAGGCACTGAAAAACATTATCCTGGCTGCTACCTATATTCTTATACTTGTTTTTCTTACCTCTACTTTCAAATAATTAGATTAAATGGAAAGAACACAAGGCCAGAGGAACTGGACCCCCTAAACTGTCCAATTTAGGAGTATGACCTATTTCTTCTTATGAAATCCTTACAGTGGGAGTAGAAACTGATATATTTCTAGAGAGCAATTTGCCAATACATGTTAACATTGTAAATATGGATATTCTTTGACCCAACAGTTTTACTATGAAAAAATTAACCCTAAAGAAATAATCAGATAAACATAAAAAAGATGCTTATTGCAAAAAGTATTTTTAGTAGTGAAAAATCAAAATAAACTATGATATAAACATACAGTGGAATATAATAAAACCTTTAAAATGAAAACATGAATCTATATTTTTTAGCATGGACAGATATTCATGTTGTGTTAAGTGAAAAATGCATATGTAGTATTGTCCCATTTTTATAAAAACTTATATATAATGACACTATACATGATAGACAGTATATTTCAAACATTCCTCCCAGAGTTTTAGTATATTTCATTCCTCCCAGGGTTTATACTATAACAGAGAGAACCAAAGGAAATGAATACACACACACATACATATATATTATGTATGCATCAGGGTTAAATATCAAAATATTAATAGTAGTGACTACTCAGTGGGATTACAGATGATCTTTACTTTCTTCTTTAAACCATTTTGTACTGCCTAAATCTTCTACAATAAGCATGCATTACTTTTTTTTAAAACTTATTATAAAATTATAAAGTTTCAGATATATTTCAAAATGGAGAAAATAGCAATAACCACATAAATCTATTCCCAGATTCAACTTCCTAATACTTTGCTAAACTTATTTCATTTTTTTCTTTCCTTCTTAACTTTTTTTGCCAAGTAAATCCCTGATGTCAAGTCATTTGGCCCCTAAATATTTATCTATCTCTAAATACAAGGGCATTTTCTTACATAATTCCAATAAAATTATCATACCTAACCAAATTAACAATTTCTTAATATCATCTAATACATAATACATATTTCATTTTCTTCAATAATCTAAAAAAAAATGCCGTTTACAACTGTTTTGCTCCAATCAGAAACCAAAAAAGTCTTACTTTTACTATTATTATTTTTAAAAAGTCTTACTTTTATAGTGAGAAAAAACTGAAATGCTTTCATTAATAACCAAAAAAATCCTCTATGTCAATAATTACTTTGTTTTTAGTGTTTGTGTGTTTCTGCAAGTTATTCTACCTCTTCTTAAATTTAGTTCTTGGGCCCCTGGGTGGCTCAGTGGGTTAAGCCTCAGCCTTCGGCTCAGGTCACGATCTCAGGGTCATGGGATCGAGCCCCACATCGGGCTCTCTGCTCAGCAGGGAGCCTGCTTCCTCCTCTCTCTCTGCCTGCCTCTCTGCCTGTTTGTGATCTCTGTCAAATAATAAATACATACAAGTATCAATAATCCAACCTAACTTTCAAAACCTGTGTAACCACAATCAAGGATTGTTATCTTCTTGTTCTATGAATCAGACATATAGTGACTTTTACTGTTTTCCAACCAATTGTTAGACAAACAAATGTCTAAGTATGAGGACCATATAAAAGAAAAAACTAATAACAAACTTAGATTATCTGGGAGGAGCCTAACATAAGAGAAACTCGATAAATAAACAGTTACTTAAAATGTAAAACTTGGAGGAGTAGGCTGCTCAAAATATGAAGGCTTCCAGAAAATATGTTCTTCTTACCATTGAACTACTACAAATTTAAGACTACTCCATAAGCACAGCCTTATTTATTTATTTATTTTTTAAAGATTTTAAAGTAATCTTTACACTCAACATGGGGCTCGAACTCACAACCCTGAGTGAGTTCAAGAGTTGCACGCTCCACCCACAGAGCCAGCCAGGTGCCCCTAATCCATATATAGACCTTAAACAATGACTGAAAACACCTTTCCATTTTTTCTGCTAAAGAAAGAAAATAGAGATTAAAAAGTTCAAGATGGCCCTCACATCTCCAGAAAAAAGATTTCAAACTTCTTTTGAAAGACAAACCAAGATTACAATTTTTAAATGTCATTTATGACTGGGCTAATTACAAGAAAAATAATTTCCACCACAGGAAGTTTAAAACTAAAGTGCAAAGTTGACTTGAACAAAAACTCTTAAGTTGCTGAGTGTGAAATGGTTCTATAAATATGTATGCAGAGTGAGTTAACAGACCGTTAAAACTTCATAAAGTTTCATTCACATGTGAAACTGATGTGACACATATACCACAAATCAGTATTTAAATGGTTTAACTTTGATATTTTTTTCCCTGACTTCACTGGATTATGAAGTGGAAGTGACACAGTTTAGTTTTCTACTCCCATAATCTCAACCTTCCTCTTCATTATGTGCTTGTGTATCTTCTACACAAGACAAAATTTCAATATTTCCTTGGCAGGATATCTTAAAAAATCTCAACTTCTCAAGTAACTTTTCAAATTATTTTTCAAACTTACAAAATTCAAGGATAAAAATTAATATAAATTATGAACCCACAAATACCAAGTTAATTTTAAATATTGTAAAGTAGAATGACAATTACATACTTACACTTTACTTAACTTTTCAAGTACGATGCGTTTTCTAATCTGGTTCTGAGAACTTGAATCTATCAGTGGAAAGGTGAGATCATGCTAAAATCACGTTTTTAAACAAAACAAAGCAAAGTCATAAATTTACATTCTTCTTTGATAAGAACTATAAACATTAAAGCACAAAAATTCATACCTGAGGTATGGCAGAATAAAAACTAGACTTGAGAATTATTAGAAGATTTAAATTTGAGCATTGGCTCAGTCATTGGGCTGATGTGAACTGAGTCATATGCCTGCTTTTGAGAATTTTTTCTAACCTGTATCAAGGGATACTAATAACTTCTTTATTAAACGAGAAAATGTATACAAAAGAACTCTGGGAACTACTAAATGTTATACAAATGTTGGAGATCAAAGCTTTTAAAATTAGCAAATACAAAAAAATAAAATTAGCAAATACTATATATACGCACACACACACACACACACACACATATCCCATATACACGTACATATATTATGGGGAATTCCACTTCTAGAAATGGCAGACAAAATAATTCTAACCATTCCTCCTGCTGAGAACTGAAAAAAAAAGCTGGGAAAATACCCACATTTGATTGAAAACATCAAGGACCAACAAAGCAGTCAAGAATTAACACCAGAGATTCTAGAGAAGGTAATTCCAAAGAGGGCAGTGACTAATTCCAGAAGAAGCAATTCAGATACTGAGAACCTGAGCATTGTTTTTCTAATAAGCATTAAAGCTTGGGGAAATGCCAAGAAGGAAGAGGTACTAGCAACCCTTCCCTCCAAGCTCAACTTAGAAGGACCAAACTCTAGCACTAAGAATGAATAGGAAACTGGCTCTTTCAGGGACTGAAGTACAGCTTCAAATCATCTTAATCCCTCACTGAATGAAGTGATTTAGAACTGCTACAAATCATGTGCCTAAAGCAAAGAGAAATCTGTTTTAGAGGAAGATGACATCAGTTTGGTCTCAAGTTATCTGTGATTTTTAACATACAATGTTTGCCATAAATAATAAGAAAATAAGACAATATAGTCAAAATCTCAAACATTATCCCAAAGAAAACAGCCCCCAGGGAATCCAGAAAATGATGTTATCAACTTTATTTAAAATACCTACGTTGAGGGGCACCTGGGTGGCTCAGTCATTAAGCATCTGCCTTCGGTTCAGGTCAGTGAAAAACTTCAAATGAGTACGGACTATAAATCATCTTACAGGATTTAAAATATAGAGAGAATAAAAACAGACAACAAGAACACCTAAGCCCAGAGAGGGTAAACAGAATTACAGTTTCTAAGGTACTATCTAGAAAGCAAAAAATTAACTTATATTGGACTTTTATAATAATTCAGTCAATTCAGATTTTAATCTTTAGAGTAACCACTTCTGATTAGTAAAATAAAGTATAAAAAGCAAGCTAATAGAGGGTAAACCATGAAATAGTACTATTTAATTCAACAAAATCAGGAAAGGAGAGAAAGAGGAACATAGAACAGATGAGACAAGCAGAAAGCAATGAGTGAGATGGCACAAACCCAAATAATCAATTATGACACTGAATGTAAACAAATTTCTCCACATAAAAACAATTACCAGCCTAAGTAAAAAAAGGCAGTCCTGAAAATACTAATAAAAGAATGCTAATGCTAGCAAAACAGACTGTAAGAAAAAAAAAAAAAACTTACCAATGTAGAGAAAGGTCACTCATAATACAGAGGTTCAATTTACTAGGAAGACATAACAATCTTTTTTTTTAATACCATATAACATGGTCTCAAAATATTAAAAGTAAAATTTACTAAACCAAAAGTAGAAATGATCCATAATTACGATGAAAGATTTTTTTTTTTTAAAGATTTTATTTATTTATTTATTTGACAGACAGAGATCACAAGTAGGCAGAGAGGCAGGCAGAGAGAGAGAGGAAGGGAAGCAGGCTCCCTGCTGAGCAGAGAGCCCATGCGGGGCTTGAGCCCAGGACCCTGGGATCATGACCTGAGCTGAAGGCAGAGGCTTTAACCCACTGAGCCACCCAGGCGCCCCAATGGTGAAAGATTTTTGACCTACCTCTCCCACTTCTCTTAGTAACTAACAGAATGAGCAACACCCCTCCGCACCTTCCCCCAATCAATAGTGTTTCTCAAACTTTAATATGCACACATTTCTCCAAAGGAAAATAATGAAATCTGACCCATACAGCTCATCATAAAAATCAATTCTAGGATGAAAGGAAAAACAATCTAGAAGATGAAGTAACCTGGGCTAAGCAAAGGTTTCTAAAGAAGTCACTAAAGGGAACAATGAATAAGTTGGACTCAAGTTATCAATAATGAGAGTGAAAAGGCAAATCTCAGAGTAGAGATGTTATTTGCAAAACACATTAACTAAAAATGGGTTTGAATCTTGAATAAAGAATTTCTTCAAAATCGGTAAGAAAAAATACTTAGATATTCCAACAGATAAATGGGGAAAAGACCTGAAAAGACACAAGACATTCCAAATGGTCAAAAAGCAAATAAAACCTTGCTCAACTCATTAATCATTAGAGAAATGTATTATAATAAAAAAACAGTACCACTGAAATGTGAGAATTAACAATGTCAAGTACTGATCAAGAATGTGGATCATGGGGTGCCTGGCTCAGTGGGTTAAGCCTCTGCCTTCGGCTCAGGTCATGATCCCAGAGTTCTGCTCAGCAGGGAGCCTGCTTCCTCCTCTCTCTGCCTGCCTCTCTGCCTACTTGTGATCTCTGTCTGTCAAATAAATAAATAAAATCTTTAAAAAAAAAAAAAAAAAGAATGTGGATCATGGAAATTCTCATACAGCTGTAGTAGACTAAAAACTGGCATCATCCAGTATAGCTGCATATACACATACACTATGACCCTAAAGTTCAAGTCCTAGATACACACCCAACAGAAATACACATACCTTAGAAGAGAGACATAAATTATAAAGTTCATAACACTACAGTCCTAAACTGGAAAAGCCTAAATGCTCATTAACATGAATAAATTGTGGCCTATTTCTATGAGATACTTGCAGCAATAAAAGAATGAACTATAGCCACATGGAACAACACAAAAAATGACTCATGAACTAACATTGCATGAAATAAACAGGAAACCAAAGAACATATACTATGTGAATTTACTACAGTTCAAAACTGGCAAAGTGAATCCATGTTATTATAATAGTTAATCATTTTGGAAAGAGGTAATAATTAGGAGAAGACATAGTGGGGCTTTTGTTTTACTCAAATTTCTTGGCCTGAGTAATGATTATAAGGCTGTGTTACTTTGTGATAATTAATAAACGGCACACTTACTATTTGCATTATACTTCAATGAAAAAGTTTTAAAATATTATGCAACAGAGGAATAGTCAATTTTCTTTCTTAAGTAATTTTTTCTGTTTAAGGCTTATAGCACAAAAATGATAAAATAAATGATACATTAATGTAGCTTTATGCAGCTGAATGACAGAGATAAAGGGTTTCTCCAAGCTTACTATAAAACTTATAAATATTGTATAATGATACAATTGAAGTGATTTAAAATAATAGTACTGGGCTAGGGAGCATTCTGTAGAAGTAGAAAATTTCTAAATTTTTACTGTACTTCTACTCTCTTTCTAAATCTCCAAATGTGTTCTTAAATTTAGAGCCACATTTACTCAGAAATCTTTAATAGCAAAAGTTGTCAGAAAAACAAGGTTACTGCCCACTCCTCTTCAAGCCAAATAACTTCATTTCTTAAGCTATACATGAACATAAAAATGGGTAAGAGAAATACTGAGAGAATCCCTCCCCCTTAATCTCAGCAACATACATTTAATCCCTACAGATAATTATTATTTACTGAGTACTAATTGTATATGAGGCACTGTGATAAATGCTTTACATACATTACTTTTAAATACTTAACAACTGAAAAAGGAAAGCTATTTATATATAGTCCCATTTACAGATGAACACTCAAATTTAAGAGACAAATTTTTCATATAGCTAGTAAATGAGAGAGCAGATATGAAAATCTAGGTCTGATGTGTTCCTTCCATTTTCTCTTATGTCTGTTATTTCCCAATACGTCTCCTTTCCTATATTATTTTCATTGATATTGTTGTGAATGGGCATGCTGGCCAAATACTATACAGATAAATATTTTACCATTCAACTAGTAAATCTACTCCACTATGTACAGACCCATTGGAAATGAAATACAAAGATACATGCTCCATGTAGAGATTTGAAAGAATATAAGAATACAAAGAATATCTGTTGGTGGGGGGGGGGGGGGAAGCCTCCCTAGAGAGTTTACAAAGAACTAGGTTTTAAAGAAAGCTTTATCGGGGGCGCCTGGGTGGCTCAGTGGGTTGAGCCACTGCTTTCGGCTCAGGTCATGATGCCAGGGTCCTTGGATCGAGCCCCGCGTCGGGCTCTCTGCTCAGCAGGGAGCCTGCTTCCACCTCTCTCTCTGTCTGCCTCTCTGCCTACCTGTGATCTCTGCCTGTCAAATAAATAAATAAATAAAATCTTTAAAGAAAGCTTTATCCCACAATTCTAGGCTACTCCTATATTAGAGAAAAATACTACACATTTATGAAATTTCCTAGGTGCAAATGTCAACTTATTTGGAAAATTGTAATGCCAATACTGGAGATGACATTTAAAAAAATAAAAAGTTTATATTTATTTATGAGAGGGAGAGAAAGAGCACACAAGTGGTGGGGGTAGGGAGGCAGAAGCAGAGAGAGAATCTCAAGCAGATTCTCCACCAAGCAGGGAGCTGGATGTGGGACTTGATCCCAAGACCTTGAAATCACAACCTGAGCCAAGGGCATACACTTAAGGGACTGAGCCACCCAGGTGCCTCTGGAGATGGCACTTTAAACAAAAAAACTGATAAACTAAACAAACCTGAAAATTTAACAATTATTTCTTTAATGTTACTGTTTCAAGATTTGTTATGGTGAGTGTCCCATATGCTAGCAGCACAGAAAACTTAAATCATCGTTAAGACATACCTCTTCAGAGTCTTGTGATTTGGTGGTTTCTTCACTCAAAACATATCGTCCTCTATAAAACTCCCTTATTCTCAGATTTAATGTTTCAGTTTCTTTCTTCAAGTTCTCATAACTTGGCAGTGGTTTAATGGCTGTTTCTGAGGCCCTAAAAGGTAAAGACTCATCCAAGCTGTTCTGAGATTCCTGCAAGGCAGGAGAATGTTTATCTGAGTCAGAGCATATGTCATCTTCATCAAATTCTTCTTCTTTAGCCAGAGGGGATGAAGAGAGTTTCAGACACAAAGAAGCATAATTTTGGCCATACAAAAACCTCAAAGTTTCTTCTGTCTTCCATTCAGTCAAAGTCTCTTTCAGGACTTTAAGTAAGTTTGTCTTTGCAACTTCGGGACACACCTGCACCGGCCTAGAGGGTGACCTAGAAACTTGGTTTGATTTGGCAAATTTTCTCTTAAAATGCTCAGCACTTTTCTTACTTATGCCCACTAGAGTTATTTTTGAACTACTGTATTTATTTTCACAATTTTCTGTAGCTTCTAATTTTTCTTGCAAAGGACTATTTGAAGAAATCTGAGTACTTACTTGCTGTAAAGGAAGTTCACAAGCAGCAGCTTTCCCATGACTATCTAATCTGCAATTTCCTAGCTGCTCAGTGACAGCTATTACTGTCTCTTCTTTGTCTTCACATTTGGAGTTAGCTTTCTGACCAGCTTTCTTTTTCATTATGCTTTTTTTGGGCAGCTGTGGACTTATACCTGTTGCATTTGGTCTGTTTCCTGGTAGAATGGTGGAAACAAAGTCTTGCTCATTATCACTGCTACTATCACTATGAGAGCTAGAAGCACTACATTCATAATGCATCTCAGAATGGCCAGGATTGTCAATATCTGATGTTTTAATGGTCTTAGTGCATAACTGTACTTCCTTTCCAGAATGGCCACTGTAGAAGGAAAAAAAAAAAAAAAACATTAACTATAATGGAAAAGCAAAATGTGCCACAGCATTTATATTTTGTAACTTTTAAGGTAAAAATTTGTATTCCCTAGGCAAAGCCTTATTTATAGGCATATATATGTATACACATACATATATACACATTTCCAAAGACTACTATAAATCTATTATTTCTCTATACCTTATTTGATATAATTCCATCATCTTCTTTCCATCTTTTCCCCCATTACTTAAAAAGTGTTAAGAGTGCAGCAAAAAGAAAAAAGCTTTGATAATTCCATCCTAATGAATTATGTTGATTTTTGCCTATTATATTTCTATAAATATTTAATATATCCTTTTTTAAGATTTTATTCATTTATTTGACAGAGATCACAAGTAGGCAGAGAGACAGGCAGGGGGCGGGGGGAAGCAGGCTCCCTGTTGAGCAGAGATCCCAATGTGGGACTCAATCCCAGGACCCTGGGATCATGACCTGAGCTGAAGGCAGAGGCTTTAACCCACTGAGCCACCCAGGCGCCCCTCATATATCCTTTTGAAAAAAAGGTTTTCTTTTAAAAACTTCACTCTCGCTTTGTCAAAAAAATGTATTACAGAAACTCTGCTTAGATTTTGAAAGATAACAGGCTAAAAAGACATATTTAAACATTTTCCAATTTTGGTTGATAGTTATACAATTTCATAGATAGAACAAAAAACACTAGAAAATCATAGCAGAAAATAAAGTCAGCAAATTAACATTTACTGATGAAAGATATATTTGAAAACTCAGAGTTACAACAGAAGGCTAACAATAAAAAATAGTTTTCCCTTTGATTATGTTCCTTCAATTTTCAAATAGGCTTTAAAAAGATTAAGAATTGTGAAAGAACGAAGGAAAAGAGAAGCTGTATCTATACAAACTTGAGATATGCAATGATAGATAAGCAGGTACTTTCAAGGAAATGCACATATCAAAACTTTAAAAGATTAGGATAAGGATTCTGGGTCAAGGGGGGGGGCACTGGGTGGTAAAAGAATATGGGAACTTTCTACTTTTCAGGCAATTTTTCTATAAACCTAAAATTGCTCCCTAAAGATGCTACTAATTTTTTTAAATGATTAAAGAATAAGATGAAATAAAATAATGCAATAGTAATAAAAAAAAAGAAGTGTGCCAGGTAAAAGTATAAAAAAAAAGAAAAAGAAAAACAGAGTTGAAAATAAGGTTGTGGATGGGAATAAAGAAAAAAATGACCAGTCTATTCAGTATTAGATATCACTTTTTTAGTTAGAAGCTAGCCTATATATAGCCATGGGATTATCTCTTGCATCTGAAGTATAATTTCAAAAAAATTAGAACACTTTGACTTTCAGGTTTTATACTTTCTTTTAGAAATTTAAGGTAATTATATTTTTCTATATTATTTTAAAGCCATAATTTAAAATATTTATCAATAACTATCTCTCACATGTGCTCAATTCCATATGCTAAGGTAGCAACTAATAACCAGGAAAATTTATCCTGATAAAAGTTTAAAAAAAAAAATGTCTTTTAAGACATGGTTATAGTTGGGCAAACACCACCACAAAGAGAGTTTAGAAAATATCAAAACTTGGAATTTCTATTAATGCTTTAGAGACTCTTCCAAATAACAAATGATATATTAAGTTTCAAAATCCTATAAAACAAGGTTATAAAAACCTTTCAACAAATGTAATTGGTATAATCTACTTGACAAAGAAGCACAGTATCTCAGATGGAAGCTCTGTTTGTGTCATATTTCAACAGGTTCAATTAGACTGCCTTGGTAGGAACAGCTGTACAATAAATCATACAGATCAAACATAGCATCTTATTATCACAAAAGAAAAAGCTGTACAAGGCAAATATTTCTTTGTGTAGGCTAAATGGGCACTTACATAATGTATCAACACAGGAAGTCTAAGAGCTCATATCACCTGGTTTACTCTTAATGTTTCTATTAACAAGAATACATAGAAGGTAAGCAATACTGATTCAACCATACCTTTGTCCTTCCTGTAGCAGCTGAAAATCAGGATGCCTGTGACAAAACACAGCAATAGAAAATTGAAAGTAACTGATATGTCAAACATTTGAGTGTTTGTTATAACTACATTGGATAGAAAATATACCTAAAAGGAAATAGTTCATTTTAAGTTTTTTTAAGAAAAATTTGAAGGACGAAATATTATGGAACTCATCTGTAAGAAATCTGGATTAATCTCTTTCTTTTCCAAAATTTATTCATATCTTAGTAGTAAGTTCAATTTCCATGAGCCCAGTAAAATTTTCCCTGAATAACCTGACTAAAGTAACTCACTTCCTTCTGTAAATTCCAGAGTCAGTATTATCCACTCAGTTAATACCTACTAATCAGGTATTCCTCTATGACTTAACACTAGAATTCTTATCTACATGTCTTAATTTTCATATGCTTTAGTGTGGTTTCTTTCTTTTTTTTTTTTTTTAAAGATTTATTTATTTATTTGATAGAGAGAGACCAAGCAGGCAGAGAGGCAAGCAGAGAGAGAGAGAGAGCAGGAAGCAAGCTCCCTGCCAAGCAGAGAGCCCGATGCGGAACTCGATCCCAGGACCCTGAGATCATGACCTGAGCCGAAGGCAGAGGCTTAACCCACTTTAGTGTGGTGCCCTTTAGTGTGGTTTCTTAACTAAACTACAAGCTCCTTGAGGGCAGAGATTATGTACTATAATACTCTTCTATTTCCTCTTTATAGTCAATTTTTATTCTCATTTCTGAGAAAGCAGTTGTATTACGGTACAGATGTGAACCATGTATATAATGTGATTTACTTTAATTCTAGGAACAATTTTGCTATGCAATACCAGAAATCATATTTGGCTGGATATCATGGATATTTAAAAAGGGGAAGAAAAAGTTCTTAGAAAGCCAACATAAAAAGGCACAAATAAAACAGTAAATCTAAGAAGACAGGAAAACTCTGTAAAACAATTCTGAAGTGACTCAGAAAAAGTGCCTTCTAAAAATTACAAAACAGATTAAATAAAAGTAAATACACAAAGAAGAAAAAAAAAAAGGAGTGATATTCCATGTTCATCGACAGAAAGACTCAATATTGTCAGTTCTTCTCAACTTGATCTACAGATACAGTGCAATCCCAATCAAAATCCCAGCAAGTTATTTTGGGGGGTCTCACCAAATTGACTCTAAAGATATAGGGAGGCAAAAGACCCTAAATAGCTAACAGTATTGAAGGGGAAGAGCAAAGTTGGAAGACTGACATTACCTGGCTTCAAGACATACTTAAAGTTATAGTAATCTAGATAGTGTGGTAGTGGAGGACTACCAAAGAAAAAGACTAATAGATCACTGGAACAGAACAGACAACCCAGAAAGAAACCCACATGATTACAGTCAATTATCTTTGACAAAGAAGTGAAAGCAATTCAAAGAAGACCATCTTTTCAACAAATGGTATTAGAAAAAGTGGGCATATACAAAAAAGTGAATCAAGACAAAGACCAGACATCCTTCTGACACAAAAACTAACTCAAAACAAATCACAAACCTAAATATAAAACACAAAACTATAAAACTTCTACAAGATAACCCGAGAATATGTAGATGACTTTTTACATAGGACACCAAAAACACAATCCATGAAAGAAAAAATTGATAAGCCAGGTTTCATTTAATCAAAAATTTCTGCTTTGTGAAAGATATTGTTGAGAAAAAAAAGAAAACCATAGATTAGGAGAAAATATTTGCAAAAGACTATTATCCAAAATATGAAATAACTGTTAAAACTCAAGAATAAGAAAACAACTCAATAAAAATGAGTCAAAAGATTTTAACAGCTCACCAAAGAAGATACAAGGATGGCAAATAAGCATATGAAAAAATGCCGTACATCATACAGCATCACCAAAATACAAATTAAAACAATAATGAGATACCACTACACATTTATTAGAATAGCTAAAATCCAGAACACTGACAACATCACATGGTGGTGAGCACTCGGAGCAGGAGAATTCTCATTCATTGACAGTGGGAATGCAAAATGGTACAGTCATTGTGAAATACAGTTTGGTGATTTCTTTCAAAACTAAACATAATCTAACCATACAATCTAGAACTCTTGCTCCTCAGTATTTATCCAAAGGAGGTAAAAACTTATGTCCACACAAAAGCCTGCACATGGATGTTTACTGCAGCTCTATCCATATCTGCCAAAACGCAGAAGCAACCAAGATGTTCTTCAGTAGGTAAATGGTTAAATAAACTGTAGTAAATTTAGAGAAGAGAATACTATTAAGCACTAATAAGAAATGAGCCATCATTAAGCTAGGAAAAGACATGGAAGAACTTAAATCCATATTAATAAGTGAAATAAGCCAGCCTGAAAAGGCTACATACTATGTAATTCCAACTATATCACATTCTGTGAAAGATAAAATTTTGGAGATAGTAAAAAGATCAGGGGTTATGAGGGGGGTGGGAGATGAATAAGTGGAGCACACAGGATTTCTAGGACTATAAAACTACTCTGTATGATACTGTAATGCTGGATACAAGTTGTTATATATTTGCCCAGCCACAGAATATACAAAGCTTTGGGTGAACCCTAATGTAAACCATGGGCTTTGGGTGACAATGATATGTCACTATAGGCTCATTATTGGAAACAAATGTACAATTTTGGTGGGGGATGCTGGTAATGGGGGAGGTATATGTACCCCATGAATGGGATAGGGGGTATATGTACTTTCCTCTCCATTTTGCTATGAAGCTACAATTGCTCTAAAGAATAAAGACTATTAATAGAAAAAAAAGTAAATGTAAGAAACTAGGTGCACATGAAAGAGAAGATAAGGCATTGAATATTAATCCCATTTAAAGGACAAAATAGGGTTGCAATTTTAAAAAGTCAAATTAAATGGACAGATGGAACCAGAGGTCATTTGAACCCTGAAAGGCTGCCAATCAAAAAATGTCAGAGTTGCAAGTATTTTTCGATATAATTAAACCTAACAACATCAACCATATAATATTATCTAGATAATCCAGTCTTCTTTGGTCAGCCTTAAGCACCAGAGGCACTAAAGGGAATGGGCTCTCTCACCAATCTTCTCCTTATGTTATGGGAGGCACTACTAGATCAAGGCACTCTTTCCTATTAAATTCCTTCTCAGTACATCCCATCAGAAGGCATAAGGGATGAAATCAGTATTTGCCATCCCTGCTCTAGAGAATTCTCCTGCAGTTCAGGAATTCCCCAAGACCAACAATGAAAAATTTAGAAGGAAGGGCAAAACAACGTAATGGGCAGTGAGCTGCCTGAGTAAAAATGTAATCTATTTTTGTTTCTTCCTTAGTCCCTTAGCCAGTTGAGGCTAACCTTTCCCAATCATCCAAATTATCCTGTTTACCCTACTTCTTCCCACTCACTAAAACTCTAGTCATAGAAGTTATCTCAGTGTGGTCTTCCTCAAAGCAAAGGACACTACTTGGATGGTGACTAGCCTTGACTGCTCCAGGCATTATTTATAACTCCCATTAAGAGCATTTTTGGCCAAAATAATATGCCAACTTTCACAACAGAGAGTTTTATTGCCTGTTGACTACACCCTCCCACTTCCACTTGTAGTTCTCTCATTTTTCCTATCCCACATCCCCACCCAAGTCTTCTGGGCTAAAATTGTCAAGGTTCAGTACCTTGCAGCTGTCTGGCATTTGGTCCTACACTGGGATCTGAGTATCACTACAGGGAAGAAAGTATGTGTAGCCAGTGATTCTCAACTGGAATTCTTATACTCAATAGCTAACCTGCAAAAGCAGAGTATATTCCATCACTCCTTCAAATATAAAATTCTGAACTAATATATGTATAAATTATGCTGGGCATACTACGTAATATAAAGAATAGGGATGCCTGGGTGGCTCAGTGGGTTAAAGCCTCTGCCTTCCGCTCAGGTCATGATCCCAGGGTCCTGGGATTGAGTCCCGCATTGGGCTCTTTGCTCAGCAGGGAGCGTGCTTCCTCCTCTCTCTCTGCCTGCCTCTCTGCCTACTTGTGATCTCTGTCAAATAAATAAATAAATAAAATCTTAAAAAAAAATTTTATAAAAGAATAGATTCCTCTTCTTAAGGATGTTACAATTAAGTAGGAGGAAAATGGCTGTTCTAAGAGCTTTACAAAGTTAATCCTCATAAGAATGAGTAGTTACTACTACTATCCTCACATTACAGATAAAAGATTTGAGTACTAAAAGAATCAGCAATTAGTGCAAAATCACACAGCGGTAATAGTAAAGCCATGAATCAAACCAAGACAGCAGGGTTCTTAACTACATTTTGCATCATATAATTCAAGAGACTATGTGACAAGTATGATGAAATACACATGAGCTGCTATAAGAAATTAAAGAAGAAATAAAAATTTCTTGTTGAGCAAATGAAAAGCCTTGGATTCAGTTGGGTCTATAAAGATTTGATACAGTTTGTATTATAAAAGCTAATCTATGGATCTGATGTTTTACTCCATAAACCTTTTTTTTTTCTTTCCTTTTAGGGTGTTCTCATACTTAAATCTAACTTTACAAAATGCAAACCCTTCCTTCGATCATTTAGCCCCCCTCCATTTTTCATTTTAAGCTTTCTTTAAGGTCTGCACTGGTTTTCAATCCCACATCTCCTATTCAGTCATCGACCTTCTGCCTCCTGGAATCTGTATGCATTACTATACTGATAAGGCTCTTGCTAAGACCACCAATACCACAGAAATGCTAAATCTAATGGATATTTTTCAGTATCTCTCCCACCACCCTTTTTAAAGTAGAAGAAAAATAATCAGTATGAAAGGAGAGTTTGAAAGAGGAATAAAACAGGAATAAATCGTGAAGCAAGCCTCGGTGAGAAAAGAATCAGTAACAGAGAAAGTACTGTATTAGCAATGAGGCAGAGAAATGAGAGAGCGTAAGAAGATAATAGTGCTGAAGGAGATTCTGCCTAATGCACTCAATCCTTTCAGTTAAGCAGTAGGTCAAATTATCTACTGTGAGTTGGGGATTGGGTTCAAAGTTTAAGAAGAGAAGTTCTGAATGTATCGGATAGCCAATAAGAAACAAACAAAACAACCATGGGAGCATACAAGTGAGACTACATAGAATAAACTGGAATTGGGCCAGAGGAATGAAGAGACAGCAGGCATTGGTACCAGACAGATCTGGGTTTAACTTCCAAATCTGTATATATGAGCCAAGTATTCCTGAGTGAGTCATGACATCTCTGTGAGCCTCAGTTCCATCACCCATGAAATGGGTAACAATATTTCCCAGGGATCTTCTAAAGACTGAATTAAATGAGACAGCTTATCTAAAGCGCTGAAGTGCCAAAGCAGACAGCTTATTTAAGCATGTGAGAACTTTATCCAATAAAGCACAGAAAAAAGAACGAGTGAAGCTTGGGAAAGCAGGCATGGTAGAAGGTTAAGGGAAAAAGAATCTGGGATTGTTTGAAAGGACAATACTGTAACTGCTGACCGCAGTGCCCAAGAAAGCTAATTTAATGAAGGTCTGGCCAACCTGGAACAGAGCTAAGGTAGAGACAGGAGGTCAAAATGAGGTCACAAAGCACACTCAAGAGTGATAGCTGTAGATGAGATAGAGGCTGTGGTGAGAAACGGGAAGCTCTTATTTCAAGATCTTGGAGGCAGAATAGCCCATATAAGAATAGGTCTAATGGCTGAATGAAGGGGTAATAAAAATGTAACCATTCTAAATCATGAATATAATTCAAGATAGTTTTATGAGAAATATCCAGCTATACAATGACATCTTTTGAGGAAAAACACTAAGAATTAAAAGAAAATCTCTAAAGGCAAAGGGAAAATGAGAATATACTAAGTGCCTACCATAAGGTAGATGGGGTTCTTTGTGGTATGATACACATTACAAAAAATTTGCCATTTAAACCATTTAGTTACAGTTCAGTGGCATTAAGTACATACATACTATTGTACAACTATCACCACCATCCATCCCCAGGGCTTTTTCATTTTCCCATATTTTCTGCTAACTGATTTTTACATTACTTCATTAATCCCCACAGAACTTATGACTTTATTTATAAAAATGAGGAATCTGAAGCTTTGAGAGGTTAACTAATTAACTAGTAAATCTAGGATTCGAATTTGGGTTTTTCAAAGTCCAAGCTCTTTCTACAACATGCTACCCCTAATTGAACTCAGAAAAAAGACTCAAAGTTGTAAGGGTACACCTTTGCTTAACCTCTCTCATAGGAACTCAATATACTTCACAAGCTACTATTTTCCTCTCCTTTGTTTCATTTTTTAGGACTTCAGGTAAAGGGAACTATATGGAACATAGTTTCTAGATACTCGATGAGTAGCCTTAATCATCTCCCTGATTCCCAGTCTATAAAATGGAGAATGATACATGACACTAAAGTAAATTAGACTTGAGTTTAATGAGGTATTAAAAGAAAGGTTCAGCGTAAAACTTCAATTTGTTTTGCTACAGAGCTTTAGAAAGAATGAAGGCACCATGTTGCTTTCTTCTTTATCCCTAGATGAATGAAATTCAAAAGCTTTTTCTTAAAAGTGTCATCTCTCTTTTTACTCTGTGTACCTTTCATTCCCTTCCAAAGTTCATCCAGAGATAATTCTTAATCTAACTCACATAAGCTGAACTTAATCAGGTCATGATCCCAGCGTCCTGGGATCGAGTCCCACATCGGGCTCCTTGCTCCTCATGGAGCCTGCTTCTCCCTCTGCCTCTGCCTTCCACTCTGTCTGCCTGTGCTCGCTCTCACTCTCTCTCTCTCTGACAATAAATAAATAAATAAAATATTAAAAAAAAAAAAAAAAAATTTCAAAAAAAAAAAAAAAAGAAACAAAAATAATCTTGTTAAAGAGTACGTTCAAACTGGTTCTTCATAAATACTTTGTATTATTTTCACTGAAGTATAAATTAGGTGATTAACTGTAACTAGCAAAAAGAAATCTAAAATTAGAAATTACTTGTGCCAAAAAACCTGTGAATGTATGCATATAGATGTATATGTTCATGCCAGTCAGAATATGTTTATTAAACATGAACCAACAGAAGTAGCAGGCTACAATTGCCCTCTGTGGTGGAAATTTTCCAAATATAATCTGAGACATGTTAAAACCTCTTTCAGAAAGTTTTTATTCTGTATACCAAGCAACAGAAGTGGCTGTTCAGGAAGAGGTTATAGAAGTAGTTCTGCAGAGGTTTTTGGCTTCCGCACCTCTGAGATTATACTGTTTATTGCCAAGAAGCATGTGTGAAAATCCCCTACTCTGGGCCACATGATGGCGCTTTTAGCTCTGTCAGCATTAACCATTCACCCTAATTTTATCTTTTAAACCATAATTTGATTCTCAATGTCTGTCCTTTCTTCTTAGTTTTAACTTCTGATTTTTTAGGTTACAAAGAAACTTCTTAAACCTGTCAGAGCCTACAGTCAAACAAAACAGGATTTCTAAGTGTAACTATATGACTAAATGAGCATGCTGTCTCAGAGGAACACAAGTGTATGTGGTCTGTTTCTGGCCACCAAGTGGGTGAAAAATTTCTAACTCACAACATGAGAAGTATCATACTGCATCATGACCCAGCCCATCTAGGTCAATGTTCTGTCTCTGACACGGCATCAGGAGACATTTTGTGTGAAGCACTGCTGTTCTCCATGACATTAAAGCTATACTCCAGATATTTTTTTCATACCTTAATAATAAAAATGAGAAAGTAGAAAATCTCTAAGGCCCCTTCTGACTCCAAAGCCTCAATAGAAATATGAAGCTAAAATTCATGAATTTGTCTAAATCTTTCTTAAATCTTTCTATATATATCTACCAATGAGGTAGTGAGCTTTCTATAATATAAAATATCTTAGAGATGTTAAGAGACACTAAAGATTTCAGTATTTGGTATCTGCTAAGGAAATTTATATTAGCTTTCACAGCAATATAAGCAGTATATAAGCAATATAAGCAATATAACTATACTGAGTTAAATTCAAAATTCTATTTCCAAATAGTGTGCAAGATCGCAGTGTCCCTGAAGATATCAACTTCAAAATTTGTTCTGGACACTCTATAAAATACTCCTGTTTTTCTTCATAATTGAAAATTTTGATCCAATACTTTAACAACCTTCATCTTTACAGACTGAGGAGTTGAAATTATTTAAGTCAGTAAGTTTTATTCTAAATTCTTAAATGAAACAGATTTCCCTAAAGATAGTATAACTTTCCCTAGTCTTATGCTGATAGTTCTAATTTTCATCACTTTTATAAGTAAGATATTTCCTATCTGGCAAACTTTCACTACAGCAGCAGTGACTGACTCAGAACTGGAAAAGGTTAGAATTAAAGGGAACTAAGAGATTAAATGCTACTTTCTACTTTGCAAATGAGGAAACTGAGGCTTAGTGTTGATAACAGACTTTCTAACAGTATCACAACTAAAAACCTAAACTAGATATAACAAAATAGTACTCTTAAAACTGTGGATCAGTGGGGGCGCTTGGGTGGCTCAGTGGGTTAAAGCCTCTGCCTTTGGCTTGGGTCATAGTCCTGGGAAAGAGGCCCGCATCGGGCGCTCTGCTCAAGTGGGGAGCCTGCTTCCCTTCCTCTCTCTCTGCCTGCCTCTCTGCCTGCTTGTGATCTCTGTCTGTCAAATAAATAAATAAAATCTTTAAACAAACAAACAAACAAACAAACAAAAACCCACTGTGGATCAAAATCAACCAATTAAGTAGGTTACCACCAGCATTTTAAAAAAGCAACGGAGTAGAAAATATCAAAGGCTTTTTGTGTTGTAAGGATAAATGTCATTTCATAAAACTTTGTTTCAGTTATATGTATGCATTGGATCATATTGTAAAATATACTCACGGTAAAAAATTTTGGAAGTCATTGCAATATTCAATTCTTTGGATTTAAAAATTTGCTCTTAATTTTTAAAAATCTAAAATTTATTATTATTTAATAATTATTATTAATAAAATAATAAATATAATTACATTGTGATTTAATTATGATGGTGATGTAATTTATGATAACAGTTTCAGCTAATAAAAATAAAAATAAATGCTGCCATTTAAAAGGAACAATTTTTTTCCCTTTAAAGAAGAAAGGATCTGAATATTATACCCCATACAGTTTATGAACAGACTTTCTTAAAAAATCACGTTTCCATAGAGCTTAGATGTGCAACAGCTAGAAAGGCTTTTGAAAAGAACACTGAATTCTAGAATTCTTATCATCAGAACACTGAAAAATATCAAACATTCTCTGAAGACACAGTGACCTCTAGTGGATTCATGAAATAAACTGACATACTGCTTGCCCATAAAAATTTCTAAATTATGCATGCAGATATAAAAGCTACTAATATGGCTATGTACTGACAAGTATCATACATAAATAAGGGCTACAGTTACACTATGTACATTGTGACAACTGTCTATTTATAGATTACTCACAGGTTACTTCCAGTCAGTGTATTCCTAGCATTGTTCAGACCCTATCATTAGTTTAAGAAATAAATATGTTTAATCTTTCTGAGCTCGTTTGATAAAGATGTTGGGTTAAACTGTCTCTAAGGGCCTTTCAGCTCTTTTTTTTTTTTTTTAAGATTTTTATTTATTTAACAGAGAGAGAGCACAAGTAGGCAGAGAGGCAGGCAGAGAGAGAGGGGGGAAGCAGGCTCCCTGCTGAGCAGAGAGGCTGGGTCCCAGGACCCTGCCCCAGGACCATGACCTCAGCTGAAGGCAGAGCCTTAACCCACTGAACCACCCAGGCGCCCCCTTTTCAGCTCTTTAATTATGATTTTTTCTTCCCCAATTCATCTTGTACATCAATGTCAGATCAAATTTGTTCAAAAGCATTTGAAGGTTCCCCAGTACTTGTCCCCATTAGAATAAACACAATTTTTTTCACTTGTGTACTTGTTACGCCATCCCATTAACATTTCCATTTAAATTCACAGATATGAGGTGCCTCCTTAGTGTAGTAGGCAGTGCATCAGTCTCATAAATTCACAGATTTGGTTTCATAAGTGTGTGTGCGCTCGTACAGGTGTGGGTAGATTGTCATATACTAAGCACGTACTACACACACTGAATATAAACTAAGTTGATTTGTTTAGATTAAGGAAACCAAGGCCATTTTCATCTTTCTTTTTTAGTGAGGTAGGGAAGGGGATATAAAGTAGAATTTCAAGAACCACAAATATAAAGTGACAGAGTTTCATATTCTGGGAAAAGGTGGGCATTTTGAACACAGAATAAGATTTTAGGAAAAAAGAGGGAAGAACTGTTTTAAATTAGCTGAAGGAAGTACCAATAATTATATCTGAAGAATATAAAGATGACAGAAAGGCTGGTTTGGTAAATGATTTTAAAGCTGATATGAGGATGGGCTAAATTTAACAAGTAGAAAAGATATCACTGGAAACAACATTAAGGATAACTTAAGGACACGTTGGTTTTAATAGCTGAGGAACAGAATACGTAGCTGTCATAAGACTAAGGAGGCGATGAGCAGCTCTGCTGAAAGAAATGTTAAGAAAGAAAAAAAAGTAGGCGCCTGGGTGGCTCAGTTGGTTCATCGACTGCTTTTGGCTCAGGTCATGATCCTGGAGTCCTGGGATCAAGTCCTGCATTGGGCTCCCTGCTTGGCAGGGAGTCTGCTTCTCCCTCTGACCCTCCCCTTCTCATGCTCTCTCTCTCAAATAAATAAATAAAATCTTAAAAAGAAAAAAAAGTGATAGTAAATAATGTGCTCTTAGGTTCCCAGTCACCTTGGATGATGCCATAATCCTTTACCCTCCAAATAAAAAAAGTCAGGCTGGTGGAGAAATAGTGAACAATTTAGTCTTCATTGTGTGTAATTCACTTAACAAAGGCTATATGGTGGTATATTTTACAAAATCTCTTTTTTTTTTCAGAGAGAGAGAGTGAACAAGGTGGGGGCGGGGGAAAGGGAGAGAACCTTAAGTAGACTCCATGCTGAGTGCAGAGCCCAACACAGCTCGGCTCAGTGCTCAATCTCACAACCCTAAGATAAGAACTAAGTCGAAATCAAGAGTCAGATGCTTAACCAACTAAGCCACCCAGGTATCCCTTGACGTATTCTAAACCACACAGCAGGATCTGCAGGCAAAGGTGTCAGCCAACAAAGAGACTGTCCCTTAGCACAAATGATTCTAGTTCAAACTACAGTGGTTTCATATTACCTTGTGCATCAGATAAGACTTTAATAAGCTTTTTTAAAGGCAAAGATCTTTAATTAACTTGGGTCTCATTACATTTATATCATTAAGCTTATATAGCATTGATATTCTTTTACCACATGCCTTGTGTTGCAATATTCTCTATGAAAACATATATTATTTGGGACATTATTTCATTTAAGCCTTTTGAAATTGGATAATACGGTTCAATTATGCAACAATTTTTGTTACCTTTTCTCTATTATGGCATTTGCCCCCCAATAATAAATTTTCTCTCAAATTCAGCAACTAAAATATTGTAAATGTTTAAGCATTTCCCAAGAGGCAAAACTCTAGTTATGTTCATATACGTTTTTGCTTAAAATTATATTGGATTTTTTTTTTAAGATTTTATTTATTTATTTGACAGACCGAGATCACAAGTAAGCAGAGAAGCAGAGAGAGAGAGGAGGAAGCAGGCTCCCTGCTGAGCAGAGAGCCCGATGTGGGGCTCGATCCCAGGACCCTGGGATCATGACCTGAGCCGAAGGCAGAGGCTTTAACCCACTGAGCCACCCAGGGGCCCCTATATTGGACTTCTTTAAATTTATAAAATATTGTACTTATTTTTAATAAAGACTGAGTAAATTAGTAACTTTAGTACACAGTTTTGTTTTTTTTTTAGTATATACAGTTTTCTAACAACAAAGTCAGTTCAGTTGGATCCTGAGATCTAGTTAGTACCTACTGGAAAACTTTAACATTCTTGCTCTAGGATTATTATATTAATAGGATTAATAGAAATAACTGGCATAGCAGAAAGCAAAGTTCAGGTTTTGGGATTAAAGCTAAAACAGCTAAGAAACAATATCTATATTAATTTTCTGATTTTAAGTGTAAAATCCTTAATAACTATGCTTAAAATATAACCATTTCCCCACAATTAAAATGTGTGCAATGGTAACATTCTATAGAAAACTAGGACTACTCTCTACATATTTCAAAAAGTAATATATCAACAAACGTATATATAATGATTTAAATTACCTTTCCTCTTCTCGAACCCATACTGGAGTTTTTGGAATTTGTGCTTCAAAAAACTTAGATGCTTTATAACAAAAATTGCTGCAAAAACACTGAAAGGAACATTTTTAAATTAGCAAATTATTTTTTCTAATAGTACAACACAAGTTATGTACAGAAATCATAAATACATAGTTCAAAGAAAATAATGAAAATCGATGAATCCACCAGCCAAGGTAAGAAATAATGTATAGTATTTTTGAAGCTCTGCATATATCTATCCCAGATAGTGTCACTTTCCATATTCCCTAGAAGTAACCGCTATCATGAATTCTGTGTTCCTCATTCCCTTGCTTCCCTTTAGTTTTGCTATCTGTATACATATACCTACAAAAGATACCATTCAGTTTTGCCTAATGCTAAACTTTGTCTAAATATAACTATACTGCTATGTTTTCTGGGTTTTTTGTTCCACGTTATATTTTTCAGATTCATGTAGATGTAGCTTATATATTTGTATTCGGTATTACAATCCATTGTTTAAGTATATCACCTTTATTGTTTAAGAATGTTGAGTTGTTTCTAACTTTTCAGCTATCACTACATTGAGCTTATAAACTTTTTTCAAGAATTTTTAAAATTAAAAAAACTGGTAAAATACACAAAATTTACCATCTTAACCATTTTTAAGTGTTATAGTTCAGTGGCACTAAATACCTTCTCACTATAGTACAACCATCACTATCATCCATCTCTAGAACACGTTTCATCTTGCAAAATGAAACTCTGTACCATTAAACAACATCTCCCCATTTCTGCTTCTTCAAACTATCACCATTCTACTTCTGTAACTATAAATTCGACACTCTATCTCATATAAGTCGAATCATTTAATATTTGTCCTTTTGTGCAGGCTTATTTCACTTAGCATAATGTCTCAAAGTACATTCATTTTGTAGCATATGTCAGAATTTCCTTCCTTTAAAAGGATGAATAGGGGGACGCCTGGGTGGCTCAGTTGGTTGGACGACTGCCTTCGGCTCAGGTCATGATCCCGGAGTCCCAGGATCGAGTCCCGCATCGGGCTCCCAGCTCCATGGGGAGTCTGCTTCTCCCTCTGACCTTCTCCTTGCTCATGCTCTCTCTCACTGTCTCTCTCTCAAATAAATAAATAAATAAAATCTTAAAAAAAAAAAAAAAAGGATGAATAGGGACGCCTGGGTGGCTCAGTTGGTTAAGCTGCTGCCTTTGGCTCAGGTCATGATCCCAGGGTCCTGGGATCGAGTCCCGCATCAGGCTCCTTGTCTAGCAGGGAGCCTGCTTTCTCTCTCTGCCTCTGCTGCGACTCTGCCTGCTTGTGCTCTCTCTCTGACAATAAGTAAATAAAAAATCTTAAAAAAAATAAAAGGATGAATAATATTCCATTCTAATTATGTGGCATATTTTGTTAAACCAACTAGGAACGTTGATATACATACACAGTTGTACAAACGGGCAAGAAATTCCTTAAAATATATACCAAAGAATAGAAAGGCTTGGCCATAAAAAATGTGGGAACTTCACATTACTAGATAATACTTCTCAAATAGGATGCAATTTTATTTAACCAGTAGTATAAAGAGTGTCTGATATTGTCAGATTTTTACAATATATTTTGCTAATTTGGGGGCTGTGAGAATGTATATCAATGTGTTTTTATTTATTTCCCAGATTACTGATAAGGCTGAACATCTTTTCATATATTCATTATCAAGCTCCTTCTATAAATTTTCTAGGGGTACCTGGGTTGCTCAGTCAATTAAGCATCTGATACTCGATTTGGGCTCAGGTCATGGTCTCAGGATTGTGAGATGGAGCCCCATGTCATGACTTCATGCTCAGCATGAGATTCTTTCTCCCTCTTCTATTGCCTGCCCGCCCCCCCACCCTGACTTGTTCACTCTCTTTCAAAAAAAAAAAATTCTCCAACGTTTTCCGTCTTTCTCTGGCTATGAATCGGTGGTCAGTTATATGTGGGAATTATACCTCCTCCTGATTTATAGCTTATTTTTTCACCCTTTGTTGGAAACTTCTGATAAGCAAATGTTTTTAATTTTTTTTTTTTAAGATTTTATTTATTTGACAAAGAGAGACGCAGTGAGAGAGAGATCACAAGCAGGGGGAGTGGGAGAGGGAGGACAGGCTTCCCGTTCAGCAGGGAGCCTGATACGGGCGGGCCTCAATCCCAGGACCTCGGGATTATGACCTGAGCCAATGGCAGATGCTTAACAATTGAGACACCCAGGCACCCCACAGGTGTTTTTAATTTTAATGTAGAAAAACTTACCAATTTTTCCTCTATGGTCTGTAATTGTCTACCTTATTTAAGAAATTCTCTCTCCAAGTTTACAAAAATACCTTCCTATATATATTCTCTTTGAAAAGCATATCTTTTAAATTTAAATCTTACTGAAACAGGGATTAATCAGTTTTTCCATTTGGATAACTATTTGTGCCAGTACTATTTACTGAAAAATCCATACTTTCTCCACTGATCTACAATATTTCTGTTGTCACACATAGTGTCCACCCATGTGGTGAATTTGCATCTGGCTCTCTATTCTGTTCCATGATATACTTGCCTGAATTTGTGCTGTTGTGCACTTCTAGTTTTTATTTTATTTAAATTTTATTTTATTTTTAGAGAATGACAGTAAGAGAATATGAACAGGAAGGGAGGGTGCAGAGAGGGAGAGAAGAAAGGGAGAGAATCCCAAGCCAACTCCATGCTTAGTGTGGGAGCCAGATGTAGGACTTAATCCTACTACCTTAGGATCATGACTTGAGCTGAAATCGAGAGTCGGATGCTTAACTGACTGAGCCACCCAGGTCCCTTTTTAATTTTTAAATGTTCAAGTATTAACTAAAGTACAAGCAATTTTTACTAACACATTGAATGAAATATTTTCAAATAAACTTTTAACGTGGCTACTTCCTAAAAGGCAAACTTTTCAAACAATTCTTTTTAGAATTCCATTTAGTATATTAAAAAATAACTGCCACATTGAGAATAGCCTTTAAACTTACCTTTCTTTCAGTAATATCATAGACTTTATTGGTTTTGGTAGAAATTTTATACTTCTGTTTTGGTACCTAAAGAAAAAAAAAAAAGAAAGTATAGCTTAAGAAGAATTCAAGTAATAAATATAAACTTTATGTTACTAGATTACTAGATTAAATCATCTACATATCATATCTTTGGCTAACTCATGTCATTAATTCATGGCCTCAGTTTCATTTCTTGTCTTATCTACAAAATATTTGTTAAATATAAAAAATTTAAGCTTCTATTTAAAAAAATTCATTACTTACAACTCCTAGTTTCTTCTGACATAACGGATAACCACAGAGTTTAATAATAGAACGTTCATCCACGACATCGCTGTAGTGAGCTGGTGTGATGAACCTCCCCTATAACGAAATGAGAGGGGCAATGCCCCACTAGATTATTGGACAAGTTCATTTATCAGCTCTCTAAGCCTCACTGATTTCATCTGAAAACACAGGGATAATAGATCTATCTCACAAGTATGATGTTAGAATCAGAGAAGAAAAGAAAAGAAATACACTTAGAAAAGCATTTAACACACAGTAAGCACTCAAAAATGTTAGCTATTTAAAAAAACAACAACAACCTGAAAAGACTTCTATCAATAGACTATACATCTTTGTAGATATACAGCTCATGAAATAATTCTGAGGCAGGAGAAAGAAGTGGCGTGCTATAGTGATTGCTATTCCAAAGAAAACCACTAAAAAGTTTATTTAAAAAATGTATTATTTAAAAAATAAACCATGTAGAATAAAATAAAATTTATGTGTTTTTAAAGAACTATCTTAAAAAACAAAGTATATGAAAGGTGTCATTGTGACTCCTGACAAGTTTTTGTACAAAATCTTCCAGCTTCTGGAAAACTGTACAGGAAACTGATGAGGTGGTTATATGCAGACACCAAACATTTCCCCTTGATATATCTTCATGTTCAAATCTCAATTCATAATTATTTCATAACTGTGAAATCATTTTTGAACAAGTTTTTGTTTTCCCAGAGGCTAAAATATTTTTTACTAAGAATAATAGAAGATATTTCTTTCAAATGAAGCATTTCTGGTTTGTCTTTGTCTTTAGTGTCATCATGCATGCAGATCCTGATGTAGTTACCTATATTGATTTAAATATTATCCTATTCGTGGGGGAATGGGTGAGCCTGGTGATGGGTTTTAAGGAGGGCACAGATTGCATGGAGCACTGGGTGTTAATATGCAAACAATAAATCATGGAATACTACATCAAAAACTAATGATGAACTGTATGGTGACTAACATAACATCATACAAAAAAATCCTATTTATATTCCTCTTGTTTAGGAAAATCTCTGAGCTACACTGATAATTATTTTTGCAATGGGAGCTCTGAGTTTTAATTTACCTTTTCTTTTTTCTCTTAAAGATTATGAGGATATAACAAATTTTCATTCAAAATTTTATTGCAATAGAGCTATTAAAAGAAAAAAAAACTTTTAATGCAGATTTAATTCTCATTATGTGTTAAATAAAAAATGATCTATATTCCAGGTTTTTAAAATATCAACACTAACAGAACTACATTAACAAATAATAACTTTCTGAAATTGAGGAAGACATAAAGAAATGGAAAAGCATTCCATGCTCATGGATTGGAAAAACAAATACTGTGAAAATGAGGTGGTTATATGCAGACACCAAACATTTCACATAGACATGTGAAAATGTCTATGCTTCCCAAAGCAATCTACATATTTAATGCAATCCCTATCAAAATCCCATCCATTTTTTTCAAAGAAATGGAACAAATAATCCTAAAATTTATATGGAACCAGAAAAGACCTCGAATAGCCAAAGGAATATTGAAAAAGAAAGCCAAAGTTGGTGGCATCACAATTCCGGAATTCAAACTCTATTACAAAGCTGTCATCATCAAGATAGTATGGTACTGGCACAAAAACAGACACATAAATCAATGAAACAGAATAGAGAGCCCAGAAATAGACCCTCAACTCTATGGTCAACTAATCTACGACAAAGCAGGAAAGAACGTCCAGTGGAAAAAAGACAGCCTCTTCAATAAATGGCGCTGGGAAAATTGGACAGCCACATGCAGAAAAATGAAATTGGACCATTTCCTCACCCCACACACAAAAATAGACTCAAAATGGAAGAAGGACCTCAATGTGAGAAAGGAATCTATCAAAATCCTTGAGGAGAAAACAGGCAGCAACCTCTTCAACCTCAGCTGCAGCAACTTCTTCCTAGGAACATCGCCAAAGGCAAGGGAAGCAAGGGCAAAAATGAACTATTGGGACTTCATCAAGATCAAAAGCTTTTGCACAGCAAAGGAAACAGTTAACAAAACCAAAAGAAAACTGATAGAATGGGAGAAGATATTTGCAAACGACATATCAGATAAAGGGCTAATATCCAAAAACAGCACGGAGGTTCCTCAAAAAGTTGAAAATAGAGCTACCCTATGATCCAGCAATCGCACTACTGGGTATTTAAGATACAAATGGTGTGTTCCAAAGGGGCACACGCACCAGAATGTTTATAGCAGCAATGTCCACAATAGCCAAACTATGGAAAGAACCTAGATGTCCATCAACAGATGAATGGATAAAGAAGATGTGGTATATATACACAATGGAATACTATGCAGCCATCAAAAGAAATGAAATCTTGCCATTTGCGATGACATGGATGGAACTAAAGGGTATTATGCTTAGCGAAATAAGTCAATCAGAGAAAGACAACTATCATATGATCTCCCTGATATGAGGAAGTGGAAATGCAACATGAGCGTTGGGGGGGTAAGAAAAGAATAAATGAAACAAGATGGATCAAGAGGGAGACAAACCATACGAGACCCTTACTGTCACAAAACAAACTGAGGGTGACCAGGGGAGGGTGGTAGGGAGAGGGTGGTGGGGTTATGGACATTGGGGAGGGTATGTACTATGGTGAGTGCTGTGAAGTGTATAAACTTGGCGATTCACAGACCTGTACCCCTAGGGCTAATATATTTATAAAAAAATTAAGAAATTTTAAAAAAATAACAACTTTCTGTTACTAAAATAGGACAACACAGAGTATGGGAAATAACATTAGGATAATTAGTGCAAAGTGCTGAAAATCAAGTGAGATTAGCTGACCTATTTAAAGAACTACTATTAAGGGGTAAAATATGTATGTTATTTTTCATTAGTGTATTTTAAAGTTATTATACAACAAGGAATGCATAATAGGTGATTATTTTAAAATTCATGAATTATACAGCATGCTACCTGCATCTAGTGACTGAGAACAGATTCAAAGATTTTTATAAGTGTCAGACTGCATAGATTTAAAGATCTAATACTACAAATGTCATAATTTCTCAAATTAACACATACGCATTCCCTTAGGAATTCTTCTGTAATATCCTCTTCTAAAAGCTGCTCAACGATATGTAGAGCTTTTCTCTCAAATTCAATTTTCTTTCTCACAGCTGCTTCTAGTTCTGCTCTCCTAAAATTAAAAAACAAAAAATTATTTAAAATTTAAACGTTTGGGGCACCTGGATGGCTCAGATGGTTAAGCATCTATGTTTGGCTCAGGTCAGGATCTCCTCCTGGGATTGAGCATCCGGCTCCCAGCTCAGGGGGGAATCTGCTTCTCCCTCTGCCTCTTCCCTTGCTTATGCATGCACTTGCTCTCTTTCTCTCTCTCTCTCAAATGAATGAATAAAATATTAAAAAATAATAAAATTTAAAAGTTATTCTACTGTTTTATCATAGTCAATTTTCTTAGAACATATCACAAACATAATGTGCTATTTTGCTATTTAAATTTGTATTGTTACTTTTGATCCAAAGCTTTTCAAAGTATTAACACATATTAGTCTGCCACAATAATAGGATTATTTGATATCCAAGACTTACAGCACAAGGAAGAAAATGAGGTGAAATCTTTTTGCCAGTTAGTGTTTATACTCCTCAGTCACTCCTGTGTGTACCTAAAGACGGACTTTTCCTTTGAAATCCTTAGAAATCAGAAAGATTAGAGAGGAAAAAGACTTCAGCTGTTCTTACAAGTAAAAATGTATTTGTGTCAAGTCTCAAAAGTTAATGATAGCCCAACTGACTAGATAGAGTCCTATTTGCAGAGAAGTGTTTACTTACTTTTGTTATTAAGTCTTATTAAAAAATGATATTGACACAACAATGTAGTTTAGGAAAACAATCTTCCTATAAGGGCTGGTCCTTGCCCTGGTACCAACAGGACCGTCAGCCTTTGCTGGCCCCCACACATCATGGAACATAAAAGCAGAGGCTACCTGATCAGACAATGGCTCTAGGAGAATGGTTCTCAATCTTAGCTACACATTAGGATCATCTAAGGAGAAAAGATATTATGCCTAGGTCCTAGTACAGGCTAACTCAAGCAAAATATCTGAGGATGGGATCTAGTTACTGGTGTTTTCTTAAAAGTGCTCCAGATAATCCTAATGTGCAAAAGGGTTGAGAGTTCTTGCCATAGGACCAAACATACTTACCATCTTGGTAACTTATTTGTCCTATACTGCACTGGTTTCTACTTTCCTACCAGAACTACCTCAGCCAGTCTCTTGGGCTTCAACTTGGCTCTATATCTGGATCTATATTCATTTTTTTCTCCCTACTTTCATTGACTCTCAAGACTTTAGACTCTAATTTCTTGCCTAGAAAAATAATACTCTACAAAAACAATATAATATGTATTAATAATATTCTACAAAAAAGAAGGATGACACTGGATTGCCAACTCTTTCTTTTGCCAAGTAGGGACATTAAAACAAGAAGAAATTTGCAACTAACAACTGTTCTCCTACAATTTCATAAAGACCATTCTTACATCGAAGAAGTATAAAAGACATGAATACAGATGAAAAAGCAGTTCTTTATTTTAAATGTATTTGGCTTTATGAAAAACATTATTTTATTTTTCTCATATTGCTGCCCACCAATAAAAGCTATGCCAGGTACTAGGATCAGTCTACAACTTGCAATAAGGAAATGCTGACTCAAAGTATTAACTACATCAACCTGAAGTAAGAGTCACACTCACTCTTAACTGATGCCTAGAGCTGCTTTCCATGAACAGCCCTATCTCGCTTTTGCCCTCTATCCTAAATGATGACAGGTAGTATGGTATACAGAAGTGGTTCTCAATTTTTTTGGTCTCAGTATTTCTTCACACTTAAAATTATAACTTCTGCTTATGTGGCTTATCTGTATTGATATTTGTAATACTTGGATTAAAAATGAGAAAAATTTAGCGGCGCCTGCATGGCTTAGTGGGTTAAAGCCTCTGCCTTCGGCTCCGATCATGATCCAGGGTCCTGGGATCGAGCCCCACATCAGGCTCTCTGCTGAGCAGAGAGCCTGTTTCCCCCTCTCTCTCTGCCTGCCTCTCTGCCTACTTGTGATCTCTGTCAAATCAATAAATAAAATCTTTTTTTAAAAAATGAGAAAAATTTGGGGCGCCTGGGTGGCTCAGTGGGTTAAAGCCTCTGCCTTCGGCTCGGGGTCATGGTCCCAGGGTCCTGGGATCAAGCCCCGCATCGGGCACTCTGCTTGGCGGGGGCCTGCTTCCTCCTCTCTCTCTCTGCCTCTGCCTACTTGCCTACTTGTGATCTCTGTCTGTCAAATAAATAATAAAAAAAAAAATCTTAAAAAAAAATGAGAAAAATTTAAAGCACTTATTAATGCATTGTAAAATAGTAACAATAAACCCATTGCATGTTAATAACATTTTTAAATAAAAAACTTGGTGAAAACAGTTGAATTATTTTATATTTTGGCAAAGTTCCTTAATTTCTGGCTTAATAGTATTTGGTTGGATTGAATGTAGAAGTATTCTTCAGTTGGCATAGATTTATAAAGGATCACTCCCTTCAACAACTTTTTGGTTACCTACCCCCATGGATCTTTAATTGTTTCATCATGCTGGATAATCTATTCACAATATATCTCAGTGTATTTATACTTCCCACACTGTACTGCTCAGAATAAAATAAGAACTCCTTGGGTTTGTGGTCAGATCACTATTGAGGAACATTGCAAATTACCATCATTATCAATATTAACTTTACTCTTGCAGTGTACCATAAAACCAAGTCAGTATAATCATGATGCTCCACAGGGAAATACTCTCTAAAACAGATCGCAAGGGGCGCTTGGATGGTACAGTCGGTTAAGTATCTGACTCTTGGTTTCCACTCAGTTCATGATGTCAGTGTCATGGGATTGAGCCCCTCCTCAGACTCCTCACTCAGGTGGTATCAGCTTGCGATTCTCTCTCCCTCTCCTTCTGCACCTTCCACTCATGTGCATTCTCTCTTTCTGATAAATAAATCTTCAAAAAAAAACCCCAAAAACCCCACCAGATCTCAAATACATCCGATTTCTCCATTCCTAGATGACCATCATTCCTAACATCTTAAATTTTTAAACTAGGTGCCTGGGTGGCTCAGTGGGTTAAGCCTCTGCCTTCTGTTCAGGTCATGATCTCAGGGTCCTGGGATGGAGCTCCACATACGGTTCTTTGCTCAGCAGGGAGCCTGCTTCCCCTCTCTCTCTCTCTGCCTGCCTCTCTGCCTACTTGTGATCTCTGTGTCAAGTAAATATATAAAATCTTTAAAAATTTTTTTTAACTTAAATTCCATCACTCTCTTAAAGTTTTTCTATTTGCACTTAGAAAATCTAAATTTATCACCACAGCCCACCAGATACTACATGAATAGAATCCTGTCTAAGTTTTTCCTATGCTCCTTTCTTCCCTTGCTCAAAATGCCATACACTACCCCAGTATCCTTCCTTTCTTTGAACTTATTGAGCTTTTTCTTCTCTCAGGGTCTTTATACCCACTGCCATCTCTGGCTGGAGGTTTCTCCTCAGGCCTCTCTGGTTAATGCCTACTTACCTTCAGGTCTCAGCTTATTACTTCCTTGGAGAAGTCTTTCCCTGATAATCCCCAGCTAATTTGAACTCCTCTTAGTTCCACCTGATAACATCATAGTCTTTTCCTTTACAGCACTTATAATAGTATGTAACTATGTATTCAATTGTGATAATTTAATTGGTATTTCTCTGTTCCACTAGAAAGGAACTGTGTTTATTCTGCTCAAAACCATATCCTCAGGGCCTAACATAGGTCTGGCATATCTCACATTTGGTAAATAATTTTTGAAAGAATGAGCAAATGAAAGCCAATATCTGCCTGATAAAGGAGAAATCACAGAGGTGCCTGGGGGTCTCAGGGTGTGAGATCAAGACCTGAATCGGGCTCTGTGCTCATTGGAAAGTCTGCTTGAGATTCTCTTTCTTTCTCCTTCTGTCCCTCCCCAACCCCTCAACACTTGCACTCACCCTCTCTCTAAAATAAATACATCTTTTTTTTGTTAAAGGATAAACCACAGACATATGTATTTTAAACATTTTCAGAGACTACTCCTATTCTAAAAACTTTTTTGTTACGGGAGATAAATCTAGCCTTTTTAGGAAAGGCCAAAAAACAGAATAGGACTTTTTGCTGAAAATATGGACACAATGTAAACAAACAACAGTAAGAGCTTCTTGGGGTCTCTGGCACATAAAGTAATGAGAGGCAAGCATACCTAAGAAGTGAAAAAGGAGTACTGGTTAATTCAAGAATGTTTACTTTCTACAGATACTCCTTCCTTCACCAGCAATCTAATAGGGTCTTGATTTAGTTTTCTTAAAACCTGAGTGGAGAGATACAATGAGTCTGTATGAGAATTTATAATGCTTCTCAGATCTTCCCCTTCTCTTCCATAATAATTTTTTCTAAGGTATAACCCATTGTTTTCAAATATGAGACAAGCAGATATATATGTTAATGCAGTTTTCCAAGTAGTTCTCATACCTTTTAGAAGCATCTTCTTGTTTTAAGGCATTTGTCTGTTTAGCACCTGCAATAATAATAAAATAGTAGGTCAAGTCTACACAAACTAGTTTATAGGACAGATTCCTACTCAAACTGCCACCGTTTTTTCTTTTCCCCACACATTACTTTCCAATCCTACGTGTAAAACAAATGAAATGGGCAGGAAATTCAGTTTGCTTGTGTTATTTCCGAATTTCTCTTGGTTAAAATATATCTCTTTGGGGGTTGTATTTTCTCACGTACCACATCTGCACAGTTATGTCCTCCTGAAAATCTGAGATACGGATACTTTTAGAGGCAACCTGTCTCTGTCCCCCGAATGTCGCTCACAGGGAAAGCCCGAGGCTGGGAGTGACACCTCAGAGGAACCGGGGACCAAAGCAGCAGTACATCTCCAAGGTGAGCTGTCCTGGTCACTTGCCTACTCTGGCAAGCCAGCTCTAGACTCCTGCACCTCGACTCCCTTTCCCTCAGAGACAGCCCATTCCGGGGAAAATCTTGGAACACTACTGTAAAGAGGTGGGGCTTTGGCCGGAGGTCTTTTCCAGAAGACCCAGGACGGTGATGGGGCGTTCTCGGCCTTCTCCGCTCTAGGGACCTCCGCTACTGGAGCGGTCTTTCCGGTGTGCCCCGCCTTAGTGTGGAACCCTGTAGGGCTCAGTTCTCAGGGTGCAAACGTGGGAAGAGGCCCATTTTCCTACCTGCGGCGTTTCGGGAGGCGCGGGGCCCCCGGGCCTTGAGGTGGGCAGAACGGTGCCCCGCGGAGTCTGCCATGGGAAGCGTCGTCAGAGGGTTAGGCCAGCGCCAGCTTCTCCCTTTGAGGCTCCACCTCCCCTCGCGTAGCGCGGGGCGGGGCCGGCGGGGCGGGGCGGGGCCCGGAGAGAGGCCTGCGCGGCCGGAGGAGCTGGAGGAGGGCGCAGAGAACAGCGAGAGGTCGGTCGGGTAAGTGTTCGTCCCTGGGAGTCCAGGAGGTTCGGGATAACAACCAGCTGTGAGCCGCGGAGGACCTGGCGCCACGGCCTGCAAAGCCCCGCGAGGTCATGGGGCCCGAATGCCTAGGCGAGCAGGAATCGCGAGAAATGGCTTCCCTTGGATGCACTCCGCACGCGCGCTGGAGTTTTAGCCGCCCTGGAGCGCGCGGCCGTGAGGACCCGGCTGACCCGTACCCACGCTGCGGGCCTGGGGCTGGGCTTTCCCGCTGGGGCTGCGGGAACGGAACGGTGCTCCCCTGAGGGCTGCTGGTTCCTTCGTCTCAGTGCGATACAGGGATTACACCAACTGGATTATTTGGGAGACTGCATCTCTTACAGCAAAATGTCCGGGTCACACTTGGGGCGGTAGGCATCTGATCTGAACTTTGACCCACTCTGGATGTATTTTATTGGTTCCAATTTTTGTGAAGTGGGACACTGAAAACAATTTTTTTATTCCCTAATGACTAGAATTGACTTCAGGAACTATTTTCGGAAATTTTTTCAAAAAAGAAGTACTTTGCCTTTTTAAAGCCGTTTACTTAGTCCATATTTGCGCTCCTGTGGGGCGTGTACCATAGAGGATTTTTTTTTTCAAGGGTCTTACAACACTGTTCTCCTAGAAAACTTCAAAGATGCAAATTTTTTACTTCTTAGGCTAAGATGCTTTCTGTAAAAATATTTCAGCATTAAACCTTCACATTTTTTTCTTACTGTATTTAATAGTAATTCATCAGAATGAAACATAACTTATTAATACTTTAGTATCACTGATAGTTAACTTTTATATTTCAGCATCAAAACTAGGAAAAATAACGAGGGATGGCTGTAGAAGAGCTTCAATCCATAATAATGAGATGTGTAAGTAATTTTTTTTTCTTTTCATAAAGTTAAATACCAGATTATTTTTAGTTATAATTGGGGACACTCAAATTGCTTATCTTCTTTAATCCTTGCTTTGTTTGACCTGTGAATAAATAGCAGGAGGGCTGGAAGGCAGATTGGATTATTTCTCCAAGTGACCTACTTGTCTAACCTTTTAAATTTTTAATATTAATCCTTATTGTAGGATTTTTTGGCAGACTGGATTTCAAGATCATTCATTAAAGTACTTTTTAGGCTTATCCTAATTTTTACACATATGCTTATGTGCAACTTAACTAGAATTCAAATAGATTTCCTTTTTTTTCCAGAGAGAATAAAGTTAAGTAGTTGTTAAATTTTTACTCACCAAAACATGTTTGTCTTCATTCTGTTTCTGTCAGCAAATCCTAGAAGAACAAGACTTTAAAGAAGAAGATTTTGGCCTATTTCAGTTAGCAGGCCAAAGATGCATAGATGAAGGACATATAGAGCAGCTATTAGAAATTATTCAAAATGAAAAGAATAAGGTAAGTACAATGTTTATGAGTACTTCTTAGTCTTTACTAGGAGATAACAGCTACATGATACTATTATTTGTCCACTTATTTATTCACCAAACTTTTAAGGATTAAATTTCTACAGTAAGAAAGTAGAAAACAAAAAAGGAATTAGGGCTATCCACATACTTGAAGGTACTTATAGTCTGGTGGAAGAGATAAGTATGTAAACAACTAGCAATAAGAAGGCAGAATAAATGATAGTTAAACTGTAAGTAAAATGCTTTAAAAGAGTAGGGATTATGGCTGGTTTAGGGATCAAAAGTGGCATTGGGATTATTAATTTACATTTAGTACTATAAGTATCAGGAAACCTAGATACTCATTTTTGGTGATCAGCACATTCTCTTCTTTCAGCCAAATGAATATGGAAAACCAAATAAGTAGGATAATATTTGGGGGGGGGGGGTGCCTGGGTGGCTTGATCAATCAAGCGTCTGCCATCTGCTCAGGTCTTGATCCTGGGGTCCTGGGATTGAGTCCTGCTTGGGGCTCCTTGCTCAGCAGGGAATTTGCATCTTCCTCTCTCTCTCTCAAGTAAATACATAAAATCTTAAGTAAAAGGAAAAGGTAATATTTGGGTGCGTAGAATCAGAATAGGAGGAGACCTAGATGGCCTTGCTGATATCATACAGCTATGATTATTTAATATTTTCTTTAACTCCTTGATGTCTCCCAATTGTGCTCTCAAAGGATAACCTTTGAGAGTACCTTACTTATAGCTAATAAGAATAAATTTAATAATGGCCAATATTTGTTAAACATTTACCATGTGTTAGATGCTGTCCTAAATGCTTTACATCTGTTAACTCATTTAGCTTCCCAGAATCCCATAAGGTACGGTTAAATTCATTCTGTAGATAAGGAAACAGTCACTGAAAGATAAGTGACTAGTCCAGAAGTAACTCAATTTTTATGTAACATCTAGGGTTCAGATCTCTGCAGCCTGGTTTCAGAGCTCTTAACCACTCTCCAGTTGGCACTGTGTAGCACTTACAAGGAAGTTTTAGGGTGTTAAAAGGGACTAATTGATTGTGATGACTGGGTTTCTAGCCCCCAGGAAGATAATATATTATATCCTGAACAGAAAAAGGGTAACCTAAGAAGAGAGAATTTCTTGAAGGAGTGCAAGTAAATTTACTTTGGAAATATTTAAAGATGCAGCAGGCAGTTGAAAAGTAATGTTTGGAGGTCAGTCAAGGAACAGGAGATTAAAGTGCAGATTTGTGCATCATTATTAGAAATTAGGTGATTGAGGCACTTGGGTGGCTTAGTCACTTAAGCATCTGACTCCTGACCATGATCTCTGGGTTGTGGGACTGAGCCCTGTGTGCAGGCCTTTGTGCTCAGCTGGGAGTCTGCTGGAGATTCTCCCTCTCCCTCTGCTCTCCCCTCCCCCCCATTCCCTCACTCACTCTCTCTGCCTCTCTAAAAAAAATAAATCCTTTAAAAAAATTAGGTGATTGTGTTAAGTAGAATTTAAATAAGCACTTGAAACAAAAAAAAAAAAAAAAGAAAATTAGGTGATTGTGATATTTTTAAGCATAGTGAGTTTGTCTTGGCTTGAGAATCACTTTTGTAACGTGTGGTCTGCTAAATTCAGAGGTTCAAACACCGATAAGACAGTGTTTCAAACTGACGGCAGCTTCATTTTCTTGCCAGTCAGAATCGATGAAGATTTACTATTACTCTGCTTTGTGTAAATTAAAAAAAAAAAAAAAAGGCTGTATGAATAGTTTGTCCTATAGAACAGGGCTTCTCAACATTAGTACTCAAGATATTTTGTAGCAAAACTCCCCACTCCCCACCTCCCACAATTCCGTAATGACAATCAGAATTGTCTCCAGATTGCCAGATGTCCCTGGTTGACAGGGAACAAAATTGTCCCCATTGAAAACCACAGGTATAGTGGGAAACGCAGAGGCTTTGGAGCTGGGCAGGTTCTGGTTCTGCCACATTTTAGTTGATATTGAGGTATGTCAGTAATCTCTAAACTTTTGGCATTCTCATCTGTCATTTAGGGATAATCTTACTCTGTAGATAATATTAAGCTATACAAGGTGTAGTTTGTAGATAGTATTGATTCCCCTTCCTTAAAATTATTCACTATTTACATAAGGACTAGATACCTTGCCGCTGAAATATTCGTAAAATATTTTATCAAAATTACTTGTTTTTCATTTCAGATATGCAAAATCTTACTTAAATTGTTAATTTGAAGCTTATTCAAATCTTATTCAAATAGTTCTATAATCTTATTCAAATAGTTAATTATTCTCAGAGAATCACTTATAGGGTAGAAGTACACCAGTGGAAAGGGAAAGAAGTGCTTAGTTGGAAAAGTGGAGTCTAACAGGAGCTAGTTAAGTTTTAAAAAGCAAATATAGTCTTAATAGATAATTGTGGAATAAGAGTAGTTTGGCAAAAAATTAATAAGCTCATAATATAAGTTTCTGATTAAAGACCTAAATATTAGGGATGCTTGGGTGGCTCAGTTAGTTAATTATCTGCCTTCAGCTCAGGTTGTGATCCCAGGGTCCTGGGATCGAGTCCCACATCAGACTCCTTGCTGAAAAGGAAGTCTGCTTCTCCTTCTGCCTACCCCTCCACCTGCTAGTGTGCTCTCTCTTTCTGACAATAAATAAATAAAATCTAAAGACCTAAATATTAGAAGTCTAGCCACACACACAAAGTAGAAGAAAACAGAACAGAATATCGAATCTTTGGAGGAAGGATAGTTTATTATACTTTAAGATAATAGACATCATTTAACCTGCGAGTATGGAGCACCTATTTTGTAACAGGCCGTTGTCTAGATGCCAGGAATAGATAGAGCAGTAAACAAAAATCACTGTCCATATGGATCGTAAATTCTAATAAAGACAGGTAGCTACATGATAAATTATATAGTGTGTTAGAAAGTGATAAATACTATGAAGAAAAATAAAGCATAGTTGGGGGGATGTACCATGCTAGGTGAAATTGCAGAGATTTGACGGAAGGAGGGGTGTAAATAAACCATGGGGCTGTCTGGGAGAACAGTGTGCCAGGCAGAAATAACTAGCATAAAAAATATTTAAAGAGAACAGCTCAACTGTCTTTCTCATTGGATAAACAAGGGTGATTGTTTTGCTATTTATTTTTTAAAAATCAATTTAGGTCTTCATTTTATGCCATTTTTGTTAAGATTTTATTTACCTGAGAGAGAGCATGTGTGTAATCATATGAGTGGGGGAGGGGCGGGGGGAGGGGCAGAGGGACAAGCAGACTCCCCACTGAGCACAGAGCCTGACACAGGGCTCCATCTCACAAGGCTCCATCTCACTACCCGAGCCAAAATCCAGACCTGAGCTTCATGTTTTTAGCATTAATCATACTGAATAAGAAGAAATTTGTATATATACTTAAATGTAAATGAATGTTTATGCATCTCTAAAAGAGGAAATCCATTTAGACCTAATAGCCAGTAGGAAATGAACCAAAGAAAAATAAGTGTATTTTGCTATACAAAAAATAAGGACAACCAAAAAACCAAATTATTTGTTGTAAATACAAGAATGGAATATTAACATGTAGGGAGCTTATGCAGATTGGTAAAGACAGATGCTAAAATGTCCAGCTGATAAATGAGCAAAAATATAAACAGTATTTCCTCTTGTGAGCTGTATGTTCATGTCCCCTAACATATTCTGTTGCTAGTTCTCTAGAACATGTTAAGTCTTAAACCTTTACACATTGCTGTTTCAGAGCTTTAAACGTATTTCCCACCCATTTATGCCTGACAGATTGCCCTAACAAGCCTTAGCTTAGCCATTGCCTCTTCGGGGAAGCCTTTCCTGCCTTTCCTAGATGGAAGTGACAATTCTCCTGCTATACCTTATACTCTACCTTGATTATTTTATGGGTCTGGGGTTATTGTACCTAATTGTCATCTTCTTAGATGTGTGGTTTTTTTGTTTTTGTTTTTATGAGGGAACCTAGAATGTAAACTCAATCAGGATGGAGATCTTACCTTGCCTTATTCCAAGCACTAGACTATTTTAGGTACTTCACATATAGTAGTATATTCTTGATAAATACTGGAAAGTTGAAACAGAAAGGCCAGAAAAGTGGAGTATATTGTTGCTAGTTCCAAAAACAGTGGTTTTGATCATGAATGTGAATCACTAATTAAAAAGATAAACTTTTACTTTTGTGGTAAATATTCTGAAATATCTTTGAAAATAGAAGCAACTTATATGTAGGAGAGAAAATAAAGTGGCATCCCCTTCTTTTACATAAGTTACATAATCATAATGTATGTACAGATTTTCCAAGGAACTTTAAAAGGTTCATGAGCATTACATGGATTTCTTCATGAGTCAGGAAAGCAAAATTTTCCATGAAAATAAGTATTTGCTCACAAATTAACTCTCTTGTTGAAAATAGAGGAACTGTTTAAATTGTGAAAAAGACACTTACCTGATTTAAAATAAATGCCCCTTCACCTTTCCTCAGTGAGAGTATTAAAAACTATCTTAAAATGTTGATAGTTGTTAGCTAACCCTAAAAAGTCAGGGTGAAATGCCATAGGCTTCATTTGCCTCATCTTAGCTATTTCAGAGGAAATTCTAAGCTACTTCACGTTAAGAAAGCTCACTGTAAGAGTCCTATAGATGGCAGTATTTTCTTTACCTTGAAAATGTTTTCACAGGTCATTATCAAGAATATGGGCTGGAATCTTGTTGGTCCTGTTGTTCGATGTCTTTTGTGGAATAAGGACAATGAGAAGAGAAAATACTATTTTCTGATGCTTGATTTATTGGTAAAGGTAAGTTAACAAAATTACATTCTCTTTGTCACAATAGCCAGCAGTATTTTGTAATTCCCTTTAATGTTAAATGCTCATTTTGGGTGACAAAGCTTTTAGTTCATGAAAATATAGGAGAGAATTCTTTGGAGAAAAGACCCAATTTTATTGATTGGATGGGCAAGTCCATTTCCATTTTTCCAAATTTCTGGGTGTAAGAATTATCTAACTTCATCGCAGACACACTGATTCAGAATCTCCAAGAAGATACCTAAGAAGTTCTATTTTTAATAATAGCTTAATGTATAGATGTGGAATTCAGGGTTAAGAGAGGCAGTTAGTTTAAGGCCACGCTGTTCTATCAGGGATTTTTTGTGTGTGGTAGGTTCTTTTCTGTGTGGTATGTTCATTCTCTAAAAGAATATCAAAAACCTAGAATGCAAATGATCACAGGGGAAATAGGGAAGAGGAAGTAAATTCAGTTATAACCAGCAACCTAAGAGACTCTTGGTAAAAGGTTACTAGAGTTATATGTAAAAAATGATGGCTGGGGCACCTGGGTGGCTCAGTGGGTTAAAGCCTCTGCCTTTGGCTCAGGTCATGATCTCAGTGTCCTGGGATCGAGCCCCACATCGGGCTCTCTGCTCAGCGGGGAGCCTACTTCCTCCTCTTTCTCTCTGCCTGCCTCTCTGCCTACTTGTGATCTCTGTCTGCCAAATAAATAAATAAAATCTTTAAAAAAAAATGATGGTATAGGAGAATAAATTCTAAGGAAAAGAACATTTTAAGAAGCTACTTAGAGATCAATGCAAATAAAAATATATACTTGGAAAGAGAAAACTCCATCTAGATAGTAGTTATTAATTATGAGGACTTTTTAAAAAGGCAAGTGAGGTAATTCTGGCTAGGCAGAAGGCACTGCAAAGTTTTATCTGTTTAGAAAGTACAAAAGAGACTGTACTCACTTAAATACCCTTGCAGTGTGAGCTAGAAAGGTCCCATCTGCTAAGTTCTGGGAACCAAGGTAGGTTTCAGAGTAGACAGGCAAAGCTAGAAGAAACCTCAGTTCTGATAATCAAGTTCTTCTTTCTCCCTATTTTTCTAACTTTTCCTTTAGCCAGGAATTTAAGTCTCCAAAATATAGTTGTCTATTTTTTCTTTTTTAAGATTTATTTATTTATTTATTTGACAGAGAGAGATCACAAGTAGGCAGAGAGGCAGGCAGAGAGAGAGAGGAGGAAGCAGGCTCCCTGCTGAGCAGAGAGCCCGATGCGGGACTCGATCCCAGGACCCTGAGATCATGACCTGAGCCGAAGGCAGCGGCTTAACCCACTGAGCCACCCAGGCGCCCCTATAGTTGTCTATTTTTTAAAAGATCTTACTTAGTTGTTTGAAAGAGAGAGAGCATACAAGCAAGGGGTGGGGGCAGAGGCAGAGGGAGAAGCAGACTCTCTGTTAAGCAGGGAGCCCAAGGCTGGACTTGATCCCAGGACCCTGGGATCATGACCTGACATGAAAGCAGACTCATAACTGACTGAACCACCCAGGTGCCCTTGTCTTTTTTTTTTTTTTTTTAAGATTTTATTTATTTATCTGAGAGAGAATGAGGGAGAGGGAGAGAGAATCTAAAGCAGACTTTGCACTGAGCACAGAGCCCAACAAAGGGCTTGATCACACAGCCATGAGATCATGACCAGAGCTAAAACCAAGAGTTGAAGGCTCGCCCCAAATATAGTTGTCTATTGAGAGACTTAGGACTTACTGCTTTGTAGTTTTACAGTGATTTGACAGTCAGATTCTATGTTTTGTTAGTGTATTTTTTTTAACAATTGTGTGAGGTTTTTTACTGTTAAGCAAAAATAATTATATTTTCTCAGTATATGCTGCCTTTTAAAAATAGTAATCATGTGGCTTTAAATACAACTTGTATTAAACAGGTTCAATTGTGAATATTTTTATAGTTATGTAATCCAAAGGAATTATTGTTGGGTTTGCTTGAACTGATTGAAGAGCCCTCTGGAAAACAGATATCCCAAATTATTCTTCTTTTACTTCAGCCATTACAAACAGGTAATACGTATTTTGATATCTAAGGATTTCTTATTTTATCTGTGTTCAGTTCTTGGTATTACTCCAAAATGTCAGCATTATACCAAAGTAAAATATATGACTAATTACTGAGTACTTCGCTTAAACTAGCAGTAGCAGTACCAGTTTGAATCCTGCTGCCTATAGGAAGACAACAATACCTGGCACAGATACCTATGATATATTTTGTTGAATGTCATGCTGTTTTTCAGGCATTATGTTATAATTTGTAGCTTTCTGCCTAACCTTCCCATCTACAACATATATCTAGAATTTTCCCTGTAAACATATTTAAAGGACTGCCTCTGTGATGTCTACTTTACTCAGTCTGTTAGCATTGTGATAGGTCCTGTATCTTGGTTAAGAACAGTATTCAGGCATTCTTCTTCCTCTGCCTTGGGAAGTTGGGGCTGAGAAGAGCAAAAGAACTACTGAATGAAACAAATGTAGAAATAAAGTCTCCATGACTGAGTGCAGTAACATTATTGCTAAGCAGTGGACCTTGGCAACCAAAGCAGACAATATTTATCCATGGGAAGAGACTACCTTTTCCTTTTATGACTTACATATAACTCAGAGTCTGGTAGCTGGACCCAGAATCTAGAAGTTAGAGTAAATTAATCTTAAATGAGAATGAAGCAGCTTCATACCACTTGAATAGTCTCCTAGAAAGGAAAATATAGTAATACTACCTTTCATTTTGACAGTACTTTGTATTTTACAAACATACTTTCTCTTATTTTTTATTTATTTTTTTATTAACATATAATGTATTATTAGCCCTAGGGTACAGGTCTGTGAATCACCAGGTTTACACACTTCACAGCACTCATCAAAGTGCATACCTCCCCCAGTGTCCATAACCCCACCACCCTCTACCTAGCCCCTCCTGACAATTCTCAGTTTGTTTTGTGAGGTTGAGTCTTTTATGGTTTGTCTCCCTCCCCGATCCCATCTTGTTTCATTTATTCTCTTCCTACCCCGCAAACCTCCCACACTGCATCTCAACTTCCTCCTATCAGGGAGATCATATGATAATTGTTTTTCTAAAGACACTTTCTCTTATTTGATACTTAAAATAACCAAAAAATGTGGAACAAAGTGTTTCCATGGTTAGAAACAAACTTAAGACAAGATTTTGTGGCATCTGTTGTAGGGTGCCATGATTGTAAGATGATCCAGTATTTCATGAACCACTAAGAAGAAAGAATAAAAACATTACCAATTAAGTTATATGTCATCCTCATTTCAAAGTTGTTACAATGTTTTTTTATACGGAAGTCTACATTTACTGGACTTCTGGTCCCATGTGTAGCATACTTGATGAAGCTACCTCAAGTCATAATTTGGTCTCTGTTTTAGTGATTCAGAAGCTTCATAACAACAAGGCATATTCAGTGGGATTAGCATTGTCCACCCTCTGGAGTCAGCTATCTCTCCTTCCTGTTCCATACTCAGAAGAACAAATACAAACGGATGACTATGGCCTTTGTCAGTGTTGCAAAGCATTAATAGAGTTCACTAAACCTTTTGTGGAAGAAGTCATTAATGACAAAGAAAACTCACTGGAAAATGAAAATGACAAGTTAAAGGATGAATTATTGAAATTGTAAGTATATTTTTGGTAATATTTCACAGTGGAATTAAGTAATCCATCAATTATTTTATGTTTCTTTGTTGCATTTATTTGCCATGGACATATAAATCTAGTTTCTGGTTTTGAATTGTAGATTATAGGGTACGGTGGTCGGTGCCTCAGTAAATGTCATGCTCTACAGTTTTAAAAATTAAAAACCAAAATCCATTTGTTTAATTTACTTTATATTCCTCGATGGCTTACTTTTATTCATCATAGTAAGTGGATAATTAAAGGGTGGAAATAGGTGTAGCTCAGAGAATCTGGTCTTTCTGTGAGGGAATTGTGTTTTTACTCTCCTTTTGAAAGCAGCAGAAGCAGCACTAGACAGTTGAACATCCAACTTGACTATAAAAATGGTAACAGAGTACCCAACAGCATTCATTCCAGAGGTACTATACACTAAACATGCTTCAGTGTGGCTGTCAAGCACCTGACATACAGCTAGTTCAGATTAAGATGTGCTCTAAGTATAAAATGCTCTTTGGATTTTAAAGACTTGCTATTAAAAAGATAATCAAATACCCCAATAATTTTTATACTGACACATTGAGACAATATTTTAAATATATTGGGTTAATAAGATAAGTTATTACTTTCCCTTGTTTCTTTTTTAATGTGACTGAAGATTTTAAGTTCTATGTGGGGCTTGTATTATATTTCTGCTGGACAGTATTGGACTAGATTATTGGATTAGACTAGTTTTAGACTACTAATTATAGACTAGTAATTTTATCTTTTAAATTTTGGAGACTAAAACTATAGTTAGCTTTCTATTTTTTCATGTGAAGACATTAAAATTTTTTTTGCCATTTATAAAACCTATTATTTCATGAAAGTAAAAATAAAGAATTGAGAAGCCTTAATCACAGAATAAAGTTTGGTTTTCTAAATAAAACAAATAGAGCTTTATGAAAAAAAATTACATTATCCCAATTTTTTCTTGAACTAATGAAAACTACATCATGGCATAGCACCGGCCCTTAAACCTTCAGTAACCCTCCGTATAGTCCAGAAGTGTAAGTGAATCTTAACACGTGGAATCTAGCAAGATGTTCTCATTCTTTCCCCAATACTAGTAGGAAGGATTTTTTTTTTTAATTTTTAAGATTTTATTTATTTATTTGACAGAGAGAGCACAGGGGGAGTGGCAGGGAGAGAGAGAAGCAGGCTCCCCACTGAGCAGAGTCCAGACATGGGACTCAATTCCAGGATCCTGGGATCATGACCTGAGCTGAAGGCAGACACTTAATTGACCGTGCCACCCAGTTGCCCATAGTAGGAAGGATATTACATGCGCAGTTTTACAGGTGGTTGAGTTAATTTTCATGTAAAATTAACTTCGATATGTTTATAGAACTAGATATTTTATACTTGGGAAATGCTGTATTCACAGTTACCCATTTCTTATACCTTAGTTGTTTCAAAAGCTTGAAATGCCCTTTGCTGACAGCACAGTTCTTTGAGCAGTCCAAAGAAGCTGGAAATGATCCTTTAAGATGTTTTGCATCTGAAATAATAGTAAGTACAGCTAATTTAATCTGCCGTAAAATCTGCTATAATTTAAAATCTTATCCTGCTATATTCTCATGTACTGCATGGGGGCATGTAAATTGAAACAATATTTATGCAATACGTATTTTTTGTAGAACGATAAAAGGATGGAAAATAAACAGCAATATTATTTGGGTAATGAAATCAACACCTTCCAGACTTTGCTTTTGTAGTCAAAAATAAATATATACATAATATAATTTTTTAAGGATTCTATAGCATTATACATATTTTTTGTAATGTACTTTCTTTTAGCAAATTATGAATATTTTTCCATTGTCTTTCCATTTTTGTTTAACTTGGGCCATCTAGCTCTAGGTTTTCTCCAATTTTTCAGTATTATAATACAAGTCCAACTTTCTTTTAACTGTTAAGTCTGTGGTAAGTATTTTTTTTAACCAAATCTTTGCATATTTCTTTAGTTATTTCCTTGAATTCCTAGAAGTGGAATTTCTGTGCCCAAGGATATCTCCACTTTTAAGGCTTATGATAAATATTTTCAAAATAACTCCAGAAATAAGTAAATTTTATTTTAAAAGTAATTTGGCTTAATGAATCAAGAGTATTTTTAAGTGTGCTGGATTCTATATTAGGGAACTAATCTGAAATATGGAAAATATGTACTTGAGATTGATAGTCATGTATTTCAGGTTAGAGCAGTCATTGTGGTTGTGGGTTTTCTTCAGCCATGTTCAGCTGTAGGAGTGTAGGTGCAACATAGGAAGAAAGTTGGATTTAATTAGGTCAGAGTTTTGAGAACTGTGAGTTCTACAAGCAGGAGAGGGGGAAAGACACATATCCAAGGAAGTGACTGTGATGGACAGTGGAATTAAAGCTGAGTAAGGAAGGGAGTTAGGAGATACTAAATGTGAGAAACAGTGAAAAAGATGGTGGGATCATTGGATTGTAGTTCCCAGTGTGACTGACAAGTTGTTGAAGCTGGGTTAATAAAAGGAATGAGCTGAAAAGATTGGAGCTTAAAGAACAGGATGCTTGAAATAATACTGTGGAAAAGTTCAGTGACTAATAACATTGTCTGGGGTATGACCATGAAGTGAGTGTTCTGAGGAGCCGGTGGAGGCTGAAATCACTGGACAAGACAGTGAAGTACCTGAGATTCCATGGTACTAGAAGATCTTTGGTTGTACATTTAAGTCACACAGAATTATAAGAATGATGTCCAAAACCCAATTGATGGAGTGATCTTGGGGTAGATGTTGGATAGGCACATGAAATGAGTTTCAAAGCTGAGGGGTTCAAAGAGGATGGGGGAGAATGGTCTAGAAGCAGCAAGGAGAACAGGTTTTTACTTCTAGGCTTGCCATAGTGGATATGAGTGAAAAAATAGCAACCCGTTGGGAGGCTTGCAGAGAAAATAGTTGTTTTCAGAAGAGTCAGATTATTTTAGAGCAAGAGAGGTAAGAGACCATTTCACGAAGAATGGATTTTGCTAATAACTGAGTTTCACAAGCTATACTTTGAAGGGTATCTGAGATCTGAGAAGAGGCAGGAGAAGGGTTTAGAACAGGAGATGCCAGAAATTTAGGGGAACTAGATTCTGAGGATAAGAAATGATTTGGTAACTAATATAAATAGGGTTACATAGTTAAAGGGGTTAATACTGATGGTCAGATTAGTAGAGAAGAGTCTATGAGTGATTTAGAGAAAAAGGGAGGGATTTTCCCAGGAGCACATAAGAGACTGGGGCCTCTTCATTGTTGCCAGTGTTATAGTATAATCCCCTGGATATAGTATAAACATTAGCATATATAATAAATGTACCCTATTTTGAGAAGATAGCTATGAAAGTTGGTAACTGTTGTAGGATTTTAAGCCTGGGAATGATGTGATTATTTTGGATTCATCACATCAATGGAGGTTAAATTTAACTGAGATAAGATTTGGGAGTTAAGTGAGAAATAATGGGATCCTGATTATGGAAATGGTGGTAGAGATAAAGAGGAGAGGGCAGGGGCACCTGGGTGGCTCAGGGGGTTAAAGCCTCTGCTTTCCTCTCAGGTCATGATCCCAGAGTCCTGGGATTGAACCCCACATCGGGCTCTCTCCCACCTCTCTCTCTGCCTGCCTCTCTGCCTACTTGTGATCTCTCTCTGTCAAATAAATAAATAAAATCTTTAAAAAAAAAAAAAAAAAGGAGAGGGCAAAATAAAAAATTTTATAGTAGGTAAAATCAGCAAAATTTGGTCATTAATTGGATTTAGAACACTAGTTAAAAAATTGATTTGTGGATGTATGCTTGGGTAACTGCAGATGAAGGTGCAAAGAACAGGGTGTTTTGTGCTTTAACAATATTTTTTATTAAGATAATTTAAAGACAGAAAAGTGGAAAGAATAATATAATGTAACCTCATGTACCCATTACCCAGGTTTAACAATTTTTGACATTTTGCCTATCTTACTTTATCTATTCTCTTTTTTTTTTCCACTATAGTATTTTAGAGTGAGTCCTAGACTTATCATCTCTAAGTCTTCAAATATACTTCTTTAGTAAGAAATTCTAAAAATGTAACCACAATCCATTTTGGCATCTAATAAGATTAACAGTAATTTCTTTATATATATTTAATCCCCAGAGAGCAGGTTTTTTAAGGGGAAAGTTGGGAATGATCAAATTTTGATGAGATAATCTAAAGAGGTAGGTAAGTGTAAGAAAAGGTCTTAGGACTGAACCCTACAGAAAACTGACACTTAAGCCCACCAAAGAGAAGAAAGAAGGGTCACAGAGGTGGGACAAATATCACAGAAAGTCAGGTATTAGAGTTGCAGGAAGAAAAAAGTAATTGGTCATGTTAAATGTAGCCTGTAAAGTAACAGTTGAAAAGCATCCATTGGTTTTAGGAAGATGGCATTGATAATCTTAGCAAAAATAGTTTAAGCAGAATGTTGGAGACAAAAATAGAGGAGTGGTTAAAGGAGTACATAGACAATGAAAAAAAAGATGCCAGCTAATATAAGGTGTTCTTCAAAAGAGGATGAATAAGAAAGAAGAGTAGTGGGAAGACATGAGCCTGGGGTAGGAAAGTAATGAGGGAGATAGGGAGTCTTGAGTATGTGTATTTATTTATAGACTGAAGGGGTGGGAACCATTAGAGAGGAAAAGAGAAGCGTTCTGGGGTAATGTGGCTTGAGAGCACACAGATCAAGAGAGCACAGGATCAAGGACATCTGGAGGAGGTAAGAATGGATATGCATGCATGGAAATTTATGGCAGGAATTGAATATTAAAGTTGAAGGGAATCAAACCCACTGGCCTCAGATTTTTAGGTGAAGGAGATCTCTTAAGAGTCTAATTTTTAAGAGTTCGAAATACTGAAGAAAAAAGAAGGAGAGATGGTAGAAGACCATGAAAGCATTAGTCAGTAGTCTGATCACTCATCTGTGGTTGGAAACCACAACTTTAGCTATAGCATTTTGTTTTTGTGTATGATGTTTTGCCAGCTGTACTCAAGTGGCTGGGTGTAGAAGACGAGGTGTATTGTAGCTATTTTCCCAAAGCTGGCAGTTTATTGCGTAGATGGAACTAAAGGAAATATAAATAGTTCAAATGACCAATAATGTGCTGGTTGGACAGGGAAAGAAGGAGTTAGGAGGGGACAAATAGGTAGGTTAGATGAAGGGATCCCAGAACTAGAGAATTCAGTGGTAGAATAGCAGGTTGGTAAGAGAGGATAAGAAGTTGTCACAAAATGAGATGTTGGGGTTTATGTATCTAATGTGGAATAGCTGCAAATGCTGGGATTATGTGCTGAAATGAGTTAGAAATTAAGATCACTGGAATACAGAAATCAAGAGCCATGAGGTTGGCCTGTTAGAGGAGTTTCCTATGTGAACATTCAATTTTTTTCCCATATGGTAGCAGGAGTTGGATAGAGAAAAGATTGTGAGCAGATTCCAGAGTCTTTAGTGAATGTGGGGGAAATGACCGGGCAGTCAGCATATGGCAGAGATGAGGACAGCTAAAGGCAGTGTGGTGTCTGAAAGGAAAATGTGCTTTTGCTTGAGAATAGAGGAGACCAAGATAATACCCAGCTTCTGTCCACACCAGCCTTCCTCACTGCTGCCTCCCTGACTGTGCTGTGTAAGAGGTGTTAGAGGATGAGCAGCTTGCACCAGATTTAAGTCATGGTTAATTACACCAGTAAGAGCAAGTATCCTATGAAAGGCTGAGGGTGTAGGGAAGAGGTTTTAAGATCTCAGCAGAAGGAGTATTAGAAGTAGAGACAAGTGAGGAAGCATAAAGCAAAGGAGAAGTAGAGGTGGCTCTTTTTTTTGCCGCTTGCCGTGCCGGCCACACGCTTCCCTGTGCCCCTCATAACCATTCTTCCCAAAATCAAAGAAACCAAGGACTTCCTGCTCATGGCCAGGTGGAAGGATGCCAGATCCATCAAGATCAAGAAAAAGAAGGATAATGTGGAGTTAAAAGTTCAGTGCAGTAGATACCTAGTATACCTTGGTCATCACAGACAAAGGCAGAGAAACAAAAGCAGTCCCTGCCCTCAGTTTTGGCAGTGAAGGAGCTGAAATGAACCTGGAACACTAATTTGAAGTATATTAAAATTTTAGAAATTAAGAAAAAAGTAGAGGTGAAATGAGGGTAGGGGATGAAGTGAGGAGGTGCCTTCTGTTCTATGCTGGAGAAGTTCAGATAAGTGTGTCATGCTTGAGCTTGATAGCCTCAGCTATCCCTCCTTTGGCAGAAGTTATTTTGATATAGAAGTGCTTGAATGTCCAAGGGTTTCACCATAGGAACAGGCCTAAAAGGGCCAAGGCTGCCATGAGAAATTACAGAGTGTACCCAGGTACATCTGGATATTAGCAAGACTCTGGATGGCGTGTTGGTAGAGAGTGGAGGCCCTAATTTGGACACAGGTGGACTCCAGATATCCTAAAGCAGCACTGAAGAATCTGGTTATGTATAATGATTTTTTAAAAGGCTAACACTACTCTGGGAAAAAAATATATATATACATATCTAGTATTGGCAGAATGAAAAAATGGAGCTTCATGATTAAGGGGACATTTGGAATCCAAGTACGGTAAACTTTTGTCTTCTAGCTATAACAGGAATGCATGCATGGCTTTGAAAATCAGTACACCAAGTACATATTTAGCCTCTGGTAGCTGAATAGCAGTCTCTTGTGACTAAGGATGATTTCCCACGGTTCTTTTTTGTGTTCTGAAATGACTAATGGAGCCATCTGGGATCAGCAGATTTTACTTCCCTGAAGGCTGGAAAAGTCTTACTTGGCTTTATAATTCCCCACAGTGTCAGGCCCAGTGCCTGACACTTGAGTATTTATTAAAATAAATGAGTGAATATGTGGAAGGTCAGTCTTCATTCTGATGTATCTGTTTTTGTCATTCCCTTTTTACCTCTATATAGTAGTTTGTTGTAACCTTATCGTCTACTCTTTTTGTGGACCTTCTCAATAAATATTTGATATAGACATGCTGTCATTTTCTAGATAAGGAGACTGAGGCTTTAGAGAAATTAGGTAACTTGTCCAGTATCTCACAGCTAATAAGTGGTGAAGCCAAAATTCAGATCAATTCATTGGATTCTAAAGATCAGATGCTTTCTAGGGTACTTTAGTTAGAATGAACATAAGAGGAATAGGAATGGCCTTATGTTTCCTGAGTGTCCCTTTTTCTCTCTTCTTCCCTCCTTAAAAAAAAAAGATAAAACTGTAGTCCTATCTACTCATGCTTATCTTTCTCTTAGGATACAAGAACCCTTATGACCTGAGATAGCAGCACTTTTTTCCAAAGTCTCTGGTGCCACTGATGAGTGTTCTCCTGTCCACTCTGTGTCTAGTCAGACAGTGGTCAGTGGAGCACTGTTCCCAGAGTATTCATTTGAATAGTTAGTTTACTATCATTTCATGCTATTTGTATGTCTCACATTTTTAGTTTGCTCTCAAATACCTCTGAAGCACTTCAAAAAAATGATAAAATATACATAACAAAATTTACTGTTTTAACCATTTTTTAAGGGTACAGTTCAGTGGCATTAAATACATTCACATCGTCATGCAACTGTCACCACCACCCATCTCTAAAACTTTTTCATCTTTCCACCCAGGTCCCTCATGTTGTTGGCAAATTTATCTCCTTGAAGGTATAGATTGAGGTCCCCATTTGCTTGTTGGCTATTTGGTCAGGGACCGCTTTCAGCTCCTAGAGGCTATCTGTAGTTTCTTGCCACACAGCAATCTCTGCAGGCCCTCTCATAACATGGCAGCTTAGTTCTTTAATGCCTACAAAGTTGAGTTTCTGACTCTCAGGGAGGGCCTGGTCCCTTTTTAAAAGTCATCTACCTGCTTAAGGCAGGCCCACCAAGGATAGTCACCATTTTGAATTACCCCAAATCAAGTGATTTGGAACCTTAAATACATCTGCAAAAATCCTTTTTTTGTCATAACATAATCTCATTATGTGGTGACATCTTGCCATACTCTGTTGGTTAGAAGCAAGTCCAGCAGGTCCCACCAACACTCAAGGGGAAGGGATTATACATGATGTGAATGTGGCTGGGGAGGATGGGAAGGACATACTAGAGCCTGCCTCCTAGAGCTTATTTTTTTAAATCTGTTTTACAGGGCTTTTTATCAGCAGTTGGACATCCTTTCCCCAAAATGATTTTTAATCATGGAAGGAAAAAGAGGACTTGGGACTATCTTGAATTTGAGGAAGAAGAAGACAAACAGTTAGCAGACTCTATGGCTTCTCTGGCCTATCTGGTATTTGTACAGGGCATCAGTATTGATCAGCTTCCAATGGTCTTAAGGTAGGAGTTAATGTTTGGTTTATTCATCCAATTCTAAAATTATCAATGAGTATCAAACTCATTAATCTAATTTCCAGTATGTTTATTAAGGTACTAATACATTTTAAATGAAGTATAAACAAAAGCTATTTTTATTAATAATATGGCCTATCATCTTTTAAAGCTGGTAGTACTCAAATAGTGAAAAGGTGTTTGGGGGATGGGGGGAGTAGGGTTGAAACAGACCTAATTATGGGGACAAGAATCAGAAAGTACGAAGCCAGACACACCCAAGGGCTTGGTTTGAAGCCATAAGGTCTATAAGGGAGGTCCATAAGTTAGGGAACTGGTTAGTTACTCATGCATGGGGTGGTCTAAATTGCCATCATCTATTAATTGGATTACTCGTAATCCTGAGTATTTATTTATCCTTAATCCCTTTTAATCCAGCTCTTTCAAAACACAGAGTAGTCTCTTAATGAAAACACTTCAGTGGCTATTTGTTGCTCTGAAGTCTAAAAATCTTCACATGAGACAAGCTTATGCATAATCCAGTCCCTGCTTGGTTGTCTTGACTTACTTTCTACTGCTTTTTCTTTTGTTTACTATGCGCCAGTGACAGACCTTTTTTTGGTTTCTTACTCAAATAGAACCTTTCTGATGTAGGGCCTTTGTATATGCTTAGACCATCTCTAACTTTAAATGTCACTTTATGAAAAGTCTCTTATCACCCAATTTAGGTTGAATCTTCCTTTTGTAATTATCTTAACCTTATCTTCCTTTTCCTATAAAGTTTATCAAAATTATTTTTTAAATATATAATTTTATAATGTAATACTTTTTGGACTTTAATATCCATGATAATAAGGATAACGTGCTTGTCTTGCAGGCCATAGGTGTCTTTGTGTGCGTTTATATATTTATGTGTGAATATACCTGGGGATATATTTCTGTGTAAATACTGCAATAATGGTTACCACTTCCATGTTCACCATGTACTAAACAGCTTTGTATGCATTATCTAATCTTTACAGTACTATGAAATAGAGCATTCATATTTTCCAGATGAAAGTAACAGGCTTAGACAATTTAGGATATAAGTCAATACATACTTACTTAATTAGTGGGATAGGTAGATTCAAACAGTTCTGAGTAGGTCGTGGTGATATAGTGGTGAGCATAGCTACCTTCCAGACAGTTCTGTCTGACCCTAGAGCCTGTACTCTTAATCATACTACCACCAAAATGACTTAGGTACATATGTTGGTTTGCCACAAACTGGGTAGTTTTAAAATAACAGAAATTTACTGTCCCATAGTTCTGGAGGAAAGAAGTCCAAGGTTAGGATGTGGGCAGGACTGGTTCCTTTAGAGGGCTCTGAGGGAGAGTCTGTTTCATCCTCTCCCCTGTTTGCTGGTGGTTTGCTGGCAATTCTTGATGTTCCTTGGCTTGTAGATCTATCACTCCATTCTGCCTTCATATTCATATAGCATTCTCTCTGTGTCTGTCTCTGTCCAAATTTACCTTTAATATAAGAACACGAGTTGTACTAGAATAGGGCTCACACTAATGACCTCACTTTATCTCCAGGGTGGGGAAGTTCTTGTTCTGTCCTTGTCCATTCCAATTAAAAAAAAAAAAAAAGGTGGCCCTATCTCCAAATAAGGTCATATGCTGAGGTTCTTTCTGGAGGTTAGGATTCCAACAGTTGTTTTTGGAGGGGGGACAGTTCAACCCATAACAGTATTTGTGTATATAAAATTTCTAAAAATGTATGTGTATGTGATATATACAAATATGTATGTATGTTGTCTATTTTAGCCCATCGTACCTTTTGCAATTTAATATGGGGCATATTGAAGTCTTTTTGCAAAGGTAAGATCATTTAGATGGCATCTCAGAATTCAATAGTAGTATTAAAGTAGTTCTTATTAAGAGTGGGGAAAACTACCTTCTCTTTGCCAGACCCTAATTAATTGGTTATTTTATAAAACAGTGATGTAAATATGAGACAAATGAGTTAAAGAGGTTTTACAACAAAAAAATCTCTTTTAAATATTAAAATACTGTCTTCTAAGGGAATTTCCAGTCATCTGCTTCTGTGGTTTCTTCCCTTATTTCAAAAGCTATAAAGTTAAAACACCTCTGTCCCACTGCAGCCTCCTCGATCTAAGAAGAGGTGGTCAGTAAAAGAAATTCATCCATGATTTTGCTTCATGGACACAATCTGAACTGCATTGAAAGGAAAGAGATATCTTGACCCCACCTTTTCATAATTTAAAGATTATTAAGTTACTGACAATGATTATATCCAATAACTTCTCTTATTTGAAGCATAAGAATGCAAGTCTTTCTCTTTAAAAGAATTACCAAGTAACAAATATGTATAATTCTTCCAGATAGATATTGAAGAATATTGCAAAACTCTATACGCTTTGTGTTATCTTGTAACATGTTTAAATTAACTCTTGTCATCAATCAGGACCTTCAGTAGTATCCTATAGGAACATTAGTGACAGTTTATCAATCCCATCTCTTCCCAGGTGAAGGAAGATTTGTAACATGGCAAATGTCCAAAGCCTCGGCCTACAAGGCAGGAATTTCCAAGGGTCTCCTGGCACAAGTAGTTATTAACTCTGTAAATTTACTGTATTATGTATGTCTTAATGATTTTACATTCTTTTTAGTCTCTGTTATAATCAAACAATCAGAATATCTATTGATTTGAATCTTAAGTTCTATATTCTTAGGATTTCCAAACTATTTAGTCATTAAACAAAAACACTTTTGACTCCTTGCATGGTTAGGATAAGAACTTAGGCCTTAGATAATATTTTTTGCCACACAGCTTAAATATTTAGGTAAAGATTATACACCTTTAAAAAAATACTATCACAAATGGAAAGCATTTACTTCATATTTGAAAAGATTTTACAGATTAATCAACTGGAATACATAGTATATCATGTATAATTGGTTTCTTAGCACTTGTTGTTGAAGCTGTTGGTTGGTTACTAGAAAAGAAGCCCTGAGAGGGCAGATTGTGGTCAGATTCGGATGTCAGTAACAAAGTCACAAGATAATCAAACATGGATTAAGAATTTTGACTAAGTTCTTCAACAGAATTTTTCCTTAATGATACATATTTTTAAAGTCTTTAAATTTCAATTTTTGCTTTATTTTTCCTAAAATGAGGAATCATTCTTTAACAGTTAAGAAAACCATGTTGATAAATTTTAATATTCTCTTCCAGAACAGAAGAGTCTGTTTTCTCCAAAGGAGTGGTAAGATTTGTTTGCATCCATTGTAATATACACACAGCCACTGTCAATAAATACAGCTGTTGATTTTGCTATATATGTATTTCTGCATATATTTTAATCTGTAGGATCTGTTGGAGAATGGTTTATTGAGAATAGAAGACAACAGTCTACTTCACCAGTACTTAGAAATCAAGAGCTTTCTTACTGTACCTCAGGTAAGTGAAATGTGTATTCTAATTTTGTCAAAGCCCCTTCTTTTTCTAAATTTAAATAAAGGTCTTTTCAGACTCCTCCCCTACTTTCTTCTTCATATCCTTTGGAATCTCTGGTGCCACGTTACCAGTAAAACTTGGTGTGATGGTGGAAGTGTTCTAGCTTTGACACAGTATGGAAGCTACTAGCCATACTGAGCACTTGAAATGTGGCTAAAGTTGATTAAGGAACTGAATTTTTAAATTATTTTAAACTTAAATAGCTATATGTGGCTAATGACTATCATAGTTGATAGCATAACACCTAGTGCAAAAACATAATTTCCTTCTTTAACACTTTGTTTTTGTAGGGATGTTACTATAGGAACCTTAGAAATGAAGTTCCTTTACTTGTAACTCAAGTCTTAAGGACTCCGTCAAGGCATGCATGGTCTCATTACTAGAAAGACATTTTGCTTTTTCCTCCTGTGATTTAATTTTACTTCATACTACTTATTAGTTATCATAGCCAAGTGGGTCTTAAGATGTTGATATATAAACGTGTTTTTCCACTATTTAAATAGAAAAACGTGGCTATTGTTACTAAATTAACACATTATTTTTAATGAATTGATTATATTTTTGCATGTCAGATTTCATTTTTTGCCACTCTAGAGAGAATTGTAAATTACAGTTGACTTCTAAATTTACACTTTGTAACACCCCACTCAGTTTTAATTACAAAATGGATGGAACTTAGCTTCCTTTGATGTAACAGTGGAATGAAAGTCTCAGGGAGGGGCACCTGGGTGCTCAGTTGGCTTTTAGCTCAGGTCATGAACTCAGGCTCCTGGGATGGATCCCCACATCTGGCTTCCTGCTCAGTGTGGAGTCTACTTGTCCCTCTCCCTCTGCCCCCATCCCCAGCCTCTGCCTCAAGCCATGTTCCTCTCTCTCTTCCTTCAAATAAATAAAATCGTTAAAAAAAAAAAAAAGAAGAAGAAGAAGAATAAAGAGGCTCAGGGAAAATTTACATAATTTTTATTTTTTTAAGATTTATTTATTTATTTATTTGAGATCACAAGTAGGCAGAGAGGCAGGCAGAGAGAGAGGAAGGGAAGCAGGCTCCCTGCCAAGCAGAGAGCCTGATGGGGGGGTTCAATCCCAGGACCCTGGGATCATGATCGGAGCCGAAGGCAGAGGCTTTAACCCACTGAACCACCCAGGTGCCCCAAATTTACTTAATTTTTAAATATCCTATCTTCACTTACAAAATTTTAGTATCCACCATTGATACTATAGTTGCCTGTTGTCAGTATAATCTATTAACATCTGAATTTTATTTTTTATTTCCAGGGCTTAGTCAAAGTAATGACACTTTGCCCCATTGAGACACTGGTATGTAAATGTTTTGGGACTAAATAATAATGAATTACAGTGAGCAAATTTAATGAATAATTTATAATTGACTCTTTTTTTAGTATATGTGCTGCCGAAGCAAGCACTATAATTGACTCTTGAGCACAGGGATTAGGGATGCTAACCTCCAGCACAGTCAAAAAGCCACATAAAACTTTTGACTCCCTAAAGATTTAACTACTAGTAGCCTCCTATTGACCAGAAACCTTACTGATAACAAAATAGTTGATTAACATATAGTTTGTCTGTTAGATGTATTGTATACTATATGCATATAATAAATTAAGCTAGAGAAAAGAAAATGTTAAGAACATTAAAAGAAAAACACAAGGGAAAAACATTTACAGTACTATACTGTTATCTGTTGAAAAAATCCACTTATAAGTGGACCTGCACATTTCAAACTCCTAGTATTCAAGAGTCAACTATAATCTTCACCTTATGTAACAATATTATTTGTTTTATTTTAGAGAAAAAAGAGTTTAGCTATGCTTCAACTGTATATTAACAAGTTGGATTCACAAGGCAAATATACATTATTCAGGTAGGTATCAAGAATGGTTGTCAAGTGTGTAGCTGATTAAACACTGAATTAATGCTATTTAATTATTCCAGGTTATAGTAATTAAATGTTTTACATTTAAGTCGACTCTATTTGGAAGCCTTATTATAATAAATTCTCTTATCCCTATAGGTAAAGAAGGGTTAGTCAAATATTATGGATACATATTATATAAAAATATATTATCATATACATATTATATGAAAAATAGTATTTCATTTTAACTAATTGAAATATTCAAAAATTAAAAAACTAAAGAGAGATTACATAAGAGATTGATAAGGCTCCTGCTATAACTTTACATGTCCATAATCTCCATTATTCACTGTTGAAATTAATTGCTCTGGAGTTATAACTTTGATAGGCTATTTACTGTAAGTTAATAGAGTTTATTAATAGTGCTATTTAAGGGGAAAAAGATTCTAGCAACTTTCTGAATTGAAGAGCAGCAGACCTTTGTGTAAAGCAAATGCAGACTTTATGCATCACACAGTCTCTGTCACAACTACTCAACTTTGTCTTTGTAGTAGGGGAATGGGTGTGTTCCAATAAAACAAAACAGGCACTAGGCTGAATTTGGCCTGCAGACCTAGTTTGTTGACACACCTCGTAGTAAATAAAAATGAGTTAAAAATAGATTTGGGCAACGTCAAAGTGCCAAGAACTCTTTTTTAAGGATTGGCCAATATTAGCACCCTTGATCCCATCTTCACTATTAATAAGACTTAGACCAGGTTTATGAAATTTTAATTTGATACTTAGGTCTTATACCAGCTTTCCTGTTCTTATCTACCTATATTCCTACCAGGAGATCCCCCTTTCTTAAGCCAGTCATACTAAGTTTCCTTTTATTGTAAGTAAGTTAGTCTAACAAGACTAATCTACTTGCACAGGGAGTAATTTGGGGAGTTTTTAGGCTATTTTACTAGTGTCCATTTTTGCTGTGTCAAGTCATTGCAACTGTATGCACAAAAGATTCACATTTGGTTTAATAGAAATTTATTGTTGGAAATCTCCAGTTAAAATAGAATTTGCTGGTTAGGGCAAGAACCACAAGTGACTTGGTAATTGGTTGATCACCTTGCTGTCTTCACTGATTGTTTTATTTCTAGAAATAACACATGGCCCATTTGAATTTCTAAAATTTTCATCATCATTTAAGTATAGTGCAGCTGAAGATAAATTCAAATGTATTAAAATTTTGCTTTTAAGGTGCTTATTGAATACAAGCAATCATTCAGGTGTGGAGGCTTTCATTATTCAGAATATCAAAAATCAAATTGATGTGTCATTAAAGGTAAGAGCATAAAGTTTTCATTATCTTTTTTACTTTGTAGGCTATATTGATTCATTTGTAGGATATATTAATGTGGACTTTTTCTTGTGGACTTTTTCTGTATCTATTAGGGCATATTTTTTCACTATTTCTATTTTTTAAAAACCTGGATTTTGAAATTTTGTTAACTGTATATTGAAATAGTATTAATTCTTTGAGCTGAGACTATGACTTCATTTCACTCTATACTTCTGAAGTATTATTGGAAATTTAAGTCTACTCTGTTTATGAATAGTAATTCTGTAGTAAAAACAGAAAGAGTGTTTCAGTGCTTTCAAACTGGCATCTTGTTCCTAGTGTCTAGAAAAGTGTGAAAGAATGGAAATGAAATGTTAAGAAGTATTTTTTAAATGTGTAATTTTATTTTTATAGTATAAAGGTATCAGAAGAACAACATGAGTTAATCAACTATTATTTAAAACCCTTCCCAATTTTTATTTTGCTTTTTCAGAGAACACATAACAACAAATGGTTTACAGGCCCACAGCTGATTTCACTTCTAGATTTGGTACTCTTTCTCCCAGAGGGTGCAGAAACAGATTTACTCCAAAACTCAGATAGGTAAGGTAACCATTACTAAGGTTCACATAGTAAATTCACAATAAAATGTGAAATCCTGTTTAGTGAACCTAAAAAAATAAAATGTATTTTCCTGTTATTTTATGAACTATGGCTATTTCATAAAACTACATAAAGATTTTCATATTTAGGTAATCAGATGCTATGTAAAAACAAAATTAAAAATTCCTCTTTCCAAAAGTATGATTAACAGAATGATTTTATACCTGTGATGTGCCCTGCATAATATACAAGTCATAGGGATTTGCAACTATAGCATTGTTGACTAAAAACTAAGAATTTCATGTATATAACATTTGGTTTGGGTTTTATTGTTTTGTTTTCCAGGACATCTAATTTTAAGTAAATTTTACTTTCTTACTTTTTACTAATTTTACTCTCAGTCTGCTAGCATGGATGATGAGCAGTGGTTGTAAGCTTTTATAAAAGGAATCTTAAAATTCAGGCAGTAAGAGATGTTACCTTCAAGTATGAAAGATAGCAATTTTCACAATTGCATTTTGTGAACTTGGAGAACAAGAGTGATAATTACTACTCCGAAAGATTTAAGAGGAGTAATTTCTAATGGCAAACACAATTGTAAAAATATACCCTAAGTTTTAACTTATTTTATTCATTGAAATTGCTGATTATATAAAACTGTACTGTAAGTAACAGATTGTATATTTTTAATTAACAGGATAATGGCTTCATTAAATTTATTGAGATATTTGGTTATCAAAGATAATGAAAAAGACAATCAAGTAAGTGAGTTTTTTTTTTTTAAAAGAAACAGTATATTCCAAGTGCACAAGCCAGTATTTAATATCTCACCCAGCTACAAAGGCTAGGAGAAGTACCAGCAGTTATTCTAAAACCTGAACTCCCAGGAGCCCTTACCACCCACACCCAGCTTCCCTTTCCTTTTCTTATTGAACCTCTGCCATCTTGCTGCAAGCATTGTATGTAGATATGTTGGATATGTTAGATATACGTTATGTTATACGTTATGTTAGATATGTTAGATATGTAGATATGTTGCATATGTTAGATATACATAGATATGTTGCAGGTCCTGTGTTAACTAAATTTTTGGAGTGTGCATATGTTTGGGAGTCTGTTTAATTGCCTCCACCAGTAAGTCATGATTTACGTATAAGCTGTCTAAAATAAAATTAGCTGATAACTTGATATCCCCTCACCAGATATGACTAATTTGAAGCATTTTCAGCACTAAAACTGAAATCTGTTAATATCACCTTCTGGATAATGTGTAGGAAGATTATTGTTTTTTTCTTAATAGTGCATCATTAGAGGTATTCAGTGAAGACAAAACTATTTGAGGGAGATTTGTCCTACAGTAAAATTAGATTTGCTTTTTATCTTCTCCTTTCTTTCTACCGATTTTCTATTCTAATAGTTGCTCTCCCATAATGCGTCATCTCTATTAACTATAATTGAATCACATATGTAGTTAATCTGCTTTTTGGGTTTTGTTTTTTTTTTAAGAAAATAATTTAAAAAATGAAAGTATTTTTCCATGGGGCTCGAGCTTACCACCCTGAAGTCAAGTGGACCTGAGCTGAATCAGAAGTTGGGACACTTGACAGACTGAGGCACCCAGGAGCCCCCGACTTTTATATAAGGATGCCAAAGAGCTTTTTTTTCCTTAAAGATTTTATTTATTTATTTCACAGAGAGAGAGAGATCACAAGTAGTCAGACGGTAGGGAGCAGGGGGCGAGGGAAGCAGGCTCCCTGCCGAGCAGAGAGCCAGTGTGGGGCGTGATCCTAGGACCCTGAGATATGACCTGAGCTGAAGGCAGAGGCTTAACCCACTGAGCCACCCAGGCATCTGATGCCAAAGAGCTTTTTAAAAGAAAATTTAAACATGATTTGGAATGAAAAGTTTATAAGAAAAGTAGCAGTTTCTTCCCTTTTGACTGAATTTAGTAGATTCAGTGAACTGACCTCCTATTTATCCCTCCTCAGTCAAAAAGTTATTTGCTACTATTGACTAGTGCTTATTCTTCCCCAGCATCTTATTGTGAAGCTTTTTAAACATACAACCAAGTTGAAGATAATTTTACAGTGATCCCTCACTGATTTACCCACCACCAAGTTGCTACCATTAACATTTTAGTCTACTTTTATCATATATCCATCTTACTACCTTCTGTTTACCAGTGTCTTATTTGTAAACTACTAAGAGCGTACTTCCCCTAAATATTTCAGTAAACAGTTAAATATGTCTGTAGTTTTTCTGAGATTACATGAAATGCATAGATTTTAAGTGTATATCTCTGAGTTTCAAAACTGGATAGATCTGTTATCCAAATCTTTATCAAATACAAAATATTGGTACGCTGTGTCCTTTTCAACTTACTTTTTTATTTTTTAATTTTTTAGATAATGTAGGCATTGAAAGGATCTTTAACTTGCACAAGGGCACATACCTAGTAAGTGGTAGAGATAGCTATGACTTTAGGCAGTGGCCAGAACCTTTGAATCACAAAGTATATCCTGACTCCTAAAGGAGCTTCTGGTAAAAAAAAAATAAGAAAAGATGGTAAGTGAAATTCAACAACAGTGGAGGCCCTGAGGCTTTAAGAAGGTGTCCTTGGAGTAAGGTATGAGTTTACCTTTTTAGTAATCTGGAAAGGCTGTACCTATAAATGATCTGATTTTTGATTAAGAGTGATTAATTTATTAGGTAAGGAACACAGTGTGCTACAGAGGCAGCAAATGGGACTTTGCCCAGAGAAGGAAGGCAGAGCAGTTTAGGATTGTGGAATATCTCCTATTATTCCACAGATGCCTCACTTATATTTGGTTCAAATGCTGTATGGTAAAGAAAAGGATATAACCAGTTTATAAGATCATTTTCTTATTTAATAGTTTAACAAAATTTCCTAGGGAGGTGCCTATATGGCTTAGTCTGTTGAGCATCTGTCTTCAGCTCAGGTGATGATCCCAGGGTCCTGGGATTGAGCCCCGAGTGTAGGGAGCCTACTTCTCCCACTCTCCTCTGCTTGTGCTCTCTCACTCTTTCTCTCAAATAAATAAAGTCTTTTAAAAAAAATTTCTTGGGAATCAAATATTCCAAAGTATTACTATGCAAGTTACCATATGAATTCTTATACTGAGGAGATTAGGGGAAAAAATGAGTGCAAGATGGCAGCCTGGTATGTTTGAGACATCTTAAGAACCTATTTGTTCATCACAGAAACATTTCTCCCAAGTGCAGTTTTAACAGGTCATATAGACAGATACATGAAAGGTAAATCTGTTTGCTATGGTTAATCAAAAAATGAGTTTCTGAATTTTATAAAGTTTGATTAAAGAAGAAACAAAATAATACCCTATTGAGGCTGAATTATGGGTAGCTTTATTCAAAGACTCCTACTAGTACTTTTGTTTGTTTTAAGATTTGAGAGAGAGTGTGAGCCTGGGGGTGGGAGCACAAAGAGGGGCAAAAGGAGAAAGAGAATCTCTAGCCAGTTCCTTGCTGAGGAGGGAGCCTGCCACAGGACCCTGAGATCATGACCTGAAATCAAGAGTCAGATGCTCAGGGGCACCTGGGTGGCTCAGGTAGTTGAACATCTGCCTTCAGCTCAGGTCATGATCTTGGAGTCCTGGGATCAAGCACTGCATCGGGCTCTCAGCTCAGTGGGGAATCTGCTTTTCCCTCTGCTTCCTCCACAGTACTCTCTCACTCACTCTCTTTCTCTCAAATAAATAAATTCTAAAAAACAAATAAAAGTCAGATGCTCAACCAAGTAAGCCAACAACCAGGCACCCTTTACTAGTACCTATTTTTGACCAGTTAAGCATGCTGAGAGGTGAACTAGTCAGATGAAAAGCTGAAAAGGAATCAGAGGGTATACAGGGAAATTAAGAACAGGATCATTTAAGTACAAAACAAAATGATTCATAAATGAATAATAATCCATTTCTTTTTCTGCTATTTTGGGTGGCTGTGAGCTGATTTAGTCTTTTCAAAAGTCATTTTCCTTTTCATCCTATTTCTCTTCACCCTATTATCTCTGCATGAGTTATAGGTACCTTCTCCCACACTTCAGCTTCACAAAACTGTTCTTGAACCTCCATCTGTACTGGTAAAACCAACTTAGTTTTTATACCTAGTGTTCTGTTTGGTATCTTTATTTATTTATTTTGATAAGTATCTTTAAATGTTAATTGTTTTGAATTACAGTAATTTATTCTAATACATAGCCCATAATAATTTTATCACTCACCTTCTATCCTTTCTACTTACATACGTTCCCATCTGCCTGCTTACCCATTTTTGCCCTAAATGATATTGTAGTATGTTGACTGAGTAGGGTCAGGGAAGCCACGGAAGATTATAAAGGCCACAAGTACCAGGAATTTTTAAAAACTGAGTTATGTAATGTATGCAGATTTGCTTTTCATTTAGGAAAAATACTATATCTGGCATATATATACATATATATATAATTGCGTATCATCCATATTTTGGGTTTTTCATTTATTGAAACATATGCTTTGTATATTATTTGCAGAGCCAGATGACTTCAGTGATACACATTCCTTATTATTACAATATTAATAATGGAAATAATAGAAGTTCTGTAGCATTACTTCATAAATAAGAATCCTTTCCAAATAAGGAGGAGGAAAATTGGGTGTTAATTCATTTCCTTCTTTTATTTCTTCATTATCATGATTAACTATCTTTTGCAGGTCCCTGTCTGTTTTGGCAACAAATTTCATTAGATTTCAGAATTACTTAGTCTTCCTTTTTTTTTTTTTTTAAGATTTTATTTATTTGACAGAGTGAGAGAGATCACAAGTAGACAGAGAGGCAGGCGGGTGGGACTGTGTGGCAAGCAGTCCCCACTGAGCAGGGACCCGATGTGGGGCTTGATCCCAGGCAAGGGCAGAGGCTTAACCCACAGAGCCACCCAGGCGCCCCTAGTCTTCCTTTTTTTGAGACAGGCTTCAGTGGTGCATTTTGAGTTATATAGGTCAGCTTTAAAACTGAAAAAACTTTCATTACTACATAAGTGAGTCTACTTGGGAAAAATTAAAAGAAAACATTTGTGAAAACTGCACATTTTTATTTTTATCCTTATAACTACTTTTTTTGATTAAGTTACTTTTTCTAGACACTGAATATAAATCTTAAAATGATTTTCTTTGTAGTATTTTTTAAAGATCTAGTAAACTTATTATAAGAGAAAATTTATTTCCACAGCTTCTACACTCCTACATGCTTCTAAAATTATTACAGTTCATCATATGGAAGATTTGTAGAATTATGCTGAATAGAATGCACAACAGATTTTCTGTAACCTAATTTTGCCACAATTTTATTGCCTTATAAGTTTTAGGATTATGGGCCATATATTAGATTATTGTCATTAAAAACAATTAAGCTCTTAGGTTGCCTGGGTGCCTCAGTCAGTCAAGCCTCCAAATCTTGGTTTTGGCTCAGGTCATAATCTAAGGGTCATGAGATCAAACCTCTCACTGGGCTCCATGCTCAGCACAGAGTCTCACTGAAATTCTCTCTCCCTCTCCCTCTGCTCCTTCCCCCACTTGCCTATTCTCTCTCCCTCTCTTCTCTAAAATAAACAAAATCTATAAAAAACAAAAACAAGGGGCACCTGGGTGGATCAGTCAATTAAGCATCTGTCTTCAGCTCAGGTCATGATCTCAAAGTCCTAGGATTGAACCCTGAGTTCAGCTCCCTCCCCCACTCATGCTTGCTCTCTCTTTCTCAAATAAATAAAATACTTATTTAGTAGCCATATCTGAATATTTAAAATGTGAATTTAAAAAATTTTTAATTAAAAATTCATTTTCTCCAAGATGGGACTGGGGAGGGCGATAAACCATTAGCGACTCTTAATCTCAGGAAACAAACTGAGGGTTGTTGGGGGGTGGAGGGCAGGGATAGGGTGGCTGGTTATGGACATTACAGAGGGTATGTGCTATGGTGAATGCTATGAATTGTGTAAGACTGATTCCCGACATGTACCCCTGAAGCAAAAAATACATTATATGTTAATTAAATAGATAAATTCATATCGTGAAAAAAAATTCAGTTTCTCATTGGCATTGGATGTGGCCATTTTAGATTTCTGTAACTTCACATATATTCCTAATGAGAATCACCTGGGTATTTGTTCTTTTATGCATATAAATGCAAATTTCTGGGGTTAGCCCTAAATCTATTCAGTCTCCAAGTAAAGCACAGAAATCTACATTTTTAACTAACACAGTGAAGTTTGAGAACCTCTATATAATTATGAATAAAATCTATTTTATGAGATGTTTGTATACAAGGTAAAAAATATTAACTATTTAAAACTGAATAATTAAAAGTTGATTACAAAATAGGTTTTCAAGTGGTCCATTTCTAGTTAAGGATAATTGGGTTCCTAAGTTTCCCTTTTTTTACCTAAGATATTTTCCTTTGTAAAGAGTACTTGGTAACTTAATACTACTACTGAATTTTCTCTTTCCTCTTCTGTCTCCTCCTTCTCTCTCTTTATCCCCAATTCTCTCTCCTCCTTTCTCCCCTACCTCCAGCCCCTCCCCTCCCATTTTCCTTTCTTCCTAATAAAATTAAGACTTTATGACACTCTTTCTTTAAGTATATAGGAGGAAATACTCTTGGAGTAAAAGCTTAAAATATGGATGACAGAATAACCTTAAGCTATTTTAGGTAAAATCTCTGTCTACACTGATCACCAGGAAGTTCATAACAAATTTGTGTTAGAAATATTTCCATCAGGGCGCCTGGGTGGCTCAGTCAGTTAAGCATCTGCCTTTGGTTCAGGTCATGATGTCAGGGTCCTGGGATCAAGCCCCACATTGAGCTCCCTGCTCAGCAGGGAGTCTGATTCTCCTTCTCCCTCTGTAATCTCTCTTGCTTTCTCTCTCTCTCTCAAATAAAAAATATCTTAAAAAAAAATAGGGGCGCTGGGGTGGCTCAGTCAGTTAAGCAGCTGTCTTCGGCTCAGGTCATGATTCCAGGATCCTGGGACCAAGCCCTGCATCGGGCTCCCTGCTCAGGGAGAAGCCTGCTTCTCCCTCCTCTGCTTGTAGCTCCCCCTACTTGTGCTCTCTCTGTCAAATAAATAAATAAAATCTTTTTTTCTTTCTTTTTTTTTTTTTAATTTATTTTCAGCATAACAGTATTCATTATTTTTGCACCACACCCAGTGCTCCATGCAATCCGTGCCCTCTCTAATACCCACCACCTGGTTCCCCCAACCTAACACCCCCACCACTTCAAACCCCTCAGATTGTTTTTCAGAGTCCATAGTCTCTCATGGTTCACCTCCCCTTCCAATTTACCCCAACTCCCTTCTCCTCTCTAACTCTTAAAAAAAAAAGAGAAAGAAAAATGTTTCCATCAAGAGGGAAGGAAGGAAAGGAATCCTCTAAAACTAGATCTATAACAAGGATATCAATTCAAAGGTCATGAGTTGAAGGAATATATAATGTAGTCATTATAGGGATGGTTTTTACAGGGAAAGAAATGTCTCATCATATGGATTATTCTCAAATAATTTTCTCATGAATGAAACTTGTAAGCTACAGATCTCAAAATTAGGAGCTGTCCAAATGGTGTATTAATAATGAGTACACTGTCCAAAGTACATTTTTGTTTTTATTGGTATTCACATAAAATAACCAGATGTAATGAATGTATTAAACAGGAAACTGTCTTTAAAGGCAAGATCAGATTTTATTTTTGTTTCTCTAACTCTTAACATGGGTTTAATAATAGTAGGCAATCAAGAAATGTTGAGCCAAAAAACTAATTCTTTCATTAATTCTTCTGAATAGACTGGATTATGGACAGAACTTGGAAAGATTGAGAATAATTTCTTAAAGCCACTCCATACAGGACTTAATATGTCAAAAGCACATTATGAAGCAGAAATTAAAAACAGCCAAGAAAATAGCCAAGGTTGGTAATGTGCATTTTTATTTTTGGATAGTTCTAGAAATTAGTCAACTTTTAGAACTGTCAGTTATATTCAAAATAAAGAACTTTTTCATGTCATACTTGTTTATTTTCTAACAAACAAGGAAACATGACAGCTAAGTTATTTATAATTAAAATTATTTTTAGCAGATCTGTAAGCCAGTTAACACTGAAATTAGGTTAACAAAGATTTAAACCAAATTGAAGCATATTCTAGTTTAAAACCAGATTAAAATCAAATTCTGATTAAGAATCTAATTATACTACAAGTATTTCTGTTTGGATGTTACACTAACTTGGGTATGGCTCTGTCCATCCTCACCCTCAAGTAAATCTGTGCAAATTACAAAAAAAGAATCTTAGATCCAGAATTACTTTTTAAAATCAGCAAACAATTCTATAATAATCTTTTGCTCTTTTCTGTATAGCTATGGGGTATTTCTTAAAGGCATTACTAGAAATTTTTTTTTTTTTTTTTACTGTAATGGGTATAATAATGAAAGTGGCTTATAAGTTCATTATTGAAATCGGGGAGTTGTTTTCAATGGTTAAATGTGACACCTGATTTTTTTTCTTCTCTTACAGAAGTCCAAAAGTCTAAAGATCTTTGTTCTGTAACTGTAGGTGGAGAAGAGATCCCTAATATGCCTCCTGAAATGCAGCTTAAGGTAGATCTGAAATTTTCCTAAGTTATATCCAGCTGAAGACTTTTGGTTTTTTTTTTGCTCTAACAGCAACATTAATATAATACTAATTTCCCTTGGCACTGCAGGTCCTACATTCAGCTCTTTTCACATTTGATTTGATTGAAAGTGTTTTGGCTCGAGTAGAAGAACTCATTGAAATAAAAACAAAGTCTACCCCTGAAGAAAATATTGGGATAAAGTGAAACCTCCATTTCCTAAATAAAAACTAGTAAAGTACTTTATTTTCCCTTATGATTATTTAATACCTTTATAAAGACTTTTCTGTAAAATACTGCTAGAAAAATAAATGTAGCTTTTCCCATTTACTGGTTTCTGTGATGACACATTACGGATCAGTTGTAGTCTTTGGTTTTAAAAAGATAATCCACATGGTAAATAATGCCCATGTATGTATTTTGAATCTTACTTAGTTGGAAATCTAATACAAACTAATAATATTCTATTGTAATCTTATAAAATATAGTTGTATTGCCTTCCTTCATATAGTTGTAGTGAGTTTATAAATACATTTTACACTTTATGTTCCAATTAGCTGCCCTCTTATACTTCAGAATTCCTGGTGTCAAATAGGAATATCACACCATTGCAAAAGTGTACAGAGAGGTTTTCAATTAGGCCAGCTGGTTACTTCTCTTAATTTCTCTTTTTTTCCCTACCTCAAAAGTCTTATGGGGCACAGTCCCATCACCACCTGTCTAGCAGCAGTTATAATATGAACACATCTGCAAACATTAATTTTAGAAATACTGGCAGCCCTTGTGGAAAAGTTAAAAAGTGTACATGACTTTTCCTTTAGTCTAAGGGGCTCGTTAGAAAATGCTGTGTTTTTATTTTGTAGTAAATATTTTCCTTCCAACTTAACTTGTATCACCAAGAAACTGCATCTGAGTTTTATAATATGTGTATGTGCCAATTTTTTCTAAACATTATTAAAGGAATTACTCAACAAAGCTGAAAATCATTTTTAATCATATATATTTTATTCTTTTAAATTAAAAAATCTTTAAATATATATTTGAACATTTTAATTTAACTGGTCTAATTATTTTAACATTCTTCCAAAAGAACTTTTGTAATTGCTATTCTAATTTGGGTTACAGGAATCACTACTCAGTTTTAACTTTTGAAGTGTTTTCCAAACAGGACTTTGCTCAATGATGTAAGCCTCAGTTGTTATCATTCTATAGTAAATGCTATCTGTGTATGGTTTGGAGGCAGTCTGTAAGAAGTCATAAACATGCAACATTATTTATAGAAATAAGTATTTTTTATATTAGGATCATTTTATAATAACCATTTTATAATTTCATATAAAAAACTTCCACTTATTCAACAAGTATCTAATGACCTTCTTTGTGCTTAAATACTACATGTGAGTTAATTATGAGTAACAGAAAAATGCTTGGCCTTTGTCTTTAAGGAATTTCAAACAAGCCAAAAGTAGAATACTTTAAGAACTGCTTTAATATGGAGATCTCTTCCAAGTATAAGAGTAAAAATCACCTAACTCTGCCTAGGGTGCACTTCATAGGGGAGGACAAGCATGGAAAGAAAGTGGACAACTTGTGAAGATCATTCTATAAAATAGTATGTTGCACTTTGAAAGTTCTTGACTACAACCTGATCAATAATTATATTTTAGAATTTGAAGGAAGATTTAAGAAACCAGTAGGGCCAATGCAGTGTATATATGCCAAATGCTCTTTTGGTCTAACGTTAGTCATTCTTGGAGTGGCTACTGGAAGTGAATTGAGAAGAAAGGCTGAGTTCATGCTTCAGAGAGCTGCACTGCATGCTGAAAAAGCAACTTCTCTGAGGGGAAAAGAAGCAGAATATCTGTTAATTCTGCTCAAGAGGGTGTGCATTTTGAAGTCAGAAACCCTAAAATCTATGAGTGCTATATTTGCATCATTTTCCTAGTGACTCACCTTAGCCATAGTGCACATAAGATTAATAGCATTTACTGTGTTGTGTACTGGAAGTATCCGTAAGTTACTACCCAGGAATCTGAAAAATAATTCATAAATTAAATAGATCATATAACTTACACAGACATCTGTTAAGCAGAAAGGAGACAGAAACCTTACTGTCTGTCATGCCCTGCCCTATTCCACAGAGGATATGATATGGCTTTATATCCAGAATTTAAGAGACTAAAAAGTGTTCACTTTTGTTTTGGTGTTGTAGAAGAATCTCAGAAATCAGCATGAACTCAAACTTGTCACCCTGATTCCTAGAATAGCCATTAAACCTGAATTTATTAAATATGACAAGTTAACATTATAGTGTTTATCTTTTAGCAAAATAACTCACCTACTTGAAAAGGATTAAGAACTAAAGTAAATACATGTGATTTAAGAAAAGTCTATAGTACTATTCTTCCATACCTCTGCTGAATCCTGAACATCAGTTTCCATTCCTCAGGTCCATGGAGGGCAGCAGACAGAACCAAAAAACTCTTTTGGTGAATATTAATAAACTTTTCAATTTTGGCTAGGAATATTTCTTCAGCTGATATAAAGCATTCTTTAGCATCCATCAATAAAAATGCAAGTCCTAGGGAAGGTGAGCATAATATAAAACATCACTTTGTTGTAATAAGCAAATTTTTTTGTAAACTCTGTAGAATCAACAAAAGTGGCTATAATATAGCTCTAAATGTCCAGGACCCAAACCTGTAAGGAACAGAATTTGTTATAACAAAATTCGTATATTACAAAATGATTTAGGTAATTCTTTGAAATGCTTTATATAAAAGTATGACATTCTAGAGGAAACAACTTTTGTCAGTAACAATTTTCAAATTAAGGCACTTAACAATGAAAGTAATGCCTAATTTTAGTTAAAAGTTGTTTTTTTGTGTATGTTATAATGACTTTTTTAAAAACTAGAAATCAAAATCTTGAGCCTGCAACTATTTCTTAGAGAAACCTTTGTAAAGAACATTATTATTAAATTAAAACACTCTGTAAGCAGATAATCTAGGATTTTTTTTTTAAGATTTTATTTATCTGTCAGAGTATAAGCAGGTGGAAAGACAAGGAGCAGCAGACTCCCTGCTGAGCCAAGAAGCCCGATTCGAGACTCAATCCTAGGACCCTGGGATTGTGACCTGAGCCTAAAGCAGACACTTAACCAAGCTTAACCAACTGAGCCACCCAGGCATCCCATAATCTAGGATTTCTGAAATAGTATCAGGCCTTTAAGAATAGTCCTGAAGGAAAATTTGATCTAATTATAGCTCTTTAAAAGAGAAGGCAATCTGAGTAAAGTGATTATATTATTATATGCTAATTGAATGAACCTGGGAAGTTTATATAAACCTTCCTGAACCTAAGTTCTCCCATCTATAAGACTGTAATAGGGGTGCCTGGGTGGTTCAGTGGGTTAAAGCTTCTGCCTTCGGCTCAGGTCATGATCCCGGGGTCCTGGGATCAAACCCCACATCGGGCTCTCTGCTCTGTGGGGAACCTGCTTCCTCCTCTTTCTGCCTTGCCTCTCTGCCTACTTTTGATCCCTCTCTCTCTCTCTCTGTCAAATAAATAAATAAATAAATTTCTTTTTTTAAAAAGTGTAATAATAATTCTTTTATAGGTTTATTGGGAGGATTAAGTAAGATAGTATATATAAGTGGACAAGGGACACAGGAGTTATCAAAAACATTTCACTTCTCCCTAGAGGGCTCTCTATTCAACCAGGAAGGATGAGTTTGAAGTTGGATCACTTTAAGCCATTAGTTCTGTTTCTAGAAGGTTTTGAAATCTGCCTGTCTTCCAAAGTCTCTGCTAAAGTTACCATTCTATCTGCAACCCTCCTGGTAAAATACTTCACTTCCACTTCTTTTATCACTTTAGTCATTTCCCTACCACAAACCTGTGCTCTGTGCTGCTCCCTTCCCATCACCCTAGCCTTCTCACATCCTAATCTAATTCCTTCTTGTATTTTACCCATGGCCCTGTATTTTACGATTTTATGATTTGAGGAATTTCTATTTGTCTCTATTTGGTTCTTTTTTTTTTTTAGTTAGTATTTGTTTCCATTATATTCAGCAAACTCTTGTACAAAATCCTGAAAAAACATTCTCCTATATTATTTTTATAAATAGCTTTTGACCAATGTTGTGATGTTGGCTTCCTTGTTAATACTGGTAACACTTTAAGTACTGACTGTTGGAGAGATGGCTTTGTTCTACTTGCATCTTAGTTCCCAAGTATGTTGTTTTTACTGTCCTCTGCCAGATTCCACTGGTTCAGCTTTAGTTTTCCATTTGTTTAAAGAGGGAATGGGGGGGGGGGGGGTCTTAAGTAGGCTCCATGCCTAGCACAGAGCCCGAGGCAGTGCTTGATCTCACAACCCTGAGATCATGACCTGAAGCAAAAGCAAGAGTTGGATGCTTAACTGACTGAGCCACCCAGGTGCCCCCAATTATAATCTAAACAGGAATGTATGTTGTGGTTGGCCACATGCACTACTTTTGCAATAGTAATGGAGTTATACATTTACTTCCCACAAAAGATAATATCTTAAGTTTATTACCTGGTGATTGAACTACAACTATTAGAATTTATACTCACGTATTTTATAAGAGGCTTAAATCAAGATAGTTAACAAATACACCGTACCAGAAAGAGAAAAGATAATTGATCCATTTTCCACTGAATCTGAGTACCGAATCTTGTGGCTTCGATTTTCTAGAGCAGTTGCAACTTCGTAACTCTAAAAAAAAATTTTTTTTAGATGTGTCTGGAAATGAACAGTGCAAATCCAAGGACAATATTAAAGAACTATAAGAGAGTAAATGCAAACTTAGTTAAAAAGCAACTTGGAGACAGATTTTGACGTGCATTAATGTAAATTGGAAGGTGGTTGGTGGTGAGTTTCTTAGACGGTTCACAATACCATTAAGTGCCAGACATACAGAATAACACAAGGACACAACCAATTCATTTCTGTATATTACAGTTACTTTTATACTTTTTTTTTAATTTTAAGATTTTATTAGATTTTATTTGTCAGAGAGCATAAGCAGGGGGTGTGGCTAACAGAGGGAGAAGCAAACTCTCCACTGAGCAAGGAGCCCGAAGCAGGATGGGATCATGACCTGAGCCAAAGGCAGACACTTAACTGAGCAACCCAGCTGTCCCTAATTTTATACTTTTTAAAAATATGTATTTATTTATTTTAGAGACAGAACACATGAGTGGGGAGGGAGGTGGCCAGAGAGAGAGGGAGAGCATCTCGAACAGACTCCCTGCTTAGCACAGAATCTGACCATGGGCTCCATCTCACAACCCTGAGATCATGACCTGAGCTGAAACCAAGAGATGCCTAACTGACTGAGCCACCCTAAGCCTTAGACAAGACAGAAAACGTGTATAAACACAGCAACAAGGCTTATTTTAAATGCCATTTTAAAAATCATCTCATTTCTGGGTGCCTGGGTGGCTCAGTTGGTTAAGTGACTGCCTTCGGCTCAAGTCATGATCCTGGAGTCCTGGGATCGAGTTCTGCATTGGGCTCCCTATTCAGCAGGGAGCCTGCTTCTCCCTCTCCCTCTGCCCCTCCCCCTGCTTGTACTCACTGTCTTGTTCTCTGTCAAATAAACAAAATCTTTTAAAAAATCATCTCATTTCCTATTCTATTCCATCTGAAGTAATTACTCAGATCATTTTTTTCCAAGCCACTAAGATATAAGTGGTTAATAGTGTTTCCTGATTGGTTATAACTCAAGCTGGCTGTTCTCAGAGTAGACAAAAATCCCTTAGGTACATTAATTGTATATTCTGCTTTAGAACATGTGTATTACAGGCTGGAATTTTAAGTATACAGGCTGGAATTATGTATGAAATATATGCTTCCTTTCTAGCCTAAGGAGAGCATTTTGTGCCAAACAGATCATGACCTAGAGTACAACTATGGATCTTCCCATGAGTTTTCTTCCGCTTTTTTAAAATTATACATTGATTCCAGCAATGGCAGACTATGTAATTTAGGCCAAACCTGCTGAGGCAACTAGAAAAGCTGGACAATTTTTTAAATGTGCTTGAATGCATCAGAGAGCTATCAGTATAGTGAAAAGTTCTAAGGTCAAAATCTACACAGAAATTCAGAGATATGAGACCAGCATTTAGGCCACCTTTTCCCTAAGGATATCTGCCAATATGGAAGAAGATGAGAGGCTGAACACGGCTTCTGACAAAAGTAGAACAGCTCTCACAGGGACTACAGCCTAGCTTCAAAGCATTTCAACCCCTGAAATTGTCTTTAGGTAATACTGTATTACTAGTGCTCCTAAGCACCTTGCAGAAGCACTCCCTAGAGTAACATTTCTCAATCAGGTTTCCTCATACGAACTACAAAGAAAATTATTTGAGTGACTGTGTTTGCAATTCTCACATAACTAGTACCATTCTAGTTGTAGTTCATTTATTACATACAATAGCTGCTTTAGGGCTTGGATTGCCAGATTTAACAAATAAAAATAAAACCCAGTTGAATCTGAGTTTCAGATAAACAACATTTTTTTTAGTGTAAGGATTTTCCATGCAATATTTGAGAGGTACTTCCTCTAATTTCATTGTTTACTTAAAACCCAAATGTTGTAACTAAATGTCCTGTATTTTATGGGGCAACCCTTAGGGCTTTGGGGATTTAATTCTCTTACAAAATTAAGACTTATTAGAGGAACAGAACACTATTCTAGGCCTCAAATTATTTCTACAATTTTTCAAATACAAATTCCAACACACAACCAAAAATAATCAGACATACCAAGAGACAAAATTACTTGAAAGAGAACTATGGGAAAATAGGCAATAGAAACAGGCTCACAAGGGCTGTTTCTTATAGTGAAGTTACATCAGATACATGCCTAAAAATAGTGATGTTTACTATGTTCAAGGAGATGAAAGACAAGATTGAGAATTTTGGCAAAAACCCCTACAAAGTATAAAAGGATATAATAGATGTCAAAGAATCAGGAAAGCTTCATAAAATATGAGTGAAACTTTAAAGTGGAAAGGAGTTTATTAAGCAGACAAGTGAAGGAAGAAGGCAAATGTGAGAAGACCATGGACAGAAAGAGTAAAGGCAGAGGCATTCAGACCCAAAAGTATGATTCTTATAAGTGTATAAGGTGTACACAAGTCAGTTAATTTGGAGATGGTATTAGGAATAACTGCTGGCATATCCTAAGGACCCATGCCCAATATTAATGAATTAATATGCCATATTAATGAATTTCAATCACATTCTATCAGTAGCTGCACCTGTGTTGAGTATATATATAGTAATGTAAAGGCTTGTCAAATCATTACGCTGTACAACTGGAAACTAATGTTAATACTGTATGTCAACTATACTTCAATTAAAAACAGTAATAAATTTTTGGGGGTGCCTGGGTGGCTCAGTCGGTTAAAGCCTCTACCTTCGGCTCAGGTCATGATCTCAGGGTCCTAGGATCGAGCCCCGTGTCAGGCTTTCTGCTCAGCAGAGAGCCTGGTCCTCCTCTCTCTCTGCCTACCTCTCTGCCTACTTGTGGTCTCCATCAAATAAATAAATAAATCTTTTTTTTAAGAAGTAATAAATTTTTTAAAAATCATTCTCTCTCTGGGGTGCCAACTAAAAGAATTATGACAAAAATAATAAAAGAAAATAATAAAGATAAAAATAGAGATACTGAATCAAGAAAAAAACAGCCAAGGAGCACCTGAGTGGCTCAGTCGTTAAGCATCTGCTTTCAGCACAAGTCATGATACCAGGGTCCTGGGATCAAGCCCCACATTGGTCTCCCTGCTTGGCAGGAAGCCTGCTTCTCCCTCTCCCACTCCCCCTGCTTGTGTTCCCTCTCTCGCTGTGTCTCTCTCTATCAAATAAATAAAATCTAAAAAAAAAGCAAGAGTTGGATGCTTAAACCCAGCTGAATTCAAGAGTTAATTTTTCAAAATAACCAGGAGCTAAGACCAGATTTTCCAAAGCATGTTTCATGGAATATTAGTCCCATGAAATATTAAAAGATGTTCCTTGTATTCAAATAATATTGGGAAACACTAATATTACTTTGTCTCCTTTTGAGGATTTACCATGCATTTAGGCATATGAAAGGCTCTTAAGAGTAGTGCAGTAGGGGCGCCTGGGTGGCTCAGTGGATTAAGCCGCTGCCTTCGGCTCAGGTCATGATCTCAGTGTCCTGGGATCGAGCCCCGCATCGGGCTCTTTGCTCAGCGGGAGCCTGCTTCTCTCTCTCTCTCTGCCTGACTCTCCGCCTACTTGTGATTTCTCTCTCTGTCAAATAAATAAATAAAATCTTTAAAAAAAAAAAAAAAAAGAGTAGTGCAGTAAAAAAAAAATTAAAAAAAGAACTTATAAAAATATGTTCATACAAGCATTCCAAATATAATCCAATACTTCCTTCTACAGATTTAACACCTATTAATATTGTGTAAAACTAGTTTCTGTCTACCAAATCTACTCATAAGAAAGGAAATATAAACAAAAACAGAAATGGGAAAGGGTACTCAATCTGATAGAAAATTTAAAAGAATGTCAGTATGAAAATTTTAATTGCAAAGCAAGATGGTTAAACATAATAAACGGGGCGCCTGGGTGGCTCGGTGGGTTGGGCCGCTGCCTTCGGCTCGGGTCATGATCTCAGGGTCCTGGGATCGAGTTCCGCATCGGGCTCTCTGCTTGGCAGGGAGCCTGCTTCCTCCTCTCTCTGCCTGCCTCTCTGCCTACTTGTGATCTCTCTCTGTCAAATAAATAAATAAAATCTTTAAAAAAAAAACCATAATAAACGAATTATGAAGTAATTGTTCTTGGCAAATCAGTGTGGATTGCTGGCTCCATCTCTTGGTATCAGTCTCAAAAACTTTAGGATTAAGAGAAAAACAGGAATTCCAGAAACCTAACAAAAAGAAGCAAGAAAAAAACCAATGAGACTTAAGGCTGTCTTAAACTGGTTTGTGTTATGGAGCTAGATGGCGAAAGCCAATAGGGCAAAGTGCTGCTTGAGGTAGCAGTGGGAGGATAGAATGGATTAAAAAAATATTTTTAGTCTTGTTCTTGCCTCTCTTATATTTACTGTGGAATAATCATTTATTTCCCCTTCCTCTAGACATGAACTAGTGTCCATAGATAAATACTAAGGCAATGGAGAAATCCTATTGGCTGAGGAGCTAAAATGGTTGTGGACTGACCAACTGCCTTCAGGCATTCAACTTCCTATCCCTTCCCCAACCCAACTGTATGGAGACAGCTTCCCCCTAATGCCACTAAGGTACACAGATCAGGTTCTGTGGTTTATTTCTTCAAAACATTAATGTGCGTTTTATTGTTTCTCGAATCCCTTAATATCTCTATTAGAACAGACTTACAGAGAAAAAAGAACCATAAAAAATTTCCAGCCTTCAAATATTTAGAGAAGTAGGATGTTGAAAATGGATGCAGTGAAGTTTAGAATTTATCTTTAAAATACATTTAGTTTATGTACTTGTGAATCCACAGAACTTTGGAAATCAAGCTAAGGATATTTTAAAAATATTGTACTATTGCTTTTAATTTTTAAATTAAAGATCAATGGCCAAATGCCTCTTTACCTTAAGAGATGAGCTAATAATAATAGTCGTTGTCCATTTTATTTTTTCTTTTCTGCCATTTTCAGCCATCTGTCTGTCTCTGGATCAACCCAGGTTCTAATGGTGCCACAATCTGAAAAAAAGGAGTAAACAGGACTATGTAGAAATGTTTTTGTAATGAAAATTAAAAAACAGAAACGAAACTAGGTGAATGGAGACATGCTAAAGAATAGCTGAAAGTTAAAATTTGACACTAAAAAATATGTCTTGGTATACATTAAGCTTTTTCAATACCATGCTTCATGTTGCATGCAATACCATGCTTCCTACTGTTAAAAAAGAGAAAGAACACCCTAAATGTAGTCACTTGTGCTAACTCCACATCAATAAACCAAAATGTATACCTTACCTAACTATGGTTTCAACCCCCTTGAATGTATGTAACCTTTAACAAGTTAACACCAAATTACCTGGTTAGCACTAGAGAAATAAATAATCCACCCAATAAACCCCTACCATTCCCCTCAGGAAGGCGACCTTGCCTGAAACAAGGCATTCTCTTTGCAAATAATTTCTTTTTTCCATCTGTCTTTAAAACCTCCCTTTTGGGCGCCTGGGTGGCTCAGTGGGTTAAGCCGCTGCCTTCGGCTCAGGTGATGATCTCAGGGTCCTGGGATCGAGTCCCTCATCAGGCTCTCTGCTCAGCAGGGAGCCTGCTTCCTCCTCTCTCTCTCTGCCTGCCTCTCTGCCTAGTTGTGATCTCTCTCTGTCAAATAAATAAATAAAATCTTTAAAAAATAATAAATATAAATAAAAAAAAATAAAACCTCCTTTTTCTACAGCTTGGTGGAGCTCCTTTCCCTTGCTAATTGGGATGTTGCCCAATTCATGATTCACTGAATGAAGCCAATCTGATTTTTAAATTTACTTAGTTGAATTTTTGTTATCTAACTCTATTAACAATTACTAAAAGAAATGGCTCCCATTTCAAGGCACTAACTTCATAAAAGTAGACTTGTGTCAAGAACTGTCAAAGGTCTGTGGTTTTATTGTATTTGTAAGCTAAAAAGAAGTTAGCCTGCCCAGAGTTTCATGGATATAACAAAAAACATAAGACTCTTGGATCAGAGGACAAAGAATGGTTTTTTACTTGTTTTTTAACTCACGGCAAGAGAAGTAATCTCATTCTATTTTTTAAAGATTTATTTTTTTACAGTGAGACAGAGAACATGGAGAAATGGGGAGAAGGAGAGAGAGAATCTCAAGTATACTCCCGATTGAGTACAGGCCCAACATGAGGGTCAGTCTCACAGCCCTGAGATCATGACCCGAGCCAAAATCAAGAGTCAAATGCTTAACTGATTCTGCCACCCAGGCACCCCAGTATCCTCATTCTCTTGCAGCAATCCCCCAAGTCCAATTCCCACACAGTTATGGGGCAAAGGCCAGGTAATATCAGCAGAAACAGTGAAGGTGTATTATAGGAGAGGAACCCTGAGTTGAGAAATCCCTAATTTTTATAATGGGCTGCAATCAAACCTTCCCTGTGCTCTAGAGCAAAATACTATCTCTAACCTACAAAATTATTCATTACACAAACATCCTTGAAAAGATAGTTGAGAGGTGGGGCTGACATATGTGTATTTCTGTTGGTGCTGTTAATGCCTGTCTGGGGACCATACTTTAAGAAATGTTATACTAAAGGAAGGAAGAGTATTCTGGGCAAGAACAACACAAAATGATAGAGCAAGATGGCAGAGAAGTAGAAGACCTAAATTTCCTCTACTCCCAGGAATTCAGCTAGATAGTTATCAAACCATTCTGAACACCTACAAACTCAATAGGAGATTGAAGAAAAGAATAGCAGCAATTCTATGAATAGAAAAGTGACCACTTTCTGGAAGGTTGGATGTGCAGAGAAGTGAATTTGAGGTGATATACAGGAAGACAGACCTCGGGGGGAGGGAGCCTCCATCAGCCGGCTCCTGGCAAGTGATGGAGCAGCAGAGCACAAAATCAGAACTTTTAGAAGTCCACCTCACTGAGGGATGTTGCTCAGAGGCTAAGTGGGGGGAGTCCTTGCAGGGACAATGTGTCTCAGGACCTTCAGGATCACAGAAAGACTGAGGGTGCCTGAGTGTGGCAGAGCTCCCAGGTATCAGAACAGGGAACCCGGCTGCAAAGACAGAGCCAAGGAGTGGGCTCTCAGTTCGGGGTTGCCATAAACCATGATCCCTGGCAAAGTTGGGCCACTGCTCTTTGAGCAAGGACCCCAAAAGCAGATCTGGGGAGACCCCCACCACTTCCTCCACCAGGAAGAGTGGCACAGGAGTGCACTGCAGGAATTGGCAGGGTTTGGAGACTCCAAATGGTGCCATATGCCAGAGATAGGAATGCTCAGTCACAGGCTGGGTGAGCACAGAGTGCAGCCAGAGACCAGAGAGAGAGGAGTGACTGCTTTTCTCTGAAGGCACACTAAGGAATGGGACCCTGAGCTCTCAGCTCCTCCAGGCCAGAGATTGAGAGGCCACCACTTTCATTCTCATCCTCCAAAGCTGAACAGAAAGTATTCAGGGAACAAAAGCTACTGAGAGCAAAACTGAGCAGATTACTTATCCTGGCTCCTAGAAAGGGCTGTGAAATTACGCCTTGGAATCATAGCAACAGGCCCTGCCCCCAGAGTATCAGCAAGAACATTCAACCAAGAACAAGGTTACCAATCAATGAGAACTGCAAAACTCCAGTGCTAGGGGAATACAGCACATAGAATTCATGGCTTTTTTTTCCCATGATACTTTAGTCTGTCAAAGGTAAAAAGTTTTAATTTTATTTTTTCTTATTTTTCCATTTTCCTTTTTTTCCTTTTTTTTTTCCTTTTTTTCCTTTTTTTTTTTTTTAAAAGGAGAGAGTTTTGTTTTGTTTTGTTTTTTAAGATTTTTTATTTTTGGGGGTGCCTGGGTGGCTCAGTGGGTTAAGCCGCTGCCTTCGGCTCAGGTCATGATCTCAGGGTCCTGGGATCAAGTCCCTCATCAGGCTCTCTGCTCAGCCTGCTTCCTCCTCTCTCTCTCTCTGCCTGCCTCTCTGCCTACTTGTAATCTCTCTCAGTCAAATAAATAAATAAAATCTTTTAAAAAAAAAAGATTTTTTATTTTTTATTGACAGAGATCACAAGCAGGCAGAGAGAGGAAGGGAAGCAGGCTCCCTGCTGAGCAGAGAGCCTGATGCGGGGCTTGATCCCAGGACCCTGAGATCATGACCTGAGCCAAAGGCAGAGGCTTTAACCCACTGAGCTACCCAGGCACCCCTCCATTTTCCTATTTTAACCAACATCTTATCAATACATTTTTTAAAAATCTGTTTTAATTTTCATTTTTACAATCATATTCTACCCCTGCGTTGTATTTAACCTTATTTTTTCTATGTGTGTGTGTGTTTGTTTTAATTTGGGGATACAGTTTCTTCTAACAGACCAAAATATACCCTAAATCTACTGTATGGCTTTAATCTAGTCTCCTGCCTGATCACATTCTCTCCTTTTTTTCCCCCTTTCTTTCTTTTTTCAACCAACTTCTCATCAATTCCTCTTTTAAAATCTTTTTAAATTTTCATCTTTACTGTCATATTTCATCCCTTCATTGTATTTACCCATATATATATGTATGTATATATATATATATATACACACACACATACATATATGTGTATATATATATGTATATATGTGGTATATATACCACAAGATGAAACAATATCAGAATTACACACACATACATATATGTGTATATATATATACATATATATATATATATATATATATATATATGTATGTATCTTTAAAATTTTGGGAGGCAGTTTCTTCTAAAAGATCAAAATACACCCAAAATCTAGTGTGTGGTTCCATTCTATTCACCAGCCTGTTCATATTCTTTTCCTCTTTCCTTTCCTTTCTTCTCCTACCAGTTGTGGGTCTCTTCTGATTTATTTAGTGTATATTTTTCTGGAGTCTTTGTTATCCTTTTACCATTTTTCTCTCTCATTCATCTATTCTTCTCTGGACAAAATGACAAAACAGAAAAACTCACCGCAAAAAAAAAAAAAAAAAAAGAACAAGCAGCAGTACCGACTGCCAGGGACCTAATCAGTAAGGACATTAGTAAGATGTCAGAAATAGAGTTAAGAATGACAATTATAAAGATATTAGCTAAGCTTGAAAAAAGCATAGATGATACTAGAGAATCCTTTTCTGGAGAAATAAAAGAACTAAAATCTAACCAAGTTAGGATCAAAAAGTCTATTAATGAAGTTCAATAAAAAATGGAGGCTCTTACTGCAGAGTAAATGAGGCAGAAGAGAGAATTAGTGATATAGAAGACAAGATGATAAAGAATAAAGAAGCTGAGATAAAGAGAGATAAACAACTACCAAATCACGAGGGAAGAATTTGAGAGATAAGTGATACCACAAGATGAAACAATATCAGAATTACTGGGATCCCAGAAGGAGAACAAGAGAGGAGCAGAAGGAATATTGGAGCAAATTAAAATGAAGAACTTCCCTAATTTGGGGATGGAAATAGGCATCAAAATCCAGGAGGCACAGAGAATCCCCCTCAAAAATCAATAAAAATAGGTTAACACCCTGTTATCTAACAGTAAAACTTACAAGTCTCAGAGACAACAACAACAAAAAATCCTGAAAGCAGCTCAGGAACAAGAGATCTGTAACCTACAATGGTAGGAATATTAGACTGGCAGCAGGCCTATCCACAGAGACCTGGCAGGCCAGAAGGACTGGCATGATATATTCAGAGCAATAAACGACAAAAATACGCAGCCAAGAATACTATACCCAGCTAGGCTGCCACTGAAAATAGAAGGAGAAATGGGGCACCTGGGAGGCTCAGTCATTAAACGTCTGCCTTCAGCTGAGGTCATGATCCCAAGGTCCTGGGATCGAGCCCCGCATTGGGCTTCCTGGTCAGTGGGAAGCCTGCTTCTCCCTCTCTCACTCCCCCTCTTGTGTTCCCTCTCTGTCTCTCTGTCAAATAAATAAATAAAAATCTTTAAAAAAAATAGGAGAGATAAAAAGCTTCCAGGACAAACAAAAACTGAAAGAATTTACAAATACCAAACCAGCCCTACAGGAAATATTGAAAGGGGTCCTCTAAGCAAAGAGAGAGCCTAAAAGTAACAAGACCAGAAAGGAACAGGGACAACATAAAGTACCTTACAGGCAATACAATGGCACTAAATTCATCTTTCAATAGTTACCCTGAATGTAAATGGGCTAAATGCCCCAATCAAAAGACACAGGTATCAGAATGGATAAAAAAATAAGACCCACTGATATGCTGTCTGCAAAAGACTCCTTTTAGAACCAAAGACACCTCCAGATTTAAAGTGGTGGGGTGGAAAGCCATTTACCATGCTAATGGACATCAAAAGAAAGCTGAGGTGGCAATCCTTTTATCAGACAAATTGGATTTTAAACTGAAGACTATAGGGCGCCTGGGTGGCTCAGTGGGTTAAGCCTCTGCCTTCAGCTCAGGTCACGATCTCAGGTTCCTGGGACCGAGTCCCGCATTGGACTCTCTGCTTGGCAGGGAGCTTGCTTCCTCCTCTCTCTCTCTGCCTGTCTCTCTGCCTACTTGTGATCTCTGTCAAATAAATAAATAAAATCTTTAAAACTGAAGACTATAATAAGAGATGAGGAAAGTCACTATATCATACTCAAAGGGTCTGTCCAACAAGAAGATCTAACAATTTTAAATATCTATGCCCCTAACATGGGAGCAGTCAATTATATAAGCCAAATAATAAAATAAAAAAAATAGCAACAATAGTACAGTAGTAGTAAGGGACTTTAACACCCCTGTCACTGAAATGGACAGATCGTCTAAGCAAAAGATCAACAAGAATATAAAGGTTTTAAATGACACACTGGAACAGATGGACATCACAGATATATTCAGAACATTCCATCCCAAAGCAACAGAATACACATTCTTCTCTAGTGCAAATGGAACATTCTCAAGAATAGATCATATACTAGGTCACAAATCAGGTCTCAACTGGTAGCAAAAGACTGGGATTATTCCCTGCATATTTTCAGACCACAATGCTCTGAAATTTGAACTCAATCACAAGAGGAAAGTTGGAAAGAACCCAAATACATGGAAGCTAAAGATCATCCTACTAAAGAATGAATGAGTCAACCAAGAAATTAAAGAAAAATGTAAAAAATTCATGGAAGCATATGAAAATGAAAACACAACTGTTCAAAATCTTTGGGATGCAGCAAAGGCAGTCCTAAGAGGAAAGTATATAGCATTACAAGCATTTTTCAAGAAACAAGAAAGGTCTCAAATACACAACCTAACCCTACACCTAAAGGAGCTGGAGAAATAACAGGAAAGAAAGCCTAAACCCAGCAGGAGAAGATAAATAATAAAGATAAGACAGAAATCAATGAAATAGAAACCAAAAGAACAGTACAGCAGGCCAACAAAACTAGAAAGGGGTTCTTTGAAAGAATTAATAAGACAGATAAACTCCTGTCCAGACTTACCAAGAAGAAAAGAGAATGAATGAAAGAGAAGAGATCAAAACCAACACTGAATAAATAAACAATTGTAAGAACGTATTATGAGCAACTTATGCACCAGCAAATTAGACAATCTGGAAGAAATGGATGAATTCCTAGAGACTATAAAGTACCAAAACTAAACCAGGAAGAAATAGAAAACCTGAACACACTCATAACCAGTAAGGAAATTGAAATGGTAATCAAAAATCTCCCAACAAGACCCCAGTGCCAGACATCTTCCCAAGGGAATTCTACCAAACAGTTAAAAAATAATTAATACCTATTCTCCTGAAACTGTTCCAAAAAATACAAATGGAAGGAAAACTTCCAAACTCATTTTATGAGGTCAGCATTACCTTGATCCCAAAACCAGAAAAGATGCCATCAAAAAGGAGAATTACAGACCAATATCCTTGATGAACACATATGCAAAAGTTCTCACCAAAATACTAGCTAACAGGATGCCTGGGTGGCTCAGTGGGTTAAGCCTCTGCCTTCTGCTCAGGTCATGATCTCAGGGTCCTAGGATGGAGCCCTGCATCGGGCTCTCTGCTAGGCAGGGAGTCTGCTTCCCCCTCTCTCTCTGCCTGCCTCTCTGCCTACTTGTGACTCTTTCTCTGTGTCAAATAAATAAGTAAAATCTTTTAAAAAAATAAAAATAAAAATAAAATTCCAGCCAGTAGGATCCAACAGTATATTAATAGGATTATTCACCACGACCACATGGGATTTATTCCTGGGCTGCAAGTTCAGTTCAACATCCACAAATCAATCAATGTGATACAATACATTAATAACAGAAAGAATAAGAACCATATGATACTCTCAATAGATGCTGAAAAGGCACCTGACAAAGTACAGTATCCTTTCTTGACCAAAACTCTTCAGAGTGTAGGGATAGAGGGTACATACCTCAATATCATCAAATCCATCTATGAAAAATCCACAGCGAGTATCAATCTCAATGGGGAAAAACTGAGAGCTTTCCCCCTAAAGTCAGGAACACAGCAGGGCTGTCCATTATCACCACTGCTATTCGACATAGTACTAGAAGTCCTAGCCTCAGCAGACAACAAAAAGAAATAAAAGGCATCCAAATCAGCAAAGACGAAGTCAAACTTTCACTCTTTGCAGATGATATGATACTTTATGTGGAAAACCCTAAAGACTGCCCCAAAACTGCTAGGACTTGTACAGGAATTCAGTAAAGTGTCCAGATATCAAATCAGTGCACAGAAATCAGCTGTATTTCTATACACCAACAATAAGACATAAGAAAGAGAAATTAAGGAATCAATCCCACTTACAATTACACCCAAAACCGTAAAATACCTAGGAATAAATCTAATGAAAGAGGCAAAGAATCTGTACTCAGAAAGCTATAGAATATTGATGAAAGAAATTGAGGAAGACACCAAGAATGGAGGAACGTTCCATGCTCATGGATTGGAAGAACAAATATTGTGAAAATGTCTATGCTACCTAGAGCAATCTACCCATCTAATGCAATCCCTATCAAAATACCATCAACTTTTTTCAAAGAAATGGAACAAATAATCCTAAAATTTGTATGGAGCCAGAAAAGACCCTGAATAGCCAGCGGAATGCTGAAAAAGAAAAGCAAAGCTGGTGGCATCACAATTGCAGACTTCAAGTTCTATTACACAGCAGTCATCATCAAGAGAGTATTGTACTGGCAGAAAAACAGACACATAGATCAATGGAACAGAATAGAGAGCCCAAAAATAGACCCTCAACTCTATGGCCAACTACTCTTCAAAAAAAAAGAAAAAAATGTACAATGGAAAAAAGACCATTTTTCTATTATTTATTGCACTACTTGGCATTTACCCCAAAGATACAAATGTAGTGATCCAACAGGGCATGTGCACCTGAACATTTATAGCAGCAGTGTCCACAATAGCCAAACTATTTTTTGTCCACTATCCGGAGAGTGGACAAGAGCCTAGATGTCCATCAACAGAAGAATGGATAAAGATGTGGTATACACACATACACACACACACACACACACAAACACTGGAATATTATGCAGTCGTCTCCCTAGAGATCCCTTCTCATTTCTGCAGATATAAACTGGATATTTCTCTGACTTACTAGCTGTCATTCTGGGACTTCCCATCACCTCTCTCCTGTGTTAGAGCCATGTTTCCCTTTCCTTGATTTATTTTTTTGTTTCACTGAACATTCTTTAGAAGTTCCCTTAAAAAGAGTATGCGCAGCAAATAAATAATATAAACACATGTAATTTGAGCCCTTGAATATTTGAAAATTTTTATCCTATCTCCGTATTTGATTGGTATTTATAAATATTTATGCATGTATTTATATATGTTTGTGCCTGTGTATCCTATATGTTTTCTTTCAGAACTTTATAAATATTACTCTATTGTTTTCTAGATAACCCATGTAGCTATGCACATTTCATGCTAATTCATATTCCTACTCTGTAAGTGATTCATTTTTCATTTGTTTTATCCAGAAGCTTTTTTAATACCTTAATGTTTAGCATCTTTCCTAATCTCTAGCGTTCTGAAATTTCACACAAATGTGTCTTTGGGTAGATCTTTTTACCTGCATTGTGCTAAGTACTCAGCAAGACCTTTTAATCTGGATACTCATTTTCAATTCTAGAAAACTACTTTGTAATACTTATTTAATATTCCCAATATTCTTTTTTTTCCTCCTTGCAACTGCTGTTAGTTGGGTATTAGATCTCATAGCTTGATCTTGGTTCTCTACTGTTTTTTTCTTTTCTTTTTTTTTTTTTCATTTTCCAGGTGATTTTTCCCAACCAGCTCTAAAGGTTTTTTTTTTCCTTATCTTTGATTTTCTGTAGTTTGAGTATGATATGTCCAGATGGGGTTTTGTTTTGTTGTTGTTTTGTCATTTATCATCCTTGGTGTTCCCTGAGATTCCTCGATCTGTGGTTTAGTGTCTGGCATTAATTTGGGGAATGGAAATTCTTAGTCACTGCTTCAAAAATTTCTTCTGTTTCTTTCTCCTTCTTCTCTTTTTGGTATTCACATTACACATATGTTACACTTACAATCATCCCACAGTTCCTGGATATTTTGCTCAGTTTTTGCAGTCTTTTTTCTCTTTCCTTTTCAGTTTTGGAAGTTTCTATTAGCACATTCTCAAGCTCTGAGATTCTTTCCTCAGCTGTGTCAATTCTACTAATGAGTCCACCAGATGCATTTTTCCTGTTTTTTTTCTGTTACAGTCTCTTTTATTTCTAACACGTCTTTTTTTATTCTTTCTTACAATTTCCATCTCTCTGCTTACACTACCCATCTGTTCTTGTTATATTGTCTACTTTTTCCATTACATCCTCCCATGTAGCCATTACAGTTGTTTAAAATTCCTAGTCTGATAATTCCAACATCCCTGTTATATCTTGGCCTGACTCTGATGCTGTCTCTTCAAATTATGTTTTCTCCCTTTTAGCATGCCTTAGTTTTTTGTTGAAAGCCTAACATGACCTATTTGGTAAAAGAAACTGGTACACAGGCCTTTGGTGACACGGCGGTAAGGTATAAAGGGAGGAGGATTCTATAGTCCTACTATTACGTCTCAGTCTTTTCAGGAGCCTGCACTGCTAAGCTGTGAATTTCACTAGTGTTTCTCAGATTTTTTCCCCCTGTTTAGGTGGGACAGGATGCCTGAGCAGGCTAACACTGGTATTTCCCTTTACCCATACTGATTAGTCTATGAGAAAATACCAAGAGGGTTAGGTTCTGGTAAAGTAGCTTCTCTGAGGGCAGACTTTTTTTAGTTATTTTATTTTATTTATTTATTTATTTTCAGAGAGAGAAGGAGAGAGTCTTAAGCAGGCTCCACCTCCAGCACAGGGCTCAAAGCAGGGCTTGATCTCACAACCCTGGAATCATGACCTGATCTGAAATCAAGAATCAGATGTTTAACCAACTGAACCACTCAGGTGCCCTATCTTGAAGGCAGAATTTTAAAGAACAGGATGCTCTCACATATTTCAAAAATTTTTTATTCTTCCCCTACCAGAAGCACAAAGGAATTTTTCTTCAACATTCACTGTGAGAAGCTGGTAGTGCTCCCAGAGGTAGAACTCACAAAAGTGTGGGGGCCTGCTATGGACTGAATGATGTTCCACCAAAATCATATAATGAAGCCCTAGTCCCACATGTGATGGTATTTCAAAATGGGTCCTTTGAGAGATAATCAGGCTTTGATGAGGTGAAGTCAACAGTGGGGCCCTCATGATGGGATCAGTGCCCTTAAAAGAAGAGATTCTACAGCAAAAAAGAGGCCCACTGTCTGCAAGCTAGGATGAAAGTTCTCACCAGAATCCATCCAGGATGGCTCCCCCATCTTAGGACTTCAGGCCTCCAGAACTGTGAGAGAATAAATGTCTGTTGTTTAAACCACCTAGTCGATGGGATTCTGCTTGGACAGCTCATATTAAGGCAGGGCACCCTAATTAGTGGGTCTCCCCACTTATTGACACAGAGCCTCCTGGCAATTCTTCAATTATACTTTAGGTTTTCCCATCCCATCCCAGTACTGGTATCTGCAGAGGTTTCTGGTTATTGATTTCTGCTCCAGTAAGTGATTCTTCATTATCAATCCTTCTATCTCTACAATTTGGGGCGCAGAAGTTTACCCTGTGACCTCACTTCTCTGACAGATTTGAGTCGTTGATTTTTCAGTTTGTTCAGCATTTTACTTGTTAGGATGGAATTAGTAGTTCCCATGCTCTTTACGTGCTGGACTAGAAACCGGAAGCCAAGAGTTTTATTTTTTAAAATTTAAACCACCACATGTATATATATATTTTTTGTTAGTAGTTCTTATTTTTCAATCACTCTTCTTCATGGCATCCCTTTGTTTTATGAATTCAGTATCTCTCACCACTCTGAGGTAACTAACTACATTTTTTAAAAGTTTTCTTCTGTTGTCCACATTGTCTCAGCTTTCTACATACCTCTTTTATTGATTCTTTAATCTACTTTTCATGTCGGAAGTTTCCCTCAAATTTCTAGTGATCCTTAATTGTTCTTACTTATGTATTTATTACTAAAAATATTTATGTATTTGATATGATAGGGAATATGGACACAACAGTGAACAAAACAAACAAATCTCCACCGTCATGAAGCTTCTGTTCTAGTCAGATGATTCCAGCAATTAAAAAAAAGACAAATATAGGTGATAAGGAGAGAGTGATAGAAGGGAGCAATGTGTGCCATGGAGAAAAATAAGTCAGAGTACATGGAGAATGAGTGCTGGAGGCTACTGATTTATGTTGGATGGTTACAGAAGACATCTCTTATAAGGTAAGAGATGTGCCCAATATTCCCAAATCCATCTTCCCAGATGAATGTCTCCAGAAACAAACCTCCAGCCTTCTCCACAGAAGAATTGTAGGATGAATTCTCCTGAATGTTCAGGATGGAGAAGAGAACCCAAGGAAGTTCTAATAATATTTCCTTATGAACTTTCAATAATCTTCTCTTTCCACACTCTGCTCTTGAGGTGCACCAATACCTGATGCTTCCAAGTACAGTACTCAGCCTCTTGTCCATGAGTCAAAGGTCCTCTCTTCTCATTAATTTCTCCCTTTGTAGGCACTCAGATAACTTTCTTTTATAACCAAACTGATTACCATTCCTCTCTTTGTTTCCTCATACTCATTTAAGTTTCTGACTTGCTATTTTACTCTTTCCTTATTAATAGTTTGCTAATTTGAAAAATCCTTACTCTCATTTCAAATGTATGGAGAAGAAGAAAAGATAAACAAATGAGGTCAATGTGCCATTTGAGATAAGAAGCATATGGTATTTTGATTAATTCCTTTTACTTCCATTGATGTCATTTATATATACCATCCTTATTCTAAACTCTTCCAAAATTCTCTCAGGTTTCTCATTAAAATACTCCCTCTAATCCCTGCAAATGCAAACTTACCATCTCAATCTAGAAAACCTTCTCAGACAAATACTATCCCACAATTACCTTTCCCTAAATAATATCATTAGAGGATTTCCCTCTACTTAAGATATGAATTCAACTCCTTACTATACTCCCTTAACACTTAACACAGTGGTGATTACTAAGTAGTTGGTCAATGAATTATGTTCCTATAAATTAGTGATAAGATATGCTGACAAGGGGGGCCTGGGTGGCTCAGTCATTAAGTATCTGCTTCAGTTCAGGTCATGATCTCAGGGTCCTGGGATCAAGCCCCTCAGCACGAAGGCTTCTTCTCTCTCTCTCACTCCCCTGCTTGTTTTCCCTCTTTTGCTGTGTCTCTGTCAAAAAATAAAATCTTAAAAAGATATGCTGACAATATTAACAATAGGCTTCTAGTAACAAAATAAATTATTTTGGTTGTAAGCAAGTCATTCTAATATCCCACAGTGGGAGAATCCATTTTATAGTGCCAAGAAAAAGTATTAATCTGAAATAATAATAATAAGCATATTGTAATCTCAAGAGAAAGCACTAAAAAAAACTTAATAAAAGGAAAAAAATTAACAGAGAAATTAAAGTGGTAACTAAAATATATTCATATATCACAAAAATGGTAGTAAAAAAGTAACAGAAACAACAAATACATATAAAGAACAAATAACAAAAAAACAAAAACAAAAACAAAAAAAAAGAACAAATAATAAAATTGTAAATTTAATGGTGGTGATTGTTGTACAGCTTAGTGAATATGCTAAAATATCACTGAGTTTAAAATTCACTCTAATTCACTTTAAAAATTCATTTTAATTCACTTTAAAATGGTTATTTTTGTGTTATGTGGATTATATCTCTTCAAAAACCTAAATAGTAAGCATAAATCTGCTATATTAACTGTCAACAGATAAAATATTCCAGTCAAAGCAAAATCCACTATATGCTGTGTTAGATTCAAAGATATAAATGGAATGAAAATTCCTAAAATAGAAAAAGGATACACCATGCAAACAGTAACCGTAAGACAGTTGGAGTAGCTATATTAATAAAAAACAAAATAGACAAGAAACATCACTAGAGACAAGGAGAGATGCTTTACAATGATGAATGAGTCCATATTTTAGGGATATATAACAACTGTAAGTGCACTGCCATTAACAGAGACCCAAAATACATGAAACAAAAGCCATAAGAAGTATGTCCTCTAACCACAACAGAATTAAATTGGAAATCAATATAAGTAAAGGCAAATTTCTTCATATAAAGAAATTAAACTCACCCGAGAAATACATGAGTCAAAAAACTAATCACAAAGGAAATTCGACAATATTTTGAGCTAAGTGAGAACAAAAATAAAAATATCAAAGATTTATGAGATATAGCTAAACCAGTATGAGGGAAATTTATAGCTTTAAAAGACTAAATTCAAAAAGGTCTCAAATTGGCACCTTACTCCATTTTTTAAAAAACTAGAAAAATTAAACCCATTTCTAGAGTACAAACTGATGGTTACCAGAGAGGAATGGGGGGGTGGATTAAAAAGGTGATGGAGATTAAGAAGTATACATGCCATGATGAGCGCTGGGTGATGTATGGAATTGTTGAATCACAATATTGTACACCTGAAACTAAAATAACACTGTATCTTAACTAACAGGAATTAAAATAAAAACTTAAAAAACCTTTCTAAAGATAAATACATATATAGTTAGAAAAGCGTTAACACCTGTTCTTCTCAAACTATTCCAAGAAATAAAAGAGAAAGGAAACTTCCAAATTCATTCCGCAAGGCCTGCATTACCCTGATACCAGACCTAGACAGACACTACTAAAAAAGAAAACTATAGCCCAATGTCTCTGATGAACATAAATGCAAAAATACGCAACAAAATCTAAGCAAACCAAATTCAACAATATGTTTAAAAAGTCATTCACCATGAACAAGTTGGATTTATTCCAGGGATGCAAGGGTAGTCCAATACTGGCAAATCAATCATGTGATACATCACATTAATTAAAAAAAAAGGAATAAAAAGAGTATGATCATCTCAATAGACGCAAAAAAAAATTTGGCAAAATACAATATCCACCCGTGATTAAAAACTCTCAAGAAAATGAGTTCAAAGGGAGCATATCTCAACATAATAAAGGCCATAAATGAAAACCCCACAGCTGTCATCACACTCAAAGGTGAAATACAAAGCAAACTGTCAGGAACAAAATTTGCAGGTCAGGAACAAAACAAAGCAATCCCTTCTCAATACTTTCATTCAGCACAGTACTAGAAGTCCTAACTGCAGCAATCAGGCAAGAAATAGAAAAAAAAGACATCCAAATTGGTGAGGAAGAAGTAAATCCCTCACTATTCACAGACAGCATAACGCTACACATATAAAACCCTAAAGTTTCTACTAAAAAAAAAAAATAGAACTGATAAATGAATTCAGTATAGTTGCAAGATACAAAATTAATACATAGAAAATTTTGCATTTCTATACTTCAATAACAAAGTAGTAGAGAAATGAATAAAATAAGCCATTTACAGATGGAAAAAAACAAACAATCCAAAATACCTAGAAATTTAACCAAGGAGATGAAAGACCTACACTCTGCTAACTATAAGACATTGCTGATGAAACTGATGATGACACAAATGAAAAGATATACCATTCTCATTGATTAGAAGAATCCATATTGTTAAAACATCCATATTAACCCATGCAACCTACAGATTCAAAGCAGTCCCTATCAAAATACCAACAGCATTCTTCACTGAATTAGAATAAATAATCCTAAAATTTGTATGTAAATATGAAAAATCTCAAATAACCAATCTTGAGAAAAAAGAATAAAACTGGAGGTATCTCAATCCGAGATTTCAAGGTACACTACAAAGCAAGAGTCATCAAACCAGTATGGTACTGGCACAGAATTGGACACACAACGGAATAGAATAGAGAGCCCAGAAATAAACCCATTCTTATAAGGCCAAATTAATCTACAACAAAGTAAGCAGAAATGTGTATAATGGAGAAAAGACAGCATTTTCAATAAGTGTGCTGGGAAAACTGGACAACCACATGCAAAAGAATGAAACTGGACCACTTTCTTATACTATACACAAAAATAAACTCAAAATGAATTAAAGACCTAATTGTGAGACCTTAAAACCATAAAACTCCTAAAAGAAACACTGGCAATAATCTCTCAGGCCTTAGCAACATATTTAGGTATCTGTCTCCTTAAGGCAGAGGAAACCAAACCAAACCAAAACTACTGGGATTATAGCAAATAAAATGTTTTTGACCAGCAAAAGAAACCATCAACAAAACAAAAAGACAACCTACTGAATGGGAGAAGATATTTGCAAATGATCTAGTAGGCATTAGGCTAAATGATATAAGTTAGAAACAAAAACACAAATACCATTATGATTTCACTTATATGTGGAATATAAGAAACAAAACAAACAAAAAAACAATATAGACACTGAAATACAGAAAACAAATCAGGAGTTTCCAGGGGGGAGGTTCGGGGCAGGCAGTGAAATAGATAAAGCAGAATAACAGATACAATTTCCCAGTTCTAAAATAAATGTCAGGGAAATGAAAAGTACAGCATAGGTAATGTAGTCAGTAATACTAATAACATTGTATGGTGCCAAATGGTGACCTCACTTATCATGGTGAGTATTCAGTAATGTACAGAATTGTCATATCAGTATGTTGTACATCTAAAACTAATACAACACCGTATCTTAATTGTACTTCAATTAAAACATTTTCCAAATGAAATTAAGAAAACTGCATTCACAATAGTATAAAAAAATAAAATAATTTAAATAAACTTAACAAAATAAGTGCAAGACTTACGTTTTGAAAACAGCCAATCACTGTTGAAAGAAGTTAACAGAAGACCTATATATATAAAGACATTCCATGTTCTTGGATTGGAAACTCAATATTTGTAAAGGCAGTTCTTCCCAAATTGATCTACAGATTTAATAAATACATTCCCTATCACAAATCCTACTAGTTTCTTTGTTTTTGCAGAACTTGTCAAGCTGACCTTAAAGTGTACATGAAAATTCAAAGGACCAAGAACAGCCAAAACAATTTTGGAAAAGAAGAACAAAATTTCACTTTCACTACCTAATTTCACAACTTACTATAAGGCCACAGCAAACACGAGACTGCAGCACTGGCTTAAATGTTTACTTATATATCATTAGAATTAAATAAGGAAATAAACTTTACATTTATGGTTAAATGATTTTTGACAAAACTGCCAAAGCAACTGAATGGAGAAAGGATAGTCTTTTCAACAAAGGGTGTTGGAACAATTAGATTTCCATAAGTTAAAAAGAAAGAAAACTTGGATCCCTACCTCACATCATATACAAAAGTTAACTCAGAATGGATCACAGACCTACAGGTAAAACATAAAACTACAGTAAATGTTATAGAAGAAAATAGGACATCTTTGCACCCTTGAGTCAGGCAAAAATGTTTACATATGACACTAAAACCACAATCCATACAAAAAAAGTTGATAACTGAACTTAATCAAAGTTAAAAAAGTTCTCCCCTTCAAAAGACACTATTAGGAAAATACAAATAGAAGCCACAGATTGAAAAAAAAATTGCAAAACATATATATGGTAAATGATTTTTATCAAGAATATATTCTTCATAAAACTCCAAATAAAACTCCAGAAAATGCAAACTAATCTACAGTGATAGAAAACATAACCATGGTTATGAGATGATGGAATAATGGGGACAGAAGGGAAAAATACAAACATGCAGGAAAAAGCTTCTGGGGATGATGGGTATGTTCACTGTATTGATAGCAGTAATGGTATCACAAGTGTAAAAATGTATCAAAACATATCATCCAGTGCAATTCATTATACATCAATTATACCTCAATAATTTTTATATTATGTATTCTATGTATTTTATTATATATAAATATGTATTATGTAATTTGTATTGTATATGTAATTTGTATTATAACATAATATAATATGTATTGATATGTATATGTGATAAATAACATAATTATACATTACATATACCACAGATTACATAAGTATATATAACTAACGTATATTACATAAGTATATATTATAAACATTATGTATTTAATGTATATATTAAATATATACGTAAAATATGCCTGAATCTCTTCAAAGCTTTTAAGTAGATCCAAAAATGTTTAAAAATAATGTGTTTCACTTTTAAATTAACAAATTTTGTTGTGTAAGAAGCAGGTGTTCAACACTTGAGCTATTAAAAATTTTTTGTGTGTAATTTTTTTTTCAGTGTTCCAAGATTCATTGTTTATGTACCACACCCAGTGCTCCAGGGAATACGTGCCCTCCTTAATACCTACCACCAGGCTCACTCAACCCCTAAACCCCTCCCCTCCAAAACCCTGTTTGTTTCTCAAAGTCCACAGTCTCTCATGGTTTTTCTCCCCCTCCGATTTCCCCCAACTCACTTCTCCTCTCCATCTCCCAATATTCTCCGTGTTATTCCTTATGCTCCACAAGTAAGTGAAACCATGCGGTAATTGACTCTCTGCTTGACTTAATCTCCTCCACTCCCATCCATGTTGATACAGAAGTTGGGTATTCATCTTTTCTGATGGATTGCACTACTGGGTATTTACTCCAAAGACACAGATGTAGTGAAAAGAAGGACCATCTGTACCCCAGTGTTCATAGCAGCAATGGCCACAGTCGCCAAACTGTGGAAAGAACCAAGCAGATGAATGGATAAAGAAGATATGGTCCATATTAAAATATCTCTTGTGTGGAAGTTGTGAAATCTGCAGCAATTCTAACTACTCCATTACCAGTAGCTTACTCTTGCTGCTATGGAAACCAAAATTAATACCAGGCAGGTAAAATCAAGCAAAGAAAACAGAACTTAATCCTCTGTTATGAAGTGAAAATTAGCCTTTTTGAAACACCTTAATAGTCACTGAAAAAGGTCCCAGAAGTTACTATCACCCAATTATTTTCCAAAAGGAAAAACACATTCAACTTTCAGTGAAAGTAACCTGCACTGCTTATAAGGCTAGAAAAAATACCTTTACTTTTATGGTATCTTCTTTCAGTGGTAACATCTTTTACAAAAGTAAAACACAAAAAAAATTTAGAAGAGTGCTCATTATCAAACAGAGTTCTCCTTCATTTCTGTAAGAAGCAACTATTCTTCATTTTCTTAAAGCACAGAAATCACCAAGGTGAGGATAGATCGATAAGTTTCTATGTACAAGGAGAGAAAGAGGGCAGCACTGAAGTGAGTCCTTAAAGGAGGAAGGAAGCCCTAGGAATCCTTTCTGGACTGGGAATTGAGACAAACTCAGGAAAGCACAATGTTTATCTGGCTTGACAATCCACCCAGCATGGCTTTAAGAGGTTCCAGATACTGGGAATTCTCAAACATTAAATCAAAACCTAGAATAAATGGGACCAAGAGTTTTTAGATTTTTTAAAAGATTGAAGTATGTGGTATTAAAGGTTATTCTTTAAAAGACTGTGTAGCCAACTTCAGAGCAGTATAACATAATTAAGAGCACAAATTCTGTGGTTGGAGTACCTAGATTCAAATCCTGGTCCCTTCACTTACTTACTAGTTATGTGCACTCAGGCAAGTCATTTTTACCTTTCTAAACCTCAGCTGTCTCATTTGTAAAATGCAAATAACAGTCCTACTTTCATAACACCTCTGTGAGGATTAAACCACATCATGAAGTAGCAATATGGTGTACTGTTTGAATGTGTGGTCTCCAGTGAGGCTCCCTGATTTGAATCCTTGGCTCTGCTACCTACTAATATGATTTGATCTAGGGCAAATCACATAACTTCTCATACAGTTCCTCATCTGTAAAATGTGGATAACACTTCTTACCCCATAAGGCTATCAAGAGGATTAACAGGGGCTCCTGGGTTGTTCAGTTAAAAAAGGGAATGGAATGAAAATGGTGTATAAATATATTTAAACATATATATTAGTGTGTAGAATACTCGAAAGAGAACATAAGCAACTGAGCACTAAACTTCATTTTTGGCTGGGTTTTGAATAACCAATGTGAAAAGGAAAAGAGAATATTTACTAATTTTTTTCAGGAAATTCTGGCTGAGAGAAGTTGGCACTAATAGTCACATACACCTTTGAGTAGTATGGACATCTTAAGAATGTAAGTTGTCCAATCCATGGACACAGAATGTCCTTTCATTTATTTGTATTTTCTGTAAAAGACCAGATAGTAACTATTTTAGGCTTTGTGGGCCATATAGTCTCTTGCAATGACTCAACTCTGCCACTATAGCATGGATACAGCCAGCCACAGACAAAAAGTAAACTAATATATTTCTTAAAATTGCATTTAAGGACATGAAGATATGAAATTCACATAATATTCATCCATCACAAATATTTTTCCCAATCACTTAAATCTGTAAAGAATTATTCTTGAAGCACCTGGGTGGTTCAGCGGGTTAAAGTCTCTGCCTTCAGCTCAGGTCATGATCCCAGGGTCCTGGGATCCAGCCCCACATCGGGCTCTCTGCTCCGTGGAGAGCTTGCTTACTCCTCTCTCTCTGCCTGCCTCTCTGCCTACTTGTGATCTCTCTCTGTCAAATAAATAAATAAGATGTTTTAAAAATAAAAAAATAAAAATATAAAGAATTATTCTTGGTTCCAAAGGTAGAGGGCCAGATTTGACTCATGAGCCATAATTTTCCAAGCCCTCCCTAAAACATTCATGGTATATCATGATCTTGGTTCTCTCCTACGCATCTAGAATGGTACTAGATTTGTACCATCCTTGGGAGGAATGAAAAAAATAATCACTCAAATCATGTTCTATAAGTTTAATTCTCTTACAGAATCCAGTTAAGAATGGCTGCATGAAGTGACAAAAATAAGAGAGTTAAAAAAAAAAAACTGGTTAAGATATGCAACAAGGGCTCTTACACAGGGTAACTGAAATATAAACTAATATAACCATTTTGGAAGATGATTAGACATTGTTGGGGTAATCTTTGATGGGCCTTAGTGTCCCTGCATGGTTTTTGGGGTTGTTTTGTTTTGTTTTTTCCTGAAAATGCCAAGAATATCAGGCCTTCACTCTTTACCCAGGTCATTTTTCATTTGCAATGAGCAACACTGAGAAATGCACTGAGCAGGCTTGTCATCACTCATTAGTTAGGGCTCCCCTCTGTTAATGTAACCAATTCCAAGTGTCTAAATCCACTTGTGTTATTCCAACATGTCTACCTCTTGTGGGATTTGGAAGCCAGGGAAACCATTAAGAACCTAAATCTTTGGCTACTACTTTTGCCATAATTTTCTTTTAAAACCTGTGTCTGGTCCAGGCAGCAAGTATCTTCTGCCAGCATCAAACAATATCAGGCCAACTTGTTAGCTTGCAAGTAGGATGAATCTAAGACTTTTCAGAGTTCTTGACAGGAAATATCTACTAAAGTTGAAGATACACACCCAGAAATTATACTCCCAAGTTTATACTGAAAAGAAATGCATGCAACATGTAATAAAATATCTGTACAAGAAGGTTCATGACAGCATTTTTAAACTTTATTCTTCATACTTTTGCTTAAATCTTCTTTTTAATCTACTTTCAAGGCTAGAATGATTCAGGTGGTAATGGATTAGAGTTGGCAACATCAGTATGGAATGACTTTTAGTTTAACAGAGATACAAATGAATAGATACATAAATACTTATTAATGCACGTGTGGCCATGCATTAATTAGTACACACAAGCATATATTTCCTTGCTCTGTCATGAGAGGGGCCTAAAAGAACTGATACTTTCTCAGCAACAATCACTTTGGTTTCTAATGCCATTTGCCAATAAAAAGAAACAGGGCTCCTTGAAGAAATGGCTCATTCCAGGAGTGGGACAATAAATATATAAGCTGAGCCTAGAGTATTCTGTAGTGCCAGAAAGTAAGGAAGTGATTAAAAAACAAAACAAAGAAAAATCTCACATTGAGAGGAGTATGACAAAAAGTAAACGAATCAACTGAAAGAGACTCCCATGGCCAAAGCTGGAACAATGTGAGTAGCAAAATAAGTAAAAAAAATAATATAATTCAGGGCGCCTGGGTGGCTCAGTGGGTTAAGCCGCTGCCTTCGGCTCAGGTCATGATCTCAGGGTCCTGGGATCGAGTCCCGCATCGGGTTCTCTGCTCCGCGGGGAGCCTGCTTCCTCCTCTCTCTCTCTCTGCCTGCCTCTCTGCCTACTTGTGATCTCTCTGTGTCAAATGAATAAATAAAATCTTTAAAAAATAATAATAATATAATTCCAAGTACAAAACAAATATCCACACATCCATACTGATATAAAGGATTGAAAAAATTATTAAATGGGGAGAAGAGACAAATCTCCTGACACTGCCTCCAAGAGACATTGGAGAAAAATGATAGGTACTACCTCAGCCAGGTGGTCAAACTCTATATTAATAGCCATCAATACATCGATAGTATGTATCACTGATATAATGTAACTTTCATCTCAATAATCCATAATCCCAGTCCTACCCTGAGAAACACACCAAATTCCAATAGTAGGGCATAGTGCAAAATACCTGACCAGCACTCCTCAAAGCCATCAAAGTCATCAAAAACAAAGAAAGTGTGAGAAACTGTCACAGCCAGGAGGAACCTAAGGAAACATTATAATTATATGTAATGTGCTATACTGACTGGAATCCTGGAACAGGAAAAAAGGACATTAAGTAAAAAACGAAGGAAATCAGAATAAACTATGAACTTTAGTTCATAATTTAGTTCATAATAATGCAATAATAATGGTTCATTAATTGTGACAAATGTACCATATAGTACAAGATGTCAGTAATAGGGGAAACGAAACAAACAGTATGTAGGAATACTCTGGACTTTTACCTCAATCTTTCTGTAAATCTAAAACTATTCTAAAAAGAATACCTATAAAAAAATCCTACCTCTCCTTCAGGGCCCATTAAAAATCCTGTCTCCTGCAAGAAACAAACCCTGATCCCCTTCAGTTCAAATGAGACCTTTCCTTCCTTCCACCTCACAACACTTCTGCTGAGCACCTACCATATTTTGCCCAACAAAATTATTTATAAACACATTTAATTTTCCCTAAATCATAAACATCTTAATGTCAAATTAATATTTGTCATGTTATTTAATACAAAATTAGTTCGAAGTAAAATCGAGAAACCAACTAACCCAGATGAAAGTCACATTTAGTTACGGTTAGTATCTCCTAAGGCAGTTTCATTCTACTTCTGAACAAATCTAATAATTAGAAAGTTATTCCTGCTGGGTTGGTACCAAATGTTCTCTAATTTCCTCATTTATTGCATGAATGAATGAACGACAACTAGCTTTATGAGAGCAGAGAACACCTTCTGTTTTACTGAATACTGTATCTCCAGCACCGGGCACATAGTAGACACTCAAACATTTGTTTCGGGGGCACCTGGGTGGCTCAGTTGGTTGTGTCTGCCTTCGGCTAAGGTCATGATCCCAGAGTCCCGGGATCCTGTCCCCACTGGGCTCCCTGCTAAGCAGGAAGCCTGCTTCTCCTTCTCCCTCTGCCCCTCTCCCTGCTTGTGCTCTCTCTCTTTGCAATACATTTTTTTTTAATCTTTTTAAAAAAATTTGATTTTGAACGAGTAAATGGCTACCTGGCTAGGGAAAGGGCTGCAACTTTTACTTCCCCTCCCATACAATTTAATTTACTGTTTAGCTAATGACCACCCTCTTAAATACACTCACTCAATACAGTAATTTAATTCTTCATATATAGTCATTATTAATTAAATAGTATATCATATATAGTCAATATAATTAAATAGTCATTTAATTCTTCATACCCTTATATGTGGGTTTTGTGAACAATTTAACTGAAGCTACAAGTGGTTTAGTCATTTTGTGCAATTTTAAGTGCGAAAGGAACTGCAACCAGTAGATCCCCAACAGCGTACCATGAACGACTAGAAATGAGTAAGAAAACGAGGGTTGAGGCAGCAAGGATCCCCCCTGCATCTCTGGGGAAGTGCTCCTGGACTAGCAGCCAGGCAGGCGGCTCACCCACACCACAGATCTGCGACTCTGGGCAAATCACTGCCCATCTAGTCGGCCTGCTTCTTCATCTGAAAATAAAAAGGTCGAACTCAAGGCCTTTTAAGTCTTCGCTGGTTCCAAGGCCCTAGTATTCCCAGCTATTAGGGTTTTGTTTGTTTTTCAAATTCAAATCTGTTTAACCCTGCGCACACATACACAAAAATCTCCCTTATATCGTGTTCCCGCTCAGTCGCCTCAACTGACACGTGAGAGGCTGACCTACAACATCTCCAGGCCGCTTCCATTCTCGAGATATCCTACCCCCCACAGTTGGCGGGGAAACAGATCGCAGAAAACACTGAAAGTAAATAAAATATAAATTCGCAGGCTGCACAACGACAGGGCTTCTGGAAAAGAAACATTTCTACAATCCTACATGAAAAACATGAGGAAACCCCTTTCCACACGACTCTTAAAGGAAGAAAAGAGTGGGGCGGATCCTCTCTCACCCAGCTGAAGCCCTGAGGTAAAGACTGGACCTCGGCACGTCTGAGGAAAAAATCACAGTCTCAAGTGAAGGAAGCAAGAAAAACATGAAGAGCCACTAGCTGCAAACACACCTACCAAATCAGCAGGTCCCTGGGCCCAGGTCGGCTCTCAAACTTCCAGAACGTTCCACGAGTAGCTTGACGCTTGGAGGGCGGGGCACAGAGGCCCTTGCGTGGTCGTGGCTACTCCAGCCGCGATGCGCGCTCTCCACTGGCTGGGCTTCGCGCAGCCGCAGACCTCGCTAACCGGCTCCGCCTTTCCTACTCCTTAGATTGAACGGTTTGCGCCAGCTGCTAAGTGGTTAAGGAAAAGTAAGGAGTTAGTTTGCTGCGTTTCACTTAGTGGCCTGAAGTTCGCTTTTCACAACTTTCTAAATATAGACTCAATTCTTTTACTATGATTGACAGTATAAAATCAAAGTGGCCTCATTTCATCCAAATTATGAAATACAGACTCACATTTTCATTAGTGGCTTTAATTATAATATAGAAAAACCTGTGTGTTAACTCTTTTGGAATCCATTGCTTTCAGACCCGACTGAAGCTCAGCAAATTATTAAGTGCTGGTGTTCAGAACCGTAAAAGTTGAAAAAGAAAAGCCACCACTTGCCTAGAGCTTATGGTTGGGATGCAAAACTATTTAGGTCTTCCTTTGAAAAACACTTAATTGCTGGGGGGAAAACAATACTGCTTCAGGAAAAATCCTTTGGAGCACTTTTGTAATGTGGATTAATTACTCCCTGAAGTAACCATTTTGTAAGTTTAGAGTTGTATAACTGATATTAAAATTAGGGGCACTCTTTTGCTGCTGCTATTGGACAGTAAAGCCAGGATTGGATAGGTCAAATTAATCAAGACCTGACTCAGCCACACCGTGTAGATTTCAGAACTCAAGGAATTGATTCAGCTGCTGGTGTGGGCAGGAAGGTTGGCTCTGCCAGAGGACCCTCCTTGGAAGGTCCTCATGTTTCAAGCTGGCTAATTGCAGAGGGCTAAGAGAAGCATCTAAAATTAAGCCTCAGAGGGCCCCAACAGGTAAGAGTGCAGGATAACCTTTCCTTTCTACCCATTATACCACAAGGTGACTTGGCTGGATTGAGAGCCCTGACTCCAGTTCTGGCAGTGGAACTGGCAAGTGCAAAGAAGGGTCCATTCTGAGGAGGGTACTCAAGTTCTGGGCAAATGACCAGAATAGGGAGGGAAAAGAAAACTATTCTTATGGAGAACCTACTGTGTACCAAGTATTATACAAGATACTTTGGGGACGCCTGGGTGGCTCAGTTGGTTAAGCAGCTGCCTTCGGCTCAGGTCATGATCCCAGGGTCCTGGGATCGAGTCCCACATCGGGCTCCTTGCTCGGCAGGGAGCCTGCTTCTCCCTCTGCCTCTGCCTGCCTCTCTGTCTGCCTGTGCTCGCTCGCGCTCTCTCCCTCTGTCTCTGAAAAATAAATAAAATCTTTAAAAAAAAAAAAAGATACTTTGCACACATGATTATATTAATGTCCATAAGTGCTGTAAAGTATATGTTATTCTCATTTTAAAGATGAGGGAACTAGGGCTCAGAGAGATTAAGTTATTTGGCCAAGATAATTTAGTAAAAAAAAAAGGGGGGCTGAGATTCAAGCCTAAGTCAATAAGATATCTAGGCCACATCCTTACCTTGTCAGCTCCTCTTCCACATAAAGACCAAGGTATAAGATCTGGAAAACATCATTTAGGTCACATGAGTATAAAAATGACTTAGCAGAAAGCCACAGACTGTGGATATAGTAGTGACTGTTCATCTTTCTTTCCTTTAATTTATCCTTGATTTTTTTTTTTTTATTAGAGAGAGAGATGGAGGGGCAGAGGGAAAGGGAGAGAGAGAATCCCAAGCAGGTTGCATGCCCAGTGCATAGCCCGACTCAGGGCTCAATCCCACAACTCCAAGATCATCACCCAAGCCGAAGACAAGAGTGGGTCACCCAACCGACTGAGCCACTAAGCCAAAATTAAAACTGTGCCCAGTCCTTAATTTTTTCAATCAACAAATATTTCATTGTGTTGAAAAATAGCCTACAGTCTGGAATCAAACAACCTGGCTTCATATCATGCCTCCACCATTTATTTGGCTATGTGACCACAGATACCTTCTTGGTTTTCTTATCTTAAAATAAGAATAATAAGTGTGCCAGTTCAGAGGTCAATATATGTAAGCTTTCTAAAACAGTGCAACAGTAAAACATAAGCACTCAATATGTTTATGTGCTGTCATTACTATTTAAATCTTCCCTTAATGTTATCTTACAGCTGTATGCTATCTGCCCAGTCCATTCCTTCTCCCACTCTCTTAGATAACAGTTTCATACCTTCTCTCCTTTCTTCAAATCTTTAGCACCTTTTCCTCATCTTCACTTTCAGCTGAAGATCTTCCTTAATATTTAAATGAGAGAAATAAAAGCATCCAAAAGTGAACTTTCCACAGATGCCTACAAGCACATCTAGCCATCCGTCATCATCTTTACCCACAGATTTTGTTTCCTTCTCCATCATGGTAGATTAACTGGTTAACTGTGAATGCTTTTAAATAAGGTCAACATTCCAGGTGGACACTAGATCCCATCTCTTGTTTACTCAAGAACATAGTTCCAACAGTTTTCTCCTCTCTCTCTTTTTAAAGATTTATTTATTTATTTGTCAGAGAGAGAGAACATAAGTAGGGGAACAGCAGGCAGAGGAAGTAGCAGGTTCCCCACGGAGCAAGGAGCCTGTTGCGAGACTAGATCCTAGGACCCTGGGGTCATGAACTGAACTGAAAGCAGATGCTTAACTAGCTGAGCCACCCAAGTGCCCCTCCCCTCTCTGTCATAAAACGTAAGTTTTATCCTCTCCACTGGGCCATTGGCATTAGGAAATAAATATTATTTATCTCATCTTAAAATCTCTTGTTCTCTCTTCCCACTCCAGCTATCCCATTTTTCTACTCCCCTTTATAGTAAAACTCAAAAGGATTGTATATAATTTCTGTTTTTAATGCTTCTTCTCCAATTCTTTCTTAAACTTCCTCTAGTGAGGTATTATCATTTCCACTATGCCACAGAAATTGCTCTTGTCATAGTCATTGTTAAATCCAGCAGACAATTTTCAATACTAATTTTACTTAGTCAATGAATGGCATTTGTTAAGTTGACTACTTTCTTCTCTTGGAAACACTTCTCTTGGTTACCCCAATAGCATGCTCTCATGATTTTCCTGTAACCTCACTGGCTACTTTTCAACAAGATTTACCGTTTATATTTTCTTATAAATAATGCTCTTAGGAGTGCTATTAGGAGCTCCCCAAGTGTAGTTCTTAGAATTTGTTTCTTCTTTGGCTTTATTTGCTCCCTTGGTGATCCTGTCAACTCATGGCTTTAGATGTAATCCATATGCTGAAAAATCCCAAATTTCTTCCTTCCACTTTCGCCTTTTCCCTGGACTCCAGGTTAGTTTAGCAACTTCCTATTTACTATTTCCACTAAAAGACTTCTCAAAAAATTTTTAAAAGATTTTATTTATTTATTTATTTGACAGAGAGAGAGAGATCACAAGTAGGCAGAGAGGCAGGCAGAGAGAGAAGGAAGCAGGCTCCCTGCTGAGCAGAGAGCCTGATGCGGGACTTGATCCCAGGACCCTGAGATCATGATCTGAGCCGAAGGCAGTGGCTTAACCCACTGAGCCACCCAGGCGCCTAAGATTTCTCGAATTTTAAACGTCCAAAATGGAACTAATTTCCCTCTACAAACCTGTACCTCCTATAGTCTTCCCCATTTCAGTTAATAACTCACACTTGTTAAATTTAAATACCTTGCCAGTTTCTCATATGCCCCATCACATCCATCAGGAAATCTTGTTGCCTGTACCTTCAAAATATATCCAGACCCTTACCACCTCCCTGGTCTGAACCACTAATCACCTGGATTATTGCAATCACCTCCTAAGAGATCTCCCTATTTATGCCTTGCCCCTTATAGTCCTTTTTCAACATAGCAACCAAGGTAATGTTGTTAAAATAGAAGTCAGAATTAAAGCTTATGTCCTTCTCCTGACTTATCGGGCCTAAGTAAGATAATTACTTATGAATCTACCTAAATCTCTTCTACTACTATTTTCCTAACTTGCTCCTTCTGTTCCAGACACATTGGCCTTCCTGTCCTCGTATCTCCAGGCATGCTCCTGCCTCAGGGCTATTGCACCAGCTTTTCTGTCTAAGATGCTCTCCTCCCAACTATATTCACAGTTCACTCACTCTCCTCCTTCAAATCTTACTTAGCTCAGCTGTCATCTTCCCAGTAAAGCCCACCTTGACTTCCTCATCTAAAATTAGGAACACTCCTGATCCCTTTTAACCCATCTGTGTTTTGTTTTATATCATCTGCCACTTTCTAACGTACTATATAATATACATACTTATTATGTTTTTTTTGTTTGTAGCCTTTCTTCTCTCCCTAGAATGTAAACTGCACACGAGCATGGACTTTTGTCTGTTTTGTTCACTGATGAATCTATAGCACCTAGAACAATGTCTGCTACCTAATAAGCACTAACAAATATACTTAAATGTTGAAGTATCATTTGCCTTGACATATTAAGTCACCTTCTAATTCGTGTCTCAATAATAACATATCAGACTTCATTGAATGTTAGCGGCCATAATATGAATATTACCAATGGGGGCTTCTATTTTTATTAAAATTCTTAGTCCTATTACTACTAGGCTCAGACTAATTTCAAGCTTTGGTCTTCTGAGTCCAGGCTAACTAATTTGTCTGGGAGGTATACACTGCAAATAATTGTTTAGCAGCTAACCCTGCTAATGAGTTTTCGTTTGGGAGGCTTATATATTACAGTGATTCATTCATTACCAGAACAAATAAGGCTGTTTGAGTTCTGCTCTTAAAGGTTCTCTATACAATTCAGGTCCAAATATATTGAAACTGACTACACAGATATATTTGGCAACTCTAAAACAGCCCAGCTCTATGATTAACTACTCCCTAGAATTCCTACACAGAAATATGTTCAATTTACATTCACATTTAGTGTCAGAACATTTCTAATTCACAAGCTGTGAGAAAGTTATAATGAAAAATTAATTCTGTAAATTATTTATTCCTGGATGGAAAATGTAATCCTGAACTTGAAAGCATAGAGTCAATAAAAATATATATATATTTCATAAACCTTGCAATGCCATATTTTCACATTAGCTGTAGAATGACAAGCTGCTATGAGATAGTGCAAAGAATATCTTGATGTTTTTGTGAAATGTCTCAGTTTCATAAGCAGCAGCAAACCCTCTAATCTACTTAGTGCCTTGAATGCTTGGATAATCATACTTCAATATTTTTCCCTTTTAGTCAATTGCAAATATTGAACAAACATTTTCTTTTGAGCCTCTACTGCATGTTCTTTTTGTTATCTGTTTCATTCCTGACATTCTGACCTTGATGCTCTAAACTGTCAAAAGGAAACACACACACACTTACACACACACAAAGGCTAAGAAAAATGTAGAGGAAGTCTAATTAAAGAAAAGTGGCTGTTTTCAAATCTAGACTTGCACCAATTTTCTTTGATTCAGGAACTGATATAGTACTATATTCTCAAAACTCACCATGTATATAAATTCTTATTTTTAAATGATTGGATTTAAACACTTTGTTGTATTGAAAACAACAGGCTCAATTTGATTAAGTCATATGTTTTAAAAAATAGCTGGTTGTTTGGCTTCAAAATCTTTTCTATTTCCAAATAGGTTTGCGTATGCATGAATATGGTATAGAAAATCAAAGCAAAGCATATTCAGTTCTTTATTCAGGCACTAAGAATTTTTGCACTCCCCCACCACAATTTTTGCACTCTGCTCATCCTCTTTGACTCAAATCTCTCCTGGTTCTGAGCTGACTCTCAGTGATAATCCCTTGTGCTTTAGCGACTTTTGGTTTACTGTGGTTATTGAGCAGAGCTGTAATTTAATGGTGAATTCCTCAAAACTTTGACAATTTGACAGATTCTTGTTTTTGGCAAGGGAAACTGCCTTTAGTTCTCACTCATAATGTAAAAGCAACTGAGATGAAATGCCACATATCCGCCAAAACTGGATCTGAGAACATAAAAACACCTAAATTTAAGGGAATTTTGAACTGTATAAAGAAATCCCTACCTTTCAAAGCATAGTCAAGTTTTATCATATGAGAAAATATAAAAAAATACATATCTATCTCTTTGCCCCACATCAGATCAAGGGTGTGCACCAAGCAAAAATTTTGTGGTTATCACTTTACCAGATATGCACTGCTTTTTGAGGTAGCCAGAGTTCTTTTTTTTAAAATTGAAGTATAGCTGACATCCAGTATTATATTAGTTTCAGGTCTATAAAAAAGTGACAATTATATACAATACAAAACGCTTACGACAATAAGTGTAATTACCATCTGTCACCATACAAAGGTATTATATTACTACTAATTATATTCCCTATGCTGTGCTTTATATCCTCATGACTTACTTATTTTATAACTAGAAGTTTGTATCTCGTAATCCTCTTCACCTATCCTACCCATCCCCACAACCCCCTCCCCTCTGGTAACCACCAGTTTGTTCTCTGTATTTATGAGATTCTGAGTCTGGTTGTTTATTTTTTATTTGCTCATTTGTTTTTTAGGTTCCACATATTAGTGAAATTATGTGCTATCTGTCTATTTCTGTCTGACTTATTTCACTTAGCATAATATGCTCTAGGTCCATCCATGTTATTGAGAATGGCAGAATTTCATTTTTATGGCTGAGTAATATTCTATTGTGTGTGTATACACATACATATTGTACACATGTATATTATACATATATCGCATTTTATATTCATATATACTTAATATGAATATATCTTCAGATATACATGTATTTAACATATATCTGAAGATATATTCAAATATATTCATTATCTATATCACTACTTTATCTATCCCTCTGTTGATGGGCACTTTCATATTTTCACTCTCTTCTGTTGAAGGTCACTTCCATATCTTTGCTATTGTAAATAATGGTGCAATAAACATAGAGGTGCTTATATTTTTTTGAATTAATGTTTTCATTTTCTTCTGGTATATACCCAGCAGTAGAATTACTGAATCATATGACTGTTGTCATTGTTGTTTTTAATTTTGAGCAACTTCCATATTGTGGTTGTGCCAATTTACACTCCCACCAACAGTGCATGAGAGTTTCCTTTTCGCTACATCCTTCCCAAAGGATGACATTTCTTGTCATTTTGATACTAGCCATTCTGACTGGTGTGGAGTAATAACTCATTGTGGTTTTGATTTGCATTTCCATCCTGGCTAGTGCTGTTGAGCATCTTTGCATATGTCTGTTAGCCATCTGTATGTCTTTTGTGGAAAAAGGACTATTCAGAGCCCCTGCTCATTTTATTTATTTATTTATAGAATTGTTAAAAAAATTTGTCTTGTAATAAAATATACATAAGATTTATCATTTCAGTTACAGTCACATTGTTGCTCCATCATCAACACAATCTATCTCCAGAGTTTTTCTTCTCCCTAATGGAAACTGTACTCATTGAACAATAACTATCCATTAGCCCTTCAATCCAGCCCTTGGAAACCACCATTTTGCTTTCTATCTTTATGAATCTAGGGACCGCCTATATGTGGAATCATATGGCCCTTTTATGACTGGCTTACTTCCTTCAGCATAATATCTTCAAGGTTTATCTGCATTGTAGCATGTGTCAAGATGTCCTTCCTTTATTTTTTAACATTTTGTTATTTAAATTGAATTAATTAACATATAATATATTACTGGTTTCAGAGGTACAGGCCTGTGATTCATTAGTCTTATATAAATAATGCCACATGCTCATTACATCACATGCCCTCCTCAATGTCCATCACCCCAAAACCCCACCTCCTCACTCCCCTTCCCTCCTGCAACCCTCAGTTTCCTATGATTAAGAGTCTCTTATGGTTTATCTCCCCCTCTAGTTTTGTCTTGTTTTGTTTTTTCTTATCTTCCCCTAGGATCCTCTGTTTTGTTTTTGCAAATTCCACATTATCTGTGGGATTGTGTGATAATTGTCTTTCTCTGATTGACTCATTTCACTTAACATAATACCCTCTAGTTCCATCCAATTTGTTGCAAACAGCAAGATTTCATTTTTTGATGGCTGCATAATATTCCTGTGTGTGTGTGTGTGTGTGTGTGTGTGTGTGTACCTCTTCTTTATCTATTCTTCTGTCGATTGACACCTGGGCTCATTCTGTAGTTTGGCTATTGTGGACGTGGCTGCTATCAACATTGAGGTGCAGGTGCTCCTTTGGGCATACATACATACGCATATGTATCTTTTGGAGGGACACCCAGTAGTGCAATTGCTGGGTCATAGGGTAGCTCTATTTTCAAATTTTTGAGGAACTCCCTTACTGTTTTCCAGAGTGGCTACACAAGTTTGCATTCCCATAAACAGTTTAGGAGGGTTCCCCTTTCTTTGCATCCTTGCCAACATCTTTCAATTCCTGACATTAATTGTAGTCATTCTGACTGGTGTGAGGTGGTATTTCATTGTTGTTCTGATTTGTATTTCCCTGATGCCAAATGACGTTAAGCATTTTTCATGTGTCTGTTGGTCATTTGAATGTCTTCTTTGGAGAAATGTCTGTTCATGTCTTCTGCCTATTTCTTGATTGGATTATTTGTTCTTTGGGTGTTGAGTTTGATAAGTTCTTTCCTGCTTTGTCAAAGATTAGTTGACCATAGAGTTGAGGGTCCATTTCTGGGCTCTCTATTCTGTTCCACTGATCTATGTGTCTGTTTTTGTGCCAGTAGCATACTGTCCTGATGATTATAACTTTGTAGTAGAGCTTGAAGTCCGGAATTGTGATGTCACCAGTTTTGTTTTGTTGGTTTTTTTTTTCCAACATTTTTTGGCTATTCTGAGTCTTTTCTGGTTCCACATGAATTTTAGGATTTATTTGTTGCAGCTGTGTGAAAAGAGTTGTTGGTATTTGATATGGATTGCATTGAATGTAGATTGGTCTAGGTAGCATAGACTTTTTAACAACATTTGTTCTTTCAATCCATGAGCATGGAAAGTTTTTCCATTTCTTTGAGTCTTCTTCAGTTTTTTTCATGAGTCTTCTATAGCTATCTTGCTGAATTTCTTTATGCGTTCTAGCAATTCGGGGGTGGAGTCTTTTGGGTTTTCCACATAGAGTATCATGTCATCTGCAAATAGTGAGAGTTTGGCTTTTTCTTCACTGATTTGGTTGCTTTTTATTTCTTTGCGTTGTCTGATTGCCAAGGCTAGGACTTCTAGTACTATGTTGAACAACAGTGGTAATAGTGGACATCCCTTCCATGTTCCTGATCTTAGCAGAAAAACTCTAACTTTTTTCCCATTGAAAATGTTATTTGATGTGGGTTTTTATATATGGTTTTCATGATATTGAGGTGTGTTCCCTCTATCCCAATACTGTGAAGAGTTTTAATCAAGAAAGGATGGTGTACTTTGTCAAATGATTTTTCTTCATCTATTGAGAGAATCATGTGTTTCTTGTCCTTTCTTTTATTAATGTAGTATATCATGTTGATTAATTTGTGGATGTTGAACCACCTTGCAGCCCAGGAATAAATCCCACTTTGTTGTGGTAAATACTCTTTTTAATATACTGCTGGATCCTTTTGGCTAATATCTTGGTGAGAATTTTTGCATTCATGTTCATCAGGTATATTGGTCTGTAATTCTCTTGGTGTCTTTGTCTGGTTTTGGGATCAAGGTAATGCTGGCCTCATAGAAAGAGTTTGGAAGTTTTCCTTCCATTTCTTTTGTTTGAAACAGCTTCAGAAGAATAGGTATTGATTCTTTAAATGTTTGGTAGAATTCCCCTGAGAAGCCGTCTGGCCCTGGGCTCTTGTTTGTTGGGAGATTTTTGATTACCGGCTCCTTGCTGGTTACGGGTCTGGTTTTCTATTTCTTCCTGATTTCATTTTGGTAGGTTGTACATTTCTAGGAATGCATCCATTTCTTCCAGATTGCCTAATTTGTTGGCATATAGTTGTTCATAATAGTTCTTACAATTGTTTGTATTTCTTTGGTGTTGGTTGTGATCTCTCCTTTCTTTTTCTTTTTTTTTTTTTTTTTTAAAGATTTTTTATTTATATATTTGACAGAGAGAGATGACAAGTAGGCAGAGAAGCACGCAGAGAGAGAGAGGAGGAAGCAGGCTCCCTGCTGAGCAGAGAGCCCGATGCGGGGCTCGATCCCAGGACCCTGGGATCATGACCTGAGCCGAAGGCATCGGCTTAACCCACTGAGCCACCCCTGATCTCTCCTCTTTCATTCATGATTTTATTTATTTGGGCCCTTTTCTTCTCTTTTTAATAAGTCTGGCCAGGGGTTTATCAATCTTATTAATTCTTTTAAAGAACCAGTTTCTGTTTCATTGATCTGTTCTACTCTTCTTTGGTTTCTATTTCATTGATTTCTGCTCTAATCTTTATTAATTCTCTTCTGCTGGTTTAGGATTTATTTCCTGTTCTTTCTCCAGCTCCTTTAGGTGTAAGGTTAGATTGTGTATTTGAGACCTTTCTTGTTTCTTGAGAAAGGCTTATAGTGCTATATACTTCCCTTGTAGGACTGCCTTTGCTGCATCCCAAAGATTTTGAACAGGTGTATTTTCATTTTCATGTGTTTCCATGAATATTTTAGATTTTTATTTAATTTCCTGGTTGATCCAATTCATTCTTTTTTTTTTTTAACTTATTTTATTTTTTTTCAGTGTTCCAAGATTCATTGTTTATGCACCACACCCAGTGCTCCATGCAGTATGTGCCCTCCTTAATATCCACCACCAGGCTCATTCTTTTTTAGAACATTCTTTAACCTCCATGTATTTGAGTTCTTTCTAAGTTTCCTTTTGTGACTGAGTTCAAGTTTCAAAGCATTATAGTCTGAAAACATGCAGGAAATGATCCTAATCTTTTGGTACCAGTTGAGACCTGATTTCTGATCCAATATGTGATCTATTCTGGAGAATGTTCCTTGTGAACTTGAGAAGAATGTGTATTCTCTTGCTTTAGGGTGGAATACTCTGAGTGTATCTGTGATGTCCATCTGATCCAGTATGTCATTCAAAGCTCTTGTTTCCTTGTTGATCTTCTATTTAGATGATCTGTCCATTGCAGTGAGTGGGGTGTTAAAGTCCCCTATAATTATTGTATTATCATCAATGTGTTTCTTTTTCTTTTTTTTTTTAAAGATTTTATTTATTTATTTGAGAGAGAGAGACAGTGAGAGAGAGCATGAGCGAGGAGAAGGTCAGAGGGAGAAGCAGACTCCCCATGGAGCTGGGAGCCCGATGTGGGATTCGATCCTGCGATTCCGGGATCATGACCTGAGCCGAAGGCAGTCGTCCAACCAACTGAGTCACCCAGGCATCCCAATGTGTTTCTTTAATTTTGTTATTAATTGGTTTATATAACTGGCTGCTCCAACATTAGGGTCACAAATATTTATAATTGTTAGATCTTCTTGCTGGATGGACCCTTTAATTACAATATGGTGTCCTTCCTCATCTCTTATTATATTCTTTGGTTTAAAATCTAATTTGTCTGAAATAAAGATTGCTACCCCAGTCATCTTTGAATGTCCATTAGCATGATAAATGGTTTACCGACCCCTAACTTTCAATCTGGAGATGTCTTTGCATCTAAAATGAGTCTCTTGCAGACAGCATATTGATGGTCTTGTTTTTTTAATCCAATCTGATACCCCTATCTTCTGATTAGGGCATTTCACCCATTTACATTCAGTCACTATTGAAAGATATGAATTTAGTGCCACTGTATTACTTGTAAAGTCACTGTTTCTATATATGGTCTCTGTTCCTTTCTGGTCTATGTTACTTTTGGGCTCTCTCCTCACTTAAAGGATTCCCCTTTAATATTTCTTGTAGGGCTGGATTAGTGATCACAAATTCTTTTTTTCATTATTTTTTTTAAGATTATATTTATTTATTTGTCAGAGAGAGAGAGATTGTGCATACACAAGCAGGGCGAGTGGCAAGTAGAGGGAGAAGCAGGCTCCCACTGAGCAATGAGCCCAATGCAGTGGGACCCTGGGAACATGACCTAAGCTGAAGGCAGACACTTGCCTGACTGAGCCACCCAGGCATCCTGATCACAAATTCTTTTAGTTTCTGTTTGTCCTGGACACTTTTAATCTCTCCTCTATTTTAAATAACAGACTTGCTGGATAAAGTATTCTCGGCTGCATATTTTTCTCATACAGTGCCCTGACTATATCATGCCAGTCTTTTCTGGCCTGCCAGGTCTCTGCGGATCAGTCTGCTGCCAATCTAATGCTTCTCTCCTTATAGGTTACCAACCTCTTGTCCTGAGCTGTTTTCAAGATTTTCTCTTTGTCTCTAAGATTTGTAAGCTTCAATTTTATCTATAAAAGTGTTGACCTATTTTTATTGATTTTGAGGGGGGTTCTTTATGCCTCTTGGACTTAAATGCCTGTTTCCTTTCGCTGATTAGGAAAGTTCTCTGCTGTAAATTGCTCCAGTATATCATCTTCCACTCCCTCTCTTTTCCCTTCTTTTGGGATCCCAATTAGTCTAATATTGTTTCACTTTATGGTATCAAATTTCTCAAATTCTCCCCTCATGATCTAGTGTTGTTTATCTCTTTTTTATCAGCTTCTTTATTTTCTATCATCTTGTGTTGTATATCACTAATTCTCTCTTCTGCCTCATTTATCCTCATTTATCCTAGCAGTTAGAGTTTCCATATTTTAAAGATTTTATTTATTTGAGATAGAGAAAGATTATATATATATATATATATATATGAATGTGTGTATATATATACACACACACAAAAATAAAATTAAGTACAATGAAAGGATAGAATGTAGTTCTAGAAGTGAAAATTTAAAAAGGTTTAAAAAGTTGATAAAATAAGAAATTGGTTGAAAAGGAAAGAGGATAAAAATGGAAAGGCTAAGGAATCATGAAAAAAAAAAAACCCATAGTATTTTTATTTTCCATCATCTTGTCCTCTCTATCCTTAATTCTCTCTTCTGCCTCATTTATCCTAGCAATTAGAGCCTAGAGCTGGAGTTTTACAGTTCTGTGTGATCAGTAAACTTGATCTTGAACAGATGTTCCTGGGGGAGGGACCTGTTGTGGTGATTCTCAGGTGTCTTTGCCCTGGTTGGAATTGCACCACTCTTGCCAGGGGCCAGGCTAAGTAAGCAGCTCCATATTACTCTATGTGTCTTATGTTCCCTGAAGGCTTTCTGCACTGCTTTAGAAGGTGAAAATGAAAATGGAGGCCTATCAATCTGTAGCCATGGAGCCAAAAGCTTGTGCCCCCAATTCCTCGGTATGCCTTCAGGAAAAAAGCAATCACTCCTATCTCCCTAGTTTCCATCTGCACTCTAGGTTCACCTGTTCTGTGACTGAGCATTTCTATCTCAGGCCCAAGACTCAGCTTCGAGTATCCAAACCTTTCAGACTCCAGCAGCATGCACAGTGGCTGTTCTTCCTGGGGGAAGAAGGGGGAATATGTCCCTTATTGGGCCACTGTAGTCACGCATCTGTTTTATAGTTCGAAGTTTATGGCAACACAGAGCTGAAGGCCCTCTCCTGGGCTTACTGGTTGGAGCCGGCTTCCTCCAATGCCTTGGAACTTTCCCGCACTCAGGTACCCCCATTCTTCCTGTGACCCTGGGGATCCTGAGACCACACTGTCCCACCTAGGATTCAGCCCCACTTTGCCACCTGAGTGCCCTTCAAACAGGGACTTCCCTCACTGGAGTAGAAGTTCTCACTGGAGAACTTCTAAAAGTTCCGATTTGGGCTCTGCCATTATATCACTTTCTGGTAGCCAGCTTACAGAGGCTCCCTCCCCCAAAATTTATCTTTTAGTATATGGCCTTGGATTCACTTCTCCACACCTCCTACCTTGAAGAAAGTGGTCGCTTTTCTATTTGTAGAATTGCAGCAAATCTTTTCTTAGATCTCTGGTTGAGTTCACAGGTGTTCAGAATAATTTGATAGCTATCTAGCTGAATTTCTGGACCCAGACAAAGCTAAGGTCTCCTACTCCTCCACCATCTTGGAAAGTTCCACCCCTTTGCCCTCTGCTCATTTTTTAATTAGATTGTGTTTGTTTGCTGAATTGTATAAGTTCTTTATATATTTTGTATATTAACCCTTTGGGAGATGTATCATTTGCAAATATCTTCTATTCAATAGGTTGTCTTTTTTGTTTTATTGATGATTTCCTTTACTGGGCCAAAAAATTTTTGGTTTAATATAATCCCAATTGTTTATTTTTATTTTTGTTTTTGTTTTTTACTTGCTTATGGAGCAGCTAGGTTATATTAATTACCTCTTTATCTCTTCCTCCCTTTATCTCCATTATCTCTCTCTTGTACTACATCCATAGAGAGCTCCAAGGAAAAAGCTGGGTAGGGAGGGAGAAGACTGCATGTTGAGAAATATATGGTCCCAATATATAGTATTTTACATAGGGGCAGAAAGAGGATGAACCCAAGAGCAGTGTAAACTGAGAATTTTGTGTTTTTCATGTACTTATCATTTCAGAGTAACAGAAGATCAGACAATAAGGTTGGCAAAGCCAGTAGAGCGGAAGTTCAATCGTTCAATGCCTAGTAGACATGGAAGTTGAAATAAGAACTGACATACATTTAACTGGATAGGGAGGGCACATGATGGGATGAGCACTCGGTGTTATATACAACTCAGGGCTAACTGAACTCTACATCTGAAACTAATGATGTACTGTAGGTTGGCTAACTGAATTTAAATTAAGAAAAATAAATAAAAGTTTAAAAAAAGAGTAGATAGGGAACAGAACCAAAAGAAACATGCATTTTGTCTGTTGATAAACACTTAAGTCTGAGTACTATTATATTAAGTGAGTAAAAGATGAAGACAATTCAACATGCAACCTATGGGGGGAAGCTCAGAACAAGAGAAACGAAACAGTATCATAAAGACAGAAAGGAAAAGCATAAAAATGATCTATTACAGGACCCAAAAGAAAACTTCAAGAGACTACTTGCATCCCTAATAAAGAACAAAAAGCTATGCATGTTCTATAAACATGCATCTATAAAGTATGAGAAGGAAGATATAAACAGGATGAAATGGAAATTCAATAGAATGTTATGATTGAAATAAAGGACAGGGAATGATACAAAAATAATGCAACCACAGATTTAAAATCCCCTCTGGTGATAAAGACTGGACTTTGTTAGAATAATGAATTAATAATGAGGGTTGCTTGAGATACTCTTGGTGAAGAGGTAAAGGTCAGAGGTAGGTGGAAGAGATAAAAGCAGGAAAAAAGAGAAAAGATCGTTGGTATTCAAGAAGAAGAGAAAAACAAAAGGGAGAAAATCAAATATATGAAGGGAAGAACATTTTCCTGATGAGGAAAAAAAAAAGAGAAAAGCCCATAGATGCAGACAGAAAGAAATAGTCATGTTTTGGGGAGAAGTAAATGACAAAGACCTACATCTAGACAAGCCTGACTTTTTTTTTTTTTTAAATTACAAGGCTAGAGAAGTTCTACTAAGATCTACGAAGGAAATAAAAGATGTTTTTGTGCTTCTGGAACGCACAGAAAATCATGTTCATCTCAGACTTCTCTGCTGCCACGCTGAATTACAGGAGATAATTTCTCTAAGCTATTTTTTTAGCCAACTGAGAGATAAGAACGGGCAATGAGCACTTGAATGAGTCAAATGAAGACATAAACCTAGAGAATTATAAATATAGTCACAAAGCTAAACATGAATGTAACACATTCATTTATGCCCCTTGTCAGACCCTTTTGACCCCTTGCCTCCCTGGTCTCAGCACTTGCTCAGCTTCCCAGGCCAAGGAAACCTGTCAGAGTCTCTTGCCATTCTTACAAGAGTAAATCCTGATTGCTCCAACTGGATTTTGTCTTCCAACATCACCAGCTGACTCAGTCTCCCTAGAGAAAGGCTAGCTTTGGCATGGGCTCCATCATACATGCTACAATGGAAGCTGCACTGGCCCAGGGAGATCCATTGAGGGAGGCTCGGCCTTTTCCACTAGCTGCCAGTAGGGGCTCATGTCACAGCTTGTAAGTATGAAGGAGTTACCTCCTGTGGAGTGAACTTTGAGCAATGAAGAGAAAAGAGGGAAGAGCAAGCAGATGAATGTTCACCCTTCTTCCCCCTGATGGGTCCAAGATTCGGAAGCTCCCTTGGCCTCTCCAAAGGTGTCCTGTGTAACCAAGGAAGCAACTATTTGTCAGGAAGCTGAGCATAGCTTGCCACCTAGTGTTTGCTTCCCTCCTTCCCTGTTTTACTTCACTTTTGCCTCCCTGAGATTGAACCCTCTGATAAAATATGAGTTCCACAAACTTTACCTTAGGTTCTGTTTTCTGGAGAACTGAGCTAAAATAAAAGTCAAAGTTACTCTTTTTTTTTTTTTTTTAAAGATTTTATTTATTTATTTGATAGAGATCACAAGTAGGCAGAGAAGCAGGCAGAGAGAGGAGGAATCAGGCTCCCTGCTAAGCAGAGAGCCCGCCCATGCGGGACTCAATCCCAGGACCCTGGGATCATGACCTGAGCGGAAGGCAGAGGCTTTAACCCGCTGAGCCACCCAGGCACCCCCTCAAAGTTACTCTTAACAGGGAAGACACATAATGTAAAAATTTTGAATGATAATCTGGCTCCAAACACTCAAAACATCTAAACAATATCAGAAAAGAAGTAAGAAAAGAACATAAGGCCACAGGAGAGTAGTGGAGAGAGGGGTGTGCCAATTTCTCATTTCCAATAGGGGAAACTCAAAAGATGTCATTACACATTTGATTCTTTAAAGTTGGAGAAAAATAAGGTAAAGAATGTTTTAAGAAAAATGGTGTTAACTGTATGGAAAATTAAAAATAGAATACTAAATTTTAAAAACATTACAGAAAAGCAAATGATATCTGACTTGCAGAGAAAGAGACACAAAAAATGAGAAGGAAGTTTAAACATAAAATCCTAAAACAAGGGGTGCCTGTAGCTCAGTCAGTTAAGCATCTGACTTCAGGTTGGGTCATGATCTCAGGGTTCTGGGATTAAGTCTCAATTTGCGCTTTCCACTCAGTGGGAAGTCTGCTTGTCCCCCTTTTTCTCCCCCTGTCCCTCACTCCCGCTTGTGCTCTTTCTCTCTCATATAAATAATATCTTAAAAAACACTAAAATAAAACTAACAAATTTAGTCTCATAAATGTTGTTGAAGATATTTATTTATTTATTTAAAGATTTTACTTATTTATTTAAGAAAGAGACAGTGAGAGAGAGCATAAGAGAGGAGAAGCTCAGAGGGAGAAGCAGACTCCCCGGGGAGCTGGGAGCCCGATGCAGAACTTGATCCGGGAACTCCGGGATCGTGACCTGAGCCAAAGGCAGTCGTCCAATCAACTGAGCCACCCAGGCATCCCTGTTGAAGATATTTAAAGAAAAATGAAAGTATACACCATAAATAAAAAGAGAGAATGATAGAGATGATAAAACAATTTTTGGAGCTGGAAGCAAAAAAGAGTGACAATCTAATAAATCTAAGAAATATAAAGCCTAACCTAGCAATTGGGAGAGTCAAAAAGCAACTCAGAACTCCTAGACATTTAGGAATTTGTTTCAGAGCTTCTGGTGTATCAGAGGGGTGACTAGAAGGCAGAAGAACTACTGAAATCCTGTGTAAGAAGCATTCAGGACTCAAGATGCCCTGCACATAGCCAGGTGACTCCTCCTCCTTCACCTCAGCAGAATCAGGGGTTCTTTCTCTGGCGAGGGTAACCTGACAGTCTCAGAGTAGGCGACTACATGTGCAACTGGAAGTGGACTTTGCTCTAAACAGGAGGATAAAAGAACATGTGCAGACAGAAAGTGATACCCTCTTCCCACAATTGCTCTTAGAATATTGTATCAAAGTTGTTTGATAGGAAGATTATTCTAGGAGGAATCTAACTAGATTAGGTGAAAACATCCTCAAGATGCTGACATTGGTGTTTCATGTGAACCCAATCAGGTGATTCTGCAGAGAAGCCTACCATAAACAAGCCCAACTCACATGTAGTTTCTGAAAAAGATCCAAGTCCCTAAATATGAGCAAAAAGCCAAAGAATGGCTCTAATGTAAAAAAAAAAAAAAAGTAGAGACAAACAAATAGAAAAAAGCAAATTGAAATAAACTCACTGTGTAGAGAGTACAAAACTGTAAAACTATAATTTATACTGTTAGATGAGGAAAAAAACTGCATCCAAGGAACAAGAACAAAATACTATTTTTTTCTTTTAAGTGATTTTATTTATTTATTTGAGAGAGGGAAAGAGAGCAAGTGTGAGAGGAGGGGCAGAGGGTGAAGCAGAGTCCCCTCTGATCAGGGACCCCAAGGTGAGGCTCTATCATGACCTGAGCTGAAGTCAGATGCTTAACCGACTGAGCCACCCAGGTGCCACAAGAGCAAAATACTACTAAGAACAAAAATTTCACTCCCTCTCCCTCTCCCTCTGTGCTCTCTCTCTCTCAAATAAATACATAAAATCTTTCAAAAAATCTATTTTATGCCAGCAATAATGAAAATGAAAACCTGAATGGAAGGAGTGAAGGATAAATTTGAAGAAATGCCCCAAGAAGTAAAGGACAAAGACAGATTAAGGGAGAAAGTATTAATTGTCCCACATCTAATAATAGGAGTTCCAAAAATACAGAACAGAGAAAATAGAGGAGAAGGAAATAATTGAAAGAATACTCTAAGAAAATTTTCTACAATGGAAGTACATGAGTTTCCAAACTGACAGGGACGCCCATATGTGCAGGACAATGGATGAAAATTACTACATCAAGTACATGGTCATAATCTTTTATAATATCAAGGACAAAGAAAAAGGCCTAAAATTCTTTAGACTGCTTGCAAAACATCAAGAACCAGGATAGCATCAGACTTAACAACAAGGCTGGAAACAACATATTCAAAATTTGGAAGTAAAATTACTCCCAATCAAGAATTACTAATAATTATAGAATGATTTCACTTTTTAAACTATATGCATACATAATTTTTAAAAAGATTTTATTTTTAAGTAATTTCTACACCCAGTGTGGGGCTGAAACTCACAACTCTAAGATCAAGAGTCACATGCTCCACCGACGGAGCCAACCAGGCACCCCACATAATTTTGATGAAAGTAAAAAATAAGATGAATGAGTCCTTTCCTAGTTAGTTCTGTGCTTTTAAACTCAGTTGCCTTGTTTTGGTGTGCAAAAAAATTTTTTCAAAAGGTAGGCATTTATTTACCTAGTCGTCGTCGTAGTAGTAATCTCTACACCCAATGAGGAGCTTGAACTCATGACCCTGAGATCAAAAAGTCACCTACTCTTCTGATTGAGTCAGCCAGGTACCCCATTGTGAAAAAAATTTTAATGATAATATTAAAGGCTACCATCTATATTTTAGTTATTTTTAATTTTAATTCCAGTATAGTTAACATACAATATTATATTAGTTTCAGGTATACAATATAGTGATTCAACAGTTTTTTACATTATTCAATAATAATTATGATAAATGTACTCTTAATCCTGTTCATCTATTTCACCCATCCTCTGCTCACCTTTCCTCTGATAACCATCAGTTTGTTCTATATAGTTAAGAGTCTTTTTAGTTAGTTTCTTTTTTCTCTGTTCATTTTTCTTTCTTAAATTCCATATTTGAATGAAATCATATATGTGTCTTTCTCTGACTGACTTATTTCATTTAGCATTATACCCTCTAGACCTATCCATGCTATTGCAAATGACAAGATTTCGTTCTTTTCCATGGCTGAGTAATATTCCACTACACCCTCCCCCCACACACATACCCATTCTATCACTTG